>NC_088781.1:112413430-113663430 GCF_958450345.1 Calliphora vicina | reverse complement strand
AAATCAAATCCTATCGAATTTCGTCTTTTATCCAATGATATTGCAGTATATATATATTCTTTTTAATAGTTTTATTTTTTTATTGGATAAAAGACGAAATGCGCAAGATAGGATTTGATTTTAGACCTATGGTTTCTTGGGGATAATTTCTTAGAATTTTGCGTAGATTGCGTTTCTGCTATATGATTTTTTACGTTTTGATCATCCATACAAATCGACCCGGCCTAATGTGCATACTTTATTGTTATTTCTTCTTATATAATGTACTCATGCAAGTATTTTATGCTTTTTAGTGTCTAATAAAAATTAATTGCTCAATAAAAAATGTACTTTCAATTGTAAAGACATAATTATGTACGTTTCTTTCTTATAATTTGCGGGATTTTAGATTTCCCCAAAATCCCGAAACCCCGGGTCGGGATTTCGGGATTTTTTACCAAATCCCGAACCCCGGGATTTTTAAAAATCAGTCCCGATTAGCATCTCTAGTCAAGCCCGACCATATAATACCAATACAATACACTACCAAGAGCAAAAACATTTTTCTTTTAAAATTTCAATAATTTATATTTTTGAGTGATTTTCGGAAGTGGAGCTTATATTGGGGCTATGACCAATTATGGACCGATCACCATTAGTTCGTGTGATTTCTGTCTATATGAAAGTTTAGTATGTTGAATTTTGTGAGTATACCAACATTTTTAAGCAATTTATGCACGTTAAAGTGATTTTCGGAAGCGGGTCTATATGGGAGCTATGACTAATTATGGACCAATCGCAATTTGTGGAGATACATTTATAAATTAAACATTTAAGTCCAATTTCGGATGGATATTTGTATGGGGGCTAGGTGAAATAATGGACCGATTTCAGCCAGTTTCAATAGGCTTGGTCCTTGGGCGGAAAAAATAATATGTACTAAATTTGATCGAAATATCTTCAAAATTGCGACCTGTACTCAGCGCACAAGGTTTACATGGACGTTTAATCGACTCAGAAAGGTGCACAGAAAGAAAAAAGCACTTCTTAATTTAAGTTTATTTTACTCAAATTTAGCCAGAATTGTACTTAAAAATTTAAGTACGATTCATACTCATGGGATTGATTACAAAAATCAAGCGGAAATGTTCTTAAAACAAGAACGAAATTCTTGAATTAAGTAAGAAAATCTTGTTTTAAGTACAAGTGAGAAGTTAAATCAAGTAGTTAATTCTTAAACTTCAAATTAAGAGTAAGATAATTTGAAATAAGAAAAAAATTCTTATATTGATCCATAATAGAAAAATAGCGGTATAAAATTTACTTTCTGAGCTGCTCTCAAAGTAATTTTCTACTCGCGCTGTCGCGACATGTCGGTTAGTTACATGAATAAACAAGCAATTTCATCAGTCTGTGTTGTGCGTTCCGTGTTCCGTGTTGTTTTCGGTCTTTTGTGTTTTTTTGTGTTGTGTGAAAAAATATGAGTGAGGCAGAAGTGGTTCCGGACAAAGAAGACACCCTCCTGCTTCAGCTTCTCCAGGAGTTTCATCAGTCCAGTGTTTATGGGTATTTAAAAGGTAAGTCAATAATTTATTTATTATTGTGATTTATTTTTAATACAGTTATTCATTTATAAAACATAATACAGCAAGTCAATCCAAAACTTTGGATAAGTTTCTTTTTACATGTTTTCTTTTGGCTTACTATATTATGTTTTATAAATAGACTGTTGAATTTGCAACAAATTCTTTAAGAACAAAATAACGGTACAACGTGGTATGTACGTACAAATTTTTTCAATAAGAAATATTTTTTTCATTTGTACTAACACACACATACATACATATGTAGTTGCGCATATCGTTTAGAAACAGGTTTTTTAAGACGCAAACAACAAAATTTGCACTTGTAAACAAATAATACAAGCATTTTGTTCTTAGTTTAAGAATTCTCGTGCTTGATGTTTGTGTGTCTATATTATAGAGTCTATATTATAGGCACACAACCACCTATATATGTATTTACATGTGCACAATTTCTTGTTAGCGTCGTTGTGTGTATTAGTATAAATAACTGCGTTTTGTCCATGAACTGATGGTATTTTTGTACCACAAGTGAAAAATATGTTTTTTATTGCAAAAATACAAGTACAGTCACTTAGAAAAAATATAAAAAT
This sequence comes from Calliphora vicina, assembly GCF_958450345.1. Classification (NCBI taxonomy): domain Eukaryota; kingdom Metazoa; phylum Arthropoda; class Insecta; order Diptera; family Calliphoridae; genus Calliphora; species Calliphora vicina. Next base: position 113,661,275 of record NC_088781.1, on the reverse strand, counting down.
AACGATATTAATAAAATAACGATATTAATGATTTATCCTCATATTAATAAATAATTTTTAAATTTATCAAAGGAAATATTGTTTTATAAAGCTTTGAAAATTGTTTATGAATATGGGGGTAAATCTTTAATATCGAATAGTTAATATTATAAATGAATTTATAAATAATTTTCATATTATATCATTTGTTTGTACATTTTTAGCTTCTCAGGTAACATACAACAGCTTGCAATGGTGAAAACATTAAGGAAGCAATACCTCCTCTTGGTCTTCGAATCGAATTTAGGAAGAAGCTTTTAAGTGGACAAAATTCAGAATTTAATAATACAGATTTTTGCAAATATAACTTAACAAATCTTAATCTTATTCTATAGTTTGGCGTCGATGACGACACAATTTCTGTTGAATCCAAAGTTGACAACTGGCTAATTGAAGAAGATGACTTCCGTGGCAAACGAGTTTTAAGCAAGGTAATAATTGTAAAATTGTATTTAATTTAAATTAAAAAAAAAAACAAAATAAAATTTATTAAAAATAAAAAATAATGTGTTTTTCTTAAATCAATCTTAGTTTGGCTTACATCAAGTACGAATTCGGGCTTAAAACAATCCAATTTTTGGATTATATCAAGTACGAATTCGTGCTTAAATCTAGTTCAGAATTCTTGAAACAAGCTCATTTTGGGATTAATTCAATCTCGGACATTCTTAAATCAATCCGATTTTTGAATTATATCTAGTATGAATTCATGCTTAAAACAAGTTTAGAATTCTTGAATCAAGCTCATTTTAAGATTAATTCAATCTCGGCCGTACTTAGGGAGAGCTAAAATTAAGATTTTTGGGCTTGATGAATCCGTACTTGAATCAAGTATTATGTACTCGGTTTAAGAAAATCCGTACTTACCCTACTATTGACACCGCTCCGGATTGATTTAAGTACAGATTACTCAATTTTTTTTATGAGTGTGGGTATTAGACTAATATTCTTGCGCGTTACAAACATCTGCACAAACGTATAATACCCTACCCACTATGGTGGTGTAGGGTATAAAAAATCGTGTAAATTGAGGTAATTTCCACATCCCTCGATGTATACACGAATACCAAAAAAAACGTGTAAAATTGAAATCGAGAGACAGGTGTATATGGAAGTCGTGGCACTTAATTTTATGATAACCGGTCCATAACTAATCGTAGCTCTGATATAAGGCCCTCTTCCGAATATCATTATAGTGAGTACAAATTTCTTAAAAATATCGGTAGCCACATATAATTCAAAACGAATAAGTTTCATATGGACATAAATCACCCGACCTAATTTAATGCGATCGTTCCATATAAGGCTCACTTTCGAAAATCACTCCCGAAAATTAAATTATGGAAATTTTAAAAGAAAAATGTTTTTGCTCTTTTACTCAGTGTAGGGTATTATATGGTTGGACTTGACCGATATATATTAAAGCGTCGACACTCATTGTATTTTAAAATATTGAAAAAATACTGTTATAAACCAACGATGCGCACCCTATACCACAATCATGTAAAATCAAATCACACGTATTATTATGGTCTTACATTTTAGCAGTCGTTGTTCAATCAACGTGATAACTAGGAATACGCATGAGCACTGGTGTATGATTTTTTATTTATTTTTTAATTTTTTCAGTTTTTGGTTTTGTGTATTTGTTGGTGCACTGAATAAAATAAAGAATTGAATGTGTTGGTGATAGAATTTACTTTTGCGCACCTCGGTTTTAAGCTCAGATTTGACGTCAATTTGAGAATAATAAAAAATAAAGCAATTTCTCAATTGAATTGGAAAGTAAAATAACATGAGATTACGTTTTATATCAATAAATATTCTCATTTATCAATCGTTGTTCATATTGTTTTCTCCACACTTAATCATCGCTTCTATTGAATTTGAGTAAAACCGGTTAATATCTGTATCAGTATTGTCTGTTATTATACCCTACACCACCATAGTGGGAAGGTTATATTGCATTTGTGCTGATGTTTGTAACGCCTAAAAATATAAGTTTTCATCCACCTTAAAGTATACCGATCGTCTTAGAATCAATTTCTGAATCGATTAAACTACGACAAATATATTTATAAATAAGTTTCAAATAGACATAAATAACAAGACCTAATTTTATGATGATCAGTCCATAGTTAGTCATAGCTCCCATATAAGACCAACTTCCGAAAATCATTCACGAAAATAAATTATTGAAATTAAAAAAAAATGGTTGGTCATTTACTGAATGTAGGGTATTATATGGTCGGGCTTGACAGAACATACTTTCTAACTTGTTTTTTTTTATAGTTTTGCAATTGAATCTTAATTAACTATTTTCCCCACCTTTAGTGTGATTTAATTGTTCAAAATTTGAGTAAAAATAAATTATTTTACAAGCAAATGGAATGAAATTTTAAGAATTTTTAAATAAAATAAATGTTTATTAATAAAATTTTGTCATGATTAAGCTAACATCTACGCAAATGCCTAATAATTATATTACCTATTTGTTAGTTTCTTCGAAATACTTAATTGTCTCCATTAACTATTTATTTACTCTTTTGTTCAACACTTAAAATACTATTACTTTAGATTAGAACTTCAGTTAATAATTGCTAGTTCAACAGAATGTTTGCATTACTTGAGATAAGTCGTGTTAAATATTTTTTACAAATAATTGTAATCTGTGTTGTATTAAAAAACTACTATGTTAATTCTACAATTGCTGGGAATAGAAAAGTGTATTACTTTGAATATGATAAACCTGTAAGTTGAGTTAAATTTTTTTTCTGAAAACATATGTTTCATTCAAAAAGTCACGGAATCATTGACATGCACTCGTATCTTATAATTTATTACAGGTGAAATGGGTAAATGCATTTAATATTTGTAAATCAATGAATATGACTCTATGTACCGTGAGGAATAAGGATGAATTTGACTACTTAAAATCACTAATAGGCTTAAGATATGGTAATTTAAAATATATTTAAAAAAAAAATTGACCCCTCTGAATATTGAATCTTAGGACGTTTTGTGCCTTTTTGGCTAGATGCATACAAGTTGGAAGGTGTATGGAAATGGATTTCTACCGGTGACGATATTACGCAATTTTTCTGGCATGAAGGTGAACCGAACGATAATAGTGGCCATGAGAAATGCATTCATACTTGGGATGCATTTTTCGATTGGAATGATAATGACTGCGAACGGGAGTTACGGTTTATATGTGAAGCTGAAGATTTGTGATTGTAAATATTTTTGGAAAAAATAAATGGTCAACTATTATTAAAAGCTAAAAAGATTGAAAAAAATTTAAATTGAAGTCCTTGAAACCAAACTTTATTCACATTCAAATTAAAATTTGTCTGCAGACAAAACAAAGTAACCAGAACAATGACACCCTACATATGAACCATCTGTACAATCTATAGTTCCAAATCATTAAATTACTTTTTACTTTCGTTCTTCATGTATTTTTCATATCACATTTTTTATACCAACCATCAAAAAATATAGGGGTTTGTAACATATCGAAATATTGTTTGTCCTCAAATGTAATCAATAAAGTGATGAAATTGGACATAAGAAGTTCTATATGAACCTAAATCTTTCTCTCAACTTTTGTGAGAATCGGTCCTTAATTGATCTTACCCTCCATACAGCTGCTGTATCAGAAAAATAGTTCATTGTCAGATATTGATGGTGGGTATACAAGATTCGGTACAGCCGAATATAACACTCTTACTTGTTTAATCTCAAGAATTTAAACTTTTCTATTGTTATGTAAAACCACAAAAACTTAAAGCTTCAAGTTTACAAAGAAAAAATTCTTTTCCGTCTTCCCTTTGATATTATTGTGGTAAATTTAATTAACTCTTCAATAAGCTCAATACAACATTTTTTATAAACTTTATAATCATCGTTTGTATTTGTTGGTGTGTTTTCAAATATTATTTTTTTATCGTTTGTATGGAGTTCAAAACATTTTCTTCAATTTCAATCTTAGTGTATATTTAGCATTCACCGAAAAAAACATAAACTTAATAAACAATAATAAACTTTTATTACAAAACAAAAATACTAAAAATAAAATATAACCACAAAAATGGTCATTGAATTGTTTTACAATTTATGACGCCGCAGGTTTATTTTTATATAAATATTTCTTATCAATTAATGAAATTTTTATAAATATTTTACTACATATTTAAATTTCTTAAGTAAAACAACTTGAATTGAATGATGGAAGATAAAAATAAGGCAAACATTATAATAGAATTTTAGAAATATTTGGGGGATTCAAATGATCTCCTATTAATTCGTATTGTCAAAATATCCTAAAATATTTTTTTAGTTTAAACAAATTTTTGTTGGTTTTTAAACAAAAAAGTTATAAGTAATAATACTTTTTGAACTATGTTTATTGGTTTGTTTAAACTAAAAAAAATATTTTAGGACATTATGACAATATGACCTAATAGGAGACCGTTTGAATACCCCAATTGTTTTTATGTACATATGTTTATTAAAGCTCAAGTTTTTTTTTTGTTCGTGTTATTCTCTATTAGAAAGATAAGTAAGTGATAAATATGCTCCAAAGGTTAACCGTCATCTAAAAACAAAATTTGTTTGTATTTATTTTACCCATAGATGTTTAAATATAAAATATATACGTTATCTGACATCACACAGTGGAGTCGATCTTAAAAAATGGAAATAAATCTGAATCTGGATTAAAAGTATCGACCGATTTCAAATTGTAGAAATTGGGTCATGTTTTGCTCTGCTGTCCCATACATAGATTTAACATTGTGTAGCCCCATTGGTGATCCGAGTGTTTAAGTTTCTTTTTTCAAACAATATCTTACTACCAGTATCCAGAAACTAATTTTTTTGGAAATAAATCTATCATTTCTAAACAATAACTAAATGTAAATGTAAACTGCTGATCCGACCGGTCTTAAATTGGACGGGCTCGTAGCCAAGGAGTATTCGAGATTAAGTTATTAAAATAGGCACAACAAATGCTCCAGGGATGCTACGGGGGCTCAAAGTAGGGTACATTCAACATATAAAATTATTAAAAACGTGCAATTTGTTTGTATCCCCCATCCGATTTGAAAGATTTTTATATTTTTGGAAAGCGATCGACTAGGTCATGCTTACGAGCTATTTATCTCTTATAATTTCTGTGTTATAGGCATTTCAAAATTTAAGTCTTAAAATTTTGTCATACCTTTTTCAGCTTTTTTAAAAATGGACCGAATTGACTCGATTTACCAATAACATACAAAAGGCTTCAGAGCAGTTGTAATTATGGATCCAAAAATTAATGATTTTCAATTAAAAAAAAATAAAATTAGTACATTTTTGCTGTTTTTGGGCAAAAAGGTGACTTAACTCTTTTTCTATTAAAAAAAAAAGTCTTTAAGAACACATAACTGTTTTATGTTTTTCTGTAAGGTATATTCACGGATAACATCTTGGTATAAGAAACATGTCCTATCTTTCTAATATGTCGCCCCTACACCCTTGGGAATTTGACCTATTTTTTTTATCAAAATTTCAAATTTGGCCCAAATGTTCTAAAATTCCAAAGATAAGATCAGAAAACAGAAACCAACTTTGAAAACCTTGATGTGTTCCCTATTTATCACCAAAGTATTTTTCCAGCCCTGAAGGAAATGTGGACCCTATGGGCAAACTTGTTAAAAATAAAATTTTTTGGATTTTCACTCCAATTTTTAGGAATGGCGGGATTCTCTTTGACCTTTTGACAAGTATTTTAACCTTTAACTTATGATGTGGTAGTAAATTTTACACTCTATTTTTAATTTTTATAATAACTTATCTTTGTTTCATTCTCTTAAGCTGATATTGCCAGTACCCTCATATTATACCATGCTTTTATTGACAGAATCGTTTTGTTTTTAGAATATTACAGTAGCGCTGAGATTTATATACGTAGGTGTTAAATTTACTACACGTCGTCGTATGTGGAAGTCTTTAACAGAAAATATTTTACTACCACGTAGTGGTTTGTGTGATTTTCTTATAGTAAATATTTTACTACACGTCTAAACAAACGTTAGAAATCCATATCTCCGTAAGCGTACATATTTATACCCTACACCACCATAGTGGGGAGGGTATTATGCGTTTGTGCAGATGTTTGTAACGCCCAAAAATATTAGTCTAACACCCACCCACCCAAAGTATACCGATCGACTTAGAATCACTTTCTGAGTCGATTAAACGATGTCCGTCCGTCCGTCCGTCCGTCTGGTTGGCTGGCTGGCTGTCCATGTAAACCTTGTGCGCAGAGTACAGGTCGCAATTTTGAAGATATTTCAATCAAATTTGATTATGCGTTTGTGCAGATGTTTGTAACGCCCAAAAATATTAGTCTAACACCCACCCACCCAAAGTATACCGATCGACTTAGAATCACTTTCTGAGTCGATTAAACGATGTCCGTCCGTCCGTCCGTCCGTCCGTCTGGTTGGCTGGCTGGCTGTCCATGTAAACCTTGTGCGCAGAGTACAGGTCGCAATTTTGAAGATATTTCAATCAAATTTGATACATATTACTTTTTCAGCCCAAGGACCAAGCCTATTGAAACTGGCTGAAATCGGTCCATTATTTCACCTAGCCCCCATACAAATGTCCTTCCGAAATTGGACTTTATCGTTCATAAATGTTTAATTTATATATGTATCTACACAAATTTCGCTCCAAATAAGTTTTATATACACAAAATTCATGTCACCAAATTTTGTTATGATCGGTCCATAATTAGTCATAGCTCCCATATAGACCCGCTTCCGAAAATCACTTTAACGTGCATAAATCGCTTAAAAATGTTGGTATCCACACAAAATTCAACATAGTTAACTTTAATATAGACATAAATCATACGACCTAATTTTATGGTGATCGGTCCAGAATTGGTCATAGCCCCCATATAACCCCACTTCCGAAAATCACTCAAAAATATAAATTATTGATATTTTAAAAGAAAAATATTTTTACTCATTTACTTGGTGTAGGGTATTATATGGTCGGGCTTGACCGACCATACTTTCTTACCATAGTTTCTCACCTAAGACTTTAGTAATCATTTCAAGTCAATCCGCCTACTGCCACATCCACCTCTAGTGACAGGAAATATATGCATGGCTATAGGCGGATCTTGAAATTAAGCGATAATTGCATCAGTCTGTTCAAGATACATTAATTTAGAAACTTACTTTAAATAAACAAAATAATTCATATTAATACAGTTAAGAAAATTACTTAAAAAACTAATAAAATTCTTGCTGTGTGAGTGTTCACAACATAAAAGTGATTTTCGGAAGTGGGCCTTATATTTGAGCTATGTCAAATTAAAGACCGATCGACACAAAATTTGGTGGTGCGATTTCGGCTTATATAAAACTTATTTGTGCTAAATTTGGTTTGGATATCTATATAAATAAGATTTTTATGAGAGCTTAACTATTTTCAGATAGGGCAATCGTATGGGGGCTAGGAGAAATAATGGAAATTAATTTTTATAAACAGCGGCAAATGGCGGCAAATGTTTTTTCCAAAAAATTATAGTACACATTATTACCTTTCCCCACACATATATTTTTTCACGGATACACTTGGATAAACAAAGTTCTATTCCAAAGAATATATGGACGACAGCAAAAACTTCACAAAAAAGACAACACAAGTTGACACAAAAAATTATTTACTACATCTAACCTTTTTTGAAATTTTTAATAACATTTTAATTTACACACCTTTGCAAGTGTTTTCCACTTTACAAAATTTTTATAATCTTAAAAGTTTTTGTTTGACGACTAAAATTCCTTTGTTGTTTCATTATGATTGAATGTCGGAAAATGTAGCAAAGCAAAACTTGGCAACTTTGGCAGCTCGGCATGTCGCCATGAGTTGCCACCTGACTTTAATTTTTTAATATTTGAGTGTTTCAAAGTGTTAAATATAAAATTCCGTTACTATTTTTTTAAATGATTGACTTGAAAAAAAGACTTTTTGCCTCAAATCCTGTCATTGGCCCCATCGTGCACTGTTGGAGAAATTTAGAAAAAAGTGGAAATAAATATGTATCAAAGCCCCAATGTGGGTTTTCTCGGGTATATGGAAAATTAAAAATGATGCCAAATTTTTCTTAACCACCCGATTTGAAAGATTTTTATATGTGTAGAAAGAGAGTTACAAAAAACATTCCCTGAACTATAATTTATCTCTTAAAGTCAACAAGATATTTGACATTTGAATATTAAAATTTTAAGTTTTTTACCTACCATAGTCTGGATATTTGATAATAGCGGATCCAAATATCACCCGATTTTGTTCAAACATATATTTTTGAATTACAAACAAATCTGTTAGTATTGGTGTTTTTTTTTAAATAATAATGTTTATTTATAAAAAAAGCAAAACCAAATCATTAATGTGTTTATATTTTTCTCAAAGCCAACATTTTGGAAAGTACTATAGAAGGCAAGTAATTTTAAAATTTATACAACTGAGAGTTCCAGAGTCTTCCCAATTATACATATTTTTTGTGTGAGACCCGAGGTGACCTACTTTGAGTGACCATTTCGCCTACGAAACTGAATAACTTCGAAAGATTTGTAAAAATCGGTTGGAAAATGTGTGAGTTACGACATTTTGAAGTTAGAATGCTCCGCAACTAAAGAAAAATATTGTCAGCTTCGGGTTTTTTAAAATAAAAAGAACACGAGAGCTTTTTAATGAAATGTTATGTGCATAACATATTCATTTTTTTATTCCTCCGTTAGTCAATCATTTTCAATCGAGATTAGTCGCAATGTATCAAATTGATATTAATAAATAAAAGGCGCATTTGAAAATAATCTCTTCACCTTTTATTTCCAAAATATATAAACAATATTAAATTCAAAGTATTTAAAAGAGTAATCAAAATAAAATTGCAGTAAAATTAAATTTTTATCAAAAAATAGCTTAAAATTTACGATGTTTAAAAAAATTTACAATAAAAATTTTTTCGGAAGGACATTTGTATGGGACCGATTTTAGCCAGTTTCAATAGGCTTGGTCCTTGGCCCGAAAAAATAATATGTACCAAATTTTATCGAAATATCTTCGAAATTGAGACCTGTACTCTGCGCACAAGGTTTACATGGACAGCCAGCAAGCCAGCCAGACGACTCAAAAAGTGATTCTACAGGGGGGTGTTAGACTAATATTCTTGGACGTTACAAACATCTGCGTTTGTACATTATAAACTCCCCACTATGGTGGTGTAGGGTATAATTAAGCAATTAAAAAATAGAACACAGTTGAATCAATTTCATTGAATGTTGTAAAACACAGGTGCTTAAATTTTGATATGAATTCATATGAAACAAGTAAGAAAGTATGGTCGGTCAAGCCCGACCATATAATACCCTACACTAAGCAAAAAAGAAAAACATTTTTCTTTTAAAATTTCAATAATTTATATTTTTGAGTGTTTTTCGGAAGTTGGCCTTATATGGGGGCTATGACTACTTATGGACCGATCACCATGAAATTAGGTCGTGTGATTTATGTCTATATGAAAGTTAACTATGTTGAATTGTGTGTATACAAACATTTTTAAGCGATTATGTACGTTAAAGTGACTTTCGGAAGCGGGTCTAAATGGGAGCTATGACTAATTATGGACTGATCGTATCAAAATTTGGTGACATGAATTAAGTACATATAAAACTTATTTGGAGCGCAATTTGTGCAGATACATATATAAATTAAACATTTATGAACGATAAAGTCCAATTTCGGAAGGACATTTGTATGGGGGCTAGGTGAAATAATGGACCGATTTCAGCCAGTTTCAATAGGCTTGGTCCTTGGGCTGAAAAAATAATATGTACCAAGTTTGATCGAAATATCTTCAAAATTGTGACCTGTACTCTGCGCACAAGGTTTACATGGACAGCCATCCAGACGGACGGAAATCTTTTAATCGACTTAGATAGTGATTCTAAGTCGATCGGTATACTTTAAGGTGGGTGCTAGACTAATATTTTTGGGCGTTACAAACATCTGCACAAACGAATAATATCCTCCCCACTATGGTGGTGTAGGGTATAAAAACGTACTTTTAATAACGTAATTTCATAATTTTTTGTTGGGAGTTATTTCATAATGCAATAACTCCCAATGAAACAACACCCAATGAAATTTTTGTTGGGTTTTATTTCATTTTATTTTGGGAATTAGGAGTTATTTCACTGTATTGGGTTCTACTTTGCAAAAGCAGAAACCATAAATATCAAAAATTGATAGACTAATATTTTTGGGCGTTACAAACATCTGCACAAACGAATAATACCCTCCCCACTATGGTGGTGTAGGGTATAAAAACGTACTTTTAATAACGTTTTTTTGCACGAATATAGTAGAGAGTTTGGGTGTCCTCATACCATTTTCCTTTTGAATTTTTAACACAGCGGTCTTTTATATTTTTTACATTTAAATATATTCTCTGAAATTTGACCTTTAACCTTTTGGAAGTAAACTATTTTATTCACACAATTTAACGGACAATATCTTTGCCTTTGAAATGGAATCAAAAATTATGTTGGACTTTGAGTAGCTTCGAAGTTATGGGCAATTATGTGCATATAATTTTAGACAATATTAAAAAAAATTTCAATTTTCAAATCGCGATATTTTTACATCGGAATGAGTTTCCATTGAAAAAGTCACTGATATGGGAAACATATTGGATATATTATGTATGTGGTAAATTTCCTTAAAATCGGAGATGGTAAATCCGACTGCTGTCCGCTTTGACATGGATCTTCCCATATATCTTTTAAATAAAAGAAACTATTTTAAAATCAAACAACATACTTATGATTGTTTGAAGTTTTAACTTTAAGAATATTGTTATTTCACTTCATATGCTAATAAAAAAGTACTAAAGGAAGTGATCGAGAGAAACTATAAGTATTTCCGAACTCTGTGAACTCCAATACAACCGAATTGCTACATGAGAATCCTTGACTATATGAAGTGTGTCTTGTTAATTTATAATTTCCTACATAATTTTTTTATTTAAATAATATTTATGTTAGGAAATATGTACTTGAATACACTACTTTAAATTACCAGTATTGTAATACATATGAAATACTTCACTTATGTTTTACATCCTATGGCCAACCAACTACTTATCCATAAAATCTAGGAGTGTCTTATAGCACAAATAAGAAAAAAAATAAAAATGAAAATAAAACAAACCACAAGCTATAGATATATATAGCTATGTATGTAATAAATAAATAAAATGAAATAATATGAAATAGAATAAAAGAAAATAATAGAATACAAAAGAATTTTATGTTTTTATTTATTGTATAAAGTTTACTTGACTTATTGTTAAGTTTAGCCAAATAGACATATAAATACAAATACTTGCATAAGGAGGAAATACACACTACCTACACTTATATATAAACAACTACTTGAAATTGTATTGAAGTGTGATAGCCTTGAGCTTTTAAGTTAAGTAACTTTTATATCATACTGAGCTATTATTATGTATTTGTATAAGTTTATATGCGTATCTGTGTGTGTTTATAGTGGCTCTATTCCTCTTTCTTTGGTTATCAGTCTCTTGTATTGTAAAATATATAAAACGTAAGGATACGATATGAAGCGGTACGACAACAAGTTATTTCATATAAAAGGGCTACTTAAAAAGGGCTTTCGAAACGGTACCGTGAAATAGCTCCCAAATGAAATAACTCCCCAGGAAAAAATTAAATAATACCCAACAACTTTTTCATACAACTTAGGACTTATTTCATTATGAAACAACTCCTATCGCATAGGGAGTAATTTCATAATTTTTTGTTGGGAGTTATTTCATAATGCAATAACTCCCAATGAAACAACACCCAATGAAATTTTTGTTGGGTTTTATTTCATTTTATTTTGGGAATTAGGAGTTATTTCACTGTATTGGGTTCTACTTTGCAAAAGCAGAAACCATAAATATCAAAAATTGGCTTCGCTCAGAAAAGTTTTTTGCATTAGGTTTTATCAAAATGCAAAACAAATTTTCTGAGTGAAGCCAGTTTTTGACACATCCCAGAGGAGTAAACCTTTGCGCTACGCCATAGGCCCGCAATGCAAAATATGTTTGGTAAGCGAAGAATAATTTCACTTTTGTAGTTCCTTTTTATACCCTATTATGCGTTTGTGCAGATGTTTGTAACGCCCAAAAATATTAGTCTAACACCCACCTTAAAGTATACCGATCGACTTAGAATCACTTTCTGAGTCGATTAAGCGATGTCCGTCCGTCCGTCTGGTCGGCTGGCTGGCTGGCTGTCCATGTAAACCTTGTGTGCAGAGTACAGGTCGCAATTTTGAAGATATTTCGATCAATTTGGTACATATTATTTTTTCGGCTCAAGGACCAAGCCTATTGAAACTGGCTGAAATCGGTCCACTATTTCACCTAGCCCCCATACAAATGTCCTCCCGAAATTGGACTTTATCGGTCATAAATGTTTAATTTATATATGTATCTCCACAAATTCCGCTCCAAATAATTCCGCTTCCGAAAATCAATTAACCGTGCATAAATCGCTTAAAAATGTTGGTAAACACACAAAATTCAACATAGTTAACTTTAATATAGACATAAATCACACGACCTAATTTCATGATGATCGGTCCATAATTGGTCATAGCCCCCATATAACCCCACTTCCGAAAATCACTCAAAAATATAAATTATTGAAATTTTAAAACAAAATTTTTTTTTGTTCTTTTACTTAGTGTAGGGTATTATATGGTCGGGCTTGACCGACCATACTTTCTTACTTGTTTTTAGATTACATAAATAAATTGCTTTGGATTGGGAATTATTTCATTTCTATTGGGATTTATTTCATTAGGAGTTATTTCGCTTTTTTGGGACTAATATTTTATTTCATTGGAAGTTATTTCATGGGGAGTTATTTCATTTGGGAGTTATTTCATTTGGGAGCTATTTCACGGTACCTTTCGAAACAGCTCAAACTTTTCCAAAGCTTAATTATATGACCCATTTTCGATAATATTTTTAACACTCATAAATCTCTTACAAATAATATTGGGATGTGTGGACTTTAAGATGATTTTTCAAAATTGATAGTTTAAAAAAAAATCCATTTTCGAATTAGTCCCAATTAGTCCAGTAGTGCGATTCACTAACTTTTAACACTTTATCAGGTGTTAACTTTAACCACACATTCAGATGTTTGCACTAACCACTTTGTGATTCACTAACTTATTTTTAACCATGGTAAACAGTTTTATATTTCTCTGTTTTCAAATTGATATTACGTGGCAACTGTGCCAAGCGAAATGTAAAAATAGGAGAAAAGAACAAAGAAGAATAAAAAAAAACAAAACAAATAACTTTTTTGTAAAATTTCGTTGCCATTCTAAAATAAAATGATTTTAGAATGGCTAGTACTTCCACTAAAAGAAGCCGAGCGTCTGCCGTGCAGCTAAGTCACGTAGTTGACTTCATGATAAACAACCCGGTACTTGCTGGCGGCAAATTTAAAAAGCTCCTCGGAAAATTGGTGTGCGACAAGAAGTGGAGCGAATTGTCGAATGCCCTTAATTGTCTTGGCGGGGCGGTTAAAGCGGCCAACCAGTGGCAGGCTCATTATCAAATAAATTATAGGCTATATACTTCGAAGCCATTATATTACACGATTATAACCATAATCACTTTTCTAAACTTATTAAACCACACCAAAAATGCTGGTGTTAATAAACCACAATTTGTTTTGCTAAAAATAACAGCTGACTGAAACAGCTGTATTTAAACGCCAGCAGATATCGTTTAAAGTGTTAGTGAATAGCAAAATGGTTAATTTTGTGGTTAACATTTTTAAACGAAACAATTCTGGTTTAAAAAGCATAGTGAATCGCACTACAGGGACCATTATGTTTTAAAAAAAGCCAAAATGCAAACATACAAAAAACAAAAAGAACCACTAATTTTTTGCATAAATTCAGATTAGCTTTACACATTTTGGAAAGAGTATAAAATTGAATAATAAAAATGACAAATCTGCTTTAAAAAAAATTATTTTCTTAACAAAATCAGTTGCAATTATTCGCACGCTGTAACAGTGCGTGACATGGAATTCATGATATACAACTTTTCAAAAGTTTAAAATTGGGAAAAAATTTGTATGGAAAATTCGAGTAGTAGCACATGCCGGGTATCCGCTAGTGTATCACATTTTTCATATATGCTGATATCGATATTGAATTCAACACAAATTATTATACGCCCTGTTGCTGGAGACCTAATGAGACCAAAAATATCTATATAATCGATATGTTTCTACTACAAATTCTTAATATTGCTAAATTTGACCTTCACGATTTTAGGATTAACTTTGTCCGACTTTTGTAAAATTTTCGGGGTATATTAAAACTTATCTGGACTATAATATTCAGAATAGGGTTTATTTAAGAAATTGGGGTTAGTTTTTTCGAAATAAGCAAAATTTTAATCAAAGGTACGAACAAACCATTGCACTATAGGTTAAATGACTACTTTTTCAGTGCTAAATTAATAACGACTACAAAATCATGGTATTCAAACCAAAACCTTAAAGAATTGCATAAGTAAGAATAATTCTATTAAAAAAATGGAATTTAACCCACTAACGGCCAAAAATTAACCCATTTACAATCATTAATGTAAACTTAATATATTAATTTATTTTAATTATACTAAAACTTTTAGTAATTACTTAAATCTAATTCATTTTGTAAATTTAAATCAAAAAGGTCCTCTTCGATTTCATTTATTTCATTATCTTGGTGGCTAAAGTGAAATTCTTCCATGGGTTCACTGCAACATAACAGTTGAATTACTTGTTGTAGAAGTGTGGAATGTTTCCGGTTTTGTAAGCGCCTATCTAAAAATGATGTGGAAATTAATGGATCTGAGGTACAGCTTAATATTAATAAAAATAAAATGAATAAAAATATGTCTTCTCCGCTTCCATTACAGCGTCTTTTTGCATCTCAAAAATTTTTCAGCTATATGAAGTAAAATAGATTGCAAAGAAACTTTGGCAAGAGTCTCATTTGCTTTCAAAATTTCAATAATTTATATTCGTGAGTGATTTTCGGAAGTGGGTTATATGGGAGCTATGACCAATTATGGACCGATCGTCATGAAATTAGGTCGTGTGATTATTTTCTTTATAAGAGTTGAATTTTCTGTTGAATTTTATGTGTATACCAAAATTTTTAAGAGATTTATGCACGTTAATGTTATTTTCGGAAGCGGGTATTATATGGGAGCTATGATTATGATAATTAAGGACCGTTCATCATAAAATTAGCTGACATGAATTCCGTATATATAAAATTTATTTGAAGCAAAATTTGTGTAGATACCTATATAAATTAAACATTTATGACCGATAAAGTCCAATTACGGGAGGAAATTTGTATGGGGGCTAGGTGGTATAATGGACCGATTTCACCAAATTTAAATAGGCTTCGTCCTTGGCCGAAAAAATTATATGTACCATATTAAGGTGGGTGTTAGACTAATATTCTTGGACATTACAAACATCTGCACATACGCATTATACCCTCCCCAGTATGGTGGTGTAGGGTATAACAAATTTATTGTTTTCGTTATATGCTTCTCCACTTCATCTGAAAATATGTTTACTTCAATTTTGTCCACTACATGTTTGAAAACGGCATAAAATTTTTATTTTTTTGAATTTTCGTTAAGCCAAATTTCAAACAATAACCTAAAAAAGATCGTATTATTCGAAAACGGCTAAAAATGGCTATTATATGTAAATGAAAATTGGTTTATAACATTTCAATATATTCATTTCTGATTTCATTTAATCTGCCGAACTTTGCCGAAATTTTAAAAGCTTCCACGAAGTTACATTTTGAAAACAATCGCAGCACTTTTAAGGTTATGTTAAAAAAGTGGATTTATTTCAAGCAAGTTAAACAATTTTATCACATTTTTTAACAAAAAACATTATTCACTACTTAGTTTATTGTTCTCCATTTTCACTTTCTTGTTTATAATTCGCGAAATTATTTAAACATGCAATGGAAAATTTGAAATCAATACAGGCTTTTCAACAAAATGTATTAAGTAATTACGATGCAATGTCTTTGACTGCGTGTTGTCAAATGGAATTTAATATTTACCAAAAACAAAAAGCTGACTTAGTTAATTTGGAGTATTGGTTACAAAATGGCATTAAAAAAAGTGCAATATTTGCATTTGAAAAATTGGACTTTAGCACAGTTTTTGTAGCCGTTTAACCTATAGTGCATTGGAGGAAAGTCTGACTTTATGTCACTGGAATAGCTTGAAATCTGACTTCATTTCTTTAAAATAGCATGAAGTCTGACTTCATTTCCATAGAATAACATGAAATCTGATATTATATCTGTGGAATAGCATGAAGACTGACTTTGTATCTTTAGAAAATCATAAAATCTGACCCTATTTATTTAGAATAACATGAATTCAAACTTTATTTCTATATAATAGCATGAAGTTTGACTTCATTTCTATAGAATATCATGAAGTTTGACCTCATATCTTAGAATATAACGAAATTTTTTCTACGTATCGGAATAGCAAAAAGTTTGAGTCAATTTTTTAACAATATCGTTAGTTAACTTCTTTGGAATACATAAAGTCTGATTTCATTTCTTTAGAATAACATATAGTTTTACAACATGAAGTCTGATATCATTTATTTAAAACCAATTCATTCCTTTAGAATTGCATAAAGTCAGACTTCATTGTCACTAAACTTCAGCTATTAAAGTAATTTTCCAAAATTATAGGCTGTTTGTTACTTATTGAGTGTACGATATAAAAATGCTAGATTTACAATAGCTGGCATATCTTTTGAACGCGTTTTTTGTCATTTAGTCCCACTTAGTTATTGAACATTATAATGCAAATAACAATGTTTTTCTTTGCTTCCAAAATGTCGAATTTTGTGTGAACAAAGCATCGCACATTGAAACAAAAATAGGGAAATAAATCTCTAACTTCTAATACTATGTTCAGACATGCACCTCAATTGAGCAATTAGGAACATTTGCACAATTAAGGCTTTTATTGAGCTCAATTTATCATACAAGAACACAATTAACTCACATGCGCAAAGAGGAGATGTTGTTGAGTTTAAGTTTTGAATTTGGACCTCATTAGGGGAGTGGCCTAGGGTCCCAAAATTAGAAGACATCTGGTATGCTACACTTTTAAAACGATACTATTTCTTCTTTTAAAAATTTAACATAAAATTTGGGGACATCTAGCCACGCCCCTGGTATGCCCATGAGGTCAAAATTCAAAACTTAAACTCGACAATACTTCCTCTTTACACATATGAAATTTCAATTAAACCGGTATAACCGTTTAGAAGATACACATAGAAAACAGATTCGTGATAGCAACCGAATTTGTTGCCAATCGAATGATTCTACCTTAGTAACCGAATTTTATAGTTGTAGCTACAATATTTTAGAAGCGGTAACAAAATTGTGGTTGCTTCAACCGAAATTCTTCTTTATCAACTGACTTTCTGTTGATGAAACCGAAAAATTCTATGTGTGCAACCGAATCATTCGATTGGCAACAAATTCGGTTGCTATCACGAATCTGTTTTCTCTGTGTACATATTTATTTTCTTATATTACCCTACCCCACCATAGTGGGGAGGGTATAATGCGTTTGTGCAGATGTTTGTAACGCCCAAAAATATTAGTCTAACACTCACCTTAAAGTATACCGATCGACTTAGAATCACTTTCTGAGTCGATTAAACCTTGTGCGCAGAGTACAGGTCGCAATTTTCGATGAAATTTGGATATATTTCGATGAAATTTGGTACATGTTATTTTTTCATCTCAAGGACCAAGCCTATTGAAACTGGCTGAAATCGGTCCATTATTTCACCTAGCCCCCATACAAATGTCCTCCCGAAATTGGACTTTATCGGTCATAAATGTTTAATTTATATATGTATCTCCACAAATTCCGCTCCAAATAGGTTTTATATACACAAAATTCATGTCACCAAAGTTTTTTAAGATCGGTCCATAATTAGTCATAACTCCCATATATGCCCGCTTCCGATAATCACTTTAACGTGTATAAATCGCTTAAAAATGTTGGTATACACACAAAATTCAACACAGATAACTTTAATATAGACATAAATCATACGACCTAATTTCATGGTGATCGGTCCATAATTGGTCATAGCCCCCATAAGGCATACTTCCGAAAATCACTCAATATAAAATATAAATTATTGAAATTTTAAAAGAAAAATATTTTTGCTCTTTTACTTAGGGTTTTCTTTATGTCTTTAATTTGAAAAAAGCTGCCGCTGAAGCACACTCATTGCTTACCAATGCTTATGGTGATTGTGTTCCATAGGTTTCGACGTGCGAGAGATGAGTGAGTTTGACTCGGAAGACAAAGATCGCCCAGGCCAACCAAAAAAGTGCAAAGACCAAGAATTGGTGGCATGACTCCATGAAGATTGTTATCAAATTCAATTAGAGCTTGCACATTCATTGGGAGCTACTCAAGCAGCGATTTCAAAACGGATGCGATCAGCAATATTGAAGCCAAGAGACGTTGAAAGAAATGATGTTTGAACATTATAAAAAATGGTATGTGAAGCCCGGCCAACTCGCCGAATCGATACCAAAGGCAAATATCCATTGCACTAAGGTAATGCTCTGTATTTAGCGGTAGAAAAAGGGTCCTATATATTATGATCGGCTGAAATCTGGCCAGGCCATCATATGGAAGCTGTGCCGAACTGATTCGTTTGGGGCGAGCATTGACCGTAATTGGCGTAATTTCGAATGAAGTGTTTGCGAACTTTTGTTTCACCATCTTTATAATCCACACCATGCCCCGTTCGACTACTATTTGTTTGTATCAATGCATAATGCTCTCTCTGGGATAAGCTTTACTTCAGCACAGGGTATCCGATTTCGGTTTGATTCGTTCTTGGCCTCCAAAGATGAGCAGATCTTTTGTCTCGGAATCCATATATTGCTAGAAATATGGGAAAACTTCATAGCTAACAATGGCCAATACTTTGCATAAATTTATATTATACAATTGTGTTAAAATATAATTCAAAAATTTGGAAAAATTCAGCATTTCTAAGTCATACCCCCAATAATTTAAATTATTTATATAATATCGGTTACGACATTTACGACAACGGTAATTGTAGTTGTTTCGACAATAGTAGCTTATCATTAACGGTAGCCACCCTTGGTTCAAAGTTTTTAAATTTCCAATCCATATATTTTGTAAAAATGTCATCAATGTTTAATACAAAAATACATAGTATTTTCTAAAATACTTGTTGCTCAAAAGTTGTTCAGATAAGAATCAATTGCTCTCAATAGGGTATTGTTAATTCTATTTGTAGTCATGTTAAACATGTTGTTTAAAGTGGTTCAAAATGACAAAGTCGCATAGTACTCCAATGAACAACGTATCTTTATTTTGTTTAATAATTGCATTGAGAATTTTACATATTCGCACTGGTTCCTCTAAAGAGCGTCAACTCAAAATTTTTCAATTTTCACTTTTTGCAGGAAATCGATGTACAGTGGTCATATCTACCCGCTGTAAAAATCTTACATCATTTTCTCTACTCTTTCGCCAAAAAAATACAGTTGTATCCCTCTTCTTGATATAAAAGTAGCTTCTCCAGAGTCAACTAAAGAGAAATATTTTGAGTTGTCCCCAAATGTAAGCTGAATTCATATCAGTTGTGTTTCAACTAAAGAGAAATATTTTAAGTTGTGCTAGTGTTTATGTCACAGCGGTTTACTTTGATAATGTTCGATTTTGTGTTGTCTCTTTTTAGTTGTTATAGGTAAGTTTATTGTGCTGTTATATTTCGTTTTGTTTCTATATTTATGAAATTATTGTGACATTTTAAACTATATACAAAAAACTGAATGTGCGCTTGTACATTTGTATGCATGTATGTCTGAACTCTATAGACTGCTAAATGCAAATTTTCCACAAATATTGGTCATTTGGTGACCTACAAAGACAAAGGGAGTTTATAGCTAGCCATACAAAGCCAATTAAACCAAAATATAGGTACGTCTGCACACAAGATTTTCGTAGACTAAATAACAGTTTTTCCTTGAAAGTCGACTCAAAATCAATAAGGGTATGTAAGACATTTTTTAAAGCAACCATTGATATAACCAACAAAGTTATAGATACAGCAGTTAAAAAAAAGAATGAAGAAGGATTTGTAGAGGGTGACCTTCGTGGAAAGCATAACAATCATCTGAAATTAAGCTCTGAAATTAGGAATAGTATACGGGAATTTATAAAAAATATACCTAAAATTGAGTCTCATTATTTGCGAGCTCAAACGACACGTGAATATATTGAAAGTGGTAAAAGTATTGCAGATCTATACAGGGACTACAAAGAGAATCGCGAATCAGAGAATTTAATTTAAAATAAACTGCTATAATTTTACCATCAGCGACCTTTATGTTAAAAATGTTGATTGCTTTTTTTGGACCGAAGTGGAAGGAAAGCGTGGCTCCAATGAGATTGGAACTTGTGTACTTTTGTATATTAATAATCTTGTACAAAAAACAGATAACGTCCAAGATTTAGATTTAATATTTTATTCAGACAACTGCTGTGGACAGCAAAAAAATAAGTATTTACTTTCAATGTACTTTTATGCAGTTCAAAAGTATAATTTACGAAGCATTACACACAAGTATTTGATCCAAGGCCACTCTCAAAACGAAGGAGACAACGTACATAGCGTAATAGAAAAACAAGTGAAGAGATATCTAGGTAGCAAACCAATATATACGCCAGATCAATATACCACCTTAATAACAGCCGCTAAAAAGACCGGAACTCCATATGCAGTTCACCAATTATCGCATGATGCATTTTACGACCTTAAGTCACTACAAGAAGAATGGGGCCAAAATTTTGTTAAAAATGAGGGCAACCAAAAAGTTAAATGGAATAACATTAAAGTTCTACGAGTAGAAAAGGATAACTTAGATTCGTTTTTATACAAAACATCTTATAAAGAAACAAAATTTGACAAGGTGTATGTAAAAAAAAAAAACTTAAAGTCTTCTGACGATTGGAATAATCTTAAGTAAGTTTTTATTAATTAAAATTAGCAATACAAGTTGTAAAAAAATTAACCATTTTTCTCCTTTCAGGCTTTGTTCTGCTTATTCCGAAAAGTTACCATTATCGAAAATTAAAAAAGTAGACATAAGTGAACTGGTAAAAAAAAACATCATTCCAAAAGAGTATTACGAATCGTACTACAAAAACATAATAGATATCTAATTTTCATTCATTTTTAAATTTAATTACTATTTTTTGTTATGTATGTATGTGAATAAACATTAATTAAACCATTTTAAACTGAATAATATAAATTTGATTTACTTTAGGATACATAAGTTTGATATTTCTAACCATAAGTGACATGTTTATTAGAATTAAACAGAATTCTCAGTTAAACTGGCACAACATGAAATGACACCACTATATAAATGAACAAATTTCACATAAAGGGGAACAACTCAAAAAACTTGTTATTTTTCAATAATCCCTGAAAAAATTACAAAAACAACTACCGTTGTATACTTCTTACTCATATTTCTTTACAATGCCATAATTGTTTTCAACTTTCATTGTAAATATTCCAAAAAAAACAGTTTTTTGCCTCTACTGAAAATTTGTAAATTTTGAGTTGACTCCCTTTAGAGGAACAAGTGCGATATTTTTCATAGCATTAATATTTGCTGAAATTGACGGCGATTCCATATAATAAAATCTATGTATGTTAAACTACTTATCGTGATGTACCCAGCAATAACTTACATTGAAAAGTAATGAGTTAAAAAGCTAATATAACTACTCTTCACCACTTATACATTGGCATTTTAATACATCATTATACCCTACACCACCATAGTGGGGAGGGTATTATGCGTTTGTGCAGATGTTTGTAACGCCCAAAAATATTAGTCTGATACCCACCTTAAAGTATACCGATCGACTTAGAATCACTTTCCGTCCGTCTGGTCGGCTGGCTGGCTGGCTGGCTGGCTGTCCATGTAAACCTTGTGCGCAGAGTACAGGTCGCAATTTTGAAGATATTTCGATGAAATTTGACACATATTATTTTTTCGGCTCAAGGACCAAGCCTATTGAAAATCGGTCCATTATTTCACCTAGCCCCCATACAAATGTCCTCCCGAAATTGGACTTTATCGGTCATAAATGTTTAATTTATATATGTATCTCCACAAATTCCGCTCCAAATAAGTTTTATATACACAAAATTGATGTCACCAAATTTTGTTACGATCGGTAATTAGTCATAGCTCCCATATAGACCCGCTTCCGAAAATCACTTTAACGTGCGTAAATCGCTTAAAAATGTTGGTAAACACACAAAATTCAACATAGTTAACTTTAATATAGACATAAATCACACGACCAAATTTCATGGTGATCGGTCCATAATTGGTCATAGCCCCCATATAAGGCCCACTTCCAAAAATCACTCAAAAATATAAATTATTGATATTTAAAAAAAAAACATTTTTTTTGCTCTATTACTTAGTGTAGGGTATTATATGGTCGGGCTTGACCGACCATACTTTCTTACTTGTTTTACCATGGTGATGTCATTGGAGGCAAGTACTTACCACCTTCGCTTACAAATAGGGAGTTAAAGAAGTCATTACCACGTTCGCTTACAAAAAGGGAGTTAAATAATTCATTACCACATTCGCTTACAAATATGGACTTAAATAAGTGTAACATACAAAATATTATTATTTCATTTCATTCAGATCACATGTCCATTTATTTTTAAATATTTGAAAGTTTTCAAGAAGCCATATTAGATTTTAAACAACCAAAATTTAATCAATAAAATGTTAAAAGCGATTTATTATGAAATAATTTTGAATTTCGTAAATCAGCTCATAAAAAATGCTTATGTATCAGATTATATACCAGACATTACTAAACTACTTATATGTAATGAAGGTTGTATGAAGTAGTGAAGCATGTAAATCATATCAAGGGTATTTTAGTAGGAATTTTTGAACTTCGACAGTTGATGGCTGCAATATTGTTGAATACACATATCGTTACCTTAATATGGAGACGCCCTAACTCGTTTTTCTTTTTCCAAAATTTAGTTTTTTGCATACTTTGATAGATAATAATCCCGTAATACACCATTAATAAAATAAAATGTCACAACATTAAATTGGTTGAAGACCTTCATAAAAATCTGTGTTAAAAAAAATCGCAACTACATAACTTAAAGTTTAAGCTGACTCCTCCTCCTGTAAACAAAGGAAAATTTTAGTTAGGGCATTTCTATATTAAGGTAGCGATATGTCGAATTGACTGTCAAATCTCCATGAAGGGATATAGCGTTCAACACCACCTGCAAATAATGAAATTGTTTTATCAAAATGGGTGTTCTGTTCAGTGAGGACCATTTCTGGATGAAGGGGTACTCCAACAAAAAATTATCGAATTTGTTTCGATACTAATTCACATAAGATCAAAGAAAAAGTCACTCTTTGATGTGGATTTTAAGAGTTCCATTATTATAAAGGGTCTTTAATTGTTTGATCTTTGCTGTTTTTTGGGCGAAAAGGTGACTTAACTCTTTTTTAATTAAAAAAAAAATGTTTAAGAACATATAACAACTTTATGCTTATCTGAAAGATATCTTTACGGAGAACATTTTGATATAAAAACATGTCCTATTCTTTAAATATGTCGCCCCTACGCCTTTCGGAATTAGACCAATTTTTTATCAAAAATTCAACTTTGGGCCACATATTCTAAATTTCCAAAACTGGGATCAGAAAACAAAAAGCAGCTTTGGAAAATTGATGTGTTCCCTATTTATCGCCAAAGTATTTTCCCAGTCACGAAAATTGTAAAAAATACCATTTTTGGGATTTTTGCTCCAATTTTTAGGAATTCCGGGATTTCCTTTGACCTTTTTACAAGTTTTTTACACCTTGTTATTTAGAATGACAAAAGTAAAAAACGTTAAAAATTTCATTGAGTTTCGTTAATAAATAAAGATTTTATTACATATTACATATTCATTGAGTTTATAAAACTAAAATGTATATCAAAATTTTAATAGGATTGCAAATATTAGGAACAATTTGATCCACATTTATTCCTAGCTATATTTTTTTAGTTTAGATCAGTTAATTTTTGGTCTTACAAAAAAAATTTCAAGTCAATATCTCAATTTATATGATCCATTTTAATAACTTAAACTCCAATGATCCTTGGCTACGCAAAATCTTATCCCGATCGGACCAGCCGTTTAAAAATGCTAGATTTATTTCCAAACAATTTCAATTCTGCCTGTTTTGGAGACAAATCTATTATCCTAGTTTTAACATTAAGTTGAACGTCGAAGGTAGTGTAATTCATAAAATTTCGCCAGCATTTCATAATGCCTTTATAGATAGCCCTCGTTTAGTAACATTTGTTATAATATTTTTCTTCTCCCCTCTTCATTTTGTAGTGCAAGTAGGCCTGTGTAAACAAATGTAATGTGCATAAAGACTTTATTTTCTTATTGTTGTTGTAGTTGTTTGTATTGTATGTAAAAACATTTACTAAACAAATACTTCTTTTTTACTCTTTTTCAATGTAAAAGAAAAAAGTACGTAAATATTTAAGTTTATTGCTTTGTTTACAAGAACTTATACACACAGACTAGGGTGGCCCTTAGTTTGCACTTTTGCAAATTTCGATGTTCTCGAGGTATAAAAAAGTTGTTCTCCATCAAATTGGGTAAATTTTCCAAAATAAATAACAATTTAATTTAAAGTAAGAAAGTATGGTTGGTCAAGCCCGACCATATAATACCCTACACTGATTAAATGAGCAAAATCATGTTTCCTTTAAAATATCAATAATTTATATTCGTGACTGATTTTCGGAAGTGGGTCTTATATGGGAGCTATGGCCTATTATGGACCGATCACCATGAAATTAAGTAGTGTAATTTGTGTCTATATAAGAGATTTATGCACATTAAAGTGATTTTTGGAAGCGGGTCTATATGGGGGCTATGAGTAATTATGGACCGATCCTAACAAAATTTGATGAGTTGAATTTCGTATATATAAATAAAGGCTAAACTTGATATATACTATAGGAACTCTGCACCATCAAATTTAATGGTTAAAAAGTGGATAACTCAATTTCGTTGCGGCCGTACAAGAACGAAAGATTCCGAACATCCTGGACGCCCAGTTGAGCCGTCTACACCCGAAACAATTGAACAAAATCAGATATGGTGTTGGCCAAAGTAAATTAACAAATTAGCGACAGTACTACAACAAAAACAACAAGCAATTTTGTTTTTGGTTTAAGGTCTGAGCTGTCAAAGTTGCCTGTTGTTGTTTTTGCTTTTGGGCTTGTTGTATTTTTCGCCACAACAACCACAAGTGAATTGACAGTTCAGACTGAATAAAAAAAATAGTCAGCTGTTCTACTGAGTCTACTTTATTAATTTACTTTGGTGTTGGCCGATGGAAAATTGAAAGTGCGAGAGATTGTGGAAGTCATAAACGTCTCACATGACTTAAGGCAGAGTCACACATGGCAAATATTTGCTCAAAAAAGCGTAACCACTTTTTTTATTAGAAATTTGTTTGACGTGTTTAATCTTACAAGTGTTTTGTATAAATAAAATAAAAATAAAACTAAATTTTGTGTTTTGAATCATCCTAAGTAAAATAAGTTTTTGAAATAAATAAAATAATTCAAATGTATTTTATTTAGTGGTTACGTCTTTTTCATGTGTGACCCTACCTTTAGTCGTTTAAATTTTGAATGATAACTTTGGTTATGAGAAAGCGACAAGGGTGGTTGTGTAGCCAAGTAGCTGTGATAACGTTAAAATAATCGACGTATGTATTTTAATTTTGACAGATTCTGGTCGGTAGTCTGCTGTTGTCTATGTACTTTTTTTAAAATATTTCTACTTTAATCCAAAACATGAAACATCAAGGTAAATGTACAAACTATAAACGTTATCCGATTTTATTTTTAGATGACGAATTTTAGGCTTGGGAGCAAACGCAAAAGTGCACAATAGGTTCCACCCTAATGCACACTTATTATAGTTTTGTTCATGTTACTTAAATGTTTTGTCTTGTTTTTTATATATTTTTATTGTGTTGCTTTTGATTTTCGTTGCTGTTGACAGTAGTATAAATTTTGCTATATAAATATACATATTATGAGCTGTGCAATAAAAATAAGTTATTTTTATTGCTGCGAAAGCCGCACCGACTATATGACGCTTTAACAATAAGGAGTTTTAGCCCAAGGGGTTCTTTCTATCTACCACCATTTGATGAGGTTCAAATGGTTAGACAGAAAATCTAAAGCATATGAAAAATCCCCCAAATGAGAAACTTATTTAGGAAGTTAATAACTGAGACAACAAAACAAAATACATTATGTGACTCTTAATTATTTACAAAAATTTCGCTGAAACACATATCACATCCTACTTGAAAGTAGAGTAACCAAACTATACAAACGACAGGCTGTTTGTAGGCAACAGAAATACATGTGTTAAACATAAAAAATTTGTTGTGGCAAAAAAAAAAAATATAAAAAATAAATATCCAGGACAGTTTTACAATGTTATGCAATTGACAAAATTTATCACTTTAGGTTTTCATTTTTTTTCTTTCAAATATTTAACTTTTATTGTATGTATTTCCAATA
The DNA here is from genome assembly GCF_958450345.1 of Calliphora vicina. Lineage (NCBI taxonomy): Eukaryota > Metazoa > Arthropoda > Insecta > Diptera > Calliphoridae > Calliphora > Calliphora vicina. Next base: position 113,634,307 of record NC_088781.1, on the reverse strand, counting down.
AAGTCACAACAAAAGGTTCTCTTATGATTTGTTTCACATTCACATTTTGTTTTTTTTTTTTGAAAACATACAAGTACTTTTTATAAATAAAATATTGCTTAAATTGTATGAGAGTTTACTTGCATGTCTATGACACATTTTAAATTTATAATGCAATAATTTTTGTTCAATAATTTAAAATTGTTCAATGTATTTGAATTGGATTTTTGCAAAAAAAATGTTTAATCAAAAGTATTTAAAATTTAAATAAAATCAAGGGAATCTCTAGTAAGAAGTTATGTACATTGAGAGCTTATGTACATTGAAACTACCCGATTGCAAAATGTTGTATGAACAAATCGTAATGGAGGAAATAGGCTTTAAGAATATGAAATTTGTGACCATTCTGTTAGAACACAAGGAGATATATAGGGTGTATAATTTTACCACCTCCGGTTAGGATAACTTTTCATAGCTTAATAAGTTTGAAGACCAAGAATTGGAGCCACTAATCCATGAATATTGTTGTCAAACTCAACAAGATCTTGTAAAACCATTGGGAGCTACTCAGTCAGCAATTTTAAATCGTTTGCAAGCAGCAGGATTAATCCAAAAGCAGGGAAATCGGGTAACATACGAATTGAAGCCGAGATACTTATATTGCAGACGATTTTGTATGTGCAAAATCATGATTGAACGCTATAAGAGTTTTGTACCTAATCGTTACTTGCAATGAAAAATGGACCCATTACAATAACCCCAAGCGTAAGAGACAATAAGTGAAGCCCGGCCAGCCAGCTGAATCGACAACAAAGCCAAATATCCAAAATCTATGGAATCTGACCATCACAAGATACATGTACCGAACGTAACTGATTCAGAATATGCGGCCAGGTATGAAACCGTAATATTCCATCATGACAACGCATAGTGGATCAGAATCAAAATTTCTTGGAAATAAATCTGGCATTTCTAAACGCCTGCTTAGTTAAGGAGTATTCGAGTTTAAGTTATTAAAATGGGCCCTACAAATGCTCCACTGGCGGCGGTATGCGGGTGGTAGCGTACCTTTGACATGTAAAATTTTTAAACACGTGTCATTTTATTGTTTCCCATCTGATTTCAAAGACTTTTATTTATATTTTTGGAAAGCACTTTTAATTTCCGAGTTATAGGCATTTCAAAATTGAAATTTTAAAATTTGGCCATACCTTGGTCCGATTTTTTTTAAAAAAATATACGTCATACTTTTGGACCTAATGGACTCGAATTTATTTTATTAGTAAGGCAAGTAAATTGCCAATAATATACAAAATATTTCAGAGTAATATCAATTATTGATCCAAAAATAAACCATTCTCAATTTAAAAATTAAAAAAATTACTAGTTTTTTGGTCGAAAAGTTGTCTCAACTCTTTTTTTGTTAAAAAGAAAATTTCTTTAAGAAAATATAACAATTTTAAGTTTTTCTCTAAGTTATCTTTATGGAGAATATTTTGTCATAAATACTCCCATCGGAATTTAACATATTTTTTACACTACAAAAAATATTAGTCTGACACCCACATTAAAGTATACTGATCGACTTAGAATCATATTCTGAGTCGATTAAACGACATCCGTCCGTCCGTCTGGTCGGCTGGCTGTCCATGTAAACCTTGTGCGCAGAGTACAGGTCGCAATTTTGAAGATATTTCGATGAAATTTGATACATAGCCTATCAAGGACCAAGCCTATTGAAACTGGCTGAAATCGGTCCATTATTTCACCTAGCCCCCATACAAATGTCCTCCCGAAATTGGACTTTATCGGTCACAAATGTTTAAATTATATATGTATATCCACAAATTCCGCTCCAAATAATTTTTATATACACAAAATTCATGTCACCAAAGTTTGTTACGATCGGTCCATAATTAGTCATAGCTCCCATATATACCCGCTTCCGAAAATCACTTTAACGTGCATAAATCGCTTAAAAATGTTGGTAAACACACAAAATTCAACATAGTTAACTTTAATATAGACATAAATGACACGACCTAATTTCATGGTGATCGGTCCATAATTGGTCATAGCCCCCATATAAGGCCCACTTCCGAAAATCACTCAAAAATATAAATTATTGAAACTTTAAAAGAAAAAGGTTTTTGCTCTTTTACTTAGTGTAGGAAATTATATGGTTGAGTTGACCGACCATACTTTCTTACTTGTTTTAATTTTTTTTTTGCATTTTGAATATTTTTTATAAGTTTTAATACATTAGAACCCATAAAAACAAACTTTTAGAAAAAATCGGCTATTCGGGGAGAAAACCCCGGTTTCTTCCATATTCGAAATGTGAGCTTTTCAAAAAAACCGAAACCGACCATACCAAAAAAAACCGGTTATTAAAAACCGGGCAGATCACCCTAGTAATGCATGATGTATATTTTTCTTCTATTCAAATAAACTTGAAAACATTCAGTTTATTTTTGTAAATTATTATATAATGGACTCATAACTTTATTATAGTGGTTTCACAAAAAAATATATATACTACGGTATTCATTCGACTAACGATCGTTCGATTAATCGAATAATATCTTACGAATAATTATTCGAACAATTTAAAAATGGCCATTTTCGAATAACGAATAATTCGAACAATTTTATGTAGAACTAGCTGACCCGGTGCGCTTCGCCACCCCAATTAGAAGAAAGAAATAGTACTATCAAGTCTCACTTTGTGAATCTAATTGTAAATGTCTAATTTCATATTTCTGGGTCCATTATTATAGAACATGCAAAATGTGTTTCTAATTTTAAATTTTTAGGTTTATTATTATAAAATATTCAAAAAGTACCATATCAATAAGGAAATAGTACCATTGATTATCACTTTTAAATTCGCATTCACTAATCCATAACCCGTCAAGTTTGAATTTTAGATTTGTATATCATTCTCTATATTATCAACTAATTTTGTTTCTATAATACTTAAGATTTAATAAATTATCACAAAACCGATTTTTTAAAACCGAAACCGCGGTTTTGAAATTCTTCGATTTTTTGGAAACTCTAGGTCCATTATTATAGGAAATTCAAAAAAGTACCATTAGAATATATAAAAAGTACCAAAAATCCCCCACTTGTGGTTTCCCACTCACTCGGGTCCATATAAGCTTAATTTCATGGCTTTAGGTTCATTGGTGAAGAAATTACAAAAAGTACCATTCGAATAAAGAAAAAGTACCAAAAAGTCTCCCCCTAGACTTCTCACTCACTTAGGACCATATATGTTTAATTTCGTGTTTCTAAGTCCATTGTTATAGAAAATTCAAAAAAGTACTATTATAATATAGAAAAAGTACTAAAAAGTATACACTTGTGGTTTTCCAGTCACTCGGGTTCATATAAGTTTTATTTCATGATTCTAGGTTCATTGGTGAATAAATTACAAAAAGTACCATTCGAATAAAGAAAAAGTCGCCCCCTAGAATTCTAACTCACTTAGGACCATGTATGCTTAATTTCATGTTTTTAAGTCCATTGCTATAGAAAATTAAAAAAAGTATCATTAGAATAAATAAAAAGTACCATGAAGTATCCGCTTGAATTGTCAATCACTTTGGACCATATATGCTTAATTTCATATTTCTAGGTCTATTATATTATAGAAAATTCAAAAAGTACCATTAGAATATAGAAAAAGTACCAAAAAGCACCCACTTGTAGTTTCCCACTGACTCGGTTCCATAAAAGCTTTATTTCATGTTTCTAGGTTCATTGGTGAAGAAATTACAAAAAGTACCAATCGAATAAAGAAAAAGTACCACAAAGTCTCCCCATAGAATTCTCACTTACTTAGGACCATATATGCTTAATTTCATGTTTCTAAGTTCATTGTTATAGAAAATTCAAAAAAGTACTATTAGAATAAACAAAAAGTACCAAAAAGTCTCCCCCTAGAATTCTCACTCACTTAGGACCATATATGCTTAACTTCATATTTCTCTGTCCATTATCACAGAAAATTCAAAAAGTACCATTAGAATAATTTATAATAAATTGCAACGAATAGAGTACATGGGTAGTCGTGAATTTAATAATTTGTCTCAAGATTTAAAATGTTTAAATATAATTTCAACCTTTAAAACTAAATTGAAACAATATATATTGCAACAGATAGAAGAACTTCTGATTTAGATAACTTGTATCACTCTTTTTTTTTATAATTATATAAAATGTAAGATGATTTAAATAATGCCAACTCGCTCCAACAATGCCTATTAGGCGCTGGAGCAACACAAATTGTAATGAATTATTTGAAAAAATAAATTTAATAATAATAAAAAAAAAAACAAAAGCCAAATAATAATAATAATAATTGTATTAAAAAAAAAAAAAAAAATTTCATGTTTCTAAGTCCATAGTTATAGAAAATTCAAAAAGTACCATTAGAATAAAGAAAAACTACCAAAGTCTCCCCCCAGAATTCTCACTCACTTATGACCATATATGCTTAATTTCATGTTTCTAAGTCCATAGTTATAGAAAATTCAAAAAAGTACCATTAGAATATAGAAAAAGTACCAAAAAACCACACTTGTGGTTTCCCACTCACTCGGTTTATATATAAGCTTTATTTCATGTTTCTAGGTTCATTGGTGAAGAAATTACAAAAAGTACCATTCCAATAAAGAAAAAGTACCAAAAAGTCTCCCCCTAGAATTCTCACTCACTTAGGACCATATATGTTTAATTTCATGTTTCTAAGTTCATTATTATAGAAATTTCAAAAAAGTACCTTTAGAAGAACAAAAAAGTACCTATAGTACAGTTCACACATTTTAGTACCTAAATATTATCCCCTATTCCTAACACTAACTTCACTCAAATACATATCAGCTAACTTTAATGTCGATAACTGAAATAATTTAAAATGTTAAAAAAGTACCATTAGGAGAAAAGTACCAATTTCCCTTTTCTTACTTGAACACCCCTCAAGTTTGAAATTTAAAAATATTCCATTTTGCCAAAATTGTTTATGCTAAGGCATGTATCAAAATATTAAAATCTGTGGTAATGTGCCCAAGAATAAATATGTTTTAAAAAAGTACCAAACTGATTACCCGGATTTGGCCCAATATACACCTTGGTACTCGAGTTCCAAATAACACCCTGTTAGTTAATTTTTGTATGAATCCAGGAACCAACGTTAAAAAAGTTATCAAAATTGGCTTAATAATTTCAAATATAATGTATTTTCCCGATTTTATCCCCTTTTTGGTACCTTTTATATCCCCATTGAGGTGGTACAATTTCATTCAAATAAATTTCTGTAACGTGGTGGGAGCTCATAATAAAATATTCGTATGTCTATGTCAAATTATTGAAAAACATATTTTATGAAAAAGTACCAAAAATTAACACAATTTTTATCCCTTAAGGGTTCGAATTTCCAAAAAGTACCAAACTTATATTTTTTATTTTTTGTTAATTAAAGAATACGATTTAAAATTTGTTTCTATGTTTATTGGTTTAAAAGATACATAGGGTGCAAAAAAAAGTACCAAAATACAGTTTTTACCCGTTTTCTCCCCTAAAAGTTTCGAATTTCCAAAAAGTACGAAACACCTGTCAGCTTATTTTTTAAATGGAGTAACATGCTATTTTAAGTTTTTTTGTATCTTTATTAGTTTTGAAGATATAAGGTTACCGAATTTACCCGTTTTTACCCTTTTTTACCCCCTAAACGTTCGAATTTCCAAAAATCCCTTCTTATCGGATCGTTTTGGGTCGTTTGGAACCCACAGTTAAAATTTCGTGATTCTAGCTTCAGCCGTTTAGGCTGTGCGATGATGAATCAGTCAGTCAGTCAGTCAGTAACGTTACTCTTTTATATAGAGTAACTTCGGGTAATGTGGACTACCGTTTTGTTTTTTCTAAATTTTGGCCACAATATATATGGATATTAAAAGAGTTGTGAAGCAATAAATTAGCTAATGTATTCTCTAATGGTTTTTGCAGTTGAATATTTTTTCCGTTAAAGGATAAAAAATTTATGTGAAAATATTGTAAGGAACCCAAAAATCAGCATTAAAAAAATTGGGTAATATGGACCACTATATGAGGGTAATGTGGACTAGTATTTAATACATAAAATTCATGAACCAGCTAATCATGAATGATTAAAAAATTTAATTTCAATATATTTTTATTAATACAAACTAAAAAGTCGCGTTCTTGGCTTAGATAGATTGTTTACAAAGTACATAGTTATTGTCGGGTAATATGGACCAGTAGTACATAATCAAGTAATTTAAGTGGTCCACATTACACGAACTTGGGTTACAGTGGTAAAAAGTTATTTTTACCTAATAATCTAAATGTGCTTAAATTCTTACCAAATATATGCAAAACTACGTGTCCACTTTAACTATATAAAACAACCAAACATTAAATTCTACCAAGTAACTGTACCAAATTTTGTTTCTTACTTGAACCGAAAAAAATGTTGAGCAGGCGCATTAATTTCAATACAAGAATAAAAAGTCAACATATCAATAACTCATGAAAGCAAATGTGCAATTGTCGTTTCAAACAAATTGTAAAATGTACGACAAATCAGTTTTATCATACCTTCAATAGTTTCTGAAAAAAGACACTGGTCCACATTAGACGCATAGTCCACAATACCCGAAGTTACTCTATATAGATTTATTAAATTGCTTAAAATTTATCATAATTTCAAATTTAAATTAGTAATAATGACTCACAAAAATTGTATTGTTTCTGAAATTCACGTTCACTGACAATGATATCAAACTTTGGACAGATTCCCTTTATTGTGTAGTTCCCCAAGACCACTTTATTAAGCAAAGATTCGGCAACGTTGATAGAGCTTGATGTATAATAGAATTTGTTATAAATAATTTAGAAAAAGTGAATAATTAATTTACTAAAGAATTAGTTACACAATTTAAAACCCGAATTAATGAACAACATAAAAAAGTTCTTAATTGCCCAATTCACAATTGATGTTGTAGTGTTGTATGTCGTACATATTTTTCAAACAAATTTTTCGAAACATAAACAAAACATTAATAAAAATAATTACGACGTACATACATACTTAAAAATAAAAAAAAAGAAACATCAAAACTTCATTCTTTACTTTTTAAAAAAAAATTAAATTATTCGAATAATTTGATTAATTTTAAACGTGTGATCGAATTATTCGAACAAGTTAAAATCTCTTATTCGAATTATTCGTTTTATTCGAACAATCAACTTCTTGATTTCAACTTTAACACTACAGTTTCCATTTTTGGATATATTTAAATATAAGTTACAGTCACTTTTAATTTTTCTTGTATGCTGAAATTTAATTATACCACTTACCCAATAAAAGAGTACAGAAATGATGATACTTATTTTATTTTACGTCAGAAAATTAATTGTTATGTATTTTTTCTGGACTTTGCCCATTTAAACAGATGCAGTTAGTAAATATTTATTTAATTAATTTATTTGTGATAAAATTAATCTAAATAATAAATAAAAACAAGTTTAAAAGTAATAAGCTACACTGAGAAAATGAGCAAAAATGTATCTTTTAAAATTTCAATCATTTACATTCGTGAGTGATTTTCGGAAATGGGCCTCATATGGGAGCTATGAGCAATTATGAACCGATCGACATGAGACTAGACTAGACCGTGTGATTTATTTCTATATAAAATTTATTTTTGTTAAATTATATTTGGATTCCAAAATTTTTAAGAGATTTATGGTCGATAAAGTGTTTGCGGAAGTGTGCATGGTAGCTATGACTAATTACACAGTGCAAAAAACACAAGGTCATGACAGTATAAGCCTGATTCTAGTACCAAAGGGTGTTAATACTCTATACTCAGTTTGGCGATTTTGGTGATCAATTTATTTTTACGGCCTCCAAAAATCACGAAAATCAGTGGGCCCTCGAAAAAATGTGTCATCAGTTTTTGGACAACAGCCAATTCAGACTTGGTGATACGGCTTAACTATATATGACAATAATATAGCTAAGAGTTTGCCAGACAAATTCTATTAGCTTTTTCGTATACTTTTATTGACAAAAATTCGAAAGAAATTTTTTTTGTACTTCTTTAGAATAACTTCCAGGGACTCTGAATTATACCCTTCACCTTCGTGAGAAGGGTATATATAAGTTTGTCATTCCGTTTGTAATTTCCACAATATAATTTTCCGATCCAATAAAGTATATATATTCTGAATCCTTATAGATAGCGGAGTCGATTAAGCAATGTCCATCTGTCTGTCCGTCTGTTTGTTGAAATCAATTTTCTGAAAACCCCAGATATCTTCGGGATCCAAATCTTCAATAATTCTGTCAGAAATGCTTTCGAGAAGTTTCCTATTTAAAATCTGCAAAATCGGTCCACAAATGGCTGATATATGAGGAAAAAACCAGAACAACCTCGATTTTTGACCTATATCTATGGATGGCCTATATATGTATATGATTTAACCTATATATATAATATGACCTATATATATGGATTACCAAGTCATTAATATACACAATATGTATATCTAATGATAGATATTTCAAAGACCTTTGCAACGACGTATATAAGATCATAGTAAGTAGGACCTACAATGGGTCAAAATCGGAAAAAATATTTTTTAACCCGAATTTTTTTTTCACCAAAAAAAATTTAAAAAACAAAAAAAAATTATATTAAAGTTTAAAAAAATTAAAAAAAAATTTAATTTAAAAAATAAAATTTTAAAAATCGGAAAAAATATTTTTTAACCCGATTTTTTATTTTTTTGGCACAGCTGGATATAGCGTTCTTACTTATTTTTAACTAACAATATTTATCTGAATTGTAGCTACGGTAAAGTTCTACAATTCTTGTGAACATATCAATGCATTCTGAACATCTATATGCACTCTATATAGCTCACAAAAACCACTTTGTACCTTAAAAATTTTCCTATAATTTTTCAAAAGAAGTGCACGAAAAAACAATTTTTTTGGGAAAAATGTTAACAAAAATTGTTTGGTGGAGTCTTAGCTATATTATTGTCATATACAGTTAAGCGGTATCACCAAGTCTAAATTAGCTGTTGGACAAAAACTGATGATACGTTTTTTTGAGGTCCCACTAATTTTCGTAAAAAAATGGTAACCAAAATCGCCAACTGGGTGGGATTTACTGTATATACAGGATATATTTAGATACATATGTACATATATATTAGAGTATCCCTTAGAATTAAATTTTTTGAAATGTTGAGACGTAATGACATAAACTATGTCATTACGTAAAACTTTCGTAATGACATAAAATACTACCAAAAAAAATGTTAGCTTGTTCTAAGAAGGGCAACCCGTGACGACTTAGCGATTTAGTTTTGAGGTGCATTTACAAGGGGAAAAAATGCATTTTTCAGTTTTTTGTAATTTTGCCATTAAATAATTACTTTTGCAATTTAGTTTAAAAGAATCAAATGTGTACGTAATTGTCGTTCTAATAAGATATAAAAGACAAAAATTGGTTCATAAATGTTAAAGTTATTAAAAAATCGCCAGGCCATTAGAACATGAAATTTAGGAACAAAATTAACATATTTTGAGAAATATTAAAATAAAAGCCTATTTTTACTTAGTATATATCCATATTAACTAGTATATGAGTTTTTGTCTTCATAGAATACCGTTAACCTATTCGCAGTATAACCAAAAAAAATATTTTTTTTAACGGCAGTTTCAAAACTCCAATTTCAAATTTTTAAAAATTTTGTTAAACAAATTTCAGAATTTTTTGATCATCACATGGGGATTTATTGACAACATAATAGGGAATAAAAGTGTGAAATAATATGACAATACCTCCTATAGTTTTTCCGTACCTGCGATTTAAATTTTGCGATTATCGAGAAAAACTAATATTTTGGCCATATTTTGGCGAATGAGCCGAATTTCCTTACTGTTATGATTTTTAAGTAAAAACTATTCAGAAGAATATAGTCCAGGTAATTTTAAATATTTTCTATTCATTTATGTCTTATTAGAACGACAATTAAGTACACATTTCGATTCTTTTAAATTAAATTGCAAAAGTAATTATTTAATGGCAAAATTTTTACAAAAAACTGAAAAAAATGCATTTTTTCCCCTTGTAAATGCACCTCAAAACTAAATTAGAACAAGCTAAAAAAAATGTTTGGTAGTATTTTATGTCATTACGAAAGTTTTCTGGGGGTACCGTCTCAACATTTCAAAAAATTTAATTCTTAGGGACACTCTACTATATATTTCTGAAACATTTATGAGCAATAAATTTCTATTTAGGGAAGACATTTGTATGGGGGCTATGTGAAATAATGGACCAATTTCAGCTAGTTTCAATAGACATGTGCCAAATTTGATCGAAATTTCTTCAAAATTGCGACCTGTACTTTGCCTACAAGGTTTACTCAGAAAGCGATTCGGGATCAATCGGTAAACTTTCAGATGGGATTATTGGGTATTACAAACATCAGCACAAATGCGGAATACCCTCCCCACTATGTAGGTATAGGGCACAAATAGCTGCAAAACTTTATAAAAGTGTACATTAGTTTGACATTTATTTTGCACTTTTTGCGTTGCTAACAATTTGAGCCAAAACAGATAATGTTTAATTATTTGATATTCTGGAATAATGTATCAATAATTTTCAAAAAAAAAAAATTGAAACATTAAATGTTAACACAAAAATTAATTAAAAAATATTTTTTGTATTTCATATTTTCCGACGTCGAAAATATCATAAAATTGCATGAATATCACAAGTCCCAAATTTAACAGTTTTAAAAAAATGTTTAACAATACTTAGTCCGGTTAGTTCTGAATCTGTCAACTGTTATCAATGCATAAAATGAAAAATAAAAACTTTAAATGAATCGTCCCTTATTAATATTTTAAAATCAAACGGTATTTTTATGCTGCTTTATTGTATAGTTATGTATTTAATATTCTTAATTTCGCTAAAAATAGTGTACATTTTTATGGTACTGCGAATTTATTTTATATTTTAATTAGTATTCTAAGTTTCAATAAATCTCTTTTCATTATTATACTCCAATTCACATATAAACGGTAATTTTAATTCGCAATCATTATCATTCCAATCAAAATCTTCCTCCCATGTATGAATACAATTCTCATTGCCACTTTTATTGTTGGGTTCTCCCTCATGCCAAAAGAAATTTTTGATTTGTTTACCAGTTGAAGTCCATTCAAACTGACCATTTATCTTATAGGCTCCTAACCAATAAGGATAAATGCGACCTATATTTTAATTTTAAAAAATATATGGTTTATTAAATTGTTTGGTATAAGGTACTATTTTACTTACCATAGATTGTTTTAATATATGTCTTTAAGTAATTCAGTTCGTCCTTATTTGCTATGCTTACCAAATGCATGCCCTTAGCTTCACAAGCACTGCTGGCTGCATCCCAATTTAAAAATTTATTATTTTCGACATAATAAATTTTACGGGATGTACTACAACATTTACGGGGATAAGCTGTAGTTGCGAAAATAGTACTAAAAACTACTAAAATGATTATAGATATTTTACAATTCATTGTTAATTTGATAGACTGTTGCAATGAAACTAATTGCATCAATGAGTTATTAAGTTTTTATATACAACTGCTGATAAGATATTTTCTTTTAAATTATTTGGGTTTTTACACAGAGTATTTTTATTGACATAAGTGTTTGAATTGAATGGGATGCACTACAAAGGAATTACGTCTTAATTAGTAAGATTAAATATTTATTTATTAAACTAATTTAAGTGTTTTTCAGCTTTTACATAGTAAGAGAGCAATATGTTATTTTAATATGAGAAGGCTCTCTTGATTTTCTTAGTGTTTTTAAACATTCTATTTTACAATCGGTATTGTTTTTATTTTAATTAGAATCCCAAAAGTTATATGTAGATGATACATATCTGTGAACTTTTGACAAAACAACTTAAGTCGAATTTTAAAATTTTTCAGGAGAGCGCAATAACTGTTGAATCGATCAATGTTTTATTATTTGTCCTTGAAGAACTTTATTATTTGTCTCAAATAATTGTACGAAGGATAAATAATAATATAATTATCGATAAATTCAACAGTCTCTGCGAATTAAGTTGTTTTGTCAAAAACAAATCAACAACAACTCCAAATAAGTTGATTTGTTTTTTTATGATATATCAGAAACTAATATTCGTAAGAAGAAGCAGATTAGTGTAAACGGAGCGTTTTGAAAAGCTAGTTTTATTATAAAACAAGTAAGAGAGCTATATTCGGCTGTGCCGAATCTTATATACCCTTCACCAAATTATACTTCAAAATAAAAAATTTAAATATTTTTAGGTGAACAAAATTTTTTTTCAGTTTTTGGAAAAAAAAACAATTTCGAATTGTTTTTTTTTAAATATAAAATTTTTTTTTTGAAAAATGCGGGCTAAAAAATATTTTTTCCCATTTTGACCCATTGGTGGTCCAACTTACTATGGTCTTATATACATCGTTGCAAAGGTCTTTGAAAAATCTGTCATTAGATATCCATATTGTCTATATTAATGACTTAGTAATCCAGATATATGTAGGTCAAAAATCGAGGTTGTCCTGGTATTTCCTTATATCTCCGTCATTTGTGGACCGCTTTGCTGATTTTAAATAGCAAAATTCTCGAAAGCATGTCTGACAGAATTATTGAAGACTTGGATTCCGAAGATATCAGGGGTCTTCAGAAAATTGATTTCAACAGACAGACGGACATGGCTTAATCGACATGGCTTAATGGATCCAGAATATATATACGGAAATGAAAAATGTAGAAATTACAAACGGAATGACAAACTTATATATACTAGGGATGCCAAACGGGACTGGGTTTTACAAATCCCGGGATTCAGGATTTTAGAAATGTAAATCCCGGGATCCCGGGATTTCGATATTTTTCGGGACTTCGGGATTTTAATTAAATGTCAAAAAACATCAACTTCAACAATAAAAACTATTTATTTCGTTAATACACTAAGTAGAAATATAACAAAGCAAAAACTAATGCATTGAATTAAAATATATATAAAGTATTGCGGAAACCGGGCTACATTTGTCCCTAGTCCCCATACATGGTCCCCTTCAGAAAATGACTTTAACATTCATAATCTATATATATAAAAATGGATGTTTGTATGTGGGTATGTATGTATGTTCCGAATGAACTCAAAAACGGCTGGACCGATTTAAATGAAATTTTCAGCGAATCTTCAGAATAACCTGGCGGGTAACACTGTAGAGTCAGATTTTTGATTTTCGGTATGTGGGCGGAGGGGCGTGGCAAAATCAAATTTTTACATTATACCGCTAATACCATCTATATATATAAAAAACTTCTGGACCGATTTTGATGAAATTTTCAGGGAATCTTCAGAATAGCCCAGGGGGTAACACCGTATAGTCAGATTTTTGATATTCGGTCTGTGGTTGGAGAGGTGTGTAAAAATCAAATTTTTACATTATACCGCTAATGCCATCTATGTATAAAAACAGATGTGTGTATATATGTTCCATATGGATTCAAAAACGGCTGGATCGATTTTGATAAAATTTTACGGAATCTTCAGAAAAGCATAGCGGGTAACACTGTAAATCATACTTTTATTACAATAACTATGATGACTACAGAAATCACAGGGATGTACTGATTGGCACAATGAACAAATATTACTTACATTGCAGCATTTTGAAGTTCCCTAAGGAATCCCCGGGAATGTGCTGTTCGAACGGTAAAGTTATTCTGCCACCAGTTATTGAGCCGTATGCGCTGTTTCTAAGTTACATTTCTTTCAAATTATCCAAAAGAACAACTCATGCTTTCAAATGACGTCGCACAGTGGTATGAGAATAAAAAAAGAGGGAAATAAATCTGTAACTTCTAAATCCTTACGCCGATTTGAGGAAAGAGGAAGTGTAGTCGAGTTTAACTTTAAGAATTTGGACCTCATGACCCCACCAGGAGCGGGACCAGGTGTTCCCAAAGTAGGACACCTCGGGTATGTTCAATATTTAAAATGATCCTATTTCTTCGTTTGTGTTCCGATTTAAAAAAATTACACAAATAGAATCTCCTCTACATAACTATGAAATTTCATTAAAAAATATTTATAAATAAAAATTTTATTTCAATTTGAAAAATTTGTATCTATGCAAAATTCAATAAAAAGCATTTTTTGTAATATCTTTCAAAAAAGTATTCCATGAATTTTTTAATTGTCAAATGTTATATACATTTTTGAAAAGTAGACAAAATTCTCTATCCATTGATATATAACATGTCTACCTTATGTTTTTTACGTGTCAAATAAATTAGGGAAAACTAAACAACTCGCTGAGAATTTACCTAACATATAATTTCATAAAAAATCATGTTGCCTACATAATAACATTTTTATGAATGTAAATAACAGTGCTAGGTAAATTCTCAGCGAGTTGTTAAGTTTTCCAAAATTTATTTAACACGTAAAAAACATAAGGTAGACATGTTATATATCAATGGATAGAGGATTTTGTCTACTTTTCAAAAATGTATATAACTTTTGACAATTAAAATATTCATGGAATACTTTTTTGAAAAATATGACAAAAAATGCTTTTTATTGAATTTTGCATAGATACACATTTTTCAAATTGAAATAAAATTTTTATTTATGAATATTTCTTAATGAACTTTTACAGTTATGTAAATTTTTCTATTTAAAATGGAAAAATAAAAACAAATTTTGAAATTTGTTATCAAGTATCCCGCAATTCCCAAAAAAATTCTTGAAAAATCCCAAAAATGTGATTTTTTCGTTTTTTGGTTATAATATCCATAATCAAAAATTATAAGTGTTTTTTTTATTTATAATATTTCGCGTAAAGTTATCTTTTCAAAAAGTACAAATTCATTATACATCCTCCTAGAAAATTATTAGATAACTTAAAAAGAATAAAAGTACTTTTTTCCCAAAAAAATTGCGAAAAATCGCTTTTTTAAATTTTTTAAATTCAAATGCATGTCACTTTGGACTCAGTCATGATTTTTAAAAACTTCTTTCTTTATTTGATATATAGATCTATTGTTAATCCTATAAAAGAAAAATGGATAAAATCGGGGAATATTTCTAAACGTGGGTAAAAATGTTGAAAATTAAATTTTCAAATGCGAATATCTCCTAAGCTATAAGAGATAATTGATAGCTACGACGAGGTTTTATATAGTGCTCGACGAGGAGATTCTCTATGTGTATTTTTTAAATCGGAACACAAACGAAGAAATAGGATCATTTTAAAAATTGAACATACCCGAGGTGTCCTACTTTGGGAACCCCTGGTCCCGCTCCTGGTGGACTCATGAGATCCAAATTCAAAACTTAAACTCGACTACACTTCCTCTTTGCGCATTAAAATCGGCGTAAGGGTTTAGAAGTTACATATTTATTTCCATCTTTTTTTATTCTCATACCACTGTGCGTCGGTTTCATGCCCACCTTTAAAGTTCAAAGCCAAATGTACCACAGAATTTGATCCCGCTTCCCAAGTACGAAGTTGCTTCAAATTTATTTCACTGGAAATGAAGCTACAGAAGCCGAACGCTATCAACAAAAATGCGCAGCAATACCCTTCTGCAGAAACTTTCTCAAAACAATTGTTGGACATCGGAAATGGAAAAATTCCAATTGATCTCTCCACAAATGAGATTTCATTCCCGGACTTCTGCCAAATTCAAATGAATATTCAAGACGTTGTCGTCAAAATATTCCCAAGTCCTACAACCAACTACAACAATTCGGATTGGCTGTGGGAACATGCAATTGTGGCACCAACAAATTATGATGCTAGCAAGCTCAATAAGCAAATACATTTGAAACTACCTGGCGAAACAATACAGTACAAATAGATTGGCACAGTAAAATAAACGAAGAACAAGCCTTCGAATATCCTACTGAATTTTTGAATTCATTGGAACCAGCCCGAATGCCACCACATGTATTAACATTGAAGGTTGTATCAACGACTTTGTCCGACACTGTATATTAAATTAGATGTGCAATATAAAATGTTTCCTAAGGGCCAGCAACGCGGACCGGGTTTAGCTAGTATAGTGATAAAATTGAATAAACAAGTTGTATATGAAAATTAATCTTTCTACCAACTCTTGTGAGGACCAGTCCATAATAATATAACCTCTATATCAGAAAATATTTTATTGTCAATAAATAATTTGTATATAATGATATTGACATAAATTTCATTCATTCATAAATACTGATTCAGGTCCCCATAGAAGACCAAAACATTGATGGTGGGTATAAAAGATTCGTGAGAAGGGTATATATAAGTTTGTCATTCCGTTTGTAATTTCTACATTTTTCATTTCCGATCCTATAAAGTATATATATTTTGGATCCTTATAGATAGCGGAGTCGATATAGCCATGTCCGTCTGTATGTTGAAATCAACTTTCCAAATCCCCTAAATAACTTACAAACATGATTGATACATCAATCTCCAGAATTCTTCCGGCTCGGTTGCTATTTAAAATCGAGAAAATCGGTCCACAAATGGCCGAGATATAAGGAAAAAACAAAATAGACCATGTATTTTGTTAGTGTTTCATGAAATCATGTAGATATGTATATAATAACATAAAAAGAAAACACAAGTTTAGTTGTGTGTTTATATGAAATATAAATACCCAACTAGAGAGAGTTGTTTATAAAGCTACGTACACACGGTTGTCAGATTGTCAGGAACATGCTCAGAAAATGGTTAACACAACCATGAGAACTTATGTTGAAACATATGGGTGTTAACCAATTATTGAACATTTTCTGACAATATTGTAAGAATATGACAACCGTGTGTACTTAGCTTAATATGTGGTTGAGTGTGTTTCGTTTATTTTTTTATTTTTGTTGTTGTTATTTTTTTTCAACATACAATTGTGGAAGACTTGTTTTGTTTATTTGGTTAGTTTTGACTGAGCATTCGTAGTGTAAATACGTATGATTGTCCGGTTTTATGACTTTCTTCATGTTGTTGGTATATGAAGTGTTTTTCATGAGTAAATATTTATAAATACATTTGTTTGTTGTTGTTTTTTTTTCAATACACAAACCTTCGGTATAGTATACTTTGGTGAAGGGTATATAAGACTCGGCACAGCCGAATATAGCTCTGTTACTTGTTATTACTAATACGTTCTCACCACTTAGGTTTTTGACAGGAGATGGGTTAGTCTATTCCTTTAAGAGATTTTTAGTAGCTGATTCAAATGTAGATTCAAATTTGAATTCAAGCGGCTGTAGTTACCGTTTCGTCTTGCCTTTGCTATAAACATTGACAAAGCACATTTGAAAAGGCAATCTTTGGTCGTATTATTCGTGACATACTGCCAGCAGTGCCCGAAATCATTCTCAAATGTTAAAATCATGTATGACATTTCGAATTAAAATTTTTTTTTGGTTTGTACTTTTATACTTTTTGTGTTATTTTTACAATTTCAAGTTCTATAGGGCTTAAGAAAACACGCCTTATATATGGATATAAAACCTTAAACAAAACCTTTTAAAATAAAATATAAAGTACATTTAAGGGTTAATAATTTGTTATTCGATTCCAACTTCATATATTTTTTGTTTGTTAAAATTCAAAAGAAAACTTTAGTTTACTTAAATACATATGTATGTATATGTATTTAATTCAACTGCACTATTAATTAAACTGAAAAATTATTTAATGTTTCTCTTTAGCAAATGAAATCTCTTAATTAGTATATATAACAACAGTTTGATTAAATTTATTGCCATTATCAAACTTCCAAATCACATATAAATGGAAATTCTCTTTCGCAATCATTACCAAACCAATAAAAATTTTTATCCCATGTATGAATACAATTCTCATTGCCACTTTTATCGTTGGGTTCTGCCATATGCCAAAAGTACTGTTAGATTTTTTCACCAGTTGCAGTCCACTCATATTGACCGTTTACACGGTAGGCTCCCAACCAGTAAGGATAAATGAGATCTGTATTTAAATTTAAAAAAAAATATATATAGTTTTTTACAATGTTAAATACAAGGTAGAGTTATATTTACCATCGGTTTGTTTAATATATTCCTTTAAGTATTCTAGTTCCTCCCTAGTTTTTATGCTTACCAAATTCATGCCCTTAGCTTTACAATCACTGCTGGCTGCAGTCCAGTTTAAAGATTTACGATTTTGAATAAAATATATCTTATGGCATGATATAGATAACAAAGAAGTGCTTAAAAATATTAAAATTATTATAGAGATTTTACAGTTCATTGCTAAATTGGTTGACTGTTGTAAGGAAACTAATTGTAGTAATGATTTACTAAGTTATTTTTCTTTGAAATACTAGAATAACAAAATTAATTGTGTAAAAGAAACCGCTAGTGTTATATTTTCTTTTAAATGCTTGAATAACATAAATAATTGCAATCAGTGGTTTATTTGGGTTTTTTTCAAAGACTATTTATTGACATCTGTAGAAAGTCTTTGAAGTTAATCTGAGTTAGTAAATCTTTATAAATTAAGTAATATATATTATTTTAATATTACTTACATATTTTTACGAAAATTGTTTTAAAAGCCTTGCATGATCATTCTATAAATGGAACATTCTCGAGTGTTTGTGCTTGATTATGCTGGAAATTTCCAGAAGATGACGCTGGTATATAAAGAGAGACAGCGAGCAGCAGTTTAAGGAGAAATTTATTGAGTCAATATCAGATTCTAATAATACCAGTGTGATTGTAAAATTGTATTAGTGTAAAAGTGTATTAGTTTCCAAACAGAGAATGGCAATTTAAGCCGTTGTCTTAAACTATACTTTTCGCTTTTATTTGCGACAGAACCCAGCGGGAAAAAGATGCTGTAAAAGGCCTTTTAAAAATATGTTTTCCAAATTTTTTTTTAAATTTTTTTTTAGTTTTTAATAAATTAAAAAAAAAGAATTTATGGGAAAACTATTTTTTTGATGAAAAAAAATTCCGGTTAAAAGATATTTTTCCCGATTTTAACCCATTGTAGGTCCATTCATTGTATGAATCATGTATATAAGTTATTTTGGGGGCTACGGAAAGTTGATTTCAACATACAGACTGACAGACGAACAGACAGACATGTCTATATCGACTTCGCTATCTATACCAATACAGAATATATATACTTTGTGGGGTCGCAAATGAAAAATATAAGTCAAAAAAACCTTTTATCTCGGCAAATACATTTTGCTTGTACGCATATAGAAAACAAAGAAAAATACAAAAAAAATTGCATTTAAAGAATTCAAAAATATTTACGCAAAAAAAGTTTGAATGTTTTTTGTGTCTTTTGTAAAATTTTAAAATATGGACTTAGAGCCTTTGCAATGTTAAGCCAGCGATATAGGAATGATTGCAAAAGCAAGCAGTTTTGAATGTGTGTGAAGGTTTTTAAAAAGGAGAAGCAAAGCCCTTCTAGAACGTCTACTGAGAGCAGGCAGAGTGGAATGTGTATTGCATCTTTTAGAATGTGTAAATAGGTCTTTGGAAGGGCTACAAAGTGAAGTCCAAGAATTTTTTCCCGTTGGGAAAAAATACGGTTTATTGAAAATAAATACATTTACGTTTCTAAACACATATCAGTTGTTATCACAATTCGATATCAAAATAATGAGCGATCGTGAAGTTTGAAGAGCTAAATGTAAAATAACTCAAGAGATAATTGAGTAAGTCGGAGCTATTCAAATCTTCCAATACTGATAGTGTATATTTTTTTATCACTTAGGACGTTCTTACTTTATTTAAAGATAAAATCATTTAAATAAAATCATAAAAAATTAATCATTAACAAATGTATTCTTATGTCAAACCCCAGGGAAACAGAGCGGGTTTATAAATTCTTAAATTGTATTTAAGAAACCTACTGCAAAATTGTTTCATTTTTCTCCTTAGCAAATGAACTTAATTAGTTATATCAAACTTCTAAATCACATATATAAAGGGCTGAACCATCGCAATCATAGTCATTCCAATCAAAAGCCGGCCACCATGTATGAACACATTTCTCTTTGCCGCTACTATCGTTGGGTTCTCCCGCATGCCAAAAAAAATTATTGATTTTTTCTCCAGTTGCAGACCATACAAACTGACCGTCTTTATTATAGGCTCCCAACCAATAAGCTGAATCAGAACCTGTTTTTATGTTTTAAAATAAAAAATAAATTGTTTTTAAAAAATGTTTAGTTTTAGTAAAGTAGTATTTTATTTACCATAGGTTTCACTAATATATTCCCTTAAGTATTCCTGTTCCTCCCTAGTTTTTATGCTTACCAAATTCATGCCCTTAGCTTTGCAATTTCTGTTGGCTGCATCCCAGTTTAATTTATCAATTGAAATAAAATAAATCTTATGGCTTGATATAGCGATCAAAAAGTTACTAAAAACTATTAAAATTATTAAAGAAAGTGTACAAATCATTGCTGTATTGGTTTACTGTTGTAAAGAAACTAATTGTATTAATGATTAATTAAGTTAATAATTTCATTTATTGCAAATAGTGATTTATTTCATTTTTACAAAGAGTTTTTTATTGACAACAGTAGCTATAAATCGCTTCAAAAATAAATACAGATAAATATAGACTTAATAAATTCTAGAGCAACCATCATAATATTAAAATTGTGTTATTGTTTTATTGGAAACCACAAGAAAAAATTCAGTGGTGGCTTTCCAATTTTTTTAATTTGCGCCATAACATAATATCTGATGACGCTGCACAATGGGGTATTTAAAAAAAAGTGGAAATAAATCTGCAACTTCTTAACCATAGATGATGTGCAGCCGAGTTTAAATTTCGAATTTGGACTTTAAAGTGGGTTATCTCGGGAATATGAAAAATTAAAAATAATGCCAAATGTTTGCTCTCGATCATATTTGAAAGATTGGTGTATGTGTAGAAGGAACACATATTTTGTATATTTTATCTTTTATAGTTTATGAGATATTCACATTTAAAAATTATAATTTCAGGTTTTTTATCTTCCTTGGACTGAAAAATCTTAGCTGGTTTTTTTTTGGAAAATTTTAATATTTAAAATCCAATAAAAGTTTTGTTTATGAATCGTTTTTAATCAAAATTGAAAAGTGGAAAAGAAATTATTGAATTGTTTTTGACAATCCCACAATTCCCAAAAAACTTTTAAAAAATCCCAAATTTCCGAAAACCGAAAACCAAATCGAGCAAATTAAAAAAAAATAAATAAACCTAAATTTCTCATGAACTAAAAGACATAACTTATATATGTATGCAAGTTTTTGTAGATGTTCTTAAGGACTATAATTTAAATATATAAATGGATATATGGTGATTCTTTAAAAAAATATGAGATCCAAGGTGGCGTGCAATTATGCTAATCAAGCGTAAAGAGCTTTATTTACAACTTTGGTATCTTTGGTGATCCCCACTGAAATTTTCCGTAAAAAATTTTCGTAGAATATTTTAATCTTTAAATAAATATTTTGAAAGGACTGTTTTTGATTTTCTGGAGGGTCAAATTGCGAAAATTATCTATTCAATAATTTTTGTATTTAAAGTTCAACCAATAACGAAAATTGTATATTTAATTGTCAAAATTATCAAATTCAAAACACAAAATTCAATAGAAAATATCAGAAAATTTTGTTTTTGAGCACACGAATACTTGATTCAATTATAAAATAATTGAAACCAGTTCAATATGTGATATATATTTGAATTGAAACAATTTAAAAAATTGTTTTTTCTGTGTAACGCTCCCTTAGATCAAGAAATTAAACTTTGACTCACTATAAAAAAGAAACTCACAGCATTTGAACTATAAGTTCACTCTACAAAAATGATCTATTCAACATGAACTTTCAGAATTATCGGGTCGCTATTTTGTTCCAAAATTGATTTTGGACAGTGTCCGAAAAATTTATAAAATTATTTAATCTCACTGCAATATCAGTCTTCAAGTCATAATTTACTCTTCAAAAGCTCCACAAACCTTGCCGCCTTTCAAAAATGTTAACGTTTATTCATATATTGCATGCAAAAAGTGTTATACTAACGTTTCTTTTAAGTTCGTTAATCGCCATTCCTTTAGAACAACCTTAAACATCGGGAACGGTTTGGTATTTTCCAGATTGATGGTATGCACACTTTATCATTATCTTCCGTGACAAAATCACCACTTCTGAACCGCACAAACCATATCTAGCTCGTTGAAAGCAATGTAACACATTCACCGGAG
This sequence comes from Calliphora vicina, assembly GCF_958450345.1. Lineage (NCBI taxonomy): Eukaryota > Metazoa > Arthropoda > Insecta > Diptera > Calliphoridae > Calliphora > Calliphora vicina. Next base: position 113,611,953 of record NC_088781.1, on the reverse strand, counting down.
GTTTTGGTGACCAATATAATTTTGGTGCTTCAGCGGTACTTTTTATACCCTACACCACCATAGTGGGAAGGGTATTATGAGTATATATACCTTAAAGTATACCGATCGACTTAGAATCACTTTCTGAGTCGATTAAACGATGTCCGTCCGTCCGTCTGGCTTGCTGTCCACATAAACCTTGTGTGCAGAGTACAGGTCGCAATTTTGAAGATATTTCGATAAAATTTGGTACATATAATTTTTTCGGCCAAGGGACCAAGCCTGTTGAAAATGGCTGAAATCTGTCCATTATTTCACCTAGCCCCCATACAAATGTCCTTCCAAAATTGGACTTTATCGGTCATAAATGTTTAATTTATAAATGTATCCCCACAAGTTGCGCTCCAAATAAGTTTTATATATACAAAATTCATGTGACCAAATTTTGTTACGATCGGTCCATAATTAGTCATAGCTCCCATATAGACCCGCTTCCGAAAATCACTTTAACGTACATAAATCGCTTAAAAATGTCGGTATACTCAAAAATTCTACATAGTAAACTTTCAGCCATAAATCACACGACCTAATTTCATGGTGATCGGTCCATAATTGGTCATAGCCCCCATATAAAGCCAACTTCCGAAAATCACTCAAAAATATGAATTATTGAAATTTTAAAAGAAAAGTGTTTTTGCTCTTTTACTTAGTGTAGGGTATTATATGGTCGGGCTTGACCGACCATACTTTCTTACTTGTTTTTATTTGTGTACGCTAATATGAAATGTGTTAAGAATTGTGTACATCTTCGGAAATATAGCATTTTTTAATTCTTAAGGCTCTATTTTTATGCAATTATTTTATGTATTTTAAAAATAGTATCAAAGTTTTTCATATATATGTTAAAAAAACCGAAACCGCTGGTATTTAAAAAGATGAAAAACCGGTTGATCGGTTTTCGGTTTTGGATAATCTACTCACAAACCTTGCCTTCTCATGAAGTTTTTAAAGTTTTAGTGCAAAATGTGCATAGTTTCGTAGACCCGAGGTGAGCAATTTTAGGGGCTGTTCGCTAGCACCCATGTAAATACAAATCAACTCAAAAACACCTCAGGACTGACTATTTTTTCATTTAGGTATCTCAAATCTTTCACTAGATACCGCATTATTTTCAAAATTAACTAGTTTCCGAGCCACTGTGCAAGGTAAGAACAGACGTCCATATGTATATCGGTTTATAAACATTCCTATCTATAAGAATCCAGAATACATATTCTTTATACGGCTTGTCGTAAAGGGTTTAATAACATCAGAGTCGCAAAGGCCTTAAATATTATAACCAATAAGTATTATACAAAATTTATTCCATTTTTACTAAAATGTATCTATTAAATTCAAAAAGATATGAAAATCTGCAAAAATCTTAAATTTTCGCCAATACTGATAAAGAATATTTTTAATCATTTAGGACGTTCTTACATTATTTAAAGATAAAATCAAAATCAATTAATAATTATTAATTATAATTAATAATTTATTCTTACATCATCAGTGTTTCGCTAAAAACCCCACGAAAAACAGTGCTGGTTTCAAAATTGTCTATGTGTTTAAGAAATTAAATTTTCAAACCTACTGCGAAATTGTTTAATTTTTCTCCTTAGCAAATGAACTCTACAAATTAGTTATATCAAACTTCTAAATCACATATAAAAGGACCTTCATTTTCGCAATCATTGTCATTCCAATCAAAAGCCGGCCACCATGTATGAACACATTTCTCTTTGCCACTTCTATCGTTCGGTTCACCCGCATGCCAAAAAAAATTATTAATTTTTTCTCCAGTTGCAGACCATACAAATTGACCGTTTTTATTATAGGCACCCAACCAATAAGCTGAATCATAACCTGTTTTAATGTTTTAAATAAATTACTTGTTTTTAAAAATGTTTAGTTTTAGTAAAGTAGTATTTTATTTACCATAGGTTTCACTAATATATTCCCTTAAGTATTCCTGTTCCTCCCTAGTTTTTATGCTTACCAAATTCATGCCCTTAGCTTTGCAATATCTGTTGGCTGCATCCCAGTTTAATTTATCATGTGAAATTAAATAAATCTTATGGCTTGATATAGCGATCAAACAGTTACTAAAAACTATTAAAATTATTAAAGAAATTTTACAATTCATTGCTATATTAGTTGACTGTTGTAAAGGAACTAATTGTATTAATGATTAATAAAGTTAGTAAGTTTAGTTATTGCAAATAGTTATTTATTTAATTTTAACAAAGAGCTTTTATTGACATCAGTAGTGCGATTCACTAACTTTTAACGAACCGACAATCGTAATGTTTATCGACATAAATAATCGCTTGCAGTAACGATAGTGTGATTCAGTAATTTATTTTTAACGATTATTTACAGCTGTATTTTTGTATTCAAATAATTTAAAATAAGAGAAAAACAGAAAATCATTATTTGACACACAGTGCAATATTAATCAGTGGTGTAGTGAACACAATGTTGACTAGCAATCGGAAGGTTGTTGGTTCGGCACTTGGCTGCGACTTGCATTTTTTTATTTATTTTTTTTGTAATACATAACTTTATAAAAAACTCTACTAACAGAACAACTTATTTCCGTCCAAAATGTAAAGGATTATTTTTATGACAGCGCGAACAAAAATAAGTACTTCTTCCAGGTGAATAATTAGTAGTCTATTCATCAAATACCCTTATTTTTCAGCTTATTTTTATACAAATGAGGGTATATATAAGTTTGTCATTCCGTGTGTAACATTGATCATGTGTAATTATTGATCCTTATGAAATTCTAAGCCGATTGAGCTATGTCCGTCTGTCTGTCAGTCCGTCCGTCTGTGTAAAACACGTTCACATCCAAAATACGCAAACAAACATAGCAGAGTTGCAAAAAGAATGTTTGTTATTGTCCTAAGCAGTTTGGTATTGAAAATCAGCAAAATCGGTGGAGCAGAACCAAAGTTAAGAATCAAAATGTAGGACAACCTCAAAAAAAAATTTATAATTTTCACATATTTTTGGATATTTTTTGTAAATATATTGCAGCTAATATCATACAATTTTGCACTCGTTACTTTTATGATAAAAGGCGTAACTCTGGTGAAAATTATAAGAATCGGTCGAAGATTTCTCCTAGCTCCCATAGAAATTTCTTCCCAAAATATGGTTCTATGGTCTATAAATGCCTACAGAATTGGAATATCCTTATAAAATTCAGCAAAAATAAGACTCGTGGTAAAAAAAATTATATTACAAAATGTTTCGTGGATCGGCCCATATTTGACCATAGCCCCCATATAAAGTACACTTCCGAAAATCTCTTAAATATGCATAAATGTCTTATAAATGTCGCTATCAAGTTAAAATTCGACATAAATAATCCCCATATATACCAAAATCGCTGTACGTAATTCTATGAAGATCGGCCGATAATTGATTATAGCTCCCATATAAGGACCACTTCCGAAAAACACAATAACCTACATAAATATTTAAAAAATATCAATATCAAAACAAAATTTCACACACATCCGTAGTTTATATTTAGAAATCATACTACTGGATTTTGTGAATATCGGTCCATATTTGACCATAGCTCCCATATAAGGTCCACTTCCAAAAATCAGTTAAGTACTCATAAATCTCTTATAAATACATTTATCATGCTAAAATTCTACAAAAATTATACTCATATATGGGGCATTTCACGTCAAGTGAACCAACTTTTGAAATCGATGTCTTCCGATCGCTGAAATTTGCACCAATGTTAGTTCTATTGGATATGGATATGGTCGCTTAGTGGGATGCGAGTGGGATATCTATCAAAAAAAATATATTGTAACTCAAGATTTAAAATTTTAAAATTAATAGCGGTCGGCCTCATATTGCACCCCTCCAGTGGCTATTATCGGTCAGTTGTTGTGGTTTTTATTTTTAAGGTTTTAGAAACACTTACACACAAATATGAAAAAAATCAATTTAAAAACATTTGTCTTGAGTTACAAAACATTTTTTTTATAGATATCCCACTCGCATCCCACTAAGCGACAAAAAGGGTGTTAAAGGAAAACACATAAGCTTTCTTCTGAGCAAAAAAAAAAATAAAAAATGGGTCCATTTTTTTAAAAAATGTCAACAAAGTTTTTGATTTTGCAAAAAAATTCAAAAATTTTAAATCTTGAGTTACAAAATATTTTTTTTGATAGATATCCCACTCGCATCCCACTAAGCGACCGTATAGGTCTCTTAGGAAAAGACCTAAGCTTTCTTAAAAAAAATAAAAAGGGCCCATTTTGAAAAAAAAGTCAAAAATATTTTTGATTTAAAAAAAAAAATCAAAAATATTTTATTAAATTTTTTTAATTTTTTTTTTCGAAAGATTGCATAAATAGCTATCTAAACTATTTGGGACACATTTTACTAAGAACAATAGGTAATAAGTTATATGGATAAAAAAAACACCTGTTTGGCCAAAATTTTGACCTCCTATAACTCAGAGAGTTCTTGACCGATCTTGTTAAAAAATGGTGTCCGAATTACTATCCAATAGAACTAACATTGGTGCAAATTTCAGCGATCGGAAGACATCGATTTCAAAAGTTGGTTCACTTGACGTGAAATGCCCCATATAAATTGTTAAATTTCATAGTTTATAATAGGAATAAATGACAAACTCTGTTGAGAATGGTAAGAATCTGAATTTACTTCAATTATAAATTACTGAATTAAATATATAAAATTTGTTTACATTTCATATAAAATATCTTCTGTGTAAACTAGTCTTTCTAACAATTGTTATATTATTTCAATTGTTATATCATCATATTTAGGTGGAGGGTATTTATGATTCGGCACGGCCGAAAATAGTACTCTTACTTGGTTTTTTTTTAATTTTTTTTAAAGCAGTACTGTACTATTGATGAAATATAATAATAATTGTGTAACTTGCAATCCTAAAATTAATCTCTGGTGACGCTGTTTGTATATATGTTGTTTTATTGTATCAGGCCTTGCACAGTGGCTTAGAATTTTTTTTCTCATTTAAAATTTCACAGATTTGGAGCTGAGGTGTTTTTGAGTTGTCTGACAATAGTTCGGCTTCTTAGTCGGAATGGCGGCCAATCAGTGACACCTCTTGGGTATCACATTTAAAAAAAATCAAAAAATCCACTTTTGTTCCTAATGAGCAGTAATTTAAAATATAATAGAAAGTGAACTTAATGCATAAACGTGCAAAATAAAATTTGGTTAATATAAGCGGACATAGCCCCACATTATCGAGGACGCAGTTTAAAAGAAGAGACAAGAGGGCTTGTCTAACACCAGTTTTTCTTACGATCTTGTTGCTCAGCTGTTTTTCATATAACACACGGCAAGTGACATTCTTGTACAGGGCTTTGATTAGCTGTGTTAATTTTTCGATGACATCTTGATATCTATTTAATTTGTCAACACATGATTTTCCGGAGCGCAAGCCGGCTTGCTCATTTCTGATTGATGTGAGAATTGTTGTCGAGAGTCTTTTGATTATAATATATGCAATAGGGCAAATATCAAAATGGCCCTGCCATAGTCGAATTAACTATTGGCAGTTAGTTACTTTCACCCACAAAATGGTAAGATTTTATAATTTTCTGTTTGTTGTTGATTTTGAATCCATAAATTTGACTAGTGGAAAAGAAAATATATACATATTATATATCAACGTATATGTCCTCTTTTCACAAAGGTACAAAATTTTTAAGAATTGAAAAAATTATAGAAGACTTTTTTAAAAAATATGGGAATAAAAAATTATAGCTGATTTTTTTGGAAAATTTTAATTTTTAAAATGCAATAAAAGTTTTGTTTATTAATCGTTTTTAATGAACATTTATATAGAAACGTTCGATCCAAATCCAAAAGTGAAAAAGATATTTGTGAATAGTTAAAGACAATCCCACAATTCCCAAAAAACTTTCCAAAAATCCCAAAATTGGTATTTTTTAGAGTTTTTGATTTATTGAAGGCACCAAGCACGTGGCTATGAAATCCCTTTGCATAATATTGAAGAACATATTGGTACATACAAAACAGGTCTTAGTTTTTTGAAAGCAGCTATGGGATTTGAGAAAATGTTGTCTTAAGTTGAAATTTATATAAAAAATAGGTCTACTTCGGAAGGCTCTGGATCACGAAATAATACGAATATTGATATTATTTTGCTTTTATAATATTTCCCGAAATATTATCTTTCAGAAAAATATAAACACACTATTTATGTTTTTCTTATTTTCTGTATAATTTAAAATTAATGTAAGTATTTTTTTCGAAAAAAAAATGGCGAAAAAAATACTTTTTTATTTTTTTTAAGTTTGAATACACATAACTTTTGACTCAGTAGATATTTTTAAACAATTCTTTCCTAATATGATTATTACATATCTTGTTAATTCAAAAAAATTATATTTCAAGAAAATCGGGAAAGAATTGGATCCGTTATTAGCAAAAAACCAGACCAAGGTAAGTAAATAAAATAAAATTTTACTTTTCAAATGCGAATAACTCGTAAACTATAAGAGATAATGTTTTTTGCAATGTTTTTTTTTAGATCCCGTCTAGTAGATTCCATATAGATATATAAAAATCTTTCAAATCGGATCGAACAAAAATTTGGCATCATTTTTAATTAATGATATATCCGAGGTGACCCAATTTGGGGCATTGTGGCTCGGCCCCCCCTTGGTGTTATAAGCCCAAATTCAAAACTTAAACATACCAACACCTTTTTTTTCTATGGCCATGGTAAATTTTATTAAAATCGGGCAACTCGTTTAGAAGTTACAGATTTATTTCCACTTTTTTTTCAGATCCCCCACTGTGCGCTAGCCGATTGCTTTCGAAAAATCTTTGAAATCGAATGGCATTGAAAATTTTACATGTCGAAGGTACCCTACTTTGAGTCACCATAGCGCCGCCCCTGGACCAGTTGTTGGCCCCATTTTAATACTTAAACTGGAATAGTCCTTGGCTATGCCCATATCAAATTTTATAGAAATACCAGATATATTTTCAAAAAATTTTGATTTGGTCCCACTGTGCATTGAAATGTTTTCATAGCCAATATATTAAAGAATTCTGGGATTTTACCATATCCGATTTGTTGATAAGAAGATTAGGCTCTGTCACATGTCTTCGGCCTTCGTGAAGTTGATTTCAGCCATATATATAATCATTATAGGCATAGCAAAATTGTAGAAAACTGCTCGTAAAATAAAAAAAAATATATTTTAAAAACCTATATATTTAAAAACTTTAAAAACTTAATGATGAAAATCTAAAAGAAATTTTATTATTTTAAATTTATTAAAAAAAATAATTTAAATGTAACTTTTAAATAAATTTTGTTTAATAAATTATAAGATATTCTTACATTATCATTGTTTCGCACAAAACCCTAGGGTAAACAGTGCTAATTTCTAAATTGTATACGAATTTAAGAAAATAAATTTTCGAATCAACTGCTTAGCACATGAACTCTCTTAATTAGTTATATCAAACTTCTAAATCACAAATAAAACCCAATTCTAGTTCGCAATCATTGTCATTCCAATCAAAATCCGTCTCCCATGTATGAATACAGTTCTCATTGCCACTTTTATCATTGGGTTCTCCCGCATGCCAAAAGAAATTTTTGATTTTCTCACCAGTTGCAAACCATACATACTGACCGTTCTCACGATAGGCTCCCAACCATAAAGGTGAAACGCCACCTTGTTTTAAAAAAAGAACTGATTTTTAAAAATGTTTTGTATTATAAAGTAGTATTTTATTTACCATAAGTTTCCTTAAGAAATTGCTTTAAGTATTCCATTTCCTCCCTAGTTTTTATGCTTACCAAATTCATGCCCTTAGCTTTGCAATTACTGAAGGCTGCATCCCAGTTTAATCTATCAAGTGAAATAAAATAAATCTTATGGCTTGATATAGTTATGAAAAAGAAGCTAAAAACTATTAAAATTATTAAAGAGATTTTACAAATCATTGCTGTATTGGTTGAGTGTTTTAAAGAAACTAATTGTATTAATAATTTATTATTTTCTTGGAAATACATGAATAACAAAATTAATTATATTTATTTATTAAGTGATACATATTATTCTAATAATAAAACATGAGGCTATAGTAAGCCTTAATAACTTCTAGTACAACCATCATACTATCAAAATCATGATTGCTTATTAATAAAACTATTGTCATCATTTTAATACAAACCACAAGAAAAAAATCCAGTTGTGGCTTTCTAATTGTATTAAGCGCTAAGATAAGGTAAACGGTCCTATCTATTATGAGCTGCTGAAATCTGGCCAGACCATCACATGGAACGTGTGCCGAACGCAATTGATTCATTTGAAGCGAGCATTGTCCTAAAAACGCCAAGGTCTATGCAGCTAAACCAGAAACGATAGAACACTTAGAAGCGAATATTTGACGCTTTATTGCCAATATACAGCCAGATGCGAAGGGTGTGTGAATATTGGACCTCCAGGTTACGTCATTACGTATATGCTAGCCCCTGCGGTCACATGCCCGAAAGCAGATTTAAACATTATTCCAAAAAATTGTGTAATTAATAATGTTAATTGGATAGATATACAAAACATTGTCTCTGTTTTATTTGAAATTAAAATTCTTTGCCTCTATAAAAAAACACTCTTTATATTGGCAAACAAGTTTTTAATCGATAAAACAGCTATAACTTTATTGCCCTTTCGTCCACGATTTCGGTATGTCTAGATTACATAACAAACGGGTCTCCGTCTGTACAGCAGACGTCTGCATGGCAATCTCATATCACATTGGTTGCGATATCGAACTTTAAATATGAATGTGAAATACAGAATATCAAAAATAATACAATACTCTTTGACAAGGCAAAGAACCAAGACTCTCTTTGTCAAGAGCGACAAAGAGATGATATCATAGCCGCTCTACAAGTAGCAGGCTATGATATCATACTATGATAATCATAGTTGAACCTTTTTTATTGCCTAGACCAGAGATGCGCAAAAATAAATTTTCTCACCAATACACTTTCTCTCACCAACACATTCAATTCTTTATTTTATTCAGTGCACCTACAAACACACAAATACAAACCCTAAAAAATAAAGAAAATGTCATACACCAGTGCTCATTGGTATTTCTAGTTGTCTCGTTAAGTGAACAACGACTACTAAAATGTAAAGGCCCAACTATAATATGCATAAGCTAGCTTAAGGTAATGTCAAAACCGAACGAAAAGTCTGTCAAATGCTTAAGGAAATTCAAAGAAACTTTTAGGTGGCTATAATGTACTTACGTGCATTCAAAACTATTTAGCCCCATTTGAACATTTATGTGCAACTTGCAATTAAAAAAATACGTATTTCGTATTATTTTATCAAAATATATAAATTTTCTTCATCCTTTTCATTTATTTCTTTATTTTCTTTGTATAAAATAAATAAACAGCTGATTCCGTACGGAATGTGCGACCAGCTTCACACTTCGCTTAAGCAAATAAAATTCGACGAAACTTGACGAAACTCTCTTAAGTACATTATAGTTTGTCACATACGTTTTATATGTATTCGCACATTTGCTTAAGCTGACTTAAGCTAGTGTATGCATATTATAGTTGGGCATTAAGAGCGTAAGAATACGTGTGGTTTGATTTTCCACAATTGTGGTATGGGCTGCGCATGTCTGGCCTAGACTGAGTTTTGTCGCTGATGAATGAAAACAGATTCCTCTAAGGTAAAAAAAGCTGATGAATGGATAACAAACAGGTGGTCTAAGGTTATCGCATTTGGAATAACCAGAATGCTGTGGTCCTGTTTGGAATGGGAAAGAACCAAGGCTGTCTTCGTAAGTACTTTGTATAGGTAAACTTACCAGGCACTGTTTAATTGGACATATATTAAAACTTATGGAATAGCTAAGTGCGAAGGCGGATGAATCTTTACAACACCTTCTATGTGGCTATCTGCTCTACAAGATTGCTCCATCAATACTGTTGCATGAATTTGTCGCCGATGGATGAAATCAGATTCCTCTAAAGTATGAAAAGGCTATTGAAACCCAAAATACGAGTACTACCTAAATCGAGGTAATTGGATTTAAAAAAAAAAACTTTTAGACCCTAATTTTGTAAATCACGTCACCAAAGTGATATTCAGAACGAACTTGCCCTTTTTGGCAAGAAAAATCGCCGAAACTTTTGGCCACTTGATATGAACTCAATCAGCCTTTTTATAGTTATTCTTATTGCTCAATTTTTGATTGAACGTATGTTGCAACCTATGAAGTAGTCATGTCCAAGAAGTTATTGAACCAATAGGAGGAACACTTTCTATGGTACAGCCATGCTATGCAAGAGGACAGCCTAGGATATATTGGTATGAGTCTCTTAATAAATAAACGAATCAGTAGCGCGGAGAAACACTAACATCCTTTTAGTTGCGATATTGAATATGAGCAATGAATGGGCACTTAGAGTGTCGATGCATAGCTAGACTAATATTGTCTCGTGTTTAATATAATGTCCTGGTCCTCTGTTGCAAGGAAAAGGACCAATATTCTCAAGGTACAAACTTAATCAGATTTTTTATAGATATATTAATTAAATTAAAGAAATATATCATATATTTCTTTAATTGGACGTCTATTTTTTAACTCATGTGTTAAGTTGAGTAGATACTATGGTATTCGAATTATTCGATTTTTCTCTTGTTCGAATAAAACGAATAATTCGAATAAGAGATTTTAACTTGTTCGAATAATTCGATCACACGTTTAAAATTAATCGAATTATTCGAATAAATTAAATTTTTTAAAAAAATTAAAGAATGAAGTTTTGATGTCGGTTTTTCAATATTTTATTGTTAAAGAAAAACAAAAAATAACATTAAAGTTAACAATTCAAGTATTAATAATGTTAAAAAAAAAATTCGTAAACAAAGTCCATCATTAAATTTTCAAAAGAAGTATTCTTATCAGATTAACCTCCGAACAATCTACAAAACAATTGACTAGCAAACACTTTAGTTTCCGTTTTGGAGCTATGCTTTAAAAAATTTAAGCTAGTTGGACATGATCCTGAATTCAAATACATACAATATAAACGTATGAAGAACTTGTTTATGTTGTTCATTATTTCGGATTTTAAATTGAGTAACTAATTCTTTACTAAATTAATTATTCACTATTTCTAAATTATTTATAACAAATTCTATTATACATCAAGCTCTATCAACGTTGCCGAATCTTTGCTTAATAAAGTGGTCTTGGGGAATTACACAATAAAGGGAATCTGTCCAAAGTTTAATATCATTGTCAGTGAACGTTGCTAATTTGAAGTCAGGCAGTGCATAATTGACTCATTTACAATGATGTTCAAAATCATGTATAAGACGAACTCCATGCTTTTCTTGCAACAAAACGTTAGTTTGCAATATTTATGTGTTTATCATTCGATTTATTAAATATTTTGCATCACTTACGTACGCTGTTAATAACATCACTTATATACATATGTATATTTTAAGATCATGGCCTTCATCTATTTCAATGTAATCATTATAAATGTCATCCTCAATATCACTTTCGACGACCGTTTCAAAATCACATTCTCCATCACATTCAACTCTACTTTAATCGAAGTTAATATTTTGATTATTGATTGCGATTCTTCTAATATTTCGCAAGCTAAACCTTTTATTTTCATTGGTTCAAGTCCTAAGTTAAAAATTTTGAAAGATTTGTTTTGTAAAATTCTAACTTTTTGCATCGATCGAAAGTCCCTTTGTCTTTAGTTATTTGTCGAATTTTAGAAACAATAAAATTTTTGTGAGTCATTATTACCTATTTAAATTTGAAATTATTGAAAATTTTAAGCAATTTAATAAATCTTAATATATATGAACATTTATTTGTTTTATTCGATTATTCTACATAAAATTCTTCGAATTATTCGTTATTAGAAATGGCCATTTTTAAATTGTTCGAATAATTTTTCGTAAGAAATTATTCGATTAATCGAACGATCATTATTCGAATGAATACCCTAGTAGATACATTTATGTCATGTTAAAAACCTAGTTTTCTCAATGTATTTTCTTAACGATTTTTTGAAATAGTATCCACACGCAGAGAAAAAACATGGTTCGACATGGTTACGACAACTATACTATGTTCGTTGTAACAATATATTGTTGTCGTAAACATATAATTGTTGCTTTAGTTTAATTTAAACAATATTTTTGTTACTGTAACCATTAAATATTATAAATATGAATATGGTTCACCGAATGGTTCGGACAACTAAATAATGATAAATAGGTAAACATATTATGTTATGAACAACCTTTAAATGTTAGGTTTCTATACGTGTAGTCATAATATGTTTAAGATGTAAACATAATATGTTTACAACAACTAAATTATGATAAATAGGTAAATATATTATATTATGTAGTCAAAATATGTTTAAGATGCAAACAAAATATGTTTACTTTTAATATTCTTTTTTCCCACCATTTGTGAGTGCTGGTGTTTGTCTAAGTTGTGTTAATTTTACAAGTAAATTTTGAGTGTCTATAATTCCCATTCACTCTATAGTTATACCCTACACCACCATAGTGGGGAGGGTATAATGCGTTTGTACAGATGTTTGTAACACCCACCTTAGAGTATACCGATCGACTTAGAATCACTTTCTGGGTCGATTAAACGATGTCCGTCCGTCCGTCTGGTCGGCTGGCTGTCCATGTAAACCTTGTGCGCAGAGTACAGGTCGCAATTTTGAAGATATTTCAATGAAATTTGGTACATATAATTTTTTCGGCTCAAGGACCAAACCTATTGAAACTGGCTGAAATCGGTCCATTATTTCACCTCGCCCCCATACAAATGTCCTCCCGAAATTGGACTTCATCGGTCAAAAATGTTTAATTTATTTATATATGTATCTCCACAAATAAGTTTTATTTACACAAAATTCATGTCACCAAATTTTGTTACGATCGGTCCATAATTAGTCATAGCTCCCATATAGACCCGCTTCCGAAAATCACTTTAACGTGCATAAATCGCTTAAAAATTTTGGTATACACACAAACTTCGACATAGTTAACTTTTATATAGACACAAATCACACGACCTAATTTCATGGTGATCGGTCCATAATTGGTCATAGCCCCCATATAAGGCCCACTTCCGAAAATCACTCAAAAATACAAATTATTGAAATTTTAAAAGAAAAATGTTTTTACTCTTTTACTTAGTGTAGGGTATTATATGGTCGGGCTTGACCGACCTTACTTTCTTACTTGTTTTATTTGTATATTATCTTTAACTTTCCTAGATCGAATAACGATTCCTCTAATATATGATAATGAATGTGTAGCAGTACTTATATCTCTTTAATTGTAGTATCGAATATGATCAGTGAATAGCACTCAGAGAGTCGAAAATTCTATGGAACTGCCCGCACTATAAGAGGCAGAATAAGATACATATATTTATACGAGCCACTTCCTTTATATGACAGGGATTCAGATATTAATAGATTCCTCAAAGGTTTTCCCTTGCCGCTATTTCCAACAGGAACACAAGCAATTACAAGTTTCTCTAATTTATATTGGCCGATTTCATGTAAGAAGTTATCGATTTAGAACAAATGGTATAAATTTTGCCCGTTTTTCGCAATTTACCACTGCCAGCTATAATAAAACTCCTTTAATACTTATGTGTAAGCATTGTAAAAAGTAACCACTTCAAATGAATGAGCGTGTGAATGAAGTATGAAATGAAATGAATGCCTTTCTTTATCATTTATATTCCATAATCTTTTTATATAAATCACAATATCTTTAAACATTAATATCCACGAAATCCCTTTATCTTCATGTTCTTTTCATCTTCTTGTCATTTTATGCTGGTTTGACTAAAGTTAGTCGCACACAGACAATGTCGTCAGCGCCATCATACTTAAGCTCATACTCATACATATTTTAAAGTCAATTCTTATGCAGTTTTCACTAGACCTACTCAAAATGCAGTGCACTAAATAAGATAGTATATAAGTTTGTATGCCACATACATGTGGGAAATGTAAGTATGTGAGGAAATACAAGAGACAAGTAATACTTAATAAATATACCCTACACCATTGTACCTAGGAAGTATTATGTGAGATTGGGCCTCTCAAACATTGTAATAGCCGCAAGCATTTGCAAATTTATTGAAGTTATAGCATTATAATCGATTTTAATCCAAATTCTTCTAATAGTTTGGAATCGAAATTTTAATTCTTTGAAATACATTTGAAGTGAGCATATTTGTAGTATACACAATAATCGTTTAGCACTGACTTTATATATTTGACTTTTTGAGATTACATATAAGAAAAAACCGAAAAAACCCTTGTGTCTTTTGTGCTTGTGCATATGACACAAAATATTAAGAAAGTTATCTTAACAGATTACCATACATATGTACCTATATATGTGAAGATGTTTTAATATACATACTGCGTATGTTGCATATGAGGAAAATCAAAAATTTTTGAAAATTTGACTTAACTTAATTTAACTTTTTTTATTCGCAAACTGAGTTATCTTTTTATACCCTACACCACCATAGTGTGGGGGGTATTATGCGTTTGTGCAGATGTTTGTAACTAACAAAAATTTTAGACTAACACCCACCTTAAAGTAGACCGATCGACTTAGAATCACTTTCTGAGTCGATTAAACGATGTCCGTCCATCTGTTTGGCTGGCTGGCTGTCCATGTAAACCTTGTGCGCAGAGTACAGGTCGCAATTTTGAAGATATTTCAATCAAATTTGGTACATATTATTTTTTCGGCACAAAAACCAAGCCTATTGAAACTGGCTGAAATCGGTCAATTATTTCACAATTTTGTTACGATCGGTCCATAATTAGTCATAGCTCCCATATAGACCCGCTTCCGAAAATCACTTTAACGTGCATAAATCGCTTAAAATGTTGGTATACACACAAAATTCAACATAGTAAACTTTCATATAGACATAAATCACACAACCTAATTTCATGGTGATCGGTACATAATTGGTCATAGCTCCCATATAACGCCCCCTTCCGACACTCAATATTAGACACGAAACGGATGATATACATCTGAAACAATAAATTAAATGGAGAAATACTGCGTTTTCAGTTTTTCATTTCGTGATCCTGTTTCCTTTTAAAAGGACTTCAAATTTTCAGAGGAGTACTTTTTAAAAAAATGTTTTAAAATACTTCTGATCATCCTACAATGTCAAATTTGGTGTCAAATGATCAAGAAGATCGTATTATTTTTATTTTATCCTGTAAGGCTCAAAAATGTCCTTTCAAATTTTTATCCTTGAATATCCTTTTAGATTTCCAATAATTTTTTTTTTTAAAAATAGTGAGTTAAAGATCCAGATATTGAATACCACATGACAAATTTCTTCCCTCTATCTTAACTACTTAAGTGTTAAAAAATAGTTTAAATTTGAATTATTTGATTTTAATATTTCATGCGAAAAGCAACGAAGAAGACTTTTTAATAAACAAGTAAAATGGTATAGTCGGGCAAGCCCGACCTTATGATACCCTACACCGGGAATATGATTATAAAGAGTTTTCTTTTGATATGAAACTTATTTGTGTTGAATCTTATTTGAATACACACATTTTCGGTGGTACCGTGAAATAACTGCCAAATGAAATAACTCCCCACGAAAAGATGAAATAACACCCAACAAATTTTTCATACAACTTAGAACTTATTTCATTATGAAACAACTCCTAACGCATAGGGAGTTATTTCATAATTTTTTGTTGGGATTTATTTCATAATGCAATAACTCCCAATGAAACAACTCCCAATGAAATGTTTGTTGGGTTTTATTTCATTTTGTTTTCGGAAATAAGGAGTTATTTCACTGTATTGGGAGTTATTTAATTTTCTTTTGCAAAAGCAGAACCCGTAACTATCAAAAACTGGCTTTACTCAGAAAAGTTTTTTGCATTCCCGCCTTCGGCCGGGAGCAAAGGTTTTCTCCTCTGGGGTGTATCAAAAACCGGCTTCGCTCAGAAAAGATTCTTTTTACATCGTCGGCCTTTGTCGGGTTGCAACGATTTCTTAATATGGTGCGAAATGAAAATCGGCTTATAAAACCTTTCTGCAATGAAAGAAATCTTTTCTGAGCGAAGCCATATTTTGATACACCCCGAAGGAGAAAACCTTAGCAATGCAAAACAAATTTTTTGAATGAAGCCAGTTTTTGATACATCCCAGAGGAGTAAAACATTGCGCTACGCTATAGGCCCGCAATGTAAAAAATGTTTGGTAAGCGAATAATAATTTCACTTTTGTAGTTCCTTTTTTTAGATTACATAAATAAATTGCTTCGGGTTGGGAATTATTTCATTGGGAGTTATTTCGCTTTTTTGGGAGTAATATTTTTAAAATTATGAAATCGCCGATTATTGGAAGTAATTTCATTTTACCCTTTGGTAGTTATTTCATTTTTCAAGTTTGGGAATTATTTCTTTTTTTATGGGAATTATTTCATTGGAAGTTATTTCATTGGGAGTTATTTCATTTGGGAGCTATTTCACGGTACCATTTTCGGTAGTGGGCCTTATATGGGAGCCATGACTAATTATGGACCGATCGTCACAAAATTTGGTGAGATGAATTGTGAATATATGAAATATATTTGAGTTGAATTTTGTTTGGATACTGACATATTTCAGAGATTTATGTATATTAATGACATTTTCGAAAATGTTGCTTATATGGGAGCTATGGAATATTGTTGAACGATCGTCACGAAATTTGGTCGTGAGAGTTCGGATTACATAAAACTTAATTGTGCTGAATTTGGTTTGAATATGTTTATAATTAAGATATTTATGAGAACTTAACAATTTCCAAATAGGCCAATTGTATGGGGCTTGATTCCTTCTTGGCCTTAAACGATTAGCAGTTCTTTTCGTTCGGAATCCATATTGTGCCAGAAAGATATGAAGAGGTCATAGCTAACAATGCCCAATACCTTGACTGAATTTATATTGTAAAAAATTTTCAAAATAAAAGCTAAAAAATTTAAAAAATTCCTATTTGTTGTGATAATATGTTTTTCGACTTTTTCGGTTTTATCATACATATGCCTGTGTGTTCTTCTTTCTATAAAATAGCATATTTTGCTTTGGTTGGAGGGCATGCAGAATTAAAAATATCGTAACTTGGTAAACAAGTAAGAAAGTATGGTCGGTCAAGCCCGACCATATAATACCCTACACTAAGTAAAAGAGCAAAAAAAATTTTTCTTTTAAAATTTCATTAATTTATATTTTTGAGTGATTTTCGGAAGTGGGCCTTATATGGGGGCTATGACCAATTATGGACCGATCACCATGAAATTAGGTCGTGCGATTTATGTCTATATTAAAGTTAACTATGTTGAATTTTGTGTGATTACCAACATTTTTAAGCGATTTATGCACGTTAAAGTGATTTTCGGAAGCGGGTCTATATGGGAGTTATGACTAATTATGGATCGATCGTAACAAAATTTGGTGACATGAATTTGTGTATATAAAACTTATTTGGAGCGGAATTTGTGGAGATACATATATAAATTAAACATTTATGACCGATAAAGTCCAATTTCTGGAGGACATTTGTATGGGGGCTAGGTGAAATAATGGACCGATTTCAGCCAGTTTCAATAGGCATGGTCCTTGAGCCGAAAAAATAATATGTATCAAATGTCATCGAAATATCTTCAAAATTGCGACCTATACTCTGCGCAAAAGGTTTACATGGACAACCAGCCAGCCGACCAGACGGACGTCGCTTAATCGACTCAGAAAGTGATTCTAATGTGCTGTTTTTCTATAGCGAACGAGCGCTTTGAGTGGACGTTTCACATGTATTTTGTTTTTGTTACAATAACTAAACACATGTTAAATTTTCACTCAAAGTACTCGTTCGCAATAGAAAACAAGTACGAAAGTATGGTCGGTCAAGCCCGACCATATAATTCCCTACACTAAGTAAAAGAGCAAAAAAATTTTTCTTTTAAAATTTCAATAATTTATATTTTTGAGTGATTTTCGGAAGTGGGGTTTTATGGGGGCTATGACCAATTATGGACCGATCACCATGAAATTAGGTCGTGTGATTTATGTCTATATTAAAGTTAACTATGTTGAATTTTGTGTGTTTACCAACATTTTTAAGCGATTTATGCACGTTAAAGTGATTTTCGGAAGCGGGTCTATATGTGAGCTATGACTAATTATGGACCGATCGTAATTTGGTGACATGAATTTTGTGTATATAAAACTTATTTGGAGCGGAATTTGTGGAGATACATATATAAATTAAACATTTATGACCGATAAAGTCCAATTTCGGGAGGACATTTGTATGGGGGCTAGGTGAAATAGTGGACCGATTTCAGCCAGATTCAATAGGGTTGGTCCTTGAGCCGAAAAAATAATATGTACCAAATTTGATCGAAATATCTTGAACATTGCGACCTGTACTCTGCGCACAAGGTTTACATGGACAACCAGCCAGCCAGGCAGCCAGCCGACCAGACGGACGGACGGACATCGCTTAATCGACTCAGAAATTGATTCTAAGTCGATCGGTATACTTTAAGGTGGGTGTTAGACTAATATTTTTGGGCGTTACAAACATCTGCACAAACGCATAATACCCTCCCCACTATGGTGGTGTAGGGTATAAAAATTTATAAACAAATTGAGGTAATCGAGTTTTTTTGTTTATATCTTAGCCATTTGTGGGCTGATTTTAAACATTTTAAAAAGCAGCCTAAGTTGGACAACAGCAGATATACTGATATATCAATCATGCATGAAAGTTATTTTGTTTTAAAAAGACAGACGGATTCTATTTAGCCATGTATATCGAATCCGCTATCTAATGTATATACTTTATGGGGTCGCAAATCAAAACCTTAGAAATTACAAATGTAATGACAAATTTGTTAAACCCAAAACCGAAAACCGAAATTTCTTTGCTTTAATATCGATCGAATTCGATTTTCCCTAGCTAGTCGATTTTTTGCAAACCTTTTTTTTGGATGTCTAACCGGTTTAAACGAAATATATTTTCAAAGCATATTTGAACATATTTTTGAAATACGTTGATACATTCTTAAAAATATTGACTTTTATTATAGAAAATTATAGCATTTGACAATATTTTTCCAAAATGTAAAATTTTCGAGGATTTATTATACAATTCTTAACATATAACTAATTAGTACCCACAACATTTAAAGAGGATGAGAAAACTATAGCGACTAAAAGTTAATTTTAGTATTTAAAGGTAAATGTAGATACAGAAAGCATTGTGCAAATGCGTAAATTTGCGTGAGATGTTTCAAATTTTGTGCAATTTTAAAAATTGAAATATAAATTGACTGAAAGCACATTACTATACTTTAAACTTTTAAATGAGAATAACTTTAAGAAGTCAACGATTAAGATTTCCAATTTTTTTTTCTATTGTCCATCGATATGTGTCACCGAATTTTTCAATTCGAAACCGAAAAGAAATACAAACCAACTGAATTCAGTTTGAACAATTCCACAAAAAATTTTGATTTTTCTCATATGTATACCAAATCAAAATTGTAACTTGTAATGTTAGCACCAACAGTCACATTTCATCATCATGAAAGCATCATTATGATTATCTTTTTGAATCGTCAAAAAGGATTTAACATGAGTTTGTCAAAACAATTTAAATAAAAAGTATTTTATTTGGAGCTTTATGAACCTTTACTTAAAAAATATTTTTTTAAATACATCTCATTCTTAGTGGAAAAATAGATGATTAAGTTTTGCCAATCCCATTAGTACTTTATTCCGCGGGAAAAGTTGCTAGTTCTTCACTTTGTATGCCTTTTAAAAGACCTGTATACACATTCTAAATGATGAGATTCTTATTCTACTCTGTCTTCCCTCAAAAGATGATATATAGGACATTCAAAATTGAATTACAAAATAAGGACTAAAAAAAAACTTTTTTTTAAACTCAAACTTGATTGATTTTGCAATAATTCCTATATATTGTTTCTATAATGAAACATATTTTGCTTTCTTTATTATAAACCACTAGCGGAACCCAGTCCGCGTTGCTGGCCCTTATCTCTGTTTTAATATACAGTGTCGGACAAAGTCGGTGATCCAACCTTCAATGTTAATACATGTGGTGACACTCCGGCTGGTTCCAATGAATTAAAAAATACGATTTGTATTTTATTGTTTTGGCAGTTTCAACTTGGTTTCTGTTTGGTGCCAAAATTTCCAAAGTTCCCACATTTAAAAAAGCCTAAGAACTCTTAAGTATATAGACGTTTTAAAATGCATTTATGCTATCATAGCATAACTTTCTTAGCCTATACTTCATTTGGCTGCTTACACTCAAAGTTATTGCGTTTATAAAGAACATTTTCTAAGTACTTATTTCCTTTAATGAAAATCAACTCTAATATTTATTTCCTAAACTAAAAACATTTGTATATCATTTCCAAAATATGTATATGTGCATCATTTTTAATAATTAAATCTCTAATTATTTTCATTTATTCAGGCGTAAATATGTAAGGGCTTTATCAGTTTTCTACCACATACCCGGCAGTTAAGCAAGTAGTACATAGACCCTTATAGACAATAATTGTCACTAATATGTGATCACTTGGCTGACTCCAATTTATATATTTTGTGTAATTTGACAAGCACATGCTCTTTGTTGTGCAGAGAAAAATTAATTGGTTACTTTACACATCCCATGTAATCTGACATTATGACAATTGTAGTCACTTTAAACGTTTATTTTTCACTGCACTTTTTTTGTGAGTAGTTCGTACAAACTGGTTGTATACAATTGTGTTGATATAATTCTTATACAGTTTATTTTCTTTTTGCTTAAGTATACTGATATCCCATGTAACCTAGAATTAAATAAATTGTAAATTTAATGTCTCTAAGTAATCTAAAGTAGTTTAGAAAGTAGTTATTTTACCCACCAGAAATAATCTATTAGAGACTATCTATGAGATGTCTTTTTAACTGACTATTTAGGGTCAATTAGAACCCGAACATATTAAAAAAAACTAATTATGTAGCTGACCAAGTAAATAATTACGTTGCTAGTAAGGTAACTGCAACGTAATGTGAATTCAATAAGTTGACTACTTTGGACCAGCTATCGGAGGGTCTCATTGTAATCCAAAAGGGTATTACAATGAAACTTCCGTCAAGCGCATTTTAAAATAATGTAACTAGTTGTCACCCTAAATGATAGTTCAGGACAGTATCATAAAACTGCTGGGTACTTTGTAGCTATGTTTATGGGCGTTTGTGCACATATATTAATGGCAGTGTGTGTCAACAAAATCTATCTTTGTATATTTGTGTACTCAAATGTTAACATTACGCAAAAATTAATTTCCCGTATACACTTGTATTTTTATAACATCATAATCATCCTCATTTTGATTTTATTACACTTAAAACATATGGTTTCCTGTTTAGAATATGCATATAGGTATATGTGAGCAATAGACTGGTTCAAATTTCTGCAGGCAAAACGTAATATTAACAGAAGACTGTTTTCAAAAACAACCAATTTTATATATTTTTAGGTAAACAAATTTGCATTTTCCAAATTAGTTTTTTTAATTTTTTAGAAAATTTTTTTTTCGAATTGTTATTTAAATTTTATTTTTTTAATTTATAAAAAAATTATTTTGTTTTTAAAATTTTTTTTTTTGGGAAAAAAATCGAAAAAATATTTTTTCCGATTTTGATCCATTGTAAGTCTTATATACGTCATTGCAAAGTTCTTTGAAATATCTATCATTAGATATCCATATTGTAGGTTATAGGGCTTGCTGAGTACATTAGAAATTGTGTCAAAAAATTCCCAAAACACCCTCAAATTCAGAAGTTATTCTGAAAAAACCGTTTTCAGTTATGTCCGTGAACTTATCGATCTGTAACTCAGTCAGTCTCTGTCCGACTTTAATTTTTTTAACGGGCTTAAAAAGAAAACTGATTACGCTTTAAAATGACGTGCTGTTAGGTATAAGTACAGTTAAGCCTCCATTTACGAGGTTCTAATTTAGAACGAAATGCTTCTGTGGGGCCAATAATTTTTTATTTCGCGTAAAACAATACATCTGTAGCAACTACTACTCTACCATAAAACTACTTGTTTTAAAAAATAAAATATAAAAATAGTTTCATTGAATTTATTAATAACTTTTTGTAGAAAATATGAAAAAATAAAAAAAAATTTTTAGTTTTTAAAAAAAAATTTAGAAAAAACATTTTTTTAAATTGGTGACCCCGAATTCTTCACGCAAGATGCCTAGACATGCTCAAGATTCCGCAGCAGAACCTGTTGTAACTACATCAACGGTAACACTCCGTATTCCACGATTTTGGAAAGAAAATCCAGCAATTTGGTTTGCCCAGTTGGAGGCACAATTTGAGAACCATAACATAGTCAATGAAAACTCGAAGTATTTTGCAGTTTTACCGGAACTAGATCCAGAAGTTCTCTCCCAAGTCAGTGACATAATTACTGAACGCCCAAACGATGCCTACACCAAAATAAAACAGCGCCTCATTGACCATTTCTCCATTTCTGAAAAGAAGCGCATAAAAACTCTGCTAAATGAATTACCAATTGGTGACAAGAAACCAAGCTTTTTATTACGAGAAATGCGTAGTCTAGCCAACGGTGGTGTCAAAGACGAGTTCCTCCGCACTATGTGGCTTCAGCGTTTACCTCCTCAGCCACTTCCTCAGAACCCCTGGACAATTTAGTCACATAACAAAAAAGAAATTGGGACCTAAATGTCGCTGTAAATCGTAAGTTAGTAAATAAGTAAATTTATTTTAAAAACTTAAAACAAAAGTAAAGTTAAAAAACGCAACTAAAAAATAATTTTTTATCGAAAATTATGAAAAAAATGTCTATTAAAAAAACAAAATATTATCTAATACATAAAAAAGATCAAAACTTAACAAAAAATTCATGAATATTAACAAAGTAATTTAAAAATAATAAAAAAGTGCATTTAGTTTTCAAAAAGAAATCTGTTATTCGTTTCTGTTATTTTTCGCTTCTTGTTGTTTGAAAAGCTCTTCATACAATGCAATGAATTTTTTAACTGCATATTCAAATGAATTTGAACTATTATTGATTTGATCCTTAAGGATCATTTTCAGCAGAAAATTCAATCAACTCTTGAGCCATTTGAAACGTTGCCTTAATTTAGTAGAATCAAAAGTATCGGTTGTGACATTTGTGCTTTCATATTCGGTAGACTCATCATTGTTGCCGCGTTATATAAAAATCGTGCAAAAAAAAGTCGTTATTTAAAAAAATCGTTGCTAATTTGAGTTCGCGTTATATCGAATTCGTGTAAATAAAGTACCGCGTAAATGGAGGAGAAAAACAAAATTTATCAACTTCTTTTGATTTTAATCGCTTTTCATTGCTTATTTTGATATGGAAGCTTATACAAATTTATACCAATGTATTAAGGAAATTTAGTTCTTAACAAACCATCGTTTTAATAATTCAAATCGGGTGAAAATTGTAAAAGTTATTCAACTTTTCATTAACACCTTTTTTAGTATTTTCGCCCCCAGCCCATATGAATAAAAAGAAACAAAAAACTATAAAACAATTTTTTCTACAATTTTTAATTTACAAGGTAAATTTTGTGGAACTTTTTTCGATAAAGTTTAATAACTTTTGCAAGTATAAACCGATTTTAACAACTAATATCCCGTTTTTGTCTACATAAAATTGTCTATAAATTACTGTGCAAAAAAATAGGGTTTCATAGACAAAATTTAAAATAAATATTGTTGAATTTGAAAAATTTGGAAAAAAAAATAAAAAAAAAATCCAAACTATTTATAAGAACTTAAACAATTTCTAGGAATATAGATCTTATACATACATTTTATGAAAGACTAATTCTTTACCTAACTATAATTGTTTAAAATTTTGAAAACGGTCTAAAAATGTGTGAGTTAGAGGTACTAAAGTACTTCGACCTACCCTAAAACAGTTTTTTCAAAATAACTAAAAATTTTGAGGGTGTTTCAAAATCTTTGAAAACGGTTTTAGTATGTCCTCACCTAGGCCTACAACCTCCACTAGGTGGCTTTTCAAGTTCAGACAAAAAGTGTCATTTTGTAGCAGAGTGTAATTAATATTAGTGAGTGATTTTCGGAAGTGGGCCTTATATGGGAGCTATGACCAATTATGGACCGATCATTAAGTCGTATAATTTATGTCTGTATGACAGTTATTTATGTTGAATTTTGTATGTATACCAATATTTTTAAGAGATCTATGCACGCTAAAGTGATTTTCGGAAGCGGCTCTATATGGGAGCTATGACTTATTATGGACCGATTGCAACAAAATTTGCTTATATGAATTTTGTATATATAAAACTTATTCGGAACGAAACTATTGTAGATACATATATAAATTGAACATTTATGACCGATAAAGTACAATTTCGGGATAACAATTGTATGGGACCGCTTTCAGCCAGAGTCAATAGGCTTTGTCTTTGTGCCAAAAAAAAATTATATGTACTAACTATGATCGAAATATCTTCAAAATTGCGACGCTATACCTTAAGGTGGGTGTTAGACTAATTTTTGGGCGTTACAAACATTCGCATTATACCCTCCCCACCTATGGTGATGTAGGGTATAAATAGGGCCACCCTATTGTATCTAGTTTTAAACATGATTATGTAGTTATTTGGAATGATATACATCAAGAACAGTGAATATTTAGTGAGAAAAATTTGTGTTTTTTCTTAATTTGATTTTACAATTATATTATAATAAATGTACAGTGAAAGGAAAAATGGATGAAACATTTAAATGCATGAAGCTCTAAACATAAAGGATGTCTGGATGAACAAAACTTTAGGTTGTAAAACTTTCTGCTTCTATACATATCATTTCAGATGATATATTTCTGAAAGATACAAATTAACTGATAACTAGGGGGCGGATTTATATGCAAATGCATGTTTTTTCTCGAACGTCCAAATACAATGTAGAATAATTATCTATCCGAATCGCAAATTTTGCTGCAAAATGGCATCGATTTGTTAGTGCATATTTTTGCATATTTTATTGATAATGCATATTTTGTTATATTTTACTTCAAAATGCATATTTATATGCATATAATGCCAATTTTTAATAAAAATATAATTTTTTGTCGTTAATGGGCCATACATTGTTTCGACAAAAAATTGTTTGTCGAATTTGTTATAGAAATTGCAGTAAATGTTATCGACTAACTTCTTTCGACATCGAGAAACTGGCATTAAGTTCTTCATTTCTCTATCAGTAATTGAAAATTATCATTTCAAAACGTTTTTCTTCAAAAAAGTTTAGTTTTTTTAAGTATCAAAAATTTATTAAATGTATCGAAAAACATTCATATTTGTTTTCATTGCAAATTCGATTTATAAGAGATTTTGTAACACATAAACAGTTACCGCTCCTGACAGTAATTTCCAAGCAGTTCTACTAGACTGTCGTAAACTAGTGATTTTGGATAACTTAGACCCAAATGAACTACACAATTAACGTTTAAATTCCCTACACTATAGATTACATAGAGACACTTATGTAAGTGACAAACTTTATGCTAGATTACATGGGATGTATAAAGTAACCAATTGATTTCTATCTGCATTACAAATAGCACGTCAAATGAACCAAAATATATAAATTGGAGTCAGCCAAGTGATTAGGTATTATTAACAATTTCCATCTATAAGGGATACATTTACTAATTGATTAATTGCTGGGTTATTACGAGATAAATATTAAGGTTGGATGCTACTCTACAGTACGAACAAAATATTGATGATTTTAAAAGGAAAGTCACAATATAGAAGCTCTAAAGATTATGGCTTTAAACAAGTCTTCATACCAATTAAAATATCCATCGTTTTTTTAGAACAAACATTATTTTAAAAATAGTTTTAGAACTGTAATTGTTTAATTCATGGTATAATTTGAAGAGTTCTAACTGCTGGCAACAGTGTTGTGTATTTTTTGGATATTTCGA
This sequence comes from Calliphora vicina, assembly GCF_958450345.1. Classification (NCBI taxonomy): domain Eukaryota; kingdom Metazoa; phylum Arthropoda; class Insecta; order Diptera; family Calliphoridae; genus Calliphora; species Calliphora vicina. The sequence continues at coordinate 113,585,716 of NC_088781.1, read as the reverse complement.
AATCCATACTTAATTATTTTATGTTTCTGCACAAAAATATAAGTGCATATTTTTTAAATTTTTAGGTCATATTTTGATTTTTTTGAAGCATATTTTAGGCGCATATTTTCCAATAATAAATGCATGAAAATCAATCCAATTTTAATCCAGTTACTTATGCCTATCATATAAAATGTAAGAATTAGAGCTTAGATATTTGGGAAATACTTTTTAGCAATCACTTTACAACATATGGCCGAATGTTGTCATGATGGAATATTACGGTTTCATATCTGGCAGCATAATCTGGGAGTTGTTCGGCCAATACTAGCTTCATAATAGATATGACCCCTTTGCTCCCATCAAATACATAGCGCCATGGCCACGGAGTGTCCAAAAAACTGGCAAATGTGAAAAACCGGTTTCCGATTTAACCGAAAATTTTTGTTTTTAAAAAAACCGGTTTTGATTATTGTATTTATAAAAAACGGTTAAACGGTTTCGGTTTTTGTCTTCAAAAAACCCGGTTAACCGGTTTATATAAATTTTATTGTTTAAAATGAAAATGTCTCCTTAAATTTATTTTTATTTGTGGAAGCTAATAGGAAATGTGTACTAAATCTTCGGAAATTTTGCATTTTTTAATTCTAAGGATCTTTATGCAATTATTTTATATCTTTTACGAAATATTGTCAAATGCTATAATTTTCTATTAAATAAATCAATATTTTTCAAAATGGTATCAAAGTTTTACATACATAAATATATTTGAATGAGCTTTAGAAAATATATTTCATTAAAGCCAGTTAACCGGTTTGTCAAAAAACCGAAAAATTAAAAAAACCGAAACCGGTGTAGTTTACAAAGATGAAAAAACCGGTTGACCGGTTTCGGTTTGGATACTCTAGATCTATTACAATTCGGGTTATTGCAATGGATCAATTTTTCATTGCAAGTAATTATTCGGTGCAAAAATGATTTACGTTTATAATGTTCGAGCTTGATTTCGGACATGCAAAGTCGTCTTTCAAGATCTCTCGGTTTCAATTCGTATGGTACACAATTTTCTTGATTTTGTATGAATCCTACTGCTCGCAAACATTTTAAAATTGCTGGTTGAGTTTCTTCCAATAATTTTGTATGCTCTTTTTGAGTTTTACAACAATCCTTGTGGAGTAGTGCTCCAATTCTTTGTCTTCAAACTTTTTTGGCTGGTCCCGGCGATTTTTTTATTCCGTGTCAAAATTACCATTTCTGAACCGTACAAACAAACCATCTTTCGAACTTCGAAATGTATGGCACTTCAGCTGCACTTTTTTCAAATTAAATAAGTAAAGTATAACTTCCCAAAATGTTCAATAACTAAGTGATAACACTAGTTTACAAATCAGACATTTTTGTTTGCTCATGGAATGAAACTTATATTTTTGAGAAGAGCTAGGGATGCTAGTTAATTGACCATTTTTTGTTTCCCACCTATACGTCAAAATTTTGAGATATATAGGTTTTTATTTTTCACCTGCCCTGAGTACTACTAATACATACTGTAGTGTACCGAATTGTAGTAATTAAGTATTTACATAGTTTTTGGGTACTCAACACTCTGGCGAAGCTACTAGATACTTTCAGAGTTGTATTCTTTTGACGAATTCCAAAAAATTAACGGGAAAAAAATAAATACTGTTTAAAAGTACGTCTTTCCTGTAGATAAAGGTTAATAAATCGCTATTAAATACAAAACTCTAAAGTAAAAACTATTTTAAAATGTCTTCTAGGAATTGTAAAATAAACCCAGACGATTTTTGTGTTATTTGCGGAAAAATTATTCAGTCAAATCGAGGTTTTCCTATAACACAAACACTGCAAAACACTTATTTACATTAAAAAATTTCGTAAAAGCTTTAAATAAGACAAAACCAGCATTTCAATATTTATGCAGCGTGTTTCCGAGTCTTTCTGAGGCTAAACTAAAAGAAGGGATATTTGCGGGTCCTCAAAGAAGAAAAAATTTGGTTGATACCAAATTTGAGTGCCTATTAACCGATGTTGAAAATGCAGCATGGAATTCTTTTAAACTTGTTGTTCAAGAATTTTTGGGGAATAAGAAAAGTCAAAATTACAAAGATATTGTTGCGAATTTATTACATAATTTCGAACTGATGGGTGCAAATATATCCCTCAAAATTCACTTTTTATATTCTCATGTGGATTTTTTCTCGGAAAACCTCGGACACATGAGTGACGAACATGGAGAGCGTTTCCATCAAGATTTGAAGTTTTTCGAGAGGAATTATCAAGGTTTTTGGTATCAGAATATGCTAGGAGACTACTGTTGAAGTGTCGTGAGGGAGACAAATGAAAATAATTATAAAAAGAGGACTAAACACTTCACTTTTAATTTTGTTGTCCTAATTTAATGTACATTTTTATATGTTTCGTTTTTAATAAATATCTCAAAAGTTTGACGTCCTGGAATTTTTTTAATATTTTTTCCGAAGTTAGAAGACCTAAATACACAAATCCCCATATGCTTTAATTCATGAGCAAAAACCTTGTAAACTAGTGTAATAAATGAGAGATATGATATTTTTTCTGTGCTCATGGTCTCGTTAAACAGATTACGATACCTTCTTGGTAATTTGGTAAATTTTTAAGAACAATTCTGCTTTATAAAGAATTTTTCAATATGGCTGTAATATATTCAGTTTCTTTCGCTATATCACTATGGACGGATATAGTGTTCAGTAACGCATGCAAATGATAAAATTGTTTTATTGAAATATTTGTTCATTTCGGGCAACGTTCCGAAGCCTCTGGCATTTTATGGCGAGAGCCATTTTCGCTAGATGGATATGTTAACAAACAAACCGATTTCGTGCGATTTGAGCAGCTACATTTTTTCTTGGTGAAATTTCATAAGTCACAGGTCTATGCGAATAAGCCATAAACCACAGTGGCAAACATAACGCATGCAATCTGTCAAATTGAACCTGACTTATGCGCTAGAGTCATGAAATATTTGACATTTTGGATGTTATATTCCATATATAAAAGGGCGTCGAGAGGCCTTTGAAATGAATAAAATATGTCTATGATATCTAATATTTTTTATTTTTTTAATAGTTTTATTTAAATTTAAAGATTTAGCCAAAAAGGGCACCTCATGCAAAACATCTATTTTGTATAATTTTGTGAAAATTTAAAGTGAAAATATTTCAAAAACTGACTGTGCGATTTTCAGCATAGCAAAATTTAGCAAATGAAAATTCTCTAAATTTAATTTACAACCATGTGAATTCTTTTGGCCCTTACTGTACGACTACAAGTGTGGCGACACACATACTTGTAAATTCCTTAATTGCATCCGCGGCAGTTGTAAAATTGGTGTGTATTTCCACTTTTTTTTACTTCCCTCTCTTTTAGATTTATACATAATTATTATGTACCTACATATGTACGTTCATAAGTATATATGTATGTATATGTAGGTATTTGCAATAATTCTAAATTATTTGCGTTTTTTTTTATCTTCCTGTTCATAAACACTTGTTATAATCATTTTCATACCTACACAAGTTTAGGCCTAAAAATGTTTGAGTGTAAGTGTTTGCGGCACTTGTATTTAAAATTTATTTTATATGTCAAATTTCAAAAGAAGATGTAGCAAAAAAGATAAAAGTATATTTAAATTATATTTTATTATTGTTATTGACATATTTTGCCAGGAAGTACATACTTAAAACTTGTACAAATTGGATGACAACTTGTTTTCGTTTTTTTTTTTCTTCTTTTCTTTCACCGATTATGGATGTAATTTAAGTTGCTCCTTGGAAACGGAATGTTAGTACATGAACACATGAATAACTATAGTCATTTGAAATTGTTTCATTGGAAAAAGTAATTAAAATATTTTGAGCATTGCGGCTGATATTCGGAAGAAGATTGTGTTTACACTAAAGTGTGCAGGATATTCAAATTTTTGACAATGAATAAAGTAGTTTTATATGTAATCTAGGAATTAAATAAATTTTAAGGAGATCAAAATTGGCATTTCTTTCCAAAGACAAAGTCTATTGAAAATAGCTAAAAATCAGTCTATTATTTCACCTAGACTCCTTATAAATGTCCTCCCGAAATAGGACTTTATCCTTCATAAATTTGGCTAAAAATAAGTTTTTTATATAGTGAAGTCATGTCGACTAATTTAATGATGATCAATCCATAATTAGCCACAACTCCAATAGACCCACTTCCGAAAATCAATTTAACGAGCATAAATCTCTTAAAAATGTCGGTATCGACATAGAATTCAAGAACAATTTCTGCCAAATCTCATAGCGATCGGTCCATACTATGGCTCACATCCGAAGATCACTCACGAATAAAAATTATTCAAATTTTAAAAGAAAAATATTTTTTCTCATTTACTCAGTGTAAGGCCATACGCCAATTTTCATTTACTGGCATTAGATAGGTAGATATTGCACGAATAGAATCTTCTCTCTTTAAAGAGAATTGCAAAACATTGCTGAAAAATATCAAATGGAAATTGGAGCTGTCTCATATGTTGGTCCATAACATTGGATTTGCATTTTTTGTTCGTCCAATCCTCGAAGTCCTATCGTGCAAAAAATTTACGGACAGACATCGCTAGATTGTCTTAAAATGTTTAAAGGACCCGAAATATTAGGTGTATGACTTAAAAATGCGGTATCTTTTGAATGCGGTTATTGTTTTTAATAACCTATATTTCATTTTGAAGGGTTTTGCTTCGAAAAACGAATCATCATATGTTCCAACGAATCATCATATGCGGGAAGTTTAGCTTTATACACCGATTGCTAACCTAAAGCTTATGGTGAATATTTTTCATAGGTGTCAGTGTACGAGATGTGTGGTTCAGAAATAGTTATTTTGACACGAACGACAAGGATCACCTAGGCCGGCCAAAAAAGTTTGAAGATCAAGAATTTGAGGCATTACTCCACGAAGATTGTTGCAAAACTCAACAAGAGGGAATTTGGGTACCATTGAAGCCGAAAGATATTGAATGACAATTTTGCATGTCCAAAATGATGCTTGAATGAACTCGATGCACACAATGGACTCGCACTGTGCTGTGTACCTGGTCATGAAGTAGACGTAGATCCCAGTCATTGCTTTCGCTAGGAAAGGGTGACCTGAGAATACTAACTGGTTTATTCACCGGACACTGTGGTTTAAAGTATCACCAATTTATTTTAATGAACAGTGCCGGTTTTTTAAACTTCATGCCTAAACTTCTGAACATGTTTTATGCGAGTGCCCAATGCTGGCAATGTGCAGAACTAAATGGATCGGAAGGATATTTATGGCCCCGGAGGACGTAATTTATCTTTCACCAAATATAATAGTTGGATTTATATGTAACCTGAATCTGTTAGAATGAAAAATCTAAGGCTGCACAAAAGATCCTATGGATCGCAGTGCGTAAAGTTAATAATAATAAAACCGGTGAAAAACCAAAATTATTGAGAAAACCCGACATTTCGGTTAATCGGTTTATAAACATTAGAAGTATTATCTATATATATATAAAATAGTAACGTTACTGATTGACTGACTTACTGACTGATTCATCATCGCACAGCCCAAACGACTGAAGCTAGAATTATGAAATTTTAACAGTGGGTTCCTCCCTCCACAAAACGATCCGATAAGTAGGGATTTTTGGAAATACGATCGTTTAGGGGGTAATAAATAGTAAAAACGGGTAAATTCGGTAACCTTATATCTTCAAAACTATTAAAGATACAAAAAAACTTAAAATTGCATGTTACTCCAATTAAAAAATAAGCTGCTAGGTGTTTCCTACTTTTTCGAAATTCGAACCTTTTAGGGGAGAAAACGGGTAAAAACTGTATTTTGGTACTTTTTTGGCACCCTATGTATTTTTTAAGGGATACAAATTGTGTTTATTTTTGGTACTTTTTCATAAAACATGTTTTTCTATAATTTGACATAGACATACGAATATTTTATTATGAGCTCCCACCACGATACAGAAATTTATTTGAATAAAATTTTACCACCGCAATGGGGATAAAAAAGGTACCAAAAAGAGGATAAAATCGGGAAAATAATTTTTATTTGAAACTTTAAGCCAATTTTGATAATTTGTTTAACATTGGTTCCTTGATTCATACAAAAATTAACTAACAGGGTGCTATTTGGTACTCGAGTGCCAAGGTGTATATTAAGCCAAATCCGGGTAAACAGATTGGTACTTTTTTAAAACATATTTTTTCTGGGGCACATTAACACAGATTTTAGATTTGAGACATGTCTGTAGCGTAAGCAATTTTGGAGAAATAGAATATTTTAAAATTTCAAACTTGAGGGGTGTTCAAGGAGGAAAATGGAAATTGGTACATTTCCCCTAATGGTATATTTTTAATATTTTAAATTATTTCACTTATCGTCATTAAAGTTAGCTATTATGTATCTGAGTGAAGTTAGTGTTGGGAATAGGGGATAATATTTAGTACTTTTTTATTCTTCTAATGTTACTTTTTGAATTTTCTATAACAATGGACTTAGAAACATGAAAGTAAGCATATATGGTCCTAAGTGAGTGAGGATTCTAGGGAGAGACTTTTTGGTACTTTTTCTTTATTCGAATGGTACTTTTTTGAATTTTCTATAACAATGAAATTAATAACATGAGGATTCTAGGGAGAGACTTTTTGGTACTTTTTCTTATTCGAATGGTACTTTTTGATTTTTCTATAATAATGGCCCTAGAAACATGAAATTAAGCATATATGGTCATAAGTGAGTGAGAAATCAAGGCGGGGACTTTATGGTACTTTTTAAATTTTTTATAACAATGGACTTTGAAACATGAAATTACGCATATTTGTACCTAAGTGAGTGAGAATTCTAGGTGGAGACTTTTTGGTCCTTTTTTTATTCGGATGGTACTTTTTATAATTTCTTCACCAATGAACCTAGAAACATGAAATTAAGCTGGACCCAAGTGAGTGGGAATCCACAAGTGGCTGCTTTTTGGTACTTATTTTATATTCTAATGGTACATTTTGAATTTTCTATAATAATGAACCTAGAAATATGAAATTAAGCGTATGGTCCTATGTGAGTGAAAATTCCAGCGGATACTTCATGGTACTTTTTTTATTCAATGGTATTTTTTGGATTTTCTATAACAATGGACTTAGAAACATTTTCCGTAACAATGGACATATAAATATGAAATAAATCGTATGTGGCCCAATGTGAGTGAAAATTCAAGTGGATACTTCATAGTACTTTTTCTTTATTCAATGGTATTTTTTTGAATTTTCTATAATAATGATCCTGTAAACATAAAATTAAGCATATATGGTTCTAAATGAGTGAGAATTTAAAGGGGGACTTTATAGTCCTTTTTATATTTTCTTCACCAATGAACTTAGAAACATTATGCTTAGTTTATATGGACCCAAATCTAGAAGAATTGACAATATGGAACTTTTTGTTTATTATAACGGTAATTTTTTATTTTTCTTAAAATGTTTGGTACTTTTTCGTTATTCTATTTCTGTATTTTCTTCACCAACGAACCCGGTAACATAAAATAAAGCTTATATGGACTCGATCGAGTGCAATAAAGCTGCTATGTACCTTACCGAGTGGGAATCCACAAGTGGGGGTTTATAGAACTTTTTCATTACTTTTATTAGATATTTTGAAAATTATATACAAACGTTATTTGCTAATCAAATAATTTGGTATGTTAAGATGTTTCATGCTACATAAATAACACATTTTTTAATTGTACACTGATATACTTTTTTTTAATATCAAAATATATGCTAACGAAGTAGCGGGTGATATGCTAGTCCATTTTATAAAGAGACTTTCAAACCAATAATTTGTCTCAAGAGACGTTTGCATTTTCCATAAAAAAGTACATCTTCTATATAACAAATTATAAATTTCTGCATTATTTAGCACTTGTTTTCAATTCAAGTTCTAGCTTAAAGTGAAGAATATCATGAACTTTATCCTAAAATTTTGTAAAAAAAATTACTAAACTCAAGTACTCTTTAAATTTTATATAAAAAACTACCTCAAGTCACAGCTTTCAAATTGAGTTTCTTTTTATACATTTAAATTTTGTGCTTAAAATGATAGTAAAAAAATGACAATAAAAACAAAAACGTACTTGTTTATTTTGACCAGAGGGTGTAACATGATAATTGTAGTGGCAACATTTAGTTCAACCCGTAACACTTTAAAAACATTACTACCAGCAACCAAAATGTAGAAAGTATATGAGGAGCTACAAAGAATAACATTTTTTGTATTATATTTTGTTTTATAGCCAACAATAAAAATGCCGTAAAACATTATTTCTTGGTTATAGAAAATAAAAGAAATTATTAAACAAATGTTAACATTTTTATAAGAAAGTAAATAAAAATCATTTAAGTTTTCTTAAACAAAAACATTTCATTTATAAAATGAACCCCCAAAAAAATAAGTAAATTAACGCTGCTGCAAACACATTTAACTTATTTTTTCTTTAAATCACGCTTAAACTGTATGTGTTGACTCTTTGTTTAAATGTGCTTAACATTTAAATACACATTTTGCTTGCAACATAATTCTTGGTTATTTTTAATTAAAAATGTCTACTTCCGTATTAAAAAGCGAACGAAAAAATAAACAATGTATAAAAAAAATTTTAACAAAAAATATTAAACAAAATATACCAAAAAAAACCGTAAGTTTTGTGTGTAAATATGTATGTGATTGTTTTGTAAGTAAGTAAGTAAGAAAATAACAATAATAACAACAAAAAAATATACAAAAATAATATAAAATACAGTGGAAATATGAAAAACATTTTCCGTTTACTAGGAGAATTGTGGTGTTTCACTACAAATATATGAAAGAAACAACACAGCCGCCACAACACAGTAGATGTAAACTTCACACACAAAAATTGTATGTATATTATACGGCTTAAGAAATGGGTTGCCATCATTAAAACGCAGTAAGTTAATACAGTTTTCAACCAAAAAATTATGCAAGTATTTATTCATATTCAATTATGGAAACACTACGTATACTTAATATTTAACTAAGATACTAAAAATACGTACTGTTGGGTTCCCTTAATATCAAAACTAGCGGTACGTATACGTAATATTAAATTTAAATAATAATCATACACTGTAGACTTATTTAGTGTTAGCTTTTTGACTAAAAACAATTCATATTCTTTTAAATAAATTTGTTTTTATGATTTCACCGTACGACACTCAATATTAGACACGAACCGGATGATATACATACGTCTGAAACAATATATTAAATGGAGAAAAACTGCGTTTTCATTTCGTGATCCTGTTTCCTTTTAAAAGGACTTAAAATTTTCAGAGGAGTACATTTTTAAAAAAATGTTTTAAAATACTTCTGCTCATCCCACCATGTCAAATTTGATGTCAAATGATCAAGAAGAGTTGTAAAATATTTCGTATTATTTTTATTTTATCCTATACGGATCAAAAGATGTCAAAAATGCCCTTTCAAATTTTTATACTTGAATATCCTTTTAGATTTCCAATAATTTTTTTTTTAAATAGTTAGTTAAAAAAAATATAACAAAATCCGTTGTGAAAAGCAAAAGAGAAGACTTTTTATTAAACAAGTAAAATGGTATAGTCGGGCAAGCCCGACCTTATGATACCCTACATCGGGTTTGATATGAAACTTATTTGTGTTGAATCTTATTTGAATACACACATTTTCGGTAGTGGGCCTTATATGGGAGCTATGACTAATTATGGACCAATCGTCACAAAATTTAGTGGGATGAATTGCGAATATATGAAACATATTTGTGTTGAATTTTGTTTGGATACTGACATATTTCAGAGATTTATGTATATTAATGACATTTTCGAGAATGTTGCTTATATGGGAGCTATGGAATATTGTTGACCGATCGTCACGAAATTTGTTAATTGTGCTGAATTGTGCTGAATTTGGTTTGAATATGTTTATAATTAAGATATTTATGAGAGCTTAACTATTTTCAAATAGGCCAATTGTATGGGGGCTAGGATAAATAATGGGCTGATTCTAACCAAATTCAAGAGACTTTTTCCTTGGGGCAATATAAAGGTTTGTGCCAAATTTTGTAGAATCATCTTTAAACCTGCGACCTGTAGTTTGATTACAAGGTTTACATGGATGGACGGACGGACGGACGGACATCGCTTAGTCGACTCAGAGAGTGATCCTGGGCAGATTGGTATACTTTAAGGTGGGTGTTGGGACAACATTTTTGTATGTTGCAAACAACAGTCCTAACCCATTATACCTCCCCCACTATGGTGGTGTAGTTTATAAACATGCACTTTTCTTAATAAAACTTTTTTGTATACTAATCAATATTTTTTTATATTTTAATTTGACCTTTACATATATAAAGGATGAAATTTTTACATTTAGTTGAGAATATTTGGGTCTTTAACGCACTATTTTTTTAAAAGGAATTTATTGACAATCTTAAAAGATATTAAAGGATAAATGTTTTAAAGGACAGTTTTGACATCTTTTGATCCTTACAGGATAAAATAATGATAATAGAAAATATTTTACAATACTTCTTGTTTTTTTGATATACAATTTGTCATTGTTGGAATAGAAGGAGTATTTTTAAATATTTTTTGAAAAATGTACTTCTTTGAAACTTTGAAGTCCTTAAAAAAGGACACAGGATCACGAAGTGAAAAACTGAAAACACAGTTTTTCTCCATTAAATTTATAGTTTCAGACGTATATCATCCGGTACGTGTCTAACGAATTTTTATTTGTCGGACGGTGTTTTCACTCACATTAATCGTAAATTTTTATAAGTGTAACTTTACCATCTAGTTATGACGAAACATAGCATTTAATGTTATAATTGTGAGTAAAATTTTTACTTGGATTTAACCAGTTTTTTAAAAGGCAATAATCAAATCCGGTTTTTTCGAAAACACACTTTTTCGGTTAAACCGGTTTTTCAAATTTGCCGGTTTTCTTGACACTCTAATCGAATTCTTATGAAATTATTTTTATTTAAGTAGATGAATTAAATACTAGCTGACGCGGTTCGTTTCGCCACCCCAAACGTAATTGAAAATTGTTTGACTTCAAATTGCACTATAGGTAAATTTACCCATTTTTGAGGAAAAAATTCATGTTTTTCACTTTCAGGAATGCCTTTTTTGTTGTTAGTATTTGATAAAGAATACATTAAAGCAAATAACGCCATGTTTTGTTTTTGTAAAAAATTAACAGCGACCGCTTAGCAAGTGGTCAAAGTCATTGTTTGTGAGAAAAGTGTTGAAAGCTGTATATACAGTGTAATTTGGTCGAATTTTTAAGTTTATTTAAATAGTTAAAACACAAAAATAAATTTAAATTAAAGTTTAAGAAAAATATTTTGTAAAAAAAAATGTTTTTGGTGAAAAAACTTATACTTGTACTTCTGATATAACCATTAATTTTATAATTTATTTGGAAAAATTAATTTAGGATAAGCTTTTAAAAAGTTGGCTGAATTTGGCCGGTTTTAAACAAAAAGAAACGTGTTAAATGAAGAATTTTGAGTTTAATTTGTCAACTTCATGTTGCACTTTTTGAGAAATATCATTTTTCGTAGGCAGCCTCCGCTTACAAAATAGCGAACTTGCGGAAGTTTGGTTGGATGGACAAAGGAAAGAGGAGAAGAATGCTGCAGTTTACAATTTTGTTGTTGCTAAAGATGAATTCGGCACTGTTTTGATGAGAAATAGGCATATGTGAAGGAAAAATTTGAGAATTTTTTGTATGAATATTAATCTGCAATATTGGATCCGCCATTTTTAATTTGAAAAATTTTACATCAGATTTGAAATCAGCAACCCTGAAAACCCCCGTATACCTATTTTCATCCTTTTGGTCACAAAAATGGGTGAAATTACCTATAGAGTAACTTCGGGTAATGTGGACTACCGTTTTGTTTCTTCTAAATTTTGGCCACAATATATATGGATATTAAAAAAGTTGTGAAGCAATATATTAGCTAATATATTCCCTAATTGTTTTTGCAGTTGAAAATTTTTTCCGTCAAAGGATAAAAAAATTATGTGAAAATATTGTAAGGAACCCAAAAACCAGCATTAAAAAAATTGGAGGGTAATATGGACCACTATATGAGGGTAATGTGGACCAGTATTTAATACATAAAATTCATGAACCAGCTAATCATGAATGATTAAAAACTTTAATTTCAATATATTTTTATTAATACAAACTAAAAAGTCGCGTTCTTGGCTTAGATATATTGCTTACAAAGTACATAGTTATTGTCGGATAATATGGACCAGTAGTACATAATCAAGTAATTTAAGTGGTCCACATTAAACGAACTTGGGTTACAGTGGTAAAAAAATATTTTTACCTAATAATCTAAATGTGCTTAAATTCTTACCAAATATATGCAAAACTACGTGTCCACTTTAACTATATGAAACAACCAAACATTAAATTCTACAAAGTAACTGTACCAAATTTTGTTTCTTACTTGAGCCGAAAAAAATGTTGAGCACGCGCATTAATTTCAATACAAGAATAAATAGCCAACATATCAATTACTCATGAAAGCAAATGTGCAATTGTCGTTTCAAACAAATTGTAAAATGTACGACAAATCAGTTTTATCATACCTTCAATAGTTTCTGAAAAAATACACTGGTCCACATTAGACGCATAGTCCACAATACCCGAAGTTACTCTAGTGGTTTGGTACGCTATAAATTTTAATAGAATGAAAGTTTTCAGAACAGGATGAAAACTTAAAATTTTTTGTTGAATGATTAACGAAATATCAAAAAAAAGTCGTATATATGCATGGTTTTCATGGGTCGTTTGCTTCGATAGGAAACATTTTATGCGAAAAAATTTATTTAGATTGCATGGGCGGTATGCGGTGGGCATGGTCGATTTTAAAAAAAAACATAGCGTGCGTTCTTGTTTTGTTTCAGAAAATGCATGTACCAAATGTCTAGACTTTTTCTTGGATAGGAAACATTTTATGCGAAAAAAACGATTTGGATTGTATGGGCAGTATACGGTGGGCGTGAACAATTTTTATAAAATTTCATCCTTCTGTGCGATGTAGATGTAGCTTTTATATATAGAGATTTTTGGGAAATACAGTGTCAACCAGTCAATTTTGTTCCAAAAATAAGCTATTCTAGGACCTCTTAAGAATCATATTGTGGACAAGAAATAAGTATATACAGTACAAAATAATGTCAATCTTAGTTTTTTGTGATCTTGGATACATTTTTACCTAAAGTAGTATATAGACATATTATGCCCTTTTTAAAGTTTGTTGTTTTCTAAAGTTTAAATTGGCTATATGTAGGGGGCGGATTTTCATGCATTTATTATTGGAAAATATGACCTAAAAAATTATATTTATTTTATATTTTTGTGCAGAAACATAAAATAATTAATTATGAATCGCGCAATGAATAAAAAATACCAGGAATTAAATAGTTAAGTTTTAAAATTATAATTGTTCTTCTGAGAAAACGATGGATAATTAATTATAATATCAGAATACTTTAAAAGGCTAGTCTTTGCGATTTGACTTTTAAAATCGTCAATATTTTTATCGTCATATAAAGTAGCATCCAACCTTCATTTTGATATTGCAATAACCTAGCAGTTAAGCAAGTAGTAAATGTTTCCCTTATAGACAGTAATTGTCACTAATGTCTGAGCTGACTACAATTTATATATTTTGGGTCACTGCTGGAAAATGTCTGTAAGGAGCGGTAACTGTGTATATTGAGTTAGAAAATCTGTCGATAAAGATATCTCTTATAAATCGGAATTGCTATGAATACAATTATGAATGTTTTCGAAACATTTAATGAATTTTTGATACTTTGAAAAAAATCTAAATTTGTTCGAAGCAAAATGTTTTGAAACGGTAATTGTCAATTTCTGATAGAGAAATGAAGAACTTAATGCCAGTTTATCTTTTTGTCCAGACAATATGTTGCCCATTGTCTACCAAAAATATATATTTTTCTTAAAAAAATTGGAAAATATGCATATAAATATGCATTTTGAAGTAAAATATGACAAAATATGCATTACAATAAAATATGTAAAAATATGCACTAAAAAATCGATGTCATTTTACAGCAAAATATGCGATTCGGATAGACAATTAATTTAGACCGATTTCAAAATTTTAAACAATTATGGATAGGCAAAGAATTAAGCTTTCATAAAATGTATGCATAAAATCTATATTGTTCAAGTTTTTATAAATAGTTTCGCTTATAGAGAAACATAGAGCGGAAACTAGAAAAAAACTCAAACAAAAAAATTACTCAAAATAATCACACATACGAGTGTTGCTTTTGTTTTCACATAGTTTTTTCTATTAATACATTCTCACCAATTAGGTTTTTGACAACTGAGTTAGGTCTATGACTGGAGAGTTTCCGCTCTATGTCTATTCTCTATGGTTTCGCTTTCCTTTTTATTTTTTTCGTAATTTTTCAAATTCAACTATAATTATTTTAATTTTTTTCTATGAAACCCTATTTTTTTGGCACAGTGTTTTAAATACAGTTGTTAAAATCGGTTTATACTTGCCAAAGTTATTAAACTTTTTCGAAAAAAGTTCGATAAAATTTACCTTGTAAATTAAAAATTGTACAAATATTTTTTTTTGTATAGTTTTTTGTTTTTTTTATTCATATGGGCTGGGGAAGAAAATACTAAAAAAAAACTTTTACAATTTTGATCCGATTTGAGTAACTAGAATCATGTTTTGTTAATAACTAAATTTCCTTTGTACATTAGTTTATACATTTTTATAAGCTTCCGTATCAAAATAAGCAATGAAAAGCTATTAAAGTCAAAAAAGTTGATAAATTTAGTTTTGCTTTTAGACATTCTTAACAAAAACAATACATATAACTTACAAATGTATCAAAGACTGCACGCCTTTTTAAGCGTAATCAGTTTTCTTTCCAAACCCGTTAACAAATTTAAAATCTGGCAAAAACTGACTGAGTTACAGATCTATAAGTTGACAAACATCACTAAAAACGGATTTTTCAGGATAACTTCTGAATTTGAGGGTGTTTCTGAAATTTTTTGATACGATTTATAATGTACTCAACAAGCACTATAACCTAGGTCGTTTTCCAAGTTTTTTTCCATCGTAGCACCGTGTAATCTTTTCAACATAATATAAGTGTGGAAGTTATACATACTTTGATTTTGGTTGAAAATCAAAAAATTTAAGTAGTGGCTCTGGGAATTTGCTTTATTTATTTTTACTATTAAGAGGGTTAGAAAAGAGTAAAAAGGAAGTACTCCTTTCTAGCCCTCTTAATAATAAAAATAAATAAAGCAAATTCCCAGAGCCACTAATTTTTTTGATTTGCAAACAAAAACAAAGAATAACTTCCACACTTATCAAAACAAATTGTCAAATTAAAAAAAAAATCTTCAGTTTCCTACCTATAAACATATTTTCTCATATTAAATACCAAAGTATGTCTCATGAACTGACGCCAATAGAGATTCATAATTCCAAAATTTGTTTAACCAATTTTGAAAAAGTTTGTTTAGACAAATAATATTGATCTTCAATATCTGAGATTTTTTGAAAATCATTTTACTGATTTGTGACACGTACAACAAATCTAGTCTCCTATTGAAGTCTCCCACTTACCGACCAATCTTCTTGTATATAGTAAATACGGTTTCGTTATCCCTACCGCAAATGCTTCCGTCATGTGTATTATGTATCTTGTTGCTAATTTGGGAAGACTGTCGTATTAAATCATAAAGAAATTCAGTAAGTTTAGAGACTTATAAATTAGAAAATAAAGTTGACAGGATCCTGACTTAGGAAACGCTCGTTTAAATTTATGTTTCGTTGTAAGTCTTTAAAATCGACGAACTTCATTCACAAATGTCTGTACTAACTGATCGAAGGCATTGCTGGTGTTTAGCCACTGTAAGATGCTGTGTCAATTTGGGGAGTGAAGGAATGTAACTATATGAAAGCTTTTCCCTGCCTTACGAATCTTCCTAAGTTTGAGTAGCCATCCCTGTATTCCACATTTTCTTATCCCCAAGACATGGCAATTCCTACCTAATATTTGTCAACTCTTATTTACTCCCTTACCAAACTGTCAGACACACGTATGTTTATTTGTAAGGACATTCACACAATGAAACACATCCAGGAATCATAATGCATTTTGGGTACAACACTAAACGAGTAAAACATGAAGCATAATGTAGCATTTGTGGCAATTGTTAAAATGAGTTGAAATTATGAATGCTTTAGTGAAGCATTCAGCTGAAGGCTTCACGTTGCTGGTAACGGAAACACAAATACTACAAGCTGTGTTTGTAAGTAACAACAATTACATTTTGTTGCAAAACTCATAAATGCAATCGAGTAAAATTCAAGAATGTTTTCCGTCTAAAGAGAATGAAAGATCGAGGTAGGAATATTATAAAGCAAGAATTTATAGAAAATAAATATGTGTATTATTTGTATTATTATTTTTATTAAATTAAATAGTATTCCAAAAAACTTTTTTAAGTTAATTTAAACTTATGTTTAAAGCGATTAATATAAACCAAGTTATTTATAGTATGAAGGCGTTTTTAATTATCCCTAGTATTCCTACTAAGTATTTTCTGGAAATTTATTTTCAATTTACTATTTTAGTTATATAATATATGTAGCTCTTGTCTCAATTCCCATTTATTTATAAATTCTCCTTTAATTATGTTCTAAACAAAAATTAAAGTTCCATTACATTTGTCCCTAAGTTCAAAATGCAAAGAGATACATATCTTTGTACACGTCCATAAAAACCCTCTTATATTTGCGCTTAGTACGAAACTTTAATTTCATTATATTTTATTTTTTTTTGTATAGTTTAAAAACTAATTGTAATCCCTTAAGTTTAATTTGAACTTTTGTCATTACTATTCATACGAATGATGTCATGGTGATGATGATGATGATGGCTGCATGGTCTAGTGTGGTTGGATTGTCTTTAGATAAAAAAAAATCAAGTAAAAGTGCTTGACTTGGCTAGGTCGACTTTTAAATATCCTTCAGAAATTATTAACAACAATATCCAATATTTTTTTTGTGTATCATTCATGTAGTGTTTTAAAAATCTTTAGCTTAATTTGAAGACTATGTTAAACGTAACTATATTAACTACACCGACTCTACACGCAGAGAAAAAATGTAGTTGTAACCATTTCAATATTTGTACAAGTTTTTGAGCAATATTATGGTCACTGTAATTATGTATTTGATGGCGGTAACCGTAATATGGTAGTGTAACGGTTCAGAAGTTTGTAACAATCATATATATGATTGCAGTAAATAAGTATATGTTTGTGAAAACCATTTTTATGATGAAGGATTTACCATATTATGTTGTTCTCGGCTATGGATATCATAATCTGAGAACAACATATTATTATATGATTCATCATAAACATGATTGCCATAAAAATATATTTATTTACTACAATCAACAATAATCTAAAAATTTACCATATTATGATTACCACAATCATATAAACAATTACTGTGACTGTAATATTGTTAAAAAACTTGTAAAAATTTTGAAATGGTTACATTAAACATGTATAACTATATTTTTTCTCTTGTTGTACGAAAAAAAGGTAACTTCCCCCTCAATTTATACTTTGGTTTATATTATAATATTTCCCAAAATATGTTTTATTTGGCATACAACTGCATATCATGAATTTCATAAGACATTACACTCAAATAACACTCGTATGTACATGATCTGGTCTACAAAGACTTGATCACTTTTAGTTCTGTGTTGGTTTGTTATTTTATATCGTACTAGCTGAACCTGGTCCGCGTTGCTGGCCATTACAATAATTCTGTTTTATATTGCATCTCGATTTGAATATAAAGTGTCGGACAAAAAAAAGCACGGACTCCCCCGACCTGACATCGCACCCGAAACACTGAGGTAGTCATTTGACAAAGTTGTAGCAGATATCTATAAGTACAGTGGCATGATATGCCCTTAAAAAAAAGAAACGGATGTATTTAGAGCAAATGGGATATTATATTTATGAATTCATCTTAAGGACAGGGGATATACGTTTCTTTTTTTTTTATTTACTCGGGAGCAAATCACATATAAAACATGAATTTTCCAAATGTAAGCCAGCAATAGTCAACAATTGGCCTTATGCTTTGTCGTTGGGAATGAAAAAAAAAATTTATTTCTCGAATGAAAAAATAAAAATAATTTTTTGACAATTTTTTTTTATTTGCAAAAGTTTGGCGACAATTACTGACCTTAAAATCATTAGCGGTATAGTGTCATTAGCGGTATAGTGTAAAAATTCGATTTTAACACGCCCCTACGCCCATAGACCGAAAATCAAAAATCTGAAGATTCACTGAAAATTTGATAAAAATATCTCCGGAACCACTATGCCGATTTCGTGCAACATAAACCATCTACAGACCATCCCCAACGTACCCTGAAATTTTGGTTGAAATCGGTCGACCCGTTTTCGCAGTTAGTGGTGACATCAAAATGTACACTTCCTTTTATATATAAGATATGTTACTTACAGCCTTGAACTCATCAATAAAGCCTAGTACTCTGTTCATATTTGCGAAAAATTATGGATTTTTCATGCGAAAAATTTTGTATGCTGTTTGACAGTTTTAATTTCGTGCGAAAGATGTGCTGCGTATGTTATTTCGTGTGGAAAAATATGGTTGCCAGATGTATTTCACATGTTTTCCACAATAAAAACAGAGTACTGCTATTTCGAAATTATTTCTAATATACTTCATTCCAAATATTTTATATGTAGTTTGACAGCATTTCGCACGAAATTTTGAACAGAGTACCTAGCTTAACTAATGGAACTTTAAAGTCATTGTGGATATTGATATTCTCATTTCTAAGATTTTTTGATTAGGCACTCCGTATAAGATTAACACTGGAATTACTAATCATTCCCTACTATAGGATTCCAATTGTTCAAATTGGTTTTAAAATAGTTTTATACAGGATGACTTTATAGTTAATGTTTAATTTTGATCACCCCTTGAAGGCCAGATACTTTTAATTTCATGTGAAATCTCTTGGCATATATATGGCGACACCAAGTTAGTCATATATTTAAGTGAAAACCAAAGACAGCAACTGCATCTGTCTGTGGATTATTTATGTTAGAAAATTCTTATAATAAAACAAACACAAACTGACAAGCTTTTTGTTTGTCTGCAGATACACCCAGAATCTGTGGCGGAAATAGAACCCGCAACCCTCTCATTGATAGCACACAGCACACTATCGTCTAGTATGTCGGGGCACCCTTCATCGATGCTCCCAATGTCAAACATTGTTCTCAGTCATATAAACACTAAATCCTGAAAATGTTACCAAAATAAGCCTAGTACTCCGTTCATATTTGCGAAAAATTGTGTTTTTTTCATGCGAAAAATTTTATAAGCAACAAATTATCAGCTGTTGGTTTTAATTTCGTGCGTAGGAGTGCTGCTTATGTTATAAGTCACTGCATTAAATGTTAAGGATGTTTGATATAAAACCATTTTAATATCGGAAAAAGAACCTTTTGTTAAGAAAAAAGGAAAAAAAGTTTGACGTTTTGTTAAAAACAAAATTACAAAGTATGTTTTTTATGCGTAGCTTTTGTTCTGCGGCTCCTTAATTATGAATGTTCAATTTGTTTCCCGGTTTTCGCTATACTTTACAGTATAATTTCAGATTTCAGTTATTTATAACCAAAATTGGTTATTTTTTTCCGGATGTGTAGATTAGGGTGGCCCTTAATAAACGAAAGTTGGATTTTGGTCATTCTCATCCCCCAGTTTGGTGAACATTAGTAAAAAAATCATCCTGAAAAAATTGTAGGTAATTAAAAAATTTTGCCATTAAAAAATTAATTTTGCAATTTAATTTAAAAGAATAGAAATGTGCACATAATTTTCGTTCTAATGAGACATAAAAAACAGAAATTAACGTGTCTCAGACAACTAGAACAAGAAATGTAGGAACAAAATTTACATATTTTAATAAATATTAAAATAAAAGCTCATTTTTACTTAAAATATATACATATTTACTAGCATTTGAGTTTTTGTCTTCGTAGGATACCGTTAACCTATTCGCACGTATGACCAAAAAAATAAAATTTTTTAACGGCAGCTTCAAAACTCCATTTTAAATTTTTTAAAAATTTTGTTAAACAAATTTCAGAAGTTTTTGATCATCTCATTGGCATTTATTGAGGAGATAATAGAGAATAAAAATGTGAAAAAATTATGAAAATATCTCTTATAGTTTTTCTGTACCTGCGATTTAAATTTTGAAATTTTCGAGAAAAACTAATTATTTGGCCATTTTTTGAGAATTAGCTCTATTTCCTTACTACTGTGAATTACAAGTAACGCATATTCAGAATATTATAGTCCAGATATTTCTAAATATACTCTGAAAATTTTACTAAAATTCAAAAACGTTAAACCTTTAATCGTGAAGGTCAAATGTCAAATTTTTCAATATTTCGATATAGAAGATATAGAAATGTTATTTATTTTTGGGCCGACTTTGATGAAACTTAAGAAAAATATAATAAACTTGGGTTTAATATGACCCCAAACTTTTAAAATCATATTTTTTTTATAGTTTTAGAAGTTCGGGGTCATTGTAACGCCAAGTGCAATATAGGGTTAATTTTAGTTTTTCTGCTGGTTTTGTAAATAGTAGGCTTTGTGTTATATTTTTCTTAAGTTTCATCAAAATCGGCCCAAAAATATACAACATTTCGCTATCATTCCAAGAGAAATTCCAAATATTGAAAAATTTGACATTTGACCTTCACGATTTAAGGTTTAACGTTTTCTAATTTTAGTAAAACTTGCAGAGTATATTTACAACTATCTGTACTATAATATTATAAATAGGTTTTACTTAAAATTCTTAACAGTAAGGAAATAATAGGCCAAATAATTAGTTTTTCTCGAAAATTTCAAAATTTAAATCGCAGGTACAGAATAAGAGGTATAAGAGAATTTTTAATAACTTTAACATTTTTTTACCAATTTCTGTTTTTTATGTCTCATTAGAACGAAAATTATGTTCACATTTCAATTCTTTTAAATTAAATTGCTAAAGTAATTTTTTAATGGCAAAATTTTTACAAAAACTGAAAAAAAATGCATTTTTTTCCCCTTGTAAATGCATCTCAAACCTTCAGAGGGCTTGCGGCACGGCACGTCTTAACCCCAACCGATTTACCTAAAATTTTTTCAGGATGGTTTTTTTACTAATGTTCACCAAACTGGGGGGTGTGAATGGCCAAAATCCAACTTTCGTTTATTAAGGGCCATCCTAGTGTAGATGTGTATTTATTTTTAATTTTGGTTACTTTTTTCAAAACATTTTGTTATAGACAGATTTTTCAATATTTAATATACGATCCTAACGAGATCGTATAATTAAAACTAATGGTGGTGTACTCTAAAAAAATTGTTTCCACATCGGTTTGTTTTAATCCTTGCTGTAGGTGTATAATTTTACATGAGAGTTTTCATAAACAAATTATATCTATCGTGATTGGCAATTAAAGCCAAAAGATTTGAGAAATAGTAATTGTTTTAAACGATATTTACTATTTTTGTGATTTAGGGATGTAGTAAATGAGTTCCCAATATTGGTTTAATTACACAAGCGGAACAGACATTTTGGTGCCGGAAATTTCAACTACATTTTGTACGAGTTGATGAACTCACAGTACTATGTTACACTTGTTTTTTTCGTGAGCTCGCGTTTTCGAAATATCGATTTTTTATTTTATATTCACATTTCATACCCTATTTTTGGAGCCATTTTTTTGTTTCCTAGGTCTTGAAAAAACATGTGCTATTTATCTCTTCTTATTTTCGAGTTATAGGCATTTTAAAATTGAAATTTTAAAATTTGGCCATACCTTTGTCCGCTATTTTACAAATATAGGGCGTAATTTTGGACCGAATGGACTCGACTTTTTTTTGTTAGTAGAAAACTAAATTATAATTTCTATACAAAAGATTAGAGGACAATATCTCTTATTGATCCAAAAATAAACGATTTTCAATTTAAATATTAAAAAAATATTAGATTTTTGCTGTTTTTGGGCGAAAAGGTGACTTAACTCTTTTTTTATTATAAAAAAACTTTCTTTAAGAACATATAACAATTTTATGTTTTTCTTTAAGACATCTTAACGGAGAAAATTTTGGTATAAAAAACATGTCCCACTTTTAAATACGTCCTTCAGAATTTCACCTATTTTTTTATAAAAATTTCTATTTTGGGCCACATGTTCTAAAATCCCAAAGCCGCTATCAGAAAACGGAAAACAGCTTTGGAAACCTTGGTGTGTTCCCTATTTATCGGCAAAGTATTTTCCCAGCCCCGAAGGAAATGTGGACCCTATAGGCAAAATTGTAAAAAATATAATTTTTGGGATTTTCGCTCCAATTTTTAGGAATTGCCGGATTCCTTTTGACCTTTTGACAAGTTTTTTTACACCTTGTTATTTAAAATGATAAACTTAAAAAATGTTGAAAACTTCATTGAGTTTCGTTAATAAATAAAGATTTTATTACATATTACATATTTATTTAGTTTCTAAAACTAAAATTTTATTAGGATTGCAAATATTAGGAACAATTTGATGCACATTTATTCCGAGCTATATTGTTTTGTTTAGATAAGATAATTTTTTGTTTTACAAAAAAATATTCAAGTCAATATCTCAATTAGATTCAAAAATATGCCACTTTAAAACTCAGTCCTTCAGAAATATTGCACTTTTTCATACTAAAAAAATTTTTGTGGAGCATTTGTAGGATCCATTTTAATAACTTAAAATGGCCTTTTAGAAATGCCAGATTTATTTCCAAAAAATTTCGATTCTGCCCCACTGTGTAGTGCTAAATATTGAAAACTCTACCTAGTGATTCTACCTTTTACAATTATTGTATAATGGGTTAGACAAAATAAAGTACATTTTAAATTTAAAGATTTACATTCAATAAAAACAGGGACATAACTGTTATAACCAATATTGGAAAAAATCCTGAAATAATTGTTTATCAAGAATTTTTGAAAAATGGTCTCTGAATAACAGTTAAAAATAACCAATATTATTTTGGTCTTTGATAACCATTATAAACGATTTTTATTATTTTAGGTCTTTGATAACTATTATTAAAGATTTTTATTTTTTTTTGGTCTTCCGTAAACATTATGAGTACCAACAAAGTTTTTTGGTCGCATGGACCTGGTTTTCATGTATTTTAAAATAGACAGAGAAAGATAAATCGGTTCAGAATTTCATAAGAATCAAGAATATTTATGATTATAAACAGTTTTCTTTTAAAATGTGCAATCTGTGGGAGCTATGACTAATTATGGATCAATCGGCATAAAATTAAGTGACATGTCTTCTGTATATATGCTAAATTTTATTTGAATACCAA
The DNA here is from genome assembly GCF_958450345.1 of Calliphora vicina. Taxonomy (NCBI): domain Eukaryota; kingdom Metazoa; phylum Arthropoda; class Insecta; order Diptera; family Calliphoridae; genus Calliphora; species Calliphora vicina. The sequence continues at coordinate 113,562,084 of NC_088781.1, read as the reverse complement.
CTTTTTTAAGAAATCTATACTCGTTAAAATGGTTTTCGGAAGTGGGCCTTGTATGGGAGATATGACTAATTATGAACCAATCGTCACAAAATTTAGTAGTGAGAGTTCGACTTATATAAAACTTATTTGTGCTGAATTCGGTTTGGATATCTATATAACTAAGATATTTATGATGGATTATTTATTTTCAGATAGGACAATAGTATGGGGGCTAGGAGAAATAATAGACCGATTCTAACCAAATTCTATATACTTCGTTCTTGGGGCACTATACGCTATATCACTATGGTGGTGTAGGGTATAAATATTTGTAATGGCTGTAGTCTATCGAAGACCAAAAAAATAACATTTTTTTATAATGGTTATCAAAGACCAAAAAAATAAAAATCATTCATAATGGTTATTGAAGACCAAAAAAAATAAAAATCTTTCATAATGGTTATCAAAGACCTAAAAAAAAATAAAATTTTTCATAATGGTTATCATAGACTAAATTTTTTTTGAGTTATTTATAATTGTTATTACGGGACCTATTTTTTTGCAGTTATTTTTTCTATAACCAATTGCTTATTTAAAAAAAAAATAACAATTATTTCGGGTCCCTGAATAAAAATAATTCTGTAAACTGGAAAAAATATTTTTAAAATATTAAAAATTAAAAAATATTCTGAGGTTGTGGCAACACTGATACTAATACGACATCTTTGCCTCATTGCTAGATTGATCTGGAAATGTTAGAAAACTTCATTATTACATCATTAAGAGCTTTTTCAAAAAGCTCTACCGCTAATACTAAAACTGTGTTATTAACATTTCTACTATGATTAGAGCTTTCCAGAAAACTGTGCTGCTAATTGGAAACATCGACTGTTAAAACCATAAATTTGTCTGGTTCTATTGTTTTATTGAAATTTATCATATGGATAGAAATCATATAGATCTTAGCACATATTAAGTAAAAAAAGGTAAGTTCACAAGTTCTAGAACATTTTTATCGTTAAAATTAAAAAAAACAGTTCGACTCAGTCTGAATATCCAATTCTTTTATTTTTGGTGAAAATGAGTAAAATAAAAGTTTCTTTAAATTGAAAAAAAATATATATTCTCAAATTAGTACTCAAAACATATTTGTAAAAAATTGATGTTTATCAGTGTTTGAATATTAATAAACAATTTTGACTTTTTGGATTGATAATTTAGTATTTGGAAATAAGTTTTCTTCACGATAAATTAAGCAATTCGAGGTCTAAAGTGAATAACTATTTGTCCAAAAAAAGAATGTATATTGAAAATAAGAACATCTTAAAACAACTATCATAACATTACATTATTTGAAAAAAAAAAATGTTGTGTATAACAGTTTGCAATTACCACATTTTATGTTAATTTTACCCTAGTTAAATTTTTTTTTCATATTGTTATAAAAATACTGGTAAATTAAAATGTTTAGTGCGCATGACTGTCTCTTGTCCTGTTATCTGAAGTATTGCCTGCATTCAAGGCGAATTTACACAAGGTGATTTCATTGAAACAGCAGATTTATTTTTGTATAAAAAATTGTATAGTGAGAAGATCAAAATCCATATAAAAAAACACTCTCAAACAAGTGACACTGTCAAACTCCATTTGAGAAATAAAAAAATTCTCTCCTTATTATTCGCTTTATCTCCATTAGTTCATTTTAGATTCGATTTTTAAACATGCCTAACATTTGTTTATGTTTAGATAGTATTTTTTGAAACATACATACATATGTAACATTGACAACCACATAATCGAAATTAAAAAAATTTACTTTTACAAACAATTATTTTGAATAAAAAAATTGTTTAACCATGCAACCAGTGGTCTGAAATTTTCTTGTTACTTAAACAAGAGGGGGTGCTGATTTTCATATATTTATTAAGAAAACACAGTATCTTGTAAACCACCCCATTCTGACACCACCTTTATGCTAATGTCTAAGAATTGACTTGTTGATTACATCAGCAAAGAAAAATATTAAATTCCTAAAATTAAATATGTACAAAAAATACTTTCTATACGTTAGTATTTAATATAGAAATGTATCTAACCAGATATTACAAAGTTTATAAGAATAAATATGATTTTACTTGTACATTGATTACACCTTAGTATACTAAGGAATGGTAAAATGACAATACATCCAGCAATAGTCGTAGGAAGCTAAGTGTGCAAAGTCCACTTTTTGTGAAAAATAAGGTTTTAATACAAAACGCTACACTCTAAAAAATTCATGTAAATCTACTACTATAAAGTAAGTAAGTTTTCATGTAAAATTACACAATATGCATAAATTTAAGCACAATTGCCCAATTCACAATTGATGTCGTAGTGTTGCAGCATTGTATGTCATAAATATTTTTCAAACTAATTTTTCGAAACAAAAACAAAAAATTACGACATACAACGATACAACGCTACGACACCAATTGTGAACTGGGCAAGTATGTTTATCAAAATCAATTACAACTTTTTTCAGCAAAAATACAAACAAAATGTTGTATTTTCAATTTTTATAATATAATAGGCATTTTATGTTTAAAATTACATATATTCTACATAAACTGAAGTTTTACACATAAAGTGTGTACACTAATTTAAACGTTTAATATACAAATTGTCAACACTTTATTTCTAAAAAAAAACCATTTGTTATAAAAAAATTACAGAAGGAAACTTTTCTCCTTCTGTAATTTTTTACTACTACTATTAATGTAGGAAATTTACTTGAAAATTTATTAGAGTGTAGAATAATTAAAGATACAATGTTTGCGTAAGAAAAGTTTACAAATATTTCGTTTATTCTCGTTATTATACTGTGGTAGCTATAGGTAAGCCAAAAACATTATATATTTTAAATGAATAAATTTCAAATCTGCTAACAATATATACAAAACTCATTACAACTATAGAATCTTGACAAGATACCCTTTGCAACAATGTATAACAATTCTAAAAAAAACAAGTAAGAGTGCTAAATTCGGCTGTGCCGAATCTTTATACTTAAAAATTTTAAATATTTTTAGGTAAACAAAATTTATTTTTTTTCCAGTTGTTTTTTTCATTTTATGGAAAATAAAATTTTTCGATTGTTATTTTAAATTTTTTTTTTTAAATTTTTTGTTTTTAAATTTAAAATTTTTTTTTTTGTTTTTTCAAATTTTTTTTTGAAAAAAAAATTCGGGTTAAAATTTTTTTTTCCGATTTTGACCCATTGTAGGTCCAACTTACTATGGTCTTATCAAATTATATATTTTTTTAGGCATTTATATAGCTAGTGGTCACACTTTGTTCACATTAAGAAAATATTTTGTGTGCCGACAAATAATTTTGTTTGACTAAAATCATCTGTTTTGTTGTTAGTTCTAAATTTTATTTGTGGTCAGATTCAGGCAATGAAATATTTGACGATAAACGTCAAATATCAGCTGTGTCTGACCGTACCTTTAGTAATCCAGATATAGGTCAAAAATCTAGGTTTTCTTGGTTTTTTCATCATATCTCAGCCATTTGTGGACCGATTTTGCTGATTTTAAATAGCAAAATTCTCGAAAGCATGTCTGACAGAATTATTGAAGATTTGGATCACGAAGATATCTGGGGTCTTCAGAAAATTGATTTCAACAGACAGACGGACAGACAGACAGACAGACGGACATGGCTTAATCGACTCCGCTATCTATAAGGATCCAGAATATATATACTTTATAGGGTCGGAAATGAAAAATGTAGAAATTACAAACGGAATGACAAACTTACACATACCCTTTTCACGAAGGTGAAGGGTATAAGAATTAAAAATACGCTCTTAAATATGTTATAATTGTAACACCCCAAATCTTTAAATTCGTAAATAGTGTGTTCTGTCGCCATTTTTGAATACTTCTGTTGACATAATAACTATTATTTCTGCAAATAATTATAGCTTGACATCTTAACTTTACGCTACAACTTGTTTTATGGTTAATTTCAATCATTTGCAAAAATCAATTATGAGATGTATATACCTTATATAATCCACTTTGCGTTTAAATTTCTGCAAATACATCTGCAAAATACATCGGTCTGTGATCAACCATATTTCAGACTAAAATTCGATTACTTCTATAAAAACTCACAATAGATTAATTCGAAAATAACTTGGCCAATAAGCGTTTAATCAAGAAAAGAAGCTCGATCTGTGATCACTCACATTTCTGAACAAAAATCGATTTTTTATATAAAAACTCAAAACATCTAAATTCGCTAATAACTTGGCCAATAAGCGTATAATCAAGAAAAGGAGCTCGATCAGTGATCACTCATATTTCTGACCAAAAATCGATTTTTTATATAAAAACTCAAAATATCTAAATTCGCTAATAACTTGGCCTATAAGCGTTTAAACAAGAAAAGGATCTCGATCTGTGATCACTCATATTTCTTACTAAAAATCGGTTTATAAAAACTAAAAATATCTAGATTCGCTAATAACTTGGCCAATAAGCGTTTAATCAAGAAAAGGAGCTCGATCTGTGATCACTCTTGTTTCTGACCAAAAATCGTTTTTTTATATAAAAACTCAAAATGTCTAAATTCGCTAATAACTTGGCCAATAAGCGTTTAAACAAGAAAAGGAGCTCGGTCAGTGATCACTCATGTTTCTGACCAAAAATCGTTTTTTTATATAAAAACTCAAAATATCTAAATTCGCTAATAACTTGGCCAATAAGCTTTTAACAAAAAAAAGGAGCTCGATCTGTGATCACTCATATTTCCGATCAAAAATCGATTTTTTATATAAAAACTCAAAATATTTAAATTCGATAATAACTTGGCTAATAAGCGTTTAACCAAGAAAAGGAGGTCGATCTTTGATCACCCATATTTCTGACCAAAAATCGGTTTATTAAAACTAAAAATATCTAGATTCGCTAATAACTTGGCCAATAAGCGTTTAAGGAAAGGAGCTCGATCTGTGATCACTCATATTTCTGACCAAAAATCGATTTTTTATATAAAAACTCAAAATATCTAAATTCGCTAATAACTTGGCCAATAAGCGTTTAATCAAGAAAAGGAGCTCGATCTGTGATCACTCATATTTCTGACCAAAAATCGATTTTTTATATTAAAACTCAAAACATCTAAATTCGCTAATAACTTGGCCAATAAGCGATTAATCAAGGAAACGATCTTGATCTGTGATATAAGCATTTAATGAAGAAAAGGCGTTCGATCTGTGATCACTCATTTTTCAGACCAAAATTCGATTACTTATATAAAAACACAAAATATGTTCATTGATTTACATGTATTCTGTTGTTGCAAGACTTAGGTTTTTGACAACAAACTTAGGTTCTTTGTCTCGCAGTAGCGCTTATATGTATATTTTATTCTATGTCCTATATGAATAAAGATTATCATTCAATAATACGTTTTTTTTTTCTTTTTGACTATTTCTATCCTTTTGCATTTTTTAACTTGGACAGGACAACATCTGCAAGCAAGTTAACAAACTAAAAAGTACCTTTTCACAACACAATTTTCATCATTTTAGAATAATGTATACAAATGTTAACCAAATGTACCAATTATATATTTTTGTCCTTATTGGCTGAATTTATATGTTTTACAATTAATTTATATTTAAATGTTGAAGTGTATAGCTGATTTAATCTAATTTTTTTTGCGCGTTATTACATAAAGCTACAGCACAAATTCATTCATATTGTACCGGAAATACAAACCTCACTGCTTTAGTTTAAATTGCCGAAATATGTGTTGCTGCTGAGCTTTTCCTCTTCTTATCTGTATGGAAAATTTTAAGTCTTCAGATCATGTATCAAAAACACAAATACTTACCATTTCTTACTTTGAAACAATCATACTTTCCAAAACATTTAAAGTACATTTATTTATTTCATTTATCTAGTTACAATATTACAACATTAAGGATACAATTTTCCTACGCATAAACTACAGTTACACAATGACATATAATTAATTTTCAAACAAAAAAACATAGGGGATTATTCATAATAAAGGTCTGCTTTCAAAGAATTTTATAAGGACTCAGAATACACATATATACTTTTGTGGGTCTGCGATGACTATTTCGACGTGTTACAAAGGGAATGAAAAAAATATATACCTAAAATATATAATGAATCCTACGGCCAATTATTCAATAATATTATTAATTTAGGACATATGTGCATACATTTAAGTTTAATTTTAATTTTCTATAAGATAAGTTCTAATAAATAAATATAAAGAAAAAAGTCATCCCTTTTTTTGAAATGAAATCAATGAGATCTTTAACAAAGCTGGGGATTGTATGTCATAGTTTTGATCATATCGATTGAGTTATGAGATAATTGAGGATGTCTCATGTCATAAAACGGGCGAATGTTATATTCAATAATATTATGGTCGCTGGAATGATTTATGTGGTTACAGCAACCATTATATGTTACTATTACGATTTACACTATTGCACCGATCATATTTATGATTTTATGCAACCATAATAGCTGGTAATCATGTTAAAAAAATTTATTGTGATTTGCTGAAAATTTTACACACGTAACAACATCCATGGCAGAATTATAAAAACAATATCTATGATCGAATGGTCGAATGATTTTCGTTGACATTATATTGCTATGAATCATCAGAGCTTTGATAATAATGAAGCTGAAGTAGCAAGCAAACCCTGTAGAATATATTTTTTGCTTTTGCAGAAACAACTCAGTTGACGACAAAAAAGGTGTTACTAGTGCAAACACATAGAAATTTCATATGTGTGGAAAACCACACACCAAGTTAAGCCACGTTACTTTCTAATTATCTCATTATTAAAAAAAATACGTTTTCTGTGTGGCAGAAAATATAAGGAAATTTTATAAAAACATTAATTTTGTGTGGTTTCCCACACAAAATTTTCCAACAAATTAATGATTTAATAAACTCTTCAGGTGCTTTTTACTAGTAACCTGAATAGATGGTTTTCCACTTATCAAACGAACATACACTGCGCCCTTATACGCGAATGCTTCATGTAAATGATTTTTACGCTTCCGATTCAGGGCATATTGTAAAATATTTCTTTTCTCCTTGGTCAGACTTTCATATATACGAAAATTTGAGTCATTTGCTATACCCACATCACGCATTTTAATCGGACCATTGTTTTTCTTTTGAAAATTACCAAAAGCTTCTATGGTGCGATTTCTATCATTGACTGTTGAGAATTTAACTGACACTAGCTTGCTGTTACCCTCCGAAGGTATTGGATCCAACTTGCATATTCCCTTTATTTCAGGAGGAGTAAATTCTATGTATTCACAGGCTTTATCAAATATACCTTTTAAATTATGCGACTCATCAGTATTGATACCGACTATGGTAGCCTCTTTTGCAAGTCTCTGTATAGAATCTTTATGTTGCATTTGTCTTCTTCTTAAACCTGCCAGAGTACCCTTCAAATTAGATATTTGCGCTTTTAGTTCGTCCCTTTTAAATATATCACGATCCATATCGTCAAGACGATTCTGAAATATACTCCCCATATCATTTATATGTTCTAGTTCTCTCTCTATTGTATATGCAATAATATTTTTATTATCAGTTAGTTGAGTAGTAAAACGTTCAAATAATTCATCCATATGAAGTTTCATTCGCACTTCCATATTTTTCATTTCTGCTAGTAGAGATATTGAGGTAATCGTTTCATTGTCATCTTTATCAATCTGTTGCGTTTCTGCAGTGTCAGAGAGTGGTTGATTTTCAACGGAGTTATGCGCAGGAGATGCCATTTGATTGTTTTGTTTCCGTTTTCGTTTTGTGTTATTCTTGTCCTGAGGTTATATTGTATTTATTTATTTATGTATTTATATTTTTCTTTTCTTTTAGTTTTCTGTTTCGTTGTATTTTATGTATAAGCACTTGTTAAATTTTTATGATTTTGATTTATTGATTTTCGCTTGTTTGCTTATATTGTGTACGATGTTAGAAAAACTAGCAATTTGTATACTTTTGCATGGCTTTTTTTAAAGTTATTTGTAAAGTTTTATGAAAATAAATATGTTTTCAATTTTATACAATAAAAAAACACGAAGGTCACTGTTTTACGAATTTGTACCAATATTTAGAATTATATACACATAAATACACTTTAAAACATAGTCCAATTTGTAATTTTAGTTGCAAATCTCCTCGACTGATATAGGCTCTTTACTTGTTTATAACTTCTATAGGCTGTTCTGTAAAAAAATACAAAATAATTAGATTAAATAATACTTTTCTCATGTTTATATACCATATTTTATACAAATTATGAAAAAATATGTATACCCACTTAATAATACATACTTTTGCTGTAGTTTGTTGCCAAAAAAGCCAGAAGTAACCTATTTAAGATATAAACAAATACTAAGTTCACGCACACGGAGTTTACCAGAACTTGGCCATAAATTGTATGTTACATGTAAAAAAAGCTGTTTTCAAAAACATATTCAGCCATAGCAAAGCAACAAAAGGAAAACTCTACGCCATAAAGCTCTCTCTCTCTTAAACTCCCTTAGTTTTAGCTGTAAAATGAAACATATGTTTTCAACTTCAAAAAAAAACAAAACAGCTTTAAAGTTAGATAGAGAGAGTGAAAAAGTGAAGCTTTTCTATAACAAACACAAAATTTTTAATAGTTTTCAATAGAATATTGTCTACATTATTCCTCTTTTTCACAATACTTTTGGCCTGACAAATTTATTTGTGTATGTACATTAGGATGGCCCTTATTTTATAGTTTTTCTATTGTTGATCTTCCTAATGTCTATAATTGTTCTTCGTCATCTGAAAATCAAATGTTAAACATATTAGCAAAGTCGGATAACGTTTAGAGGTTGTACATTAGACATGCCCTTAAAAATTTGATTTTCTTTATTCATTCATTACATAAAATGTCATGCATATATCAAATCCCCAATCTTACATTTTCAAAAATTTTATGTAAAAATAAAAAAAATTACTCCGATTTTAAACTTCTATATATATATTTAAAAATGAAAATGGCTACACCGATTTTGACGAAATTTACAGGGAATCTTCAGAAAAGCCCTAAATGGTCTTTCTGAGCTCTCGAATATGAGGCTTGAGGAAATTAATAACTTTATAAAGAGTAGTAATTGGTTAAAAAGTCCAGACATGGGGATATCTTTAGAGTAACCCAATTAACCGCCGACTCATTGGCACGCAACTTTTTTTTTTAAATCTCCTCCCTCTATCTTTCCTCTGACATCTTCTTAACTTAACTTTTTAATCTTCTCCTTCTCTCTTTTCACTTCTATCTGTCCCTCTTTTTCTCTTATTTCTACTTTCAGGTAACACAAAGGGACCATTGCTTGGACCCACGTGAGCTGCTATTCATTTTCTTCATTTCGTGGCTGCCTGGAAACCTAACCTAATTGTTGAATGACCTATTCTTCACTTTTAATAAAAATGGATTCATAAAAAATAAAGATTTTATTCAAATAAAATTTCTTTTCATTTAGTCTCTGGTTACATTTGATTTGCTTTGCGTTAATTGCAGTTTTGTGTTGATCAATTAAAAAGCTATAAGTTAAGCTATTAGTGTTTTGGATTTTTTTCCAAGAATAAAATTTGTTTTCAAATTATTTTAAGTGAAAATTTACAAAAATACCACCAAAAAACACAGGCATTGGTAAAAATACAACCAAATCATAGAATATCAGGAAAAGAAGAGCAGATGAAACAACATATTAAGGAAATTCGCGAAAGTACATCTACGTCTAGACCCGCAGAAAGGAAAGAAAACGCGAACCACATCTTCAGCTGCCGAATGGCTCGATCAAGCGAAATAATCGATTTAACCCTCCATTAGTCGCAATCATTTTCAATCGAGACTAGTCGCAATGTATCAAATTGATATAAATAGTAAATCGGCGCGTTTGAAAATAATCTCTTCAATTTTTATTTCGAAAATATAAAAACCATATTAAATTCAAAGTATTTTTTATTTTTTGCAGTAAAAATATATTTTTATCAAAAAAAAAAAAACTTAAAATTTAGGGGGTTTAAAAAATTTATAATAAACAAATGTTTGCCTGTATCAACCAGATCAGTTGCGACTAACGGAGGGTTAAAGGCATCACAAGCACGTACTGATTGGCGCAATGAACAAACTTTGCTTACATTGCACCATTATGAAGTTCCCTAAGGAATCTCCGGGAATGTGCTGCTCGAACGGTGAAGTTCTTCGGCCATCAATTATTGAGCCGCTTCTAAGTTACATTTCCAACGCCACTCCGATAAAGTTCTAGGCCAAATGTACCATAGAATTGGATCATAGCTCCCGCTTCGGGGGAGTCCGATACTGTGTATTAAAATCGAGATCAAGATGCAATATAAAACAGATATTTTCTTTTCCAATTCACGGATTTTGAAAATGAAATTTTTAAATTTTATTAAAAAAAAATTTTAAAAAAATGTTTATCTATCTATATCAGTGTCGCTCAAACACATACCATCAAAGCTTTGGTTGTGTTAGTAAAACAGCAGAGAATAAAAAACAACAACAACAACACCACAACTGATTTGATTTTGTTCTCTGAGATGAAATCAAAGCAACAAACACATGAAACACACAAGTAAGCTTATAGTGTATGTGTATCAAAGTAACGTCACACAGTGGTATGAGAAAAAAAATAGAGGGAAATAAATCTGTAACTTCTAAACCCTTACTTCGATTTGAATGAAATTTCACACGCTCAAAGGGGAAGTGTTGTCAGGAAGTGTTGAAATTTCACATGCTCAAAGGGGAAGTGTTGTCGAGTTTAAGTTTTGAATCTAGGCCTCATAAGCCCACCAGGAGCTGGGCCAAGGATCCCCAAAGTAGGACACCTCGGGTAGGGTCAATATTAAAAATGATACTATTTCTTCGTTTGTGTTCCGACTTCAAAAAAATTACATATATAGAATCTTCTCATTGAGCACTACATAAAACTATCAATTATCTCTTATAGCTTAGGAGATATCCGCATTTGAAAATTAAATTTTCAACATTTTACTTCAGTTTTTTGATGACCGCGGTTCCAAATATTTACCGATTTTCTCCATTTTTCTTTTATAGGATTAACAACAGATGTATATATCAAATAAAGAAAATAACGCCTACTTTTATGTAAAATTCAACTTTATGCCAAAAATTCTCAAATCGCATAGTCGATATCAAAATATAGTAACCCATTTTAGATGGCCCAATATGTTCTTAATTACTTTGTAAAGGGTTCCGATAACCCCGCTCCTGGTGTGGATATTATAGCCAAAAAACGAAAATATCCCATTTTTGGAATTTTTCAATACTTTTTTGGGAATTCGTGATTACAAATTTCAAACTTTTGTTTTTATTTTTCCAACAAAATGTTATTATAATTTAAAAAATTTGTATCTATGCAAAAACTCAATAAAAAGCTTTTTTTGTCATATTTTTCAAAAAAGTATTCCATGAATTTTTTAATTGTCAAAAGTTATATACATTATTGAAAAGTAGATAAAACCCTCTATGCATTGATATATAACATGTCTACTTTATGTTTTTTACGTGGCAAATTAATTAAGGAAAACTTAACAACTCACAGAGAATATACCTAACATTTACCTAAATTCATAAAAAAGCATGTTGCCTACATAACAACCTTTTTATGAATGTAAATAACAGTGCTAGGTAAATTATATGAGAGATAATTTATAGCTACGATGAGGTTTTATGTAGTGCTCAATGCGAAGATTCTATATATGTAATTTTTTTGAAATCGGAACACAAACGAAGAAATAGTATCATTTTTAAAATTCGACAAAACCGTTTAACCGACATATATGAGAAGATAACATAAAATAGCCAATAAAGTATACAAAAGCTACTTTTAATTGGATTCTTTTTCAACATTTTATTTTTTTTAAATATTGCAACTTTGACCCAAATCACGAAAATTCATCTAAAATGTGCAACCTATAAAAGTTATCTGATTTTGCTAACATTTTCCGCCTATAATTTTTAGATGACAATGAACTATTTTAGATCTTGTGGCCATCGAAACTCGCATAAGTGCAAAATAAGGGTCACCGTAATGTGCTTAAATGTATCTATGAATGTATATCCGTTAAAAATGTATGTACGTTAGATCTATATCTTTAATTGTTAAACATAGTTTGTGTGTAAGCGTTTAAACACGTATGTATTCCTGTAACTGTAAATTTGTTAGTGCCTGTGTGAATATTTAATATTCATATGCTTTTCTATTGACTATAGATTTTTGTGTGTCCTAGGTCAGGTTAGAGTATGAGATTCATTTGGGTTACAACATTTCATTTCCTTTTATTTTTTTTTTGGGTATTTTAAATTCTTTTTTTTTTTTTTGTTCATTTTATAGGTGTTGGTTAAGAGGAAATAAAACGATTAATTAAGATTTATTTAAGGATTTAAATAATAAAGTGTTTGTACTTGAGTTCCATATTGATTTGTGTCAGTGAGTTGAAGTCTTAATGAATTTGTTCACATTTATTAAATATCAAGATACATATACAGTCAGAGACTAAAGTTTAAATACAATCTCAAATATTGATTGTTTAAAGAATAGCAAACGTTTAAGGAAAACTTAAATTATACAGTGTTATTTAGTTTCATAAATAACAAAATACAATAACAAAAAAATATTGACTTTACAAACATAACGGTAATTCTTAAAAACACAATAAAATTCACTCGACAAAAATTTAAATATTTTTGAGGTGTATTTAAACTTTATTCTCTGATTGTATATTTCCTTATGTTTTTCAAAATTGTTAAAAACAGTGAAAAATTTAATTATATTATTGTAATAACTTCTTTCATTGCAACAAACGAAATATTTAGGCGATTGTAGGTCATGCTTTAAATAGAAGATATAACATTTAAAAAAATTGTTAAACATATTTGGTGCAACTTATTGTTTAATAAAGTATGTTTTTTAAGCCTGATAGAACTTACGAAAGAGCTAACTGTCAAACGAACTGTCATAACTTAATTTCCAGAAAAGGACGTGCCAATTGGCCTCCACCTTCATGCTAGTACGGTTTGACTCCTCTCGACTATTTTCTGTGGTGTCATCGATTCATCACCATCGATTTCACTGTAGTCATCGTCATATGCATGAACAACAATATCCCAACCGCAATCGCAACCACAGTAGCATCTGCAGTATCAACAACTACTATCGCCTCTTATACTCTTGATTGCATTCTGAAGTACATTCTAAAGTAATATCCATGTTGCCGTTCAACTGCAATGGCCACCAAATCAAAACATCTGAGATAGCCTGATTTAATTAGCTAAAGAATAATGTGATCGTTGTAGTCCAGAATACAATGTACTCCGAAAATATCGCATAATAGGCAGGGGTAAAACATCGCATTCGTCATTCAAAATATAGCGCAGTACAGATTTCTTTCACTCGATCTTCACACCAAGGATCAATACCTTGAGGCTCAAGGTATTTCAGTCATACATGTATAAACCGTGTTAAAGCTCCGCAAGTATATAGCAGTTTGGATGATGATTTAGTGACCACTTAGATCACTTTTTCTTCAGATCTTTCGGTTATGACCGGGTCTACCTACTGCACATTGTCAGTTACGCAAATCCAGTGTGATTATCTTCGCTGAGTAATACCCTGCATACAAAGTATTCCGGAAGACAGCTGCTGCAGGATCCACTGGATCAGAGATCATATACGGTAGCTTTGAAAGAAATTCATAGAGACGACATCAATTCGAAAATCGTAGTATAAACCATGAATGTCATACTTGCAGGTCACCTAAAACCCACACAGAAAGAATTAAACTTCTGATTCAATCAAGAAATTCACCCAATCAGACAAAATATTGTTTGAATTAGGACCTATACCAAAATTTGTAAATTCAAACAAGAAATTTTGCAAAAAAAGTATGATATTTAATAAAAAAGTTGTTTGAATTTACAACACAATTTCAAACAAAAATTTGTTTAAAACAGTAAAATTTTTGTCTGGTCCAAAAAATTATTATACCCTACACCACCATAGTGGGGAGGGTATTATGCGTTTGTGCAGATGTTTGTAACGCCCAAAAATATTAGTCTAACACCCGCCTTAAAGTATACCGATCGACTTAGAATCACTTTCTGAGTCGATTAAACGATGTCCGTCCGTCCGTCCGTCTGGTTGGCTGGCTGGCTGGCTGGCTGGCTGTCCATGTAAACCTTGTGCGCAGAGTACAGGTCGCAATTTTGAAGATATTTCGATCAAATTTGGTACATATTACTTTTTCGGCCCAAGGACCAAGCCTATTGAAATTGGCTGAAATCGGTCCATTATTTCACCTAGCCCCCATACAAAGTCTCCTCGAAATTGGACTTTATCGGTCATAAATGTTTAATTTATCTATGTATCTACACAAATTTCGCTCCAAATAAGTTTTATATATACAAAATTCATGCCACCAAATTTTGTTACGATCGGTCCTTAATTAGTCATAGCTCCCATATATACCCGCTTCCGAAAATCACTTTAACGTGCATAAATCGCTTAAAAATGTTGGTATACACACAAAATTCAACATAGTTAAATTTAATATAGACATAAATCATACGACCTAATTTCAAGGTGATCATAATTGGTCATAGTTCCCATATAAGGCCCACTTCCGAAAATCACTCATGAATATAAATTATTGATATTTTAAAAGAAAAATATTTTTACTCATTTACTTGGTGTAGGGTATTATATGGTCGGGCTTGACCGACCATACTTTCTTACTTGTTTTAGATATTTATCATACATCATACAATTTTTGTAAAGTCTTTGACAAAAACAAAACTACTTATTTAAAAAATATTTTTAACCAAATGAGAATTATATCAACTCATGTTAAAAACACGCATGCAAACGAAATTACCAAGTGTGAGTAAAGGTAGGGTCAGACTACGCAAATTATTTGACACAAGATGTTTCATGTGTTTGATCAAAACTACATCAAATAATTCATGGGTTGATTTTGTGTTCACACTGTACACATTTATTTGCCATATTTGTTTAAACTAAACTACACCGAAATACTATCAAACACACAAAGGGGAAAATATATTTGACTTGTGGTCACATTTATGGTAATATTTGTTCTAAATAATTATTAAATAAAGCTGCAAAACAACTTTAATTTCTTTCATCAATAAAAAAGACATTTCTAGAAAGTAAAATATTACCAGATTTTGCTTTACATTTGAAAGAATTATGAAATTTCAGTACTTTTATTTAAGCGTCAAATATTTTATGTTTCTAGTTTGAACAGAAAATATTTTTGCACTGCAAACAAGAAAACAGCTGAATTTGGTCAAACAAACTTATTTGCCAATATGAAAACATTCTTGTAATGTGACCAATGTGTGACCACTAAACAGCAAATATTTTCCTGCATTTTGGGTATTTTTTTATTTGATCTTGCAATTCATTTGCAAGATCAAACAGCGTCAAATAACAGCTGTTGCATCATGTGTTATCGCAAAAGTAGTGTTGCTATATCTTAAATTAAAAATCGCTAAATAATGAAAACAAATCGCGAAATGAACACAATCTTGAACAATTTAATAATATAATTATTAAATGTTTATTTATTAAATTATATTACTATCACAATTCATAATTGAAATTGAATGGAAATGTAATCATGTTTTATACTTGAAAAATATTTGAAATATTAAATATTTTTCAAACAAAAAACATATGGCTTGAATTTATGTTTCCTTTTTACTGGAGAATGCTATTGAAATAAAGTGTAATACAACTGTAATTCAATTGCTTGACTATAACTCAAGGCTTGAATTACACTTGCTATCAACTTGAATTCCAGTAAAAATGCTTATTGGTTTTTTAATACATATTATTAATCGAACACGACTTTTTCCAAACTTTTTTCATTCAGAATAAGAACACGTTCACAAATATTGTTAAATTTTATGGAAATGTTTACCTTTTTTACATAAATTTTTAATTAATTCCAATTCAATCGCATTATCTAAAAATTTATAATAAAAATTTTTGTATGATACTAAAATCAGAAAAGTGAAAAATGCTATTAGACATATTCTTCTTCTGCAGTAAAAAAAAAATTAAACAGATCATACTGTTTAAGAATTATTTTTTAATTACAATCAATTCATACTATTTATGTATGTATAAAAAATTTTCTTTGATTTTAAATTCAATCTGTATAAAATTTCAGTTAATATTCCATATGTACATATGAGCAATTTTAAATTTTTTATTTTAAATTTAAAATAGACAAACTCCATGTATAAATAAAAAATAATCAAACATCAGACTATGTTAAATGTATAAAAATATAAATCGCATAAAATTGCAAAAATCGCAACATAGACTTCATATCTTAAATTAGTTTTTCTCCCAGCATGTCATCCTAGACTGAATGACTATTATGTGAAGAAGAAGACTTCATTTATTTATGCAATTATTTAGTGAAAATAATTTAAATAACAAATATTCAAGAAATATTGAATATGTATTTATGTTTTAAAAAAAAATAGTGAATTTGTGTCTTTAATTTAGTACGAAAAATATTTAAATAATCTCCTCTTATTTTTCCGCCATGCTGAGCAAATAATTTTCTATATTTTTCTATTTGATCAAACAATTATTTTATGAAAGTGTTTGATATAGTGTGACCACACGGCAAATATATTTACTGATTCTTTTTCGCAGCAGTTTGGTCAAACAAAAAGTGAAAAATTAAATTCAATATATGGTAACAAAATTCAATAAATCTCTAATAAAATGATTACTTTACAATTCGAAATAAGTGCTTTAACCTTAAAAATATTTGCAAGATCAAATTATATATTTTTTAGGTATTTATGTAGCTAGTGGACACACTTTGTTCACATTAAGAAAATATTTTGTTTGCCGACAAATAATTTTGTTTGACTAAAATCCTCTGTTTTGTTGTTTGCTCTAAATTTTATTTGTGGTCAGATTCAGGCAATGAAATATTTGACGATAAACGTCAAATATTAGCTGTGTGTGACCGTACCTTAAGATGCACATGATAACAACAAACGCACCTATTTATTTGCTTGTGTTGTTGTCTTATCCGAAGTGTTGTATTAAAATAAAAATCAAACAAAAACATTAATAGAATCTATAAAAATATTTATAGAAAATAAAATTAGTTTCAGACAGGCGATTGTTTGAAAATATTTTAGCAATAATTCTTTCTGTGCATAGCAGAAACAGAGAAGGATCTACTGCGGAAATGGAGTATTTAAAATCCAACTTATTCGAAAAATTTAATTTTCTAAAAATCCCGGTTCAGATACCTTTGTACAAATACATATTTTGAATAATTTGTTATTTTTATATCAACAATTAATAAAAAGTAATTAATTGTTATTGAAAATATAAAATATTCGAAATCGGTAGCTTCTCAAACAGAAAAATATCGGTTAACAGGTTTCTGGATTTTAAATACTTTGTATTTCACTTACAACATGCGGTTTATAAGGAATAATAGTAAGCTTTTTATTTATTTTAGCTTACATTAATAAAAAAATTCTGTCAATAGTATCAGCTTATTTGTTGCTGCTCAGTAAATTATCTTAGTACGCACTTGCTTCCCTTTTTTAACCCTCTGCGACTGACGTGACTTTAGCATAACAATTCTAGTGAAGTGGTAGTACTCTAGACATCATTTCGATGGCTAATATTTTCAAAGTTCTATTTTGTAAACCTTCTGAAATTATTTTTTATTTCAGATTAATGTGTTAGCGTTCATCACACTAACTTACACATGAAAACGTAGTACATAATAAGGTACTGAAAACGTGAAATACGATGATTGCAAAATAACGGGTGAAATCCCTTTTTTTCTTTTGTTGGTGTCTGTTAGATTACACGTCAGTCGCAGAGGGTTAACTTCCTAAATTCGATGGGTTGTATTTCACTATTCTTTGAAGATTATTCCTGACTAGCTGAACCCGGTCCGCGTTGCTGGCCTTTAGAAAACATATGTTTTATATTGCATCTCGATTTCGATTTTAATATACAGTGGATGAAGTCGGTGAACCAACCTTCAAAGTTAATACATGTAGTAGCATTTCGGCTGATTCCAATGAATTCAAAAATTTAGTATGGAAATTACTTATTCATGCACTTAATATGCAAGAGTAAACAAAATTGTTTATCAAAGACCGAAAATCAAAAATCTGACTTAACACTGTTACCCAAAAAGCCTTTTCTGAAGATTCCCTGAAAATTTCATCAAAATCGGTTCAGCAGTTTTTTAGTTCATTCGGAACATACATACATACCCACATACATACAAACTTCCATTTTTATATATATATAGAATGGATGTTTAAATAAGAGCTCATCCTTTTGAGGTCCATACAGAACATACTACAGTAATAATTCGATACTTAGCCATACTGTCTGAATTCTTTCTTATCACTTTCAATGAAGTAAAGTTCAAATCGAATTCCCACAAACACTAGTACCTCTTTCCTTCCCTCCACAATATATTTTCCTAGTTTCAAATCATTGCATTACATAAGTAGGTGCCATCTCTTGAGTGCTGGTGTAAACGGAAAACAAATTAGAATAAAGATCTTAATTATAGTCCTTAACGGAACTTTTCATAATTAATTCCATGTAAATAAATATCACTCATTTAATAGCAAAAACAGTGATTTAAGGTCATTTCAACAACCAATGACTCTTTTATATCATAAACGAATTTTGTTTTCATACCGGAAACCTTAAGGAAAATCCACTTTGTTGAAGCAATAAAGAGAATACAAAGAGTCACAAAAAAACAACAATTCAAAACCATTTCTACAGGATATCAACAGGAAATATATCGTTATACATAAATAAATTGATTTACTCCCACCTGATGTGATGTGAATATTTAGGTTAGATTCAACACCATTTCATTAAAGTGCGAGTAGAAATATTTAGGAATTTTTTCGACAGTATCATGATACAATTTTTTTATTTTTATTTTTTTGTTTGTGTCATTCATATCAATTTGTTGGCTCATGTTATACCGGAAATACTTAACAAACGGCGTTTTGTATGGGCGTCAATGTTACTAAGCATTTATTTCGTTCTTTTTAATATTTTTTTTCTGAGATATATTGCTATAAGTAGGTGTATATTTTCTGGAGTTTATGTAAAAGCAAATAAGGTTATTGTCAAATACAAACATGTATAATAAATACAATTACAGAAACATCAAAGATAATTTTGATTGAATTTATTTTGACAATATTTTTAATATTTTTTTTCTGAGATATATTGCTATAAGTAGGTGTATATTTTCTGGAGTTTATGTAAAAGCAAATAAGGTTATTGTCAAATACAAACATGTATAATAAATACAATTACAGAAACATCAAAGATAATTTTGATTGAATTTATTTTGACAAGGGGTAACATCGTTATTGATACAATGACCTTTTAAAGAAATCAATTTAAGTAGGTATTCATGTAAGGTTTCACTAATTTGCTATTTAAATGACAATTTTTTACGAGTTTGAGGAAAACTCTTACTTTCCTAGGAAATCTATTTGGAAGGCTTAACAAAATAAGGTTCGCTTTTTTAATATTTTGGTTGTACATCAAAGTTAGATCTAACATTATTTTGTCTTCAAACCATTGTACTTTAAATTACAAACATAAAATTAAATATTAATAATTCTAATGAAATACCACTGTTACCATCCATGTATATATAAAAACATATAACATTAGCATATGCCAAAGCCAACGCCAACGTACAGTGTGACATGTTTTAAATAAATGTTGTATCTTGTTTCAGGTATTCATTTGACTACAGTACATCGATGTGTATTATTTTACATTTGAACAAAAATTAAACTCATACACAGTGTTTTCCCCATACCACATAGTGAAGGTAATCGGAAAAAAATGGTAATAAATCCAATTGTAAAATTATGTAGAAACAAATCATGCAGGAGGGCATAACTTTTAGACTTGAAAATTTTAGTACTTGGAGACTATGATACAGTTTTGGTTTCCATCCGGGTTACGCCTAGTCTGCCCAGGATCTTCAAATGTCTGCTTCCTTTGAAATCGTTTTTACCACAGAGCTTTAGGACGATGCTTCTAATAGATTCGACGAGATAAACGCTTTGGCTGTCGACAAGACGAGATAAATGCAATGGAGATGAATTCGTTGGCTCTATAAGTTAAGACTTGATACTGTGTATAATCCCACGACATAAATACTTCTGCTCTTCTGCAACAAGAGGAGATAAATTATTCTGATCTCATCGGCTAACTACGACTTATTGACTAATACTAGCTAACGAGTACAATCCGACATGATAAATGCTTTGTCTCTGTGTCGGATAAATATGACTTAAATACATATATACAGCTTTCTTTGGGTAACTACAACTTATTGGCTATTGGCAACTTATCGAGATAAATACTTCAGCCCTCGGTCGGCTATCCAAATACTACTGCTACAATCCGAGGAGATAAATTCGTGAGGTCTAGTCGGCTAACTACAACTTATTGGCTATGACATTAGTACAATCCGATGAGATAAATGTTTTAGCTACGGTATTGGTATAGACTGAGCTTTGCCTTTTTAGAAATGTTTAGATAAATATATAGAGTGTATGTCTTAAAACTGCGCAATTTACAATAGATAACGTATCTTTAATACGAGGCTTTTGATTTTAATAAATTATATGTCATTTTGAAGGCTACATATCAGTCATTTATTTTCACTTAGTTATTGAACATTATAGTGTAAACAAAAAAGTTAATTTTGCTTTGAAAATTTTGTACCAACGAATTGTGATATGCGGGAAGTTTTGCTTTACTACTTTAATTCGACAAAAGTGCCGCTGAAGCACACCGATTGTTACCAAAGGTTATGATGAATGTGTTCCATCGGCTTCAATGTGCGCGAGATGGTTTGTGCTGTTTAGAAGTGGTGATTTTCACACGTAAGGCAAATATATCCCAGTCCTGCCAAAAAAATTTGAAGACCAAGAATTGAAGGCAATTAAGCAGCAATTTTAAAACTTTTTCGAGCAGCAGGATTAATCCAAAAGTAGGGAAATTGGAATTGGAATTGAAGCTAATGGACCTTGAAACACGACTCTGCATGTCCGAAAATAAAGCTATAAGGAAAATCATGTTTACATCGAATCATTACTTGCGATGAAAAATGAATCCATTGCGAAAACCCGATGCAAAAGAGATCGTATTTTAAGCCCGGCCAACCAGCCGAATCGACACCAAAGCCAAATATCTATTGCGCTAATATAATGCTCTCTATTTGGTGGGACAAAGAGGGTCCTATCTATTATGAGCTGGTGAAATCTGCCAGACCATCACATAGAGCATGTACCAAATGCAAATGGAATATGCGGCAAGACAAGAAATAGTAATATTTCATCATGAAAACGATTGGCTACATTATGCAATTCCTGTTAAAAACTATACAGAATGAAGTTGGAATGATTGCAAGTTCAGACCTTGCAGCGTCAGACTAATATTTGTTTCGATCGATGAAGAATGCTGTCTTTGGGCTACGCTTCACTTCATAACAGAGTTTGAATGTGCTTTCGAGCGGCCAACCTACTTAGTGGCCTAATGACCCACGAAAAATACCGGATGTTATTGATTTTAGCGTGATGAAAAATATCCCTAGAGAAATGATTCAAACTGAATACTCGCTGGAACTATCTTCAGATCACTCACTTTATTTTGTTACTTTATTGAGCCCCCTAGAAATTGTATTCCCGACTGGTAATTTAGCGATGGCAGGCACAAGAATAAATTGGCTCAAATATAAAAAATACCTCAGTACACATTGCTCGGAAAACATACCGCTAAGAACACCAGAAAACTTCGATCACTCTCTTATCAATTTCGATAAAAATCTCAAACTGGCTGCTCAACATGCTACCCAAACCCTCCGACAAATCAGATAAAATAGAACTAATTCTTCTGATGTCGAACGGCTCTTAAATGAAAAAAGGAGAGTTCGAAGAGAGTGGCAATTGCACATATACCCCCAACTAAAATCGAAGCTTAAAGATTGTATAAAAAGACTTAAAAAGCTCTTGGAATTTCGAAAAATGGAATCATTGAATAAATATTTAGAAAACCTGGACGCAACCCCGCAATCGAATTACTCATTATGGCGAGCAACAAAAAGTCTTAAAAAACCTGTCATATGTAAGTCCCCCTTGCAAAATTCAAGCGGTGGTTGGGCAAGACATGATACTGAAAAAGGGAATCTGTTTGTTAATCATTTAAAAAAAGTATTTACACCGAATATATCAAACGAAGCAATTGAGTTTCCACCTGTTGTGCCCCATTTTGGAGCAGCCGTACCCCTACGTTTTGAGATTCGAGAGATCAAAAATTCTATTGTTGATTTAAACTCCAAGAAAGCACCTGGTATGGACAAGATCAGCAACAAAATGCTTATGGAGCTACCCCGAATAGCAATAAAAATATTTTTTTTTATTTTTAATGCTATATTACGACTTGAATATTATCCTCCAGAATGGAAGGTTTCACTGGTTCATCAGCCTATTGTCGAATATATCAAAGCTATTTGAGAAGATACTTATGGACAAGTTGTACCCAATGTTAACTGAAAACAATTGTATTACGAATCATCAATTTGGATTTAGAAGAAAACACAGTACTATCGAACAAACCCATAGACTTGTAAATATGGTGAGAAAAGCGTTTGAAGAAAATATATACTGTTCCACACTCTTCATCGACATCTCTCAAGGTATGGCATGCTGGATTAATATACAAATTGAGTAAAAATTTACCCGCAAACACACATAAGCTGTTGGAACATTTAAGGTTAAAGAACATTTAAGGTTAAAGACGGAAACTTTTTAAGTACTGCACAACCCACTGAAGCTGGGTACTCCAAGGCAGTATCTTGGGACCTTTTTTATATTTGATATATTCGTCGGATATGCCAACAAACAATCGTACTCATATATCAACATTTGCTGATGTTACTGCTATTCTAAGCATTCATGAAAACCCTCATGAAGCGTCTCGTAACTTACAAAATCACATATTTGAATTAGAAAAATGGTTAAAACAATGGAAAATTAAAGTCAACGAGCAAAAATGTACACATATACATTGCGTAGAGAATCATGCCCCCCTATTCATATCAATAACCAAACAATAATTACACAATCGGAAGTGAAATACCTCGGAATACATCTCGATCGTCGCCTTACATGGAAAAGTCATATAGATGCAAAGTCTACTCAAATGAAATTGAAATCAATTCAAATTAATTGGCATATTGGCAGAAACTCTACGCTTAGTTTAGATTGTAAACTTCTACTTTACAACATGACCATAAAACCGATTGGTCTTATGGCATACATTTATGGGGCACGGCCTCAGCGTCAAATGTAGAAAAGATCCAAAGACGCCAAAACAAGTTTCTAAGAATTATCACAGTTGCCCCCTGGTATATAAAAAATGCGATTATACACAAAGATCTAAACGTGCCCCTTGTAAAAACCAAGATCACGAGGAATGCAGAAAAATATTTCAAAAAGCTTGAAATTGGCCCGCAACATATTAGTTAACCGTGGCCACACTCCATTAAGAAGGAGGGACACAGCAGACCTAATCTAGAAGGAATAATGCCAATTTAACCAAAACAACCATGAATACAAAATGTTTAGTCCGGCACTGGCTGGACTTATTAAATAATAATTATTAGATATAAGATTTGAACCACTTATTGTTAGTTCATTAAATAATGAAGATACAATAAACAAATGAAAAAAAAAACAAGTAAGAGTGCTATATTCGGCTGTGCCGAATCTTATATACCCTTCACCAAATTATACTTCAAAATTTTAAATATTTTTAGGTAAACAAAATTGAATTTTTTTTTAGTTGTTTTTTTCATTTTTTGGAAAAAAAATTTTTCGATTGTTATTTAAACTTTTTTTTTTTAAATTTTTTTTTTTTTAAATTTAAAATTTTTTTTTTTTTAAATTTAAATTTTTTTTTTTTAAATTTAAAAATTTTTTTTTTTTGGTTTTTAAAATTTTTTTTTTTGAAAAAAAAAATTCGGGTTAAAAATTTTTTTCCCGTTTTTGACCCATTGTAGGTCCAACTTACTATGGTCTTATATACGTCGTTGCAAATGTCTTTGAAATATCTGTCATTAGATATCCATATTGTCTATATTAATGTCTTAGTAATCCAGATATAGGTCAAAAATCGAGGTTGTTTTGGTTTTTTCCTCATATCTCAGCCATTTGTGGACCGATTTTGCTGATTTTAAATAGCAAAATTCTCGAAAGCATGTCTGACAGAATTATTGAAGATTTGGATCCCGAAGATATCTGGGGTCTTCAGAAAACTGATTTCAACAGACAGACAGACGGACATGGCTTAATCGACTCCGCTATCTATAAGGATACAGAATATATACACTTTATAGGGTCGGAAATGAAAATTGTAGAAATTACAAACGGAATGACAAACTTATATATACCCTTCTCACGAAGGTGAAGGGTATAATAACAGAGTATACGAAATTGGCTTGATTGATTCTTGGCCTCAATAGATGATCCGGCTCAGAATCCATATCTTGCCAGAAATTTGGAAAATGGTATTAGCTAACTATGGCCAATACTTTGAGTAAATTATATTGCACACAATTTTTAAAATAAAGGCCAAAAATTTAAAAAAATCCAGCATCCTTAAGTCATACACCCAAAAAAAAATTTGTTTTCCAAATTGGCTAAATATGGTTGGTCTAAAGGGAGGGGTGCTGATAGGCGGCTACTATTCGCATGTAAGCGTATAGGGGACCGTATTAACTTCAAATTATCTTTGAGAAACATAAAAAAATATATACGAACACGAAGAAATTGGTTTCTATAAGAAAAATAATATGAAGATCTTTTTGGAAAAAATGTAAAAAAAAACTAATTAACCTGTAAGATAAACTTTTCTCCATTGCATTAAAAAAACAAATAAAGAAGTTGGCAAAAAATTAAAAAAATATTAAAAATATCTCTTTAACTAAAAAAGATAACCCACATATGTATGTAAATAAGTTTGTAGATATTTTCATGTACTATCAATAAATAAAATTTCGTGACGTTTGGATGAGAACTGAATTGTTGGTGTTGTTTTTCATTTTGTAGGTCCGAGGTGAGAAATGAAGAATTTTAATAAAAATCAACTCAAAGTTTTCTCAGAACTAACCGATTCATCCTGATAGACTCCACTGTTTACCAAATTTCAATGAACTTTTCATCATGGTACATATTTAAAATAATATTTGAATACAACAAATTTGTTGTGTTGATCTCTTGATACAATCAATGGATAATAAATTTAAATATGACCTTAAAGCAAGCAACAACATAAACAGTAAACACAAAAGAATTATTAATATTAATAAATTTCAAGCTAAAGTGGGAAAAAAAGTAAATAAAACAAAATGAAAGTTAAATAAACAACCGTCTCATGATGAAAAATAAAAAAATTGAATTTCCTATCAAATGAACAGAGAATAAATGATAAAACAAGTACAACAACAGCAACATTACTCACTGCAAATGGTGATAATGAAAATAAAAGTATTGACTAAAAATTGACGGAAGTTTAAAAAACCGACCCAACCAATCAACAGCGAAAAACCAACAAAAGCATAAAAGATATACATCATTTTAAAAAATAAGTATGAGTAAAATCCAAAAAAACAAAAATTCACCAAATAAACAATAACAACAATACTAAAATCAGTAGATAAGCAGGCAAGAAAAACAAAAACAAAAGCAGACAACCAACACATCTCATATTCATCATTGCTGCAACTTCATTATCTTCCACATTATTGTAGTCATCAGGACCATCATCACACTGCCACAGCACAGAAAAACAAAATTATCGCAAATAGAAATAAAAGTGCAAAAACATGAAAAAAAAACAACAACAAAGTACGAAAATGATATAAAAACAAAGCATAAAATAAAATGACGGAAAGAAATGTTTAAAAAAAATTATTCACTTTTTTTCCACAATATAAAGCTTTGTCTTGTGAGAGCATTTTCAACAGGCCGGATGTTAGAGGGAAGGGACCAGGAAATGGACTGTGTTGTTGCCATGGCGGGACGGGAAAGGGAAGTGGATGGCTGATGGTTTAAATTTAAATTGTGTTTGTGTGTTTTCGCGTGAGGTGAGCTAAAAAGAAATTTATCATCACACAAAATTATTGAAGTGGTAGTGCATAAGAATGGGTGTGAGAGATAGATAGAGAGAGAGGGAGTAGAAGATGTTGGTGTCATTAAATTCATAAAAATACTAAATTTAATAATCATAAAATTCTTCTTGGTGTTGTTTACCTTATTCTTTTAAAACATTGTACAATGAAGTACATTAGGCTGGCTCACGTAAAAGACTAAAATGTAGCCGTTGTTAAGCGGGATTGAGAAAAAAACGTAGTTTTCAAAGACTTTTTCTTATGGTTAATCAGTTATTAGCTTATATTCACATATTTTAATCCACATGTCTATAATTGTTCGTCTACTTTTTTTAATTTTGTCCTGCTTTTCAGCATAAATAGTTTCAATAACCAGTCTATCTAAGTAGTCTAACATTAGTCACCAAGAACTAATGTCATTTTTGAAACTTTCATAAATCATCAAATATTTTTATTCGAAACAAATTCATTTAAGAATAACAAAGACATTAAAAAGTATTATATTTTATACATGGGTGCGTATGATTGATATTAATTCACAGTAATTTAAGTAAATATTTCACATTTTCCAGTCGATTTTAGTATGCGTTTTTAGCAACAATGTGAAATAGAGCAACAAAATTATATATATATGTTCCGAATATGGTTTTTTTATTGAATCATTTACATTGAAAAATATAACATTTTTTTAGAAATTACTTTTCATATCAATGAGTTTAAAATTAAACAAATTTAAGATAATTAGTATGTCCGGATGTTACTATGTATGTCCAATTCTCTTTCCGCAACTTTCTGATGAACTTATCTGATGTCATAGAAATCTAAAATTTGACATACTTAAAGAACTTTCTCTGCGAAAGATCGTACTTTCTCTGCGGAAGGTCTATAACAATTCCAAGAGAAGTACTACATTTTTAATATAGGGGACATACTAAGCAATGTATTAAATATCAACATTTGAAAAAATACTTTCTATTCGGAAGGTCTATGGGCGGCACGCAGGTCTATTGATTTTGGCCATAAACCTCCCTATATAATTATTTATTTTATGTAGGGAATTTTTATATTTTCTAGATTTTTATGAAGATCGATGAATGGAATAACGAATAAGTAGTATTGGACATATGGATAGTCCAAACGGAGCCACATTTTATGTTTACTGATATACAATACAATTTTCTACTCTTTATGCATTAAGCACATTCAAGACAGCAGGCTACCAACTTCAATCTGTCAAAAATAAAATGCACACGATTATTTTAACGACAGCACAGCTACACGGCCACACGACTACTCATGCCGATGTAGCCGAATTAAACTAATTTCTATTTCTGTCAACTACAAAGCAGAAATAGTGTTGCTAATATAATAAAAATGTAAATCAAATGAGTGCTTAAAAAAATATATTTTTTTTACTTAATTAAGAGAAGGTTTTGATAACCATATTGATGTAAATTAATAACAGGTACATAATTAATTATAAACATATATACATGTTTACTCAAAATAATTGTTTAAATCTTAATTACTTTGGAATTTTGTACGGTTATTTTTTATTAAAGTGGCACCACTGAATTATAAATCAGTTGTTTACTTTGTAGCTGCCGTCTTTAAAATAATTCAGTAGCTGCCACACGACTACAACTCCAGCCAGCAGAATTTGTGTTCGTGTAGTTGTGTAGCCTGCTGTCTTCAATGTGTTCAATGCATTAGTTATATAACTTTTATGTTCCCAGTAATGACACCTAAAAAATATTAGTAGTACCACATGTTAAGGGTGACTATTTGAACTAATTTCAATAGTACGTGGTTTTAGTAACTTGCACTAATCTAAACATCATGTGCTGATGTAAACATTTCGAATAAAAAACTTAAAGAAAATATTTCGTAACTTAAACACATTTGTCTACTGAAAAATTCATATAATTTAAATTGGTTTTTGTCGTATCTTAGTTTGAAATATAACTGTCAGGATGGTGCAACAATAGCACCAATGCTGTTGATACATTACTGAAAAATCAAAATCTTTTTGGAAGCAAGGTCTTGCTGCTTTGAGTTGATTTTCGCCCATGTTTGCCTGTGGTGCCACATGCCCACAGGGCTGCTGTTGTACAAACTTCATTGAAGCACTCAGTTCTCTGGTCAAACTTTAAAATAAAAATGGGCAATGGAGAGCTAACATCGGAGTTTGGAGAAGATATTATTGAAATGCCAAATGAAAAATTTAATTCTTCTACAGTAGAAAAGTATTCAAAATCTGTCATTATTTGCCCTATAAATGATGACATTTGTCAAATCAACGAGGAGGCGTTCAACCTTATAGAGGGCAAGCGTTCCACATACTAGAGTATTGATACCGTAGAATGTGATAGCATAGTCGAAAAAGAAAACTATCTGGTCGAGTTTTTGAACAGCGTTTCACCATCTAACATACCGCCTAATGAATTAAACCTCAAGGTCGGTGCTACTGTAATGCTTCTGCGGAATATTAATACGAGGAGAGGACTCTGTAATGGCACAATATTGCAGGTGACAAAAGTTTCGAAAAAGTTTTCTAGAAGAAGATCCCATGAAGAACTGATGTTAGTGTGAAAGTGATTCATAAAGATGGGTATGCTTCGTAAGGGCAGTTTTACAGTATTCTCAAAGAATATTGCCTGGCACGGACAGGCTTTTCAACTAGCCTTTTATTTTTGTAATAAAGAGAAATATGGGAATAATTCAAACAGCTTCATTTGAAATATTGAAGTTCTTCCAAAATTAACCCTCTAACCGGCAAGGCTGCCTTTAGGCGTGTATGATAAATGTATAAAATGCTGCTTTATTTGGTTATTTTCCCGTTATAACGGTAAATATGTGTAAAGACACAATTTACATATTGTGATAAACAAGAACGTGCACTTGTCTTTCGTTTGTTTTTATTCTAACGTATTTCTTTTTTTTTAAACAATAACCTGGTATATTATTTTACCTAGAAATAAAATTAGCCGGTTAGAGGGTTAACATGTCTTTAAACAAGACTATAAATGTCGTCATACAAAATTCTTACGGAATTCTTAAAAAAAAAAAAGTTTTATTGATTCCACAGTGTCCTTTTTTCTGAATGAAAAGTAACTTTTTTTTAGGTCGATGTCACAAGTTCGAAGATTTATAACTATATTTTTAATTCACTTTCAATGGATAGAATTTAACCAAAATTTATTTTGCAGGCTCCCTAGTCCTTGTTGAAATATTCTCTAGTGCTTAGAGTGACTGGTTAACGATACAGAACCATGATCAGTTAGTTTTATTGACTAATTAGGTTTGGAAGGCATGTGGCTTCAACAGGAAGGTGCAACTACATAAACAACACGGGCGACAATGGATTTTTGAAGGAAGCGTTGCCATCCGATTCGACCACTGTCTATATTTTAAATTTGTATGTCAAAGAGAAAATAGGACTAGAGTTCCAAAATTGTAGGTTAAGGGCACAATCCGCAATGGTGGAACCTTCGTGAGCGATATCTTAAACCGTAATAAAAGAACCTGATGGACCAAAACAAATTATAAAATATTGTGACATTATCTGGTTTAATTTAAATGATATAACTATCTGGCAAATGTAGTGATTTTAATTACTAAATCTAAAAATATTTTAACATCTCTCAGGCATTAGAAACAATTTCTGACAAATATCTATGTTCGCAACATGGAATATGTTCAGGAGTTGTTTTTCAAAAATATCAGTATAATAAGGGGAATTAAACTAGTCACAAAGGAAAAAATTTCCATAACCTTTAGAATAGAACAGAAAGTACGAAACTTTTTGAAATATTTTCTGAAATTAAAACTTTTTGTTCCAAGATCGAATGCGAATTAAGAGGATAAATTCGATTGAAAAGTTGGCATATATAAGGAATTGTAATAGAAGGCATAGAATAATTCAAGGAAAAAGTTCATAATGGATTAATATTTATCTATGTTTTTGGATCTTCATATCTTCTGTGAGGTAGAACGCAAGGTTTGCTCTCCAGAATCCGTAGCAATTGCTCTATCCCTTACAGAAGACATAATTTTTTTTATAGATCTACAGTTTATTAGACTGTAAAATACGTAGTGGACCAATTCGATTGGGATCGCAGGTGCTCTACGCTATAGCTTCACAAGTGGTAGTGACACTTGTTCTTCAAAGGCCCGGACCCTAAATTGCACCTAAGTCAAAATGACCTACACTTATCAACATTAGCAACTGCAGAGCGGGAAATATATCTGCTTTTAGAGGAAGATCCTTGAATATGCTTCCCTCGTTAAAGTTCTTATTTCTTTCAGATGAACTTTGGTAAGATTCAATGTAATGTTCTGAGTTCTGTGAAGAACTCCGGTTGAGATTCTCAATACGTCTTTCAGGCTAAATTATAGGCAATAAATGATACACGCTAAGTTCGAGCAGCAGCTCCCTGAATTAACTCCTTTGTGAAATTCCGGCTCTTCATTTGTTAAGATATAGATTTCTGAACGAACAAATACTGAACGATCTATCTGCGATATTGTATACCAGACAGTAGCCTTGTTGGATAACTGCTGACCAGCATCTAGTCATGATCCATTTGCATCAATCTCCTTGCGAAATGTGGTGTTGCCAAAAGGGAATTATGTATGTATATTGATTCTATTTGATTGATTGTGTACAGCAAGCTGCTATGTAAAACTAGTAACAAACCTATATAAGATTTTTAAACAATCAAACAAAATAATATGTGTTCAAAATTTCATTGAAAAAGAGTAAAAAATCATATATAATCATGCATTTAATGATGAGTATCTATAGATGGAATAATTCATTTGAAATCCAAATAGTAAATTGCTATTTGAATTTAAAAATTTCATTCTGTTTTGTTTTATATCCCAATTTTAACTCATATTCTTAACAGCTGTCAAATTATACAAAATATGAGCAAAACATATCAAATTTTCCAAAAATAAATACTGAAAAATACTTGTTGTTTCGTTAGGAATATAAATCACCATCCAGAAAAACTCAGCCTTTGATTCAACATCAGTCATTCCACCTACATATGTACATATACATATGCAAGTGATTGGAAAATGAGTCCAAGGTTGTATAAAAATAAGAAATTCATATATTATATGAATGAATTCAGAGAAAAATAAAAACTATATTAATTACACACATTAAATGGAATCTAGTTCACAGTAAATACTTAGAAAACATAATAAGAGAAAACAATATGGATTCATTTTATTCTACGTTTTTGGATTTTATTTTTTTCATTCTCACTCAACACAAGTTTCCTTTTCATTACACTTGTCTATTATACAATATTATACAATAACTACAATCACATACAGTCACTAGCTCACTAACGAATTCACTTACACATGCGGTTGTGGAAAGTGGCAATAGTTTGTATTATTTCAGCAGAAGAGATGAAGAACTATAAACAGAAACAACAACCGTAACACAAGTCGCCAACAAGAGGCAACATAAAACACAATACAACATTTCTTAGGAATCTATTATGCTCGTCTTGTATTAAATGGCTAGAGACAAAGACATAGCAGCATAACAACAACGTGTTTTTTACATACGAAAGCTGGCTTGAAAATTGTCCAAAACAATATTTAGGATTTTGGTATCATCAAAAATATTTCATTGCTTTTAGAAAGCAGCCAGCAGCTTTGGACCAATCACCCAAATAAACTCAACATGAAATCAATGGCATAATAAACCAAAAAGTTTTCATATAAAAAAGGAATAAAAAGAAAAATGTAGAACAAATTTTAATTTTTTCCCTCCAAATGGTTGACCTGGATCCGCGCCTGGTCTAGGAATAGGAACATGAATGTTTCTGACACTTCACGAAACATCTTTAATTAGCAAGGCTGTAACAATTTTGCAACTGATTTAGACTACTTCTGGGCCTATCCGAAGTCAGATGGCTCGACTCTGGCGAATTGTATGTCCCGAATGGCTTAAAATATTTTGTCTCCAGAAACCCAACCGACCAATGAAGAGAAAGTGGCATCGGATAACTTATTTCAAAAGAGGCTTTCACAGTCTTGTCATGGGCTGCACTCTATACCACCACAATCAAATTCATAAGACATCTTGGCTATTTCGTGAGCATTCTATTACTTATTTCAGAAGAGTCTTACGGATTTATACAACACACTTACCAAAGTAATCCGTAATGTGAAAGAGGATTACTTCTGGACGACTTCAATGCTCACTAATGCTCCGTAATAGTTTGCCATATAACCCTGACCATTATACGGAAAATCTGAAAAAAATTATCCACCAGAGATCATCATTATCTGAGTTCATCAAATGCTATAGGAAGAATTCCTCAAGATAGTTTAATGTTGATAGATTGATAAAAATACATCAGAAATTCTAACCATCATGAACAGGGTAATGAACGATGTCATAAGCGAACGTGAGTATCTCCTAACCACTATACGAAAAATCAGAAAAAAATATCTACCAGAGATTATCATTTCATATAATCCGATAGCAAAAATTCCTCAAGAAACTTTAATTTTAATAGATTGCCAAAAAGACATCAAAAATTCTAAGTAACCACCATGAACAGGGTAATGAACAATGTTCAAATATCAAAAATGCTTTACTTAAAGATGCAGAGGAACACGCAGAATCTCGTGGATTTCAGAGCATACCTGGAATTTGATAAACATCCGAGTAGTGGATAGCTGGTCAGAATCAAAATTTTTTGGAAATAAATTTGGCATTTCTAAACGGTCCGATCGGGACAAAATTTGATGGTACGTTTTTAAAAATGTTACATGTCGAAGGTACCTTACGTTAAGCCCCCATAGTGTCAACCTTGAAGCATTCGTATGGTCCATTTTAATAACTTATACTCGAATACTCTTTTACTATGCGCACTTTAAATTCTATCTTGATGGCCGTTTTCCAGATTTATTTCCAAAAAAATTTGATTCTTCCGTATTGAAAAATTACTCACATAATTACATATATACATCTGCAGTAGCACTAGACGCCCACGTACAAAGAAGAGTCAACAAATTGCTCCTAACGCATATGAAATCGTATAGCCTCTCATTGATGAAGCATTACCGCCTGAGCTTACCGAAGGGACAATCATCCAACTGGAAATCTATGGTAATGCAGGAACTGGAGAGGTAAAACTCCAGCATGGCTAATAAGATAATCACGCACATAATTAAAAAACGATTATCTGACTATAACTCACTTAAGCTCATGCCTGGTTCACGTCAACATATTGTATCAACGTCGAGCAATATGTCGAATGGCGCATACATCTCTGTAATTCTTTCATAAACTTCAACTCCACATATCACAATGAAATCTTCAAAGTCCTTAAATGCAGATGAGTGAGTACTAGGGTATTCAATTAATCGGGTTTCTGGATTAATCGGTTAATCGAGCAAATAATTAATCGGTGTTTAGATCTAATCGGTTAATAATCGGTTAATATTAAATTATTCGATTAACCGAATAATTTCTATTTTAATTTTAAATTGAAAAGAAAAACACGAATTTTGTATATTTATATAAGCATTTTGTTAATAAAAACAACAAAAGCATTAAAAACAAACAAAACATAATAATTCTACAAAACAATAAATAAAAATATACACATGTGAGTTCTTTTTTTCGATTTTAGGGAGATATTCTGAAATAATCTTTTAAAAAAAGAATGTAATTTAAATCCTTCAATTTTAAACGATTTTTTTTTGTTTTAATTAAACTTGACTTGAAAAACCTATCTCACTGTCCAATTTCTCAGTTCTTTTTTAGTTTTTTCTAAGCATATTTTTCAGATTTCTAATACCTTAATAGTTTCCTTAAGTTCTGATTAAAGACTAGTTTCAGTAATGTCTTTAGTTTCGTCTATTACCATATTCAACTCATTATCACAAAGTTCAATATAGAATATTCTACAAAAAAAAATGTTATATCCAAATTCCTTAGTTTCAGTTTTCGTACTATATTTCAAAAAACTATTGCTAGAAGGGAATGTTCACGAGTTAAAAAATTCAATTTTACAAAATAATTCTGCATAAAGTGCAAAAAAAATAAACATTTCGGTTAATCGGTTAATCGACACAAATTAATCGGTTTATTCGTTATTTGAAAATCGTCAATTTTAATTTATTCGAATAGTTAACCGGCAAAATTAATCGGTTAACCGATTAACGGTTAATCGTTTGAATACCCTAGTGAGTACCCAACAAAGTGGTCAGTCTTATTCGGCACTGTATGACAGAGCCACCTGTGGCTTACGAAAGCCATGCCAATTCAAATCGGTGAACTGCCTTGTAACCTCATTTTATTGTCTGGCCATATCATGGAGGTTCAGTCGAAGATATAAGATGTTGTATAAATAAGAGTCGTGCTGCCTTCAGCTCTATTGGAAAAAGTTGGAGATCAATACACCAGGAGTAATAAAAATTAGTTTAACTCAGTGGCCTTAAGCGGATGCGAAACCGAGAAGGAAGCTGCAAGTGTTGAAAGCATGCCAAATACGATCTCCATCGAAACTCTTTGGGCAATTTCCAAACAATAACCCTTCATTGCGGAAATCGAGCCCCTCACCTGAATATCGATAGACCACACCTCGATAGACCATCCCTTAATTAAAACCCGAAGTGAAACCACAGATGAGAACGATCGTTAAATATATGGAGACGAATAGTGG
This sequence comes from Calliphora vicina, assembly GCF_958450345.1. Taxonomy (NCBI): domain Eukaryota; kingdom Metazoa; phylum Arthropoda; class Insecta; order Diptera; family Calliphoridae; genus Calliphora; species Calliphora vicina. The sequence continues at coordinate 113,527,003 of NC_088781.1, read as the reverse complement.
ATGCTGAGGTCATGGAAGCTGGCTACACGTGGAGCGAAATAAAAACCCTGACAATGATCGAATCAAAGTGGTACGAGTTTGTTACAGAACTAAGCTCCTTTTAGGAACCATGGAAATATATTACTTTTAAATAACTTTTCAAATAACCCCATTACACATTGTATTAATAATAACAGCTACAACTACAATAACACCGAGTCATGTGTAGATGACTTGTTGTACAATCATGACGCTCGTACAAAAATACTTTTATACATACGTACGTATATTCGTTAAAACAATAACAAAACAACATAAAAACTATATAGTTTCTTGTTCCAATTCTCCACTTGCGATCGTTTAGAAACAAAAGCTCTTTAGAAATTCCACCATACAATGCCAAGCAGCATGATGCAATTGTGTTACTCAATGGTTTCCTTACTTTCTATACTTTTATTTAATTTTTTCTACTTATTTATTTCTTTTTTTTAAAAAAAAAAAAAGAAATTTCTTTTTCTTGTTTTGTGATTTTCTAAAACATAAAACAATCACAAACTGCAACTGACGCATTTCTTATTGCAAAAGTATTGTGAACATACAACAACAAAAAAGCTGCAAAAAATAAAAGAAGTTGTAATGATTCTGGGAACAAAACAAAAAAGTATTTCTATGGTAAATGTTATAAAAGTGTGTAGTTTAACTTTATCTTGAGCAACAAATGCGTTTAATTGGATACGTAGTATGTAGGTGTGAATGGCTGTAGGTTTTCATGTGAGCTGAACAAGACGTATGAGTAACATTGATTTAAATGCATGTTTCTCACTGTTCTGTTCTTTGTTTATGTGTACCACAATGCGTATGATTACTATAACAATTATGTATATGTTACGCATTGTTAATAGTTAGCGGTAAAATAATGGTTAGCTTTTATCAACTAAATATTTTGAATTTAATTGAATATTAATATTTAGTATGTAACGAGAAATTCTTTAAAGTTCTGAGTATAGAGAATTATACAATTATACCCTATGGCTCTGAGTTTAAGTATCAATATTTTATTTTGATTTTTACAGCATGATTCTATATGACGCAAGCTTTAAATACTCTTAAAATTTGTTTAATGTGTCCAAAACTGTCTTTTGTAATAGTCTAAAAGTAAGAAAAAAATAATTTTAAGCTTATAAGGACTGAGATCGAAAAAACCTTGACACACGTTTTTCATTAAAACTTTTAACCCAAGCACTGTTTGATTTTTTTTATCAAGTTAAACTTATCGACCTGTAACTCAGTTAGTTTTTATCCGACTTTAAATTCTTTAACGGTTTTGGAAAGAAAACTAATTACGCTTTAAAATGACGTGTATACTTTGATACAGTTTTAAGCAATAAGTATTGTTTATGTTAAAAATATCTAAAAGAAAAACAAAATTTCTGAACTTTTTTGATTTTCGTCGCTTTTCGTTGCTTATTTTGATATGAAGGCTTATTAAAGTTTATACCAATGAATAAAGGAAATTTAGTTGTTAACAAAACCTGGTTTTTTTATTCAAATCGGATGAAAATTGTAAAAGTTATTCAACTTTTCATTAACACATTTTTTAGTATTTACTTTTGATAAGAAGGTCATAGCATGGCAAGCAATATGTAGTTGCGGCAAATACCGAAATATATATCAGGCAATGTTTACAAAAGAGGATGCTTACATTCATAATGTGTCCACTAATTTTTAGCCTGATTTGGCATCCTGTCACTATGGTAAGCACGGTCTTGAGTAGTACAAGAACAATAATGTGGTATTTGTACCAATAGAGGCAAATTCTCCAAACTGCCTGCAGCTAAGGCCAGTGGAGAGTTATTGGGCTCTTGTTAAAAGAGAATTGAAGAGCAATAAAAATATGTGCAAAAGTGTGGTAGATTTTAAATTGAGATGAACTACGTATTTGAACAAAGTGACAAAAAATACTATGAAAACCTAAATGGAAGGGTTTCCGGAAAAGGGTCATAAATTCATCACTATTAATTACAACTATAAAAATAATATTTTTTGCAAATTGTAATAATAATTTCAATCTAATAAAAATATATAAAACCTGTCATTTATATCTCATTACAACGATAATTACGTACATATTTCGATTATTTTGCATTCAATTGCAAAAGTATTTATGTAGTAGCAAAATTGTTTCAAAAACTGAAAAATTTGCATTTTTCTCTAATTTTGGCGATAATACAGTTTTTGGGTAATTTTGAACCAAAGGAGATACAGGGTTAATTTCCAAAATTTTTTTTTAATGTAATATTCATTAATATAAATAAATCTACATATTTCTAGAAAACAATGCAGAAAGTTAACGAGTTTCACCTATTTATTCCATATTAACAGTAAAATTTTGCATATATCTGAACTTTGACCTCGATGCGCGTCCAGAAATCGTTGCCCGATTTGGCTCAAAATTTTCAGCACTTAACATTTAGGCCTAGTGTCACAATATTCCACCCGGCACTCTTCAAAATTTTAACAACAATTTTTTTCCATACAACTGATTGTCACTCTAATGTATATGTATGTTAAGATTTTTTTCGATCTCAGTCCTAATGTATTTAAGTTTTAGTAGAAGTATAAATGTTATATAAGTTTTCTTACCATATTTTTATTTTAAATGTCAAAGATTTTTTGGTAGTTTTAGACAACTTGCGTTTCATAACTTGACGCTTTAATAAATTAGTCTATAAATGGTATCCCTTTATCAGGGGCATGAAAATATCACCGCAATCTTGGGTGCATGAAATATGATTTTTCAGCTTGGCATATTTAAAATAATATTTATTAAGTATATCATAGACTGGCGGATAGAGAGGATTTACTATGTGCATGTGTATAGGTGACACTACACAGAGAGAAATAACATGTAATGTTAAAATAAACCTCAATTAAAAATTCGTTCGTTATTTTGTATAATTTCATCATTCATGTGATCGCTGCTTCTCAGTGTACTGAAAACAACAACAAAAATTAAATATTTGTATTTTTCTACGTTCTTGTTCTGAGAAATAAATTAAAAAAGTTAAAAAAAGAACAAACATGCGGCATAGACCTGCTTTGTTGAATGTTGTCTAACAACTGAATGAAATATTTGTATTTTTACGCTCTTTGTGAGTATTGTTTGCGATCGTGTTGTGTACATGTAAATCAGTGATGTTCATCCCATACAACAATTGTTTAAAAAATTTAAACACATTTGTTACGCTCTTTTAAAGAGCGTAATAAATGTCTCATTTTTTCAGAAATTCAATAAGCATTGTTGTTGGTTAGTTTTTGGATGAAGCATAGCAAACACACACGTTTCAATTACAATTGAACACAAAAAAACAAAGTTAAAAATAAATAAAAAATTTGAGAGTATTTCGGCCGTATAATGTACATATATTCTTTCATTTCCTTAAAATTTAAATTATATTCATTTAATAAATTGGTTTTATTTGACAAAAATTCTAAATTTAAACATTCTTCATTTTGTTATTATTTTAAGTGTTTGACATTATGTTTGCTGGGTAGCTCTCTCACCAAATATCTTCATTTTTATTTATGAACATCACTGATGTAAATCAGGGAAAGGCAAAACATGGGCGCCCCGTTTTTCATTTACTCTTCTCTTAGGTACGTGTGCTCACGCATCGTTTCTGTTCTGTGCCGTTCTGAATGCTGTTTTATTGCAGTTAGTTTTTCCGTAAGATCGTATCAGCTGTTTTTAAAATAATAACCAAAAAACCATCTTGGGGATTTTGTTACTATTTTTAGTGTTTTTTTGTATTTAGACCTTCAACATATTATTGTGAACATTTTTATAAATACATATATATATTTTTTGTTAATGATTTAATTTAAACTAATTTTTTACATAAATAGTACATACATTAAAAGAAATTTATATTTATTTTATTAAATTTCAATGTTTTTTTGAAAATATTATATTTTTTTATTCTTTTGTTAATAATAAATATTTCCCTTTCAAAAATGTTGGCACCACTGCTTTCATATTGTTGGTATTTTTGTGTATATATGATATCAGCTGTTTTAGCTGTCACTTAACGTTGCGGACAAAATTCAGTTTTCAACAGATTCATCCGCAACAGAACGGCAAAGTTACAGAAAAACTAACGACATACACAACTTTCCCTATGCTAAAAACAAAACAGCTGATTCGGAACGGAACGTACAAACTAACTAGGCCTTTAATCAGTCTAGCTGAGAACTCAAACAAGCAGGTTGTGTATCGTTTTTTATCGCACAATTTAAGAATCAGCGTTGCCAGTGAAAAAAAAATTGTCCCAACTTTTAAAGATATATGATGAACAATATGAGATTTTACATTTTTAATTGGGGAAAAGAGACGAAAGTTTACTGGCAACACCGATTCGTGGTGAGAGCGGAGAGAGTGTATTACTAATACTATCGAAAAATGCAATAGTATAGGTTGCCTTTCCCTGATGTAAATTGACGAAAATCTTTGTATTCTGGACAATACTAGCGCCGGTATATGATAATAGAAAGACGCTGACATTTGTGATCGGTGTAATAAAGATCTTTGCACCGACCTTTCCACAGTCACAAAAACGTTGATGTTTCGCACTCTGTGCTGTATTAACCAACAAACTTTTAAAATCCATATCATCGGATAGGGATGAAATTTGCCCCAAGGTTACACCTATGGATAGTAATTTAGACACAAAGTTTTCAAAAAAAATCGTTCAAGAGCTCTCTGAGTTACAGGGGGTCAACAATTTATATTTTGGCCAATCAGGGGCTTTTTCTCATCCATGTAACTTATTACCTATTGTTCTTAGCAAAATGTGTCCCAAATAGTTTAGATAGCTATTTCTTCAATATTTCTTCTTTTTCTTGAAGTGGTTTTTGGTCGCTTAGTGGAATGCAAGTTCTATATCTATCAAAATAAAGGTTTTGAACCATCTTAGTCCAAGAGTTCTTGATCGATCTTGACGAAAAATTGTGTTTGAATTACTATCCAAGTTTGCGAGTATAAATTATCAGAGAAATTTATCAATTTATCAGATGAATTTTCATCAAATTGTTGACAGATCATTTGCGAGAGTATAAAAATGTACAGATTGCGAGTCATATAAGCGTTAACATGATGACACTTACTATTGTACAATTACGCTAAAGAAAAATTTATAGTATTTTACAGGTTTGTAAATGTACTTATAAGAGTTATATTTTCACTACTAAAAATAAATATGAGAAACAAATTTAAGATATTCCGGAAAATATTGCTATTTTGATCGACATTCAATAGGTTATCATTCAATATGTACGTTACTTCTTCTAGTCAGCCAGTATAAGGAACAACATCAAAACTGAATCTGCTGCAAAGAGAGACAACTATCAATGATATAAGGATATGAAACGAGCAACTTAATTGAGTTATATAATTAGTTAATCATCCAAGACATATATTGGATCTAGTAATCTTCCACTAGTTTCAGTTCTTGATAACCTCTGATAAGTGCTGTGGTGTTATTTAAATAGAGTCCTATTGCCTGTAATTGTTAACCAACTAACCATGATTTAGTGACCTAAATTTGTTATTTCAACTTTTTATCATAATTGTAAAGATTTTTGGTAAAAAACCCTGTTTACAAAAAAGAAACACATCTCCAAATTCTTATATACAAGTGCTTTATAGTACAACTACGTGTTATCAACTAATCTGAAACAAATAACTCCACCAAAACACATGGTTATTGGGCAACAATGACTCGTTGTAATTTTTATCCCCACTTAACGAATTGACAGTTTTCGAACAGAGACAATAAGACAAAAAACTGTATGCAACACAATAACTAAAAATTGTAAGTGCTGGAACAACAATAGAAAAATGCAAACTCGTTTAGAATACTAAATTCAATATTCCATTTTTCACAAACACCAAAAAAAATAACTAACATAAAAAACGAATTCATGTTAACGGAAATAAAATAGCAAAAATACAGCTGAAAAAAAAACTGCAACCCTAAAACAAAATGAAAATCTGTAGTAAACATGTTCCAATTTTGTTTCTATTCTTTTTCAAGTTTAAGGCACACGACTGTGAACTTTGAAACAAACAAATAAGCAAACAGCTAAATAGAAAACTAAAAAACAAAACATTATTTTTTAGAAGAAGAAATAAACTTGGACGAAAAACTACAGCAGGATTAAGCAAACTTGATTGTTTTAGGATAGAAAAAAATATACAAAAATAGAAAAAGAAAAATAACTGAAACTGCCATATGCTACAAAATGCACTCAAGCGAAAAATATACTACATTTTCTGATTTCTTTTCTTTTTTTTGGGAACGTTGCACTTTTAGTCTGTTTAAGCGTTCTAGAAGTTGTGTCCATTTGTCTGATTGCATAATTGTCAGGAGAGATATGAATAGTGGGTTTACATTGGCAAAGAAATATTGGTTCATATGCAAATGTTTATTGTTTTACACTATAATACTGAAATTGATGACAAGCATAGTTCTTTCAGAATCTTACAAAAATATATTACAGTATTACAATGAATCCTAATTCAGTTTGCGTCTTAGCTCTCATCTCACTCTCTATACAACTTAAGTTATTTATAACCAATTATTATTTTAAACACATACGGTAGTCTATTTTACACTTGCAACGTAATTTTTTTATGCAGTAAAAATCATAATTTACCGTCAATAACATATTCATATTTATTATACCCTACACCACCATATTGGGGAGTACAAATGTTTGTAACGCCCAAAAATATTAGTCCAGCACCCACCTTAAAGTATCGATCGTCTTAGAATCACTTTCTGAGTCCATTGAACCATGTCCGTCCATCCGTCTGGCTGTCCATGTAAACCTTGTGCGCAGAGTACAGATCGCAATTTTGAAGATATTTGGTTAAAATTTGGTACAGGACCAACCCTGAAATCGGTCCACTATTTCACCTAGCCCCCATACAAATGTCCTTCCGAAATTGGACTTTATCGGTCATAAATGTTTAATTTATATATGTATCTCCACAAATTCCGCTCCAAATAAGTTTTATATATACAAAATTCATGTCACCAAATTGTGTTACGATCGGTCCATAATTAGTCATAGCTCCCATATAGACCCGCTTCCGAAAAACACTTTAACGTGCATAAATCGCTTAAAAATGTTGGTATACACACAAAATTCAACATAGTTAACTTTAATATAGACATAAATCAGACGACCTAATTTTATGGTGATCGGTCCATAATTGGTCATAGCTCCGATAAAGGCCCACTTCCGAAAATCACTCACGAATATAAATTATTGATATTTTAAAAAAATATGTTTTTACTCATTTACTTGGTGTAGGGTATTATATGGTCGGGCTTGACGGACCATACTTTCTTACTTGTTTTAGCACAAATTTGTTTGATGTGTTTACTCTTACAAGTGTTTTGTAAGATCAAACAGAATCAAATAAAATAAAACTCAATTTCTTGTTTTGAATCATCCTAAGTAAAATAAGTTTTTGAAATAAATAAAAGAATTCAAATGTATTTTATTTAGTGGTTACGTTTTTTTCGTCAAATATTTGTCATGACCCTACCTTTAGAATTGTATAAGCACCCAAAATTCTACGATGAATATTTCGATGTGTCACAAACGGAATGAAAAAATCAATATACCTCCATCTTTTTTGATGGTGTGCAAAAAAATATGCAAAAATCAGTATCAGTCATATATTGGTGGTGGGTATATAATATTCGGTTTGTAGTTTTTAGTAGTCAGGAATGGCAAATATTAAATAACTATAAATATACAAAAGTTCTAAGTCCATTTTATTTTGTAAAAATTTCTAAATTATTATCTCAGTCATATGGAATTGAATATAAATATCTTCCTAAATATATAATACTTGTTTTAATTATTAGTTTATTCATTAAATTTTAACCAAAAAATGTAAATCAATTTTTTAATTAAATATTTGATAATTTTAAAATTTATTATCACCTCGACTTTGATATGAAACAGAAAATGTTACAAGTCCAAAAAAGACCTACATATAAGATGCGAACACACTTATTCTTAGCTATAATTATTTGTGATTATAAATCATACCAAAAAAATTAATAAAACTCAATTATCAGATTTCAAAAATATTTCACATCATGGATATTAGAACGTTTTTTGTCTGTCCTGTAGTAGTTCTGAAAAGGACTTTGTACGCTAAGCTAACGAAATAAATAATAAAATACAATTTTAAGAACAAAACACACTAATGAAGTCAAATTTATTGAAAGAAGGTATGTACATCAAATGCAATTTAATGTTTGGAAAAACCATCACTAAGTATATAATGAATCATTATTAAGATTTAGCTTAACTAGAATTATGCGGAATTTAATTTTTTATAGTTTCATTATGTGCAATATATTCTGAAAAAGTTTTTCAGAAAACTCATCGTCCTCTACTATTTATAATCATTGTAATTTTTACAAATATTAATCTAAAGACGTTTGTATTGTAAATCAGCAGTTTAGGTTTCAAATCAGACCAATAATGTGTATACAATGAATATTAAAAATGCACAAAAATGTGAGTTTTATTAATTTTAGTCCCAAATCGATTAATCGAGTGATAAAAACGGATAAACCGGTTAACAAAAAATCAACATTATAAATTAACCGGTTCGCGAAAAAACGAGATTTCGATGAAAACCCGGTTTTTCGGTTGACCGGTTTATAAACACTATATAACACTCTTAATTGTTCGATGTCCCCAACTCTAAAATGGTTTTAAGTCAACCAAAATGGTGAACATTTTAGTAAAATCAGATAACGTTTAGAGGATGCACATTTTATTCCAAGTTTCGAGTTTTGGGCCAAAGTAATGTTGTTAACAAATTCGAATAAAAAATAGTTTTTGTATTTCATTAACCCTTACATATTTAATTATAAACATTTTTTGACATTGATGACCCCTTTAACCCCTTTACCGACTTAAATGTTTTTGTCTGCTTATAACATTTTTATAAATAAAGCTGATTCAAAAATCAAAAAAAGTGATAAATAAAGGCTATCACTTATACTATTATATCTTCATAACAATATAAACAATATATACATAGATCGTACTAAATTTCGTACGATCTAAATTAAATTTTCCTTCACAAAACTGTTCCAAAATGAGCTACAACAAAAAGTAATTGCAAATAAGGGTGTATGATGGCATATCTTTTGGAGGCGGTTTTTGTTTTTAATAACTTATATATCATTTTGAAGGGCACATATCTATCATTTATTCTCACTTAGTTATTGAACATTATAGTATAAACAACAAATTTTTTTGCTTCGAAAATGTCGAATTTTATGTCAAAGCGTCATATGTGGAAGTTTTTCTTTACTTCTTTAATTTGGCTGAAGCACACCGATTGCTCACCAAGGCTGATGATTTTGACATGGACGACAATGATCGCCCATGCCAGTCAAAAAAGTTTGAAGACCAAGAATTGGTGGCATTCCTCTATGAAGATTGTTGTCAAACTCAACAAAAGCTTGCGAACAGCTGCACATAGGTCTGGAGTATAATTTTTTTTTGTCCAAAACCATATACTTTCTTTTTTACGTTGAAAATTAATTGAATACTAATAAGTGAGAGGTTGAAATAAATTTTAGTACTTTTCAACGCTTTTGTTACCAATAAAAATTTTTTAATTAAATAATTTATTATTATATAATGTAAATTTAGCATTAAACGGGCGAGTTATGGTAAAATAAATTGATTGCAAATATTTCCCAACATATTAGATTAATTTCGATTTTTAAAATTTTTTCAACATTTTGCTTTATTCTTAATTAAAGTCTGTATTAAAAATTAGAATCAAAATATGTTTATGACCAAAATAAATATATTTTTGAGTAATAATTTGCTTAAAAATGTTTAATTTTTCATAAAACGGGCAAGTTATGGTAAAGTAAATTGATTGCAAATATTTTCCACCATATTGCTCTAATTTCGGGTTTATTTAATTTTCTCAACACTTTTAACCATTTTGTTTTATCTTTGTTTAAAGTCTGCATAAATATTCAAACTATATTTTTAGTGCAATTTTTAACAAAACGGGCAAGGTATGATAAAATAAATTGATTGCAAATATTTTCTTACATATTGGTCTAATTTTTGGTTTTTATATTTTTCTCAACACTTTTAACCATTTTGTTTTATATTCATTTCTTTATAAATATTCAAACTATATTTTTTAGAAAAAGTTAGTCGTTATAAAAAGAGCAATTTTTATCAAAACGGGCAAGCTATGATAAAATAAATTGATTGTAAATAATTCCCAACATATTTATCAAATTTTGGTTTTTTTATATTTTTCTCAACACTATTAACCATTTTGTTTTATTCTTATTTAAAGTCTATATAAAAATTCAAACCAAATATTTTAAGTAAAAATTTGCTTTAGTGTCCATTATTAACAAAACGGGCAAGTTATGATAAAATAATTTGATTGCAAAAATTTCTCAACATATTTGCCTAATTTCGGGTTTTTATATTTTTTTCAACACTTTCAAACATTTTATTTTATACTTAATTAAATTCGAAGTTTGAATATAAATAAAAAATTAAAAAAAAAATAAATTTTTGAAGCAAAAAGAATCTTAAGAAATTGCTATTTTTAACGAAACGGGCAAGTTATGGCAAAATATATTGATTGTAAATAATTTCTAACATATTGGTCAAAGTTCGTTGTTTGATAGTTTCTTCAACACTTGTAAACATTTTGTTTTATTCTTAACTGAAGTCTGTATAAAAATAATAAAAAAAAATAATAATAATAATGAATAAAATATACCTCATATATTCTGCACATCAGCAAATTTTTATTAGGATTTAACTTTTTACATATAAAAATATATTTATTATTTTCATTATTTAACTAAAAAATCTGTTGGATAAGCATAGTACCAACATCATAGGAATATATATTTTTTTTTAACTTACGAAAAATATTTTATTTTTGTTTCATCGGTGTAGTAGGTTTTTCAAAAAACAGAAGTCCAAATAAGTATATTTCAAGTGTTTAAAATCAACATTGCAGTACCAAAAATGTAATCGCAAGATTGAGTTTTGGCCATAAATTGTGTATTTCTCGACCTATATGCAACGGCTGGAAAACATGTGAGTTTATGAGCTCTAGCTCAATCGTCACTTATACAAAAGAATATCCGGATGAAATATTAAATTAAAAAATGTACAAATCCGAAATAATTTAGTTATTCATTAAATAAATTATCTAATTTAATTCAGATTTAGGTTTAATAAATTTTATAATATAAATAATCTTATTAACGTACCATAACATAAGAATTGCGTGAGCACTGATTTCTTGACAATATGTAAATGCAACTTTTGGTACCAAAATCTATAACTTCTTCCAAGTTACCCCTAGCAACATTAATTCATATATACTGAAAATTAAAGTCATTTAAATTATTTAATTTGGCCCTCGTATAATAAACTTCACTACTTTTACACAATATTATAAAGTACTCTCATATACATATAATTAAATTACAAAATTTTTTGTTACATCTTTCTTTAAAACAAATAATAAATATATAAAATTTATCCTGCAATTTTTTTTTTTGCTCGAATTTTCCACCTTAATTGTTGTTTAAATGTAAATTACATATTTAAATGACCGATAAAATGTAAGAAAAAACGTACAAAAATTTACGAAAAATATCATTAAAAATAATCACCGAAACAAAATAAAATACAGAGAAAAAAAAAACAAAAAGAAGAGACGAAAAATAAAATGTCAAAATCATTTTTATTTAACCAGTTTAAATGTTAATGTTGAACAAAATGTCATCAACATGTCATGTAAGGGTAAACCTTTTTTGCACATGTACACAGACTCACACACACTACAAGCCAAATTACATGTGTATAAGTAAATATGTTTATGTATTTGTATAGTTGTGTGTACTTTTGCATGTCCATTTACTTATTTAAACATTTATTTATCAAAAAGACAGAAAAAAAATATTGGCCTGAGTTCGTAACACAGACACAGGAGGATTTACATCTTCAACGTGTCCATAAATTATTGCATTTCCTCAGTGTATAAGTATTAGAACTGCCCTTAAAAAATAGATAAGCTTTGGAAGGGTATTATTTTACTCTTCAGTAGCTTAAGAAACTGATGCAATATTTGAGGTCAATCGTATAACCAGAACCCGTGCCAGAAATCTATTGAAAGTTGTGAATTTATGTATGTAAATGTATGTTTTAAATAATATTTTTTAAACGTTTGAAATACATAATTCTATTCTGTAGAAAATTATCTGTCTAACGAGTTATAAAACATTAATTTCTATTGAAAACTACCGTTTTATTGAGCAAAAATTCTAGTTTACTCTTATTTTACCCGCATGTAGAAAATATTTGTTTACACATGCAGAACAGTGGGTAAACAATACCATGATTTATGACATACTTTTAAATCATTTTACATATGTATGTATGTAAACAGGAAATTTGTTTAAGAAATCAAAAGCCATTAAAGAACAAAATGAGAACCATCCAAAGCAAATATATTGTTTTTGGGACATGTCTAATATGTATATTGACAGACAGCCAGATACATAGTAAATCTCTGTTTGTGTATATAGAAATAAAACACAAAATATTGTCATGTGTAGGCCTCTGTAATATTGATTTAAAGTGATAAATGGACAATTAATGAAATCGGTTTTTTTTGTTTTTCTGTGTACAATCGCAAATTATTTTTAGTGAATTTAATTATTTAACTTTTGGATTTTTGTTTCTGAGTGCAAAACAATTAAAAGTAATTTAAAAAGAAAACATCAGACCAGACAATGTAAACCTGAATCAGTTTTACTTTATAGTATCCTTTTCATGGGTACTGAAAAGGTTTCCAAAACTTAATATGTTTCAAAATATTATGAACAGGTTACTTTGGAAATGAAATGTTAGCTAATAAGATGTACTAAAAGTGTTAAAGCTTTGACGATAATCATCACAGCTCAACGGGTCTAACACATGGCAAAAATTTGACGAAAAATACGTAACCACCAAATAAAATATATTTCAATTCCTTTATTTATTTCAAAAACTTATTTTACTTAGGTTGATTCAAAACAAAAAAATTAGTTTTATTTTATTTGATGCTGTTCGATCGGTTAGAGGGTTAACTAACCGGCAAGGCTGCCTTTAGGCGGGTATGTTAAATGTATGTAATGCTGCTTTATTTAGTTATTTTTCCCGTTATAACGGTAATTATATGTAAAGAGACAAACAATTTATTTATTGTGATAAACAAGAACGTGCACTGGTTTTTTGTTTGTTTTTATTCCAACGTATTTCTATTTTTTTGAAACAATAACCTGGTATATTATTTACCTCGAAATAAAATTGGCCGGTTAGAGGGTTAAGAGTAAACACTAGGATATTCAATTAATCGGGTTTCTGGTTTAATCGGTTAATCGAGCAAATAATTAATCGGCGTTTAGATTTAATCGGTTAATAATCGGTTAATTTTAAATTATTCGATTAACCGAATAATTTATATTTTAATTTTAAAATAAAAAGAAAAACACATAAAAAACAAAACGTAACAATTTAACAAAACAATAAATAAATATATACACATGTAAGTTTTTTTTAGGATTTTATTGAGATTTTCTGAAATAATCTTTTAAAAAAAGAATATGACTTGAATAAACTGTCTCACTGATTGTAGATCGCAAGTGAGGCGATGATAAAGAATATCCAATTAATCAGTTCTTTTTTTTAGTGATTTCTAAGCATATAAATTCCTCCATCATTCCATCCATCCTTTTTGGATTGTTTTACATTTCGAATACTTTAGTAGTTTCGTTAAGTTCTGATAAAAGATTTGTTTCAGTAATGTCTTCTGTTTCGTCTATTAATATTCTAGAAAAATGGTAATTTCTAAATTCCTTAGTTTCAGATTTCGTACTTTACTTCAACCAACTATTGCTAGGAGGGAATGTTCACGAGTTAAGAAATAAAATTTATGTATTTAAAACTATATTTCAGTATAAAGTGTAAAAAATTAAATTTCGGTTAATCGACACAAATTAATCGGTTTATTTGTTATTTGAAAATCCTCAATTTTAAATTATTCGAACAGTTAATCGACCAAAATTAATCGGTTAACCGATTAACGGTTAATCGATTCTGAGTCGTAAATATCCTGTGTACCATTAAATATATAACTTTCTGAAGGTGGCATGGTACAAGTAAGATTACTGAATTTGGCCCATTCAGACTTCCTATGATTTCTTCCTATCCAGTGTAAGCTGTATTGTAAAAATTATCCTGTGGTGATCGGAGAACGATCCGTCGTTCTCTCCAATCAAAATTCTGAGTCAGTGTTACCTACCAGCGTAATATCAAAGAACTATTTCCTAATCATAACGAAAAATTAGACCTAAGTAACAAGAGCTATAATTAGATAGAAGTTAAACCTAATTGTCTTTCCTGGCCAAAATATAGCTTCTTACTTTACACTCTGGGGTTGGAGAAGGGATCACATAGTTTTATGACCGAATGCCTCTAACTTTACGTGGATAGCTTCCTTCACCATGAAACGCATCGCATATTAATCGAAGGGATTCTGAATCAATTTTGATTCACAGATCATTGCATTTTCCCTCGAGCATCCTAGTTGAATCTTTCAGTCCCCAGAAGTCCCTTATTCTGAAGACATTTATAGTGTCGAAAAGTTACTTGATCCATAGCTAGGCCAGAGTTCGCCAACTCCTTGGATGCTGTTTTCAAGAAATAAATGATCTTGGCACCATTTTACACTCAGGTTGACTACGATCTATGATGGCCACTTGTAACTACAGATGTTAGGTTAGTTGATGATTGTAGCAACTTATCGTCCACCTGACATTTTCCGCATAATACTAGCCTCTTTGGTAACTGTCGGCACTCATCGAGTAGTGGAGGTAACGGATAACACTTTAGGTATTCTTCTAGCAGGCTTCGTCTTCCCTCACTCAAGATTCTCCGAGAATGTACATGAAGTAAAGTTTCTTAGGTTTGATTCAGTATTGGCTGATCTGATATTCTCAACAGCTGTATTCAGCTCAGCATGGTCCTTCTGTTTTTGCTTGCGCCTCCACCGCTTTTCCGTAGCGGTAAAGAATGCTAGATATAATGCATCCAAACCTCTGACATACCGGAGAGAGCGATTGTAATCTGAGTGTCTCTTTGCAGGGCCATGGACCTCCGGATTTTATTTTTTCGCTTTCAGCTGCTCAGAAGTCAACATGGGGAAGTCCTCATCATCTCGTAAAGATTTAACCCTTTGAAATCTGAGAAATATGTATTGTAGATAGCCAGGCGGTGCTTAGGGCCTTATATTTCTATGAGATGAGATCTGATGTCTTCAGGGACTGCATTGCACAAAATGAACACGTATGGTGCTGGGTACCTGGTCATAAGAGTCAGATCTTGGGTTAAATCGAAATTTGCACGACATTTGGATAACATGCCTTGGCTAAGACAGTCCAAGCAACTCATTAGTCTATCCAAACGAAGATCCCAAAGGTTGCTTTCACTCGGAAAGTGCGATCAGAGACTACATACTAGATTATTACCGGACACTCTGGTATTAGGTACCATCAATTTACTTTAGATAATGTTGAGATAAAACAGTGCAGATTTTACATGTGCTTCTGCCCAATATTGTCATCGTGCAGAGCGAAATGGCTCGGAAGGGCCTTTGGATTTAGTTGATCTCTCATCAATTAGTATAATTGGATTCATACGTAACCTGAATCTATTTTGATGAAGTTAAGGGCTACACAAAATATCCTAGGGTCATAGTGCTAATAATAAAAATAATATTCTAACCTGTCTATTCAGAAATCTGTCCTATCTGTATGTTGTGTCTAATCCAGTGACATCATCGACTACCACTTTACCTTTGAATGAAATATAACATATGCAAATAGGAAGTTTTGTCGAGTTTAAGTTTTAGGGGCGCAGTGGTCCCCAAAGTAAGACACCTCGGGTAAGTTACATTTTTAAAACGATCCTGTTTCTTTGTTTGGGTACAGATTTCAAAATGGAATCTCACCATCAAGAAATATAAAAAACCTCGTCAAAAATATTCGCATTTTAAAATTAAATGTTCAACATTTTTACCCATCCGACTCTAGTCTTTCGATAATAGCGAATCCATATATTTACCGATTTTCTCCATTTTTATTTTACTGAACTATCTGGTCTTTCGATATGCTGTTGAGGTATCTCTGCAGCTCTCGATGAAGAATGCAGCTCTCGATGAATGAAGAAACACTGCGACGCATTAGCTGAAGCCATGATTCAGAAACGGAAACAAATTTTATTTTAATAAAACCTCTATTTTTTATTAAAAGTGGCAAGCGGAAAGTTATTTAAAATATTATTCTTTTTAATATATTTAATATTGTATATCCAGCAGCTGCTACACTCTGTCGCAGCCTACTACTTACAAAATGTTCATTTAAGTTGCAATTAAGTTGAATATCTATACCTATAGAACTCCTTATATTTACTTCTATTTAGTAACTACAAAACGTTTACATCTACATTTAATTCGCTTTTAAAGAAAATAAGGAAATAAGTAAAATGACGAATTGTATTTTGCTGATTTTTTTTTTATTTTTATGTTAAAAGACAGCAGCATGTAATTAAGTTTGGCTATGGCAACATTTGTCTACTGGGCACAAGAAAAAAATGCCATTAAGCAACTTGTGTCTGTGTTGTAAAAGGGAAACAAACAGAAAAAAATAAATAAATAAATTACATGATTCTTTTACTTTATGCAGAATCAAAGTAGTTGAATAAGACACTGTTGTAAGGAAATAAATAAATGAATAAAAAAACAAACATTTAAATCATATTGGAGAACAATTTCTTTAACGTTTTTTTTCTACTTTTTTTTTAATAACAACTCTTTGTGCAAGTAGAAAAAGGACCATTTCCGGCAGGCGTTATTGTCAAGTGTTCTTTTCTCTTTTTTTTTGCTATTGTTTGTGTGTTTTCTTATTAATTCCTTTGAAGTGTGTTTGTAATTAAAACGCAACTTGAAAAGATAAAAATAAAGACTAAGATAATATAAAAAAGGACTTTTTAATGTTTTTAAATTAAGAAAACATATACAAATATAAAATTTACCCTTGATAAATGAAATCGAATTTTATAAAAAGCTATAATATTAAATAACGCCAACAAGAAAAAGATAAAAAATGGAGTTTGTTTGTCAAACAAATATTTGTTAACGACCAAATATATAAATATTCTAAAACTTTGTGTCAACTTTAAAATGATCTTGTTACGAACTACCTTTAAAACTTCAGATAATAGCTTAGTTCCTTAATTTTTCTGTTGTTTAAAGTTTAAATTTACAGAATTTTAATAACAAATTAATTAATAACTTTTAACCAGGGCAACCAAAAATATGCAATATCGTTTTTTTAGCTGTGAGTAGTATAAACATTAGGGTGGCCCTTAATAAACGAAAGTTGCATTTTGGCCATTCTCACCACCCAGTTTGGTGAACATTAGTAAAAAAATCATCCTGAAAAAATTTTAGGTAAATCGGTTGGGTGCCGCAAGCCCTCTGAAGTTTTGAGATGCATTTATAAGGGGAAAAAATGCATTTTTTTTTTCAGTTTTTGTAAAAATTTTGCCATTAAAAAATTAATTTTGCAATTTAAAAAAACAGAAATTGGTTAAAAATGTTAAAGTTATTAAAAATTCGCCAGGCCATTAACGTGTCTCAGGCAACTAGAACAAGAAATGTAGGAACAAAATTAACATATTTTGAGAAATATTAAAAAAAAGCTGAATTTTACTTAAAATATATCTATATTTACTTGAGTATGAGTTTTTGTCTTCGTAGGATACCGTTAACCTATTCGCAGGTATGACCAAAAAAATAAAATTTTTTTAACGACAGTTTCAAAACTCCATTTTTAATTTTTTAAAAAATTTGTTCAACAAATTTCAGAATTTTTTGATCATCTCATTGGGATTTATAGAGAATATAAGGGGGAATAAAAATGTGAAAAAATTATGAAAATATCTCTTACAGTTTTTCCGTACCTATGATTTAAATTTTGAAATTTTCGAGAAAAACCAATTATTTGGCCATTTTTTTGCGAATGAGCTCTATTTGCTTACTGTTATGAATTATAAGTAAAACCTAACCAGAATATTATAGTCCAGATAATTCTAAATATACTCTGAAAGTTGTACTAAAATTGGAAAACGCTAAACCTTAAATCGTGAAGATCAAATGTAAAATTTTTCAATATTTTTAATTTCTAATTTAAAGATATAGAAATGTTATTTATTTTTGGGCCGATTTTGATGAAACTTAAGATAAATATAGCATAAACTCTAGGGTTTATAATAACAACACACGGATGGAAATTAACCGTTAATGGCACTTGGGGTTAAAATTACCCCAAACTTTTTAAACCATAATTTTTATTAAGGTTTAAGAAGTTTGGGGTCATTTGAACCCCAAGTGCTATATAGAGTTAATTTTAGTTAGTCTGCTGTTTTTGTAAATACTAGGCTTTGTGTTATATATTTGTTAAGTTTCCTCAAAATCGCTATCTTTCCAAGAGAAATTCAAAATATTGAAAAATTTGACCTTTGACTTTCACGATTTGAGGTTTAACGTTTTCCAATTTGAGTAAAACTTTCAGACTATATTTAGAGTTACCTGGACTATAATATTCTGAATAGCTTTTACTTAAAAATCATAACAGTAAGCAAATTCGCCAAAAAATGGCCAAATGGCCTTGTTCTAGTGGCCTGAGACACGTTAATGGCCTGGCGAATTTTTAATAACTTTAAAATTTTTTCACCAATTTCTGTTTTTTATATCTCATTAGAAGGACAATTATTTTTAAGTGCCTATAATATAAAACTCGGATGAGAAACAAAAAAGTGTCACTTATAGCCCCGGACCATCTATTTAGACGTGCCAGATTTATTTCCAAAAAATGTTGATTCCTTCCCACTGCGAAATGTTCAGAATATTAGGATCCATTAATATAAATACCCGCATTAAAAATAATAGAAACGAATGCTTTTTTTCAAAGGTCCGGTGACTACGAAGGCCATTCCATAAGAGGTACTTTGTTGACAGCAAAGTACCGATATCATGATGGATCCACCGCCATTATGATATGTTGGTGTTTTTTTCCTCTTCTAGTATCGTTCCAATAAATTGGATTAAAAACAAAATAAGCACCCTGGACTACGTAAATATATTGCAAATAATAATGTTTCCATTTTCTGAGGAAGAGACTATATTCAGATGTTAATTTCAGCAGGACAATGGTCAGAAACACTCCTGAAAATTGGCAAAATACTGGTTTGCTGTCAACAAAGTACCTCTTATGAAATGGCTTTCGCCTTTGGGGAGTCCTCAAGAGGAAGCTAGAGGGTTTCAGTCCGAAAAATAAGGACGAATTATGGGAACAAATCCAGGAAGAATGATTTGACATTTACAAGGACGTTTGCATAGAAATGGTTTGATTCAATGAGCCGCAGATGCAATGAAGTTGTGAAAAACAAAGGTAGAGCAAAAAAATATTAATATAAGATAGTTTTTTTTTAACAAAAAAATTAAAGATGTGCCTATAAAAGTTTAATCCTTCTACGCTTTTCTATTATTTTTTCCAGTAAAAATATTGACTCTTTACATTGTTAGTCATATAATCTATTAAAATATAAATGAAAATAGGAATGATTATGTTTTTTCTTATGCTGTATGTCTGATAAACAAAACTGCATATACATTTTTAATTAACAAAACTAAACTTGACTTACAAAGTTTAAAAAAAAAACATTCGTTTCTATTGTTTTTTACAACAGTGTATATGGATATCGATGGACAAAAGAATTTATGAAAAAGGAAGAAACATATGAAATGCCAATAATAAGTTGTAGTTAAACGATGAGAGATCCTCTATTAGAAGCCTCGCCCATTAACGAACATATTCCAAAGATACAAGACAGCTCTGTGGTAAAGAAGATTTCAAAGGAAGCCGACCTTTCGATCATTCATTAAAATCGAAATGTATTTCTATAATTACCAATTTTAATCTATGCGCTCAATATTTTATTTAATTTTTATTAATTTTTTAATACAACTTTCAAATCATACAAAAACCAACTATTTTTAATGGCATATTTTTTATATTTAAGATCATATTTTAAGCGCATATTTTATATACATAGAGCATATTTTTGGTTGCCCTGTTTATAACCTTTAGTTGATATTTCTAACTTTAGGTCACTTATATGGAAGCATTAGAAAGTTATGCTATTCCAAATTTGTTGAAGTGCTAATATTGTTTATAAGCAGCAACAAAACTTATTTCTACTTAAAAACTTACTACAGCAAATAATATTAAATTCGAATTTAAACTAGTAGTATTTTTTAATTTTTTCTCCATATTTTTCTACTTCTTTCTTCATACTGGCGAGAAAAACCAACATCATTTATTGTTTTTTTTTTGTTTTTGTTTTGTATTTTCTCCAGTACTATTATTATAATTTTATTTTTCTCATAACATGGGTCGCATAGTTTCGTATACATATTTGTTTTGGTTTTTGCTACAATTAAATTCTGTAGGTTGATTTTTACGCTTTATTGCTGTGTAAATAATGCATTTTAAGCACTCATCGCAGTGGAAAGCAACTTCTTAATTTATGCAGTGCTAAACAACATTATACATACAATAACTACAACAGCAGCAGCAGCAAGAGCAACAACAACTACACCACCACCAATAACAACAAAAACAGCAGCAACAGCAAACGACGACAATAACAAAGCACCCAACAGTCAGCCATGCAAAAGCCTGTAAGCTGGCAGTCAGTCACATAGACAGAAGGGTAACCATGCAATAAAGCCCCGGCATTCAGGCAACAAAAAGCCGCAAGTATGTATAAACATAAAAACAGCGCTATTTTGTATTTTTTGGTAGATTTTGGCAGGATCACAGCAACAACTTTGGTTATAATTTGAACAGAAAGGATTAGCTATACAATTTGTTAATACAATTATATGGACTTTACACTCGATTTTGTTTTACAATGAATTTTGAAAGGGAACTTAAATTGGCTCTTCATGAGACTCAACTTTATCGGATTCGGAAACTTTTACAAATCCTTCAACCACATCTGTCGACGCCTATCTCCAGAACAATTAGAAATAGCAAACCGTAAATTTGAGTTTATGATGGAACATGGTCTGTGTTGTCCATATGGTTTCGAAAAAGAATGGCCAATGGCGACCATGTGGAGATTATCGTAGACTGAATTTCATAATAGTTCCTGGTAAGTATCCGTTACAACGTATTCACGACTTTGGATTTGAATTGAATAGTACGTGCCTACAATGAAATTCCTGTGGCTCCAGAAGACGTTGCAAAAACTGCCATTATAACACTCTTTGGACTCATTGAATTTCATTACATGACGTTCATGTTATGTAATGCCGGTGAAACCATTCAAAGATTCATACATGAAGTTCTATGTGGCCTCGAATTTTGCCTAAGCTATTTGGATGATGTTTTTATCGCGTCCAAGTCGAAAAAAGAACATTATTATCACCTAGAATTAGTAACTCAACAATTAGCCAATGCCACACTCCTTTCCCATCCAATGGACAACAACCTATTTGTGTTATGGTCGACGCATTCGATCATGTTATTGGTGGAGTATTACAACAACAATCCAATGTTGGTTGGCTTCCTGCTAGGTTTTTTCAAGAAAGCTCACAGAAACTCAAAGAATATACAGCACCTATGATAGAAGGTAGTCAAATATTTTCGATATATACTGGAAGGACGTCATTTCATCATATTCACGGATGAAAATCCCCTAACGTTTGCATTTAAGCTAAACCCTGAGAAAGCGTCTCCTCGATAGTTTCATCAACTTGATTTTATATCACAGTTTTCAACCTACTTTCGTCATATTAGTGATCATGCAACAGAATTTGCACCTAATAGTGATTTTGTTCAAAATCATAAAGTTCAAATGAACATACTTAAACCAGTAGATGTAAATAAATCTAATAAATCCGTATTTCTTGTTGTATGTATGTTCCGAATGAACTCAAAAACGGCTCCACCGATTTTGATGAAATTTTGAGGGAATCTTCAGAATAGCCTGGCGGGTAACACTGTAAAGTCAGATTTTTGATTTTCGGTCTGTGGATGGAGGGGCGTGGCATTATTAAATTTTTACATTATACCGCTTATACAATATATATATATATAAAAAACTTCTGGACCGATTTTGATGACATTTTCAGAGAATCTTCAGAATAACCCAGCGGGTAACACTGTAAAGTGAGATTTTTGATATTCGGTTTGTGGGCGGAGAGGTGTGTAAAAATCCATTATATATAAAAACAGATGTGTGTATGTATGTTCCATATGGACTCAAAAACGGTTGGACCGATTTTGATAAAATTTTCACGGAATCTTTAGAAAAGCATAGCGGGTAACACTGTAAAGTCATATACATAAATACTTTTTATACCCTACACCACCATAGTGGGGAGGGTATTATGCGTTTGTGCAGATGTTTGTAACGCCCAAAAATATTAGTTTAACACCCACCTTAAAGTATACCGATCGACTTAGAATCACTTTCTGAGTCGATTAAACGATGTCCGTCCATCTGGTTGGCTGGCTGGCTGCCCATGTAAACCTTGTGCGCAGAGTACAGGTCGCAATTTTGAAGATATTTCGATCAAATTTGGTACATATTATTTTTTCGGCCCAAGGACCAAGCCTATTGAAACCGGCTGAAATCGGTCCATTATTTCACCTAGCCCCCATACAAATGTCGCCTCGAAATTGGACTTTATCGGTCATAAATGTTTAGTTTTCCTATGTATCTACACAAATTTCCCTCCAAATAAGTTTTATATATACAAAATTTATGTCACCAAATTTTGTTACGATCGGTCAATAATTAGTCATAGCTCCCATATAGACCCGCTTCCGAAAATCACTTTAACGTGCATAAATCGCTTAAAAATGTTGGTATACACACTAAATTCAACATAGTTAACTTTAATATAGACATAAATCACACGACCTAATTTTATGGTGATCGGTCCATAATTGGTCATGGCTCCCATATAAGGCCCTCTTCCGAAAATCACTCACGAATATATATTATTGATATTTTAAAAGAAAAATATTTTTACTCATTTACTTGGTGTAGGGTATTATATGGTCGGGCTTGACCGACCATACTTTCTTACTTGTTTTTTTATTTCCAACGTTCAAACAATTACAATTTTCATTTTATTGCTTAACATCATTCTAAAAATTAATGATTTGGTGTAAGCGAAGAAAGGAATACATCCAACACATGTCCGGTACTATAGAAGTTCTTTTATATTATCAATCGATGATAAACAATTTTCTTTACTCTTCCAAATTAGGTGCATGATTAAAAAATGTCCATATGAAATCTATTAAAAAAATAATATTTTGAATAACTCTCCGCATATAACTTTTAATAAAAAATAACGGTTTTATTCAAATAAAATTTGTTTTCGAAAGGGCATCTACGTCTAGAGTCGCAGAAATGGGAAGAGAACGATAATAACGGCTTCAGCAAATGCGTCGCAGTGCATCTTCATCGAGTGCTGCAGAAATTCCTCAACAGCATATAGTTGTTCGCTCCCGAATGGCTCGATCAAGAGAAAGAATCGATTTAAAGTTGACCGGATTTTATTACAATAAGTATGATGACTACAGGAATCATAAGGATGTACTAATTGGCGCAAAGAACAAACATTACATACATTGCAGAATTTTGAAGTTCCCTAAGGAATCCCCGGGACTGTGTTGTTCGAACGGTAAAGTTATTCTGCCACCAGTTATTGAGCCGTTTAGCTGCTACTAAGTTATATTTCCGGCGCGAATCCTATTTCCAAACACTTCCTTCAAAATATCCAAAAGTACAACACATGCTTTTGATCATTGCTCACGCTTCCCAATGACGATACGAAAAATTCCAATTGATCCCTCCACAAATGAGATTTCATTTCCGGACTTCTGCCAAATGCAAATGAATATTTAAGACGTTGTCGACAAAGTATTTCCAAGTTTTACAACGAACTACAACAATTCGGATTGTCTGTGGGAACATGCAATTTTGGCACCATCAAATTATGATGTTAACAAGATCAATAAGCAAATACAATTGAAACTGCTTGGCAAAACAATAAAATACAAATAGATTGACACAGTAATGAACGAAGAACAAGCCGTCGATTATCCTACTGAATTTTTGAATTCATTGAATCACCGACTTTGTCCGAAACTGAATATTAAATTCGAGATGCAATATAAAACAGATATTTTCTAAGGGCCAGCAACGCGGACCGGGTTCAGCTAGTATCAAATAAAATATCAACAATTTTAAATGTATTCCTCAACAGATTGTCAGATTTTCAAAGCCCAATTTCGTATTGTCGGCTTCATGCCCATATTTTTTGTGTATTGCTTTAATTCCAGTGTCTTTCTTTAACTCTTTCAACATCATGTAGAGCGCTATCATACTGACTGAGAGCCTTGACGTTGCCCCTAGTCGCCGTTTATGCTGTTCCCAACAACATGACGAAATCAATATGCCTACCATTTTAATGTAGTCTAGTGTTTAAACAAAATGTCATTGCTGCTCATACATACAAAACTATAGAAATACTCTAAAATATGTATATAAGTGTATGTATTTATGTACATAAGTATTTATGTGTTTATTTTCGGAACAGAAAATCCATTTACATACATTTAACATTGGCGTAGGAGCCATACAGTTTGTTTATTGCACATATATTTTTACAGATTTTCGCGCAATTTTTTTTTTTTTTCTTTTAATTTTACTGCAAAAACGCAACATAGTTGAGTTGAAACGTGTGTGTCGTCTTTGGAGTAAAATTTACATAATTTAATTTTTTTCCTCCAGTTTTTTTTCTCCTCCATAACACCCGCACACATTCTCATACATAAATACATTTTACTTAGCATATATTTAAGTTGGCCAACAACGTTTTTAACTCCTGTTGGTTTTACGCTGCTATGTTGAAAGTTGGAACTTGTGTGTGCTAGTGTTTGTTGCACGTTTATATGCAAAATACCTTTAGTCGTAAATTTTGGTTGTGTTTGTATAGGTAGCGGCGGTGGTGGTGTGGTGTTGATAAAGCTGTTAAAAGAAAATGATTTATACTTGAAATCAGACAAAATATGCAAAAGTCTGTTCTTTTTTAAGTCTATAAGGAAATGGACTGTATTAAATGTAGAAAAATTGAAAATCAGTTTAAAAGGAAGGTGTATGGCAATGGTTTTGAAATTATTGGTAAATATTAAAAAAAAAACATTATTGAATTATAAATGTATCAAGAAGGGTTATAATTCGAATACAAATTATTCGATTAAACGAGGAAAAAATCTATATTTTATTCGAATGGCTGCTTGCAACATTCATCATGTTTATAAACATTTCCATCAATAGAAATTTCTACTTATAAACAATGTTGATAACACATTAATATTTTTATAAGTATGATAGCATTAACTGTGAAGCAGCTTTAAAAGCTCTTGGGTACCATTGTGAATATAGAACATTAGAGTTTTTTCCTTAGATTATTCATTAGACTTCTAGAAGATGGCGCTGTGTATATAAATAGTAACAGCGAGTTATGAGTCAGTCAATATATCGTGGGCCCTGTTAGATTTAACATCAACTGTATTATCTATGTATTCTTGTAAAAGTGTGTGTATTAAAAGAGAGTTACTATTTAAATTGCGGTTTATTAAAAGGAAAAAACACCGTTTTTAAAAGGTGAAAACTTAACAATATTGGTTGCATTGTAACTTGTATTAGAAACTACTTCGAAATCGAAAGCTTGTAACAACTAAAGAGCTGAATATGAAAAACTAAGGAATATAACATTACCCTGTTCATTGTATAAACATTTCTGCTACTAATTGATGACCAGGAACATTTTCAATATTATTCCACCGAAATGGAGAGCCAGCGAGAAAAGCCTGCAAGCATTCTAGATCTTAAATAATTTAGTACATCAATTGAAATCAGAATTCAATTCAGCGAAAGAGGTCTGACAAGTTTTTGGATCTTAAAAAAATAGTACGCGGGGATTACGTGAATGCTCTTTTACTGATCATCGAAGAAACCCTTAAAGAACTGAATTGTAAGGAAAATCTGTGGATATGATTCTAATCAACCTTCACAGGAAAGGAATATTTTCCATGTGTAGAGCTAAAAACTGAAGTTAATAATAACAAAAAACTATTACAAATTATTACAAATTTTCACACAAAAATTTTAAATTTTTATTGAAAAACTGGAAAATTTATAAACCATTTGTGATAATTCGTAATAGTTTTTTGTTATTGAATAGACCAAATATATTTGTACTTGCTGTCCAACAGCATTTTTGGAACAGAATAAGGACCCTATAATTCTTTAAGGTCATGTTGAGTAGATCATTTTTGTAGAATAAACTTATAGTCCACCTGGTCTGAATTTTTTTTTACAGTGGGTCAAAAAAGAAAAACTGAAACTGAAAAAGATGTTGTTAATATCTGATAGAATTCTTATGGTCAGAGTTATATTATGGAATTTTATGGAGATCACTTTTGTGGAAGATATTAACCCTCTAGCTCCTCACTTTATGGGTCAGCTTGACCCTTTTTTTGATAAAATAAAAAAAATCCTTTTAAAAAGGACATTTAAGGATTCAAATATTCAAGGAAAAATTTTGCCGGAAAATTTCAGAGGGGGTCACCAAAGATACCAAAGTTGTAAATAAAGCTCCTTGCGCTTAATTAGCAAAATTTAAAATATAAATAGTCCTAGAGGAGATCTACAAAAAATATGTATACACATGTAGATTATCAAATTTAAATCAAGAGTTATATAGGTTTATTTATTATACCCTCCACCACCATAAGTGGTGAATGAGGGTATATATAAGTTTGTCATTCCGTGTGTAACATTGAGAAATATTCATCTGAGAAACAACAAAGTAATATATTATTGATCCTTATGAAATTCTAAGTTGATTGAGCTATGTCCGTCTGTCCGTCTGTCTGTCTGTGTAAAACACGCTCACGTCCAAAATGACAAACAAAATTGGTAAACTTGCAAGAAAAATGTTTATTGTTCTCCTAAGCAGTTTGGTATTGAAAATCAGCAAAATCGGTTTAGTGGAACCAGAGTTTTGAACCAAAATGTGAGACAACCTAAAAAAAAACATGATAATTTTAAAATTGTTTTTGTTATTTGTGCAAATATATTGCAGATAATACCATCAAATTTTACACATGTTATTTTTATGTTAAAATGACTAACTCTGGTAAAAATTATAGGAATCGGTCCATGATTTCTCCTAGCCCCCATACAAATTTCGTCCCGAAATATGGTTCTATGGTCTGTAAATGCCTACCAAATTGCAGTATCCACACAAAATTCAGGCAAAATAAGTTTCGTGCTTAACAAAATCACAACACCAAATTTTTTGTGGATCGGCTCATATTTGATCATAGCCCCCATATAAAGTTCACTTCCGAAAAACACTTAGATAAGCATAAATGTCTTATAAATATAGCTATTAAGTTGAAATTCGTCATAAATAGTCCCCATATATACCAAAACGCTGTACCAAATTCTATGAAGATCGGTCAATAATTGGTTATAGCTCCCATATAAGGACCACTTCCGAAAAACACATTAACCTACATAAATATCTGAAAAATATCTATACCAAAACAAAATTTTATACAAATCCCTAATTTATATTTAGAAATCATACTACAGGATTTTGTGAATATCGGTCCATATTTGACCATAGCTCCCATATAAGGTCCACTTCTGAAAATCAGTTAAGTACTCATAAATATCTTATAAATAGCTTTATCATGCTAAAATTCGACACAAATAATAAGTATATACATAGAAATTACTGTACCAAATTTTACGCAGATTGGCCGACAACAAGTCATAGCTCCCCTATAAGGCCCATTTCCGAAAAAGATATTAACCTTAATAAATATTTAAAACAAATCGATATCAAAATTAAATTACGCACAGATCAGTAATTTGTATCCAGCAATCATACTACTGTGAATATCGGTCCATATTTAACCATAGCTCCCATATAAGGTCCACTCCCGAAAATCACTAAACTCCTCATAAATTTCTTACAAATATAGTTATCAGGTTGAAACAAATTTGTTCAATATATGTATACAATAATCGAAGTACCAAATGTTACTATGATAGCCCCATAATTGGTCATAGCCTCCATATAAGAACCACTTCTGGAAAATACAATAACCTGCACAAATATCCAAAATAATCTGTACTGAACCAACATTTTACACCGATCAGTAATTTGTATCCAAGAATCGTACTACAAGATTTTTTAAATATTGGTCCATAATTTGTCATAGCTCCCATATAAGGTCCACTCTTGTTAATGACGTTGTTTATATGAAATTGTACAAAAATAGCACTCAAATACTTAGGCCCATAATAGGTCATAGCTTCCATATATTGAACCAAAATAGTAAACAGATCAGTAATTTTTAAAATTATACTACTGGATTTTGTGAATATCGGTCCGTATTTGGCAACAGCTCCCATATAAATACATAACAATCCCGTTAAAATATTTTATGACAATCGACTCATAATAGGTCATATCTCCCATATAAGTCCAACAACCCAATATCTTGAGATATATCTAAATATATTTGTATACCCCTTTTTATACTCTGTTTCTTCACTTGAGGCTAAAAAGGAAAAATGTTGATCCAAACGTATTAACTTATTATTAAGTATATAAATTGTTAAATTTCATACGTTCGAATAGGAATTTCAATTATAAATTTCTGAATTAGAAACAATTTTTTGTACATTTGAAATAAAAAATCTCCTGCGTAAACTAGTCTTATTAACAATTGTTATATTATTTCAGTTGTTATACCATCATATTTAGGTGGAGGGTATTTAAGATTCGGCACTGCCGAATATAGTACTCTTACTTGTTTTTTTTAATTTTGCCCGATCTCTTTTTAATTTTTTAGATATGTCGGGTGGTTCGAAATTTTTTTTTCAAATATCACCTATAGCTTCACTTTCAACTTTGGTATCTTTGTAGACCATCACTGAAAATTTTCGGCAAACATTTTCGTGGAATATTTTTATCGTTAAATGTTTTTTCTGAAAGGACTTTCTTTTATTATCTCGACTCCTAAAGAGAGGAGTTAGAGGGTTAAGATCTTCCACACAAATGATCCTCATAAAATTCCACCATATAAATCTGACAGTAAGAATTATCTCACATATTAACTTACAATATTTTTTTCATTTAGTATCATGCTCCCTTCGTATTTATGTATGTATTTATTATCTTAATATCTTATTTTGCTATTAATAAACCTTTCCTAATACTTATGTTATGAAAAAAGAAAACTTGGTACAATTATTTCGTAAGACTGAATGTAGGAATTCCCTACATAAAATACATAAGTAATTGATGGTATGATGATAACTATATTTGCAGTGGTGTAGCCCTGCAATGGAACCAAAAATTCTAGTCAATATTTTTAACTAGAATGAAAGTTTTCAAACAGAAAAAGACAATCAGCAACATCGGAATGTTAACGCCAGATATAATTCTCCCAACTCTTTTTTTCAATGTTGTCACAATGCTGTTAATCCAAAAATAGCTATGGATGTGTATAATATAACTTAAAATTTTCTAATAATAGTATGCCCGATTTCCAATCTACAAAATATTTCCTTCGTCAATGGTAATGTAGCGTACAACAGCTTTATTTTATTTCCTTTTAAAGATTAATGATGTTTTAAATAACTCTCTTGTTGACAACCGAAAAAACACACATACAGCCCCAACAAAAAAAAAAGATTCTAGGGAAATTAAAAAGAAATTAAGAAAATAAATGTGCCCAACCACCAACAACACCAGCAAGTCCTTAGAGAGTAATAAGAGCGAAATATTGTACGAAAAGGAACGATGACTACTGGAAGGACTATAACAAAACATAGACCAATAATTTATGTGTTAAATGCAATTAATGCAGTTTATAATGTTTTCCTTTGTCCAAGTGCTTTTATTTTTTGTATACTTACTTTATGTACCCAGTTTTTGGCCACAAAAAAAGGGTCAACCAGATAAAGAACTCGCAGACAATACAAATTTCTTAGAGAAACCTCAAACTAAAGCAAAATATTTGTTAGCATACATGTGGAAGTGGCAGTTATTTTCACATGAAAATGTTGTAGAGAAAATTATTAAAAAAAAAAGAGTATTTAAGAAAAAATATTTACGCAATTTATGGCAAATTATATTACTTTTTAATTAACTGGCAGTTAAGATGTTAATACCCTATATAGAAACGAACAAAAAGGAAATTTAGTAAATTATAATATTAAATATATTTAATAAAATAAAATTTTTTCATTTAGAGACATATTAAGTAGATATATTTGTATATGATTTGCGATTATCTACACTTTGTATTCTAACGTATATATAATTTACATACAAGACTGATACATCAATATATCCGCTATAATCAAGAAACTCGATTTTTTTCAACAAAACTGTTCTTCACCATTATTTTTTTGTCACCAAAATTTTTTTTAAAACCGACACTTTTTTTAGCAATACATTTTTTTCGCCAAATTGGTTCCACCATTTGTTCATAAATGGAAATGAAACTGTACCCAAATATTTGTTGATCAGAAAAACCAGAAGTATGAACCAAAATGTGGGACAACTTCTAAAATAGTTGAAATTTTTCAAAAATGTTTTGCTATATTCTTTAAATTTATTGCAGATAATATCATGAAATTTTTGATAAAAAACACAAGATCATTAGAAAATGATAATAATAGGTAAATGATTTCTTCCAGCCTCCATACAAATATTTTCCCGGAATATGTCTCTATTGTACATAAATGCCTATATGAGTCATCATGACTTTAGGCTGACAAACCCAACTTGGCCTTATTTAGCGTCGATTCACCCCGTGAAACCCACTGCTTTGACTACTGTTTGATCTCTCGTGCGTTGTGGTGGATCCATGTTTCGTTCACGGTTACGAAACGGCGGAAAACATTTTTGCGAAGTTGTCACACGATTACGTTTGTGGTCGATTGTAAGCAAACGTGGCACTCATCTTGTGGAAAGCTTTCCCATACATAAGTGATTATTCAAAATTGAGACCAATGAGCCATGTGTGATGCCTACTGAATCCACAATCTATCGCACTTTCTATGTCGTGAAGATTTTCAAGTGTTTCGGGTGTTGTGACCTCAACTGGGCGTCCAGAACGAACGAAGTAAAACCCTTTTTTACCTTTGAAATTGATGGTGCAGTGTTATTCAAGATTAGCCTTGGTTTTTCTAAAACAAAACATTAAGTATAAAAAATTCATAGCGGTAGTATGATATCAATGGCCCTCAGGAGTCAACTGACAGATGCTTGTAGACAGGGACAGTGTTGTCCTTTAAGTTGTGAGGCTGGAAATTCAAAATATCACGGAATTTAGCAAACATAACCTCTATTGAAAATAAAATCACAAAAAAAACCAGTAAGAGTACTATATTCGGCCGTGCCGAATCTTAAATACCCTCCACCTAAATATGATGGTATAACAACTGAAATAATATAACAATTGTTAGTAAGACTAGTTTACGCAGATCTAATTCAGCAATTTATAATTGAAATTCCTATTAGAACGTAAGAAATTTAACAATTTATATACTTAATAATAAGTTAATATGTTTGGATCAACATTTTTCCTTTTTAACCTCAAGTGAAGATTCGTCACTGAAGAAACAGATTATAAAAAAGGGTATACAAATATATTTAGACAAATTTCAAGACATTGGGTTGTGGGACTTACATGGGAGATATGACCTATTATGAGGCGATTGTCATAAAATATTTTAACGTAATTTTTATGTATTTATATGGGAGCTGTTGCCAAATATGGACCGCTATTCACAAAATTCAGTAGTATGATTTTAAAAATTACTGATCTGTGTACTATTTTGGTTCAATATATGGAACCTACGACCTATTATGGGCCTAAGTATTTGAGTGCTATTTTTGTACAATTTCACATAAACAACGCCATTAACAAGAGTGGACCTTATATGGGGCTATGACGAATTATGGACCAATATTTAAAAATTTTTGTATCACGATTCTTGGATACAAATTACTGATAGGTGTAAAATTTTGGTTCAGTACAGATTATTTTGGATATTTGTGAAGGTTAATGTGTTTTCCGGAACTGATTCTTATATGGATGCTATGACCAATTATCATCGTAACATTTGGTACATCGTTTTTTGTACATATTGAACAAATTTGTTTCGAATTTCAACCTTGTAAATATATTTGTAAGAAATTTATGAGGAGTTTAGTGATTTTCGGGAGTGGAACTTATATGGGAGCTATGGTTAAATATGGACCGATATTCACAGTAGTATGATTGCTGGATACAAATTACTGATCTGTGCGTAATTTCATTTTAATATCGATTTGTTTTAAATATTTATTAAGGTTAATATCTTTTTCGTAAATGGGCCTTATAGGGGAGCTATGACCAATTATCGGCCAATCTGCGTAAAATTTGGTACAGTAATTTATATGTATATACTTATTATTTTTGTCGAATTTTAGCATGATAAAGCTATTTATAAGAGATTTATGAGTACTTAACTGATTTTCAGAAGTGGACCTTATATGGGAGCTATTGTCAAATATGAACCGATATTCACAAAATCCTGTAGTATGATTTCTAAATATGAATTAGAGATTTGTATAAAATTTTGTTTTGTTATTGATATTTTTCAGATATTTATGTAGGTTAATGTGTTTTTCGGAAGAGGTCCTTATATGGGAGCTATAACCAATTATTGGCCGATCTTCATAGATCCACAAAAAATTTGGTGTTGTGATTTTGAGCACGAAACAAATTTTTCCTGAATTTTGTGTGGATACTGTAATTTGGTAGGCATTTACAGACCATAGAACTATATTTCGGGAAGAAATTTGTATGGGGGCTAGGAGAAATCATGGACCGATTCCTATAATTTTTACCAGAGTTAGTCCTTTTAATATAAAAATATCGTGTGTAAAATTTGATGGTATTATATGCAATATATTTGCACATATAACAAAAACAATTTTAAAATTATCATGTTTTTTTTAGGCTGTCTCACATTTTGGTTCATAACTCTGGTTCCACTGAACCGATTTTGCTGATTTTCAATACCAAACTGCTTAGGAGAACAATAAACATTTTTCTTACAAGCTTACCAATTTCGTCAATCTATTTTGGACGTGAGCGTGTTTTACACAGACAGACAGACGGACAGACAGACAGACATAGCTCAATTGACTTAGAATTTCATAAGGATCAATAATATATATACTTTGTTGGGTCTCAGATGAATATTTGTCAATGTTACACATGGAATGACAAACTTATATATACCCTCATTCACCACTTATGGTGGTGCAGGGTATAAAAAATGAAATTAAGTTTGGAACGGTCTATATTTGATCATGTCCCTTAGAAATGCTATCTTACAAATATAGTTATTTTTATAATTTTTGGCAATCCGCAAATATTGTATAAAGACCGGTTCATAATTGGTCATAAATATAATTACCACTTCCGAACAACTCTTAAACTCGCACAAATAATCATCATATATTGAAATCATCGTACTGAATTATGAGAAGATCGGTTTATAATTGGTTATAGCACCCATATAAGGACCACTTCCAAAAAACACATTAACCTATATGAATAACTTTCAAATATCAATTTTAAACCAAAATTGTATGCAGATAAGTACTATGTATGCAAAAATCAAACGGTTGGATTTTGTAAATATCGGTCCATATTTGATCATAGCCTCCATAATAGGTCCATTTCCATATAAATATACATAAATCTTTTATAAAAATCATAATCAGTTTTAAATTTTATATCAATAATCCTCACAATTTATAAAGATGGACGTCACAAAAACCACAGTATGATTATATCCTACACCACCATAGTGGGGAAGGTATTATGCGTTTGTGCAGATGTTTGTAACGCCCAAAAATATTGGTCTAACACCCACCTTAAAGTATCCCGATCGACTTAGAATCACTTTCTGAGTCGATTAAACGATGTCCGTCCGTCCGTCCGTCTGGTCGACTGGCTGGCTGTCCATGTAAACCTTGTGCGCAGAGTACAGGTCGCAATTTTGAAGATATTTCGATCAAATTTGGTACATATTATTTTTTCGGCCCAAGGACCAAGCCCATTGAAACTGGCTGAAATCGGTCCATTATTTCACCTAGCCCCCATACAAATGTCCTTCCGAAATTGGACTTTATTGGTCATAAATGTTTAATTTATAAATATATCTCCACAAATTGCGCTCCAGATAAGTTTTATATATACAAAATTCATGTCACCAAAGTTTGTTACGATCGGTCCATAATTAGTCATAGCTCCCATATAGACCCGCTTCCAAAAATCACTTTAACGTGCACAAAACGCTTAAAAATGTTGGTATACTGACAAAATTCAACATAGTGAACTTTCATAGAGACATAAATCACACGACCTAATTTCATTGTGATCGGTCCATAATTTGTCATAGCCCCCATATAATTATTGAAATTTTAAAAGAAAAATGTTTTTGCTCTTTTACTTAGTGTAGGGTATTATATGGTCGGGCTTGACCGACCATACTTTCTTACTTGTTTTTAAATACAACTAATCTGTTTAAAATGTTGGTTCGATATCCAAAATTTACACAGTATTAGTTGTATACAAGACGAATAACAATTGGTGCCCCTATTGTTTCGATGGTGGATATATAAAATTCGGCACTGCCGAATATTACACTGTTATTCGTTTTTTAATATTCCTCTTATCTCCTTCATATTCTTCAAAAAAAAACTACGTGCAAACAGACAATTGCAAAATACTTACTTATGTCTGTGCAACACCCCTTTCCTATAAATACTTTCTGTTTAGGACTTTACCCCTATTATTGCTAAAAGTCTGTCGATTAGGGTGGTCCAAGATATTGAAAGATATCTGGGCGAATTATTGTACCACTTTGCCTAAAATGCACATATTCTAAGCAGTGATCCACTGAGTTCAAAATTAAATTTTCGGAAGAAATACTGATTTTTGTACTTTAATTGACAAAAATAAATATTTGTATGCATGTAATGATCCAAGTTGAAAAGATCGATATTTTGAGTTTCTTATAAAGCACTCTGACATATTTTTCTGAGAAACAATTAACATTATATTTAACCAATTTAATCAGATATGCAATAAAAAGGTTATTTTACCCTAATTTTAGGTAAACATACAGAACTTTGACCTCGTTGTGGTACGGTTTAGATTTAACGGATTTTACTCAAATTATCAGTTTTAGTGGCAAAATCATCAGCTCAAATATGCAGAAAATAAAATTAGATTTTTCATTGCCATCCTAATCTACATGGCAAACAACAAATTTCCATACCGCAATCTCTAATCGACTTTTATGCTTCATAAATTTCTTTTATTAATTTTTCGGTTTCAAACATACGTGCTGAGGGGTCGGTCCCCCTTTCACAACACAACACAACCACTACTTTACTATTCAATTTTGTTTTCAATCCCCCAAAATCTATTAAACACATCACTAATTACTACCAAATGCAAACATTATAATTGCCTTCCATCCAACTGCACTAACTGGGCGATGATGATGCACTTTCGTGCACACGTTCATGCAAACAATGAAACTTGGAAAAACAAAGCCAAAGCCAACATTAAACATAAACCGAATTGAAAATGAAGCCAAAAACCAAAAACCTGCTGGAAAAAAATGCCTGTTCGACCAGAAACCAATAATAAATGTTTGCAAAGTTGTGTGGGGAACAATGTTGACCAGTATATATTTTTTTAATGGTCACAATAAGGTATAGACTTAAATTTAAATAAACCAACAATTAGGCTGGGCGTGTTTTACTGTAAATGGATGTATTTAAATGCAATTCTTTTCAATTTATGCAAAATAAAATTACAACCAGTGAATGGAGATAATATTAAATATGTGTGATAAAAAGGCAAACAAATGTTTGAAGTGAGTAAAGTATAAAATTATTATATTGCATAATTTGGGAATTTTTTAAAAAAAATTTGTTTGGGGAGAAAATAAACTAAAGTGCAGTAGAAAATTAGTTTTCATGGTTTATAGCCAACAATTAAATTAAGGGCGTTTATCAGGAAATGTTTGTATTAATTAAAAGTGAAATTTGTTTGACAAATTAAGTCAAATTAAAGATTGAAAACAAAAAATATATTTAAATTTTTTGAGGTTCTGTCTATGGACATTTCCACAAAAAATATAAAAATTTATATAATATCTTGTTATCACGAGTACATTGGTCTGAAAACTAAAAATATGTTTGTTCTTGCTCTTAGCTCCTTTAATGTCGCGTTCTCAATCATCGTTTTTTATCAGTACTCCAGAATCGTTAAAATTAACTGGCTAATTGTTGGTAAAAAGTGATTAATTATCACACTGCACATTCTATTTTTAATTTTCAAAGTGTGTAGCGTTCGCTATCATAAGTGTTTCTTTTTCAAAAACAAATGCTTTTATTATTTAAAGAACAAGTTTAGATGAATAAAACATATTCCGAAAGAAGAAGGAAAACAAAAATGCTGTATGAATGATATTGTGTTCCATTCTTAAATGATAAGTTCAACCTTTCCCATAAAACCAGAAATTTGAAAAAATAATCCATACTTTTTTTTATAACCGATTCAAATTTTAAATGGCCCACACTGTCAGAACTATCGTGGAACCTAAATATTTAATAGAGAGCATAAGAGAGCAGGAAATAAGAAGACCAGCCAAAATGGCACTTTGACATGGTTTAGAGAGGTTAATTTGGTGAACAGAATTGAGTAAATCAATCTATTGTTGTATTTTCGAAATAATCCTGATGAATTCTACACTGATGGTCCCTGTTGTCTTACAGAATATGGGGTCAACACGCCAGGTCATCCCTTGTGCTCTATACGGACTCTGCGATTGGAGTGGATGGTGTCTTTTAAATCTTACGTTTTTGGAAAGATGAAAATATTTTACTGCATGTCAAATGATATTCAGAACGTGGCCTCATTCTTCAGTAAACCAATAAACTGACTGAGATATTATCTAAACAATTGCCGAATTTAGGACGATACCAATTCACATGAGATCCAAGAGCGTTCAATGCATCCCGAAAAAGTCACTGCTTGGTGTGGATTTTGGTCTGGTGACGTCATCGGTCCATATTTCTTTGACGAGCGAGCACTATAGGTTGATGGTATCCAACTTATTTTTATCTGAATTGGATGAAAGGGACACCAATTACATGTGGTTTCAACATTTCATGGTAGTTGGTAATTCTGCACGTGTGATTTGTGGAGGTGATGTGAACTGGCCACAGAGAACATGCGATTTGACCCCGTTACACTTTTTTTGTGGGGTTTTCTTAAGTCGCAGGTCTATGTAAATGAGCCACAAACCACAGCGGCTCTCAAAGCCAACATAACCCGTTCCATCGGTTAAATATAGGCAGATTTATGAGCCAGAGTCATAGAATATTGGGCCCCACCCAGGGAAGGTGCGGGGGATATTTGCACAATTCTATATTGCAGACACAACTAATGGCATCGATAGGCCTTTCAAACGAATAAAAAAATTATGATATCTCACACTAACGTTGTATTATTTAAATTTAAGAATAGAAAAAGCTTAATGAAATATCCTATATAAAACAACTTACTCATTCCGTCAAGAGACTAAAGCAATGATGCCCATTTCATAGAGCTTTCGCGCAGACTAACAGCACACATATCATATTATCTTATGTTTAGTAGTCACTGAGACAGCGACGAATGCACATTCTAAGCGGGTGTATTGCTATTTTTTATTTATGATCACTGAAAGAAATATTTGGATTGTTTAATATATTTCGAACTTTAAAAAATCATTGAAGTGTTGTCTGGTTTTTTCCTTCAATTTACTTCTACATACAATTTTTTTCAGATTTGAAATGATTTTAATCAAAACAACGTAATAAAATATGCAAAAAAAAAAATTTAAATATTCGAACTCTCTATTAATGACCTATGATAATATGATAATATGTCGCAGACAATTTGATTAAGATTGTTGACTTGATTATTATTAACAAATAAAGTCTTAAAAATATTGACATCTTTTATTTAGTTCACTAAACTTTTCTTTCAGAGGAGCTCTCTTTCGCTCACCAAGCCAACTGCAAATCGATTCAACAGATCGATTCAACTGTAATCTCAATTTTTAATCCAGCTCCCCAATATTTCAAATTGGGCAGTCGCCTTCTTCGTCAGGTTAAGTCTCAACTTACAATCTAGAAAGATATCAAGATATTTGGTTCTGATGTTAAGATTGATTTCTGTGTTGCTCAAAATAATATATTTTGAGGTTAGTCCTTCTAACTTCCCTTCTACTTCCTGATAAAAAGAACAGGTTCATTTTGTTGAGGTTTATGAAAAGTTCGCGATATCTAATTCTTCTCGATAATGTCAGGTTTTTCAAAGCAGAAATAATTTTATTCAAAACAGATTATCAAATTAAAATGGTATCCATCAATATCCTTGTAAGTGAAACGAATTTTCGGTTTTAACACATAATCAATTGAACTCTTTCAACCGTAAATTTAAAGATTTTTTTTTAATTTTTTGATCTTTAAATTTGTTTGTTTTTTCTGTTTGTGTGCAACCAAACTTACCAGAATTTATTTCACATATTCTAATCATAACTCAACAAATAATTTCATTAATCAAGTGACATTCCAACGAACAAATCGAAAATTTACCTAATCAACAACAATAATTCCTTTTTGATTGTTTCACATTCATATCCATGATGCTAAATTAGAACTTGTTTCACGACTGCAGTGAAATAGAAAACACCTTTGTAATATTACAATTCTATCCAACCATCCATCCATTCAATTTCAAATGTACTACAAATTTATTTCCCTTTTTTCTGCATTTTGGGCGTCATGAACAACAAGATTAATATTGTGTGTTTGCAACAAAGTTGCAGCAGCAAGTGCAAAAAATCCATAAACTAATTTGTCTGTTTGTATGCGTTTCTATTTGGCCCCATTGAAAATTTAGCAAAGTTTCCGTTTCCTTGCAGCACCTAAACAAATGTAAACAACACATACTTTCGGGCAAATTGAAATAGAACTCATAATTTTGGAATTCAACTTGTTGTTACAACACTTGGGTTGAGGGTAAACTATTTCAAAAGAACGAAATAAAGAAGTTATTATTGCAAAATGAAGGGTAATCTAAAAATATGTAAAGATGAGAAAATATTAAATATTTAATAAATACTATTGGTTTCAGTAATATGGCAATAGAAATAAAAAAAAATAGAATGTAAAAGTGGTTGCGGTTTGGACAACTGTATATATTGCAAAACGTTACTTTTTTACTTTTTTGACAACTGTCAATTGTTGCATATCTGTAATAATTCTGGCAAATGAGACTTAAGTCAACATACTACTGTCTGAATTTTAATGACTTAAAACAAATTCTTACTTAAATCCAGTGCTTGTAGAGTACCATTTGAACAAAATTAAACTTTGACATCTTCATCGTGAGTGTGAAGAAAGTAATTCAATTTCATGTTCATTGTAGCTAATCCGAAAAAGAAAAATATTTAGCATTTCATGGATAAATACACGTAATTTGCTCTTTGAAAATACAATGATACATCTTTTATCATAAGTTTAAAACAAGAATGACAAAGTTAGTACAATTATACTTTTTTGATACAATTCGATCCAGAAAAGTACATTGGTACACCAACGACTCATTTGGTACAATTAATCTTCAAAGTATGGATTAGAACCATACACATTACATTATGATAAGAGGGGATGGATAGCGAAGTCAGTTATTATTTCGTTGAGAAGATCGACAGGATAACTTCAAAAAAGAGACAAACACAAATTGAGAAGCGTTTTGGCTTACCCACATATTCACCCAGAGTCTCTGGTGGGAATCAAACTCGCAATCCTTAGATTGATAATACAGCACACTATTTGCTAGTCTACACTCAGAGAAAAAATATAGTTGTGCATGTTTACTGTAACCTAGGGTGGCCCTTAATAAACGAAAGTTGGATTTTGGCCATTCTCACCCTCCAGTTTGGTGAACATTAGTAAAAAAATCATCCTGAAAAATTTTTAGGTAAATCGGTTGGGGTTAAGACGTGCCGCAAGCCCTCTGAAGTTTTGAGATGCATTTACAAGGGGAAAAAATGCATTTTTTTCAGTTTTTGCAAAAATTTTGCCATTAAAAAATTACTTTTGTAATTTAATTTAAAAGAATCGAAATGTGTACGTAATTGTCGTTCTAATGAGATATAAAAAACAGAAATCGGTCGATAAATGTTAAAGTTATTAAAAATTGGCCAGGCCTTTAACGTGTCTCAGGCCACTAGAACAAGAAATGTAGGAACAAAATTAACATATTTTGATAAATATTAAAATAAAAGCTAATTTTTACTTAAAATATGTCCATATATACTTGTATATGAGTTTTTGTCTTCGTAGGATACCGTTAACCTATTCTTAGGTTTGATCAAAAAAATAAAAATTTTTTAACGGCAGTTTCA
This sequence comes from Calliphora vicina, assembly GCF_958450345.1. Classification (NCBI taxonomy): domain Eukaryota; kingdom Metazoa; phylum Arthropoda; class Insecta; order Diptera; family Calliphoridae; genus Calliphora; species Calliphora vicina. Next base: position 113,486,095 of record NC_088781.1, on the reverse strand, counting down.
AAACTCCATTTTCAAATTTTTAAAAATTTTGTTAAACAAATTTCAGAATTTTTTGATCATCTCATTGGGATTTATTAAGAGTATAATAGGGAATAAAAATGTGAAAAAATGATGAAAATATCTCTTATAGTTTTTCCGTACCTGCGATTTAAATTTTGAAATTTTCGAGAAAAACCAATTATTTGGCAATTTTTAGGTCAATGAGCTCTATTTCCTTACTCTTATGAATTTTAAGCAAAACTTATACAGAATATTATAGTCGATATAATTTTAAATATACTCTGAAACTTTTACTAAAATCGGAAAACGTTAACCCTTAAATCGTGAAGGTCAAAGGTAAAATTTTTCAATATTTGGAATTTTTCATAGAGAGATAGCGAAATGTTCGAAAGTTTGTATATTTTTGGGCCGATTTTGATGAAATTTAACAAAACTATAACATAAACTCTGGGGTTTATAGTAACAGCACAAGAATGGAAATTAACGCTTAGTGGCACTTGGGGTTAAAATGACACCAAACTTTTAAAATCATAATTTTTTATGGTTTTAGAAGTTTGGGGTCATTTTAACACCAAGAGCTATATAGGGTTAATTTTAATTTTTCTGCTGTTTTTGTAAATACTAGGCTTTGTGTTATATTTTTGTTAAATTTCATCAAAATCGGCCCAAAAATATACAAAATTTCGAACATTTCGCTATCTCTCTATGAAAAATTCCAAATATTGAAAAATTTTACCTTTGACCTTCACGATTTAAGGGTTAACGTTTTCCGATTTTAGTAAAAGTTTCAGAGTATATTTAAAATTATATCGACTATAATATTCTGTATAAGTTTTGCTTAAAATTCATAAGAGTAAGGAAATAGAGCTCATTGACCTAAAAATTGCCAAATAATTGGTTTTTCTCGAAAATTTCAAAATTTAAATCGCAGGTACGGAAAAACTATAAGAGATATTTTCATAATTTTTTCACATTTTTATTCCCTATTATACTCTTAATAAATCCCAATGAGATGATCAAAAAATTCTGAAATTTGTTTAACAAAATTTTTAAAAATTTGAAAATGGAGTTTTGAAACTGCCGTTAAAAAAATTTAATTTTTTTGATCATACCTAAGAATAGGTTAACGGTATCCTACGAAGACAAAAACTCATAACCAAGTATATATGGACATATTTTAAGTAAAAATGAGCTTTTATTTTAATATTTATCAAAATATGTTAATTTTGTTCCTACATATCTTGTTCTAGTGGCCTGAGATACGTTAATGGCCTGGCGAATTTTTAATAACTTTAAAATTTTTTGACCGATTTCTGGTTTTTATGTCTCATTAGAACGACAATTACGTACACATTTCGATTCTTTTAAATTAAATTACAAAAGTAATTTTTTAATGGCAAAATTTTTGCAAAAACTGAAAAAAATGCATTTTTTCCCCTTGTAAATGCATCTCAAAACTTCAAAGGGCTTGCGGCACGTCTTAACCCCAACCGATTTACCTAAAATTTTTTCAGGATGATTTTTTTACTAATGTTCACCAAACTGAGGGGTGAGAATGGCCAAAATCCAACTTTCGTTTATTAAGGGCCACCCTACTGTAACCATTACAACATTGTTACAATTTTTTTAACAATATTATACTCAAAGTAACTATTTACATGATTTTGGTAATCATAATATGGTTAATTTACGATTCACATTATTGTATCAACCATACATATGGTTATAGTAAACATGTATATTAGAGCGTCCCTTAGAATTAAATTTTTTGAAATGTTGAGACGGTACCCGCTGAAAACTTTCGTAGTGACCTAAAATACCACCAAAAAATGTCTAGCTTGTTCTAAGAAGTTCAACCCCTGCCGACTTAGCGATTTAGTTTTGAGGTGATTTACAAGGGGAAAAAATACAGTTTTTCAGTTTTTGTAAAAATTTTGCCATTAAGTAATTACTTTTGCAATTTAATTTAAAAGAATCGAAATGTGTACGTAATTGTCGTTCTAATAAGTTATAAAAGATAAAAATTGGTTAAAAATTTTAAAGTTATTAAAAAATCGCCAGGCCATTAACGTGCCTCAGGCCACTAGAACATGAAATGTAGGAACAAAATTAACATATTTTAAGAAATATTAAAATATTATATTTACTTCTATATGAGATTTTGTCTTCGTAGGATACCGTTAACCTATTCGCAGGTATGACCAAAAAAAATTATTTTTATTAACGGCAGTTTTAAAACTCCATTTTAAAATTTTGAAAAATTTTGTTAAACAAATTTCAAAATTTTTTGATTATCACATTGGGATTTATTGAGAACATAATAAGAATAAAAATATGAAAAAAGTATGACACTACCTCCTATTGTTTTTTCGTACCTGCGATTTAAATTTTGCGATTTTCAAGAAAAACTAATTTTTTTGGACATATTTTAGCGAATGAGCCGAATTTCCTTACTGTTATAAACCTTAAGTAAAACCTATTCAGAATATTATAATCCATGCAATTTTAAATATAGTCTGAAAGTTTTACTAAAATCGGAAAACGCAAACCCTTGAATCGAGAAGGTCAAAGGTCAAATTTTTCAATATTTGGAATTTCTCAAGGAAAAATAGCGAATTTTGATAAAACTTAAGAAAAATATAACACAAGGTCTTGTATTTATAAAAACAGTAGAAAAATTTAAATTAACTCATAATAGCACTTGGGTTTAAAATGACCCCAAACTTCTAAAACCGTTAACAATTAGTCAATTCCAATAGTGCTGATGAAAATTTGATTTTTATAGGAAACAAACTTTAAAATATTGTGTTGTGTATTGGAAAATAGTATTACTAAGCTATTTTGAAACATTTTCACATTTTTGTTCAATTTTGACCACACATTTTTCAAAGGGAAAAATATTGTATTTATACCTGATTTTTGCTCTAATAACGTAATTAATATTTTATTGAGGATTTTTGAATAATAAAATTGATTTTAACCCTTTAGTGTACTTTTGATTTATTAAATTTAAAAAATAACTTGTATGATTGAGTTTATTTAACTCTGAAAATCATTAAAGTTAGCACCATTCAAATTGAATGTGTTTTTCATGATTTTAATAGTTGAGTGTCTTTTTAACCCCAAGTGCTATGAAGAGTTAATTTTAATTTTTGTGCTGTTATTATAAATACTACACATCATGTTATATTTTTCTAAGTTTCATCAAAATTGGCCCAATAATATTTTTGTCTTTCTATCATGGTTGCCATTTAGTTTTGAGGTACATTTACAAGGGGGAAAAATGCAATTTTTTCAGTTTTTGCAAAAATTTTGAGATATATTAAAAAAAAACTTATTTTTACTTAAAATATATCCATTTCGCTATCTTTCCATTGGAAATTCCAAACTGACCTTTGACCTTCACGATTTAAGGGTTAACGTTTTCTGATTTTAGTAAAACTATCAGTCTATATTTAAAATTACCTGGACTATAATATTCTGAATAGCTTTTACTTTAAAATCATAACAGTAAGGAAATTCGGATCATTCGCCAAAACATGGCCGAATAGTTTTTCTCGAAAATCGCAAAATTTAAATCGCAGGTAAGGAAAAACTGTAGGAGGTATTGTCATACTTTTTTGAAAATTTAAAAATGGAGTTTTGAAACTGCCGTTAAAAAAAATATTTTTTTTTGTTGTACCTGCGAATAGGTTAACGGTATCCTGACAAAGTTGTAGCAGATATTTATAAGTACAGTGGCACGATATGCCCTTAAAATAAGAAACGGATGTATTTAAAGCAAATGGGATATTATATTTATGAATTCATCTTAAGGACAGGGGATATACGTTTCTTTTTTTTTATTTACTAAGGAGCAAACCAGCTACAAAACATGAATTTTCCAAATGTAAGTTAGCAATAGCCAACGATTGGCCTTATGCTTTGTCATTTGAAAACTTTGGTATGCGTGAAATCATTACGTTTTCGCATTTTAAACTGCCACCGATGATTGTTGCCTCAATTAAATTTGGTGAACATTTTTTGATGGTCAATCGTGTTCCGTTGCATAATTTTGGCGCGTTTATGTTGCGGAAAAACATTATATGTGATCCAACCTTCAATGTTTCAGTAGCATAATTGAGGCTGGTTCTTCGTTCATTACTGTGTCAATCGTTTTGTATTTCATTGTTTCGCCAGTCAGTTTCAATTAATTGACTCATTGAGCTTGTTGGCATCATCATTTTTTGGTACCAAAATTGCACGTTCCCACAGCCAATCCGAAAATCAAAAATCTGAAGATTCACTGAAAATTTGATAAAAATCGGTCCAGTCATATCTTCGGAACCACTATGCCGATTTCGTGCAAACTTCACATAAACCATCTACAGACCATCCCCAACGTACCCTGAAATTTTGGTTGAAATCGGTCGACCCGTTTTCGCAGTTAGTGGTGACATCTAAATGTATACTTCTTTTTATATATAAGATATAAAAAAAATAGAAGATATGTGTTGCAAAATTCTAAAAAAAAAAATTTTTGGGTGTAAACATTTGATTTTACCATTTATATGATGAGTTATTTTACTCATCCATTTATATGATGAGTAATTTTATCATAATATGTTGTTCTCAGATTATTACATCCATAAGCCGAGAGCAACATAATATGATAAGTCCTACCTCAAAATGTGCAAAAGATGTTATGTCTTCACGTCGACAAATTTCCGCTGGTGTACCCCAGAGTAGTATTCCAGAGCAGCTCTTATATATATTATACACAGCAGATATTCCCATGAGCGTCTGAGCAGCTTCATTCAATCTCACATCATAATGTGCATGTATAAATAAGTTGGAGAAATGGCTCCACAAATAGAAAATAAAAGTTAATGCTACAAAATGTGTTCTGTCTTCGTTCACTTTAAGATCAGGCAGATCAACAATACCATGTAAGGTACCTTGGTATCCATATCGACTGCCGTCTAGCATGGACCCATCATATTGAATCAAAAGAGACACATATAAAACTGATCCTTGGTCCTCGATCAGCCGCAGATTTGGACTACGAGGTTCTATTTTTTAAGGCGGCTATAAATCCAAATTGGTCGTATAGAATCCAGCAATGGGAAACAGCATTTTTTTCTAATGTCGAAAATATACAAAGAAGACAGTCGAGACTCTTAAGAATAATAACAGTTATTCCTTGGTACGTTATTACTTGTAACATCCATAGGCATCTCGAAGAAAATATTACTGGATCATCCAAAACCCTTGAAAGGGAATTGCTATTCTTTGAGGGTCACATACTGCTTAGAATAATGGAAACTTTGGAACTTGCCAGATAATCTTATTGATGAATGCTTTTTGTTTGGATATTGCAGTGGCAATAACTACGTTTTTTATAATTGAGGTTAAGATTTCGAAAAAACAAATTCAGGAAAAACAAGAAAATGAAAGAAAGAAGTTCGCTTTTCCTTTAGGGATATGACAAATCAAACATGTTGAGTATACAGTTAAATGTGCAGTGATCTTTGTGTACCTAAATTAAAGGAGAATTCTACCTTAAAGAATATTTATACAAAATATAGAACAAGGTAAAATTAATTTCAAACATTCAAGATTTATTGGTCAAAACTAGTTTTTTAGGTTTTACTTCCAGTTTTTATTCCATTTATTTTCCTTTTGGCCATATGCCAGTCATAAATACAAATGTGCCCTATATTAAATCAGATGATGTTATGTGTTCGTTAAACATTAAGTAAAAATAATTTAGTTTAGAAAGAAAGGCTATGAAACTTAGTTCTTCTGAGTTACCAAACAATTTAACAAAAGTCTATACACAGAACCAAGTACAATCTAATGTGAAACTTTTTGAATACTTCATTTCAAACCGATGTTTTGAGCCTCAGTTATATAGATTTAAAGGTATTTATGTGATTGTACATATTTTTGTTTATACTGCTTGAGCAAATAGATTTCCTAACACAAAAATAATTCGCTCTTGTCCACCTGTAGTGTTCCTTCATCTTCATAGATGACACCTTAAACCAAATTCTACGGATTTTTTTATTTTTCCATTATTATTGTGTGTAAAAAAAGAAAATATATTTTGAATACATATTTTTGTGTGGATGGTGCGGTGGGTGCCATTTGTTTTGTTCTGTTTTTAATAACAAATTTCAATTTTCGTTATTTACCAAACAAAAGGAAACTGCATTTATGGATTTTCATTTTAAAACTACTTTTTCTCCTTATATTTATTGTGGACATAGTGGCAGGGCAGTGTTTAATGACTACTTGTAGAAGTTGTGAATAGCACCTGGTATAAGAAACTATGTATTTTATTTAAATTTGTAATATTTCTTGGGATTTATGCATACCCTACAGTTTGCATTAAAGAATAAATGTAGTTTATTTAAATATTGAAATAAATTTGGTTTCTTTATTGTTTCTTCTATTGTGTAGAACCTTATTTGGCAGTCAAGAAGTGGCAGTAACTTTAGAATATCACATCAAAGTCAGAAGTAAAATCATTTATAAACTTAACCTATTGTTAGAATTGATTGTTTTACTTGATTTTCAAATCAGTTAGTACTACATATAACTTCATTTTATCGATTAATTTAAGACTATAGTAAAAATACTTACACTTTATGGTTTCAATTTCGTATATGTAGTATTTATTCTTATGCGGTCTGTACCTCACCTACAGCTTCTTATTATTTCTATTTCTTTTAAATAATTTTATATTCTTTGTCCTTTATTGCTGGGTCGGTTGTTCGGTTAGTATATTGTCTTAGGTTTTTATTGGAATATATTACTAAAGGGGATACAAATATTTGCTTGCTATTGTCTCTATTCCTTAAACAACCAACTAACAAATAAACAACTTAATACGTTTTTATGTTACAATTTGTGTAGGGTTAGTTTTCTAGGTTTCTTAAATTTTCAAAAATATAATCCAAGACAATAGCTGAAATAGAGTTTGGTATTAAAAGTGACATAATAACAGCATTATTGCATAAGAGATTTGGAAATTTCTTTATACATAAATTATAAAACAGTGTATGTATAGTAGAGTGTCCCAAAATTTTTTATTTTTTTTGGAATTTCGGAACGCATACCCTCTAATTTTTTTATATATATAAAAATATAGTTAAATATGTAATTTTGTCTTTCTATCATGATTGCAACCTGTGCCGACTTGCGATTTGGTTTTGTGGTGCATTTACAAGGGGAAAAAATGCAATTTTTTCAGTTTTTATAAAAATTTTGCCATTAAATAATTACCTTTGCAATTTAATTTAAAAGAATCGATTAGTGTACTGTGTAATTGTGTAATTGTCCTTCTAATAAGACATAAAACACAAAAATTGGTTAAAAAATGTTAAAGTTATTAAAAAATCGCCAGGCCATTAACGTGTCTCAGGCCACTAGAACAAGAAACGTAGGAACAAAATTAACATATTTTGAGAAATATTAAAATAAGAGCTTATTTTTACTTAAAATATATATATATTTACTTGTGTATGAGTTTTTGTCTTCGTAGGATACCGTTAACCTATTCGCAGGTATGACCAAAAAAAAATTATTTTTTAACGGCAGTTTCAAAACTCCAATTTCAAATTTTTAAAAATTTTGTTAAACAAATTTCAGAATTTGTTGATCATCACTTGGGGATTTATTGCCAACATAATATGGAATAAAAATGTGAAAAAGTTATGTCAATACCTCCTATAGTTTTTCCGTGCGATTTAAATTTTGCGATTTTCGAGAAAAACTAATTTTTTGGCCATATTTTGGCGAATGAGCCGAATTTCCTTACTGTTATGATTTTTAAGAAAAAAATTTTCAGAATGTTATATTCCATGTAATTTTAAATATAGTCTGAAAGTTTTACTAAAATTGGAAAACGTCAACCCTTAAATCTTGAAGGTGAAAAGTCAAATTTTTCAATATATGGAATTTCTCATGGAAAAATAGCGAAATGTTATATATTTTTGGGCCGATTTTGATGAAACTTAAGAAAAATATAACATGAAGTCTAGTATTTATAATAACAGCACAAAAATTAAAATTAACCCTTAATAGCACTTGGGGTCAAAATTACCCCAAACTTCTAAAACCATTAAAAAATAGTCAATTTCAATAGTGCTGATGACAATTTGATTTTTATAGGAAACAAACTTTAAAATATTGTGTTGTGTATTAGAAAATAGTATTACGAAGCCATTTTGAAAAATGTTCACAATTTTGTTCAATTTTGACAACACATTTTTCAAACGGCAAAATATTGTATTTATACCTGATTTTTGCTTTAATAAAGTAATTAATATTTTATTGAGGATTTTTGAATAATAAAATTGATTTTAACACTTTAGTGTACTTTTGATTTATTAAATTTAAAAAATAATTTGAATGATTGAGTTTACTTAACTCTGAAAAACATTAAAGTTAGCACCATACATATCGAATGTGTTTTTCGTGATTTTAAAAGTTGAGTGTCTTTTTAACCCCAAGTGCTATTAAGGGTTAATTTTAATTTTTGTGCTGTTATTATAAATACTAGACATCATGTTATACTTTTCATGAGTTTCATCAAAATCGGACCAAAAATATATAACATTTCGCTATTTTTCCATGAGAAATTCCAAATATTGAAAAACTTGACCTTTGACCTTCTCGATTTGAGGGCTAACATATCGCTGGCTTAACATGCAAAGGCTCTAAGTCCATTTTTTTTTTAGAAATTGAGATTTTAATGCAGTAATGTACAATAAATAAAAATACATTGATTACAAGGAAAAAAATTGGAGCTATCTCGCATTTTGTTGTTGTTTTGTAGTGATGAGCAAAAGCGCTTAATCCAATTTAACACTATCACAAGAAAAAGCTCTAAGTCCCTATAAAAAGTACAGTTTATCCATTTCTGTCAAATTGTTCAATAACATGTATTAAAACAAGTAAGAAAAAATGGTCGGTCATGCCCAACCATTTTTTCTTTTAAATTTTAAAAAGTAATTTTCGGAAGAGGGTCTTATTTGGGATCTATGACTAATTATGGACCGATCGCCATAAAGTTATTTGCGTTGAATTTTATGTGTATACCAACATTTTTAAGAGATTTATGTCGTAAAGTGATTTTTGTAAGCGGGCCCTATATGGGAGCTATGACTAATTATATACCGATCGCCCTGAAGTTAGGTGACACGATTTCCATAGTATAAAGTATTTCGGGAGGACATTTGTATGGGAGCTAGGGGAAATAATGGACCGATTTCAGCTATGGGCCTAAAAAAGTGTATATACCACATTTTATCGAAATGTCTTCAAAATTAATCGACTCATAAAGTGATTCTGAGTCTATCGGTATAATTTAAGATGGGTGTTAGACTAATATTTTTGGGCGTTACAATTATCTACACAAACGTATTATAGATATGTATATTCGGCTGTGCCGAATCTTATATCCTTCACCAAATTGTACTTTAAAATACAAATTTTAAATATTTTTAGGTATACAAAATTTAAAAAAAAGATTCAAAATTGTTTCTTAAAATTTAAAAAAAAAAATTCTTTCTAAATTGTTCAAGTTTTTTAAATAAAAAAATTTAAAAAACTTGAAAAAAAGTTTTTTAAATTTTTTTAAAATTATTAGTGATAAACAAGTAGGAGAGCTATATTTGGCTGTTCCGAATCTTATATATCCTTCTTAAAAAAGTTTTTTCCATTTTTTTTTTTAAAATTTTTAAATTTTTTTTTTAAATTTTTTAAAATTTTTGAAAATTTTTTTTAAATTTTTTAAAATTAAAAAAAAAGAATTATGGCAAAAAGAGTTTTTTGATGAAAAAAAAAATTCGGGTTAAAATATATTTTTCCTGATTTTGACCCATTGTAGGTGCAACTTTCTATAGCCTTATATAAATCGTTGCAATGGACTTTGAAATTTCTATCATTAGATACCCATATTGTCTATATTACCGACATAGTAATCCAGATATAAAATCTAGTATATAAGAAATGAAAGACCTATAAGAAAAAGACCTAAGTCCACAGAAAAAATACAAACTAAGCAAAAAACCTTTTATCTCGGCAAATACTTATGTTATCATTTTGCTTTTACGCACATCGAAAACAAAGAAAAATACAAAAAAAAATTGCATTTACAGAATTCAAAAAGGAGAAACAAACTCCTGTAAAATTTTAAAATATGGACTTAGAGCCTTTGCATGTTAAGCCAGCGATATGTGGGTTTTGATACATCTTATTCTATATTATCTTCTTATCTATCTTCTATATAAATAAAAATAAAATGTCGTTCGTTCGTAATTGCATCAGTTGAGAAGAGACCACGCCCACTTTTTACGATTTATCCGAAATATGAAAACTGCTGCACCGATTTGGCTAATTTTTTGTTTCAATGTTCATAGTAATCCAATTTAAGTTTTTACTGAATTGTTTAAGTTTTTAATGAATTGACCACAGCAATTTTTTTCGATATATTTAAAACCGAACGACACCTGGAGCGATTTGGCTAATTTTTTTTAATGTTCGCAATTGTCCTAAAATTTTTTTACAGAAAAAAAAAATTGTCCACGTCCATTGTACATTTGCAAAATACATCGATCTGTGATCACTCATATTTCACACCAAAATAACTTAAATCATAAATAATTGGCCAATAAGCGTTTAATCAAGAAAAGCAGCTCGACCTGTGATCACTCATATTTCTTAAAAAAATAGATTTTTTATATAAATTGGCGTAATAAGCGTTTAATCAAGAAAAGGAGCTCGATCTGTGATCACTCATATTTCTCAAAAAAATAGATTTTTTATATAAAACCCCAAAATATCTAAATACGCTAATAACTTGGCCAATAAGCGTTTAATCAAGAAAAGGACCTCGATCTGTGATCACTCAAATTTCTGAACAAAAATCAATTTTTTATATAAAAACTCAAAATATCTAAATTCTCTAATAACTTGGACAATAAGCGTTTAATCAATAAAAGGAGCTCGATCTGTGATCACTCATATTTCTGACCAAAAATCGATTTTTAATATAAAAACTCAAAATATCTAAATTCTCTAATAACTTGGCCAATAAGCGTTTAATCAAGAAAAGGAGCTCCATCTGTGATCAACCATATTTCTCAAAAAAATAGATTTTTTATATAAATTGGCGTAATAAGCGTTTAATCAAGAAAAGGAGCTCGACTTGTGATCACTCAAAATATCTAAATACGTTAAAAACTTGACCAATAAGCGTTTAATCAAGAATAGGAGCTCGATATGTGATCACTCACATTTCTGACAAAAAATCGATTTTTTATATAAAAACTCAAAATATCTAAATTCTCTAATAACTTGGCCAATAAGCGTTTAATCAAGAAAAGGAGCTCGATTTGTGAACACAACTCGATTTTTTATATAAAAACTCAAAATATCTAAATTCGCTAATAAGTTCGCTAAATCAAGAAAAGCAGCTCGATCTGTGATCACTCGTATTTCTGAACAAAAAAAATGTTAGATTATCCAATATGTTCTGCCTATTTTTACTTTTTGTTAAATTTTTTAATAATTTCGAATTACTGAAATTAAATTTCGTTGTTTAGCTTTTATTTTTAACTATTTTGTACCATTCGTGGGCCGATTTTCTCGATTGATGTATGAATTTTATTGGAGTCTAGAGAAAGTTGATTTCAAGATAGAGACGGACATGGCTATATCGACTCTGCTATCTATAACGATCCAGAATAAAGTATATTATGGGGAAGCAAATGAAAAATTAAGAAATTACAAACGGAATGAAAAAATTATATATATCCTTGCCACTCATGACAAAGTTATAACTTTTTGGATTTTTTTTTGAACATTAAATAAATATGATGGGAAATTTTGAAAATACTTGCCTTAACAACATGAGGCATTGATTGCAGTTTTCAGGGAAGTCTTTACTAAAATATAATTAATTTAATTTCATATTTTATTTTAAGCTACGTTGCCATTAAATATGTTCATAATATTATTTATGCGTTATAGTCATTAATTACAGAGTTTTTAAATTTTATTTTTGTTGTTGAAATTTCTTCTTAATTAATTACTTATATTTAGTTACCCTACACTATGCAGGGTAGCATGTGAACACACAAATAACATCATTAAACAAATTTCTGTTTACACAGAGAAAACACATCCATTGTGATAAACGAATTTGTTAACAATTGAAAGAATAAGTTATATATAGAGATTCATAGTTCAGTTCATAACCATTACGATTGAACCAAATTTTGGTCCCAACATCTAATATTTTGTTGGCACAAAGAATCTGTTATTACTGTGTAAGGTTATTCTTTCAAGGAAATATTTTTTGAATAACTGTCCCGCAAATCGCTGTCAGGAGAAAAAATCCCCTTTTAAGAACATGAAGTGTAACAGCTCTTAAAGTACAAACTAGTCGTTTATCACTAATTTACTGTAATTTTCTAGCTTATTTAACTTGCAGATAATTTATCATGACTATGAATTGAAAACCACAATAACCAGCAAGTGCTACTGACATTTTTTATAGTTTTTCCTTTTTTTCACATGAATACATAATTTTTTTTAAATATTTTATCATTTTATCATATAAAATATTTATGAAAATGACTAGAATATGCATATAAATTACTGGTACTTATTTATTTATGTATGTCATGTCAACAGCATACTTTATAAACAAATTTAAGAAATAAGTATATCATGGATAATTAACCTTTTTCAGCATTAACTATGAAAGGAGAAATACAAGCTATAAAAACAATAATCAAGGCCTGGTAAAAAGATATGAGTACAAATGGAAAGATGTGTGAAAAAAATGTGTAATGTTCAAAACAAGACAAATCTCCATTTAACTAACCACCACTTTCAAAAACAAAATCCCCAATCCAAAGATATTAATATTAATGAAGTACTATTTCTTTAATTTCATTTCAACTGCCGTCCTAAAGATATGTTCCATTTATAATTTATTCCTTTAAACGTTAATAAATAACAAACCTAAAAGTAATAAAGTATTTACGAGTATGAAAACGAAAACGGATATTTACATAAAATTTATTTGCAAAACTCTTTGGGGAACATGACAAAGCATATTTATTAAGGGAATAGAAAGTCTCAATAGTAATTTTACAGCAATTAGCTTTATTTTTTATCGTTTAATATACACATGTATTTGAAAATCATTTTACCCAAATGTTTTAATATTTGCATAACTTTCCTTTTTAATATGTACATAACAAGGAATATATACGTCCGTACAATTGGGAGTATGCGTAACTAGGAGCAATGAGAAAATCAAAGTAAATTTTAATGGCTCATAAAGGACCTTAAAGATTTAAAAATATAAAGTTTAATTAGGGGACATGATAGTCAATGAACTTATGAAATTGTTAATCTAAGTGGAAGGTTTTTAAATTTGAAATTAAATTGATGTGTTAATTAATATATGAGATATAAATATAAGAAAATATAAAGTTAAATTAGTTTTATTGTAAAATGAATATAAGTGGTTACAAATCACATTCTCAAAATGTAATAAAGACTTTCTGAACCTCATCATACAATCTTCATCCTTTCGGCATGGATGGTACACATATGTACCAACAAGTTTTAAACGCTACTAATTTTTTTTTTAGGATTTTCAAAGTCACTACTTAATTTTTTTATACCACCACTAAATAGATAGGGGTATATTGAGTTTGTCTTTCCATTTGTAACATATGGAAAATTGGTCGTAGAATCATAAAGTATATACAGTAGCGAGCATAAAAAATGCAACGCTATGCAATGTGATTTTCAACAGCACTGATTTTTCTCAAAAAGGCATCCAGTTGTCCATATCTGCTGTTTATACCCTACACCACCACACAGAGGGATGGCTTCATACATTTTTTGGCAAAAATTATAAGGAGTGGTCGTAGAGCGCTGAAATTTGGCACAGAGAATTATATGGACCAAACTAAGAAAAAAATAATACTTTATCAAAATCGACCACGCCCAACGCACCCTGCCCATACAATCCAAATGGATTTTTTCGCATAAAATTGTTCCTATCCAAGTAAAAGTCTAGAAATTTGGTACATATATTTCCTGAAACAAAAGAAGAACGGATAAAATCGGACATGCCCACCGCATACCGCCCATGCAATCAAATGCAATACATTTTTGTATAAAAATTATAAGGAATGGTCGTAGAGCATTGAAATTTGGCACCGAGAATTATATGGACTAAACTAAAAAAAAATAATATGTTATCAAAATCGACCACGCCCAACGCCCACTGACTATACAATCCAAATAGATTTTTTAGCATAAAATTTCCAAGTAAAAGTCTAGAAATTTGGTACATATATTTTTTGAAACAAAAGAAGAACGCATGCAGAGTTTCAATAAAATCGGCCAAGCCCACCGCCCACAAAACCCATACATAGATAAGAATTTTTTGGATATTTCGTTTATTATTCGACAAAAAATTTTAAGTTTTCATCCTGTTCCGAAAACTATTTTTTCTTTTAATCGAAACAATCCCCAATCTTGGGGGAAAGTGGGGCTACATTTTTTTCTCCATGGAAAATCCAAAATTAAATAATTTTTAGAGACTTATAGATTTGATCATATCTTCTTAACGGTTTATGATATCCCCATAATTTTTATTTTATTTATGGAGAAATGTTATATTTTTCAAATATGTTAAAGGTAAATGGTATTATTACGAAAATTATACATATATAAACCACTGAATTGCGTGAAAATATAGGTAAATTTTTGCTTAACACCCTTGCGTGGACTTTACTTAAATTTTTTTAAAAATAAAATAAATTTTTTCTTAAAACTATAAGTGTACATTTCATCTTTAAACATTTCTCTACAAAACTGCATCATTTGATTTTTAAAATTGAGTGTTTGAAAAATTTACTTTTTGACACCAAAATCCCTCTGTGCATCATAGTGGGGAGGGTATTATGCGTTTGTGCAAAATATAGTTTAACACCCACCTTAAAGTATACCGATCGACTTAGAATCATTTTCTGAGTCGATTAAACGATGTCCGTCCGTCCGTCCGTCCGTCTGGCTGGCTGTCAATGTAAACTTTGTGCGCAGAGTAAGGTCGCAATTTTGCAGATATTTTTATAAAATTTGGTACATATAATTTTTTCGGCCCAAGGACGAAGCCTATTGAAACTGGCTGAAATGTCCTGCCGAAATTGGACTTTATCGGTCATAAATGTTTAATTAATACATGTATCTACACAAAATTCGCTCCAAATAAGTTTTATATATAAAAAATTCATGTCACAAAATTTTGTTACGATCGGTCAATAATTAGTCATAGCTCCCATATAGACCCGCTTCCGAAAATCACTTTAACGTGCATAAATTGCTTAAAAATGTTGGTATACTCACAAAATTCAACATAGTTAACTTTAATATAGACATAAATCACACGACCTAATTTCATGGTGATCGGTCCATAATTGGTCATAGCCCCCATATAAGGCCCACTTCCGAAAATCACTCAAAAATATAAATTATTGAAATTTTAAAAGAAAAATGTTTTTGCTCTTTTACTTAGTGTAGGGAATTATATGGTCGGGCTTGACCGACCATACTTTCTTACTTGTTTTATATTCTTATTGATCATAGGCAATTATTTTATGAAATTTTGTCCAATATTTTTTTACGTAAGGATAATTATAAAATTTTTAGTAAACACTGTGGTAAAATTGTTCGAGCAAAAAATATGCAACTTTACAGAAATTTACTTAATTTTTAAAAATTTTGAAAAAAATTATTATAAAAAATTCCTAAAAACTATAATACTGTTACAATACAGTAATTTACTGTTAATACTAATAATAAACTCAAGGATATTAATTCTACAAAGGATAACAGAATTAACGAATGATGCATTTTCTGTTCAATATGGTGAATTTTAAGAAAACCAAGAAAATTTTAAGAATTTTTACTTATTTCTTTACCAATTTAAAATCTTGAAAAGCAAATCAAATAATTGTGGTGGTGTGCCTAAAACTAAGTGTATAAGAGCACAAGATCAAAAGGATATGACTAGTTAATGTTAGAAGGGTGCTGAAATTTAATGCGAAAATAATATTTTCACAATCATATGACATCATGTGGTCTTTAAAAATTACAAATAATGAAATCATATTCAAATATCCATTTATTTTAGTAACCCCCAGTAACACGAAGTCTGGTTATATTTTAACTAATAGTTATACTGACAGTTTTCATACAAAAATAAATTTAACCGACTGTATAACTATTAGTTAAGGCATAACCAGACTTCGTGTTAATGGGGGTAAGTAAACGAATTCCAAAACAGCGGAAGTTAATTGTAAATAATATTAAATTTGACACTATTCATATTTCATAGAATCCTATGTTTAGCTTACGTGATTACTAAGCTATCGCATTTTTTTACTATTTTAATTTAATATTTAAGGGAATATCTGTGACCAGACGGCCTAAGTAACAGATCGAAACTATCAGACTCGATTAAATTAAAATTACATTAATTGACCTTCCATATCATACTGCTGCACCATTTTAAGCATAAAGGACCTGCTCCGAAAAGCATAGGCGCTTAATTTATTTTTGTAAATAATATATGGTTTATTGCATTTTTTGCTCCTTATTATATTTACATCATTAAATTATCTTTTGGAGATTGAAATAGTCATAAATGTCCACATGTGTTCGTTTGGGTAGCATCAAAGATATGATGTCACAGCCTTGATTACTTCAATGTCTAACAGTTTAGTTTTATTTTAATAAAATCCATTTCAAAACTAGCAATTAAAATTATTTCGGCACTCTAATCATAACACAATTCTTAATTATATCTAAATTTTTATAATGGAATAAGAGCATGGCGTTTTTTGGATAAAATGTTTATCCTTTTGAATTTTAATGTCCTTAAATTTGTTTGTATTAATAGTAAATGATGGTAATGCAACACTGTTACAGTTTTTAGCAATTTTTTGTAATTATTTTTTTCAAAATTTTAAAAATTAAGTAAATTTCCGTAAAGTTGCATTTTTTTGCTCGCACAATTTGACCACTGTTTTTACTAAAAATTTTATAATAATCCTTAAGTAAAAAAATATTGGACAAAATGTCATAAAAAAAAACAGCAGATGTGGGCAATTGGATATTTTTTGAGCAAAATCAGTGCTGTTAAAAATCACATTGCATGGCGTTGCATTTTTTATGCTCTCTACTGTATATATTTGATCCTTCTAAAATACTAAGACGATCCAGCTATATTCGTCAATCTGGCTATTGTTGGCACGGAAAGGACTATGCTATTTTCCCCAAATTATTCCTTGTTGATCAGGAATCAGGAATGGGCAACATCAGTCAAGTAGAACAAGAGTTATGGACAACCTCCAAAAAAGTTGAAATTTATTTTTAGTAGAGCGGGAGACAATATAGTTGGATACCCTATTGCCACCGATAAGCACCTTCGCCCTAGACTTTGAAGCACACATGAGAGTTATATTCCATTTTGGGTCAGATATAAGTGGTGTAAATAGTAAGGAGATCAGATGGAGTGGAGTATTTCCTACATCGTTTTCGAAAACCAAGGCACTTTTTTCGACACATTTCTCCAGCGGACATCGCACTGAATACTAATGACTAGAAAATCAAGAGCTTCTAATTCCTTAATATTTACACCGCCAATAAAAACAGATGGAGCAACATGATCAGTTGCGCGTTTGTGTGTTAATATGCAACATTGAGTCTTGCGTGCATTAAAATTTCCTCTATTTGCGCAACTCCATTCAGAGATTGTTATAAGATTTTGTCCCAATCTCCGACAGTCTTGGTCTATAATTGAATGAATATGAATGGCAAATGTTGCTGAATGGCAAAAGAGTAGATAGGGTTGAAAATTAGACGTAGAAGGTCGTTTAGAAAGGACGGAGCATTGCGGTACCCCTGAATTCATTTTGAACTCGTTTGATGAGATTCCATCTATAACAACTCGTATAGTGTTATCTCTGAGAAAGCTCCATATAAATCGAAAGAAGTTATTACCGACACCAAAACCAAAAAGTTTTGATAAAAGTGCACCATGCCACACTCTATCGAACGCCTTAGAAATATCTAGAAACATCACTTTACTTTCGCCAAAACGGTGTATGACACCATTTAGAGCATCCTCTATGAAAGCCATACTGCCAGTCGCTGAGTAAATTGTTGGACTCTAAATATTTAACAATACTCTCCATAACTTTGGCAAGTGCAGAACAAATTGCTATTGGGCGATAATTTTAAGGGTTGTTAGCCTCTTCCTTTTGGCATTACATTAGCAATCTTCCAACATACAGGAAGGCACAGTATAAAGTGCTGAAAATATTTGCTAATGGACGAACTAAATTCGAAGAATACTGCTTCAAGACCACTGCTGGTTTACCATCAGACCCAGGAGTCTTTTGCGCAGCGAATCAGTTTCGAAATTTTTATTATCATGACAGATTCCGAATGCTTCCTCTCTAGATCTGATTGCAATTTTGTACTTCTGATTAAACCAGAATTTTTCTATAGTTTTAATAGAAATCTCACAAATACCGATTTCGAACCAAACAACCAAATACAGAATATTTTGATTATGACCCATTGTTCATTGTAATGAAAACTTTGGCTTTAAACCATGGCTTTGACATCGTAAAACTAGCGTAAAAAATCTATTGTATATTGAACGTTTCGTGGCTAAAAAGTTATGAGGTTTTGTAGTATAAAGTAAGAAACAAATTCCTTTTCGTCTTTGCCACAACTATACCGAATACATATGTTGGTTATAATCCATTTCCTTGTGTATGTTTTAATGATTCATATACTTTATTGAGTCTGTTTCATTTGATGAGTACTTCGACTCGAACTAACATGTTTAGATACATCTATAGGTGGCTTTCATTAGGTTCTAACTTCATTTGGTACGAATTAGAGTAACAATCCATCTAGAAATCAGCCATCTCCTACATTTATTTACTAGATTATTGTTGAAATCACCGTTGCCTATTTAAATGCTAAACACAAAAAAAAGCATTATTATCCTTGATGTATATATATTTAGTACATCAGGCTGTTACAAATTTAACAACCATCATATCCCACCACCAAACCAATCTGCGAGAAAATGTATGTATAATAAATTAAAAAAGTTCAACCACCATTAATGTTGTTTGAGAAATCATCGTGAAATATGTTTCAAATTTAAAATTATAATTTTTTTTACGTTTAACTTCATTGAAAACAGCTTTCGTGTTAGTTAATTTGTACATACTTTTATTACCTTATTTAAATAATTAACATGACAACGGCTGTTTGGACTTGTAAAGGGAGGTACATTTTTTATTAGCATATTGAGTTTAAGAGATTGGTAGGTGACATTCTACGTTTGTCTATACATATATGAGAAAAATTTTCTATAAAATGATCTGGATATTCCTTTGAGTTTGATTTGCTCAGAGAAAGTTCTTCAAAAATATTGTTATGTATTTACAGCACTAATTCGAGAACTCCTGGCGAAGCTCTAGATTACTCTCCAAAGTTCATCATTGAAAATTTAGATGAAAAATTCACCTATAACAACATTGTCAAACTTCTCAGCAGTTAAGCTAGTAAGTAGTCAACTAATGTCTGACTCAAATTTGTATATTTTGGGTAACTTGACACTTATGTGCTCTTTGTAGTTCAGAGAGAAGTCAATTTATTATTTTATACATTCCCTATAATCTAGTGTGAAGACAATTGTCACTTAAATGTCTCTAAGTAATGTAGAGTGTAATCACTTTAAACGTATATTTTGCACTGCACTTTTTATACAAATTGTGTTGATATAATTCTCATACAGTTTATTTTATTTTTGCTTAAGTATACTGACATCCCATATAACCTAGCATGAAGTCAACAATTTGAACATATCTTTAGTAACGTATAATGAATTCGCTGTGACCACATTATGTAAATTGATATAAAAAACTTCCAAATCATAAAAAATATTAATTTAATGTGTTTTAATGTTGGTCTCATAAAATTCAAATTGACGCCAATTGCTGCGGTGGCTAATGCTAATAACGAAATCAGTGTAAATAAATTTTACACCATTAAAAAAACACAAAATGCACAGATTTTTATTAACATAAACATATTAAGGACTTGTGTTGGCAAAGTTTTACAACTTTGCTCAAAAGTTTAAATTTATTTTGTTGCTTCAATGAAAAAAAAGTATGACTGAAACGTTATGCCAGAAAAGTAAGAGCAGTAAAGATATAAAAAAAACATAGGCACTACCAAAATTATTGTAGTCAATAGCTATTTTTTTAAATAATTATTGGAATAAGAAAAATTAAGGCTGAAGAACAAAACGCGTTTTTCAAGTAAGTAGATTTGTTTGGCTACTGTCCAAAAGCAGATGTAACAACTTGAAAAATAAGATAGTTCCGATAAAATAGCATGAAATGTGAACCCATTTATATAGAATCGAATGAAATATGTACCAGTTCAAATATAATCAAATGAAATATGAACCGATTTATGTAGAGTAGAATGAATTTCGATCAAGTTCATATAGAATAGCATGAAATATGAACGAGTTCATTTAAAATAGCATGAAATATTAACGAGTTCATACAGAATAGCAATAAATATGAACGAATTCATATACACTAGATGAAAAACTAAAATATGAAAAACCCTTAATTTGTTAACAGTTTTAAAAAAAAGTCTTGAAACATTTTGCAATAATTTCAACAAATTCTATAAAAATACACCAAACTAATCTGAAATATTAATTGTTTCTAAATATTTCACATGTTTTTATTATTAATATAAAACAACTAAAATAAAAGTCTTTCTACAACCTTAATTTTTTACGAGCTCGTTTTTCCAATCTAACCAAACACCTAACCATTCCATCTTCGAACAATTCATAATACACATGAATATACTCCTCAAATACTTACATAGATAGATACAATACAATGTGAAAACTAAATACATTAAGTTAAATTAAGTTTGCCAGTGGCTTAAATGATTCCCTCTTCAGAGACTTACCTTTATTAAAGAAAATGTCTCCGTTGCCACCCACCAACAGTACAACAATTCTTAACAACGTTGTGAAACTTTCAAATATCTATTCATATTTTTGTAAATTTTAGATTTAACTACAGATTATGAAATTAATACAAAGTGAATAGGTAAAATTTAAAGAAAATAGCAAGAATTTAACCATTTTAACCACGGGCAAATATCATTATCATTTAATGGTCATCTTAATAAACGTTTTCTTGCTGTTTAAAGACAAAATTATTAAATTGTTCTGTAAAGTAATTTTACAAGATTTTTTGTAATATGATTTTTTTTAGTTTGAAAAGGTATTTTGTTATCAGTGTTTGTTATCGCAAAGTCCTTTTGTTTGGATAGTAGTTTGTGCTGAAATATATACACCTCAAATTTGTATATGATGTATGTATGTTAGGGTGGCCCTTAATAAACGAAAGTTGGATTTTGGCCATTCTCACCCCCCAGTTTGGTGAACATTAGTAAAAAAATCATCCTGAAAAAATTTTAGGTAAATCTGTTGGGGTTAAGACGTGCCGCAAGCCCTCTGAAGTTTTGAGATGCATTTACAAGGGGAAAAAATTCATTTTTTTCAGTTTTTGTAAAAATTTTGCCATTAAAAAATTACTTTTGTAATTCAATTTAAAAGAATCGAAATGTGTACGTAATTGTCGTTCTAATGAGACATAAAAAACAGAAATCGGTTAAAAAATTTTAAAGTTATTAAAAATTCGCCAGGCCATTAACGTGTCTCAGGCCACTAGAACAAGAAATGTTGGAACAAAATTAACATATTTTGAGAAATATTAAAATAAAAGCTCATTTTTACTTAAAATATGTCCATATTTACTTGTATATGAGTTTTTGTCTTCGTAGGATACCGTTAACCTATTCTTAGGTATGAACAAAAAAATTTAATTTTTTTAACGGCAGTTTCAAAACTCCATTTTCAAATTTTTAAAAATTTTGTTAAACAAATTTCAGAATTTTTTGATCATCTCATTGGGATTTATTAAGAGTGGGAATAAAAATGTGAAAAAATTATGAAAATATCTCTTATAGTTTTTCCGTACCTGCGATTTAAATTTTGAAATTTTCGAGAAAAACCAATTATTTGGCAATTTTTAGGCCAATGAGCTCTATTTCCTTACTCTTATGAATTTTAAGTAAAACCTATTCAGAATATTATAGTCCAGATAATTCAAAATATACTCTGAAACTTCTACTAAAATCGGAAGACGTTAACCCTTAAATCGTGAAGGTCAAAGGTCAAATTTTTCAATATTTGGAATTTCTCTTGGAAAGATTTTGAAATGTTCGAAATGTTGTATATTTTTGGGCCGATTTTGATGAAATTTAACAAAAATATAACACAAAGCCTAGTATTTACAAATAGCACTTGGTGTTAAAATGACCCCAAACTTCTAAAACCATAAAAAATTATGATTTTAAAAGTTTGGTGTCATTTTAACCCCAAGTGCCATTAAGCGTTAATTTCCATTCTTGTGCTGTTATTATAAACCCTAGAGTTTATGTTATATTTTTGTTAAATTTCATCAAAATCGGCCCAAAAATATACAACATTTCGATCATTTCGAAATCTTTCCAAGAGAAATTCCAAATATTGAAAAATTTTACCTTTGACCTTCACGATTTAAGGGTTAACGTCTTCCGATTTTAGTAGAAGTTTCAGAGTATATTTTGAATTATCTGGACTATAATATTCTGAATAGGTTTTACTTAAAATTCATAAGAGTAAGGAAATAGAGCTCATTGGCCTAAAAATTGCCAAATAATTGGTTTTTCTCGAAAATTTCAAAATTTAAATCGCAGGTACGGAAAAACTATAAGAGATATTTTCATAATTTTTTCACATTTTTATTCCCACTCTTAATAAATCCCAATGAGATGATCAAAAAATTCTGAAATTTGTTTAACAAAATTTTTAAAAATTTGAAAATGGAGTTTTGAAACTGCCGTTAAAAAAATTAAATTTTTTTGTTCATACCTAAGAATAGGTTAACGGTATCCTACGAAGACAAAAACTCATATACAAGTAAATATGGACATATTTTAAGTAAAAATGAGCTTTTATTTTAATATTTCTCAAAATATGTTAATTTTGTTCCTACATTTCATGTTCTAGTGGCCTGAGACACGTTAATGGCCTGGCGAATTTTTAATAACTTTAACATTTTTTGACCGATTTCTGTTTTGTATGTCTCATTAGAACGACAATTACGTACACATTTCGATTCTTTTAAATTAAATTACAAAAGTAATTTTTTAATGGCAAAATTTTTACAAAAACTGAAAAAAATGCATTTTTTCCCCTTGTAAATGCATCTCAAAACTTCAGAGGGCTTGCGGCACGTCTTAACCCCAACCGATTTACCTAAAATTTTTTCAGGATGATTTTTTTGCTAATGTTCACCAAACTGGAGGGTGAGAATGGCCAAAATCCAACTTTCGTTTATTAAGGGCCACCCTAATGTATGTACTTGCATTAAATTATTGTTAATAACTTTAGTTAATATAAATCTATCACTGTTTTTATTACATCAATAGTTTCAAAAATCTAAATTTGTAATCTTTACCTAACCTTCACATTACTATAGCAATATAGCATCAATTAATTTCAAGTTATATACATATGTTGCTTTGTTCTTTAAATTTAAAAAAAATTCCATTAGAACAAATTAAATTCCCTTATGAGTAATTCCTATTTCACTTAGAATCATTCGAGTCAAATTTTATGTTTTTGTTATGCTATTAATTCCCCTTTTCTTGTTAATTGATTGTTAATTGAAAGCAAAATTTATTATTTGCAGAAATTATAGTTATTATGTCAACAGAAGTATTCGAAAATGGTGACAGAACACACTACTTTCGACTTTAAAGAATTGGGGAGTTAAAATTATACCATATTCATACTCTTGCTGCAAAGAGTATCTTGTCCAGATTCAATATTTGTAAAGAGTTTATAATATATTGTTAGCAGATTTGAAATTTATTCATTTAAAATATATAATGTTTTTTGGCTTACCTACGCAACTTTGACTAGGTTTTTAACTATCGACGCCGTTTGCCGCCGCACAGTGGCTCATTTTCGTTTTTCATCGGCCAAAACTCTGTAACTTTTGAACCGATAGAGATATTTTAGAATTTTTTTTGTGGACAGATATCTCCTTAAATTTTTCTCCAGTTTTAATTTCTTACAACTTTTATAAAAAAGTTGTAAACAGATAAAAACAAGTAAGGAAGTATGTTCTGTCAAGCTCTACCATGTAATACCCTACACTATAATTTATTTTCGTGAATGATTTTCGGTTGATGGTATTATATGGGAGCTATGACTAATTATGGACCTATCGCCATGAAATTAGGTCGTATGATTTATGTCTATATGAATGTTATTTCTGTTGAATTTTATGTTTATACCAACATTTTTAAGAGATTATGCTCGTTAAAGTGATTTTCGGAAGCGGGCCTTATATGGGATCTATGACTTATTATGGAACGATCGCAATGAAACTAGGCTGTGTGATCTATGTCCATATGATGTAGTTTTAAGAGATTTATGCTCGTTAAATAAATTTTTGGAAGTGGGCATTATATTTGAGCTATGACTAATTATGGACCGATAATCATAAAATTAGGTAATGAATTTTGTATATATTGTTAGCAGATTTGAAATTTATTCATTTAAATATGCACATAATGATTTTTGGCTTACCTACGCAACTTTGACTAGGATTTTAGCTATTGGCGCCGTTCGCCGACGATCTAGTTTTAAAATAGAATTAAAGTTTAACCTATTGTCTAAAAGATATATCACAATTAGCTGCCTTTTGGTGCCTATAAACAAATGGCATGCAAAAATGTTGAGAAACTCAGAAATTTAAGAAAAAAAATTATCAACTTTTTTTGATTTTAGTTGCTTTTATAGCTTATTTTGCTATAAAAATTTATAACTATATGTAAAGTAAATTTAGTCCTTAACAAAACAGTGTTTTATCTTTTTTAACCGAATGAAAGTTGTAAAAGTTATTCAACTTTTCATTAACATATTTGAAAAACAAAAAATTAAGTATAAAAAAAATGTTAGTACAATTTTTAATTTGCAAGGTAAATTTTTTCGAAAAAGTTTAATAACTTTTGCAAATGTAAACCGATTTTAACAAGTACTGTCTCATTTTTGTCTATATAAAATTATGTTTAAAACACTGTGCAAAAAAATTGGTTTTCATAGAAATAAATTAAAATAACTATTGGTGAATTTAAAAAAATATAAAAAAAATGCGAAACTTTTATTAAAACTTACATAATTTCATGAAATATTCAGATAATTAGGAAAGATTAATTCGACGCCTCTCCATAATTGTTTAAAATTTTGAAATCGGTCTAAAAATATAACTCACATATTACTATAGGTACTATAGTACTATTACTTTTATACAAAAAATAAAAAATGTATTTTTAAACGTTCATAATTTTTTTTATAATAAGGGTACTCATTTAAACGCTTAAGTTTCCCATTTGTGCAAGTGTGCAAATTTGCGCGACGTGTTTCATGAACCCACCTTTACAATTTTGTGCAAGTTTATACAGAAAATTTATTTGTATTTGAAAAATGTCAAATAAAAATAAATTCAACAACATTTTTTTTCAAATTGTATAAATTTAAATTTTAAAAATGTTGAATGAAAGTTAAATCTTTGGAACAAATAATGGTATACATAATGTGGCAGATTCTGTTTATGTTCCAGCTGTTGGTTAATTTTTTCATACACAATGCCATTTAATCCAATTCTGTCCATTCTGTTCCAAAGTTACACAATTTTCACATGCAAAAAAATTTTTATATTTTATTTGATTTTTATTTCTTATAAATAAAAGTAAACAAAAGCAGCTGATTCATCAAATGCACAATAAATTCAAGTTTGCGAGTCTAAATTGTCGCGCAAACTTATCGGAGTTGTGCAAACGAATTTCCATACATTTTTTGACAGTTCATTTGCGAGAGTGTAAAAATGCACAGATTGCACAGTTTGCGAGACATTTAAGCGTTTACATGAGGACCCTTAATGATTAAATTTGTATGTTTGAAAATACAAATTAAAGCTTAAAGTCCCACCTATTCAATAGAGAAAAAATATTACAGAAATACTCATTAAAAAGTTACAGATTTTTGATCCGAAAATGACCAAAATTTTCCAATGTGCGTTGCTCCCCCTTCCCTATAATTATGCGAAGTTCCTTCAAATTTATTTCACTGGAAATTAAGCTACAGAAGCCGAACATCGTTGCACAATCAGTACTGAAGTCATACGGGAAATTGTTTCGGGTCTTCAAGCAATGTTAAACGAACACAACAGCCTTATTCGACTATTCAAAACAGCCCTAGACCAGATGCCGACTGATGATTATGCGGTTGTGATAAGAGCTGACAAGACACCGACTGGTGAGCATGAACGGCGCTTCAATGCACCTGTGATAGACGATGTCGCAGTTGTTATGGTTGTCACAGGCTTCGAGCGGCGATATATAATCATCCATTGCCGGAATGCAAGTGTTCAACGCGTTGCCGAAACTCATCGGTCATATGATGCCCTACAATATCCAGAGCTTTTTCCACGGGATGAGGATGGGTATCATTTTAGCATAATGCAAATGAATCTTAACTTTATGAATATCATCTTATGGTCAGGCCAAATGAATGTAATTATTTGTTGAAATGTCGCGAACTCTTCCATCAATTCATCGTCGACTTATACGCGAAAATTGAAAGTGAAAGCCTACCCTTATTTTCGGTTGAATAAAAAAATGCTACGCGTCGAGGAATACGTCCATTAGAGTTCGTTTGTGACCAGGTCATTTCATTTATTTTTCGGGTCTCAAAATTTTTTCTGAAGGTTTTTGCGTAAATAAAAATAATGGCGTTCTTTTTTTTTTGGAAAAAAAGAACGCCCCCTAAAGACGCGGATTTTGACCACATTTTTCTGTAGAGCAAAAACTGTTGAATATATTGCAAATCTGATTTCACCAATGGATTCTGCATCAAAAATTAATACAATTGATGTTTTTTGAATCCTTATAAATAGTTCCACAAACCCACAACAGGGAGCGCAAATCTCCAAAAATTTCACCAAAAATCATATATTTGGCGAAACTCAATGCTGGATGTACTCGGCTGACGAGCATAAGCGAGGCCTGACACACTCCCATATTTTAGTCTGGCTTAAACAAATAAATCATGCCAACTCAAATCGATGATGTGATTTCCGCAGAACTCCCGAATCCCACAGAAGATCCGATTCTATTTGAATCAATACGAAAACACATGATCCACGGACCTTGCGGTGAACTGAGCACAAACTCACCATGCACGAAAGCTGCTCCGAGAAACTCAAACTAAAGGCGATGACGGTGGAAATACAACGACAATCAAAATGCGCAATGAAGCAGTTGAAAGATGGATCGTGTCCTACTCACCGCATCAAAGTTGAGTACTGCAATTCAATAAAGTCAATCAAATACATTTGCAAATACATCAACAAATGCAGTGATATGGCAGTATGCGGGCTGGCCAATACAACTGACGAAATCACCCAGCTCCAGATGGGGCGCTACATTCATTCAATATCCACTAGCGATATCCTACAGTTCAACATCTAGCAATTTATTTGGAAACTGTCCAGCGTGTTTATTTCACCGAGCAAAATGCTGAAAATAGAGTAGAGCAGCCGCCACACACCACTCTCACTGCTTTCTTCAATTAGTGTTCAACTGACAATTTCACCGAGACTTTATTAAATTCTGAAGTTCCCAAATATTACACATGGAACATGTCGTTAAAGAAATTCATGAGAAGAAAGCGTGGGGCGATTGTCTCAGAATATGTTGTATTCTGAGGTATTCTTTTATGCCTTGGGAGGTGTCTACACCGTTTATCCAAATAATGCTGAATGTTATTATTTGCGATTATTATTGCATAGGATCAAAGGTCCAACATCATTCGCCGACTTAAGAACGATCAATGGAAACGAATGACAAACTTATCGAGAAGCGTGTTTCAGGATGGGGCTGCTTGAGGCGGCCATTCATAGAATAAGTGTAAAACTATTTCCTCCGTTCCGCGGTCCAGGCATCAGTGTCATGTTCACCGATTGCCATCCAATTCAGGTCAAAAGAAGTGGGTAATCATCGACCTATAGCGATCGCCGTTCTGAAATAAATATTGGCCGTTGAGACCGCCAACCCAATATCCGCACCAACCTGTGACTTTTTCGGTTTGGCATGGACTTTCTTGGATCTCATGTGGATTGGTATCGTCCAATATTTTACGATTTTGTTAATTCTCATCGCGTAAAATTGGTGAAGCGCGCGGAACGTTGTCAAATCAAACTTAGTAAATGAAAGCCAATTCGACAGATATAGCTTCAACAATATGATCGCTATCAACTGTCAAAGTTTGGAAGTTTCCATTTAAAAAGCCTTTACTTTCATTTACAAATTTATAATTAAAATTTTATATGTGCTCCTTTTAAGGGAATGTTACACCAAATTATCAGTTAAATCCTAGTATCCATAAAACACAATTCCTTTCAAGCTTTTCAACCATTTTTAGCAGCACTATAGACCTTATAGTAAATAATAAATAACAATGAATTCAGCTAAAGAACCCAGCAAAATGTATTAAGGAATTTAGTTACTTAATCTTAACCTTGTTCTACTTGTAGATATGTAATAGCCAAAAATATGTTCCTTGGTTACAATTTTATTGTTGGATATTCTATCTCTTACCTTAATACAACAATGTATTGTAGTTTATAATAATACCTAAATATAATTAGCTTTTAGTTGTATTTCTTTTTTTTTGTATACTTTAAAAAATTCATAAAAATTCATCACATCATCATAATTTATATTTTTTTTTTTTTTTTGGTTTGTTCATTCTTATTTTTTCAATGGCTCTATTATACCAGGCATGTCTTTTATTATGAATAAATTTCCAAATAGCAAACTAGTCGCCTTTTACAAAACATGATCCTTTTCTTCTACAAAATTCAAGAGAACTTGATACAAAAACAAAATTATGGAATAGAACAAGATGATTATAATACGAAATATTGTAGTATTCATCTTATAGAAAAGGAAATCTTTTGAAAAACTTTAGTTTTTTATACCAAACATACACACACAAATGGTTTGTAGCAAATTATAAAATACTGTGAAATGGAATTAAAAGTATTTTTTTCTCGTTATACTTAAAAGAAAAAGGAATCTCGAGCACAAAGTTGAAATCGTTTAACTTAGATAATAAAACTAATGATAAATTAGATAATTTTGTAGTAATTCAGCTGCGATAAATTTAATTAAGGTACTTAAAAATGGAATCGTATTATAAGATGTTTCATAAAATTCAGTGCTTCTTCGGACACAATTTATCAGATTTGTCCGGTTATTTAAACAAGCTATAATATAATCAAATTAACTAACTCAAAGCAATTTAGTTTATAGGTCCGAAAAAATCGATTTTAAAGTTTAGAAATGGATAGGATGGATTGTACAATATAAATTTATTCAAAGTATTGGTCGTTGTTAGCTATGACCTTTTCCCTTATTTCTGGAAAATAGATTCCGAGCCAAAAGAGCTGCTCATTTGAGGCCAAGAACAAATCAAGCCAACATCGGATACTCTGTTCCACAGTGAAATGTGTCCCAAATATAGCTTCCTTCTGAGATCGAAACAAACAGGTCAAGGTCGGCATTATAACGTGGTAAAACTTCCCAACCACTTCATTCTAAATACTTTTTAACAGATATTACATAAAGTGGCCAAGTGTTTTCATGATGGAATATTACGGTTTCATATCTGGTTTTTCAGAAAATGTTCGCTTTAAACGAATCACTTGCTTTCGGTATAGAATCCATCATATCTGCTAACAATATATACTAAACTATTTGCAAATATAGAATCTGGACAAGATACCCCTTCCAACAAGGTATAACAATTCTGAAAAAAATAATTATAAATATTAAAAATAGGCCCTTGAGTATGGTATAATTTTAACTCCCCAAATCTTTAAAGTGGAAAGTAGTGTATTCTGTCGCCATTTTCGAATACTTCTGTTGACATAATAATTATAATTTCTGCAAAATCTTAACTTTACGATACAAGTTGTTTTATGGTTAATTTCAATCATTTGCAAAAATCATTTATGAGATGCATACACCTTATATAATCCACAGTGGGTCGACCGGGCTTCACATACGGTCTCTTACGCTTCGGATTATCATAGTGCATCCAATTTTCATCGCAATTAATGATTTGGTGCAAAAATAATTTTCTTTTATATCGTTCAAACATCATTTCGGACAGGCAAAATCGTCTTTTAAGGTATTGCAGCTTCAATTCGTATGGTACCCAATTTCCCTGCTTTTGGATGAATCCAGCTTCTTGCAAACATTTTGAAGTTTACTGGCCTGTGCGATATTTGTCATCCGTGTGAAATTCCCCATAAGCTTTGATGAGCAATCGTTGTGCTTCAACGGCACTTTTTTCAAATTAAAGAACTAAGTGAGAATAAAATTGGTATAACCGGCGCACTAAGAACTAGTCCTTCAGAGGCACTGAACACTATATTGCACCTTGTGCCAATAGACCTTCACATAATGGCCACCTCTGCCTGTAGCGCAGCGAGGCTTCGAGCATCTGGCTGTTGGAGATCGAGAACATATGGGCACGCGGGGATTTTGAGCCAGTTGCCTTCGATTGTTCTCCAACCATCTGACTATATTACTCCATACACAGATTTTAATAGGGTATTCAAGGTCTCAATCCCCTCCAGGAGTGAGTGGGGTATGGGTAATCTCGTGTACAAATATGACACTAGGATATATACAGACGGTTCGAAAATGAGCTGTGGTGTTGGTTATGGAGTCTTCTGTGACGAACCCGAGATAGGTATTTCGTATCGTCTTCCGAATGAGTGTAGTGTTTTCCAGGCGGAAATTTTTGCAATCATGGCAGCTTGCAATACACTACATGATTATAATACCCGCGGCAATATAGGTATTTTTGTCGACAGTCAGGCGGCCCTTCTCTCACTGAATGCCTACACAAATTCATCTTCACTAGTTAGGCAATGTAAGAAATCTCTGTCAAGGCTAGGTCGTCTATCTGATATTACTTTGGTTTGGGTACCTGCGCACAGGGACCACTACGGTAATGAACAGGCAGACGAACTAGCCAGAATGGGATCTGCCTTAGATATCTCCAATGCGGTCTCAGTAGCAATTCCTCTGGGGACTATTAAAGGTATCATCTTCAGACATTTTCTTACAAAGGCTGTGAATAGATGGCGTAATTTAGACACATGTAGGGTAGCCAAGTTGATGTGGCCATCTTTTAACGAAAAACGCACTATGCAATTGATAACCCGGAATAGAAGGGATATATCAAGATTGATGGCAGTATTAACGGGACACTGGGCATTAGGCAAGCACGCAAATCGCCTGGGACTCCCCTTTAACGACCATTGTCGCAGTTGTAAGGATAGGGAATGCCCAGCTCTGAGGGTCAAGAGACATAAATTCATGGGCAACTATACATTGACCAACCTTGGTGAGGTAGCCAGGTCTAAACTTAATGACCTATTAAGATATCTCACAGCTACAGGTTGGGTCTAGCTAGCACTTTTTAGTTACATTGCGATGTAAACGACAATACATCGGACGAGTGGTGTGGTCTCATCAAAACGGGGTCCCTTCGACTCTACTTGATTGTTCGCACGTAGTGAACTACCACGTAAACCAACCAACCAAGTGAGAATAAATGACAGAAAAAAAACCGCATTCAAAAGATAAAAATATATTTTTCTTAAATATAACTCGATAGACTGCTAAAGCAAAGGTCATTGACCAACAAATACACTTGACTTATTTACAGGAAGCATTGCTTTCCCAGAATCTACTACTCAAGAACCTTATAAGGTTATTGTATCAGCACATAAAAGAACAAACAAAAAAAGTACCAACCACAAACTTTTGTTATTTTCATTGCATTTTTATCAATTTATGTATCTGAATTTTATTTCCTTAAAAACATACTTGATTCGCTTAACAATGCATAGACTTCAAAGATTTTTTTCTGTTTAACAATAAAGCAACCAAATCTAAGAAGAAAAAAAAACGAAACACAACATCTTTATAAAAAATATAAATATATGCTGGCAAAGACCACTTAGAGCACACAGAATATTGAAAGGATAAAAAGAGGAAAATATGATCATATATAGAAATATAAGTAAATGGTATAACAAGGATATAAAAATTTACAATAATAGTCGAAGTTAAGTGTAGTAATAAGGAAATGTTTATTGTTAAGAATTGAACTACTTTAGGAATAAATACTTTTAATAGGAAAAAATTTATCTATAATAGAGACTACATTACTTATGACAAAATAGACAATAGGATGAGAAACTATATGAAATTTAAAATCAGTAAAAGGAATATAAATGGTAAAGAAATTATTCCATGTACTT
Source organism: Calliphora vicina (assembly GCF_958450345.1). Taxonomy (NCBI): domain Eukaryota; kingdom Metazoa; phylum Arthropoda; class Insecta; order Diptera; family Calliphoridae; genus Calliphora; species Calliphora vicina. The sequence continues at coordinate 113,453,432 of NC_088781.1, read as the reverse complement.
AAATATAATGATAGGAATGGCTTAAACTATTAACAAAAGACATTTGTATAAAAAGTACAAAATATATATGTAATTTAAAAAAATTTGAAAATTTTCCATAATATGCAATAAATTTTGAGTCATTTCCTTTTTAAATAGTATAGGTTAATATAGAGATGAAACGTAATTGTCAAAAATCATAGTCTGTGTCAAAAACCTAACTCTTTCAACAACAAAATACATACTAGACAATGTATTTTGTTGTTGTATCAATCATATGATTTGTTTTATTTTTGTTCGACAAAACAGAGTATCTCGTATATATGTATATGTAATTCTCTATGATCCTAGTTTACACTTAAAAATTTGTGTCTAATACCAAATTTTCCAATGTATAAAATTGAATTAAAAAACAAAACAAATTGTTGCTGAATTTTGAAAATATTTTCCAAAAACAAATGAAGTTGTCTTTCATCATTATGCTGAATTAAATTACCTAGTATTTAGTCAATTAAGAACTACCTCATTTTGATCAGTAAAATCTCTTTAAATACTTCTGTACTAAGAGTAAATTAAGTACTAGTAAAACTCCTGCTACCACTCCTCTTATTTAGCATTTTATATAATGTTGTTTGTGCAATTCTGTATATTTGTTGTTGTTGTGTCAAAGAAAATAAATATAACAAGAGCAAGAATAACAAAAACAATGGGAAAAAATCAGACTTACAAACACTCCAGAGAGCACTTAAATAGATTTTTCAAAGTGCCCATATTGCCAATTGTTTACATTTGTTTTAAAACACAGACACAAACAAGCACACATATATGCAATACATATAAATTTACATACACACATACTATACGAATCATTATTTTTCTTCCTTATAGACATATACAGTGATTGACAAAACAATGGAAACTTTTCCAAATATTTCATTAGCGATCTAAAATCTGAAATAATTTTTTTAAAAAATTTTAACATTTTTGTACTATTTTATTTGTATACTCTTATTAAGTTAATTTAACAAAAGACAAAGGACATAATTAATTAAATTCTAAAAATGAGAAAACAAAATTAAAAGATATCTTTATTACGGCATTGACAAAACAATGGAAACTTGGGAATTATTTTAACAAATATGGTCTAAACTTTGCAATAACTCAATATTTTGTTGGGTATCCCCTATTTTTTATAACTGCTACACATTGACGATGCATTGAACCAATTAAAGAGTCAATGGTCTCCTTTGAAATATTTTGCCATTCCCTTATAACCGCCTCCGATAAATCTTCCTTCCTGGTGTAATTTTGGGTCCTTATTTCACGATCTACAATTTCCCACAGATTTTCTATGGGATTGAGATCTGGCGATTGGACAGGCCACTTCAAAACACGTACCTCGTTGGATTATAACCACTCGGTTACAACCCTAGAGGTGTGTTTCGGGTCGTTGTCGTGTTGGAATCTCCAAACTAGGGGCATATTTTCCTCAGCGTATGGATACATAACATCGTTTAATATGGTTCTGTATCCTATACCTGTCATGGTATCTTTTATAACATGAATTGGGCCCATACTTTGCCAAAAAACATCCCCATACCATAATATTGACACCGCCAAACTTTACAGTCTTATTTGTGTACTTTGGATCTAATCTTTTTCCCTTTGGTCGTCTTACAAATGTTCTCCCATCACTGCCTCTTAAATTTTATTTGGATTCGTCGGAAAAGAGGACAGTATTCCATTTATGTATCGACCAGTTTAAATGATCACTGGCAAATTGTAGACGAGCAGAACGGTTCTTTTTAGAAATGAGTGGTTTTTTCACAGGACGATAGCAACCAAGACCAGCATCATTTGCCCTGCGACTATCTGTTCGGGTACTTATTTCTAATTTTAGGCTATTAACAACCTCTCGAGGAGTAATTTTTGGGAATTTCTTCTCGCTATTCAATTATCTTGTCTAGGAGTAGTCTTACGAGGTCTTCCACCTAAATGTTGAGTTTTTACAGAACCGGTCTCACGAAATTTCTTTATAATTTTTGAAACTGCTGATTTATTTATTGAATATTTGTCACAGATACTTTTTTGTTTTAAACCAGCTTTAAAATCGTTAATTATTTTATTTTTTAAGTCTTCACAAATCTTAACTTTATCCATTTTCGTTAACTTTGAAAAAAAAACAATTATGCGAAAAACTTAGAAAAAGAAATTGTGAAAAATTACCAGAATTTAAAAATAAAATAAATTAACGTAAACAGGATGCTTTTTACATCGTTTTTTTTAATATTATTTTCGTTTTACACTTCTTTCTTGCAGAAATTTAAAAGTTTCCATTGTTTTGTCAGTAGCGAAATAGTGAATATTTTTAATTTTGTTCCCTTTTTTCGGAATATAAATAATTATGTTGTTTGTTTTTCAGTTAATTTATATAAATAAAACTATACAAGTAAAATACTAAAAAAAAAAATTTTATTTTAAAAAAATATAATATTAATAATATTTTGGGCTACATATGGAATATTTGGAAAAGTTTTCATTATTTTGTCAACCACTGTATATATTTATCATACATTTACATAAAGGTGTCTCCTTTTGTAAAAAAATCTAAGTTTTATGGTCCTGTCTCTGATGTTTCTCTTATTTTTTTTGCAAAAATCAATTTGCAATTCGATCCATGTCACAAATGGCTAACACTAGAATACTTCATTACCACGGTAGCTGGTAATATACTTGGCCAATGGCTGTCATACCTAGCAACAAATTTACTATTTTTACCACCGAAGCAACATCTTCCGGAGCAACATCTTCCGGCATAACTTCTTTTGGTCTGTTGCGGAATTGAATTAAATTCCGGACTTTGGATCTATGCTAGTTGGCACTGGTTCGGCTGGTTTCTCATCAGGATTTCATAGGAAAGTTTTGTCACCTATCGTCAACATCATACGCCATAGATAACATACTTCTACAAAATAAGATATTTTGTCAGAACTTGTTTTTTTCACTGTAGCGCCGTATAATTGAACTATCGCTTCTTTTAAAACCCTTCAAAGTACGCCAGGCAGTGAGAAAATTACGCGAAACATTCACAACAGCAACCGCACGCTTCACTCAAGCAGTCCCATTATCTGCAGTGTAGCCACACTTACCAGCAGAAACAGTGGGACTCGCAGATGAGCGTGATAGTTTCCGAAATACCATCCCGGAAGACCTAAGGATCGCAGAGCTAAATCTGCAATATGAGTTCAGGAGTTGACAAATTGTGATCTACAGTTCGGTTCGGTTTCTCTATAATCCGACATAGATAGATAAAGAGCTTGTAATTAAATTTCCAGATACCACCATATCCGACACTGAACGGTGGTCGTGTGTATACTGACGGCCTTTTATTGTGCACTCTGAAAGAGGCAAGGTAAAATGAAGAGTTGTTGGCAAACTACACAACCTTCCAGTCTCCACAGCTTTTTACGCTAACCGAAATATCAATGCTGATGTGGATACACCTTGGTATGCGTAGATTCAAGTACCCGACAATGTCAGTGAGGAGTCTGGTTATACCCAGTGCCTGGGAAAATTGTAGAGTCATTAAAATTAGCCTCACTTTTGAGGCTCGCTCCTTGCCCAGCTGACCTATCACCTACCAGCAGCTCGTCACTATAAAATGCAGAACACCACCACAGCATTAATAACCATTGCAATTCAGATATCGCATTACTTAAATCAGCAAATGGCTTATGAAAGGATAATCCTCGTGGCGCTATACATGTCGAAGACCTCGACACCGTAAATTACACCATTCTCTACCAGAATATCCGTGCCGGCTTTATATTGAGTTGAAATGAAGTATTTTTCGCAAACTACACAACCTTCCAGTCTCCGCAGCTTTTTACGGTAACTGCAGAGGCCATCAATGCAGTCAAACCATCGAAGGCGATTAGGACAGACGGTCTATCCATGTTAATGTTGGAACAACATGGCGTGCTGAGATTCGAGCTCCTGACAATGGTAGTGTCATTAAGATTGGGAAAGTCGCAGCTGAGGAACAGACCGACTTCCCTTTTCTCACTTCTGAGGCTCTTCTCCTTCTCAAGCTGACCCATCACCGTTAAATGCAGAACACCACCTCAACATTAACCACTTATGAAAGGACGATCCTCATTATACATATCGAAGACTTTCGACACCGCTTTTTTTATAAATAATTCGGTTTCTCGGGAACTATTTGATATATTATTACAAAATTCCACATGTTGGAGCTGAGGTGTTTTCGAGTTGATCTACGTTTGTTTAGCTTTGTAGCGCTAATGGGAGCCAGTGCGTGGCTCCCAAAAAAAAAAGTTTCTAAACCACTGAGCACCGTCAATCACGCTAAATGCCCAACAACATAAAGAGATGGGGTGTAAATTATCTAAGTGGTCGCCAGTCATTCGTAGTGTTTATATACAATCACTTACTACTCCATAGAATTAAACTAGGAGTTTTTCAGTGCGGTTTTCTGTAGCCCCTCCACAGGGAATGGAAGTGACATCATATGAGGACAACTGCAGCATTATGGCAAACTTCCACAACAATAATAACATATGCGAACGAGTGCATGGTGCAAACTTCTTTACTGCGTCTAAACTTCAAGTATCACCAACGAATGCATTCAGCAATACTATTCACTACATGGGCGAAAGAGGTGAAGCTCAACCTTGGCATCGTAGAAATCCATGAAGAAAAATTTCCAACCAAAATTGTTATCAATCGTTGCCCTGAAAAAAATAGTTTTTCTGAGGTCGGGATGGAACAAAACATACTTAATGACTACTGGTCCCACTTAATAGTCCCAAATTTTGCCTAGTTTGTGCCAGGATCCCAATGATACCCCCACACATTCAACTGCCTTGTGAACGCAACTTAATTTAGTCCAATGGATTTATGGACCAACCCAGTTGAAGTAGCATTATTTTTAGTACTAGACCTCGATTCAGATCACCCAGATTAAAAAATTGTATAGTTTTAACTATTACAACAACAATAATAGTTTTTTTTTTGGAGATTTGAAGCCATCCTAATACATCTATGTTGGTATATTAGATTTGTTTGTATGTACGTAGAACTGTTTTCATATGGCTAGGCATAATAGTTGTCAAAGGCATACAATTTTGAATTACCTATGTGTTTCTTATATATCCAATACCAGAAAATCAATACATTCAGTATAGTCCTATTTCTAAATATATTTGTTTTTTTTTTCGAAAAACTCAAATTAATAAATACAAGTATATATAGTAGTCGGATTTGGTTCATATTCGGTTGGTTGGCAGGACTACACGTGCGATATCTTACTCTTCGGGCTATCGTGCTGGATTCATTTTTCATCGCAAATAATGATTCGGTGCAAAAATTATTTTCGTCATTCATGGCTTGAAATCACATGGTACCCAATTTCACTGCTTTTGAATGAACCCTGCTGCTCGCATACATATTAAAATTGCTGCCATTGATTTAGCAAGCTCTTGTTAAGTTTGACAACAATCTTCATAAAGTAATGCCTCCATTTCTTGGTCTTCAAAGCCGAGCCAACCAGACGAATCGACACCATAGCCAAATATCCATGGAACTAAAGTAATGCTCTCTATTTGATAGGAGCAAAAGTGTCCTATCTATTATGAGCTGCTGAAATCTGGACATGGAAACTGTACCGTATGTAACTGATACGTTTGATGCGAGCATTTGTCGAAAAAAACGCTCGGTCACATTATGCAATACCTGTTAAAAACTATTTAGTATGAAGTGGTTGGGAAGTTTTGTCTTACCCGCCTTATAGTCCAGACCTTGCCTCATCCGAATACTTATTGTTTCGATCGATGTAGAACGCTCTCTCTATAACAGAGTATCCGAAATTGGGTTGATTCGTTCTTGGCCTCAAAAGCACACAGAGAAAACAGATTCGTGATAGCAACCAAATTTGTTGCCAATAGAATGATTATTCCTTAGTGATCGAATTTTACAGCTGTGGCTACAAAATTTTAGAAGGGGTAACAAAAGTTTGGTTGCTTCTTTATCTACTGACTTTCGTTTCTACGAACTTTTAAAAAAAGTGTTAAAAAATTTAGCAAGTCTGCAATGTCCTATTTTGATACCCCACAGTGCCGCTTTTGAATGGTTTGATTCAACCCCAAAGTTCATGGCAAAACTATATTGAAATGGTTTGATATACAAATTATTATTTTCCCACAAACTGTTTCACATATTTATTAATGTTTTGTATTCCTTTAACAATGGCAATACTTTTTTTTACATCCTGGAATACAGTTGAATTCTATGGTTACTTTGTATTTCCGTTTATATGAGTTTATGTGTTTGTATAAGTGTTTACACGCATAAATGTATGTATATTGTCTAGGTGTAGGTAGAAAAAATGGCAATATAATTTCACCTGCACACATTCAGTGCTACTTGATAACAATTTATTCATATTATGCATCTTTATATGAATTTACTGTAACGTGTATGCATGACACAAATACAATTTCTACATTCTGTAAATGTATTATTTTTTTTTATAACAGTTTATGTAAATTTACACTTAAAAACTCAAAGTGGTACTCGGTATGGAGTACACAAAAAACACTAAATAAAACTCCCAAACGTTGTATTGGAATATGAGATTTTATTTACTACAATACAATACCATGATAACATAACAAACAAATGCACAAACACTGTATGTACTTGTTTTGTAAATACTAGATTATGTTTCTAAAGAAAGAAAATAAACTATAGGATTGTTGATGAACGAAAAAAAAGTGAACCAAGATTTGAACCTACATGCACCTTTTGATTAAAACATTAGTTACTAATTGACTTTGAAATTTGGCACAAACAAAAATTGAACAAGTAAGAAAGTTATATTCGGCTACGCCGAATCTTATGTATCCATTATATAAAATTGGTAACTGTGTTTTTCGGAAGTCGTCCTTATATAGTTGCTATGACAGATTAGGGGCGCACAGTGGTATAGAAAAACAAGTAAGAAACCTACATTCGGCTGTGCCGAATCTTATATACCCTTCAGCAAATTATACTTTAAAATAAAAATTTTAAATAGTTTTAGGTAAAATTGTTTTCTAAATTTTTTTTTTAGTTTTTAAATTTTTTTTTAATATTTAGTGAAAAAAAATTTTGGTGGAAAAAAAAATTCGGGTTAAAAAATATTTTTTCCGATTTTGACCCATTGTAGGTCCAACTTACTATGGTCTTATATACGACGTTGCACAGGTCTTTGAATTATCTATCATTAGATATCCATATTGTCTATATTAATGATTTAGTAATCCAGATATGTGTCAAAAATAGGTCAAAAATCGAGGTTGTCCTGGTTTTTTCCTTATATCTCAGCCATTTGTGGACCGATTTTCTCGATTTTAAATAGATAATGAGATATTGATGTATCATTCGTGTATGTAAGTTATTTGGGGCTTCAGAAAGTTGATTTCAACACACAGACGGACAGACAGACACGGCTATATCGACTCCGCTATCTATAACGATTCAGAATATATATACTTTGTGGGGTCGCAAATGAAAAATGTAGAAATTACAAACGGAATGACAAACTTATATATACCCTTGCCACTCATGGTGAAGGGTATAAAAAAGAGGGGAAAAAATCTGTAACTCCTAAACGGTTAGTCCACTGTGAATGAAATTTGACATGCACAAAGAGGAAGTGTTGTCGAGTTTAAGTTTTGTAATTTCTCTGAGAGTTGGTAAGTTTTCCCTAATTAATTTACCACGTAAAAAACATAAAGTAGACATGTTATATATCAATGGATAGGGCATTGTCTATTTTTCAATAATATGTATAACTTTAGACAACTAAAAAAACATGTTATAATTTTTTGAAAAATATGACAAAAAAATGCTTTGAGTTTTTGAGATACAAATATTTCAATTTGAAATAAAATTTTTATTTATGAACATTTTTCATTATTCATTCGACTAATGATCGTTCGATTAATCGAATAATTTCTTACGAATAATTATTCGAACAATTTAAAAATGGCCATTTTCGAATAACGAATAATTCGAACAATTTTATGTAGAATAATCGAATAAAACGAATAAATGTTCATATATATTTAAATTTATTAAATTGCTTAAAATTTTTCGAATTCCAAATTTAAATAAGTAATAATGACTAACAAAAATTGTATTGTTTCTGAAATTCAACAAATAACTAAAGATAAAACATCGATCACTGTTGATGAGTGGTCCGATAGCTCTTTCTATAAATATATAAATATTACTGCAAGAAGTTACAATTCCAAAAACAAGACCTTCAAAATGTTTAATTTAGGACTTGAACCAATGAAAATAAAAGGTACGGAATAAAATATTTGTTATTTACTGAATGGTTTAGAATTGAGTAGATTGAAATTATGAGAAATCTTGCTTATGGTCAACTTAAAGATTCATTACTCAAAACCTTATTTTTGGAACAATTACCGTAAGATGTCAGATCGATTCTCGTTATTAGTCAAGTAAGTGATGTTAGTGCATTGGCACATCAAGCCGATACAATTTTGAGTTTACGTTCACCACAACTTTTTGAGATGAAATCAACCCCTGAAAATGGTGATATTTCCATGTTATGTCAAAAGATCGATGCATTAGAGAAGAAAGTTAATAACTTTACTCGTAGTACGACAAAATAGACACTCTTCAGCATCTGGTAAGTCAAGAAATCGAAGCAAATCTCGAAATAAAGATTGCATCTGGTACCACAATAGATTTGCCGAGAAAGCTACCAAATGCATCAAACCCTGTTCTTTTTCAAAAAATTAAAAAGCGACAGTATAATACAATTTGTTATAAATAATTTAGAAAAAGTGAAAAATTCATTTCCTAAAGAATTAGTTACTCCTTTTTAAAACCAGAATTAACATTAAAAAGTTTATATTGTACTTGAATTCAGGATCATGTCCAACTAGCTCACATTTTTTAAAGCATAGCTCCAAAACAGAAACTAAACAGTTTTCCAAAAAAGTAGCGAAAAATCGCTTTTTTAAAATTTTTTAAATTCAAATGCATGTAACTTTGTGCTCAGTCATAATTTTTATACAATATCTCCTAATTGATAGCTATGTTTTATAATCTACAAGAAGATTCTATATAGATTCTATGTAATTTTTTTTAAATAGGAATACAAAAGAAGAAATAGGAGGTCTCCTATTTTTGGGAAACCTGGCCCCGTCACTGGTGGACTCATGAGGTCCAAATTCAAAACTTAAACTCGTGGTGCGGTATTGAACATTTCTGTACGGAGATTTTTGTATATATGAGAATTATTTGTGTCGAATTTTAATCCGATAAAGATATTAGATTTCAAATATGGGCCGATCCAAAAAAGTATTTGGTTTTGCTGAATTTTGTATGGATGCTGCTATTTTCTTGGCATTTTTGTATAATAGAGCCATTTTTTTTTTCTTTTTTTCATTACTCCTCTTGGGAGGATATGGCTTCCACCTTACACGATTTGTTGCAGTTGTTTTCGCATCTTCCCATGTAAGATTGCACTGTCCTAGATCTTGGAGTATAGTGCGTCTCCATGTATTTTTTGGACGACCACGGCTTCCTGAACCTTGAGGGTTCCACTCTAGCGCCATCCTTGTTATACTGTCATGATTCTTTCTGATAGTATGGCCGATCCAACTCTATTTCAAACGTTTAATTTGTGTTAGTATGATTTCCTCGTTGATGAGGTTCCAGAGATCCGTATTGCTGATGTTGTTTGGCCAGAATATTCTGCATATGATTCTGAGGCTTGTTAATGAATACCTGTAGTTTTTCCGTGATGGTGTTCGATACTTTACACATGCGTTGAATATTCTAAGCTTGCTACGTCTGGATATCTGTGAGTTTCTCCATACTGGTTGTAGTCTAACTAATGCCGATCTGGCTTTATTGAGGCTGTTATTTACGTCTGTTTCAGCACCGCCATTTGTTGATACTGTACTGCCTAGATAGCAGAAGCTTTCTACGTATTCAACTGGTTGGCCTTGTAGCATGATGTTATCGGTGCTAACGTTGTTGATTCTCATAGCTTTGGTTTTCTTGATATTTATCTCAAGTCAAACATTGCGTGCTAATCTTTCCAAATCATCTATCTTTGCTTGCATGTTGGAGATCTTATGCGAGAGTAGACAAATATCATCCGCATAGTCCAAATATTCGAGTTGGCGTGTGAGGCTCCATGTTATTCCTCTTCTCTCTGAACAGACTTCGCTCATGTTGTCATCCAGCACTATAGTGAATAGCAGAGGTGATAGGGGGCATCCTTGTTTTACTCCAGCGTTTGTGTGAAACGGTTGACTTATATTTCCGTTGTAAAGAACTGATAGTTCTGCATCCTCGTACATAGCTCTGATGATTCGAGTTATTTTCTGGGGTACTCCTTTTCTTCTCAATGCTTTCCATATGGCAGTCCGTCTGATGGGAGTACGCCATTCTAGAGATTGTTCTATTATAATGCGTAGAGTGTTGGCATGATAGAGCCATATTCTCCATAAATTTTATGGACCGATTTTTACTATATTTAACGAAATTTGTCATTTTGACTTAGGAACAACATGCGTAAAATTTCATGATATTTGCAATACATTTAGAGAAAATTGCTAGTTTTGAAAAATATAAACTTTTTCATAACTTCCATAACTTTTTCAATACCAAACATTTGTATTCAATAAAGAATATTTCGGAAATTTCGTCCCTCGAGGCCCTATCTTTCCTTTAACAAACGGACAGACGGGCGAACATACCTAGACGTCTTACAATTTTACCACAACCCCGAATATATACATACAATTATGGTCTACAACGAATATTTTGATGTGTTACAATAGGAATGACAAAATCAATATACTGCCCATCTTTTTGTTGGTGGGTATAAAAAAAGACAATGAATATTTGAACCTTTTTGATTAAAACATTAGTTACTAATTGACTTTTAAATTCGGCACAAACAAAAACTGAAAAATGTCTGACATTTAAATTTGGCACAAATACAAACTGAAAAATGTCCCTGCAAATCTAAGCAAAATAAATCTACGCCTTCTTTTGATAGAAAAGGAATGTTTAATTTTAACAATACAGAGACTATACAAGAGTTCATGTCCTTGTTGTTAAAAAAAATGCAATTCATCTTTCATTAATTCTTTGAAATCAGCAGACCATATATTTTCATAGACTTAACTGTCATTCTATGGAACATGTAACTTAACTTGGATAAACATAGATGTTTTGTGGAAGAATGAATGCTACAAGAAAAGCCCATTTATTTATATTTTCATGATCTCGATTGTAAATTGTTTTACTTCTTCTATAATTAAAAAATAAATTTATGAACCTTAAGCCAATGCACAGTGGGGCAGAGTTTATTTCTTGCAGAGGATTTCGAGTTTGAGTTTTGAAGACGAAGCCCACACTTGCTCAAGGAGTGGAGTTGGGGTTCTCAAGGCTGAGAAACTCGAATACTCTTGTGCTACATCTATTAGAAAAAGAAGATTTATTTTCAAAATATTCTGATTCCGGAACATATTTAAACATAGTTCAATATTCATATTTAATTAATTTATTACAAATAGCAACAACAACAAAAAACCCAACCCATTTGTTCAGAAATTGAAAAATCACACCAGTTGTGCCAAACAGCAAAACAAATAAAGCTCCAGAGACTGCCGCAACTTACTCCACACCACTATCATTTGTTACTCCTGGCAACTAACAACAAGTAGCAACAATAGTTCTTGCAACAACCAACAACATAACAAAGGCACAGAATGCCGGCTCATGTCAACAGCATCATTGTCTGAACGTCATCATCATCACAGGTCATTATACTGCACAATTTATCTCATTGTAAGTAATTATCATTGTTTGGCGGATGTGCGGCGACAACAACGACTCTTGAAAAGAATATTGTATCAATTTACTAAAGTGCCCCACTTTGACGTACTATTTTGCTGCGAAGTTGTTGATATAAAAACAAATGATAGAATTTGCAAATAAAAACAAAATGCTAACAAAAAAAAACTAAATTTTCACTTAATTTAATGAAATTTGAGAGGACAAACAACAAATGGAGACAACAAGTGACTGGTCCTACTTTTTATGTTGGAATAAAGTTGACAGTATTATTTGTAAAGTGTCATGATTTCAGTGGAAATTCTAAATTACTTTTATGTATCTATGTACATTACATTCATCTGACATCTTGAAAACTATAATTGCTACAGCGAAAATAATATTTTACTGTGATCTTTGATATGTTAATTACAAAATGTTTTTAGTAGGAATGATAAAATAAAATTTTTCTTAGAACTGTTATTTAAACCCGAGCTTAAATAACAAAAAAAAGCTAATTTGACTAGAAATAGTTGTCATTTAAAGTCAAATATTTATAAAAATGCATATTCTCCTTTTACTGAGCCTGTTAATTTAGTTGCTCCAAGGAGATTAGGACTGAGAATAGTTACTGTAGGACGTGTCGATTGAGCTGAGAAATTTTTGTCGCTTGAAGAGAAATAGTAATTCCTAATAAGTATCTCTGCAGACTGTTCATTTTCTTTTTCTGAATATGATCAGTCTTTCCAGTTTTTGTTTCACCATATTACGACCGTTAATGTTTTTGTGACATCGGACTTTATGACGCTCTAACGATTTAATTATTTCCTATCATCCGTCATTTATTTGAAAACTTTTAGAACTGAAGGGTCTTCCAATAGGGATTTACGAACTTTGACAGTTGATAGCGGTCATATTGTTGAATTTGCTGTCATTTATTGAGTTTTATTTTTTGACAAATCATATGGCGTTCGAAGTTGTCCACGTCATCACCGTCATCGGCGATCGTTAAAGTCGATGTTTACCAACATCTTTTGGCCTGAATTGAATGATATAGACATCAACTACATGATTTTCAAACGTGAAGGCGCACAATGGTATAGAAAAAACAAGTAAGAAAGTATGGTCGGTCAAGCCCGACCATATAATACCCTACACTAAGTAAAAGAGCAAAAACATTTTTCTTTTAAAATTTCAATAATTTATATTATTGAGTGATTTTCGGAAGTGGGCCTTATATGGGAGCTATGACCAATTATGGACCGATCACCATGAAATTAGGCCGTGTAATTTATGTCTATATGAAAGTTAATTATGTTGAATTTTGTGTGTATACCAACATTTATAAGCGATATATGCACATTAAAGTGATTTTCGGAAGCGGGTCTATATGGAAGCTATGACTAATTATGAACCGATCGTAACAAAATTTGGTGACATGAATTTTGTGTATATAAAACTTATTTGGAGTGGAATTTGTGGAGATACATATATAAATTAAACATTTATGACCGATAAAGTCCAATTTCGGGAGGACATTTGTATGGGGGCTAGGTGAAATAATGGACCGATTTCAGCCAGTTTCTATAAGCTTGGTCCTTGAGCCGAAAAAATAATATGTACCAAATTTCATCGAAATATCTTCAAAATTGCGACCTGTACTCTGCGCACAAGGTTTACATGGACAGCCATGTAAAAATCTGTAACTTCTTAACCCTTGGTAGGCAAATAGAGGCATTTAATTTGTGTGCATGTATGGGTAAAACATAAAATATCCGCAACAACAAGCAACTGAACGAAATATTTGTATTTTTACTCTCTATTGTTTACATTCGGGTTGTGTACGTGTAAATTGACGAAAATCTTCGTAACCTGAACAATATTAACGCCTAGCAATGTTCTAACGGTTAGTCCGATTTGAATGAAATTTGGCATGCAAAGAGGTATAAAAAAATGTCCAATGTATAAATGTTCCGAATGAACTCAAAAACGCCTGAAACGTTTTTGATGAAATTTTCAGGGAATCTTCATAATAGCACAGGTCTGTGGACGGAGGGGCGTGTAAAAATCTATTTTTTATATTATACCACTAATGCCATCTATATATGGGGGATTTCATGTCAAGTGAACCAACTTTTGAAATCGATGTCTTCCAATCGGGATGGTTAGTTATAATGGATAGTAATTCAGACACAATTTTTCAACAAGATCCGTCGAGAACTCTCTGAGTTAGAAGGGGTTAAAATTTGACATTTTGGCCAGGCAGGTGTTTTTTCTGATCATGTAACTTATTACCTATTGTTCTTAGCAAAATGTGTCCCAAATAGTTTAGATAGCTTTTTCCTCCAAAAATTAAAAATAAAATTTTTTTGAGTTTTTTTTTCAAAATGGGCCCTTTTTTCCTTGAAGTCCTATTTGGTCGCTTAGTGGAATGCAATATCTGGAATAGATATAAATAAATGTTTTGTAAATCAAATCATAAAATTTTTGACTTTTTTTTGCAAAATCAAAAACTTTGTTGATTTTTTTTTCAAAATGGTGGGGAGGGTATAATGCGTTTGTGCAGATGTTTGTAACGCCCAAAAATATTAATCTAACACCCACCTTAAAGTATACCGACAGACTTGTAATCATTTTGTGAGTCGATTAAATTATGTCCGTCTGGTTGGTTGTCTGTCCATGTAAACCTTGTGCGCAAAGTACAGGTCGCAATTTTGAAGTTATTTCGATAAAAATTAGTACATACAATTATTTCGGCCTAAGGACGAAGCCTATTGAAACTGGCTGAATTTCACCTAGCCCCCATACAAATGCCCTAACAAATTGGACTTTATAGGTCATAAATGTTTAATTTATATAGGTATCTACACAAATTTCTCTCCAAATAAGTTTTATATATACAAAATTCATATCACCAAATTTTGTTACGATCGGTCCATAATTAGTCATAGCTCCCATATAGACCCGCTTCCGAAAATCCCTTTAACGTCCATAAATCTCTTAAAAATGTTGGTATACACACAAAATTCAACATAAATAACTTTCATATAGACATAAATCACACGACCTAATTTCATGGTGATCGGTCCATAACTGATCATAGTTCCCATATAATGCCCACTTCCGAAAATCAGTCACGAATATAAATTATTTATATTTTAATAGATAAATTTTTTTCCATATTTACTTGGTGTAGGGTATTATATGGTCGGGCTTGACAGACCATATTTTCTTAATTGTTTTAATATTTTTTTTGTTCAAAAGAAAGCTTAGATATTTTCCTTGAAGACCCTTTTAATCGCTCAGTGGGATGCGAATATGATATCTATCAAAATAAATATTTTGTAACTCAAGACTTTTTTTTTGGCAAAATAGAACATTTTTTCATTTTTTGCTCAAAAGAAAGCATAAATCCATTCCTTTAAGAGGTTTTTGGTCGATTAGTGGGATGCGAGTGGGATATCTGTCAATATAAATATTTTGCAACTCAAGACATAAAATTTTTGACTTTTTTTTTTGCAAAATCGAACTTTTTCCAAAATGTGTCTGAATTACTATTCAATATAACTTTCCATGAAATCCTCCATAGGACCGATTTTGATGAAATTTTCATGGAATCTTCAGAAAAGCCTAGCGGGTAACACTGTAAAATCAGCTTTTTGATTTTCGGTCTGTGGTCATAAAAAAAAGATTATTGTATAATTGTTGATCGACATTTTCTTCAATTCTTATAGATAGTTTATTTAGTTTCCCATATACAGGCTTTCAAGGTAAAAAAAATTGGCAAAAAAATTCCAAAAAAATAATTTTGAACAAAAAAATGTTTTTCTTAACAAAGCAAATTTATCGATAAAAAAAATTAACGGCCAGAAGCGCGGACCGGGTTCAGCTAGTTTAAAATATTTGATATAAAGTAAGTTTTTCAAAAAGTATTAATTATAATCTTTTTTAGATAACTTAAAAAGAAAAAAAATACTTTTTTCCATGTTTTTATTTGATACATTTGTTATTAATACAATAAAGAAAATCGGGATATATTTGAACCCCATGTTTTTATACCCTTCACCTTCGTGAGAAGGGTATATACATATGAGCAAAAAACCGGGACAACCTCGATTTTTGACCTATTTTTGATCTATATCTGGATTACTAAGTCATTAATATAGACAGTATGGATATCTAATGATAGATATTTCAAAGTCCATTGCAACGATGTAGATAAGGCTATAATAAGTTGGACCTACAATGGGTCAAAATCGGGAAAAATATTTTTTAATCCGAATTTTTTTTTCCAAAAAAAAAAAAATTAAAAAAAAATTTAAAAACAATTTCAAAAAAAAATTTTGAAAAACAATTAAAAAAAATTAAATTTTGTTTACCTAAAAATATTTAAAAAAATTTATTTTAAAGTATAATTTGGTGAAGGGTATATAAGATTCGGCACAGCCGAATATAGCTCTCTTACTTGTTTTTCTTAAATTCGAACACAAACGATGAAATATAACCGTTTTAAAAATTGAACATACCCGAGGCGTCCTACTTTGCGGAATCCTGACCATGCCCCCTGGTGGGCGCATGAGGTCCAAATTCAAAAGATAAACTAGCCAACACTTTCTCTATTGCATGTCAAATTTCATTGGATTAAGCGTTTAGAAGTAACAGATTTATTTCCCACTTCTTTTATACTATTGTGCGGTGCTTCGTGACACACAGCTCATGCCACATTTGACACCGTTAGACATTTTTCTGGGCCACAAACCATAGCGGCCCTAAAAGCTAGAATCATGGAAAATTCTTTCGGATGCTTTTGATTCACTTTTGGCACTCAGAAATACTCCTTCATATGACGTATATTACTACTGGCTAATATAATTTTTTAAAAAAACTAGAAATTCATACTGCTACCAATCGTTTTACCATTGTGACCTCTTGCAAAATACATAATATGATGTAGTTAAAAGAAATTAGCTAAAATAAAAACGATTCTACTCCCACTTTTTCTGTTTGTACGATTTAACAATTGTGCTAAAAAAAAATAAAAAAAAAAATCGAATACGAATATTACAATAAACTATTTGCAGCAGCCATAACTGCAGAAATGTTTGTCATCAATTTTCCGTTTTTTGTTTTTTTCCAACTCTAGCTGCTTTAATAAACATTTATTTAAAATTCTTTCATCTCTTTTGTTTTGCCTGTTACAACTAACTACGCGCTCATACATCATGAAATTGCTTTCAATTTCTTTGCCATTATTGTATAATCGATTATACCCTATGTTAGGCGGATTAGAAATTGTTTTTAAAAGAAATTTGGGAAGATTATCATACAAATCATGACTACCAAAGTTTTAAATTAACAAATTTGTATTGTAAGCAATTTAAAATCTGGGTTGTTTTAATCATACTTTGGTTGTCCTATTTAAGACGAATTTCTGTAGCTATATCTAACAATCTTGTTTGATACTAGTTGCTATTTCGATTTATTTGTAAATATTATTAATTTGTATCTCGTTTTGGAAATTATAACTGAATTTTTTGGACTCTTAATATTACTTTAGTTAAGATAGTGTGTATTAAATTAGACTTATGACTTTTTTCCATTTTCGATATGTCTAATGTAAGAAAAATGATAAATTTGCATTTTTAATGGCATAAGATGCTGCTAATGCTACTTTCCTATTTGCTGCCACTGCTGCTACACCAGCCATCCATCCGCATATTCGTGGATTTCCTTTTCCTCCAAACTGGTGCGTATCTTATTTTCTACCAACTGACATTTGCATTTTTCTACCATTGTAAACTTCTTCAACTCGTATTTCAGCGCTAATGTTTTTATTGGTCTGTAATCATAAAATCAGACGATTTCCGTTTCGTGGGTTTCTTTTCAGTTCGAGTGCGAGTTTGTGTGTGCTAGCGTTTTACTAATTTTTTTTCTTCTCCCAGCCAAGGATGATTTCGTTTTTGTTAGTTCATCCTTGGTATTTGAATATTTACCTCTTTTTTTTTGTTGGTTGTACCAACTTGGAAACATATTAAATTTACATTTGGCATCCAATTGCAATCGATGGAAAACCATTAGTACATAATGTTAGAAAAAGCTTTTGCGGTAGCACTGAGTGACTCCTTGTTGTTAGGATAATGGTTTAGGTGATGTTGGTTTGATGGTGGAGTTGGATGCTATAAAAAAATAGAAACTCCATTAATATTGTAATAACAATAAAACTATTTGGCATTTTTTGTGTTAAATTAAGATCATACTCTAAGAAGTGAAAGAATGTTGATAAAAGCCAGTTAAAATGTTATAATGAGGCAAATAGGAACACAATGTACCCTACAGCATTGAACACTAAAGTAAAGTCCCTATTAAATGTTTCTTTTCAACTATAAAATGTAAAACATTTTTATTTTAAATCATAGTGTTACATTTTTACCTTTTAAAAACGGTGGTTTATTTCCTTTAAATAAATCGGATTATTTTAATTGCATACAGGAGCGCCAAGTTGTATTAAAATTGTAACAACTCTTTATTTATTAAAATCTACACAGTTCTCCTTCTTTTTATATACACACTTTAAAAACACACTGACAATACGGTTGATGTTAACTATAACAGCGCCTCACAACTCTATTTATATTCACAGCGCCATCTTCTATAAGTCGCATGAATAATCTAACGAAAAAACTCAAATGTTCTATTTACAAAATGATTACCCAGAGCTTTTTTAAAGCTTATTCACAGTTAAAGTTGTCATACTTATAAACAATGTTATTAACAGCGTGTTATCTACATTGTTTATAAGTAGAAGTTTCTGATGGAAATGATGATGAATGTTTCAAGCAGCAGTTACAGACCTTTAAATACAAATTGATAATGCAATTTCATAACAATATTTTAAGTATTAAATACTGAGAATTTCATTAAACATACTTTATAACAAATCTAACATACTTTCCTTAACCACCTCCTATAAGGTTAACAAAATTGTTAAAGATTAGCCGAAATGTATAAAACATTTGATATATGAATGATGCCAGTTGAAAGCATTACAATTTTGAAGGTAACGTTTGTAATAAAATTTAATGGTCTACATTTTTTTTGATGGACTTTTAACGATTTTGTTAAACTTTATAAAGAAAAAGTAATGTGGTGATAAAATTCTATAGTACGAGAACCATTACGTTTCATAAAAGTTTAAATGCATTTGAACAATATTAAATAAGGATTAAATAAGGTAAATTTTTGGGGATTTGAGGGAGTAACTTTTGAGGGTAATTAAATTGCATTAGTAAAGTAATTTATAATTTATAAAAGAATGTACTTAATGGGTTTAGTATATAAATTATGTGCAATAGCCATAGTTGTTGTTAACTCGAAAATCAAAACAAACAAGTAAGAGTGTTATATTTGGCTGGGAATCTTATATACCCATCCCCAATTTGCTGGGCTATCAATCTGAGGGTTCGATTCGCGCTAGAGATTTTGGTTGTATCTGCAGGCAAGCAAAAAGTTTCGCAGCTCGTGTTTGTTCAAAAAAAACTCTTATCTCACACGATTTTCTTATTATTATATTTTCTCTTACTAGAAAATATCAGTGGTAAATTTCATATTGCTAGATTCATGCATTTAAATGTTATGTATAGTGGCAAGTCCGAACAAAGATTTTCATATATTTTAACCCAAAACTTTTAACTGGTTCAACCTATTTTTGATACATAAGTTAGCTATTAGCAGAGTTTCGAATTAAATAATTAAATTTTAGATTAATTCACTAAAATCTGAATTCGAAATTAAAAAATGTCAGCCATTTATTCCAGAAATCCATTCCCAACATCAAATTATTTATTCAAGTTTTGATTTAAGTTTTGTTAATTCAAATCTAATACAAATTGAATTAAATTATTTAATAATTTATAAAATTAATTTAATCAAGTAGGAGAGCTATATTCGGCTGTGCCGAATCCTATATACCCTTCATATATCTTTAGGTAAACAAAATTATTATTTTTTTAATTTTTTTCTAATTTAAAATTTTTTTTTTTAAATGAAAAAAATTTTGTTTGGTGGACGGACATGGCTATATCGACACCGCTAACTATAACGATCCAGAATATACATATACATATGTATACTTTGTGTGGGTCGCAAATGAAAAATTTAGAAATTACAAACTTATATACACCCTTGCAAAGGAATTAAACCTACGAATTAATTCATAAGGAATGGTTAAGAGATAAAATTTATTTTAATTTCGAAAATGGATTAAAAATTAATTCTACTAAACCTTTGGCTATTTGCAATACAAGCATTTTTTTTATTGCACCGATTTTGCCTATTTTCAACATCATACATTTCTGATTACAAAGAACATTTTCACCCCCCTAAGTCCTTCCCTCTAGCCTATATCGTGCCTTCAGCAACCTTCGTCATAAAATATGCATTTGATGCTTATTTTGGTTCAATTTCGGCTCAATAACGTTATTTACAATAGTTTTATTGTTGTTATAGTTATTCTCGGGAGTGGATCCTTAATAGGATCTAACAGCAATTAGGGACTGATCCGCACAAAATCCAGTAGTATGATTTATGTATGTATATCGCTCATTTGCAGCAACCACGTCATAACTCAAAAATTTAATTTTTCAGGAGACGCCTTTTTACAGAACAAGTCATATTAATTCAATAATATACATTATAATAGAAAAATTATGTATATTGAAGGAGCCTATTGAAACTGGCTGAAATCGGTCCATTATTTCACCTAGGCCCCATACAAATGGCCTCCCGAAATTGAACTTTATCAGTCATAAATGTTTAATTTATATAGGTATCATGACAAATTTTACTCCAAATAAGTTTTATATTTACTTAATTCATGTTCCCAAATTTTATTATGATCGCTCCATAATTAGTCGTAGCTCCCATATACGACCCGCTTCCGAAAATCACTTTAACGATCATAAATCTCTTAAAAATGTAGATATACACATAAAATTCAACATAAATAACTTTCATATAGACATAAATTACACAACCAAATTTCATGGCGATAGGTCCATAATTAGTCATAGCTCCCATATAAGGCCCACTTCCGAAAATATTTTTAAGATCAGAAATCTGTTAAAAATGTTGGACTACACATAAAATTCAACATAAATAACTTCCATATAAACATAAATAACACAACCAAATTTCATGGCGATCGGTCCAAAATTAATCATAGCTCCCATATAATGTCAGATATGTACCCTTCAAAATGACATACATATACAGCCCAATTGTGAATAAAAATTCCCCGGGAGTTTTCCCCCTTTTTAAAATATTTTAGCCTTTTCTTCGCTGTTAATCCAGAAATTGGTGTTCCTTTAAATCTTTCCTTCCGGAACTATTCATAAACAGCAAAATCTACTTTCGTATATGATTTCGAATCATCGTGTTCAAATTGATTGTTCAAAGATAATCGAAAAAAATTATGCTTATAATCCCGGATAATAGAGGTAATTACGGTTAATCGATGCAAACAAATTAAATCGATCCAAAAATATTTAAATTTTCTTTCCCGGTTAATTGATGTTGCCAGTTAATCGAATAACGGATAATCGAGGCCTCCCTGTACATATTTTCTTTCTTTTCTAAGACACAGTTTCTTAGCATGTATTAAACTTTTATTTTAGATGTGTAAACCACTTTGGTGATCCACCCACAACCTCCCAGATGTACTATTTAAAACTCTCAAGGCTCACGTCAACTCGAAAACACCTCAACTCTAAAAATGGGAAGTTTCATTAAGATACCTCAAAAGAGTCGCAAGTTACAAAACTTACAAAAATAAAAAGTTCTGTAAACACTATGCAATATTTAATAGATTTTACAACTGAATAACCTTGAAGATACATATTTTTGTTCGTCACTTTGGTACAAAAATTCCCATACGCTTCGGTTTATAGTTTTAGTATAAATAGCTGATGCACAAGCGTAAAATTTCTGAAAACAGAAACACACATGAGTTTTTTTAAATTATAGAATTTCAGTCATTACTGCGCATGCTTAAGCAAAAATGAATTTAAATCAACATCGTTCATCACTTTGATAGAAAAATTCCCATACGCTTCGGTTTATAGTTTTAGTATAAATAGCTGATGCACAAGCGTAACATTTCTGAAAACAGATACACATTTGCGTTTTTTTTTTTAAATTATAGAATTTCAGTCATTACTGCGCATGTCTAAGCCAGTGTTGCCACCAAGAAAATTATAAACTACACATGCCTCATTCCTAAATTACACATACGAGAAAAAATTACACATGTAATTTTCGTGATCGCAATAGGAGAAATTGTCTAACGGTGATCCTATTGCGAATTCAAGATTTTTAAAACGTACATGAAGACAAACAGTTTGTCACAGTGGACTGTGGGATGTTTGGACCAAATACGATCACTTTAGTGTCAGTGGACAAAATGATGGACAATTTTCACTTGCGCAGATTTTAATTTATCCAGGATCTCAGCAATCTCTTTTTTAGTGAAATTTTCTGATTTAATGAATTCTTGAGATCAGTCAAATATGTGAATCCCAAATACGATTTTAACAAATATTAATCAATGTTCATTCGAAGATAATTCCATTGGAAATTGTTACATTTCTATTAAAAATTTAACAATACATATTTAAAAAAATAGCACACTTCGAATTTGAATTTTTTCCTCATTTATGTTAACCCATTAATGCCTGACCATAGATCCGCTCGTACGATTTTAACTAAATTTTTATGAATGTGCCTGGTGGCCCGTAGAAGTTGTTTCGAGTGAAAAAATCGTTACTTACCCGTGATAGGACATGGGTATTTAAATACCCAACAGGCTTTAAAGAGATATTTTTTTGGAATATTTTAAAAATATTTATCTTAGTAAAGCAAAGTGTATACGGAAGATAAAGTCAAAAAGCAAAAAAATTATACTTTTTTTAAATTTTTTCTGGGCTAATCAATCTCTTCTTCTAAATAAAAACGCAAGTTGAAGTCTTAATCTATAATATGGCACTCGCAAGAATTTTTTTACTGTCGTCTCTTTTTTGGGTATTTAAATACCCATTAGACAGGAATGGGTTAAGGACCTAAGTGATATTTATATGGATAGCATAAACAAAATTTCAAAAATTTTAAAAATTTGGTTTTGTTTTATATACAAAATTTGTTCAGAATTTGCTATATACAAAACTAAACCAAATTTTTAAAATTTTGGTGACGTGATTTATAAAATTAGGGCCTAAGTGCTATGAAATCAGTTTTGTTTTCAGTTTCAAATAGGCTTAATTTAGACAAAGTTAAATATTTTTTACTGTTTGTTTAAAAATTATAGCGAGAGAGAAAAATAGGAAAAAGTAAATAAACACTTTACCAGTAAAATCGTGCAAGTAAATAAATGTATAATTTTTGTAACGTTTATATTTTTAAAATATTGCGAACAACATAGCAATAATCTCCAAATTACTTATCGTAGTTTTCTGCAAATCTTAATGTTAATTTAGTTCAAACTTGATTCATATCTTCATACATATAATTCCATTATATTGAGTAACAAACGAGTACAATATAATAAATATGAATACATTTAGAGATACTGGATTTGGTATTTATCAACTAAAATAGAGGATATAGCTACTTTCCTTCATATAAACGTACATATTTATTTTCAGTCGGTTTTGAAATCTTAAGCTAGGTACTCTGTTCAAAATTTCGTGCGAAATGCTGTCAAACTACATATAAAATATTTGGAATGAAATATATGCGAAATTATTTCGCAAAAGTAGTACTCTGTTTTTATTGTAGAAAACATGTGAAATAAATCTGGCAACCTTATTTTTCCACACGAAATAACTTATGCAGCACTTCTTTCGCACGAAATTAAAACCAACAGCTAGCTGTCAAACAGCATGTAAAATTTTTCGCATGAAAAAACCATAATTTTTCGCAAATATGAACAGAGTACTAGGCTTTAATACCAAAAATGATTGAAGACATACATTGACATATATACTTATTTTGGATATAATTGGAATTTAAAATTACACATGAATTACACATTCATTCAATTACACATGTGCTACACATCCAAGATAAAATTACACACAATATGTGTAATTACACATAAAGTGGCAACACTGGTCTAAGCAAAAATGAATTTAAGACAACTGCCATGCATATGCTTAAGTAATACAAGTCTTGTGTGATCACTCAAAGTGTGTGGTACTGTGACCGGAGAAATACATTTTTAAATAGTGATTAAGTGAAAAAGTGAGAAGCCTGACCAAGATAGTAGGCAGTGTAAAATTTTGTTCGATCATTGATTATATGAGAAGCCTTACTAAAATAGTAGGCATCGAACATATTGAAACGGTATTTGAAAGTGTGAGAAGCCTAACTAATATAGTAGGCAATATAGACGATACTTGAAAAAGTGAGAAGCCTAACTGGTATAGTAGGCATTATAGACAGTGCTTGGGAAAGTGAGAAGCCTGGCTAGTATAGTAGTCAGTGAAATTATAAGAACATTTGAATTTTAAGGCCCTATAGGGCATGGGGCTAAAATGAATGAATCATCTAAAATGGATGATAAGAGTGATTTGAACGCCTCTAAAAAGAGGAAGAAAACTACTGAGGATGATGTGTTAAGAGAGAGACTTGACAAGGCTTTGAAAGCGAATGAGGAACTTGTCAAAACATTGAACGATGTAAAGACCCAATCGGATTTTAAAATCGAATTTTTAATTAAGGAAAATGACGCCTTGAAGGAGAAATTGGATGGGCTCATTGAAGCCTATAAGAAGAAGGTGAATGCTGTTGAGAACATTGAGGGGGCAAGTTCTACTGACGAAGAAATGGAGGCTGAAGAGATGACAGAAATGCCAGTGATTAAGCCTAGTACTTCCAAATTGAAGAGAGTAGCTGATTTGAAGAAAGCAGATAAGAAGGTAACGTCGGCCGGTACTAAAGCGGTGACTGTGAAGCAGAAAGCCAAGGATGACTCATCTGAGAAGGAGGTCCAAAGTAAAAGGGAAAGTAAGTCTGTACCTGTATTGACAACTTATAATATTAATGTTAAGGATATGATATGTTCTATTGATGGTAGATTAGGTCATAGGAATTATAGTGTGAAGGTTTTGGGAAAGAATGTTGCTAATATAGGGGTCTGCACTCTTAGTGACTACAATGAGGTTAGAAGCTTACTTGAGGACCAGAAGGTGGAGTTTTACACATACACCCCAAAGGGCCTTCGTCCGTATTCGGTAGTAATTGAGGGACTCCCGTGCACATTTGAGCCGGATGAGATAGTTGAGTATCTGAACGGTCTCCAGATTAACATAAGGGTTATTAGTGTCGTGAGATTGGGGAGTGACAAGTGGGTCTTGAAGATGTCTAGGGATTCTGATGTTAGGAAATTCTACGAGGTGCGCTTTATTTTGCGATGCAGGGTGAATATTCGGAAGTTTGAGAGAAGGGGGATCACCCAATGCTTTAATTGTCAACGCTATGGACATGTATCATCGAACTGCCGCATGCCATATAGATGCGTGAAGTGTGCTGGGTCTCATGGTCCTGGTAAGTGTCTTGTTCCTCGTAAGAGGGATAATATACAGGAGACTTTGGTTACTGATCCTGTTACTGGACAGGTCACGAAGGCGGTTGGTTTGCCGGTTAAATGTGCCAATTGTGGGGTGGAAGGGCATGCGGCCAGTTCGAGTGATTGTCCACGCAGGGCGGAACTTCTCCGTAAGTTGGAGGCGAGGAAGGTAGGTGGGGGCGATTCACGTACCCGGGGCGTGCCGGTAAATAGGAGTGTGATTTCGAAGGGGGTCTCATATGCGGCGGCGGCAATGTCTTCTTCGAACGGAGAGGGACGTAAGGGGGTGTCACGGTCATCTGGACTTGCGGCTTCTGTTGGAGCAGGGCTCTCCATGGAGGGCGCTATGGCCCGGTATGATGTCATTGACAAGGACTGTTCTCGTCTTTTTGGAGGAGGTTTTTTGCAATGTTTGGAGAGGATAGGTCGATTTTCAGGGGAATATCAGACACTTGACAATGATGGTGACAGGACTCGCGCTTTGTTTGGTATGTTGATGACATTACGGCATGATGGCTAGAACGATGAAATTTATTTTTATTAATATTAATTCGATAGTCTCTAGACATCGAAGACACTATTTGAATTTGTTCCTATTGGAACATGAACCTGACGTGATTTTATTGGCGGAGCACTGTTTGAGTTCTCGCCATAGACTTGACATAAGAGGGTACAATGCATTTGTGAGTGAACGACGGATTGGGGGTAACCGTGGTACGGCTGTTCTTGTGAGGGATACTCTACGGGCTGAGGGTATTGTTATTGATACGGGTTCTGTGGAGAGTACTGCAGTCAGGATACGGAAGGTGAACGGTAATTATATTACCGTTTTGTCGATGTATCTTCGGCCAGATAGTACTCTGGATACTGAGGATCTTGACACGGTACATGATCTTGCACGGGATGGCAGTGTGGTGATTGGTTGTGATCTGAATGCGAGGCATCCATATTGGGGGGACCTGTATATGAACGCGAGCGGCCGTAACCTTCGCGATTTTTTACTGACATGCCCGGAAATTGACATACAAGGGACAGACGGACCATCGAGGATTAATCCGGTTTTATCTTCCTACATTGATTTTTTTATGACATCTGTGGATATGGTGACGGTGGCTGGAGGTAAACTTAGGACTTTGGATTATGAGTCGGACCATAGGGCTGTGGAGATGACCTTATTTACTGATGATTGTGTGACACGTGAATGCTCTATGAGATACGACTATGATCGAATGGACGTACGGGAATTTAGGAGTGTGCTGTCCGTGGATCTTATCGACTGTAGGTTGCCAGTTGACTGTAATGTCTCTGAGGGTGATGTTGACAGGTGTGTTGATGCGATGAATAGTGCGTTTCTGGACGCCATGGACCAATCGATACCGAAAGTATCCACTCGGGGTAGGGGGATGCTGAAGCTTCCGCCGAATATATTGTACTTTATCCGCTGTAAGAAGAGGTTGAGACGGACACTCCGGAGATCTGATCCGGGGAGACACAATACCCTTCGGGCGGAGATACGCAATTTGGACAGAATAATTCAGGGCTCTATTGCTGTTTTTGAGCGTGATTATTGGACGGATTTCTTGAGCAGGATTCGCCTCAATAACAGGACCTACAGGAACGTTAGGAATGCTGCGGGTTTCAATGTTCGCCCTAATGTTAGGAGTTTGGTGGATGCTCAGGGTGGGATCATATCGGATGATTCTGGGAAGGCCAACGTTCTGGCGGATTGCTTTTTCCGGACTCAACAGGCTAGTCAAGTGGACCCGTTTGTTGCGACAGTGAAAGATGCAGTCTCTGGCCTGGATGGAACGTCGCCATTGACCACATTTAATGCGACATTTACTGCGGATGGACAGACTATTGACTCTGGTAGGACCTTTAACGATCTTGGATTTATTGACGCTGCGTCAATTGGTTCTGCACTTAGGAGGAGATCGAACAAGAGATCGAGTGGTGTGGATGGTGTGCCTGATTTTGTGCTGAGGAAGACGGACATTGTGGCGTGGAGATTTCTCTCAGTTTAGTTCAATCATTGCCTCAATATTGGGTACTTTCCGAGGGCATGGAGAGCGGCTTTAGTTGTTCCAGTTTTGAAGCCTGGGACGGACCCTGGTCAGGGTGGCAACTATAGACCAATCTCCCTGCTGTCGGCATTTGGGAAACTACTGGAGTATTTTCTACTTGCTAGGATGAATGATAGGATTTCTGACGGTGACGTCCTCAGGGACTTTCAATTTGGCTTCAGGAAAGGTCACTCCACTTCCCATGCCCTGATGGTATTCTCTGATTACGTTGTGAAGGGTTTGAACAGTAGGTGCCCTACGATGGCTGTGAGTCTGGATTTTGCCAAGGCCTTTGACACGGTTTGGCAGGATGGGATAATCTACAAGATGATGGGTATGGGATTTGGTTCCGATATTTGCCGCATGGTGGCCAGTTTTTTGAAGGACCGTACTTATAGGGTGAGAGTGGGGGAGGCTCTATCGAGTGAGGGTGTCATCTCGGCTGGGGTGCCTCAGGGCTCGTTGCTTGGTCCAGTCCTTTTTAACATCTTTATGTCGGACATACCTCAGCCACCTGAGGGTCACTTATTGCTGATCTATGCCGATGATATTCTTGTCGCGTCTTCAGGGGCAAGGGCTGGGACTGTCAACAGGCGTCTTAATGATTATTTGGGGGTACTTGGGGACTATTTTTCCAAATGGGGACTGATTTTGAACATTCGGAAGACTGTGGCCGTGATGTTTAAGGGAAGGCGGAAGTATATCTATCCTAACTGTAGATCATACGTACCATGTTTGAGGATAGGTGGTCAGTTGATTGGCGTTTCTGATAGGATGAGATACCTCGGAGTCACTTTCCATGCTAATTTTGAGTTTTATCGCCATATTGACAATATTCTGGAAAGGGCGAAGAGGATATACTCTGCTTATCAGTGTATATTGAGGCGCAAGGGTGGTCTTGACCGAAGGATTCGTCTCGTACTGTATAGGCAGATAATTCGTCCTCTTGTCTCGTATGCCTTTCCAGCCTGGTTTGCGATTTCCTCATCCCAGATGGAAAGGCTTAGGAGATGGGAGCGCAGTGTGCTGGTCGCATGTCTGGGTATGAGGCCCCGATTTGGACCTGATGGGGTGATTCGCAGGCCATCGTGTAGGTCTGTCTACAGGGCGGTGGAATTTGGTAGGATAGATATTTTCATGGTGGAGATGTCTATGAAATTTTTGGAGGGTGCTCGTTCCTTGGACAACGGGCTTGTTAGGGATTGTTTTGCTAGGGCGGGT
The DNA here is from genome assembly GCF_958450345.1 of Calliphora vicina. Taxonomy (NCBI): domain Eukaryota; kingdom Metazoa; phylum Arthropoda; class Insecta; order Diptera; family Calliphoridae; genus Calliphora; species Calliphora vicina. Next base: position 113,424,659 of record NC_088781.1, on the reverse strand, counting down.
AATCTGGAGACCGTTCAGATGTGTAGATATCTTTCCCCAGTGGACTTATTGACCCTAAGGGGAGCTGGTCTCCTCTATGAGAGTGCAGACCTCCTATTTTACCACAGGAGGATTCACACTCTAGATATTAGTAATACAGTATATAATACTGCCCAATAAAGTGGCATTTTGTAAATATTCTATCTCTAATCTTTTGTAAATATCTTCCTTATATCTTTAATCTTTTGTAAATATTTTCAATATATTCCTAGCCTTAGTTATGTAGTTTGTAAGTATTTTTAGCTGTAAGTTTTTATGTTAATTTAGCTTATAAGAACTTGAATGTATCCCCTTTTTAATCCCTTTTTTGGGGAATTTATGAGATTGAATAGGAATGTTGAATGAGGGACATGGCAATGCTATATATATATATACAATATTAAAGTTCCTGTTTAATACCATTAGTATGTAAGGAATATGATTGAATTGAATGTTTTAGTTTAGTAAGATGAACTGAATTTATGTAAAGAATTAAAATGGGACAATAAATATGAAACTTGAAACTTGAAACATATGCTTAAGTACTGCTTTGTCAACAAAAAAGTCTACTATTTTTTGGACATGCGCATTAATTTTCAACTTTTGTTGCAAATTTCGTCTACAGTTTTAATATAAATACAAGCTGTATGCATACAGCGATATTTATATTGGCTTGGTGCACCAAACTGTCAACAGTAAAAATTAAATTTGAAATTTTTTTAAAAAAAAAATGTCATTGAAAAAAAGGAAGTTTATTTAATTTAATTGATTGAAGCAAATTCAAAATTTATTTGAATCATCAAAATATTAATTTCATTAAAATTAATACATTTTATTGAACTAATTTTCAATTTTATTAAATAGAAAGTTTCAACAAATTCCATTTCAAACTAAATTTTAATCAAATCAATCACTTTTATGATTGATTATAAATGTAAATAAATAAATTGTATATAAAGGTATACATATTAATAGATCCAAACAGTAATGCTTTATATAAAAATTGATTTGAACGATTTTAAGATTTTAAAAACAAAAATAATTAGGATTTTGTGAAATAAACATAGATAATTCTCCACTCAAAAGATATTGGAATATATTCCAAGTTGGCCTCGTTTTGGATTAAAATTCAGCTCCTTTCGGCTTCCAGCAATAGTCCAGTAACGGAAATGTAGATATAGGAATCATCGGAGAAGTTGAGATCAAAATAATTAGGTCTAAGTATGACTTACCAGTTATGAAAATTCTTTAAACCTCCAAAAATGTTTGAATACGTCATCTTTATAAAATCATTATTGAAAAATCATTATTTCATTATCTAAATGATTTATTTTATGTAGAAATTTTATTTTTCTGCATATTTTTTTTCTATTTGACTTGAAATCTATAAAAAAAATAATTGAATTCATTTCATTTAATGAATTTAATACTGACATTTGATTGTCGTAGTTTTAATCGGTATAAAATCAATAAATTCCAAGGTCTATTAATAGACCTTGATAAATTCTATTGTTTAATTAAAACAAATTAAGCAAATTTATGTCTCAAATATCTCACTAAACATATCACCTTTGTTAACTATTCTTCAAAACAAATGTTAAAAACATTAATTAATATTTCTTATAAGAATGATTAAAATGTTGTATTTTAACTAATTCATTTTATTTATTTTTATAAAACTATTTAAATCTTATAAAACTAATTTTTCAAAATTTTACATATTTTTATAAACATTTCTTGCTTTCAAAACATTTCTATTTAAAAAAAATGCATCATAAAAATAAATAACAACAAGCTAAATATAATTCTTAAGAATTCATTACAAAAATTATAATAATTTTCATGTTAATTTTAATAATACGGTTTATTTGTTGTAATTATTTCTTTAAAATTGTAATAGAATGGAAAAATCGATCAATGTTCAACGTATACATATGTCTGTAGTATGGCAACATTTACACACAGCTGTATGGAGAATGAGCTCACAAAAAGGGAGAGAGTAAAACAAAGCGAATGACTAAACAAAACAAAAAACCAACAGATGTTTGCTATCTCTTGTATTTGTTGTTGTTTATATTTATTTTTTGTGTGACCTGTTTTTTGTTTTTGCTTATTTTTCAACAAACAAATTGGACTTTGTATTATTTTATTTGTTAGTTGCTATTTTCTTTTTAAGCTGCCACAGTTGCAGTCATTTCTTTTTAAGTTACAAAGTTAAAATAAGGTAATTTAAAATGAATTTTTAAGAATTATTATTACAAATTTAATGTGAATTTCATTTCAGTAATAAAAAACCTCATAATGGTACGTGGTCAACTGTATGCCTCCACACAAATGCTGGGCATTACCCGGGGAAATAATAGACAATTGCCAGTTTTGTTGAGATCTATGGCTACTGAATCATCTAGCCAATCGGATTCTTATCAATACTTGCAACGTTCCAAATTACCAACACTGTATTTCCAGAAATCTTTACCTCGCCTGCCAATACCTTTGGTGGACAAGAGTTGTGAACGTTTTTTGGCGGCCGTACAACCCATAACGAGTGCGGATGAATTCATAGAAACGCAACAAGTTGTGGAGAAGTTTCGCATGAATGAAGCGGCTGATTTGAATGCAATGTTGAAGATAAAAGATGAGGCTAATAAACATACCAGTTATATATCGGAACCATGGTAAATAAATCAACAATTAATTTAACTTACAACAGTTTTAACATTTTAAATACAACTAATATTAATTGAAAAATTTATTTCCCATTAGGTTCAATATGTATTTGCGTGATCGCGTACCCCTGCCCCTAAACTACAACCCCTTGTTGGTGATGAAAAATGACACCCGCCCTCAGTATCAACATCAAACGGTTAGGGCTGCCAATCTCATCATAAGTTCTTTGCGCTTTTGGCGTTCCCTACAAGATGGAGTTCTCGAACCTGAGGTCTTCCATTTAAATCCCAAAAAGACTGATAATGAAAAATACCGCCGTTGGATGCGCATAGCACCACAAATTATTGCCACCTATGCCTCATATGCTTTTAAAGCTTTTCCACTCGATATGAGTCAGTATGAGCGTTTGTTTGGTACTTCCCGCATACCAGAATTGGAAAAGGATCGTTTGGTGCAGTCACCCCATTCGAAACATATAATGGTTATGCGTCGCGGTAATATTTATACGGTGGATGTGCTCGATGCAAATGGTAACATAGAACCAGCTAAAGAAATATTGGCTCGTTTAAATGCTGTGATAAAACTAGATGAAACCAAAACGGCAGCTGAGGTTCCTTTGGGAGTTCTAACTGCAGATGAACGTAATGAATGGGCTGCTATAAGGCAGCATATTGTTAAGAATGGTTTAAATAATTCTTTGTTAACGGAGCAAGTGGATTCAGCACTATTTTGTGTGTGCTTGGATACAAATGAAGATCCAGTGTATGAGGAAAATAACCCAGTGCCCGTTTTGAAACACTTGTTGGCCGGAAAGGGTACAAATAGGTAATTTATAATTTTGATGTCTAGACTATGCCGAGTCCATGTTTATTTTGTCTATCTCTAATCTGGTGGAAAAATAAATTCATATGAAATCGACCTGCTTTTAAAAGCTTTAAGTTTAGGCCTAACTTTGTAACTGAACGCAACATTATTGTATTCGAAAGTTCGAAGTTATGTTCGAAAAATTTTTAACACTGTTAAAGTAATCTCTAGATGATTCATAATTCAGATGACAACGGAATTTTATTTATGTTCGAAAATTTGAATTTATATTCGAAAATTCATTTAAGCTGTTAAAAAAATCTCTAAATCATAAGGATTCTTAAAAAATAGTTTTATTTCAGGTCAATTTCATCCATTTTCCATTGTCGATTTTAAACATTTTTAAAAAAAATTTAAAGAATTCATGAATTTTAAAATATTTCAACTTAGTATCAGAATATAAGATTTTTATAATATGTTCGAAAATTCGAATTTGTATTAGAAATATTCAAGAAGCTCTAAAAAGAAGAAAGTATCCGAATATAGGCTTTTTATAATATGTTCGAAAATTCGAATTTATATTCGAAATATTTAAGGAGATCTAAAAAGAAGAAAATAAACGTTCGTTCAAATTAAACTATTACAATTTAAATGATATCTTAACTTATGCGACAAACCCAGCATCAGCAAAATATCGTGACAAGCTTCTAAATTTTGACAGGAGAGTTTCCGCTCTATGTATAATTCTCTATGGTTTTCTTATACATTTTATTTTATGTATTATTCTATTGTTTTTTTTATTTCTTTGAAAATACTTACTTCTTATGCTAATAATATACATACAATTTTGTTTTCCAGATGGTTTGATAAATCCGTTTCCATTTTGTTAAGTGCTGATGGTACGGCTGCTGTTAATTTTGAACATGCCTGGGGTGATGGTGTAGCTGTTTTGCGCTACTTCAATGAGATCTACAAAGAGACCCTTAACAAACCATTTTTAAGCACCAACGATCTTGATTCTTTAACTAATCATCCAGTAGACACCTCAATGGTACGCCCAATCACTTTCGAAATCGACGATAAACTTAAAGAATTGGTAAAGCAATCCAATAATAGAAATCAACAAAACATTAGGCCCTTAAACATGCACATGTTACGTTATCCTCATCTTAGTAAAAATGCCTGTAAACGTGATCGTTTAAGCCCGGACTCCATAATGCAGCTGTCATTCCAATTGGCCTATAGACAAGCGTTTAACAAATATGTAGGCACTTATGAGTCCTGCAGTACAGCAGCCTTTAAACATGGACGCACTGAAACTATGCGCCCCTGTACCAATGCCACCAAACAGTTCTGTGAAAGTCTTTTAGATTCAAAGACTGGCTCCGATGCCAAATATTTGCGTTCTCTAATCGATCAATGTTCTACATATCATGGCCAGTTGACTAAAGATGCTGCTATGGGTCAAGGTTTTGATCGTCATTTGTTTGCCTTAAAGCATACGGCAGCTATTAACAATAAACCTTTGCCGGAGTTCTACAACAGCGAGGCCTTTAAACGTATTAATTACAATATTATAAGTACTTCCACATTATCGTCGGATGCTTTGTTAGCCGGTTCATTTGGTCCAGTAGTACGTGATGGCTTGGGCATTGGGTAGGTTATTTCAACAACTTTCCTTTATTTTTTTTTTTCAAATTGAAATTGTTTTCCTTTAGTGAATAATTCCCTTTTCATTTCCGATTTCTTTGCTTCTAATTGCAGTTATTCCATACAGAATGAAGAATGTGGCGCTATTGTTACCTCCTATGAGAATGGTTGTAATGGCCAGGAATTTATAAACAGTTTAGAACAAGCCTTTAATGCTATACGGAAAGTCATTGTTGAAAGCAAATAATTGTGCGTAATTGTATTTGAATTGTTTTGCTGTTTTGCCAAAGCATTTGATGCGTTTTTGAGCAATTAATTTCATTCATTACCTTTTTCGATTTTATGTATTGTTGATGTATGTTTACAAAACGGCTTTTAAGACTAAAATGTTCTTGCTTAAGTTCAAAAACATCATGTTTATTCTAAAATTCCATTATCCTTTTTTCTCGCTCTTTTATTTTTATAATTTTAATGGTTGCATTTTGCTCACTACTAAAGAGATTAAATTTCTAATTATATTTTTATTTTATATATTTTTAAAGTGTATCAGGATTAAGTTATAAAATCAATTATGAAAATATGAAAAATAAAATGAAAACTAGTTAAAATGTTAATTAAACCAAGTAAAGTTATTTTTATTAAAAGGATTACTGCTATTTTGTTTAATAGTTTGTAAAAATAAGATTAATAGGATCTCAATAAATATTTTAATAATAAAAGTTGAAAGAGTTTCCTCGAAATCTCTTTTAAATTCATAGTATTCTACTTATTTCCAAAACTCACATTGTCTAATATCCCTACTTTTCTGTTTTGTTGAAGGCCAATTCATTGTATGGCATATAAACATTTTATACATTTCCAACAACACTCCTTACCAAAAAAAAAATCGGTGAAAACAACGTATGTAGAATTGAAAATATTCACACAAAATTTCTACCACAACTGCAAAAAAAAATGTATAAAAGGAATTTCTTTTAAATACCCGGAAAAAAATTAAGCAATAAGAATAAAAACGAAATAGTTGTGTTGATTGATGTGAAAATCGATTTGAATACATTCAAGTACATTTCAGCAAACGTAGATAAAAAAAAATATACTAAAAGTATGTGAATATCATTGAGGAAAACTAAATGGGAGGGAAAAATACAATCTCGTATTAAACCTTGTTGTATTCACTAAATTGCATCGTAAATAACAATAGAGTAAAAAAAGAATCCTTTATATATGTACAATAGAGCGACGCACTTCGTATGGAGATGAAATAAGTGTCGAAATCGAACTTTTGGTCGGAAAAAGTCAAGTAATCGATTACGTTATTCGATTAGTCGAAAATTTTCGACTTTTTAAAAATCTAAATAAGTTTAAATGTCGACTTGTTGATTCAACTACAGATCCCTAGTAAATATTTTGAACTGCATTAAAATGCATAAATTTTGCAACTTTCCAATCTTATTCCGCACTACTTCAACATATTTATGAAACAGTATTCTGGAGGCAACTTTGTATACACCGATATTACCCGAAATTACATGACAAATAAGAAGTTTAGGCAGGGGTTTAAGTGATGACGAAGTGCTTGGAATTAGGTTTACTTTATAGTCTCATTGGAGACCATGTGTGGAATTTGTTTAAATTTTGGAAGACATTTAGAATGAAAATTGAATACACTTTGAACTATGTAATTCCAATTTTTCCAATTATCTGGGTAACAACTAGCTTTGACATGACAAAAATAGCGTTGTATGCTTTGCGAGAAAATACAAATATTTTAAAAATACCAACGAAATTTTTTTTTTTTTGGAAATGGTTACGAACTGTTATCATTATAATCATAATATTTGGGGATAACCATGATAAAAATATAGAAGGTAGTTTCAATCAAATTTTTTTTTTTTAAATAAAGTTTTTTGAAGTTTCCTTTTTTTGTGAGCATTATAAAAAGCGTTGCCACATTCAAAAAAATGATTATGATTTTCGAGAATTTTTTTTACAAAAAATGTGTAATATAATTTATTATTTAAAAAAAATGTATTATGTTGTGTTGGGAGTTATTGATTCAATTCCTAACGTTCGATTACTTATTAAAACACGTTGACTATTTTTATATGTTTGCATTTTCTTAATTTTTTTTATTACTATGTAAATATTTTATATCATTTAAATGGAGGTTTAATTATAAGAGACAAGTAGCACACGGAAGAATGTATTTTCAAGATCTAGCTGAGCACTGTCAGAAAATATAAAAAGTCTTTGAAATCGGATGGAAAACAAAAAATGGCACGCGTTTAACAAATTTACATGTCGAAGGTGCCCTTCATTTCAAATCTTAAACTCGAATATTCCTTGGGTACGCCGTTTAGAAATACAAGATTTATTTTCAAATAATTTCGATTCTACTCCAGTGTGCATAGTTAATGGATTATGATCGGTAATAATCGGTGATATATATCCCAAAATATGTTTACATAATAAGTAGTATTTTGAAGTTACGTTGTGTTCATTGGGACAGCATTCATATCCAAATTCGCACGCTTTGTTTTAACTGAAATATTACTTTTAACTAAATGGTCGGAGCACACCATTGACTGTTTTGGCAAATCTTCATCGCAAGCTTTACATATATCCATAAACTGTTGTTGTTGTTGGGTAAATATTTTTTCTATTTTTTTAATAATTTTCAAATTAATGAAAATTATGTATTCCCAAAGGGAAAATTTGAAATTGATATGGCATTACTATTTTTACGAAAACTTCAAAATCCTTAAGCATGTCAGATATAGAATTTGAAAAAATAAAGAGAGAATGAAACTACCTTCTATTTTTCTACTATGGGGATAACAAAACATTATTTTTCAATGAGTCAGTCTAATGTACAACATTATATACAAATCATGTATATATGTACTCAAATAAATGCATATATTCACGAACGTATTTATGTACAAAACTTTTCTAAACTCGAATTTTCTATACATACAATGAAAACGTTGTGATATGTAACTATTTAATGATATACAGTGGTGGCCACCAATTTAAGACAAATACTTGAATTTTTTTCATCAACTGAATTTTAAGTACGATAGAGCCAAAATAAAAGGACCTCTAAGGGTATGAAATTTATTATTAATGTTTCTAGTTTCTGAAAAATGTTTGGAAAAATCGGTAAAACATATATGGACAAAGATATGTGGAAATACGTTGACCCACCTCAGCGAACATCCGCTGTTAATAACATGATATGACCGATACTAATGGAACTAAAAATACGAAATTTGGTCCTAATATTTTATTATAATAAAAATATAATGATATAAATGTGAGAAAATATGTTTATTTAAAAAACAATTTTTTGGTCAAGTTGTAGAAAAATTGTATGTGTTCGTGGTGAATATGTATGAATTGACACAGTCGAATAAAACACACTTGTGTGTTAAAACAGTCCTCATGCATACATATTTGTGGAAATATTTGAAAAAATAATTGAAAATCACGTGGAATTTAGCAAACAATTTTTGTCTTAAATTCGTGGCCACCACTGTATGTATGTAGAAAAAATTCTGCTCCATTTTGGCAATTTTTTTTCTCATGAGTGGATGTCTTTTTACAAAGTATAAAAAATAAAATCTTGAATTATTAAATAAGGAATTAATTCTGTAAAGGGTGGATTCTCAAAGCAATGAAATTATACGACATACTATTGAAGTACTAAGGCATTAGGCCTACTCTTAATTATTTTTATACTCTTCACCATGAGTGGCAAGGGTATATATAAGTTTGTCATTCCGTTTGTAATTTCCACATTTTTCATTTGCGACCCCATAAAGTATATATATTCTGGATCGTTATAGATAGCGGAATCGATATAGCCATGTCCGTCTGTGTGTTGAAATCAACTTTCCGAAGCCCCCAAATAACATACATGCAAGATTCATATATCAATATCTGCGGAATTCTTTTAATTATTAAGTAGAAATTTATAACCGATTATGGCTAATAAGCTAGGTTGTTGAAAATAATAATTATGTAAATAAAAATAAATAAATAAATTCTCCCGGCTCGGTTGCTATTTAAAATCGAGAAAATCGGTCCATAAATGGCTGAGATATGTATAAGCAATTTGTGGTTTTGACTGATCAGTCGTAGTGTAAATACGTATGATTGCCCGGTTTTATGATTTTCTTCATGTTGTTGGTATATGAAGTGTTTTGCATGAGTAAAGACATATATATTTATAAATACATTTGTTTGTTGTTGTTTTTTTTCAATACACAAACCTTTATTAAGATATACTTTGGTGAAGGGTATATAAGATTCGGCACAGCCGAATATAGCTCTGTTACTGTGTATGAATGTATGTTTGTATATTAGGATGGCCCAAACAAAAATATATAGCTGACGAAATTTTCCACAAATACTTTCTGTTGAGAAGGTTTATTTGCTGTTGATTTAATCTAGTTCCCATACAAATGTCCCCGGAATACTATTTGACCAGCCATGAATATTTTGATTATGTGGTAATGCTGATAAAATTTTACACAAATTATTATGGCGTAAATCGGGAAATTTTTGTCAATAGTCCCTATATAAGGTCCCCTCAGAAAATGAATTGAACATTTATAATTGTCTTATAATAATTAATATCATGGAAAATTGGACATAAACAATTTTGTATAAACATAAATCTTTCTACCAACTTTTGTGAGGATCGGTCCATAATTGACCCTACTCCCCATATAACCCCTATATCAGAATAATATTTTATTGACACATATTGATGGTGGGTATACATGATTTGGCACAAGCGAATATAACACTCTTGCTTGTTTAAATTTGAATTTTTTTCAATAAGTATTTTTATACCCATCACCCTCGTGAGAAAAGTATACATATGTATATATAAGTTTGTCATTCCGTTTGTAATTTCCACAATATAATTTGCCGACCCTATAAAGTATATATATTTTGGATCCTTATAGATAGCGGAGTAGATTAATCCATGTCCGTCTGTCTGTTGAAATCAACTTCCAAATAACTTACATACACGATTCATACATCAATATCTCCGAAATTCTTCCGGCTCGGTTGCTATTTAAAATCGAGAAAATCGGTCCACAAATGGCTGAGATATAAGGAAAAAACCAGGATATCTGGATTACTAAGTCATTAATATAGACAATATGGATATCTAATGATAGATATTTCAAAGACTTTTGCAACTTTTTCACCAACATTTTTTTTTTATAAATATTAAAAAAAATATTTAAATTTAAAAAAAAAAAATAAATTTAAAATAACAATTCGAAAAAAAATTGTTTACAAAAAATGAAAAAAAATAAATTTTGTTTACCTAAAAATATTTAAAATTTTTATTTTGAAGTATAATTTGGTGAAGGGTATATAAGATTCGGCACAGCCGAATATGGGTACTTTTACCCAAAACTCGTAACTTTAAATAAAATGAGCAACGTTATCCAATTTTGTTAAAATTTTCTGAATTTCTTTTTAAGATGATGAAAAATAAATTTAGGGCCGTCCTAATGAAAATGTATCAGTGCAAGTAAACCCAGCGGGAAAAAGATACAATAAAGAGGCCTTCCTAAAGGCTTTTTTTTGCAGACACAAGGACTTCTAGCCGCATTGCAAAATCATTTAAATTTTACACGGCGTGTCATTGGGAGCCAAGGCCTTGCATAATCGCTGCTGTTAGAGGGCTGAGAGAAGGCCTACTTAAGAAGTGCTACTAGAAGGCCTACTTTGCAAGGGCTTCTAGAAGGCCTAATTGGGAAGAGCTATTAGAAGGTCTACTTTGGAAGGGCTATTCGAAGGGCTAATTATGCCTGCACAAAACCTTATATTACTGATCTAATGAAAGGCCTGTAGAGGACTGTCATATGGAATGCCTAGAAAGGTAGGACTACTGCAAAGCCTGCAAAGTCTTATGATAGGGCTACATGAGAAGGCCTAATAAAGTGCCTAAAAGAGAAAAAAAGCATTAGAATAAGGCATCAAAGGACGGCCTATGAAAAATCGTGCATTTTCAAGTTTTATAGAACGTCTACCATGGAAAACCTATTTAAAGTCTCATTAGAAGATCTAAAATGAAAATAAAAATTAAAATGAAGTTGTTTGTTTAATTTTTTGAAACATAATAATTTCTGATTACATACTTAAAAAAACAACAAAAATAAATAAGAAACCACATTAAGCAATTTATTGTTGTAAATTTTGTAAAGAGAGTTAATCAAAGAGATGCAGAGTTTTTTATTTTTTGATGTAGACTATTTTTATTTAACCACTTGTTATTAGAAGGGGATTCATAGGCCTTCTTGAACACCTTCTAAGAGCAGGCAGAGTAGAATGAGTATCGGATCTATTAGAATGTGTAAGTATGGCTTTTATAAGGCCTACTAACGGAAGTCCTATAATTTTTTCCAGCTGGGAATGATGGCTATGTGTCAGTGTATAGCACATTTGATGTGTGAGTATTTAATGGCTAAATCGAGTATTTTCATTTTTATTTTGCATATTTAATGAAGGATTGTTGTTTCCTTTTTTTGTAAGTTTGTAAATTTTTTCTACATGTTGGTTAAATCAATGTATGTATTTCGAAAACATACTCACACCAATATTGAGTTAAATGATATAAAAATAGAATATTTCGGTACATTACACTTTATTCGGAATTTCTAATCATAAAAGGGAAATTTTAACATTGAATTTAAATTATTTTTCATTTAACATATTTTCTATAAAAACCTTTATTTAAAACGTGTGATATTTAACCTCTATTCTGTAAGAGTTTGTTTAATAAACATAAAATGTATACTATTCTATGTATAATACTTGAGAACATGCACTAAATCATGGCTATAAGTATAGTTTAAAGTGATATTTATAACATTAATATAAGAAAAAAATTATGTAAAATTTTATTACTTTTTTATTAACAATGATTGCTGTATATGAATCTCATCTCACTCTGCTCTGCTGGATGTGTTCAATGTAAAAGAGTTTGTCTTTATTACACCTTTATAAGAGTGTTATTTATGTTATTTAAAATTCGATAAAAAAAGGGTCTCTTCTATTTACTCTAGAGATTTATTTTAGCAATTAAAATTTTTATTTGATTTCATTTTATTTATTTCTGTTGATAATGTTGTAATGGAGTTATAAATTCCACTTGACAAAATCTCATTCAATTTCTTTTATGTTGCTGCGTCTATATATTTATACCCTACACCACCATAGTGGGGAGGACATATTGTGATTGTACTGATGTTTATAACACCCAAAATGATTAGTCCAACCTTAAATATGCCGATCGACTCACGTTCTGAGTCAATTTAACGATGTTCGTCTGTCTCAAAGTACAGGTCGCAATTTTGAAGATATAACGATAAAATTTGTTATAAAAGGCCTTTTTTGGCCTAAGGACGAAGCCTATTGAAACTGGTTGAAATCAGTCCTTTATTTTACCAGCCTCCAAACAAATGTCTTCCCTAAATAGAACGTTTTTATTTAGGGAGTATCACCAGCTTACTTTTCAAGCTTTTTGATTGACAAAACTTGTCCTGCTCATGAGAAAAAATAATAGAAAATTTAATAGAAAAATGATTTGCTCATATACTCAGTGTAGAGTATTATATGGTCGGACTTGACTTTCTTACTTGTTTAACAATAGATTTATACAGACAGAAAAAGAAACAGCAAAATATTTAAATCAGCAGTTAAATTGTAAATTGAGCTTAAATTCAATGCTAAAGGGTTGGCAAGTAGAATTAATATAAAGGACGTAAATTACAAATGAAATCAGAAGTAAATGTAGTACTTGGATGAGTAGTAAATGAAGTAGACTAAACAAATGAAAGAACTTTCTGTACGAATCAAAATCACAAAAACCATTAAAATGTCTTTAATATAATAACATTGTCTGCAGCTAATAATTTAGTTATTTAAAATGTTTTCAACTATTTCGCATCTTCTTGAGAAAACGGTTTTATATTTAAAGAAAATATCCATTATCTCATATAATTGAAAAGCAAAACTGAGTTCACATTAAAAACCAAATAAGAAGAACATTTCTTATAAACCGCGTTTTTTGAAGTAACAAACTTTTGTAAGATTTCTCCATAACTTTTGATATGTATACTTAATTTTTTGCATGACTTCATATGGCAAATTGCAATCATCTTTGTATGTTTTTCTAGAATGCATTGAGTGGTGGTACGTTTTTTGAGCACAATTTGTATACCGCAAGTTAATATTTATATTCAATATGAATATCATACAATTCACTTTAAGCTGCTATTTGTATAAGCAATAAGGGTGTTCCAAGACCTGTTTAAGTTAGATTGCAAGCGTCTCTACCATGCCCAGAGAGAGAGACTCTTCGCATCCAACTAGAAGTTAAAAAGTCTGGCTTAGTTAGATATGTATTCTGAATTTTTACTTTATACGGAAATCAGAAATTTTGTAATGGAAATATCGTGTGTACTGATATCTTCTCAAAACGAGAAGCTTAATGCAAAGTATATTGAATTTATTCTTCAAAAGATAGAACAGTAAGCCTCAAAAGATATAACAGTCCATCAAATTGTTGTGCCATAACATTACAGAAATCGCTTAAGTTACTTTGGATCTTACTCTTCAGCCACACTAACAAGTTTTTCTTGATGGTCTTTATACCCTACACCACCATAGTGGGGAGGGTATAATGCGTTTGTGCAGATGTTTGTAACGCCCAAAAATATTGGTCTAACACCAACCTTAAAGTATACCCATCGACTTAGAATCACTTTCTGAGTGGCTGTCCATGTAAACCTTGTGCGCAGAGTACAGGTCGCAATTTTGAAGATATTTCGATCAAATTTGGTAACTATAATTTCTTCGGCCCAGGTCCATTATTTCACCTAGGTCCATTATTTCACCTAGCCCCCATACAAATGTCCTATCGAAATTGGACTTTATCGGTCATAAATGTTTAATTTATATATGTATCTGACATTTATTTATGTTAAATTTTGTGTATATACCAACATTTTTAGAAGATTTATGCACGTTTAAGTGATTTTCGGAAGAGGGTCTATATGGGAGCTATGACTAATTATGAACCGATCGTAACAGAATTTGGTGACATGAATTTTGTATATATAAAACTTATTTAAACATTTATGACCGATAAAGTCAAATTTCGGAAGGACATTTGTATGGGGGCTAGGCGAAATAATGGACCGATTTCAGCCAGTTTCAATAGGCTTGGTCGAAAAAATAATATGTACCAAATTTGATCGAAATATCTTCAAAATTGCGACCTGTACTCTGCGCACAAGGTTTACATGGACAGCCAGCCAGCCAATCAGACGGACGGACATCGTTTAATCGACTCAGAAAGTGATTCTAAGTCGATCGGTATACTTTAAGGTGGGAGTTAGACTAATATTTTTGGGATTTACTAACATCTGCACAAACGCATAATACCCTCCCCACTATGGTGGTATAGGGTATAAATATTAACTTATTTTGGACATAACATGTCCTCGGAAGTTTAACCTTGTCAATAATAGAATAAAATGTCAATTACAATTAGTATTAAATTAATAGTAATGGAAATTAGTGATGGTAAAAATAAAAAAGTGACAGCAAAGTTAATGAGTTTATGTTATCGGGTGTATGGACCGGTTCATGTTCTAACACACTTGGTGACAAGAGGAATTATTTTTAAACAAATAGAGGATATTGTCGCCTATATATGTATGTTGACAATAACGAATTATAATGGTATTAAACTTTTATAACGCAGTCGTTCAATGTATATAGGAACTTTCATAACTTCAAAATAATGGATATTGTCACTCTTACAGTTCCAAGATGTAGGCGTCTCTTGTTCGATTCTATTTGGTAAGTCGTATACGTGTGAAATATCATATTTCCATAGAAAGAAATATATAAGTTTAAATAAACTTAAAATTAAATTTAGAGTTTAATCTTTTATTATTTTAAAAACTTTGAAAATTAAAATTGATTTCGTCGAAAATTTAAGGGAACAACAGTCAAAAATTAGTATACTGTTGACGGATAACGATATATTTTATATTACCAAAAACCGAAAATAAAAAGTTAATATTTTGTTGGTCATCTATTCTGTTTAATTACGCCATCTAGTCGCTTTTTCATGGTGTTTACAATATGTTCAGGTTTATATTCTGTAATTTTCTTCCCCCTCTTCCCAAGTATATAAGGTCGAGAAGCGGGAAAAGATCAAAGTACCGTTTTTGTATCGTAATTGGAAATTATTTCACTTCTTTTGGGATTTATTTTACATTTTTTGGGACTAATCTATCTATTATTATACTTCCAATTATTGGGAGTAATTTCATTTAAGTTTTTGAGAGTTATTTAATTTATTAAGATTGTGAATTATTTAATTTTTATTGGGAGTTATTTCAATTGGGAGTTATTTCACTGTACCCTAATACCACGTATATACAAATTGTAAATATTTTAAATAAATATGTACATTGATGGATACATAAAGAAAAAATATTAGAAACATGCACGTTCACTGTAAACTCCATTTCTTAAATTATGTATATGCAAAAATCGTTTCTACTTAAAATGTGGAGTTCACATATTTATAAAGCTGTCTTTACACTATCTGAGTTCTCATCGAAAAGCAGCATACATTTTAAAATCTTCTGAGTCTCTAAAAACATTAGATTTTCAGAGCCAACTTCACTTTACAATGTAAATGTAAAGTTTACATCAGCGAAATGCAAACTCACACCACTACAGTTTTTAGATATTGTAGTTGTATGAGTTGAGTATTATTCTCTGGCAAAAACAAAAACAAATAGCTGAAATAATGAAATAAACAGCGTTGCCGCTTTGGTCCAATTGGACCAAAATTGGTAGTTTGAAGTTAACAAATTGACTTTTGGTAGTTTGGTTGGTTTGTTCCGATATTTGTCGTATTTTGGTAGGCTACGATATTTCTGAATACAGAAGTATTTTTAAGAACAAAATAATTAAAATAATAACGAAAAAACTACTTATGTTAAGCCAAAATAATAAAACTACATGTTTGCAAAATATGAAGATAGCATTTTCTAAAATATTTAGTTTAGTCAGGTAAATGTGTATTTATTTAGTAGTGCTGAAAAATGCCAAAGGGCTCTCAAAACTTTTATTTTATAATAATATGTGTTAAACTCTGCTTCAATACCATTCATCCTCTGGATAATTTTATAGCAGCAATAATATAATTTTAAGTTAACTATTAATTTTCAAACGAATTCATATAGCATTTCTCAAATATTTTAAATTTGGTAGGCTTTGGTAGTTTTTAATTAGAAATTTGGTAGGAAAAATATTTTATGAGTGGCAACGCTGGAAATAAACAAGCATAAAAGCACAAAGTAATAAAAGCGTAACACAACCAGCTTCTATCAATGCTCATCAGTGTTGCCATTTTAGCACTTTCAGTGCTATATTTAGCATTTTGTTTCTTGAAAATGCATTGAAATTTTTAAAAATTATGCTAAATGCTTTTTAGCATAATTTGTTTGCTTGATAAAAAAAATTTTTTTCTCGTAAAAATTTTTACTTCCAAAAAATATTTTACTCCATAAAATGCTTTTGGAGAAATAAAAATTAACTTTTATTAATATTTCAACTAAATTTCTTTCGGTGTGGTAAGTAAATGAACACAACGCACAAATTTACTTCCTTTTTTTATAACTATGTATAACTATATATAACTATATCAGTTGTTTAAAGAAATTAAAAACAAAAGGGAAAACAATAACAGTTATTTTTTTTAAACATTGTAAGATTCTTTTGATAAATTTTTATTCCATCTCCGTATTAGCTAAAAAAAAATCAACTGAATATGAGAAGAAAATTCGAAATATTTGCATTTTATTTTTAAAAGAACTTGTTAATCAACTAAGAAATCTTTTGCCTAAAAATATTAAAAAATATTTCCATGTTTTCTATACCAAATACCCTAAATCATGTAAAGAGCCCAATTACAAACATTTTAGAAGAGTTCAAGTATAGTTTAACTGATATAAATATTATTCAAAATCAGTGTTCTTATATATCAAAGTATATAATTTTAAAAATTCTGTCGGTGAAAATTTATTTAAAGAATTGTATATTTTTCTATTGTCATTACTCATTTCACCATTTTATAATGCCGAAGTTGAAAGACTTTTTAGTTTAATGGCTTTAATTAAAAATAAAATTCGTAATCGAATTAAACCAGAATTGTTAAGTTCAATAATACAAATTCGAGAAGGATTGAAATTCGAAAATACATGTTGTTACACTTACAATATAACTAATGATATTGCAAATAAAATAAGATCATCATTCAATTAATTATTTTGTATAATCAGTAGGTATTCTAATAGCTTTTGTATCGAATAATATTGGTAAATGAATTAATAAATTAAAAATCTTATTTCATTAAAACATGGAAGTTATAAAAAATATTTGTTATTTTATTCTTTAAAACAAAAACAGAAATTCAATATAAAAGTATATTTAAAAAAACTATATATGTATATTTAATGTAAAATACATATATAAAAGAATATTCAATTCTGAATATAATATAATTTTTAAAAATTAAAATATTTATTTAAATATTTTTGTACTACATTTTATAAAATAACCTACAATTTCTTATTCCCAATTTATTTTCAGAAAAAATTTTGAATTAATAATTCGTTACCTTAATATAGAAACGCCGTAACTCGTTTTTTCCAAAATTTAGTTTTTTGCATACTTCGATAGATAATCCCGTAATACACCATTAATAAAATAAAATGTGTCAACATTAAATTGGATGAAGACCTTTGTTGGTGAACAACTTTAATTATAATCTTTAGTAATTTTATTTCATACATTTATTATTTTTCTTCTTTTAAATAATTAAGTTATTTTTCTTATTTTTAATTCCATGGCTAGTGTGAACAATGCACATTAAAGCATACGCAGTTATTTATTAAATGTTGGTAGTTCTATTTAAATCTACTTACATGAGAATTTATTTGCTCTCATCAAAGTAAATGCATTAAAAGAAATAAGAAAAATACTGGTTTTTTGCTCACGCACTTTTATATTATGTATGCATGTATGTATGTACGTATGTTAATATGTAATATGCGTAAGCTATATTTAAATATCATTACGCACTTTTTTGGGGTTCTTTTTTATATTAAAGTATTATTGAACTTCACTTGCGTTTACTGCCTCGCTGCTAGCAGAAGAATTTAAGAACAAATTGTCTTGTTATACTTTAATTTAGTCTTTAATAAATAAAATAACGGTTGAATAAATACCCTACATATGAAAATAAGGTGTTTCATTCCGTTTAAACTAAAATTAAAGTAATTTTAACTTAAGAAAAGTTAAAATCTCGTACATTATTTGGTGCCGAAACCCGGGACTGGTGAATAATTGATTGTAAATTGGAGTAACGACTTGGAATCGCATTGCCTTGGAACTGTTCGCTTGAAGTTTGAACTTGGCTCTGGAACTTTTTGATACAATTGCTTGTGGTCTTAGAAGATATTTTGAGAAGTGGAACTTGCTGCAACAAATTAATTAAATAAGGTTTGGAACTCTGCGTTACTGTTACCGAAATCAGTGGTTATTTGTGGTTCCTGGAAAACTGTATGTATTCATGAAATTTTATGTTATAAAATACGTGTAGAATTGCAAAGGTGTTTTGAACAAAATGGCGGATATTCACCATCTTGTTGAGGATCAAAAAGATTTATTTTCGAACTTACAGCGTACTGCTAGGTTATATAATTCGAGACAGAATAAAACTCATGGTTTAGCACAATCTGTTTTAGATGAAATAGAATCGAACTTTTTGCAATTTAAAGACGGGAATACACAATTATGCGCCGTAGTCCGTGATAATACTATTAATACAGAAAATATTCCGTACTTCAAAGATGATGTTTATTATAAATTTCAAGACGAATTTTTTACCCTTAAAAGCCAATTGCTTGATTTCATGGAATCTTCTGGTTCTCATTCTCGTTCTCCTGGAATTCAGTCCAGTACGTTTGCTGGTCCCTCTCATTCTAGAAATGAAACATTTGCTCTTCAGGCTCGTTTACCGAAAATTGATTTACCAGTTTTTAGTGGTGATTATCTAACTTGGATGTCTTATCAGGACATGTTCGTTTCGTTAGTGCATAATAATTCTGGCCTAACTGATGTTCAAAAATTTTGTTTTTTAAAAAATTCTTGTAAAGGAACTCCTTTGGACATCGTGAACGAATATCCAGCAACGGATTCAAGCTACAATTTAGCATGGACCGCTCTACAGAATAGATATCACAATAAAAGAAAAATAGTTGATACTATTTTTAAAAAATTATTTTCAATATCTGCTTCGGATGGCTCTTCGAAAAGTATTCAGACGATTTTAGATACAACCCGAACTAGTATTGCCCTACTGCGTACTTTAGAAGTAAACACCGAAGGCGAACATGCTATGCTTATTTATATGACTGTTAATAAGCTAGATATTCAGACACGTAAGGAATGGGAGCAATCGCTTAATGCCTCAACTCAAATCCCTCCAATTGAAGATTTGTTTAAATTTTTGGAAGCAACCTTTCGAACATTAGAAACTATTTCTGATCAGACTGAATCAAATCCTAATGCATCTTTTTCGAAACCCAAAAATCCACAACAACAAAATAAAGGTAAAAACAATTTTCGACGTTATGTAAATGCTGTTTCTACAAATACCGACTCCAACTGCCCCTGCTGCAATAAGCGTCACCTTTTGTTTAAATGTTTTAAGTTTGCTGCTTTAGCTTCTACTGAAAAAAGAGATTTTTTGAATTCAAAGCGAATATGTCGGAATTGCTTAGCCCCAGGCCACTTTAGTAACAAATGCCACGTAGACTCTCGTTGTCAAGTCTGTCAACAAAACCACCATACCACTGTTCATAATGAGTATTTCATAAACCGTGCTTCTGAAACTCCACCTTCTGAACCTGCTACACCTTCTCATACACCCTCGTCTTCTCAAGTGATTGAAAACGTTACCGCTCATGTCGTTGACAATAGTGAAACATTTAGTAGGAGAAAAAGGCCCCAAGTTCTTCTAGCTACGATGCGTGTAGTACTGAAAACCGCTCAAGGTGATTTTGTTTTGCGTGCTCTTCTTGATCAATGTGCTCAGGCTACATTTATCACTAAAAAGGCTGCTGATGCCTTAAACTTATCTTACAAAAGAAACTTTGTTGAAATCTGCGGAGTTGGTGGAAGTCAACCCACGATTTCAAAGAATTATGTTAATTTTTCTATTTTCTCAAGAATTGAAACCAATTTTAAAATCGATTGTGAGGCTTTGGTTTTATCGAAAATAACGGCATATCAACCTATGGCTATAAACGAAAAATTATTACCTGATTTGAAGAAATTTTCTTTAGCTGATCCTTCTTTTTCGAAACCTGGTGAAGTTGACCTTTTACTCGGAGGTGATGTATACGGAGATATCGTATTACCTCAGCAACATAAATTTAACGATGGTTTGTTCTTGCAATTTACACATTTTGGGTGGATAGTTTCTGGCCCTTCCCCTGATAACTCATATCAGCACACTATCACAGTAAATGTTTGTTCACTAGATAAACAATTGCAGTCCTTTTGGGAACAGGAAGAATTGTTGGAGAAAAAGGTTTTAACGGAAGAAGAAATCCTCTGTGAACAACATTTCAAAAATACTACGTCCCGTAATTCTTCTGGACGTTATACCGTATCACTACCATTTAAATCACTGCTTAAGGGCCTCCCACTTCCAGTCTTTGCACATACAGACTATGCAGCACTTTCTCGTTTGAAGAATGTTGAAACGAAATGTAAATTAAATAAGAACTTTGGAAAACTTTATACAGAGTTTATGGAAGAGTACGAACGTCTTGGACATATGGAAAAAGTCGGAATTTATCCACGTGATTTGAATAGAAATGGGTTCTTTTTGCCTCATCATGGTGTGTTAAGAGAAAGTAGTTCTACTACTAAATTAAGGGTTGTTTTCGATGGTAGCTGTAAGAGGTCTGCTCAATCTTCGTTGAATGAGGAACTGGTAGCTGGTCCTGCATTACAAAATGATTTACCAACAATTATAAATCGGTGGAGACGATTTAAAATTGGATTTCGGGCAGATTTGGAAAAAATGTTTCGACAAATACTTGTGGTACAGGAACAACAAAGGTTTCAACAAATTTTGTGGAGAAATAGTGGCTCTGAAGAGATATCAATTTACAAGCTCGCAACGGTTACTTATGGTACAACACCCGCTCCATTTCTTTCGATAAGGGTTTTACAACAATTAGCGTTGGATGAAAAGGAAAAATACCCATTGGCCTGTAGCGTGCTCAATTCAGATACTTATGTCGATGACGTAATTTCTGGAGCTGATAGTCTATCAGAAGCTTACCATTTGCATACTCAATTATGCAGTCTGCTTAATGAAGGCAAGTTTAATTTGCGCAAATGGACAACAAACTCAAAAGAATTGCTAGAATTGATTCCTGTGGACTACAGAGAAAAATCAGATATATTTGAACTAAATCAACCTAATACGGTGAAAGCTCTTGGACTTGAATGGAACACGGTAGACGACTGCTTTTCATTTAAAATTAATTTCGAAAATACATCGGTAGTTACGAAAAGAAGTTTGCTCTCAGATGCAGCAAAACTTTATGATCCTATAGGCTGGCTTGTCCCTACTACAATTCTTGCAAAAATTGAATTTCAAAATTTGTGGTTGCTTGGCATTGAATGGAATGATCGCTTGCCTGAAGCTTTGGAGAAAAAATGGTTAATATATCGTAAAAACTTAAAATTTCTTGAACAAATTAAAATTCCTCGTTGGATCGGAACATATAGAGGGGCTACGGTTGAAATTCACGGCTTTTCCGATTCATCTAAGTTGGCATACGCGGCTGCTGTTTATGCTAAGACAATTTCTGATTTTGGTACAAAAGTGTATTTAATCCAAGCGAAAACTAAAGTGGGTCCTATAAAGCGATTAACTATACCTCGAATGGAATTATGTGGTGCAACTTTATTGGCTAAATTAGTAGATCGAATAACCTCTTCGCTTGATCAAGAAATTTCAAATGTTTTTTATTGGACTGATAGCACAACAGTACTTTCTTGGATTCGCGGTCAATCGTCTAGGTGGCCCGTATATGTTGGAAACAGAGTTGCAGAAATCCAACGCAGATCTCATACTTCTCAATGGCGATACATATCTACACGTGAAAATCCTGCTGACTGCGCTTCCCGTGGCATATCGTCGAATGAATTGGTTGAACATGAACTATGGTGGCATGGCCCTAAATGGCTAACTGAACCTTCAGAAAATTGGCCAAAACAACCTAAACTAAATCTGAATGAAACCGATGATATTTCTACTGACCCAACTTTAAATATGCACTCGATTGTAGCAGACGTAAAACAATATCCAGAATTATTAACAAGATTTTCTTCCCTTTGCAAATTAATACGCGTTACTGCATACATTTTTCGTTTTAAAAACAATACTCAAAACAATAAAAAATCACAAATTAATGGTAACGGTAAGATGACAGGGTTTCTCTCAACCGAAGAGCTAAAATTTGCTCGTTTAAGACTTGTTAAACTTTCGCAAGAAGTGGATTTTCCACAAGAAATTTCTGAACTTCAAAAGAAAGGTCAAATTATAAAAAACAGCGCTTTAGCACAACTGTGCCCATTTTTTGATTCTTCTCAAATACTTAGAGTTGGTGGTAGAATTCAAAACTCTGACCTTGATTATTGTTCCAAACACCCAATTTTACTTAAGAAGCAAAATCCTTTGAATAATCTCTTATTTCTAGATGCCCACATCAAAACGTTGCATGGCGGTTTGATCCAAATGCAAGCTTATGTCGTACGAGAATATTGGATAATATCAAGTAGAAGTGTAGCTAAACGCATCTTGAGAAAATGTATAACATGTTTCAAATATAACTCAAAAGCAGCACAGCAGATGATGGGAAACCTACCTAGTGTTCGTCTTAAGCCTGCGCGCCCGTTTAAGCACAGTGGTGTCGATTATGCGGGCCCGATAGTTATAAAACAATCTACTGCAAGAAACTCGGTAACTACAAAGGGCTACATTTGTTTGTTCATATGCATGGCTACAAAAGCGCTACATTTGGAAGCAGTTACTAACTTGTCAACCGATGCATTTTTGGCAGCTTTTAGGCGTTTCGTGTCCCGTCGTGGTCCTTGTACTGACCTGTATTCAGACTGTGGCACAAACTTTGTTGGAGCTAATAAGGAGCTACAAATTCTTTACAATCGCAGCAAATCATCGATCCCAGATGAAATAAGCGACCGTCTTGCCAAAAATGGTACAAAATGGCATTTTATACCTCCAGCCTCTCCAAACTTTGGTGGTCTTTGGGAGGCCGGCGTGAAGTCTACGAAACACCATTTAAAGAGAGTGATGCAAAATCGTATTTTAACATTTGAGGAGCTTACCACGCTTTTAGCTCAGATTGAGAGCTGTTTAAATTCCAGACCCTTGTGCCCTCTAAACTCAGAACCATCTGACTGTAATGCGCTCACTCCAGCTCATTTCCTGATTGGAGAACCTACTCTTTGCGTACCTGAAGAAGATTTATTGGATGTCAACATTGACCGATTAAATAGATGGAAAACCGTTGAAAAGCTGAAGCAGAATTTTTGGCGACGTTGGTCTAACGAATGGTTGTGTCGACTTCAAGCTAGGCCCAAGTGGCTCAAAATAACACAAAACCCTAAAATTGGTGATTTAGTGGTCGTATTTGATGAAAGAGGTGCTCCTGGAGAATGGCCGCTTGCTCGTATCCAAGACATCCATCCCGGCAAGGACGGTTGTGTAAGGGTGGTGACTCTATTTTCAAACAGAAAAATGTTTAAACGGCCAATTTCTAAAATTGCCCTTTTGCCCACAAATGATTGTTTTGATGCCTTAGAGAACGGTTACAATCCTAAAAATATTGCTGATGATGATTCTTCCTCGGTTTAAGCACTGTCGTCCTTAGTGGGGGAGAATGTTGGTGAACAACTTTAATTATAATCTTTAGTAATTTTATTTCATACATTTATTATTTTTCTTCTTTTAAATAATTAAGTTATTTTTCTTATTTTTAATTCCATGGCTAGTGTGAACAATGCACATTAAAGCATACGCAGTTATTTATTAAATGTTGGTAGTTCTATTTAAATCTACTTACATGAGAATTTATTTGCTCTCATCAAAGTAAATGCATTAAAAGAAATAAGAAAAATACTGGTTTTTTGCTCACGCACTTTTATATTATGTATGCATGTATGTATGTACGTATGTTAATATGTAATATGCGTAAGCTATATTTAAATATCATTACGCACTTTTTTGGGGTTCTTTTTTATATTAAAGTATTATTGAACTTCACTTGCGTTTACTGCCTCGCTGCTAGCAGAAGAATTTAAGAACAAATTGTCTTGTTATACTTTAATTTAGTCTTTAATAAATAAAATAACGGTTGAATAAATACCCTACATATGAAAATAAGGTGTTTCATTCCGTTTAAACTAAAATTAAAGTAATTTTAACTTAAGAAAAGTTAAAATCTCGTACAACCTTCATAAAATTTTGTGTTAAAAAAAATCACAACTACAGAAATTTAAGTTTTATTGAGTTGTTTTCTTCTCCTGTACAGTAATGAAAATGTTAGTTAGGGCCTTTCTATATTAAGGTAGCGATATGAAATGTAATCTATTAAAACAAGTCAACAATTGTTATGAACAAAATTAGAAAAAACTTTAATTTATATTTGTAACATTTGAAATAAAAATTGTATTGTTACATTGAAAAAATTTAGCACTTTTTTTTTCTTCTGTAGAACATTTTAGCACTTAGATTTTCAAGTTTTAGCATATTTTGAAATTCATTTTCTGGCAACACTGATGATCATGCGAGACTGACTGTTTTTATACAATGTGTGTGCTTGCGTATATGTGAAAACAAAAACAAGAGAGCTCACTGCAGCTCGCTGCTTTACATCATGAAAATAGTTCTCACTTGGCTGACGAACAGATACACTGAATAATAGAAATATACAACTCAAATTATTACACAAAAAGTGTAAATGTAGCTTAAGAAATTGTGTGGTTTTATATAATAAGAAAGCATATATACTAGTGTGTCCCTTATAAGCCAAACTTTTTTTTTTGGAATTTTGGAACGCATACCCTCTATTTTTTTTATATATATAAAACTATAGTTAAATATGAAATTTTGTCTTTCTATCATGATTGCAACCCGTGCCGACTTGCGATTTTGTTTTGAGGTGCATTTACAAGGGGAAAAATTAGAGAAAAACTAATTTTTTGAACATATTTTGGTGAATGTGTCGTATTTCCTTACTGTTATAAACTTTAAGTAAAACCTATTCAGAATATTATAGTCCATGCAATTGACTAGTCTTAAAT
The DNA here is from genome assembly GCF_958450345.1 of Calliphora vicina. Taxonomy (NCBI): domain Eukaryota; kingdom Metazoa; phylum Arthropoda; class Insecta; order Diptera; family Calliphoridae; genus Calliphora; species Calliphora vicina. The sequence goes on along the minus strand of NC_088781.1, from coordinate 113,398,991 downwards.
CAAGAAGGTCAAAGGTCATATTTTTCAATATTTGGAATTTCTCATGGAAAAATAGCGAAATGGTATATATTTTTGGGCCGATTACTAGACTTTGTGTTATATTTTTCTTAAGTTTCATCATATAACATATAGCATTTCGGTATCTTTCCATGAGAAATTCCAAATATGGAAAAAATTGACATTTGACCTTTACGATTTAAGACTATATTTAGAATTATCTGGACTATAATATCCTGAATAGCGTTTATTTAAAAATCACAACAGTAAGAAAATTCGACTCATTCACCAAGATATGGCCAAAAAAATTAGTTTTTCTCGCAAAATTTAAATCGCAGGTACGGAAAAACTATGGGAGATATTTCCATAATTTTTGCATATTTTTATTCCCCATTATGTTCTCAATAAATCCGAATGTGATGATCAAAAAATTCTGAAATTTGTTTAACAAAATTTTTAAAAATTTGAAAATGGAGTTTTGAAACTGCCGTTAAAAAAATTTTATTTTTTTGTTCATACCTAAGAATAGATTAACGGTATCCTACGAAGACAAAAACTCAAGTATATATGGACATATTTTAAGTAAAAATAAGCTTTTATTTTGATATTTCTCAAAATATGTTAATTTTGTTTCAACATTTCTTGTTCTAGTGGCCTGAGACACGTTAATGGCCTGGCGATTTTTTAATAACTTTAACATTTTTTAACCAATTTTTGTCTTTTGTATCTTATTACAACAACAATTAGGTACACATTTCGATTTTTTAAAATTAAATTGCAAAAGTAATTATTTAATGGCAAAATTTTTACAAAAACTGAAAAATGCATTTTTTTAAATGTTGTCTTCCACATATAATAAGGTTTCTGTTAAAGTGATAACTATGTATTACTCCAAATTTTCGTTCCCACGACAATTGGATTTACGCCCGATTCCCAATCGGTCAATGATTGTGAACTCAGCAACAACCAAATTTTTATAATTTCGAATATTGTTATTATTACAGACATTAACATTTGAATTAAAGTTTTTGCTGAAATAACCGTCTCATATCCAAAAATTGTATTTTCCAATAAAAATCCTTGATGCATGTATTATATTTTGTAAGATGCACACTTCTGATTTATTTTCCATTATAGTACTTATCATCAACTTAACAAAATTCACCTGATGACATGTTTGACAATTGAAACAATTTTCGAAAATAATCAACAAACAATAAATGACAATTTCACTATGCAAACAGTGATGACAAGAAACTCAATGAAGCTTGTGATTGGCTGCAATTTAAAGTGGTCTTCTGTCTGTCTGTAGTTCTGTGCAACATGAAACAAAATATTGTTCTAAAAATACAAAAACAAAGTGCAAGTGCAACTCATGGTAAAATTGTTTTTCGTTTGCAAAACTAAAAAGGATTTACATTCATTATTTATACATGAAAGTTGTGTATAGAGGAGTACATTGCTCAGGGAGATAAACTGTCTGTAAAAAGGAAAAGAAAGCAAGAAACATTTGATCTGCATTATACATACAGTTTGTAAGTATATTTATGTATATGGATGGAGTCTTTATATGATTCTTTATATAGTTTTGGTAACATATGTTGTTTAAAAATTTAAAATCATAAAAAAGAAGAAACAAAACACTAATATGTGTGTTATTTTAACAAGGATGCATGTATAGACGACATTTGATGTTGGCTTCCTTAAAAATGAAATACATAGTACACAGTTTAGAATGAAAATAAAACAATAAAAAAGGAATATACTTATTGGGTTGTGGTGAAACTTGAGTACTCTATAGCTTAAATATATCTTGAAAAATAGAGGTGAAGATTGAAATTTATTCATCTAGGTCATAGGAAGTTTAATCGCCTTCTTTCTGACAAGGCTCTAATTCATAATGCCCAAAGTGCACTAGTAAATTTAAATCATGACATCCTTACTGAAAACGTTCCTCTCTCTGTGATTTGTTAGCTTTTTAGTAATTTTTAAATCCATAAAGTAGAGACAGGAAGTTAATCCAGATTCAGTAAATATCATCCATTAATTTGATATTCGATTCTTAGTTTTCACGACAGAGTATTTTTAGAAATTAAGTTAGTGCTACATATGTATATACATAGTTGTGGATACTTTGTCAATTATCAGAATCTCTACCTAAAAAAATTGTAGAGATCAATATCAATCTATAAATTAACTTTCAAATTAAAGTTGTCTATAATATAAACATTCGAGCATAATTACAGGGAAAGTCCAAATCCTATAATTTAAGTGCAGAGTGGATGGAATTTGTTGTTAGTTATTATGTCATTTTCTCCAAAGTCCAATATTGATATATTCTCAGCATTCAGAGATATTGAGATCTTTCATTTTCCAAATCTTCCCTTCTAGAAAGCTTCCATTGTTCATATACTAATAATGACAGTAGGTTTTCAAGTTATATTTATAGTTGGTTGCCAAGACTCATATACAGAGAATTTATAATTTTTATAAAAGTTTGCACAATTTAGTTTTGGCGTGATAACAAAAATGCTTAAACTGATTTGCTGCGCAAAAGAGCGCGATTTTCGTGTGCCAAACTGCTGTGTGAAAAATCTCTACACAAGTAGCGCCTTCTAGCCAAAGTTCTTATTGCTCCCCGGGGCAGTAAAAGCATTTGGTCAATCGTTAAAAGGATAAAGGATATTGCTGGTTCCTCAATTCCTACTATTTTAAGGGATGACCAATCATTCACTGACCCGGATGATAAAGCCAACCTTCTAAATTATTTGTAAATAACACTGTACTACATTTTTCAGTTCATTGCTTTGGGACTCAATTCTGACAATTGCACGTGAAAGTAGCCCCAAAAATAAGAACTTCTGCATCATTAGTTTTGTCAAGTTTTATCACTTTTTCTATATTTTAGCACGGTTATATCTCGTATACCGTACGGAATATCTCTATTGTGACTGAAGCAAAGTTGTAGATATTGAAAAGTAGGAAAAAAGTACGGAACATACCTACCCGAAAAAGGTGCATCCAGTGCCTTAAAAATCGCAAAAATGCCATTTTTTTTAAATTGTTTACCAATTTTTCACCTTTTTTGCTCAATAACTGGATTACAAATCCAATTATGGACTGATCACCATGAAATAAGGTCGTGTGATTTGTGTCTATATAAAAGTTATTTATCATGAATTTTGTATGTATACCATAATTTTTAACAGATTTATTCACTTTAAAGTGATTTTCGGAAGCTGGTCTTATATGGGAGCTATGAATAATTATGGACCGATCATAATAAAATTTTTTGACATGAATTTTGTATATATAAAACTTATTTGGAGCGAAATTTGTGTATATACATATATAAATTAAACATTTATGACCGATAAAGTCCAATTTCGGGAGGACATTTGTATGGGGTCTAGGTGAAATAATGAACCGATTTCAGCCAAATTATATGTACCGAATTTGTTTATGATCGGTCCATAATTAGTCATAGCTCACATATAAGACACGCTTCCGAAAATCACTTTAAAGTGCATAAATCTGTAAAAAATTATGGTATACATACAAAATTCATGATAAATAACTTTTATATAGACACAAATCACAAGACCTAATTTCATGGTGATCGGTCCATAACTGGATTTGTAATCCAGTTATTGAGCAAAAAAGGTGAAAAATTGGTTAAAAAATTAAAAAAATGGGCATTTTGGCGATTTTTAAGGTACTGGATGCATCCTTTTCGGGTAGGTATGTTCCGTACTTTTTTTCTATTATTCAATATCTACAACTTTGCTTCAGCCACAAAAGAGATATTCCGTACGGTATACGAGATATAACCGTGCTAAAATATAGAAAAAGTGATAAAAATCCACCTTGAGGAAAAAAAATTCGTATGGCCATTAAATTAATACGGCAGCCAACTTGACAAAACTAATGATGCGGAAGTTCTTATTTTTGGAGTTCTTATTCGTGTGGAGTTCTCAGTCTCCCATCGGACGCGTCCCAGGTGGCGGATAGGGGGAGCAACTGCCTAGTCTAGTGATACTGTTTTGACAACAGGTCACTAGCCTTGACAAATGCTCAAGCGATGTCAATATCTTAAGATGCATTTTTAACAAATGGTCTGAACTTCTTGACATAGCTAGGTCAGTAAACGGAACTGCGTCAGCCGACTATCATAATACTGTGATGCATTTTATAACAAATGGTCACAGTAGGATGTAATTGGTGTTAGGATAATGTTATTACTGGTGATACATTTTTGACAAATGGTTACCTAGTGCTAACACATTCTTTCTCTCTTCTTAGTGTTACTACCCGCGGACCAAAACTGTTCTTTCTCTCTCTACTCTTTCTTTCCCCCCCCACTTGTAAGGTCAAGGTGATGGTAGCAGTGCCGAAGACCTGAATGGCTAGTAAGTGGTTAAAGATAACTAGTCGCTAACAGCTCCCCTCCGACGCCAGGGCACGGGTCGGTTGTAATACAGTTTCTGCCTAATCCATGTACGCCGTCCCTGCATGGAGTGTCCATCCCCTTACGCGCTCACTCGTGGGAACAAAAATGAATAATCTAACACACAATAATAACAAAAAACAAATAACAGCAAAAGGCCAGCAGGGGAAACCTATGCTGGCTGATTGCAAACAGTCAACTGTCCAACATTCTGGTGACAGTTTGACTAAAAGCAGCGAGGTAGCCTTGGACTTTAAGCCGAGCACCTCAAAAGCTGCATTAGCCCTCGCTGGTAATATACCAGCAACAGCCCCTGCATTGGACACTGTCGAGAAGACAGTTGTCCCTGCGAAAATGCTACAGGTTGGATCGTCGAACCAGAAGTCGGGTCCAACCACCGTAGCCCCACCCGCCACTACGGCAGAACCGAACGCCCCCATTCGCAAAGAACCATCCATTATCGACCGGCTTGGATCCAAGTCGGCCGATGCGCTTAACATCGACGAATTGTCGAAACTAAGTGGCTGAGCTGGACAGCTCAAACCCTCCTCCAAGCGCAGATGCAGCGAACCAAGGCGCATCTTCTGGGCCCAAACGGCAACGCTCAGAGGAGGAGCTGCTCCAGCAGCAAAACCCACAGCCGAGGACTAAACGTCCGAAGCAAGAGGCTCGTGTGATAAGAAGGCGTTACAGTGAAGTTGCTCGCAATCCACTGGTAAGGGCTATTATCGACAGGAGTGTTGATGACGGAGCTATCTCCCAGGAGAAATGGCTGAAAATCCGTCAGGGTATGCTGGGGGTATACTGGAAGATTCTCAAGGAGAATCCCGGTCCATCCCTGCAAAACGATGATGCTGGCTGGTATCAAGGCCATGTAAAACTGCTAGCGTGTACCAATGACCGCTCAGCTCTACTGCTAAAATTAGCAATTGCGTCCCTAGGGGAATTGTGGCCTGGCGCGAAACTGGACGTGATCCCGGTAAACGAGATACCTCGCAGACCGAGATCAGTCACAGTTATTCCGGCGGAACCACATGAACCTGAGGAGATTCTGGCATTGGATCTCTTAGGTTATAAAACTGTCGCCTACGCGGATGACGTCGCGGTGGCAGTCTCTGGGATCCACTTGGACACGATATCACAACGCCTGGAACATGCACTCAGTATACTGAGTCGGTGGAGTACGGACAGTGGATTGAGCGTAAACCCAGGCAAAACTGAACTTGTACTGTTCACAATGAGGTACAAGATTCCTCATTTCTCGCTTCCCCGATTAAATGGTGTTGAACTAACACTATCGGACAATGCAAAATACTTAGGAGTTATTCTGGATAGTAAACTATCCTGGAAACCCAATACCTTTTCAAGGACGTCAAAAGCCTTGACGGCTATGTATGTCTGTAAGAAGGCGATAGGTACGCAATGGGGTATTAGACCCCAGTTTGTCAACTGGCTATGTGATGCGGTCATTAAGCCGACACTATTTTATGGAGTTTCTGTCTGGTGGAAGGCATTAGACAGTGGCTCGACGTGTATGCTATTCGAGAGAGTGTTAAGGAGAATGGCAATCCTGATAACAGGAGCTTCAAGAACGACCGCAACAAAGTCGCTCTTTACTATATTGAACTGGATCCCTGTGGATCTTATGGCAAGAAAAATGGCATTTACTTCTGCCTTTAGGCCAAACGCGATTGGTGCGTGGAAACACGCTCCATATGGTCACGCCAGCATAATAGGTAGTATTCAGACTCTTCCGGAGAATATCGATTACTGCATTTCTAGGCCCTTCATAGCGAGGAATTTCGATTTCTCAATTCCGTACGGTACGGAAGCAATGAACGGGCCCTTACATGACACAACGGGTCTCTCAGTCTATACGGACGGTTCTGTGAAGGGAGATCGAGTTGGCGTAGGTGTCTATATTCGGGAACTCGATATTAGGTTATCTTTCAGACTTCGGAACGAATGTAGCATTATTCAGGCTGAATTATCGGCCATCAAAAGGGCGGCTAACTGGCTTAGTTATAACAAGATATCTGACAGGGATATTTGTATATATACTGATAGTCAGGCAGCTATAAAATCCCTGACAGGTGTATACACAACATCTAACTTAGTCCAGGAATGCCGGGCATCCTTAAACAGGATGGCGAGACATTCAACAGTCGTACTCAAGTGGGTACGGGGACACGGGGATATTACTATAACGGGCCACTGTGTTGCCGATGATCTGGCGAAAAGAGGCGCCATGTTACCTGACGGAGACATAGATTTCCTATGTGGGATTCCGTTATCCAAATGCAAGCTACAAATTAGTAACTTCTACTATGAGCACGCTCAGGCAAGATGGGACTGTGAACCCACATGCACTATGACCAGAACGATATGGCCCCGACTAAATCGGGGACGGACAATTCATCTTCTTGGCTTTACACTCTCACAATTGAGTGGTGTAGTGGCGGTCATAACTGGACACTGCACCTTTGGTAACCACGCTAGGAGACTTGGTTTGCCGTACCACGACTTCTGCAGAAGTTGTCAAAACGAGGAGGAGGATGAAACTATTTTTCATCTTCTTTGTCATTGTCCGGCATTAGGAGATCTACGCCTAAGGTTTCTGGGGCATCGTTCCCTAGATAGTCTTTCTGAGCTCTCGAATATGAGGCTTGAGGGCATTAGTGCCTTTATAGGTAGAAGTAATTGGTTGAAAAGACCAGACACGGGGATCACTTTAGAGTGACCCAATGATCGCCGACTCATTGGCACGTAAATTCTTCAAGATCTCCTCCCTCTCTTTTTCTTCTTACATCTCCTTCTTAACTTCTTCAATCTTCAATCTTCTTCTTCTCCCTTTTTCACTTATATCTGTCCCTCTTTCTTCTTCTTTCTTCTACTTTCAGGTAACACAAAAAAACCATTGCTGGACCCATGTGAGCTGCTCTTTCTCTCTTCCTCATTTCGTGGCTGCCTGGAAAACCTAACCTAACCTCTTATTTTTGGGGCTACTTTCACGTGCAATTGTCAGAATTGAGTCCCAAAATCATGTGTTGTACTGTGTAATTCGATCTTACCGGAAAGCAAGATCAGACACTACCCGAGATAGAAAGACTATCAGTTACTATGAATAATATACATATTCTTTCGCGCTAGAGCAGTTTAACAAGTTTTAGCGGTTCTCAACATAAACAAGTCTCCAGGGTCTGATGGTATACCAGAAGCAGTGTTCTTCGATGGTAGCTCGTCCATTAGCTAACCTTTTCAACTCGTACAAAACGTAAGCTTTCAAGAGCACAAAACGGTGCACAATGATATAGACAAACAAGTAAGAGAGCTATATTCGGCTGTGCCGAATCTTATATACCCTTCACTAACTTATACTTTAAAATACAATTTTTTAGGTAAACAAAATTTATTTTTTTTTCCAAAGTTGTTTTTTAATTTTTTGTTAAAAATGTTTTTTGAATTGTTATTTTAAATTTTTTGAATTTAATTTTTTTTTTTTTTAATTTAAAAAAAAAATTTTTGAAAAAAAAAATCGGGTTAAAATATATTTTTTCCAATTTTGACCCATTGTAGGTCCAACTTACTATGGTCTTATATACGTCGTTGCAAAGGTCTTTGAAATATCTGTCACTAGATATCCATATTGTCTATATTAAAGACTTAGTAATCCCGCTATACATAGGTCAAAAATAAGTAAAAAATCGAGGTTGTCCTGGGTTTTTCCTCATATCTCAGCCATTTGTGGACCGATTTTGCTGATTTTAAATAGTAAACTTCTCGAAAGCATGTCTTACAGAATTATTGCAGATTTGGATCCAGATGATATCTGGGGTATTCAGAAAATTGATTTCAACAGACAGACGGACCTACAGACGCACATGGCTTAATCGACTTCGCTATCTATAAGGATCTAGAATATATATACTTTATAGGGTCGGAAATGAAAAATGTAGAAATTACAAACGGAATGACAAACTTATATATACCCTTCTAACGAAGATGAAGGGAATAAAAAGAGGGACGCAAAAAGAATTTGAGGCCAGGGGTCCCCAAAGTATGACTACTCGGGCATGTTAAATTTTTAAAATTATCCTATTTCTTCGTTTGTGTTCTGATTTCAACAAATTACATATATAGTATCTCCTCGTCGTGCACTAGCAATTATCTCTTATAGCTTGGGGATATTCGCATTTGAAAATTAAATTTTCAACATTTTTATCTACTTTAATCCAATTTGTTGATAACAGCGGTTATAAATATTTCCCGATTTTCTCCATTTTTCTTTTATTGGACTACCAACAAATGTATATGTCAAATAAAAACGAATTGTTTAAAAATCAATAAGAAAATACAATGGGAGTTTCGTCCGAGGGTATGTCACAAAATTGAAGTTAACTAACTAATTAAAAACAACTGTTTCTTTTTCAGATGAAGACAGATCCTCATCCGACAAAGACCCCGAAGAAGAAGGCTCACCATCAAGCAAGAAAGTAAACACAATAGAGAAACAGATGTGATCTGGTACTTTTAATTGAACACTTTGGTGTTGATTTTAATTAAGTATTTTTCAGACCCCTACAACACCAAAAATACCGCTTTTCTTTATAGACAATGTCTTGAACCTGACTCAGCGAAACTCTGTAACTATATAATTTCTTTTTGACCCGCCAATCACTGATCCCTACCATTTGTCTCATAGTGTTTGTTTTTTTTGGGCATATATTTATAGAATTAATTGCTGATTTTTTTTGTTTTAAATTCTGAATTAAGATATTAGTGTATCATCTCAAATAGAATTAATTAATTCGTAGCTCTGATAACAATTCTATCGCACCGCATCAGACACTTTTGTCAGTATTCAGTGTAGGGTATACAAATTCTTTACAATTATTATTAATACAAGACTCTTTGTTTTAAAGTAATCATACCTACAAAATTGTACTTGTATTGCCAAGTAAGTACTGCAGTATTAGCTTTTTTTCTATATAAATTCCTGTTGTTTCTTAAATAGGATTTTTAGTGAGCCTATTTTCAACATTACACCTGAACATTACGATATATTATCATTATGTATCTATGTAATACATATTCCTAAATACATATGAGTTTGTACCAGTATGTGTCTCTGTATTTACCACACACTTAGTTTTTCATGTTGAAAATTACCGAGAATTTATACTTTTGTTTTTATATATTTTGGGTTATAAAATGACAATGTTTTTCATAGCACTGCTACAAAAAAAAAACAAAAAAACATCTAACAAAGACAATGTAAGAACAAAAACTAAACTTTTCTTTCATTTGTCGGTCCTGTTTGGTGTCTGTGTGAGTGTTAAAAACATAAATACTCCAACACGAATGTATATTATACTATACAGTAGACTGCATAGCAGGACTATATGTATGAGTTCAACTTTTGAATCCTTTAAGGATTCTAAGTTACAAAAGTTTATTTGTGTTTTTTTTTTACTTAGTTAAATCATACTTTATACTCATTGTTAGTTTTAACAGGATGTTAGTTTATCTCTTTGATATGAAGGCACTTTTTATGGGTTATTATGTTTTTTGTTCGTTTTTTTTTTTGTTCCTAATGAAAAAGGATATAATGAAATTTTAGAAAATATATATGAGAAACTTATTCAATATTCAGTGTTTGAAATGTAACATGGATAAATGTTATTAAGTTTTGTGTTTAGGTGGTTTATCCTTATAGTATTGTGCGAATTTAAATAAAGTTTTCCCAAGTAATGTTTGCTTCCAAGGTGTAATGAAAACAATTGGCTAATTCACAATAAAAAAATATCGAGGGACAATATTCAAAATCGTCTATCTTAGAAAATTTAGGTTTTCAGGAAAGCAAACAAACAGTTTAGTTAGCTTATTTATGAGCAATATTGAATTCTTTCTTCTACAATATACATATTTTTAAGGCCAGTAATAAATGTTAAGCGCTTTCTGGACGAACTTTTTCGAGCATTGCTGGCTGTATGTCACGAATAACTCGAACAATGTTGACCTCCAAGACGTCAATTGTTGCTGGCTTATCAGCATATTTCAGTGACTTCACTTAGCCACACATGAAATAATGAAGAGGTGTCAAATCGCAGGACCTTGGATATAAATTGACAAGTCAATTTCTCGAAATCAAATTATCGCCAAATTTTATTTTCCATAAATCGATGGTTGCGGCCGCCGTATGACACCGGCTTCATTTTTGAAGAAATAACGTCTGATGATGCGACAACCATGTTAACCAAACGATGCATTTTTTTCTGGATGTACTGTAGTCTGTAGAGTCTGTTGTGGATTGGTCCCACTCCATTTGAGTCAATTTAGCGTATTAAGAAACCCGTTAAGCCAAAAATGAGCCTCATCGCTGATCACAATTTTCCAGTAAGTTTTCAAAGTAAATTTGGTTAATTTGGTAGCGTTCTTCAAACGTCAATATATTCATGGTGATTTGCCAGAGTCTACTGATCATAAATATCCAAAAGTGAGCGGAGTATGACAGTTCTTTTGACGGTTATAAAATCATTTTCATGAAAATCTAAGATAGAGGGTATTGAATATAATCCTTCGAATATATTTTTTTTGTCTTTTCTTTGGCAAAGAAACTTTGGTTTACGGTTGTGGTATATACAATTTCATAACATTATATAATTAAGTGTCTATATTAACTAATAACTATCATCATAAATATGTATCTGTTATTGTATTATCGCCAGAGTTAAAGTCACGCCTTAAATATTGTTACAAAATTGTACTTGAATTCAAATATTACGATTTTAAGGGCTGATTTAAAAGTAGCATAATGCTTTCAAATAACAGTGCTGTAATAGCAAACTGTAACATATCTGTGGGCATTATTAAATAAAAGCTTTCAGTTGATTTGATCGTAAATTGGCAACGCTGTATTCGAATTCGAATATTCAGTTAAAGAACATTGTAGAAAGTACACCACAAATGGCGTATGTATTAGTAATATCTAGAATATTCGAACTTTGACAGTTAAAGAGCAATCTACAGTGCAGATGGCAGTGTTATAAATAGTGGCAGAGGTTGCAGTCGTTAGTGAGTTTATCAGAGACACTTTTCGAATAAACATCAACTGAGTGCCTTAAAGTGTGTTGTGTTTTTCAAGTAAATTCGTGTATATTATAAAGTGTGTCTTTATTTCTGCGAATTTATAAACGTGTATAAAAAACATTGAGTGACTATTTAATTCTGTTGTTGTACATTTTTAAATAAATAAAGAGTTGTACCATTTTCAAACTACTAAACGGCTTTTATTTGCAATCAAAAGTATCCGGTTTATTTAAAGGAAATAAACTAGCGTTTTGAAAAGGTTAAAACGTAACAATATGTTAACATAACGTTTGTCTAAACTGTAGTTTCATCACAATATTTAGTACAATTCAAAGGGCAATTTCATACATTATAAACAGGAGAGTAGTATCTGATGCTCTAATCCTTGATCATAGAACAGGCTGGCTTCTGCCCACTCAAAGCTTGTTTTTGGGGGACTTACTAGCCTTTCAAACAGAAAACTAATGTCATTCCATTCGGCGTTTTGGCGAAATATGATCTAATCCTTGATCTTAACACAGGTTGAATGCTGCCTACAAAAGGCAGTCTGTGTATAATCATCAAGCTCTCATCGAGCTAACTATAGTCCGCTTCCGTAACAGACACCGAAATGGTTTTATTACATTCACCGTTTTGTCGAAATTAAAGTGGTAGTTGGGGATATTTCCTATGCATTCGATGAAGTTTAGAATGGTATACTTTTATCAAAACTATATACTTTTGTGTCTGTAATAACTTCTGTACATTTATTTCCCGGATTCTTAGGCATCGTCATCAAACGAGTTCAATATTAATTCATGGGTAGCGCAAAGCTCCGAGCTTTCTCCTACTCTATTTGTTATATTTTAGTGACTTGTGTGTCAAACTTCCAAAGACATTGGTAGCAATTGGGATCATGAGACAAAATATTAATGATATTCTTAATCGAAATGGAGTCTGGCGAATAGGGTTGAATTTAATTCACCTAAGTGAATTAAAACACAAACAGATGCTTTGGAAGCTTTCTAGTGTCTTGGTTTGTAAAAATTGTTTGATCTATAATTCACTCTATCTGATCTATAACACCTCTTATATCCAGAGCTTCCTTGTATATTTTGGAGTTTCTTCGGACGACCTTGTGACTCCTGGAAGTGAGAACCAACCGGTACTTCTGACAAATTTGATGAGATTCATCAGTGACACATCTCACGGATAGTTCAGATTATGAACGCATGCTCTAAGATGTCTTATTATATGCTTTTGTAAAGCAGGGAAGTCACATAGAAGGTGTTGTACCAATTCATCCTCTTAATCATATCACAAACTTGTGCAGTAGTTAACGTGGGTAACCCATACGTTTGGACATGCATTTATCCAGAGGAAATCTGGATATTGTACAAGTGATAATTGACTACCAATGTGTGAATGGCTCGTAAGTTGCGCACTCATCAGCGATTTTATTTCCCCGTATGCCTTCACGTCCTGAAATTCATATTAGCTCAACAAGGTATTGTCCAAATTAGGCCAGTAAAAGAATACAGTCGAGAACACATTTTAACCTAATTACGGAGTTTAGAGCACTGATTGATGCAAGGCTCTTCAAGTATATATTCATAGTTGAAGTTCCGAGATTCCCGGATTCTTCTCGATACAGTACCGATAGCATATACCTCAGCCTGAAATACGGTGAAGGTTTAGGACAGTCTGAAAAAGACCAAGAGCCAAGTACATCAGAGAAATTACCTGATCCGTTTTCGAGATCGCATCTGCCATAAGAAGAAAAGACACTGCTGCGCCTCTGGACTTCGACGCAGTACCAGGATGAGTAATATACATCCTAGATTTGGAAATTACCACTATAATTCGGACGAGAACATAAGGAACAGATGCTTGAGGGTTCGGCTTTGTTGCTTATGAGGCCCAAACCACAGTCCCGGACGAATTTAAAATGGAGACAGAGACTCATTAGTCGCCATGGTAGGGACAGACGCTACCGAGTTGAAGTCTTGGTCTTCAACTGTAGCAGGGAATATCTGACATCTACAAAGTAGGAAAACTTAAATCCAACGTCCAAAATTACTATATCTTCTAATCCACTTTCAACCATCTATTTTGGGATGCAAAAAACAAAGAAAATCTGTCTGACGAACGTATTGGTGGTGTAGGATATAAATACGCTGATGTATCTGCCTTTTATCAGACAGTCATCGTCACATGTCAGCAAAACTCAAATCTCATACAAATCAATTTGAATTCTAAATAAACCAAGAGATGAATATTAGTATTGCTTTGAAATACAAGGTGGCTCAAAAGTAATCCTCCTATCAGAAACTGCTATAAATTTTTCGATTGGCCCCTAATGTCAGTTCTGTTTTGACATTTGTGTAGTAAACACATGCGAAATACACGTTAATAAACAATGTTACGCTACACTGCTCCAGAACGCGGAATATTGCTGACTATTTATTTGACTAATAATCGGTCGGTGACTTTGGCACAACGTGAATTTCGTCGCATATTTCCTGGCCGTCCAATGCCTACTGGTGAAATACTGCGACGTTTAGCCGCTCGCCTCGAAGAGACTGGCACAACACGAGATGCTGCCAGACGTGGCAGACTCCGGAGTAGCCGTTCTGCAGAGAATATTGCTGCTGTAGCCGAGGATGTCATGGAAGCGCCGTCGACATCGACCAGACGACGTGCCACGCAAATGGGTATCAGTCGACGGTCTTTACAGCGAATTTTGGTACTAGATTTGAAGATGTTTCCGTACAGCAGCTGTTAGCTGCTGACCGCCAACCGCGTCTAACATACGCTCAAGCCATCCTTAATCACCACCAAGAGGAAGATGATTTTTCATCAAAAATAATCATGAGTGATGAGGCCCATTTCCATCTTAGCGGATACGTAAATAAGCAAAATTTACGCTTCTGGGGCATTGAAAATCCGCGTGTAACCCACAAACAGCCATTACTCTCGAAGAGCCATTACTCACCAAAGTCACTGTATGGTGTGCTGTTTTCGCTGGAGAAGTCATCGGACCTTTTTTCTTCGAAGACGTCGCGGACCAAACGGTTACTGTGAATGGTGAGCGCTACAGAGTAATGATCAACGAGTTCTTTTTGCCGCAACTTGATGAATTGGGATTGGAAAACATGTGGTTCCAACAGGACGGTGCAACGGCACACACTGCACTTGCCACAACCGATATGCTGAAGGATGCATTTTCCGGGTGCCTAATCTCCAGTTTTGGCGATTTGCACTGGCCAGCAAGATCGCCTGATTTGACCGCTCCAAACTTCTTTTTGTGGGGCTTTTTGAAGTCGCGGGTTTATGTCAACAAGCCTCAGACTCTTGCAGCTCTTAAAGACAATACCCGTCAAGAATGTGAGGACCTATCGCCGGAAGTTTTGGCCAAAGTGATGGAAAATGCCATAAAAAGGGCTCAAATGACAATCAACTGTGGCGGCGGCCATTTACATGACATCATATTCTCAACTTGATGTAAAAAAATTAAAAGACCAAATAAAAATAATCCACAAGAAATCAAAGTTATTCATTTTTTTTTTAATTACAGCCAAAAAACATTGGAAGTTTACTTTTGCGCGTAAATAAAAAGAACTAATTTTAAGCTGAAATCGAATATGATAATCTTAGTCTGCTTCGATATACCGATAGACTTTGCTACAGGTCCAAACATACCAAACGTTGGTGGCTGCATTGGTGATATAGCCTTACGAATTTCAAAGTTAGCTTTGATTGGACCTGTAAATAAGTCCACAGACATATCGAAGCAGAATAAGGTTATCATATTCGAATTCTGTTTGAAATTAGTACTAATCTCCGAATCTTGGAATATGGTTTCAACGAGATCCGGATATTAATCATTAAAGATCTTTGAAATATTTTGACAGACCTCCTTTTCAAATATGCATCTATTGCAGCTAACACAACAACACACGATCCACATCTAAATTCAGAAAACCAGGTGACTAAAAATACTGCAAAATACATAGAATTCGCATCTTGCTCCTCTGAAGACTCAAATGTCAATCTCAAAAGCGGTGTAAAATATATAGAAATTGAATATATTACCTCAAAAAGTATAGAATGGAGACAATTCGTGGTGTCACCTTATTCCACTAAATATATAATAGTTCAAATGTATATTAAAAGTTTTTCCATTTAAATTTTTAAACATGTTCCAGTTGAACTACTTATTTATTGCATTAAAAATTAATTAAACTATATACTTTATCTTCATCCCTTCATTTTATCTATTTTTATCTACTCTAAATGTTTTTTTCCGCAACATTTTTTTACATTTAATTGGTTTTTATTTTCTTATTCAAGCATCATTGATCCAAATAGCAAATACATGTAACTGGGTGTAATGATTACGACAATATTATTGTCTCTTCTCCTTGTAGTTTCTAGTTTATACAATTTGAAGGTTTTTTTTCCTGTTCAACAGTTAACAACCTACATTGAAATTGTAGTAAATATATCCATATAAACAGTGTAGGTGTAAAATACTCTTAATTGCAATTTTCTATTAATTTAATATCGAGCAGACAACAATAACAACAACAAAAATCTTTTTAAATTTAAAGCTAAATTTGTATATTTAAGCATTATTTTGTAATTGCACAATAGTGATAAATTATAATTTATCACTATTGTAGAATAAAAACCTCGAACGTTTCATTTTCAATTAGTTTATTCTGTGTTGGTCGTGGTGTATGTGGCTAAAACTGTTCAAATTCAAATTATATTTATGAAACTGCTGTAGTAAAGTTCAATTTTAATTAGAGGTCAAAACCAAAAACTAAATAAAAAAAATGTTTTCAAATACACGTTGTTGTTATTGTTGTTGTTTTGCAGTTTGGTATAGTTTTCTAATGAGTTTGAATATCTGCATGCACCTACATATGTGTGAAAAGTTGAAATATATATATTTAGAGAATAAACATATGTAAAATTTTGGGAAATTGGTGGGAATTTTAGGGAATTCTAGATACTATGCGAAATTAATGGAGCAAATACATTTAAACAAGTAAGAGAGCTATATTCGTCTGTGCTGAATCTTATATACCCTTCACCAAATTATACTTCAAAATAAAAATTTAAAATTCCCCCAACAATAAATTTCAGTGAATTTATCAAATTAAAAATTGGGAATTTAGCATAGAACAATTTTACTAAAATCCTAATTTTGTATTCCCGAATAACCATTTAACGATAATTTTGTTTAAAAAAAAAATTTCGAATTTTTTTTTAAATTTTAATTTTTTTAAATTTTGCGAAAAAAAACTCTTGGTGAAAAAATTCGGGTTAAAAAATATTTTTTTCCGATTTTGACCCATTGTAAGTCTAACTTACTATGGTCTTATATACGTCTTTGAAATATCTATCATTAGATATCCATATTGTCTATATTAATGACTTAGTAATCCAGATATAGGTCAAAAATAGGTAAAACATTTTAAGTAGCAACCGAGCGGGAAGAATTCCGGAGATATTCATGTATGAATCGTGTATGTAAGTTATTTGGGGGCTTCGGAAAGTTGATTTCAACAGACAGACGGACAGACAGACGGAAATGGCTTAATCCTTATATTCTGTTGTGCCGAATCTTCTATATCCACCATCAATATGTGATAATAAAATATTTTTCTGATATAGGGTTATATGTTGGTAGGGTAAATTATGGACCGATCCTCACAAAAGTTGTTAAAAAGATTGAGGTTCATTAAAAAAAGTTTATGTCCAATTTCATCACTTTATTAATTATTACACTGTCCAAGAGCATTTTTGGAACAGACGAGCGACCCTATAATTCTGAAAGGGCATGTTGAGTAGATCATTTTTGTAGAATAAAGTTATAGTCCAGCTGGGGGGTTACTCTCTATTGTGATGCGAAAGCAATTTCGATGCGAAAGGTAAATGCGTTAAGAATACAATTTTGTAATTTGTATCGTCTACTCAAACGCTTTCGCAAAAAGAAGCAATACTGGCACCACAAAATAAACAATAGCGAAGAATGACAAAATGAAATGTCAAAACTTGTAAATAAAAACATTTTAAACTAATTTTTTGTGCGATGCGAAAACGTAATAAGGATACCAATTGTACCATTTTTCTTTCGCATCGCAATAGAGAGTAACCCCCCTGGTCTGAATTTTTTTACAGTAGGCAGAATTAAAACAAATAAATAAATAAACCTAAATATCTCTTGAACTAAAAGAGATAACTTACATATATTTACATATTTTTTGTAGACCTTCTTATAGACTATTTACATTTAAAATTTCAGCGCATTCGGATCATACTTGGATTTTTGGAGATATTTTTAAAAAAATGTGAGACCCGATATGGCGTGTAATTTTGCTAATTAAGCATAAAGGGCTCTATTTACTACTTTTGTGTCTTTGGTGACCCCCAATGAAATTTTACGGCAAAAAGTCTCGTAGAATATTTTAATCCTTAAATGTCCTTTTTGAAAGGACTTTTTTCGATTTTCTCGAAAAAGGGTTCAATTTGACCCCTAAAGATAGGAGATAGGGGGTTAAGATCTTCCACAAAAATGATCCCCATAAAATTCCACAATATAACTCTGACAATAAGAATTCTCTCAGATATTAACTTACAACATTTTTTTCAGTTAGTATAATGCTACCTTCGATAAAAAAAATTAGCTTTGGACACACTGTAAAAAAAAATTCAGACCAGCTGTACTATAAGTTTATTCTACAAAAATGATCTACTCAACATGCCCTTTCAGAATTATAGGGTCGCTGTTCTCTTCCAATCAAATAGTCTCAATTTGTTGGAGAGTGTTATTATAAGACAATTATGAATAATCCAGTCATTTTCTGAGGGGACTTTTTATGGTGACAAGGGACAAATATTGAGCGATTTTCGCGATACATTACAGTATAATTTCAAACTACTTCACAGTACTAAGTTTCTGCTGCTATCGAAACAAATACTAGTCGGACGGGGCAAGATCTGAACTATAAAGCGGGCGAGGAAAAAAGTGATCCTATAGTATTAGAAATTTTAGTTTTTCAGAATCAAGCTCACATCGTATGTTTTTGGTAGTGAAGGAATATTTTTGAAAATCTCATTTAATTCACCCGGAATCACAGCTGTATTCCTTTTTTTTAATTTTACCTTCATCGTAATCATAATTATTTTTTTTTTTGTAGTTCAATGTATAAGTAGAGCATCGTTATTAGTAATGAATTTCCATTTTATATTCCTATATCCATTATTAAATTTATTTACATAGCACATTCATTCAGCCATTTAAGTTTTAAGATAATATGTATGTATCGCACATGCAGACTCGTACATAAATGCTGGTATCGATATGTATAAAATTTATACATTTGAACATTTTTATGGTTCATTTAACTTAAAATACAATTTTTATGCATTCTCAGGTATAATTAAATTTATTGTTTTAGATTTTACAAGTGCCTTATATAAAAATATACTACCATTGTTTCTCCTTTTATCAGTGAAAACCAGCGAACAATATTTCAAAAATATTGCAAAAGAATTATGTCCAAATATGTTTGATTTCTAGGAATTAAACTTAATATAAGATAGTATACTGAACATTCTAAACTATTCATCTAAAATCATTTACCTGTTACTCTAGATATTGAAGGTCAAAGGTCACAAACATTTTTCACAATTTTTCTATTTATGTATTTTATTATTGAGATAGCCAATAAAGACCTGCACAAGCTGCATTGTTTAACATGAAGACAATTGCCACATGATGCTTTTGTCATGTCATGTTATGTTCTTTTACCTACTTAACAGCAACACGCAAAGGCAATGTATATCAAAACAAAAAACAAATTCAGCATCATTTTAACAACATCATAACACACACAACATTAAAAAAATTAACAGATGCATGGATGACATGGAAAATAATTTCAAGTCATTTAAATCATGTATGAGGCATTTTTTGTATGAGATAATTTCAATTCATTTGTAGTATTTATTGTGTGCAATAAGAAAAAATTGACTATAAAAATACAACTGAAATTTATATTTATATTATATAGTAGGTCAAAATAAAAATACGAAAGTACACCAATGGGTTTTTCAATGTTGTTTTGGAAAATTTTACAATATTTAGTAATATTACCTGTTATATTATTACTTAAAAAGGAATGCGTGGAATATAAGCCATAAAATGCCAATAATTTTCATGGAATTAAAAATTTAATGTTTTTCACATATATATTTTAAATACTACCTGAATTAGGTACAACCGCTCGAATATTATTAACGGGACATTTAATAATTACATTGCAAAATAAAATAAAACTCCATGAACAAAGCCAATTGGCCTATTAGACGGTGTTTAATTAAAGAAAATTAAATTAATGTATAAATCCTTAACGGTGAAGTTTATAATATATTTAATGATATTAAAGACAAACGTGTTTATTATACTCGTTGTAAAAACGTGTTTAAATTTAATGAAATGTCTCTGAATCTTTCGCGGCATAATTGCTACAAAAATATAAATCTACGAAAATGTTCCAATGGAACAAATGCAACTGCCCAACGATTTGAAGAAAAAGTGTAGGGCATTTATTGCGTAACTTCACAGAAATTTTTTTTCCTATTTTTTGTTTTCAAATAAAATCTAGGAGGCTTGAACAAAATTATTTAAATTTTCTAGTATATTTTTATGTTATTCAAAAATGTTTGAAATTTTTCTTGGAAAATATTTAATTTTTTATGATTTTCAGCTATACAATGAGAAAATATGGGCTAAATTTACTGCATTTTTGAAATTTAATTATATTATTTATGTTTCAGACTTTTCGATACATTTAGAAATATTGGCCAATATTGGGATATTATACACAAATATTTGAACTACATAATGCAATATATTATAAAATAGCAACAAATTTGTGTAAAAAAAAGCAAAAATTTCCTTCATGTAAAATTTTATAATATTTATGAAGATGTTCTTATTCTGAATGAAAAAAGTTTGGAAAAAATTCATATTCGATTAATAATATTTATTAAAAAATTCATTCCAATTATGAATTTCTTTTTCCAGTGTTACACTTTATTATTTATATTTTTTAAAATCCTTATATTATTTGCTCTAAATATTTAAAAAAAATATATAATGCTAAATAATAATAGTTCTCAGATTTTCACAGTTCAGCAGTTGTGTACAATTTCATTCTGCTATGCAATTTTATTCTGCCTAACAATGCGACACTTGTTAACATCAATTCAACTCAAGCTACCACACATAATAACAGCATCATCAATAGCTATAGACATGACATGGCACAACACGGTTTTCGCGGCGCTAAGACATGGTACAACATGGTTTTTGCGGCGCGATGACATTGAACAACATGATGTGCGCGTCGACACAACAAAACAAAGCATCAAATTTTGAAGTAAGACATTTTTCTACAAAATGTTGTCTTGTGCAGGCCTTTAATAGCCAATGCAGGATCATCGTTTTTACAATATTTTATACTAAATATGTTAAACAGTTTAAGTTTAACAGAATATTTACAAAGATTTGTTTGCAATTCCAATTTGATTGTTGGGTTGCCAACATGACTACCTCTTGACTATTATCGAATTTATTGTATTTATTAATGAAATTTATTAACAATTTTGCGATATGATGTTAATAAAATAAAACATAAATTTCAGCTTTATAAAAATCTTGCAGATGTATATGTAATTTTAAAGAACCTAAATATAGAGCAACTTAAATCGCTGAAAACTCAAAACTATTGGTGGGATTTGTTCGACACTTGGAATATCAATATAAAAGCATTTAAGTTTTCGAAATATTTGCTTAAATTAAAATTTACTTGAGGTTATTGCAGCAGTAATGCCTCAATATTATTCGATTTAAGTTCCATAATTTTTCTTTATATAGGGCGATTTGGAGTGTAGCTGACAAAAGAACAGTAAAGATAATTTTCAAAGAATATGATGATGATACCTGATGATCTTCAGAGCCTGTTTTCGATTGGGTCATGTCCCATCAGAATGGAAAACTTACAAGTCATTATCACCAAATAGGGAAATCATCTCATATTAAGGCTAAAGACTTCAGGCCAATCAGCGTCTCCTCGTTTCTACTTAAAACTTTGCAAAGAATTATTAATGTCGATATTAGATCATACACTAAATTGGCATACACAATCCAGGAGAAGCAAAATCTCCAAAACGTATTCGAACGTATAATGAGAATGGTGTGTTGTTGTGCAGAGAATGGATAAAAATATAAAATAATACAAATCTGTCTTCTTGTTGTTTTTAAATATAATGCTTGGATTTTACATCGCAACGAAGGATGTAACATGTCTCAGCTAACCTACCTTTACGCAGATGAATATAATAAAGTAACTGTTTTGGATAGGACTCAAATCTCAAACAAGTAAAACATTGGTTTGTTAGTTAGAGTTGCCTTTACTTTATCGCTTTACTTGTCAGTTATCGTCGCTATTATTATGTTGATGTGTTCTGTGACTGTGATATCTGATTGGGATATGATATGATTTCTAGATCATTGATCCTAGATTAATTATTGTTGTCAATCGTTTATTTTATGATTATTAAGAGCTCTCTATTACAGACTGATAGAATTTCAATAGATTTGCGTTCTGACGCTATAGAGTTTTTGGTTTAATTGGCAGCCATAAGTCGTCGTTCTCCAGTCGTCCTATTGTTCTAATAAAGGATAAAATATAGGCAGGTTAATCACACGTCGTTCCTTTGCATGACCATATTTTTCTGGTATTATTGCAAGAGGGTCAACCTTCCCATTTTTCTTTGTCCATAAGATGAAGTTTGTTTAAAATTAGTTATTTAACTGATTGGCATCAGCTCCGAAGTTTTCTTACATTTTCAGGCACAACTGGTCCGAGTAGATACCATATCCTACCTTTCCATGTGAGACTAAGCCTTCAATGAATATTTGTATGACGTTCTTCGGAAGATGGATGCCATTGTCATAGTCAAATCTATACAAATTATGTGAGTCAGAATATTTATGTGGGTCCCGATTACAGTTTTTCTTTTCCCGCACTTTTTCAATTCCCGGAAAATTTTTAAATTTCCCGGTACCTCGAATATTCCCGCCTAGAAAAAATTATTCAATTTTAAGAATGTAGACCTCGTTAAAAAGCTAAAAAATGTCTTTGGTTTTAAAATGTAATTGAATACAAATAAAAACATCCATTACAAATTTTATATAAAGAGATAAACTGACGCGATTTCTAATTTTGGTTATATACAAACCTCTCACCATTTGCCATTAGTATCGGAATGACTTCAATTTCCATTAGATTTTGTTCTACCTTCGTTAGATTCAAATTAATTCTGTTAAATCGCAAAAAATAAATATTTTTTTTTTTAATTTTGTATTGGCAATGTTTTGCTTATTAAATCAAAAATTAAGTAAAGATGTTAATTAAAACATGAATTTGATTTTAATCCAAAAATTTTCGTTTAACTCTTTGTGAAAAGCTAAATTCTAAAATAATTCCACTTTCGATCGGAATAGAATTCTTCACGAGTTTTTAGAATAATTTGAATAATGAACTTGTTATTGGTCTATTTGGGTTAAATCTTTTTGTTGTATGAATCTTCTGCAATTGTTTTGGAACACTAAGCTTCTTTTACAGAAGGTCATGTTTAAAAAACATCACATTAAACTGAGGAAAACAATTTCTGGAAATTCTTGCTTAATTTTCCTGGATTTTGGGATTGAAAATTTTGCGCAATTCCTGGGATTCCCTGTTCCGGGAATTACAGAGAAAAATACTAGTCCCAATGGATGTTGATCCAAATTAGCTAAAATTGAATACAAAAGTTTGAGACCTTGTGGGAAAATATTCCGTCAATCTCTCCTCAAGATTCAACAAACATTTTACAATAGGCTGGTACTGCTGAAATTACCATAGCTCCGGAATTTAGTCTCATTGTAGTGTTCTTGGCTATTTGTTTTGTCAAGATGTCTGTCGGGTGTTGACTAGTTAAAGATAGTAAAAGGTACCTTAGATAGAGTAGTCCTACGTGCACCCGTTATCATAAACGACACATCTAGGTATTGAAAATATTTATTGTCAGTTTTGGGTGCCTTGATAAACCAGTCGATAGTGTGCTGGACTATTAATCTGATGGTTGCGGGTTCGATTTCCGCCAGAAACTGCCTTGTTTGCAGATACAAGCAAAACGTTCCACAGTTTGTGTTTGTTTTTATTAAAAAAAAAACAATGGTATATTATTGTGTATTAATTCTAATTTGGCGACCTTAAGATATACATATTGTTACGTTTTGACCTTTTCAAAACGTTGATTTATTTCCTTTAAATAAACCGGATACTTTTGATTGCAAATAAAAGCCGTTTAGTAGTTTAAAAATTGTAACAACTCTTTATTTATTTAAAACTAGTTGACAGCACGGCTTCGCCCGGTAGCATTTACTAATGTTAGTTCTTCAAGTTTCGCCAACCCACGTACACCTGTCTGTTCTTATTTATTTGCAAATAAAATATCTAAATTTGTACTGCATACTTTAGGGAGCTTTTTTTATTACAGTTGACTGGAATCAAAAAAAAAAAAAAATTCCGAGTTTTTTGAATTTTTTTTTCTTTACAACCATCTCCTGAAAATTTCGAATCGAATACAAAAAAATCGCTCCAGCCGTTCTCACGTGATGTCATTACATACATGGACCATTTCATTTTTATATATATAGAGGAAGATGTACAACAACTGTAACGTCATTGCTATACGAATTTTTGGGTTCTGATCAATGAGTTACTATTATTGTAATTATCTGAATACTTGCTAGGGTTTAGATGTTAATACCCATGATAATGCCCTCCCTTATTGGTAAAATATACCACCATGATTATATTTTAATAATTTAAAATATAATCCCTAAACAATACACTTACTTTGCTGCAATTTTAATCCATCTATCCCACTATACCTCCACAACTCAAAATAAAAAGATTTAGTGTACCATATATGTTTTTAAATATTCCAAATTAACAAAAAAAATCATTTATTTAATAAAAATTTTAAATTACTTTACAAAAATTTATTAAGATTCAAAGTTGTTTCCATATTATAATTATAACAACTAAGAAATTAATAATTTATTTACTACAAATGAAAGTTAAAAATTATAAATAATCACAAACAAAATTAAAACTTACATACATTGAATCCAACGATGATATGTACATATCAGCATCTCGTAGAACATTATTATGTTTATATTATAATTTTTATATTATATAAGAAATCAAAGAAGATTAAAACAAATTAAAATTTCAAAGAAAACTTAACATTATTTAATTTTAAAGAAACATTTAATAAAAACCAATAGTTATAAGAAAAAAAATTATTAATTATTTTAATCGTTAAAAATTCTAATTTAATAATTTAATTAAAGTTCATCCAATTTTTAGTATTTGATTAAAAATTCTCGATTCTTGATCCACAAAAAAAAATATTCTCAAATAATAATACACATCTCTCTGTTTAATATGTTGGCTTATGTTGAAATCATTATAGTTGTTCACAGATGTTTATATATTAGTTATTATCATTGTTGTTCTTTCAATATCACTTTCAAATTTAGTTTTATTATATTTGAAAACTATTGTATTAAATTTTCATTGTTGTTCATTTTTTTTATTTATTTGTATATTTGATACTTTTTATTTCCACATTTAGTTTGTTAAGTTTTGATATTTTTATAAATTTTTCTTTTTTTTACTATTTAAGCGTTATTCGGATAATTAGATTTTCATTTCTGCTACATATCCTTTCTGATTGTATGTAACTATATTCAAAATATTCTCGTTCTCAAAACTTTTGTTAATTATTTAATTTTTTTTTTTTGAATTACAATATATGAAAAAATTTTCTTTTTTCTTTAACTAAGTTTGTTTCATCTTGTTCAAATTATTCTTTAAATTATCCTTTTATATTCAGAATATTTTCTTTTTCTTCACTAATTTTTCTTTAATAAATTTTGTCAAAATTATCCTTTTATATTCATTTATAATATCTTTTTTTTTCACAAAATTCTATATTATCCTTTTTTGACTAATTTCCATTTTTAATATTCCTTTTAAATATCCTTTTTCTTTAATTTCTTGTTAAAACACCAATTCCATATATTTCACAAATATTTCAAAACTTTTCAAACAAACAATTCAGCAATCAAAAACTATCTGAATCTATTTTTCATAAACCTAAAAAAATCTAACAAAAATAATTTCCAATATCATTGCCTACGTGATACAAAAAAAAAAATACTAAACAAGTAACACTTATAAATTTCAAATTTTCAAAATAACAATTTACCTACACACAAATTTTCTACATTATCTTCCAAAAGCAAAGTTAACTAGATACAAATTTTAAAATATTTAAATATTCAAATGTTACATGAAATTCAACATGAAATTTTTAAACAGTATACCTAAGCAAAAATTTTAATATAAATTTCCAGAAATCAAAGGTAACTAAATTAAAACAAAAATAATATTATTTGAAAAAAAAATTTGAATTTAAAATTGACAAAAATCAAAGCCAACTCAATGAACAAAAATCTAAAAATATTTGAATTATAATTTGTTCTTTAACTGAATATTCGAATATACGGTCGCAAACAGCGTTGTCATACGATCAATGGTCAACTTAAAGCTTTTATTCAATGTTAATAATGCCCACAGATATGTTAAAATTTGGACACTGCTATTTGAAAGCATTATGCAACTTTAAATCAGCGGTTAAAATCGTTATATTTGAATTCAAGTACAATTTCGTAACAATACGATAAGTTGAATTTTTCTTTTACAGAATATAACAGAAGTATAGGAAACTATAGAACAAGTTTTTTTATTATTATTTCCAATTTAAGTTTGTAGTATTGTCCTTATTTTTACTTCTTTGTTTACAAAAGTATTATCATTTTTAAATTACAAAATTAGTACCTAATAAAACAAGGATATAATAATCTAAATAGATTGTGCTACATTAAAAATCATATAAATTAAAATTAAAATATACTATCTTAAAAAAGAATTCATAATCCTAAAAAAGTAAACTTTTTTCACTTTTACATGGACAAAATTCCTGTAAATTACTTTTTTTTGTTTTAATTTTCACAACAAAATCCTTTTTGTTTTTACGCACAAGCAATCGCTATTTTATAATTAAAATGCCTTTTCATTCATGTAGAAAAAAATCTAAAGCATTTAATTTATTCTAAATAACAATTAAAATGCAAAAAAATTGTTTTGTACACAGTTTTTTAGCCACTATACTTTTAATCACCCTTCCAAGAAACTGCAGGAGTTATGGAAAATATTTGTGATTTTTTATGTTGAAAAATGGTTTTGTATAATAAAATCCTAAGAACACTACGTAAACATAGTTCTAAGATGAGGACAAAAATATCTAAGTTAGAGTAGGACGATTAAATCAAGTACATAGTTGGTAAAATTAGTCGTGGCTGTTCTTCATGAAGTTACCGGAAGTTATTTGAAAATATTGTATCAAGATGTGATTTGCATTGGTGTTAACTGCATCTATTGTTAAGATATGTTTAATTTGTTGTGTCTTACAAATTTCTAGCACGAGATTTACACATATTTTTTTTCGAAATTATTTCTATGAATATTTTTCAACATTGATGGAACTTTACAAATTTCACGGAATAATTTTTTTTTAATGATACTGACATCCTTCCTTTCTTAAATTTACACAAAAAGCAAATATTCAAAATTTGTTTACAAGTCTGCTTAAAAACACACACACTTTCCTATATACAAACATATTTACTGGAAAGTTTCTTTCACAGACATCTCGTCGCTGTTCGTTGTCACACTGAAAAGTTCCAGGAGTTAATGCTTGACTTCCTTGAATGTGAGTTTGAATCACATGTTTGAATAGAAATTGAAAAAGTCCTGCATGTGAATGTATTTTGTTACTTATTTAGCTGTTGTTTTCATTTTATTTTAATTTTTTTCTTTCTCTGAACAAAAATATTTTAAGCATCAATTCTCAGCATATGGGGTTCATGACAACTATTTATGGTTGTAGAACGATAGTTCCCACAAAAAAAAAATCCAAAATATATGTATGTATGTTAAAAAAGAGCGCAAAAATTCTTAAAAAAAATGTTTTAGCAAAATGGTTTAAAAAGTTAATACATACAGAAGAAAATAAAATAGAGCCGAAAAAAAAGAAATATTAAAATTAATGTTTTCATGACCTGCGTAAAATATATGGAAAAATTAAATTTTTTTCGTACCACACTCTAACTAGGATTAAATTTTAATTTGCTCAATGGCATAAAAAAAGTGAATTTAATATAAGGTGTTTTAACAAGAATTAAACGAGTGTTGGCAGCAATGGTAAAAATTAGTAGAGATAGAGTCCTCGAGGGACAATATGGGTGAATTTATTATATATGTATGTATTTTCATAGGCTAAGTAAGCAATACCAAATTAATTTTTGTTTAAATTTTAAACTGCATTTTTAACGTTTATTTTATATAATATGATGTTGCTTTAAATCAGAGGTCCTAGGATCTTTTAACAAAAAAAACATTTAAATGGTTAGGAATCTTTCTCTTTAATTGTATACAAATTCCTTTTTCACACTCAGAAAAATTGGTTTGTAAAATATAAAATTTTTTTATAAGATTCTTGTCTAAAATATCAACAAATCATTTCACACAAACCCTAGGTGTTGGAAATGTTAGTAGTAGTCGAGAAATTTCAATTCGATACCGTTGTCAATAATTGAACATTTTGAGAGATTCTCGAACGTCTTGCACCTTCATCCTACTACTCCGGTAAGCAAGTTCGTTTCATAATCACTAATTGATGCAGATTTTTCAAAATAAAATGATGGTGATGAAGAGTTCATAGTAGATGACGTATCTTTTGAACTCGGTTTATGTCTTAAATAACTTATACTTATGTCATTTTGAAGTGTATAATCTATTATTTATTGAACATTTAATTCGAAAATGTCGAATTTTGTGCCTACAAAGCGTCAGATACGTACTTCTTTAATTTAAAAACAAGTAAGAAAGTATGGTCGGTAAAGCCCGACCATATAATACCCTACACTAAGTAAAAGAGCAAAAACATTTTTCTTTTAAAATTTCAATAATTATATTTATATTTTTGAGTGATTTTCGGAAGAGGGCCTAATATGGGGGCTATGACCAATTATGGACCGATCACCATGAAATTAGATCGTGGGATTTATGTCTATATTATAGTTAACTATGTTGAATTTTGTGTGTATACCAACATTTTTAAGCGATGTATGCACGTTAAAGTGATTTTCGGAAGCGGGTCTATATGGGAGCTATGACTAATTATGGACGGATCGTAACAAAATTTGGTGACATGAATTTTGTGTATATAAAATTTATTTGGAGCGGAATTTGTGGAGATACATATATAAATTAAACATTTATGACCGATAAAGTCCAATTTCGGGAGGACATTTGTATGGGGGCTAGGTGAAATAATTGACCGATTCCAGCCAGTTTCAATAGGCTTGGTCCTTGAGCCGAAAAAATAATATGTACCAAATTTCATTGAAATATCTTCAAAATTGCGACCTGTACTCTGCGCACAAGGTTTACATTGACAGCCAGCCAGCCAGCCGACCAGGCGGACGGACGGACATCGTTTAATCGACTCAGAAAGTGATTCTAAGTCGATCGGTATACTTTAAGGTGGGTGTTAGACTAATATTTTTGCGCGTTACAAACATCTGCACAAACGCATTATATCCTCCCTACTATGGTGGTGTAGGGTATAATTATGGTGATGAAGAGTTCACAACAGATGATGTATCTTTTGAATGCGGTTTATTTATGTCTTTAATAACTTATACTTATGTAATTTTGAAGGGTACAATCTGTCATTTGTTCTTTGTGCCAACTTAGCTGTACTTCTTTAATTAAAAAAGGCACATCGAAGCTTATGGTGAATGTTTTCCATCGGCTTCAACGTGCGAAAGATGGTCCGTGCAGTGGTGATCTTGACACGGAAGACAAAGATCGCCCAAGTCATCCAAAGACCAAGAATTGGAGGCATTATTCCATGAAGATTGTTGTCAAACTCAACAAGGGCTTGCAAAATCATCATCAATTTCAAAACGTTTTCAAGCAGCAAAATTCATCCAAAAGCTAGGATCCATACTAATTGGATCTGAGAGACCTTGAAAGACGATTTTGCATAACCGAAATTATGCTCGAAGAGATTGTATATGAAACCCGGCCAAACAACCGAATCGACACCAAAGCCAAATATCCATGGCGCTAAAGTTATGATCTGCATTAATGGGACTGAATAGATCTGTATTTGTTGGGACTATTATGAGCTGCTGAAATCAGGCTAGATCATCACATCGAACCTGTATCGAACGTAAGTGATTTGTTTGTTGCGACATTGGCCAAAAACATCGAGAATATGCTGCTAGACATGAAACCGTAATATTCCATTATGACAACAGTCGGCAATTTCATACGTAATTACATTTTTGGGTAAATTTCATACATGATTTCTTATTTATTAGTAGATTTTTCTATAGTCTGAGAAAGTTGTCATATAAGAGAGTTGATAGTGTTTCTGGGTGCTCAACTAAATCCACAACGAGCAAATTATGTCCGTCCGTTAATGTTCAACCATTGACTTCAATTCGCTTCTGTGGTACAATTGTTGATTCCCTCTCGCATTCTAAACCCAATTTTCCATGAACTTGTTAGTTTCTGTATGACATATTCTTTCCGGAGTTTTTGTATACTGGCAAGTCAGTATCTCAAACTGTTTGCAAACAGAGCTCTTACTGTACGTTAACATTGATCAAATATTTGACGAAAAAAACGTAACCAATATATTCAATATTGTGATATCAGATGACTTTAAAAGAGCAAATAACGTCAAACTAAAGGTAGAGTCACACACAAAAAAGCGTAACCACTTTTTTCAGCACAAATTTGTTTGACGTGTTTACTCTTACAAGTGTTTTGTAAGATCAAACAGCATCAAATACAATAAAACTTATTTTTTTGTTTTGAATCATCTTAAGTAAAATAAGTTTTTCAAATAAATAAAAGCATTCAAATGAATTTTATTTAGTGGTTACGTCTTTTTCGTCAAATATTTGCATGTGTGACCCTACCTTAAT
The DNA here is from genome assembly GCF_958450345.1 of Calliphora vicina. Taxonomy (NCBI): domain Eukaryota; kingdom Metazoa; phylum Arthropoda; class Insecta; order Diptera; family Calliphoridae; genus Calliphora; species Calliphora vicina. Next base: position 113,368,212 of record NC_088781.1, on the reverse strand, counting down.
TATAATGACCATAAATTGTGTTATTTTCTAAATTGAAGCTTGTTTATTTAAATAAATGTTGGTTTAATGGAAAGAAAAATATCGAGTTTTTAGTGTTTTTTCGTCAAATGTTTCAACAATGTGAACGTATATTTAGTTTAATTCCAAAAATCGCATAATTTAGGATAAGGCTACACAACATATTGATGAACTAGGTCAAGACTAGATGCTAGTGAAATGACTACTAAATACAATGGAAACAGCTTTGCATGAGATTGTTGAAAAATCACTGGCAGATTACGACCCGAGTGGGATCCGCTTTAAATATCTCAGATGCTCAGATATATTAAAAGTGTAACATATTTAGTCATTATCATCAGAAGACTAAAACTGGAACATAAAATTAACACATCGATCAGTTCTTGAAAATGCTGGCCTGAATACAATGAGAAACGCACTATACTATTATAGTGGCCGAGAGAACATATCAAGAGTAATGCCAGTGGTAATGGGACAATAAGCATACAAGCAGTGCACTGCAGTGTAACTGTGAAAAAACTGATTTTCATGTTATCAGGTAATATGACGCCTCAAAGTGAGTAAACACCACAAATAATTATATTTTTTTAAGATAATAAAAATTCTAAAATCTATACCTCGATTAAAATTTAAAAGTTTCAGTATGTTGGAGATTGGGCTGAGTAATAGATTCGGTTCTGAAAAGGAAAGATTTAAGTCGGACTATAATGATTTTCATGATCTTAAAAACATCAAAAAATTCACTGATGTTTACTCACTTTTGAGGCTCCCTGTATACCGGACGTCCTATCTGAGGTGTCAGCTGAGCGACCCTCAATATAATCACAATGTTCATTGAAGGAGAGACGCGAGGAAACCTCATTTTCAATGGTTTGGATCAGGTACAATTATTGGGGTATTTCGTATTCTCATGATTAATTTTATCATTCTTGAAAATGAAAATGTCATAAGTAAAACATTTCGATCCGTAGATATATAATAGTGAAGCAGTTGAGATACATAATGAATGAATTTAACGGTCTGTACAGGCTGCTTATTTATAAACATTAAGATAACATGTTGTTATTAACATTGTTCATATGTATGACAATATCAACTGTAAAGCAGCTTTAAAAGCTCTAGGTGATCATTGTGGAAATAGAACATTCGATTTTTTCCGTAAGATAATTCATGAAACTACTAGAAGATGGCACTGTGTATATAAATAGTAACAGGGAGTTGCTGAGCAGTTAGTGTATGTTGGGCGCTGTTAGAGTTAACATCAACTGTATTGCCAGTGTATTCTTGTATTATAAAGTGTGTGTATTAAAAAAGAGTGACTATTTAAATTGTTGTGTTAATTTAAATAAAAAAGATTTGTTACAATTGTTAAACTGCCGATCGTTTTTATTTGCAATTAGAAGAATCCACTTAATTTAAAGGCAATAAACCATAATTTTTAAAAAGTTAAAAACGTTACAATATGTACCATAAAGGTACAGCTTGTCATCGATATCTCATCTTGCCAAAAAAATATTTTTACTGGCAAAATTCTCCGAGTGTTTGTGTTTTTTTCGGAACAAACCAGCAACGCTTGTTTGTGTCATACAGAAAAAAAGTCCGAATGGTGTAATTTAATTTTTTCAGTTGTCTTTGTTTTTTGTCTTGAAAAAAAGTAAAATCCTTTTTTTTCACTTTAAATTGCATAAAAGCATTACATTTTTTTTGGGGGAGATTCGAAAAAAAGTACAAAGAATTTAGCATAAATTAGAAAAATACATATATAACAAAAGTGTTAAAACTTAGTCAAAGGCGACTTAACAGATACACTAGACGAACAATTTAAGACAAACTCAAGTTAGGATAAATGAGAGACATTCTAGGATAACGCTTATATGGGTCCCTGGTCATGGTGGTAATCAGGCGGGTAACCCCCTAATGCGATGATGAAACTATATGATACTGCACAGAACAGGTAGACCTATGAATCCACCTGTGTTATTGCGAGGTCGACCTGACCCCTATTTGATACCGACAGGATAAGGCTATTTGTTTCTACAATTACAGGATACCGTATAATTGGAACACATACTAGGAGAATGGGCCTGCGAGTCAATGATTACTGCAGAGCGCATATTTGCAACCCCCTTCCTCTCGTTTCTAGAAGAGTTATCAATGATAAAGCTGAGACTCATCCATTCCTTCATGAGAGAATCTGGTTGGTTTAATTTGGAATGAATAGAATACCTGCTGTTTACTCTTGGGTATCACAAGGAAATCAACTTTTGAATGGACACAAGCGAGCTGCTTCAATAGTCGCTACCCATGGAACCTAACCTAACGATAATAAATGAAATATTTTGTTTAAGAAACTTTAAGGATCATAAGCAAAATTAAATAAGATCAAATTTATAATAATCTGACCCCTTTCAACATGAGTTACCTACATCTGAAAAAAACATCTCTAAGAAAAATCACATTCCTTCAGACTCAATCAATTATACCTTCACTTCTTTCGATTATGCTGCAATACTTGGGTAGAGGTACGAATCTGTTCATTTACTGTGCCATCTGCGTTTGTGGCATTAGTTTAAAAGGCTTTTAACTTAAAAATGTTTTTCATCTTCGCTTTGCTTTTGTATGGCATCATCATTGCATTAGAAAAATATGTATGTATAAAAAAAGTTCATAAAAGGAAAAACACAATGAAATTCTACTGTTAATGGCTGCATAATTTAATGATATTTGCAGTAGAACACAAGAATTTTCAAGGTGTGAGGTGAGAATGAGGGTTACAAATTTGTTGTAGTCAAGTGTTTGTAAGGGTTAAATAAAGTATTTTAACACTTTTACGCAGGTGGTTGTAATTTGTTTTTGCTATCAACATACTTCTTCTTGCAGTGAGTATGTTTAATTAGGATTTTATTATTATTATTTCTTTGCAATAATTTAAATAAAAGCATCCACCTTGTTGGCGAGAAATTAGTACATAGTTAAATATGCATTTTAATAGTAAGAGGTCATAAAAAATTACTTTGGAATAAAAAGGAAATTTATATTTAAGGACTTAAATAACAAAGGAAATGTATATGTGTATTAGAACTATTCTAATTGTATAGAAAGTAGTAAAACCATCTACATATTTTTCACTGGACCTAGGATTTATCAGGGCTTTAAAATAACAAAGGAAATGTATATGTGTATTAGAACTATTCTAATTGTATAGAAAGTAGTAAAACCATCTACATATTTTTCACTGGACCTAGGATTTATCAGGGCTTTAAAATCTAGTTTGTGGTATTTTCGCAATGGATTGCTGCCAAAAATATCAAAATATTTTGAATATTAATCAGTCTAGCTGATCAAATTTACATGAAATTACATTGACGATGGACTTTACTGACAGGAACTGAAAACTTCAAGCGTTTAAAATCGATGCACCATTGTACACTCATCCCAAACGATCAGTTTGCTTGCTGCAAAATTTTAGCCATCGCACTGTTCTTGGAGTGCTGAATGAGCAGTTCGACCGCCAAAATCGGCGCGATCAAAAAAGTTCAACCTGGAGCGTCAAAAAAATCCTTCCAGTTCCACCTTTCACAACTTTCATAAGAGTGTCGTACGCATATTTGTTTTCGATTCAAAGGTGGAACGTTTGTTCGAACTGATTCCCTTAAGCCATCACAAATCAGTCGGTTGAAATGTTCGTGTATAAGTGTCACAAAATTCATCATTTATAGTTCACAAATCTTGGAATGATGTTGGGCCACGAACGTTGACTAATAGCAAACGCAAATAGAAAAAACTCATAGTTTCTTGGATGGACTGAGTAAATGCAACCTAATTTTTAGTTTGAAAATAACTGGGTGGAACCTGGATCTGGATTTCCTTGTTTCCGCCATTGAAATTTCTTTGACGTTTGATAAATCGAAAAAAGTGAGCGTGGTCAATTTTTCCTTCAGTAAAAACCTAAGTTGGGCGATGACGGACATTTAAAAAAAAATTTGCCAAATCGGTGCAGCAATTTTCCGATTTCAGATAAATCGAAAAATGTGGGCGTGGTCAATTTTTCTTTTCGTAAAAACCTAAGTTGGGCGATGATGGACATATTAAAAAAAAATTTCGAAATCGGTTCAGTCGGTCTCAACTGTTGCAATTACCAACGAACGACATTTGATTTTTATTTATATAGAAGAAGATGATAAGATCGGGTTGATTTATAGGGATGCAAAAAATTGCCCAAGTGACAAGGAAAATCGTACTCTAAGGATCAAAATAAGAAACATTGCCCAAGGAACCATACCTCTAAAATAAATTCTGATGTTCCTTATTTTGACCCAAAGGTCAAATTTTCAAAAATTTGTAGGATTTGACTAAGTATATTTTTCCAATTTTTTTTATTATGACACGAACGCCATGTGGGTCGGCCTCCAAAGTTAGTGGAGGTCGGTCATACATTTAGACTCGAATGGGTGCACTTTAAATGGGATTTTTCAAAATTTGACTTTTTGGTCAAAATAAGGAACATCAGAATTAATTTTAGAGGTATGGTTCCTTGGAAAAAGTTTCTTATTTTGATCCCTAGAGTACGATTTTCCTTGTCACTTGGACGATTTTTAAATCGACCCGGATACCAACATTTATATAAGTTTGTCATTCAATTTGTAATTTCCACAATATAATTTTCCGACCCTATAAAGTACAGTAGCCCAATAAAGTCTACATACAGGAATTTAAATAAAATTTCTTTCGTTGAAAGCTGTATTTGTAAGTTAAAAGTAATGAAATATATTTGTTAAAAAAATAAATTCACACTAAAAAAAATTAAAACAACATCACTTAAGTCGGGTTTAGTAACATTTCCTATCACGTCCAAAATTTCACCGTTATTAGAATTTTTGATTCTGAGTCAAATAACGATTTTTTTTTAGTTTTTTGGGCTTTTATGTTCAAAATATTATGAAAATTAATAGCCCCGCCCACCCAAAAGTAGGTGTGACCGAGAATAAATTTTTCGTTATTTTACTCAGAATCAATAACTCTAATAACGGTGAACTTTTGGGCGTTTTTGACCTACATCTGGATTACTAAGTCCTTAATATAGACAATATGGATATCTAATAGATATTTCAAAGACCTTTGCAACGACGCGACCATAGTAAGTTGGACTTACAATAGGTCAAAATCGGAAAAAATATTTTTTAACCAGAATTTTTTTTTCACCAAAAAAAAAATTTTAAAAACTAATTTTTTTTTTAAATTTAAAAAAATTTCAAATAATAATTCGAAAAAAAATAATTTTCCAAAAAAATTGAAAAAAACAACTTTGGTAAAAAAAATTTTTTTGCTTACCTAAAAATATTTAATATTTGTATTTTGAATTATAATTTGGTGAAGGGTATATAAGATTCGGCACTGCCGAATGATAGTGGGATATAAAGAGTGTGGAAAAAAAGTTATACTTGTATTAAATTAAATAGCCGTTTAATACAAAAATTCTCAAAAACAAAGCCTTCTGCAAGTAAGTGATTTTTTCGGGATGTAATGGAGTCTCATGCGAATTGTGCTCTCTCCAAAAACGACACGATTTGTAAACGTTCTGGTGATTTGCCAAAGTATACTGAAATAATGTCGAACACACTTCAAGATTAAAACAGCCAGTTTTACAGTTATCCCTATCGAAGGTTCTATAAGTCTAAAAAAACACCCCTAATATATACAAACTTGGTTGGGTCTTAGATGAATATTTCTCAATGTTACACACGGAATGACAAATTTATTTATAACTACATTAACTAAATTTTGTGGTGGTGGATGAAATTTTAACTTTAATGTTAACGCCATCTAATGGTTTGTAGAATAGCGATAATATAATATTTATTAACATTGTAAAATAGTGTCTCGACTAAGTGTATTTTAGTCCCAAACCACTGAAATAACGACAATAACGATGGTAATAAGGTGCATGGAAACATTTAATTTTCAAAGACCTGTCCAGCTTTTATTTCTTCTCTCCTGATTGAGTTAACCCTAGTCGAATGAAGGTAACTTCATATACTTATCATTATAAATCAGAGACTATTCGTGGTTAATAAATTAAATTATTGTTAACAAAAATTATGAAATAACAAATAATTAGCTAAATCATTTAGTTTAAAAATCGAAAAAGGTTCAATTGTACCTATTCCGTTCCACAAGGGTTAAAAGAACCGTATAATTTGAATGCGTTATTATTTTTTTTAAATCTTTTTCTTTAGAAACAAATGTGAAACGCTTCCAGCTTTTTGTGTTCGTTACAAATTTTAGAAATCTTTTCTTGATAAAAATTAGTGTATTGTCCATAAACACACTTATAATTAATAAACATATCATTTTTCTAACTTAGCAATAATTGCACTAAAATTATACAGTTTTGTTAAAAAAAAACAGTAACTGCAATGACAATTGTAGTTTCTTTTTTTAAGTTGTCAAACAATTAAACGTTATATTCATTGAGTGCAAATAGAAAGTACCACGTACATTAAATTAACTGCACTATTGCCAAAAGTAACAATTAAAAGGGTTATAATTTGCAATTAATAGAGTATAAAACAACTACACCAACATAACAACTGCAATTAGTAACGCGCTGCAAATTTAAAATCATTTATACGAGTATGTACAATTTATTTCTTTAATTCTTGTTTTGTTTTTAAACCAAACAAAAATTTTCTCTTTAAAAATGCGTTTAATTAGTGCTGCAAAACAATTATTTTGATTCAGTTATTTTTTGGTTTTTAATAACCATTTTAGGAAGAAATTTTTATGAGTTATACAATTACTTAATGATTATATGGAAGTACTGGGTATAGGTGTAATGAAAGTTGTAGTTTGACTGTTTCATAGGAGATATAATGAAAATGCAGATTTAAGAAAAAAATCGCTTTAATATATTCTTAAATGCCTCCATCAGTACTATATACGAATTATTAAAATTTTATCTGTTAGTTTAACAATAAATAAGAAAATCATATGAAATAAGATTCAAAGCTATATTTACTAGTCCGAATGTAATCGATTTTGAATTTGAAAATTGGGAAAATTTAGAATTTTAATTTTTTTTGGCCGAATGCCTGCTTTTATAGATACAAACAAAATTGCTTCTTTATCTACTGAAAAAATTGCAGATAGTTGTTTGGTACTTTATTGAATTTCGAATTTTTTATGGAAATAATGCGGGTAAAATCGTAACTTTGGTACTTTTTTGCTATTGAATGAATATTTTATTATGATCTCCCAATACGGTACTGAAATTTATTTGAATAAAATATGTATCGATTCAGTGAGACCAAAAAAAGTACCAAAATGGCATAAAAACGGGAAAACATATTTTATTCGAAGTTATTAAACCAATTTTGATAAAACCAAAAATATATTTATAGGGAAAATAATCTTAAGCTGTGATGACTCATATCTTATACCAAAAATCGATTTTTTGTATAAAAAAAATCAAATATTATAAATCGTCAATAAATTCGCAAATACTGCGATTCTATGAAAAGCAGCTCTACCTGTGATCACTCATATTTTATACCAAAATTCGGTTTTTAGTACATAACACTCAAATATTTTAAATCTTTAATAACTTTGTAAATACTGAGATTTTATGGAAAATAAGCTCAATCTGTGAATACTCATATTTTATACCAAAAAAAAACTTTAAATCGTCAATAACGTCGTAAATACTGCGATTTTAAGGAAAATAAGCTCAAACTGTCTCAAATTATTTTTCTCAAATCGTTAATAACTTATACAGCGATTTTGAGGAAAATAAGTTCAATCACTTATATTTTATAACAAAAATCGATTTTTAGTGAAAAAAAAATTAAATGACATAAATCGTTAATAACTTCGTAAATACTGCGATTTAATATAAAATAAACTCAATCTGTGTCATTCATATTTTATTTTAAACATAAATTGATTTTTATTGTAAAAAATTTTAATATTTCGTTTTGTAAATTCTGCGATTTTATGGAAAATAAGCACAATCTGTGATCAGTTATTGTCTTAAATAAGCTTAATCTGGGTAGATAATAAATTCGTAAATACAGCGATTTTAAGGAAAATAAACTCAATATGTAATAGGGTATTCAATTAATCGGGTTTCTGGTTTAATCGGTTAATCGAGCAAATAATTAATCGGGGTTTAGATTTATTCGGTTAATAATCGGTTAATTTAAAATTATTCGATTAACCGAATAATTTCTATTTTAATTTTAAATTTAAAATACAACAACGAATTTTGTTTACAAAAACAAACAAAACAGCAAATATTGTATTTGAGAAAATTTTTGTATATATATCGCTCATTTTCTGAACAACGTCATAACTCAAAATCCGTGTTTTTGGAACTGAGTAATACAAAATATGCGCCGATCTATAATCTTTCATATAGTTATATCAGTTTTCAAAAAAGTCAATTATTTTTTCTGTGAGAGTGTTTTTTTTTTGTTGTAAACATCAAAATTAAAATTCATGCTTTCTCGTATATTTAACATGTAAAAATTTGGGTTAATACAGATTAGAAAGACATTAACATCTATTATTTATATTTCTGAAGTCGCATGATTTGTTCAAAATTTATTTAAGAAATAGTAAAATGTCATAAAACATTCAAAGACGTTTTTCTCGAAGGACTTTTTTTAATTATTACGTTGTTGCAGCAAATGAGCGATATGTGAGTTTTTTAGAGTTTTAGAGAGATGTTCTGAAATTATCTTTTAAAAAAAGACTATATTTCCAATGTTGTCCTTTTAAACTATTATTTTCTTTAGATTTAATAAATCTTTTCTTGGAAAAAATCTCTCTCGCTGATTGTGTATGTTGAAGAAAGCAAAAGCATGATAAAGGTACTTATAGACGGCAATACTGAGTATTAATATTTGTCAAAAATTCAAGTATCATAGTACAATTTCATCGTCTAAACAAAATTTGTATTAGATTTTCAAAAAATACTAATGATTTTTTTGATTTACGGTCGGTTTTCAAAATTTGTTTAAAACAATTCAAAAACTTTTTATTTTCATATGTATCAGGTATTTTTAAATACAAATAAGGCAAACAAAAATGTTAAGAAAATATAAAATAAAAATAAAGTTTTCAGAAAAATATCAATCAACAAAGAAATAAAATATTTGTAATACTATCGTGTATACAATAAATGTTTTTTTCGAAACGATTTTTTGAAATACCGAATGATTTCAATAATATTTTAAATTTGAAAAGTGTTAATACTCAGTATTGCCGTCTATAAGTACCTTAAAGAATATTCAATATCTCAGTTCTTTTTTTAATTTTTTTTAAGCATATAAAAATCCTAAGTTATACCATTAGAGTCCTTTTTGGATTGTTTTAGATTTTGAATACTTTTAATAGTTTCATTTAGTTCTGATAAAAGACTCATTTCAAAAAAAGTTTCGTCTATACATGTAACTACAAAAAAAAGTTTCAAATACATGTAAATTAAATATTTCAGTTGTTATACTAACTAAACATGTTTATATCTAAGTTTAATTTGAAATTTGTATTTGAATTGAAACGGAAAAACACAAATTAATCGGTTTATTTGTTATTTGAAAATCGGCAATTTTAAATTATTCGAACAGTTAACCGTCCAAAATTAATCGGTTAACCGATTAACGGATAATCGATTGAATACCCTAATATGTAATCACTCATATTTTATACCAAAAATCGATTTTTATTATAAAAAAAGAAATGTAAAGAAATCCAAGTGAATAGTTCGGAACTTTTTTATACCCTACACCACCGTAATGGGGAGGGTATAATGTGTTTGTGCAGATGTTTGTTACGCCCAAAAATATTAGTTCGGCCCAAAAACCATGCCTATTGAAACTGGCTGAAATCGGTCCATTATTTCACCTAGCCCTCATACAAAGTCCTCTCAAAATTGGACTTTATCGGTCATAAATGTTTAAGTATTTACACAAATTTCACTCCAAATAAGTTTTATATACACGAAATTCATGTTACCAAATTTTGTTACGATCGGCTCATATTTAATCATAGCTCCTATATAGACCCGCTTCCGAAAATCACTTTAACTTGCATAAATCGCTTAAAAATGTTGGTATACACACAAAATTCAACATAGTTAACTTTCATATAGACATAAATCACACGACCTAATTTCATGGTGATCGGTTCGTAATTGGTCATAGCTCCCATATAAGTCCCACTTCCAAAAATCACTCAAAAATATAAATTATTGAAATTTTAAAAGAAAAATGTTTTTAGCCTTTTACTTAGTATAGGGTATTATATGGTCGGGCTTGACCGACCATACTTTCTTACTTGTTAAATATAAATATAGCTTGCAATCGTTTGAAAAATATCTGTATCACAAGAAATGTCCGCAAAATGGAATATTTTGAAAATCCAAACTTGGTGGTTGTTCAAGAGTGCAAAGAGAAATTGGTACTTTTTCTCCTAATGGTACTTTTTTAATATTTTAAATTATTAAACTAAATCGACGTAAAAGTTAGATGATGTGCATCAGAGTGAAGTTAGAATCAAATAGAGGGAGAACTCATGGTACTATTTCGTTTTTCAAATGGTACTTTTTTGAATTTTAAATAGTGAATGGGAATACTTTTTCTTCTCTATAGTCTAAAAAGGAAGATCAGAACGATATTTTTATTTGATACTAAAGAAAAATCGGTATTAAATAAGAAAAAAACAATTTTATAAAAATTCGTTCATACTTTCACTACGATTGGTGTAGCGAAGTGAACCGGGCGTGATAGTATATTATTAAAGCTATTACTATAGAGATTATTTCAATTTAAAAATGTGTTCTATTTTTAATAAGAGTTCATTACAGATCCTTCCAATTTTATATTTAAATTTTGGATTCTAAAATCCGAAAGCAGAGAATCCCAAAAGGATCACAGCAATAAGCCTTACACCATCCCCGAATGATTAACTCTGCAAATGTGAATATAGTATAAAACATTTTGTGGAAAAAATATTTAAAAAATTCTACAAATAGGAATTTTAGGATTTTTGCCCATTGGACCACGTTTGGTCCGAGTCAGGTAAAATGATTATATAGTATATTTATTACATACTAAGGTATATAAACCTGTATACTTTTTGGGATTTTAGAAAGAATTTGCTAAATCCGAAATTTTAATATAAAATAATTTCAAATGACCTGTGATATATTGTAATTTTTTATAAATAAATTTCAGTTGCTAAGATCTGCATTTAAAAATAACTAAAATTCAAAATAAAAGCAATATTCAACTTTAAAGTAATATATTTTTTACATGTGATGTAGAAGTGCATTTTCTAAACAGAAGAGCAAATTTTAGTTTAATTCGGAGTAAAAAGTACAGCAAATATAGATATAGGGCTTGTTCGTAAACATATCGCAATGGAATATTTTACATAAGTAGGTAAATGTTTTGATAGAGAGTGTAAAAGAGAAAATCATAAAATTCTTAAAAAAAATTACAGATAAATTTCAAATTTTCGTATTGTTTGGAATTTCACCCATAAAGTCCACATTTGGTTCAGGGATGGTAAAAGATTAATGTGAATAACTTGGAATACATCATAGCATTTAAAATGGTGGCTCATTTTGGAATCCCAACTTTGGGATTTTGTATAGTAACACCGAACCTAAATTCTACTTGTACAATCTCTGATCGAGCTATATCAGAGCTATACGATCTTAATTCGGAATATATGTAGATATAAGTGTAAGTGTAAGTAACCGCCAAACACTGATCATTCTCTAATACGCCAATGCACAGTTGTGAGACCTGTGCAAAACTCTATATTTATAAATCAAATTCTGGATCTATGGACCTATAAATTTATATAAATTTATTCTCGTTTTGCATATCTTTTTGTAAGATTCCAACTGGTTTTTTAATTTTTCTTATAACATTAACTAACATCAATGAAATCTACAGATAATTTATTTTCTGTTAGTATAAAAACATGTTGTATGTTGCATCTAAGTATGTTACAAATCATGTTGTTGCTTCAATTATGACATGAAACACATTTATTTTTATCGTTTGTTGTTTTTTTCTTCTAATGAGCGAAAGTGAAATGAATTATATTTGTATTGGTTTTATTAAGAGCATGTTTTACTTTTCTTAATCAGTTGAAAATTACAGGTGTTTTTGTGAGAATAATTTATGGCTGAAAAAAGTTTAGCATCAATCATGAAACAAGTTCATATATACAATATTTATTGCAATAAATATGAGATTACTTAGAGAAAATTTTGGAAATTTTTAATTAAATCTTAAGATATTGTTACATTACTGATCATATAACTAGCCAGCATATCGCTGGATATATACAAACTTCTGCTTGAGCAAGTTTTAAAGTCTGCACAGATCAGTGAAGATCCCACGTAATCAGTTGCTGAATTTGGATTATGAAGCGATGATGAATTTAGTTGTTGTTTTCACAAAAAAGAAGAGATTCTCCTCAGCTACTCTATTGTCATGTCGAAGCCTTAAGTGTTGACGTTCTTCTGTCTCTTTGAAACATGCCTTTTCGAATTAATAGGAACTAGTAATGTAATGGCTGCTTTTTCCCTAACTTAGATATTGGTATCCAGAAGAAACCGGAGATTGGGGTAAAGAGGCAAAACATGAATGAAACGCTTAATCAAGATCTTGTAACAATCTCCGAATGGTGTTCTGCGAACAGAGTTGATTTTAATATACGCAAGACGCAATGTTGCATGTTAACACACAAACGCACAACAAATCAAGTTGCTCCATCTGTTTTTATGGGTGGAGTAAATATTAAAGAATCAGAAGCTCTTGATGTTCTTGGCATGAGAATTCAGTGCGATGTCCGCATGAAAAAACACATTTTTCAAGTGCCGTGGTTTTCTAAAACGGTATAGGAAATACTTCACTCCATTTGTTCTATTTACTATTTACACCATTTATATTCGAAATAAAATGAAATACAATTCTCATGTGTGGGCCGGTGCTTCGTAATCTATTTTGGAGTTACTCGACCGCATGCAGGAGAGGGCGAAGTGCTTATCGGTGACAGTAGGGTAATCAGCTCAATTGATGATTCATTGAAACATCGTCGCAATGTGGGTTGTGTTTCACTGTTCTACCGATACTGTAATGGGAAGTGCTCTGCTGAAATTAGGTAACTTGTTAGTTTTTTACGCAACATACGTTCTTCGGCAAGGGCTCATCTATTCGTTGTCAACTAGATAGTGAACTGCACAATTACAGGGAAAATTCGTTCTTTAGCCGTACTGTCCGTTTGTGGAATAAGTTTCCACCTGAATTCTATCCTGTCACTTTTAATATAGCAAAATTCAAATTCAATGTCCACAAACACTACTTCTTCTAACCACCTTCCCATAACATATTTTCCCCTAAGTGCTGGTCTAAGAAAAAAACAAAGTTTGTAACATGTCAACAAAAAATCCATATAATTCTCAAATAGTTAAACAAAGCTTACGTATAAAATTATGTCACTCCACTTTCAATTACCCCATTACCAGGTCTTACAATCCACCAGTATTTACACAACTGTTACATGTTCTTATTGATTTGTCACAATTCCAAAGAAACAAACAAATTTCTTCAAGATATATTTCTTTTCCAGTTTGTTACACCAAACGGAAAATACTAATAAAAAAGAGACAAAGGGAAAAACCTTGACAAATGCAAACGTATGACATACAAAAGACATCAATCATCGGTAAAAGAAAACTTTAGAATGCATTTAGAAATCGAATACAGTACAATATTTATTTGTATGAACTCTTAAATACTTAATGCATCATAAAACATTTAGGCAGACAGACATATAGATTTTTATGGGTACAAACAAATACGATTACATAGATACAGTTAAAATACAGAAATAAAATATAGGTCACTCACATACTCAGTGACTCGACAATTTTAAAGTAAAAGTAAAAAGTATTTAAGCATTTTTTTCCCCTGCCTTATGACACTTTAGTATACTTTGAAAGTTCTAAGAAACACTTGGTACTTAAAGACACAAACAGATACATAGATAGAAACAAATGCAGCCAAGTCGTAAAACAACGTATTTAGGCCCTTATGTTTTGTGTTTATTACTGCGCCACAAAACTAAAAATCTCATTTATCAAAATAATGTTGTAAAATGCATTTATTGCAAAGCTGCAGTTGAAAGAGTGAGAGACAGAGGTGAAATGCATAAATTCGAAATAGCCAACGGTTAAAATGTACTTTGTATGCTTCGTATATACAATAAAACTGTCACTTTACTTAACACTAGATATTCAATATAGACGACGTCATCGCATTAGACATCATCACTAACTCCATCAACATCAACAACGCGGTCGTCATCACCTAAATAGATTATATGTGTGTCAGTGTATATTGGGAAGTAGGCATTAATTTATTTTTAAATCTAACACTATAAAGAAAGTTGATATGTTCAGTTTTTTATGCCATTGGTGACATAGCGAAATGTTGGTCATGATAACATCGTTATCTCAGTATATAAGTTACGAGGATTCTTTCGACGATCCTATGTTATCAGCGTAACATCCGGAGCATAATAATTAATGGTTTTGTAATTGGACAACATTATAATATAATAGATTTCAGATGCCCTCTTACACTAGGACCATACACTCGTTTAATATTGCCGATAATGAATCTTCTGGATGTAAAAAGACAGCCACGTTTAATATCCAATATTTTTAAGTTGGAATTTAATCTTTATTGATTCTATTGTCCAGATCGTGATCTTAGGTTGATGTTTTGATGTTAATACCTAGGGTTTTTATCCCGGGAATTCCCGGTACAAATTTCACGGGAATTTTGCCAATTTTTCACTACTCGATTCCCGGGATTTTTAGTCGGGAATCCCGGGAATTAAAAACTGACGAAAATACATAGAAAACAAGTTAGAACTCTATTTTTTTCATCAAAAAACAGTGAAAAGTTTTTTACAGTTTTTTGCTTATATCTCAGCAATAATAGGCCGCTTATTATTATTTATTTGGGGTTTTTCGTATGAAAATTTAAAAAGTGAATTCATTATTTATAGAATATATTTCTTATTTTAATTTCCTTAAATTTCTTCTTCAAATCCATAAAAAAAATCCATTAAGGGCCTCATTTTATAAAACGAAACGACAAACGTTAAACAAATTTTGTATGGAAAATATTCAAGTTTCAAACCCTTTTTCAGTATTCTTCATACAAATTGCTTACGTTTCTGAACGCTTCGTTTTACAAAATGAGGCCCTAAGACAATTTTTTCAATTAATTTTGTAAATTATTGGATTTAACAAAGATTTAATCATTCAATATTTGAATAAATTCTGTTATTAATTAACTTTAAAATTAATTCAGTTTAAACAAAGGCTTTGGAATGAATCTAAAAAATTAAATATTAGGAATGGATTTATGGAATGAAAGGCTGACATTCTTTAATTACGGATTAAGATTTTAGTGAATTATGCTTAAATTTTATTAATTAATTCGAAGCTCTAATATTTAATAATTATAACACTAAGTTTGTATATGAAATTTGGCTATAATATTCCTAATTTATAGTATCATTATATATTTCGGGAATAGCCGGGTACCCGGGAATGTAGAAAAAATGTCCCGATTCCCGGGAATAAAAAAAGATCGGAAAATTAAAAACCCTAGTTAATACCTTCAAGAAGCTTAATATTGTAAGATTTGTGTACTCTAAACCATCATAGGAGGGAGGATATTATGAGTTTGTGCTGGTGTTTGTAACGCCCAAAAATATTAGTCTAACACCCAGATTCAGAAACACTTTATAAGTCGATTTAAAGAATGTGGGATTTTGAAGATATCTCAACAAAATTTGGTACATGCATTTGGCAAAAATTGGTTCAAATATCCTCTCTAATTTTGTGGCAATCGGTCCATAATTAGTCATAGCTCCTAAATAAGGACCACCTCAGAAAATCACACTAACGAGCTGTCTTAAAAATGTTGGTTGTCAGTAGACATATCAACTAATTTTATGACGATCGCTCCACAATTAGTCATAGCTCCCATATAAGGTCAATTCCAGAAATCATTTTAACAGGCACAAATGTTTAACAAATTAGTATTAACTTATTTTGGTAGATACAGTATTTACGACTCTTCTCAGTAATTTCTCAGATCAGATTTGGTAGCATGGACTCTTTAGAAAGGATCGCAGAAAAAGTTGTTAAATGTATGATAATTGCAAGACAAACTGGACCGTATAGTCAACATAGTGGTAAGACAGCTATTTGATTGTATACTGACGGATGGGTACAACCCAATATTCTATCCAGATGGTGAATAGTGTTGTGTTTTTATTTCACAGGAGATTACGCAGATTTTCAATTTGACTATCTTTAAGTATCTTAATAATACGTTTATAATAATCAAGCATTCATCCGCATAAGAGAGAACTTCTACTTGTTGTATAGATGCGGAAAGTTTAGGGTGATATAATTTAAATGAAAGAGACTGGTCCAATTGTGAGCATTTCTCTGTTTAACACAACTGAGTTATGTGTTCTTATAATTCAAAAGCGACCAATGGCAGTTGGTGTATGACCTACTTTGACCTACAACAAATATTGCAATGTTACAGGTAGTTTAAATTTATCCTTTCTAAAAAATATGATATGTCTAGGTTTTTTTTTGTTGGAGTCAAATGTCTTCCTCCGATACATTTCTTTAGGTTTGGAAACAAGAAAAAGTCACTCGAGGCTAAATCCGGATAATAGAGCAGAAGAGGGAGCATTTCAATGCCTAGTTCAATGAAAACTGCAGATGTGAGTACCTTTTTGTGCTCCGGATTGTGAATCATCTTGAGGAAAGCTTTCTCATACCACTGAGCTATGTGGGGTGCCTATGGCTTCCGCAGACTCTCGCACTTTCAATCTCCGATCGGCCAACACCATATTGTGATTTTTTTCGATTGTTTCGGATGTAGACCACAATTGGACTGCAGAACGTTCAGCATCTTCTTTGCTTGTATGGCCACAACGAAATTCAGTAAACCAATTTTTATACCCTACACCACCACAGTGGAGGGTATTATTTACCATTGAAATTGATGGTGCAGAGTTCCCATAGTATTTATCAAGCTTAGTCTTGGCTTGGGTGATGCTTTTTTTCCACAAAAAATAATGCTTAATGAGTAAACGAAATTCACTTTTCTCCAGACACGAGGTATCTTGTTCAAATTTTGACAGTAGTCAACTGACAGATGCCTGTTGACAGAAGAAGTGTTGCCATTTCAGTTAAGAGCCGTAAAATTCATAAATTCGCAGGCTTATTTGCCCACCTTTGTATATTTCATTTGGATTGCAGACAATATTTAAGTTCAAGCCTTATGAAATTCAGTTAATGAATGTTGTGCTCGTGGAATCGATGCTGGTGAAAAGTTGGGAGTAGGTGGCGAATCAGCATTGAGAGGATAATACCATGAGTGTTTTTTTGTGACTACAGTAATTGGTTACATAGAACACATGGTTATAGAGAACAATAAGGAAATTTGGGATTCTTTAGAATACTTAGGATCCAGGATTTCCTGGTGAATTAAACAGCATACTTTGCAGCATAATTATCAATTCTGCTCTAGAGAGGAAGGACAGTCTAAGGATAAAGGTGACCTGGGGATCACCACAAGGAAGGTAGTTATAACCCATATTGAAGCCTACAGAGATCAATGTTATCCTGAAAGGCAAGTTGAAGGAACATTTCTTCTGACTAACCGTGACATCATGCAAGCAGGGTTTGGCGAACTTTTTTCCTGGGCTCAAAATAAATTTTGTGCAGAGGTGCAGAGGTTGATTATATAAAATGTGAAGCTAACATTAGAGAACGAGACAATATACTTGGGAATTTTCCTGGATAGTAAATAATAGTATTGCTGGACCTAGACTTTATGTATGAATGCACTGTCTTTTGGGCGGCTATTATATTGGATAATTATATGAAAATATTCAATAATGTCCCTCATTTGGCATTGGATATCATTCTATACCTAATACCTATTGAGGTATATTTAGCTGGAGTGACGGAAATAATCTTATTGCGACTATGAGTCTGTTTTAGTGAAACCAATGCAGGAAGGTAATTTTTGTATGCAATCAAGGGTCTTGTATACGGACTTACTCCACTAGTGCTTTCCGAAAAAGTCGACTAGCTTGTTTGCGTAGACTGTTTAAAGGGAGGATCAAAAATCGAAATAGAAACAGGAGCTGGCTTCTTAATAGAGGAGAGTGATACTCGTATGTCATATAAACTGCAGGACAAATTAAAATTCTTGCAGGTTTAGATCTTGGTAGGCTTAAAAAATAATTCACAAATGGATATCAAATATTGATTTTATAGAGGAGACTTATACTCGGATGTCTGTCTGACTACAAGAGAGTTACTTGAGCACTAAGGTTCGGAACTTGACTGTCATTACAATACTTTAATATCTAAGATAATACCAAATGATGTCAAACTATCCTGAAAATGCAGAATAGGCTGTAATGTGCCAAACGCCATATACATAAAATGGATACGATGGAAACCAGAATGTTACAAGTGTTGGATAGATGTTGGCTGAGGATTTTGTAGGTGTGATAATAGGTCGCATGTTCCTGAAGAGCGTTCCTAATAGATCGACCTGTTTTATGTGCTTACCCTTTATTCAGCACTTTGAAGGAGAAAAGTGCTGAACACAGTTAAATTCTTTGTATTATTATTATTATAGTACTATCTGAACCCAGTCCGCGTTGCTGGCCCTTAGAAAACATTTGTTTTATATTGCATCTCGATCTTAATATACAGTGTCGAAAAAATTCGGTGATCCAACATTCAATGTTTATACATATGGTGGCATTCCGGCTGGTTCCAATGAATTCCAAAATTCTGTAGGATAATTGACGGCTTGTTCTTCGTTCATTACTGTGTCAACTGATTTATATTTTATTTGTTCGCCAGGCACTTTCAATTGTATTTGGTCATTGAACTTGTTATCATCATAATATTTTGATGCCAAATTTGCATGTTCTCACAGCCAATCCACATTTTTGTAGTTGGTTGTAAGACTTGGGAATACCTTGTCGACAACGGCTTGAATATTCATATGGATTTGTCAGAGTTCGGTAACGAAATCTCATTTGTGGCCGGATCAATTGGAATTTTTCCATTTCCCATATCCAACAATTGTTTTGAGAATGTTTCGGCGAAGACTCTGGCAGCAAATGCACACGCATGTTCGTCGATAGCGTTCGGCTTCTGTAGCTTCATTTCCAGTGAAATAAATTTGAAGGAACTTCGCATCATCATTGGGAAGTGGGAGCAGTGATCCAATTCTGTGGTACATTTGGCATTGAACTTGAAAGGTGGGCATGAAGCTGATGTCATTTGAAAGCATGAGTTGCACTTTTGGATATTTTGAAGGAAGTACTTGGAAATAGGATTGGCGCCGGAAATGTAACTTAGAAGCAGCTCAGACGGCTCAATAATTGGTGGCAGAATAACTTTACCGTTCGAACAGCATATTCCCGGGGATTCCTTAGGGATCTTCAAAACGCTGCAATATAAGCAATATTTGAGCATTGCGCCAATCAGTAGGTCCCTAAAATTCCTGTAGTCGTCATATTTATTATAATAAAATGCCGGCAACTTTAAATCGATTCTTTCTTTTGATTGAGGCATTCGAGAGCGATTGGCTTCTAGTCTTTCGATATGCTGTTGAGGTGTCCATTTTTATGTGGTAAAGTATATGTTATTACATAGAATACCTACAAGTCGACCAAAACCTTTCAATTCTTATTTACCTACTAATCCCATCAGCTGCAATGCGTTTGTTTTTCACATATTCTCACCTCCTTTTCAGGTGGAACCTTAATGCTGATTTCCCAACAAAATTTTGTGTGCAGTCAGCACCTGACTTACGGTAAATGTTTCTATGATGACTGGATACTTAGAATTCATTTCAATCGAAAATACAATTTTTGTTGTGTCAGCCAAACAATTGCTTTTGAACGAAAACAAAGAAACAAAATAAAAAATCTATATCGATTAAGGTCAATAGTAATTTCTAATCAGCAGCATTGGCGGTAATTTTTGAATAAAAAAATAAAATAAATTTTGTGAAACCTTTCGTCTTGGACAAAAGCTAAATAAAATATTAAAAAAAAATAGTTCCTAATTATGTCAATGGCTTTGGATGCAAGAAAGAAAAATTTGTGTGAAATGTAGATGACAATTTTTCATATGAGAGACAGATGTGTAATTTTAATCTACTAAGACAATTATAAATTAGTTTCGAAAGTTTTGCTAGTTTTTTTTTATTCTAGAATTGGATGTAATTTGTTTAAAAATCAAAGTAGTTTTGAACAAATTTGAAAATAAATTTTATTTAGTTAAAATTAGAAGTTAAATGGAATTTAGTAAAGTTACTTACTGAGTGATTCATTATCCAACAGTAAAAAACCTTGATATATTAAAATTACGATGTTGGTTCTCCACTATAACATCAATTAAGAAAGGACTTGAAAATTTAAAAATTTAAGAGATAAAACGGATATAATTAGTATCCATATATACGAACAACCTTATAAAAGAATACAAGTAAAAACTGTATTTGGTACCTTTTAAGTCAATAAACATAAACATTTCTTAACTCACCGAAAACAATCCAAAGATGCATTCGGTACTTTTTGGAAATTCGTACCTTTAAGCGGTAAATATTTAATAATTCTGTCTTAATTTATTTGGAAAGTTTTTTTATAAATTTAACTTTTGTAGGTAAAATAATGGACCTACATATGGCCCTGAGTAAGTGAGAATCCACAAGGATATACTGTATTCTAATGGTACTTTTTGAATCGTCTACAATAATGGACCTACATAAGGCTCTAAGTGATTTAGTATCCACAAGGATAGACTGTGTTCTAATGATACTTTTTGAATATTTTACAATAATGAACACAAATTTTACAGGAGAAGGTTTTTTTGATTATTTTGAAATTTATACATAGAATTAAAAATTTTATGATGCGATTCGTTCAAGCTATTTGTCTCTTTTCAAAAATATTTATAACTTTTGACAATTAAAAGTTCATGGAATACTTTATTATAAAATATGACAAAAAATATTTTTTATTGAATTTTTGCATAGATACAAATTTTTCGAATTGAAATAAAATTGTTATTTATGAATAGTTTTTAATGAAATTTCACAGTTATGTAAAATTTTCTATTAAAAATGGAAAAATAAAAACGAATTTTGAAATTTATTATCAGCAATCCCGCAATTTCCAAAAAAGTTTTGAAAAATCCCAAAAATGTGAATTTTTAGTTTTTTGGCTATAATATCCACACCAGGGTCGGAGTTATCGGATAATAATTAAAAGCATATTAAGCCATCTAAAATCGGTTATTATATTTTGATATCGAATACGCGATTTGAGAATTTTTGCCCTAAAGTTTAATTTTACATAAAAAATAGGTGTTTATTGAATGGACCTGGTCCCCTCGGTAACAAAAATTTTTAATTTTTTTTTTTCATTTAAAATATTTTATGAAAATTTAGCTTTCAGAAAGTAAAAATTCCTTATACATCCTCTTAGAAATTTTTTGCGATAACTTAAAAAGAAAAAAGTTCTTTTTTCCCAAAAAATTTGCGAAAAATCGGCTTTTCAAAATTTTTTAAATTCAAATGCATATAACTTTGGACTTAGTCATTATTTTTAAACAGTTCTTTTTCTATTTGATACATACATATGTTGTTAGGCTAATAAAGGGAAACTCGAGAAAATCGGTAAATATTTGGATACACTGTTATCAAAACACTGGAGTAGGTTGGGTAAAAATATTGAAAATTTAATTTTCAAATGTGAATATCTCCTAAGCTATAAGAGGTAATTGATAGCTGCGACTAGGTTTTTTGTAGCGCTCGATGAAAGGATTTTATATGTATATTTTTTTGAAATCGGGACACAAACGAAGAAATAGGATCCTTTTAAAAATGTAACATACCCGAGGTGTCCTATTTTGAACACACTTGGTCGCGCCCCTGGCAGGCCCATGAGCTCCACTTTCAGAACTTAAAGTCGACAGCACTTCTTCTTTGCGCATGTGAAATTTCATTCAAACCAATCTAACCATTTAGAAGTTACAGATTAATTTACTTCTTTTTTTCCTATACCACTATGTGTCGCTTACGATAAAATTCGTTTACTGTAAAATGTAAACATTGACTTACGATAAAATCTTACCCCCTATAATTTTGAAGTTATTAACAGTTTTGATATTCTGAGAACGCTAAAACATCAGTCGGACCATAAAATTTTAATTTTTGCAATAAAAAAAAAAAATTAGAATATGTCGCTTACGATAATTTGGCGCTAAGGGCTCGATATAATCATGAAATTAGACGAACATCATCCTGAATGAATTAGAATTTACAAAAGGGTGTCTTAATGGTATTTTTTTTCTTCTAATTATACCTTTTGAAGTTTCTATACAAATTAACCTAGAAACTTGAGTTTTCGAATATGACCATGAGTGACTGAGTATTCACAAGATGTAATTTTATAGTACGTTTTTCATCTAGTGGTACTTTTTGAATTGACTGTAATAATGAACCTGGAGAAAATAAATTAAGGGAATGAGAATCCCCAAGGAACTTTTCATTATTCCAATGGTTCAATCCGGATTCAACTGCGAACTCACAAAGGCCGACTCAATTGTACTTTTTTTATCCCTTCAATGGTACCTTTTAATATTCTGTAAGGAAAACTGTTGACAAATTCTCTCTAACTACATTTTTTTTAATAATGTTCAAAATCGTTTTATTTTTTTCAAATTTCCCAAACAAAAAATCGCTTATGAACTTTATGGAAATAAAGTTATAAATTTCAATATTCATT
This sequence comes from Calliphora vicina, assembly GCF_958450345.1. Taxonomy (NCBI): domain Eukaryota; kingdom Metazoa; phylum Arthropoda; class Insecta; order Diptera; family Calliphoridae; genus Calliphora; species Calliphora vicina. Next base: position 113,345,247 of record NC_088781.1, on the reverse strand, counting down.
GCCGATATTAAGCACTTTTAATTTTTCTTTTCTTTATCGTTTTATTAAATGGAGAGTATGTAGTATATAGGCAACATAATAAAATGAAAATTTCACATTCTTTTTTAATAAAGTGTTTATGGATTTCTCGAGCAATTATAATAAAAAATGGAAATTTATTTCAAACACATGCATGCATGCATGCAGCAGCAGCAGCTTGCACTTGTACGAGTATGAAAGTATTTGTATTAGCGTTCATATCAGTTGATTGGTAAGTTTTGCTGAAGCACCACCATCATCATCGATACACACCAAAACTCCATAACACAAACACTAAATATGCTCCAGTTAACACTCTAAACTTACTTGCATTCTTTAATAATGAAAAACCGAACACAAAAAAAAAAAACAAAACACAAAAATGGAAAACAAAAATTTAAGAAAATTTCGTTTTGTTTTTTTTTATATTTTTTTTTGCACTTAGACAACTTTTTTCTTGCAATGCTCGTAGCTCGTTTAGCACTATGACAGCTCTTGTTGGGTAAGTTTTTTCTGAGATGATATTTTTTTTTCGTTTGTTTCTGATTCTGTATGGTCTGGTAGTGGTACAACATGCTGTGTTTTACAAGCAGGTGCAGCAAATTGTTAATGTTGGCAATATTTTGGCGCTACAATTATGATTGGGTTTGGCATTTGGCTAATACAGTTTTCTATTTCTGCCAAAACTTGTGTGTATAAAAGCTAACATTAATTGTGAAAAATCTTGATGATACTAAACTACCTCTAGAGCAAAAAAAGGTGACCAGGTTAATTGTAACTGAAATTCTTTTAAGTAGAAACTTATTGAGAGCAAATAATAGAGACATGCTTGCAAGCTCCATATCACATTTGGATATTTTAGGTCCATAGTAGCTAAATTTTATAGCACGGAAATGTAATCGATTTTTTCATACTACTGACAACCTGAGGCTTTTATGAAATTTTTCAAAAAGTTCTTCAATATGATCAGGTATCATTTGTCAATAATATCGAGGGATATGAATATGATGGATTTTTAAGTGCAAAACCATTCAAATTATTTGGATGATATAATAAAATATAGTTAAAAATGCAGAATTCACAATAGATGACATATCATTTGAAGGCGGTTTTTGATTTTAATAACTTATATGTATGTCATTTTGAAGGGTACATATCTGTCATTTATTCTAACTTAGTTATTGAAATTTAAAGTGTAAACAACAAAGTTCTTTTTTTTGCATCGAAAATGTAGAATTTTTAGCCAACAAAAGCTTCAATATGCGGGAAGTTTAGCTATACTTCTTTAGTTTGAAAATAAGTGAAGACGAAGCACATCAATTGTCCACCAAAACTTATGGTGAATGTGTTCTATCGGTTTAAATGTGCGAGAGATAGTCTGTATAGTTCAGAAGTAGTGATTAACGATAACCCGATGTGAAAGAGATCATATACATATGTAGCCTGGCCAATCTGTCGAATCGACACTATAGCCAATATTCAAGGCGCTAAAGTAATGATCTGTAATTGGTGGGATAAAAATGTTCCGATATTTTATGAGACATTGCTCCGTCCGACTATTATTTATTTCGATCAATGCAGAACGCTCTCTCTGGGTACGCTTCACTTTGGAACAGAGTACCCGATATCGGCTTGATTCGTTCTTGGTCTCAAAAGATGAGCAGTTCTTTTGGCTCGGAATCCATATATTGCCAGACAATAGCCAATACTATGAATAAACTTATATTGTACAAATAAAAGCTAAAAATTTAAAAAATCCTGCATTTTTAAGTCATACACCCAAAATTGAACCTCATTTGAATATTTCATGGGAAAAATAAAGGGGACTTTATTGGATTTATTAAAATAATTGAAAATGTAAATAAAGTTTTTTAAAAATGTTAAGATTAATACAAAATGAAATAAAGAATATTTACATTTGAAACTCCAGAAGTTCAAAGAACTCAATTATAGATTTTTACATTTCTCAACATAGACACTATTAATTTACATAGTAGTGCCAAACGACGAGAGAATTTATTACCAAATTGCATATTTGAAGTTTGATTTCACCACAGGTTTTGTATTCTAGCCTAGATTCCCTATAAAGTTAACTCAACGTGCATGTAAGTTAAATAAAGGATATGGGCAAATCCTGCGTGACGAACGTTTCATTCGTACACGTTTACGTACTTGAATATGAAAATTTTTTGGTTTTTCAAATAAGATACCTCCAACATATACTATACGCTATAGTAAGATTTAAGAGCAATTCCAAATGGCATAAGATATTACCTTTTAATTGCCATTTCTTGCGAAATAATTGATCGCAAAGTTTTGTGACGCACGTTACAAAAAGTGGAAGTAACATTAAAAGTTGATGTGTTTATTCGTAATTTTAGCGAATTTGGCATAATAAAGCACACAAAATCTTATTCCTAAAAGATATATGAATGAAAGAGAATTCTAATATAACTTATTTGCATGTACAAACATTTGCCGTTTTTATAAAAATCCGAGAACATTTAGTGACGCACGTTACGTGACGCTCGTTACAAATTATCCAGATGCTTGAAAAGTATCTCCTTTTCCGTGAGAAGTTGCGAAAAATTCCCTTCAAAGTGAAATAACTCAAAATTTATTTGTATTTAAATTGAATGGTCAAAAATATAGCTGTCAATCGAACCATCTTGTTAACATTTAAGTAATGATAAAAACACATTAAAAAATTATTTTTTTTTCTATAAAATTAAGATATCTGCGCTAGTATTGGATTTGGTAGTCATTTTTGTATGAATGACCATAGAAATACATTTTGTTTATATTTAAAATATAATACACATATCTAGTCTAATATTACAATTAAAAATTTCGAGTTTGATTCATTTAAAAATTTGTTTGTTGGTAGACTGTTTCTGGGATTTGCCCATATATAAAAATCTTACATATAATGCATAATAAAAAATTAAAAACTTTTATTTCTAGTAACAATCAAATAATCAGTTTATAATATAATAAAATTTTTTATAAAATAATTGCAATAATAAAATTAAACTTGGGTTTAATTAAAAGATAATTTTATTTAAATTTTTTTCAGTTGTTATTACTTATTAATTAAAATTTATCAATTATTATAAAAAAATACTTAAATTTTCAAAAATTTGACTTCATTTCCTATCCATTGATATATAATATGTTATATCTGACTATTTAGTATAAACTAAAATAACACTTGTAAATCACACCTTGTGAAAAATTTCCTCTATATTTACTTATAATACTATTAATGCTTACTATGCACTTCTCATTTTTACAGGTACCATTTCTTTAATGTTGTAGACTGCTTTTTTGTTGTTTTTTGTGATTGCGCATGCGTTTTCGTTAATTTGTCTCATACGAATTTCTTAACTGAGCTTAAGTAAACTTTGACGAAAGATTTAACATTTTTGATAAACGTTGATCAAGTGATTAGATTTGAGAACTGTTTGGTTCATAAAAAGTTATGTAAGTAAATAATAGCAAAACAATTTTTTTCACAAAAAATTTTATTTTTCTCTAAAAATTAATTTTTTTACTAAAAATTAATTTTTTTACTAAAAATTAGATTTTTTACTAAAAATTAAATTTTAATTAATTTTTTTTACTAAAAATTAAATTTTAATGAAAATTAAATTTTTTACTAAAAATTAGATTTTTTACTAAAAATTAGATTTTTTACTAAAAATTAGACGCCTGTTTTTTGTTTGAGTTAAATGTCAAGCACCGTTACACAGCTATGCGTCAAAGTCAATAGATGTAATTTTTTCTTGCGTGTTTCTCGAATTGTTTTCGTAATAATTCATTGGTATAAAATGGAAAATAAAGAGACAAGTAAGTATAAATGTTTTTCATTAAAGCTGCTTTATATATATGTCGCTATATCTCAAAATAACTCATTTTCCTACATAACCTCAAAGTGGTAAAATTTATCGAAAACTTTGACTTTTCGTATGCCAAATAAGTTTTATATATACGGAATTCATGTCACCTAATTTTCTAATGATCGGTCCATAATTAATCATAGCTACCATATAAGATCAGCTTCCGAAAATCACTTTAACGTTCATAAATCTCTTAAAAATGTTGGTATACATACAAAATTCAATAGAAATAACTTTCATATAGAAATTAATCATACGACCTAATTTCATAGCGATCTGTCCATAATTGGTCATAGTCCATTTCCGAAAATCACTCAAGAATATAAATTATTCAAATTTTAAAAGAAAAATGATAAAGGCAAATGAGACCCTTGCCAAAGTTTCGTTGCAATCTATTTTACTGCACATTGCTGAAAGAAATGTTGAAATACAATGGAAGCGGAGAAGACGAATTTTCCGACTTAACATAAAGCTGTTGATACTTCAGATCCATTAATTTCCATATCATTTTTAAATTTGCGCTTACAAAATGAAATTACGATGAAATTAATGAAAGTGAAGAGGACCTCTTTGATTTAAATTTACAAAATGAATTAGATTAGAGCAATTACTAAATGTTTTAGTATAATTAAAATAAATGAATGAATGAATGAATGAATACAATGTATTGTGTTTGCATTAATGGTTGCAAAAGGGTAGATTTTTGGTCGTTAGTGGGTTAAATTCCATTTTTTTAATAGAATTATTCTTACTTATGAAATTCTTACAGGTTTTGGTTTGAATAACATGATTTTGTAGTCGTTATCAATTTAGCACAGAAAAAGTAGTCATTTGTGGTCGGAGTTATGGGAACCATTTACAAAATAATTAAGAACATATTTGGCCATCTAAAATGGGTAACTGTATTTTGATATACACTATGTGATTTTAGAATTTTTGCCCTAAATATTAATTTTAAGTAAAGAATAGGAGATTTTTGGATGGATCTGATCACCTCGGTTTCAAACATTTTAACATTTTTTCCATTTGAAATATGTACTTGATGTAATGTTATCTTTCCTAAAAGTATGAATTCCTTACATCTGCTTAAAAAAAATTGATTTTTCTCAAAAAACTAGACTAAAATATAATTTTCAAATGCGAATATCTCCTAAGCTATAAGATATAAGAGAATTTTTGTAGTGTTCGATGCGAACACTACGAAAAATGTAATATATAAAATCGGAACACAATCGAAAAAATAGGATCGTTTTAAAAATTTAATATATGTACCTGAAGTGTGCTAATTTGGGGACCACTGTCCGCGCCCCTGGTTGGCCTATGTGGTCAGTATTCCAAATTTAAACTCGACAGCACTTTCTCTTTGCTCATAGGTTATTTCATTGAAACTAATCATTTAGATTTTACAGATTTAATTCCCTTCCTTACGATAAAATTCGTTTACCCCCTATATTTTGGAAGTTACTAACAATTCTGAGATATTCTGAGAACGCCAAAACATCAGTCGGTCCATAAAATTTTAATTTCTGCAATAAAAAAAAAAAATTAGAAAATGTCGCTTACGATAATTTGGTGCTAAGGGCTCGATATTTCGATATATACAAAGCAGGAAGAATAATGCCCCTATTTTAGAATATAAAATCCATCCAGAACATTTCGTATAAATAACATCTGGTCACCTTTTATTATCCTATCGAACACATTAGTTGCACTTGTTGATGAGTTTTAGCTTCTGCTCAACGAAAACAACAGCAAGAACAGAATAAAATAATAAAAAAAAATAATAATAAAAATTCATTTTGATATAATTTTTTGTTCTTGTTGTTTTTCTTCAACTAATTCTTCTACATAAATACACAATGAGTTGGCTGGCATACAGACTACATACAACATGCATATGCATTAGTTTTGTATGAACGTTGTTAAGATGCAAGTCGTAACTAGTGTCCAATTTCTAAAGAATTCTTTTTATGTTAGACATAAAATAGAACTTTTTAAATAAAGTTGATTTTATGGTCAAATGGTCAAGTGGATTACTATGCCATCGCACATGCTTAGTTATTGCGGGACAACGCCTTTACTTTGCATGATTTTCGTTCAGTTTTTCGTTGGTCATACTCCATCCGATACATAATTGTTGCTGTTGCACGTTGTATGTATGTTGTTGCTGCAGCATTGTATTGAACATACTTAAGACTTAACTATATACAATTTATATCTATCTAATACAACTAGTGGCCATTACTTGTAGTCATTACAACGAAACACATATTCTGCTGCTTCTAATTTTTAAGCTTTTGTATGTTGGATACACTGCAATATTTGCAGAGATGGGTGTATATTTGAGGAAACTGGGTATATGCTAATTTTCAACTTTTGATTCAATTTACAAGACATGATTGATCCATTTTTAAGTAATTGTTTGAGAGGTCATATCATTACTATTCAAGATTTTGGAATATATCTGAAAATTGAAGAGCTTTCTATTGTAATTGAAATAATGTCTTTTGATGTTTACATAAACTTTCAAGAATACTATCTTCCGCCACGATCTGGAGATATAAGATCTCCAGTTTCAAAGTCAAAATAACATTAGACAAACTGACATATATGTATATTTTCAATCACTTGAGTTGTTTCCAAATTTGTATATCAACTATTCCAGGTACCCTCAACTATCACAACTCTGCCATAAATTCTATGTATTCCTAACTGACTGAGTAACTAACTATTGGTGTGTAATTTTACTTGCGGCTAGTTAATATCTGGTGCAAACTAAAATGCCTCAACCATCACATAGTGTATTTTAGCAATAGTTTAATAGTGGTATTGTCAGTATGTTGTACAAGTATCTATCGAATACTTATGTCAGTAGGAATGTTTCTACAACTATATGTAGTATTATAGTATCTTGTAGTTAGTAGTAATTGTTGCTGTTGTTGTTATTTTTTATATATTTTCTAGTAATTATTTGTAATCAAGTCAAGAGGAATGATCTATTTTTACAAATATATTGTATTTTTGTCTATAGCATAAGTAAATTTAGTTTCTTTCTAACGTTAGAAAGAAAAAAAGAATTAAAAATAAAATAACTATTGCATGTTAACAATTATTCATATATTTATTGTTAACAAACATATACATAATATATGTATGTATGTATATGTTTGTGTGTTAGTGAAAATTTAAGTGTATCAGTGCACTAGTATCATGATGATTAACATATGTTGATTGCACTTGTTACACTGTTTGTTGTTCTTCGACATGTACAGTGTGATGTGATTGGGTAATAATTTGCAATAAAATATTTATAATACAGGTATAATTTGTGCAAAATTTATAGGACAATTTCTGTTCCCAATGTAAAGCTATGAAGCCCGATTTAACCGATTTCCCAATGTAAGTTTTCTTAATATTTCTTTTACATAAACAAACACCCTATTTAGCTAAAAAGGCCGTAATTGAGCAGTGACTGGTTATCGTTCCTACTTGAATTCTGACAGGCATCCAGTTTTGGCCAAAATGCCTTGGACACTTGACAATCCGTGCTACTATTCCAGAGCTGTTCAAGAGCTCTCCTATAGTCTCCCACTAGTCTAGAATGTATTAAATGATATTTCAGAGCCTTAAGTGTCGTCTGACTGTCTACATAAATTGACACTACAGACCCCTCTGTGATGTGTGCTCTTATCAACTCTGTGACTTTCCAGATCGCTCAGAGAGTCTATATGACCATTTAATATCGTTGTGGAACATATAAACCCCAGCCTTCTTGGATACACCAATGATTTTCATTCCACAACACAAATCATCCCGACGGTAAGGCTCATGGTGGTACTGGTATCTTATTTAAGAACCGTTTAAAACATTATGCCCTAGATGAGAGTGAGTTCAATATATTGTCCTCCACGATTCTCGATGACTCTAGTTGGCAGTAAAAATAGTATGGATGTCGTATCCCCTGGTCAACAAATATACTGGCCTACTGATCATAGAAAAATTCCTGACCTTATAGACTTTCCCATATCCAGAAATGTAGATCGAAAATCAATATCTACGGAAATATCTTTTGACTTATCGTACTATCATTCACCCGAAATAGTCACCTATTATGGAAAAAATATTCCAAAATCTCCAGCAAATACTCCGTTTACCAAAACAAACTATCAGTAGCCATATCATTCTGGATCTGGATCATTCAAAGATCGAAATCCCTATAAAGCAAAAAATGCTTATTCCCAGTTCTGATATTGAACGATTACTTCTCGAAAAGAGAAAGCTTAGAAGAGAGTGGCAAAAAAATAGATCACCTGCTGCAAAGCAGAGGCTGTCCATCGCTACTAGAAGACTAATTTGTTTAGGAGAGCCATTTGTTTAGAGGAGGATCGCAGAAATAGAAGATACATCGAGAGTTTAACGAATACTAAATATACGAACTTTCTCATCGAACTACGATGTTTCTCAAGTAACATCAATCCACCGGTAGATGGAAAAGTCCGTTGAGAAAAGCCGATGGTAATTGGGCAAGAAATGCTGAGGACAAAACATTAATTTTTGCCGAGCACCTGAGTATGATTTTGTACAATGATTTTGTACTGGATGATCCTCCTGTTTATGAGACAGAGTATGATCAAATCAGAATGAGTCCCGAGGATGTTCGAAAAGTAATCAAGCTTAACATAAATACAAAAATCTCCAGGTTATGACAAAATTACATCATCTGTGATTAAAAATCTTCCTAATATAGCCATAATCGTGCTATCTGTACTGTTTTCTGCGATCATAAGACTAGGTGTCTTCCCAACAAATTGAAAAATTGCTCAGATTATAATGATACCTAAGGCAGGAAAAGATTTAACAATGCCATCTGCATACAGACCTATAAGTCTACTGCCCTGCTTATCAAAGTTATTTGAGAAAGTATTACAATATAAAATTATACCATACCTAAATAAGCGAAATGATATCCCAGTTCATCAATTTGGTTTTCGTGAACAACATGGAACCATTGAACAACTAAATCAATTGACTGGAGAGATAAGAAAATCTTTTGAAAAACAAAAAATACTGCTGTGCTATCTTTTCTGGACATCGCCCATGCCTTCGACAAGAAATGACATAAGGGGTTAATACACAAAATTAAATGTTTACTGCCACCAAGTACCCATGGATTGCTGGAATCATACTTATCAGATCGAGTTTTAAGAGTGAAATATTAAATATTATAGTGGAAATTATGAAATTAAAGCTGGTGTTCCAAAGAGAAGTGTTCTCGGACCAACACTTTATTTGATATATACTTCGGATTTGCCTGTGTAAGATAGACTTACCATATCAACATTCGCTTATGATACTGCAATACTTAACTCCCACGCAGATCCACTGGTAGCTTCTATGAAATTGGCCTAGTACTCGTGGAAATATGGTTGAACAACTGGAGAATACGAGTAACTGAACTCGAGAGCAAACACATCACATTTACTTATGACTTACTTGACATCATCATATAGAAGCCAAGAGACTTCACAAGAGGTTATGAGCCTCTAGCCCTAACTGGTAATTCAATGACCAATCAAAATTAAGCCTTGACTATAAAGTCATCCTGTATAAAAGTGTTTTAAAAAAAATTTGGGCATATGGAATCCAATTGTGGGGAACGGCCAGTAATTCCAGTATTGAACTTATACAGAGGGCGCAATCGAAAATTCTTAGGACCATGACGGGTGCACCATGGTACATAAGAAATGGAAACATCCACGGTGTTTAAGAAAGTACGTGATAAATATATACTGAAACTACAATCCGCTTGCTCGGCTTCTCACACAGACCCTAACCAGATCAAGGCTTCGTAGAGGAGATCTACCACCTCGCTAAGATGAGGTCCATTTATCATTAAATGCTATCGTCGGAGAGCAATTAGTTTTAATTTTAGTTATAAGATTTAAGAACTTATTGTAAGGCCAGATGATATATGCAGATTCAATAAATAAATATAAAGTTATAAAAAAATTTTAAATTTTTTTCCACTATTAGACAAGTGAGAAGGGAATATTTACGTGGACTGATTAACATCGTTAAAACCACTAATAAGTTGTTTTTAATTTAATTGGTTTAGTTTAAGATGGGTATTGGACCAATACTCTTGGGTGTTGTAAAGATCAGCACCAACACACAATATCTTCCTCACTATAGGGGAAGTTATGATGTTGGTTATAAACATTCAGTGATCTAAATGGAGTGTATAGATCAATCTCTATTGAAACTAATTTCATAGTTTTATATCCCTCGAAATGTTCTTAATATACATATGATCATTACTATTAAAATTAGTCCCACTGTCATACGGTAGTTAATTTAAACGTGTTACAATTGAGTTCACATCAGTGTGAGAATGTGGATTTTCTGTTTGGGTTGTCGTCGTTATTATTTTTCTTTTTTGAAGTTTTTCTTTTTGTTTTTTTTTAAAGATTATTTACAATTGTTCTATGGCTAAAAAGAAAACAAATTTACGTACAATGTACGTAAATAATAACATATGTTGATACGTTTAAGAAGATCGTATTAAGGCGCCAGGTTAATGCGTTAATAATTTTATTTACTGCTACTCTTTGATGGAAATGTGTATTAAAACAATGTTGTAAATAAGTGTGAAGACAAGTGGCTTAAAATCATCAATTTAATCTGAGACTGGCAAATATGCATGAATGTGAAACAGCAGGAAAGTTAAATATTCTCATGTGCTGGTTTCGTCGTTGTCTAGATTTCTGTCGATTAGTTTGTGTGTTAAAGGTGTTTGAAGTATTTTGACAGGATAAGCCGGCATTTCTTTGACATTTCCTTATCAAGTGTAAAATGACTTAGAGGAGAATGTATAATCCTTGATCTAATTAAATAATGATGATCACTTTGAAGTTTTTTTTTTTAATTTAACAACTTTGTATGCTAACATTTACATAATTTTTATTATTATTTTTTACTTATGCCTAATTGCTGCGTTACAGTTTTATTTTGTAATTTCATTTAATTGTTTTTTTTTTTAAATCTTACACCTACAAATTTCTCATCACAGCTTGACAGACTAATTGCACCCTAAGCGTTCTACATTTTCTTGTGTGTAGTAGGTATTTATGAAGCAAAACTGTTTAAAAATAGCTAAAGTTTAAGGTGATGAAATAACAATTTGCATTTGTAACGAATATTTCTTATGAATATTTGATTTTCTTGGGTTTTTGTTGTGCATTTGTATGAAAGAGTTAAAATTAGGCCCCCTCCAATTTTATTGATTACTACCAGCAGAAATATAGAGGTGTGTTTATGTAAAATATGTGCACTGAGAGAAATTATTAGTTGAATGTGAATATTTGAAAATAAAGGTATTTGCTGAATAAATATTTCAATCTTATCAAACATACTTAGAAGCACTTTAATTCTGAGGGACAATTTCATTGCCTATATCCCATCTCGGCATGTTGTGCGCTCTTGAGGAAATGTTCTACCCCGCTTTTCGAGAAGCCTAAAATCCATAGTCGGCTATATTAAGAACATAGTTTCTTCAATGACATTTTTTATAGATTCCCAATCCTAAGATGTTCCACGTTCTACACGGTATCTCTAATTCCACTAAAAGCAGTACAGCGTCGCAGGTAATATTCCAGTGATTTGTCCCCTTCCCCACACCTTCTGCAGATCGTATTATCAGCTAGACCGAGGTAAGCCTTCAACTCTCTGTGTACGATTAACACATAAACTATTCTTCTGATTGTTTGCCTATTCAGGTTCAGGATCTCCTACGTTCTCCTGTATTCCTGAAAGATTCAGTATTTCAATCGACTTTAGAGTTGTTCCAGTCTCTAACATGTTAATTTATTATCCACTCCTTTAGTTCTTATTTATATTTCGGTTTAGTTCGTAGAAGGCTATCCTCGGTTGGCCACATATCTTTGAACTGTATAAAGATTGGTTCCTTGGTAATTCCTTATTCTCGTTACTATTTCTGATATTAGATGAAGTTAATTCTAATATATTCTGTTCGAATTCTGTCACATCTTTCAGTAGTAATAAAATCCTGTGGTAGGATATTTATTATCATTTGAAAATCTGATTCCTCGATCAGCTAAACTTCCATTACCAAAAATCTAGTTGCAGCAAGGGCTGCTTAAAAATTCACCTGTATTCCGATCAGTAGTATTGATAAAGTATTTTCACCGTCTTATCTAAAGATGTTCACCATATTATCGAGGCATATGTTAGAATCGGTCATAGTACAGATTATGGTCAGTGTGTCATCTTTTTTCGGTTTCGGTTGAAGACGACCCTTGCTTTCCTCCAGGCTTATATTTTAGTTAAGTCAATACCATTTTGCAGAAGAACTGAGAATTTTTTTCCTCAGAGATGTGTTCTTCCGTAGCACACATCCTTTCAGTTAGAAATAATACCACCATTAATATTCCTAATATCTCTCCATGTCGAAACGTCGTTAACCTTATCAATTGGTTCGTATAAAAGCCTTACGGAATTACGTTACGTTATACTCATTCTAAGTAGTATCTCTTCTCAGATTTAATAACTCCCCAGGCTGTTTCCCTCGGGTATTTCCACTTCAGAATCCACCATTCCTAGTCTTCTATTTGGTTTTGAATGATTATCGAGTCGGTGCTGAAAACCTAACCTAACTTTTCACCAATCTGCTGTTGCTTTGCAATATTCTGGGTCGAAACCTTGGCCGAATTTTCATCTGGCTTCCCCTTCAATGATAGTGTAGTTTTTCTTTTGGAATCTTCATCACCAAATTAAGACCGATGTCATCGCTTGCTTAGAGATAGATGCCTTCGGTAAGTACTGCTGTTACTTCCCATTCTCCGTATAGTTATCTTACGAGTTTTTGGAACTGACAGAGCAGGCAATTTCCTCCAAAAACAGACAAGTTTTAATATAAAAAAGGAATTGACCAGGATCCCCAAAATTGTTGACCAGGATCCGCGCTCTTGCCAGAGAAATTACTACTTAGGTGTGGGGAGCTCTTCTATTTTGTTTGTTCAACGACGTTCTGTTATTCCAGAGAACGAATCCTCTTCCCCTTTTCATTTGAGATGGGTGTGAAGAGATTATCCACTTTTGGTGCATCCCGTTGGATATATTTTTTGTCTCTTTTCATCTTTATTAACTAAAGCTTCTTTCGTGCGCTTCCTATCTTTAAATTTCGATGAGTGTCGTGCATCCGAAATGTCAAATTTTCCATGACTCTGGCTCATAAGTCAGGCATAATTTGACCGATGACATGTTCAAATTCGGCCTTTGAAATCTGCTGTGGTTTGTGGTTTATTCGCATAGACCCTAAGAAAATCCTACAAGCACGATCTCGGTTGCTAGTTCTCATCGATCCGCGTGGAATGAACATGTCTTCAAATCGCTTAAAATCCAGAATGCACAGTGGGCCAGAATCAAAATTTTTTGGAAATAAAGATTTTTTGGTTTTTTGGGCGAAAAGGTGACTTAACTCTTTTTTTATTAAAAAAAAATTACTTTAAGGATATATAACAATTTTATGCTTTTCTGTAAGGTATATTTACGGAGAACATTTTGGTATAAAAAACGTGTTCTATTTTTCGAATATGTCGCCACTAGGCCCTTCGGAATGTGACCCATTTTTTTATCAAAATTTAAAATTTGAGCCACATGTTCTAAAATCTTAAAGCTGGGATTAGAAAACGGAATGCGGATCGAGAAACCTTGATGAGTTCGCTATTTATCTCCAAAGTATTTTTCTAGCCCCGAAGGAAATGAGCAAAATTGTAAAATATACCATTTATGGGATTTTCTCTGAAATTTTTAAGAAGTGCGGGATTCCCTTTGATCTTTTGACAAGTTTTTTTTACATTTTGTCATTTAGAATGACAAGTTTAAATGACGCTGAAAATTTCATTAAGTTTTGTTAATAAATAAAGATTTTATTATATATTTATTAATATTCAAAAACTAAAATTTGTATCAAAATTTTAATAATATTTCAAATATTATTATTAATATATTTTTGTCTAGATATGTATGTTAATATTTGGTCTTACAAAAAAAATTTCAATACCTCAACTTTAAAATTCCGCCCTTCAAAAATATTGCACTCTTTCATACTAAAAAATTTGTATAAATTTTCTTAATACTATTTTATACAACAACAAGTCAATGATTCTGACTGAGTCCATTTGGTCCAGAAGTACGACATATATTTTTAAAAAAGCGGACCAAGGTATGCCAAAATTTTAAAATTTTAAAATTTCAATTTTGGGATGCCTATAACTCGGAAATTATAAGAGATAAATAGCACACACAAGCATGTTTTTGCAAGACCTAGATATCGGAACCCCATAGCGTCGCACCTGGAGCAATTGTAGGATCCGTTTTAATAAATTAAGCTCGAATACTCCTTGTCCACGAGCAACTCAAATTTTATCCCGGACCAGCCTAGAAATGCTAGATTTATTTCCAAAAAGTTTTGATTCTGCACCACTGTGGAATGTGAGCTGTGTGGCACGTAGCACCATCCTGTTGAACACAAATGTTGAAACCAAATCGACCATAGCACTCGCCGTTGATGGTGATGACAGACATTGACTTTTTCGGGACGTATTGGACGCTCTTGGATCTCATGTGATTCAGTATCCTCCCTAATTTACGGTGAGGCTCATTTGTGGAAAATTAATCCAATCTGCTTGTACAATTCTGCAATTGTTTTTGAAAACTTTTAACGAAATAAATATTCGTCGCATAAAGAGCGATCATGTAAAAGAGCTTTAAAGAATCATTGAATTTCTTGGATTTCTTTAAGTGTATGCTTTTAGACAGCAATTGTCTAAAATGCACATCTTTAAATTATTATTTATAATAATTGAAATCTACAATAATGTATGGTATTGTAACAGACACACCTTAACAAACTGACAATCTAAACTTATGAAAATATCATAAGTTCCAACGACGACTAACTATGAATGTCTGTCTGTCTTTCTGTTTGTCTCGATGGTATGACAAATACAACATACAACTAACAATAATAAAAATAAAAATAACCTTCTCATATGTCATTTGTTAATTGTTGCATTAATGTTAATAAAACAAACATAAAAGAAGAAACAAATGATATTTTTTCATTAAAAAACGAAACGAAAAACGTTTTTGAGCTTTTCAGTATTTTTTTTTTTTTGAATGCAATCAAAATGTCAATATTAATTATTTAATGAATGATAAATTGTACGCTGCAAGAATTAACGATTGTTATTTTTTTTTGGAAAATGTTATTAAAATGAATCATCAAGAAAGTAGAATTTAACAAATAAAGTGAAACTTTTTCTTTCTTTTTTTATTAATTTGTTGTTATACTTGTAAATCTAATATGTGGAATTTAATAAAATTCACCTGATTGGATTCCAACATGGCACATGATTACTTACTCCTCTATAGTATATATTATTGGGTGAATGACATCGATATGATACGATACACCAGCCACAAATTCTTGTACCGTATATTGGTCGTTTATTTATAAATGTTTTTTTTTTGTTGAACATTACAAGTAGCAAATCGTAGTTTAGGGTTTAAGGTTCTCACTCGGAGTTGTTTTTATGGTTGTTTATATTTAGTTAATATATTCCAAACACATCATTCATATTTAAATATACTTTGTAACATATGCAGACACGTATATATTTGGTTTATAATAGAATAACATATGAGCATATAGAAATGTTAAAAAAGAATTTTACATGTAATAAAATATTTTTAAATTATGCTTTTGGTGGCTACGAAATATTTATACCCTTTTTGTTATAGCCCTAAACGAAAGGTAATTAAATATTTTTATTTAATTATCTTTATAAGAATTAATATAAAATCGTTTAAAATTAAATGGTTATTAAAATAGTAAAGAAGTTTTGAAAAGCTATGTTAGAGTTAGTTGGATTCCTACTACAATGATTTCCAATATACTAACTTTTAAAATAGTCTTTAGTGTTATTTCAGTTTATATCTGGTTTTGATTTCAATTATATAGAAAACAAATTTTTTTTTATTAGATTGTTTTCGTCGTTGAGTTTCCTCCTGCAATGCGTGTTTGGTTGTGGGCTTTTTATAATACCGTGAAATCCATATCCAATTGTGTTAAATCACACGATCTATGAAGGCATTTCTGATCACTAAAACGAGAGAGTAAACGACCAGGAAATGTCTCACGACAGCAGGTTCTATGTACCCCAATGTTATGATATTTTTCGGCTAAGGCGTGTGAAGCCAGCAACAATAATAGAACAATTTGTATACCCTTCACAATGAGTGGCAAGGGTATATATAAGTTTTCTGGATCATAGTAGATAGCGGAGTCTCTATAGCCATGTGAGTCTGTCTTCTGAAAGCAACTTTCCGAAACCCCCAAATAACTTACATACATGATTGATACATCAATATATCCGATGTAGTCGAAATTGGAGTGCTAACTAAAATCGAGGAAATAGTTAAGCAGACATATAAGATATGGTGGCTGAGATATAAATAAAAAACACTATCTCCTAGGTTTGGTATTAAAAATATGACGCCACACCTCCAACCTCCCAACCGCAATTACAACATGTGCAATAGCAAAACAAAAATCGGCGATCTCACCGTCAATTTTATTCCGAAGAACTGGGGTGATACCCATATCACAGTTTAACTGCAATAGTTTCCTATTAAAAATCGTGGTCACTACGGTCTCCGAGTAACTGAACCGACAAGTAACTTCTGCATGCAAAGTTGCAGAAGCAACAGTCGAAATATCTCTTTCATACTATACAATACCATTTCGATCTGAATACTAGAGACCAATATATTGAGGTTCAAGTTATTGCAGTCAGATCACGGGAAACGAAGGCAAAGCTCTCTAATGTCTATAATATCAGCCCTTTATTGGATGGTGATGACCGTTTGATCCTTGGAGACATTAACGCTCACCATTAGCTCTGGCAATGAAGTCTTGGGGAAGACCAGAGACACTGATGATGCCTCTACACGGATTATGGGTAATTTAGCTACTTCGCCAGATATCAGATGGTCTGCTTAATTGCACAACCTGATGTGTAGGTATTTTTTTGGTATCAGACCTTTTATTAATAATTGGTTGTCAGGAATCCACCAACGAATCTGAATCACAAATTTGGATCAACTAAAAGAAGCAGATTCAAAAAATTTACTGACCACATCTTCAATAGTCTACGTAACCGAGGCAGAGTAAAATTTCCTTACATTCCAAAATGATGAAGCAGCGATACTATCAGAAATGCGCGATGACATCTGAAGTACCAACCTCGACTACCACAAGGAGTGTCCAATTGAACCGCAATATTAGCATGTTGATAAATGAGGATAAGTGTAGCAAAACAGTTCGGTCTCTCCCTCTAACCCGATGGAGAATTGAAAATAGCTCTATATCTAATGGAGTGCGCGCAATTTTAGTACTCGAGTGAGACAAGCCGAAAAGATGTTTTGTTCTTAAACTGCATGAGGCCTGACAATAGGGTTTAACCTGTCAGTAAGAAGCGTAATCATACCCAGTGCCTGAAAAAATCGAAAATGAGGGAGAATCGTACAGGCAGATATTTCTCCTATCGCCTACTGCTAAGGCACTATATTCCTATATTTCCTTAGCTAACCCGTCGATTACCAGTAACTAGTCACTAGCCACCATCGCAGGATTATCCACCATAATCGCTCGAAGGACGACTCCTGGTTCGAATCCTCAGCAGAGTCACTTGATATCCTACTGAATACTCATTTCCTAGGCTGCAAGGATGTTGCAATGGAGTCATAAGAATTTATTCTCAAAATTGAAAAAAAAAGTTATAGGAATAGGAAGGAATTTCGTTGATTTATTCTTTGATCTTTCCAACTTAAAACGTTGTAATGACTCATCGACTAACACATAAGGCATCGACTAGAGGGCACAACATGGCTCTCAAGTAGTCAGCACGTCTAGCTTAAGGGTCGCTCTACAGAGAAAGGTCTGCATGAAGTAATAAGAGTTAACGTAAACCAAACCACTTGAATATTACAGAGCTTAAACTAGCAATAGCCTGTGATTAAATTATCCTAGTTGTATTTAACCTGTCGAAGATCTTCCACAATCTTCTAGGACATCCTGCAGTTCACAATGCTCAACAATTAGAAGAGACTGATAATGAATTATCGGAGCGGAGTGTAGAGATACTGTAAGATCCTGTAGCCTATCGTGTCTAATTTCTGCCTTTCTAAATTGCCAACGTCCTTAGGGATCAACTGCAGCATAATAGCGACTAAAGTTGTTGAGCTTTGCTGTATGGTAAATGTTTAGCTTTACGAAAACTACAATTTCTTTATTGCAAGTAACCTGCAGTTATCTCCAATGAAGTCATTGGCATCACCCTTCACCACCTCATAGTCGGTGGTGTACAAATTCTAACAGTGAACCATCCGAAAATTTAGTTTGACACCTTAAGGCAGTATTTGGGGTGTAGATTCTAACTAGCTTCCTAAGGTTCTATCGTCCAAGGACCACTACGTCATGTTGATGCAACAGTTCCTTCTGCAATGTAACCGGATAAGTCATCCAAACTTCGACAATACATAGTTGGAGGCTCCCCAGAGACACATCAGAGAGAAACTAGGTATATAATAGGAGAGCATACAGAGGTGCAGGATCCATTTGATTCGATGTGAAGGATCCATTTGATCGCAGCTACATTGAACGACATTAATAGAGACGCCATTAATTTAGCAGTCGTACTTGGAGGTTGTCCACCGCCGATAGCTGACGTTCTGTCATAATTGAGGTCAGGATAGATTAACAGGCTTAATTCCTTCTGGTGCGGCATATACTGTGCAAAGGCAAGTACAGAATCCATTTGATCGCAGTAGATCGTGTCGTCCTCAAATTATGCCCACCATATGCTCAGGGCTTAAATCAAATTGTCGAGCAAAACCTCCAGCATTACTAAGTGTGCAAAAAAAATACGGTTTAATGATGCCTCCAGCACTAAATGCGCTTTTGTTGTGTGTTAAGTAGTGGTACATAGACTTGGTATTTTATGATCGAACATATAAGTATGAGCAAACTTCGTGACGAACATAAACATCCATTGTAGAGTGTCTAACTCATATAATACAAAACAAATTGTTCATGAATTGTTTATTATTTGCAAAAAGATTAGTTTGTTTTTCCTATAAACAAAACGCGCTAAAGTTGTTTGACACCTTTACACCAAAACATTCAACCAGTCAACCTGTAAATACAATTTACTCGCTTGCGTTTGTTTAGCTTGGCTATAATGTCTCCAAAACAAATTGTACGCACTTTTAGTTTTTCCTTTTCCTAGACCATGTCACGTCAGCTTTAACGATGGTGTTGCTTAAGTTTCTAATGCCTGCATTTTGCTGTATAAAAATTGTGTATTGAGGGAGATTGGTTATTATGAAAATAGGAAAATATCTAGAAAAAACTTCAAAGCAACTAAAATGTTGGATAGATTTTTAGTAAACACACATGTGTGTATGCCAGTTTTTTTGAAGTCATAAGCCAACTGTTGTAATTTTTTTGGCTTAATATCCACTAAGCGGTGAGTAAACGTAAGTGTTGCAATGCAAAAATGTTGTTGTTTTTATTTTTTTGAAGATTGTGAAAATGTATATATATATAGTAGAAATATACAAGAGATACTCAAACTTTTAAAATTACAAGGAATTGAAGATTCAGTTTAAATAGAAAAATCATATACTCAGAAATATAAATGCCAAAATGAACTTCGACCAACCATTTATTCAAGAAAAAAATTGATATGATCCAATAGGCCTGCCTGAAGCAGTAGTTTTAATGAATGCAAAACATTTAGAATGATGAGCAATGATCGTCATCGATCATGTTCATTTATTTATCATGCTTTAGTTATGAAAGGAAATTCCTCAAAGATTTTCCTTTCGCCTTTACAGCAGTTTGTCAAACACTGTTAATTGTAAGTCAATCTAGGTAAATGTTAAAAGTTTCACGCACCTAGGAAGAAATGGGGGAAAATTGTCAACAAATAGACTTGAACAACAACTAAAGTATAAAACAAAAAAAAACAAAAAAACGTAAAATTAAAACTGGGTGCGTTTTGCTGTAAACTCTTTAACATGAGACGACAACGTCAAAAAATTATTTAAACATAGACGTAGGTGAAATCGCTGTACTCAGTGCGTTTAATGCCTCAAACTACAACCATCAAGCCAAGAAGCATGATTAGAGCCAGGCAGCTCAAAACTGAAAACAACGAACTTTCAAGTCACTTGCTTGGCTACTGCTAACAGCGTTCGTTTCATGCGTTTTTCTTTAACAAAGATTTTCAAAATTTTTTTTTTTAAATTTTGTTTTTCCCTGGAACTTGTTTTTTTTTCCTAGTCGCTATAAAGACTACAACAAATCAATTATGATTTAAAGCACGTTTGGTTTGTTGGCTTTTTTTTAAGTTTTGTTTTAAACTGTCTTCTTTTTTGGCTTTTAAGGTTTGTCTTTACACTGGTATCAGAATTTTTTTTTTGGTTTTGTGTATGAGTTTCTTGTTGAATTTCTAAAAAATTTCTAATTGTTAAATGCTTTTTTAAATCATATTAAGAAAAAATTGTATATTGTTTATAATTTATTATAGTAACGTATTCAGTCTTTGTATTTCTTGATTTTTTTGTTGTCTTTTTAGGTGTTATAGAGGTCTCATTAAATAATATCTGTGTCAAATTTTATTGTGATGAGTTCATATATTTAGCCACAATAAGGCAGGGCAATGAAAGTTGACTGATTTCTGCTATTA
This sequence comes from Calliphora vicina, assembly GCF_958450345.1. NCBI lineage: Eukaryota > Metazoa > Arthropoda > Insecta > Diptera > Calliphoridae > Calliphora > Calliphora vicina. Next base: position 113,324,495 of record NC_088781.1, on the reverse strand, counting down.
TAAATAAATAATTCTAGCATTTAAAATGTATAAATGAAAGAATAATATTTTTTTTCTTTTTAACTTAACTTTGATAAATGATTAATTTGATTGATTTGTAAAATAACATAAAAATAATATATTTATTTCAAATTACTCACACCTTTACGCTACGATTAGTGCTTGAGTTGTGATTTCTATAATCGATTGAATATTTTTAGCACATTGTCAGGCGGTAGCCTTTTATTATATTCGATTAGTTACAATGTTTTGGCTTTTAAGACTTATTATAACTAAATATTTAGTAATGTATTCTCTGTCTTAAGAAGTTGTTTTGCTATAATTAATATTAATTAAGAGATCATTACAATGGCCATTAAGAATTAAAAGACATAATATGTTGTATTTTTCCATGATTAATTAATTTTGGGTAAAACCTTACAAAACTCTGAGAGTAATTTATTTTGCACCTGATTAAATCAAAAATAAAGAAAATGTCTGAACATTTATTAAATTTATTTACATCATAAAATCGAATATATATAAAACAAGTAAGAGAGCTATATTCGGCTGTGCTTAAGTTACACCAAAGTGTAATTTGGGGGCTTCGGAAAGTTGATTTCAATATACAGGCGGACATGGCTTTATCAACTCAGCTATCTATAACGATGTAGAATATATATCGACGGCATTTATCCTAAATGGTTTATCTTATTCCCCGGGATGGAATTTTCCTATGGTATGAATTTCTGATCAAAATGTTGATTTGTTTGCGACTTATTCACATTTTTTGTTTGGTTTATCTACATATAGACTTTTTTTGAAGGCAAAATGGTTTATCTACAATGTATTTGCGAGATTTTCATAGCAGTCGTATATTAAAAATCTGTAAGAACGTAATTATTTTCAAACGAATTAAAGTTTTCTAATGAATATAACGCTGATTTAAATATGTTTTCAAAATGTTTCTATCTTCACACAGTTTAACGAAAAAAAAGTTCGATAATTGAGATGTGAGTTTATTACTTTAGCCAAAAATATTATAAGCCAACATTTTTGTCCTCAAATTTAGTCTTAAGATGCACAGCCTAAAGGGTCAATCGGAACCATTTTGACTATTCTCAGTAGAAACCAAAAAAATTTATTGAGAAAAAAAAATATCTGGAACACACTCAGTTGGAATGTGACAGAGTACATGCAAAAATTGAAAAAAGTTGAAGGACCAATCCATATATATGCTCATGATTATATCAATATAACGAAAGAAGCGCGGAAAAGTGTAATAGTAGGTGCCAAAAATAAGCAAACCGTTAGATACCGAATATAAAATTTTTTTCAAAAACGTCATCGATGATAATATTATACGTTTTTTCGTCCTACGTAAAATACAAAGTCAGTTTTAATGATGAGTACAAAGATCTTCCAATACGAATGAAAAAATACCCAGGATATATAGATCCACAATCACGTCATCAATAATATCATCCATCTTCCGCCAGTAAATGGAAACATCTACAGGAATTAAAATCTGTGATAAATAATGAATATCATTCTATGATAATCTTCATTCAAAGTAAATGTACTTTATTTAATAAAAATCCTAACATTAACCATACAGATAATTATTTGGACCTGAACAATTTTTTTAATCCTAAAATTATTTAAAAGTGAAAAACAACAGTATTTAAACTTTTTTTTTCCAACAAAATGGTTTAATATTTACATCGAAAATTTTGTAAGACAAAATGCGAATAACGGGTTTTATTTTATAATTTATATTTTAGGGAATTAGTAGAAGCCTATCAATCATATTGTAGAAGATCGATTTGTTAAATACTCACTAGTTAGGGAATTAAACAGTTTTTTGCTTCTCCTGAACAATTTGGGTTTTGCAGATAAACCATTTTGGATAAATGCCGTCGATATACTTTATGTGGTCGCAAATGAAAAATTACAAACGTAATTATAAACTTCAAAAAGGCACGGACTTTTTGAATTTTGAGGGTGGGTCTAAATGTCTGTGCCTTTTTGAAGGAAACACAGTATATTGGATATAAAATTATTTTATTTTTGATCTCTATGCACTTTGTCTAACGTTTCTCCAATTTTTGTAGCTCTTCCATAAAATAAGAATTGTCGAGGTCATCAAAATAGGTTTTTTTGGAAGATGATTTTATCGTTAGAGTCGAATCTCTTTCCAAAAAATAGTCACTCGGGGAAAAATTCCGAGAATAGGGTGGAAGGAGAATTTCATAGCCTAATTCATGGAGTTTTGAAATGAAAACTGCACATGTGTGTACCCTTTTGTGCACCCGATTGTGAGCAAATGCGACAGCCATAATACAAGATCTTATATATTTTATAAATAAATTTTAATTTCCTTTCGGGCATTATGTGTAAAGTAAACGTCTTACAAGTTCCATGGTATGAATTTCAATTCTTGCAAGTCAAATTTGTCTAATGACGGCATTCTTTGGGGTTGATAATCGGTATTTACTTTAACTTCGCCGACTAATTCTAAATCCAATCCAAATTGTTCACACAATTCAAAATCGTCATCTCATCATTGCATTCAATTCCTCTTCACTAAGATCATCTTCGAACCAACGCTCAATTCGAACCAACGCTCAAGTGGCGCAAAAGTAATCCTCCTATCAGATAATGCTATAAATTTGCGATTGGCCCCTAATGTCAGTTCTGTTTTGACATTTGTATAGTAAACACATGCGAAATACACGTTAATAAACAATGTTACGCTACACTGCTCCACTACACAAATGTCAAAACAGAACTGACATTATGGGCCAATCGAAAATTTATAGCATTTTCTGATAGGAGGATTACTTTTGCGCCACTTGAGCGTTGGTTCGAAGATGATCTTTGTGAAGAGGAATTGAATGCAATGATGAGATGACGATTTTGAATTGTGTGAACAATTTGGATTGGATTTAAAATTAGTCGGCGAAGTTAAGGTAAATACCGATTATCAACCCCAAAGAATGCCGTCATTAGACAAATTTGACTTGCAACAATTGCGATTCATACCATGGAACTTGTAAGAGGTTTACTTTATACAAAGGAAATTAAAATTTATTTATAAAAAATATAAGATATTGAGATATTAGAATTTTCCATTGTCGTAAATTCTATCTCGTTCCAACGATTATACTGGTATTAGAAATGCTGGGTATGAGTTCTGCAGTGAAAAGATGTAAAATATGAGGATTCTAAATTTCCAATTTGGATATTTAGGTTATAATTTATGTAAGGATTTATTAGTTAATTGTTTAATTTTCATAAATTAATAGAGGAGCATTTTAATTTAATTATTAAGGGAACGTTATTAATTTACGTTTAATTTTATCTATAATGGTTCTGTTCATCGAAAGTCGTTAAATTTTTCTAATCTTTTCAAAAGCACACTTCCACTTAGAGACCTATGGATTCATTGAGGATATCTTCAAGAAGTAAGATAAATATTTATATAACATATTGCAAACTTCTCCAGGGACGAACTCCTACAACAATTACAAGAGAATAATCGAAATAACTACACTCCTATAACAAATATAATTATTACCATAAATACACCATAAAACCCTTAAGAAACAGAAGATGTCATATGGCCTATAGTCCCCATAATAATAAAAAAATGTGTAATGCTTCATGATTTTGCGTGTCATCCTTGCGCAGGGACTATGCCAATCTTCTCTGTATCGACCTAATTGTATATCGTTGCTGATGCAAAGTTTGTATATTCTGCGACGCATGGAAATCTTGAAATTGTTTCCAATGCACAATGACTTTAGTAAAGGTATAAAAACATTAGGCTGACCTTAACGCTTATATTTAGGAATAACATTGAACTTGACCATGTCGGATCATTCCACCTTCGAGTATAATTCATGAATCTTGAATAGCTGTTGGGTTCTTGTATTACCCCAATGGGTACATCTATGTTTGGTAGAATATCTGTATCATATTTTCAATACTGTGGATTTTTATGTACGATTTTCAGCGACGTTTGGCTGAAATATCTTCTCGTCGGCGTGTCTAAGTCCGTCTTTCTTAGCGATACAATATACGCCCATTCATTTCAATAAGGTGCTTTACTAATGAATCCCACCAGAGGCAAAACAAATTTTCAGACTGTTCCTATCGTTAAGTATATATTCAATTACATGATCAGCCAATTTGGATTCGTTCGTAAAAGTCATTAGAATATGAGTCTTTACAACCTCATAAAAGAGTCGTCTTTGGATGTTCAATTACGTGCACAGCCAATTTTGATTCGTTCGAGAAATTCATTTGAGTATTTACTACCACCTCTTTTGGAGATTTAACCTCCTTTTGTCTGACAGCAATTTCCGTTAGACTTCGGATACCATAAGCTTTAGGCCCGTTTTCTCAATGTATCGACAAACTGCCTATAATTAAATGTCGACATAAATTTATTAGACCGATAAACTGTCCGTTAACAATTTTGGTTTTCTCAATATACCGACCAAAAACATTATTTTCAGTTGGCAATACCTCTCAAAATAGATGTGAAAGTTGGGAACCCTGCCTTCAAGTGACAACACGTTTACATAAATCAGTTGTTTAATGTGGCCATCGACAGCCGGAATCTTTTGAAAAATTCATTATTCTGCATGTCTGCCAGGTAGTTAGGCCTGGCATGTTAAACTCTTTCAGCATTCACTTGGAACTCATGTTCTTCGAGTTCATCCTCCATCAAGTTAATGTTAATTCCTCTATTAAACTTTTTTATAAAATGTATTTAATTTCGTTTACAAAAACATAAAAACTATGAACATCAGTCAGCTGATTTAATTTATCTGTACGATAAATAAATAATTGGCAGATGAGGTCGGGGTAGCTTTGAGTTTTTCGTTTTTTCGTTGGGAAAAGAGATAATCACTTAATGAGAAAACGGCTCTTAGAGTATTTGGACCTCCATTCTGAAGGTCTGATTATTTGTTTAGTTTATTTACAATTATTCATCAATAACCATATATTCATATACATTCTAGTTCTCGGAACTGCTACCTATCACTTTAACCTTAGAATTGGGTTAAGGGAAAATAATGGATGCAAGTCAAGAGGAAACGTAGCTTTGGAGTTTTGGACTTCAGAATATAGGTCTGACTTTACTTCTGTTTGCCCTTCAATCATGAGTCACCGAAGGGGTGATATTAACAACTAGTGCTTTGAATTATTTATTAGCCACTCTGAATCTCTAAACTGCTTCCAATCATCATAGCGTTAGAAGTGGACGAAATAGCAATGGGATTGGAAAGTCCTTCGATCTCTAAATTATATTTTACTACCTCATTATTGGCTCGGCTTATGAAGCCGGAACGGAGAAATTCTACCTTTAAGGAATTGACAGAAACAGATTACAACTACCGACTACTTAGTTCTTTGCATTTAACCACTCAATATACATTCAGGTTCTCGACATTTCGGTTAGAGATAAGAGGGAAGATAAAGGATTTAGAAATTAGAGATATAGTTCGACAGTCTTTCGTTGTATACACAGTGAAGTTCATTATCTTGAAAACTGATACCTTGAATATTATATGAAAAAATTGTTTTTAATAGTATGTGATTTCGAGATAAAATCCTTTATATTCTGAAAAGAATATTCTGTAGAAGTTGGTACAAACTTATACTTATAAATACGATTTGTGCATTGAAAATTATTACTCGTACGGCAAAATGTGTTGAACCATTAAAATCACCAAACTTAATGACAATGATGACAGTTATAAGGTATATTCAGTAAAGTTTCCATATCTCAAAAAATATAATGGATAACTTTACATTTTATATTGAACATTTTTCTATAGCGTAACCATTGCCTTTTGGTAGCCTAAAAAACTACTGACCTGAAGCATAATTTGATGAATATTTATTAGTATGTTTTGCTATTTTTAGTTGTTGTGTGCACCAACAGTCTATTGTCTATCATTTTGTTTATTTATTTAGTTGGCCATTGTTGAAGAAATTTATAAATTATATGTCTGCAGTTTCTTCCGTTTTACACGATGAAGGTGTCATTTAAATTACGGCAGGGGAAACCTTTTTTTTAGAAAAGAGGCATTAGGAAATAAGCTATAGTTTAACAGTGTATATATTAAGTATATAAAAATAAGTAGGAAAGTATGGTCGGTCAAACCCGAGCATATAATACCCTTCACTGAGTAAGTCAGCAAAAAAAAATTTTCTTTTAAAAGCGATCGGCATGAGATTAGGTCGTCTAATTTATGTTGAATTATATGTGGATAGCGACATTTTTAAAAGATTTATGCTCTTTGAAATAATTTTTGGAAGTTTCCCTATGACTAATTATGGACCGATCATCATAAAATTAGGTGACATGACTTCCGTATATATAAAACATATTTAGAGCGAAATTTGTGTATGACCGACGAAGTCCTATTTCGGGAGAACATTTGTTTAATGGACCGACTTCATCCAGTTTCAATATGCTTCGTCCTTGGGCCGAAGCAAATGCATGGGCCAAATTTGATAGAAATATCTTCAAAATTGTGATCTTTACTTTGCGCACAAAGTTTACAATGACAGCCAGCCAGACCCAGAAAGTAATTTCTTATTTGATGAAATTAAGTAGATGAGTATACAAACGCATAATACCCTCCTCACTATAGTGGTGTAGGGTATAATTATAATTTCTTAAAATGCATTTAGTTTGGAATTTACAGCTTAAACTTAAGCGGAAAAGTCATCAAATGATAAACTACCATAAGAAGATGTTCCTGCATTTACACATGAGTTATGGTTCTTTTATTTTCGATAGCAATATTTTAGTGTGCACCCTCTATTGAGCTTCTATGGGTTTTGTTCATTTGCAAAAAAAAAAAAAAAAACATCCACTTATTCCACTTTTGAAAAGCTCCATTATGTAGGAAAGAGTTTTGCACGTCTGAACACCGCCTAGTACGGCTAGTGAAGTGAAACTGTTTTTGTATTTCTTCCTTTGAACATTATGCTTCTTTTTTTTCTATATGGTCAGTCAGCACAATAATTCCGTTAAAGTTTTATTACTTTTTTGCTTCTTGCAACTTAGTTTTTATTTATTTGGAATTTTTTTTTTTTGAAAATTCGTATTTGAAATACAACATTTATTTGACTGGTCATTCATTTGTACATAAGTACGTACGTATGAACGTTCATTCATTCATTCACTCATTCATTGATGCATGTTCAATGGTATTCGTTAAGAAATTTATTGGATTTTCTTCTGTGCAAAAGCTATTAACTCTTAACTTACCAATTTTGGTATTCCTGCTGATTTTTATTTTATTTCCACTTATAAATTCGTTGTAGTTTGTTTTTTCCTATATTGTTTCTTTCCTCTTTAGTTTTTTTTTGGTATATTTATTACGTGCTAAAATCACAAACGCAACTGAAATGTTGGAGTGATAAAAAAAACTAAATAAATAAATGTTTATTATTAATATGAATTTAGCTTTTCCTGTTTAATACTCGTAACAATAAAAAGAAAGGTGTTAAATTCGTTTTGGCCAAGTTTTATGGGTATTTTTGTGTGCGTCCCGAGTAAAAGTTAATAAAATATACTTGAGAATTTTTCATTTTATTGAAGGCATTAAATGAATTGTTACCACTGCCAAATTTGGAAAATTTATTATTGAAATTAAGAATTTACTACTTTGGCAACTTACAAAAGAGAAGAAAAAAAAGACCGGTAGGTTATTTGGTTGGCCAGCAATTAGTTTGACTTGTCAATGGATTTTGTGAGAATTTGTGTGGATATGTTTGGAATTAGAAAACAAAGTTGAAATGTTCTAAAGTTGTGTGTTTTTCGTTCACCTATGGCTGTAGGTGTAGCCAATGAAAAGAAATAAACAGTTATAATTAGAGAAAGTTCATAACACTTTTCCTGCAACGAAATGTGGCATATGTCAAATGGCTTTATTAATTGATGTTAGAATACATAGACATTGTGCCAACCATAAATCTAAGGTTAGGTGGAGAAGTTCCATACTCTTGAAGTCGGGTATAGACTTAGGTTAAAAATACGTACCATTTTGCACTCTAGAGAGATATTTACCGATGATCCAATATTTTAATCAAGTTTGTTCTATGTAACACCTCAGGATTTTCCAGTCGTAGCCAATCATATGTTACAAGTTAGCTATTGTATCCCCTAACATACTGGCATAATTAGAATTCGTTGAGTCATCATCTTCCCCCATTTTCAAACTACTTCAATTCAATGTGACTTATCCGCTCAAATTTTGGATGCCATCCGTTTTAGGCTGATCTGGATCTCCTCTAGTATTTTTTTCGTCTCTCCAACGGCAGATTCATGCCATTCATTCTTTAGACTTCTAGAAATGCTTAGCTTAATCTGATTGACTTTATCAATAGTGAAATCAAACTTTTAAAGCTCGTCAGCATTTTCATTGTCAATAATCCCATGGTAACTTAGGACTCAAATTATCTCTTGGTTAACGTATTCTAATACTGTTCTGGATTTTACAGTTTCATGTAATTTAGCACTTTAAAACCTCCGTAAGCATTAAATGTGAAACCCTAGATCCGTCATTCGAAATTGTGGCATCGGTATAAATATTGGTTCCTGCATTGTGTGTTGTGAGCAATTCTACCTTCCTTTGATTAATTTCTGAAATTCTGATGATAAATGATCTTATCGCGTTTCTATTACAACGTTTCACAGTTATGATGTGTTCAATATACAAGGGTGGGTCCATAAGTCCGTGACTTTTTGAATTTCCCGCCTCGTAACTGAAAGAGCAAAACTGCCCCGTCAACATGTATCTGTCATTTGACTCCTGTCACAATTTGAACAAGCTGCGTAGTTTAGTTTGTGTTTGACAATCATTGATAACAGACTACCTAGTGACTAGAGGAGAAATTGGAAAAAAGTGATTTCCGTCTGCTCATTAAGCAATATTTTTTTTGCGGAAAAAAACAGCACTGAAACTAAGCCTAAGCTTATAAATACTATGTGAACTCTGGGACATCAATATCAATGCTAAGTGGTGTACTGAATTTCATTGTGGCCAAGCATGGATGGTGCCGAATGGTCTGGAAGCCCATTTGAGGTCTCTACACCCGAAACAATTGAAAGAATCTGGATATGGTGTTTTGCAATTGGAGATTGAAAGTGCGAGAGATTCTGGAAGTCATAGGCATCTCACTTGGATCTGTGGTTTTAATTTACAATGATCACTTGAGTATGAGAAAGCTCTAGGTAAGATGGATGCCGCGTTTGCTCACAATCGAGTACACAAAAGGGAGAAAACATCTGCAGTTTTCGTGGAAAAAATTTCATGAATTAGGCTACGAATTTCACCTCTCTAATCCTCTCTATTCTCCGAAGTTAAGTCCGAGTGACTATTTCTTGCAGAAATGACCCGGCCGAAAGAGATTTGACTCCAACGATGAAATCATCTCACAAAAAAATACCTATTTGGATGACCTCGACAAATCTAATTTTTAGAACGGATAAGAAAAATTGGAGAAACGTTGGACAAAGTGTATAGAGCTCAAAGGAGACTCATTGAAAAATAAAATGAGTTTTTATCCAAAAACCTGTGTTTCATTCAAAAAGTCATGGATTTATAAGTAGATTTTTGGGTGTATGGACGTTTTCCACCCATTCGGCTGTAGCATTCAATCTTAATGTAATAATGAGTTATCATTGCAAAGCTTTTAGTTATCATTCCAATGCTAAAGGCTATACAGCATTGTATTTATATATTTTCAAGTAACAGCTTCTCATCTATGATATTACCAGTCTGGATTGGTGGCATAAAACTAAAGTATAAACAAAAGGTAATTTTTGATAAGTTTTAAATCTTATCTATATTCGCCATTTCAACCTTAGAAAAACTTTTTCCTCGTATGGTTTCCCTACTCCATGAGAACCAACCGGTACTTCTAGTAAATTTTATCATATTTATTAGACCAATATCTCTGAGACAGTCCACATCATGAAAGAGAGCTCTACCAAGATGTAGTAGTCTGCGCTATTTCAAGACCGTCCAGATCATGAAAAAGAGCTTTACCTAGATGTAGTAGTCTGTGCTATTTTAAGACCGGTCAGTCATTCTCATCCAAACTAATTCTACAATAGCTATAATGTGGGTAACCCATACGTTGCGACATGTGTCCAATCATATAGTGTCCAGTAATTATACACGTAAGAAGTCAATTAAACATACTAAATAGTCCTGGTATTGTTCTTCGTCATTCTGGATATTCTACAAAGGATGACATTTGACCACCTGAGTTCCGTCTCTCTCAACGCCCATTTATCTACTAAATTCGATACGGTCACAAATATTAACTCGACGTGATGTTGTGTTAGTTGTGCCATTGAATGGGAAGACATTTTGGCCTAATAACGTTTGAGTTAAGAGCATTAATTGATGCAAGGCTGTCCAAGCAGATTCGAATTTTTGAGATTCAGTGTACATCCAGTGTACAGTGTACCATCTACCATATATTCGCAAGATCTTCGTTGCAGCTATATAATTCGACTCTCAGCATTACGTTTCCACTAGAGAAATTTCGGAATTTTATGTCTTCGGGTTTGGCAGAGTTGACCACTTGACCGTTTTCCCTGGCCCATAATAGTAAAACGCTAAGAGCTGATTCCATGAATTCACTTATTGTGGGAACTTCCCTTGTCCTACTGAGCCTGAAAGGGATTTAATTTGGCCCTTGTCACAACTTTCCTTATACTACCAAAACCCATATTTGAGTTTATGGCCCTGTTCTTGTACAGTTCGTTATCCACTTATAAACACAACGTCGTGAAAGGCTGCCACCACTAACCTCCACTGAAGGTATGCGTGTTGTGCCCTACAGAAGTTATCAGAGGAGAGGATATTCCTGACATAGATATCGACCTGTCTTTCCAGTGTTTTCAATAAAAATTGGCGGTAATATGGTTTACTTTTCCCGCTTTGGTGATAAATACCACTATAACCTCTCTCCCTTCCTTAGGAATATTTCCTGTTTCCTAATAAGGAGTAACGCTGGGAATATGCCTTCTGGCTCTGGACTTGATATACATATGAATTGTTTCGTTCTGAAACTTGTGAACTACATAATCTGTGATCATTCTTGTAAACAGACTATTTCAGCTAATGGTGAAGGGTATAAGAAGACAGATATTAGGTATTTGTATGAAATAAGAAAGTTTTTATGAAGAAAACGGGAGCCAAATTCGCGTAAACGGTTGGGAAATTTTTCGAAACATTATTTTTCTTGAGGAAATGAAGTCATATTAGCATCGTTTGAGTAATAACTGTGACACAGAAACGTTAGCTAATATGGAGTATTTTTAAAATTCCAGCTTTTTGGGTATCTAAAGGGGAAAATGGAAAATTGGCACTTTTTCTATTTTGAAATTTCAAGTGGGCGTGGCACTTCCAATACAAAGTAAATAGTTATTTTCGAATATCTGGAGAGCTATAATTGTGAAAGACTTCAAACTTTAGATGAATCAATTTCATATCACGAAATGATGTTTAACCAAAAATTGGAGGGGTCAGAACAGGGGGTGTTCACCTACCATACAAAGAAAATAGTTATTTCTAAATATCTTGAGAACTATAATTGCAAGATCCTTCAATCTTTGTCCGAATCCTGTTTACATTTTTTTGTATTATACTACGGTAGGGATAGTGAAGCGCAACTGGTTAAGCTAGTATTTATATATAAATTAATTTAGGAGCTCTAATTAGATAAATATGTTCCGAAATGAGGACAATCGATAAGTCCCCCTTATGTACTATCCCCCGTCATACTTTATTTTTTATATTGGTACTTTTTGAATTTTTTGGAATCAATGAATCTGGAAAAAACTAAGATCTGAAATATATGACAATACACAAGGGGGACTTAATGGTACTTTTACGATATTCCAATTTTTGTTTTTGAATTTTTTATTATAATGAACCTGGAATTTAATTTTCATATAATAATGTTGCTAGAAACAGAAAATTAATCTTACATATATGGTTCTGATGAATGATTTTTGTTCAAGCCTCCCTATTAGTCAATGGAACAAATTAAATTTAACAATACAAATTATTAAACAATTATGAGGCGTATGTTAAACAAATTAAGAAACAAGTAGACAAAAAACTAAGTCATATATCATATTTTTAGGGAAACCATAAACAGAACATTTTAAGAAGTGGTAATAGGTGCTTAGGTCATGACTTTTCAGAGGCAAACTAACAAATAACGACATTAAAAATATAAAAAAAAACCATTAACACAAAACTCTACAACTACAATTAGCACCACTTTGAGAATTTGTTGCTGTTTGCTGTAGTCAGTCTTAAAATGTTGTACGTAGTTATATTCATTCACTTTGCTTTTTTCGCTGTACATTAAATGACAATAGACCAAGAACAAGTGTATTTGCAGCTCGAAATACAAGGTCAAGATTTGTGTTGAAAAAACAGAACTAAATATGAATTAAAAGCAACTTCGAGTTAAAGTTTTACGTTTTCAACGTATGTAAAGTATCTTACATATACAATGTATTTTTATTTATAACAATCAACATGATTGTTCTGGGTGTAAAGCCTAGTTAATGGGTGTTAATTACATACAAGTTTTGTTTCTTTTTTTTATGAAAATTAACAAAACAATGGCGCTTGCTTGGCTTTAAGCTGGATTTACAAAACGACGTAGAAGAAATGAAAAAAAAAAATGTTAACAAATAGACAACAGAAAAACACTTTAATTAGAGAAGGTTAAACACATTTAAATGAAGAGCACGTGGAAATCCAGTCGACCAAGAAAACATACAAAAAAGAAACCAACAGTGATTTACTTGAGTCTGTATGAATCAACAGTGTATAGTTGAAATAAACCATAAGTTAGACTTAATTAGAGAAAAAGAAAATAAAACTTACATATATAAACAGCACAGATCACACTTTCATATGCTTTCGAGGAAAATATTATAGAGAATCTAAAAAACTAAACCAATTTTGTAATATTTTCTTAAGATAATTTTTGTATCAATATATTTTTTCCATTATAAACGCTCTAACTGTCAAATTTCAAATTAATTTTCATGGGGGGAACTTCATGTAACATAGTCCTCAGACATAAAAAGCTATGTCATCATGATAAATGCCTTATGTGACCATTTATTAAATTAATAAAATATAATGTTAGTTCTTCATTTCCAACTCTTTTAAAGGATGACCAAATATTCCGATTCTGTGTGTCCGATATACAGTCTGATTCATATTGAGCAGCAAACTGGTCTGCCTCTGAATCCAATGAAGCGGCATTATCTTTTTTACTTGGACTTTGAATCCGACGACAACCTCTCCGACATAAACTTCATGAGACTGATGAGCAGGTTTTGTTTTGGTAGCCTCCGAGAATGCGACCCGTGACTCATTAAATAGAGACTTTTGGCAGGAAAATAAGATATAGAACGATGTGGCTATCGATATACAAGTACTCTAACTGGTATATCAGAACATTAGACGGACGAGATCCAACATTCTAGGCTGCCAAAGAAAATTGCTAACAAATCTAACACATCGAAAAAGTAATACTAACGTTGTGGTGGTCAGGACTGCCAATGACTGATCAAAACTAGAGCAGGCAAGTAAAAACATTCGTTCCTCATGCCAACACTGAACCTATCATGATCACCACCTCGGAGATTCTTGATATTCATCTAAGGGGGTAAGATGATCAATGCTTGCGATTTAAATTCTGCAATAATTACAACAGAATCCGCAAAACGACATAATGTCAAACGACAAAGCACGTGAGATTTTAGTAAATGTGAGGTCACATATGTCTTAGTAAATCTGAGGGTAAAACGATTTCAGATTTTTGAGTAAAAAAAAAATCTTGTAGTCTATAGTTGACGAACTCGCTCTCAGTGATGACGATTCCTTTAATGCGTTCAATGGAACCAAATGTTTAAATGATATATAGATAATCGCCTTTATTAAAAACTGCATCCAAAGAGTTGACGAACTCTGCCCCAAGTATGGAATAAATTGGATGTAATTTGATTCAGAATCTCTTCGACTTCCACACAGATGAAAGCAACAACGGTAGACTTTCAGCGTTTCATGGAGTAGTGGAAGCTATCCACATGGCCTTTATCTAAGAAGGATTCCAACAAACTATTATAAAATTTATTCATAAGCACCATCTGTATTTTGTTCTTATAAATTTCTTATTTTTATAAATGATCTTCTATGTATATAAAACTTAGTTTTCATTGCATTATATGTATGACAAGACTGTCGGAAGTAAGGTTCAGAAGACAGAACAAGAATGATACAAATTAATGTAGTCGCTTCATTAAAAGGCATATGCACCTCGGATTATATTCGTTGGAACCATGTGCCTCGCTTTTTTTAAATGATATTGATGGCATTTCAATCTCTATTAGTTGGTTACTATTTACACAGCCTTCATCCGGCAGAAAGCTTTTTTGGGACTATATAAAGTCCAACGATTGAAGCTAAAGTGGCACTATATATAGACCTACGATTGAAGATGATGTGGGACTATATAAATACATACGATTGAAGCTAATGTGGGTCTATATAATTACCAATGATTGAAGCTAATGTGGGACTTTATAAAGACCTACGATAGAAGCTAATGTGGGACTATATAACGATCAATGATTGAATCTAATGTGGGACTATATACTGACCAATGATTGAAGCTAATGTGGGTCTATATAAGACCTACGATTGAAGCTATTTTGAGGCTACATAAAGACCAATGAATGAAGCTAATATGGGACTATAATATGGAATATATAAAGAATTATGATTGAAGCTAATTTGAGACTATATAAAGACCAATGATTGAAGCTAATTTGGGGCTATATAAAGATTTACGATTGAAGCCAATTTGGGACTATATAAAGACCAATGATTGGAGCTAATTTAGGACTATATAAAGACCAATGAATGAAGCTAATGTGGGACCATATAACGACCAATGATTGAAGCTAATGTGGGACTATATAAAGATCTACGATTTATGCTAATGTAGGACTATATAAACACCAATGAATGAAGCTATTTGAAGACCTACGATTGATGCTATTTTGGGGCTACATAAAGACCAATGAATGAAGTGAATGTGGGACTATATAACGACCAATGATTGAAGCAAATGTGGGACTATATAAAGATCTACGATTGAAGCTATTTTGGGGCTACATTAAGACCAATGAATGAAGCTAACGTGGGTCTATATAAAGACCTACGATTGAAGCTATTTTGGGGCTACATAAAGACCAATAATGGAAGCAAATGTGGGACTAAAGATCTACGATTGATGCTAATTTAGGACTATATATAGACGAATGAATGAAGCTATATAAAGACCTACGATTAAAGCTAATTTGAGACTATATAAGGACCAATGATTGAAGCTAATTTGGGACTACATAAAGACTAATGATTGAAGCTAATGTGGGACTATATATAGACCTACGATTGAAGAAGATGTGGGACTATATAAAGACATACGATTGATGCTAATTTGGGACTATATAAAGACCAATGATTGAAGCTAATTTGAGACTATATAAATACCAATGAATGAAGATAATGTGGGACTATATAACGACCAACGATTGAAGCTAATGTGGAACTATATAAAGATCTACGATTGAAGCTAATTTGGGACTATATAAAGACCAATGATTGAAGCTAATTTGGGAATATATGTATAAACACCAACGATTGACGCTGACTAATGAATGAAGCTAATTTGGAACTATGTAACGACCAATGATTGAAGCTAATGTGGGACTATATAAAGACAATGATTGAAGCTAAAGTTGGACTATATAAAGATCACTGATTAAAGCTTATTCGTGACTATATTAAGACCTACGATTGAAGCACATGTGGGACTATATAAAGACCTACGATTGAAGCTAATATGAGACTATATATAAATAGCAATGGTTTAAGCTAATCTAGGACTATATAAAACATTCGATTGAAGCTAATGTGAGACTATATAAACACCAACGATTGACGCTAATGTGGAACTATATAAAGATCAATGAATAAAGCTAATGTAGGAGATCTACGATTGAAATTAATGTGAGACTATTTAAAGTCAACATTTGAAGCTAATATGGGACTACATTAATACCCATGATTGAAGCTATTGTAAATTTCTCTGATAATTTATCTATTACTGTTGAAGAGATAATTGATTTCATAAATTTAATAATAGATGCAAGAAACCTTAGTAAAATGATTTACATCTAGAAACTATAATTTTAATATATAACACATCCTTACACCATTAAAACTGTTACAATTTCCTTATAACTATATAACCCCAAAAACTATGTACATTTCCTCTAACCGTTTATTGACATTCAAAATCGGAAATTTAAAATTTTCCAATAATATTATTATTTATATTTTCACAGTTTGGTTTTTTGTGGCATACAAATCATGAAAAACCTTTTTAACTAGTCAAGTGAAAGTCAAATCCACCTTGCTAGTTTTTTTTTTTTTTTTGCTTATTCTTCTACTATATGTTATTAAACAAAACTACATACGAAAAGCTAGAGACAAAAAATAAAATAAAAAAAACACACAATATAAAATCCAATATCCCCATGAAAGTTTTTACAAGGCATGTCTGTATAACATACAGACAAACAGACAAGTACGGATGGCTGGTTGGCTGCATTGCCAGAGAGATTCCTAGGCAATGAAAGAAAAAGTGCAAGTGTTCAATGCACATGCGAATGAGTGCCTGCCTGCCTGCTCGCTCGCCAGCATTGTCGTTAGTAAATATGTATGTATGTTTAAATATATATTATTAAGTATGTAACTTTAACTGTACACTAGTTACCAGTAAGTGTACAATACACTGACAGAAAACATAACAAACAACATGTTTAGTCAACTGCGACAAAACGAAATCATATTCACAAATACGACGTACGTTTGCTTAGACTAAGAAATGTTGTTAAGCTTTTAAATCCGTAGAAAAAAAAAGTCTGTTGTAATCAACTGTTTATAAATACAGATTTTCACAAACATACACAAATATTTTACCAATTTAATATACTGGATTAGACCAACATACTGAATGAAGCGAGTAGATTGAATGCAACTTTGCAAAAAAAAAAAACTAATTCATTTAACATACAAATTTCAATTAAAAAATATATATTTTTCTGTAGTTTTCATATATTTTTTTTTCTTCATTTGCTTTGCTTTTTTTCGGTGGTGAAAACGGTGTTGCTGGCGCGGCCGCTGCTAAAAGCCAACTACCATAACAAAAATTCAATTTTCAATTTCTTTTTAAGTACATTGAGCCAAACAACCGTGGTTTTCTGTAAATTTGCTACTTACATTATGAAGCAAAACTAAAATTGAAAATTTGTTAAAAAAAGCATGCTGCAACAAAAAAAAAAATAAATAACAATTTCATATGTTTGAAAAGCTTAATGTTCATTACATGTCCATGCATACTCGTACATACGTCGCCATTCATATGCATAAATACATCGCGAAAAACATTCATACATTCATGTTATATGATCGTATGAAAATCAACATTGATGATTTTGAAGCAGCAGTTGAAAGACAGATATTGAAAGGAATTGTTTCCTTAATTCTAAGAGGAGAAGTCAAAATTATGAAAATTAAGTTTGAGTAAGTTTCATTATGGTATGTTATACCCCAAAACCCTCACCGATTAATTAAACCCAAGTCGAAAAAAATCGCAATCAAATTTTGAAGTTTGTTCGACTCTAGCCTGCATCATATAAATATAACTGTGATCCACATAGTGTCAAAATAAACAACGAAATAACAGCGCCTAATCCTTACTGCTAAAAAAGTGGTCAAATTGCAGTATAGAATCTGACAATTGAATCCAAAATCTTAAAATATTTCAATTAGATCGAAAGAAAGAACCCTTTCACACTAGGCAATTTAGTTGCGCAAGTCTCTTGTGTTTGTAGATGCCAGGGGTAATGTCGGGTTAAGGGGAAGAAAATTTTTCATGTTGTTTTGTTGCTGGGAAAGAGACTTTCGCAACTAAATTGTGAAAGGGGTCAAACATAGTTAAAGCTTCCTATAATGTTGGTGTTCCTCCAGTTGTCCCTCAGACTAACACAACTAAAATACTTTACTTATAACATCTCACGAAATTATCAGAACGCAATAATAAGAGAGCATTGCCTGAGAGCTTTATTGACCGCAGTGCCAAAATGAATGGCGTCTTCACATATTTCAAGAAATAGCAAAATACACTAGTCAATTGCATTCCAAATGACGTTCTTCTAACTCTGACATTTAAATCAAATATCTGTGCGATCAGATCGGGAGAAACTATGTTAGAGCTCTATAATGTTTGTCTTTGGAAAATCCGGCCTTCAAATGCATCTATTTTCCTGGATCCCCACCTTCTTGTCATACGAACGTCACATAATCTTCAATGATCCTCGCCAATGTCAAAAATGTCGAAACATTCGGGAAACTATTCCCATAAAATCAAACACAGGATCCACATTAAACCGTGTTTAGAGTGTGGTAGTTGGTAGGTTGTGATCTACATTCAAGCAAATCTTAAACCTGAAAATATGTTTGGCGAAATGAAAATAAATGATGGTAGGAGATTATTAGAAAACTATTACATAATTAAAGGTTAGACAATTTGTGATCGAACGACAAGTCATTTTGCAATATGACGAAGACGGATCACAGGGTCAATAAAATGCTTGTCTACAGTTAACGTTGCTCTCAACGCTTTCATGATACTCGATACTACTGGAGTATGCGACCAAATGAGGCCTACGGAAAACAAGAACTATTGCGCAGACCTTTATTTGACAGAGACTTCAATATGTCGAACATGAATGGTTGAACTGGAAGGTTATAGGGTTTCCAAGGGAACCCAATTAAGATCGTAACTGATGACTCCAATTTAAAGGTGGGTGTGAAGGATTTTTATATTGCGAGGACAGGTATGCCTGTGTCAGACCGAGATCTCTTTCCTGAAATACGGAGCTTATACGAAAGAGATGCGAAAAGCAGGAAACCATGTTCCCTCTGGAAACTGTATTGCGGATTCACTGGTTAAAGGGGAACCTCGCTCTTGTATGATCAGTTCAAACGATTGAGTGATATATCGTTGCGAACTGACAGAGGTTCTACCGATTATACGAGGAGAATATCCGGAGTTACACTGGATACTATGATGCCCTGAAATGAAATCTCTTACCTGGAATAGGGAGCTTCTACGAAAGAGATGGGAAGAGCGGGAAATCATGTTCCCTCTGGAAACTGTATTGCGGATTCACTGGTTAAAGGGGAACCTTGATCTTGTATGAACAGTTCAAACGATTGAGTGGTATATCGCTTTTATGGTATAAACAATGGAACCAGGAGGGTCCTCATCTGTTCGGTGTGCACGCTAGGATATTGTCTTTAACCGATTTTCTACGAAAGGGATGGGAAGAGCGGGAAATCATGTTCCCTCTGATAACTGTATTGCGGATTCACTGGTCACTCTTGGATGATCAGTTCAAGCGATTGAGTGGTATATTGCTGTCATCGTGTAAACAATGGATCCAGGAGGAACTATTGAGATCAACTGTGCGAGGGCAAGTACCATATGGCCAAAGATGTCCGATGATGATCTGCAACACTGATCATAGTGATCACTGCTTACTTACTGCCTGTTTGGTGTGCACTCTAGGATATTGAATGTCTTTAAGCGATCTGTAACACTTGTAGCCTTGCGGCTGGTATGAAGACTGAATCTTCCATATAATAAGTGGAGTTTTTAAGGTGAAGGAGGTATCGATGGGCTCTTACTCTGCCACCAAACGGCCCAGGCTGACCAGCGATAGATAATGCTGGACGACTTTTTCAGGCATGACCTGACGAGTCTATCGGTGACGGACATAAGAAGGGTGGTGAGCTGCATTCGTGCAACGGAATAGTTTGATTGATGGGTCGAATTGGTTGCCAGTCTAACCCCACAAAACCAAATCATTATCGACTCTAAACAAGTCCTTCGAATTTCAGAAGAAGCTAGTTTCACAATATAATTCAATTGTTGAAAAAGATTTAAAGAACAGAAACTTCAGACAGGGGTAAAAAATTGGTAGCTTCAAAATCTGATGAAGGCAGATTGAAAGGTAGATAGGCATTTTATATATACTCCATTATTTACTCTTACTTAACCAAGTGTTTTGAATCAGATGGAAAATATACTCTGATGCTAAAGTGGGTTGCAAAACTAAAGAAATATCAAAGATATCCGTGCATGATAATATTTTTGCGATCACTTGAAGAGAAGACACCCGGGAGACTAAGCTTTCCATTGGAAACAAACAATACTTTGCACAACCGCTTATCAACCTCCTGCATTTTATAAAATGCACCTAATTGAACAAAATCTCGTATATATTACCAAAAAGACAAGCGAATCAGCTTTTTTTGTACTGGACTTGTATAAAGGCTTTGACACACTAAGTTCAGCTAGTCAGTCGATTTGTGAGTTTTAAATATCTTAAGCAACACCTTGAAAATTACGCTTGGGTTATATTTATCTAGAAAAAAATGTTAGGCTACATACAAGAACATGGATCATGCAGCTCCATGTAGGATCATCGGAGGTCCTAAATATTTCAACATCTACAATAAAGAGCTAGTTATTTATGTATATACCGTCATACCACTTCTTAATAAATTCCATTCCACATTGACTTCATACCTTTACAAGTCCGGCATAGGTGGTGGCTGAACATACAGTGGCTTTTACAATGTTTTTCTCCTGTTTCTTTTTGTGGCAGTTTGGTCTTCATCTCAAGTGCATATCAAGTACAATTTCAATATTAAATTACCGCCAGAGTTGTTGTTTGCAAAGCAAAACTAAAAAACATTACAAAAAAAAAAAACTCAAAGAAACATCATGTTGTTTAGTTAGGAAGAAAATTGTCGTAAGAAAATATTAAAATAAGATGAAAAAATCAAAAAAAAGAAGAAAAAAGATAAAGGCCAACAAAAAACATGCACATTTTACAATGTTCATTCAGCGTTGTACGAGTTTAACGTGTTATAAACAAAATGTGAAATCATAACAACTAATTGTGTTCAAAATAACACTCATAACATGAAAATTTAAATAATTTTGATTAAGTTTTAGTTTAAATTGATTATTAATAGTTTTTGGCAAAACAAGTGGCGTTTAATGTTGCTGTTTTAAAATTAATTAGTTTTGAGTTTTTTTATTTGGTTTGTTTGTGCAGCAACTGGGTGTTTCTTTAGTTATACTGTGGGGAAATTATTGTTGAAATTAGGCGGATATTATGTTTCCGGAAAGCAAAACGCCTATAAGGGGAAATGCAATGCAATGAAATTAAATTAAAATGTTATGACTAGATTAATGATTAAAAGTGAGTTTTACGGCAAGTTTTTAATTATGTTTGTTTTAAATTTATAATGAGCTGTAGTTAGTAGGAAATGATTACAATATGGTTATATGAAATGTTGTCTTGCCTGGCTCATATTTATAAGAGCTTGAGAAAACTTTTTGAGACGGAAAGTAATTGCAACAGAGAGACCTAATTCTATTAACTATTTCAATCAATTTATTAGTATTGCCTTGTTAAAATTGTATCCCCCTAGGTCCAATCGTAATTTCAACAGAAGGACATAACTAGATCATCTTAGAATTTCCTGAAGTCTTGAAATTGCACAGAGAAAACAGATTCCTAGTAGTAACCAAATTTGTTGCCAATCGAAAGATTCGGTTGCACACATAGAGTTTTTCGGCAAAAATTCGGTTGATACTAGAATCCATTTTCTTTGTGTGCAATCAATATTTAGGAACACTTTTGTTATAACTACACAGAGAAAACAGATTCGTGATTACAAGAAGTCCAAAATAATGGCCTTCTTACTGTTATGAAGTAGGAATGAGCTTTAACAGCAGAATTATTGACTGATCGTTTATATTCAAAGTGTTTATGATATCTAGATCCCAGTACACAGAGGCAACAGATTCGTGATAGCAACCGAATTTGTTGCCAATCGAATGATTCTGCCTTATTGACCGAATTTTACAGTTCTGGCTACAACATTTTAAATGCGGTAACAAAACTTTGGTTGCTTTAACCGAAATTCTTTTTTGGCAACTGACTTTCTGTTGATACAACCGAAAAATTCTATATGTGCAACTGAATCATTCGATTGACAACAAATGCGGTTGCTATCACGAATCTGTTTCCTCTGTTTACTGGGATCTAGATATCATAAACACTTTGAATATAAACGATCAGTCAATAATTCTGCTGTTAAAGCTCATTCCTACTTCATAACAGTAAAAACGCAATTATTTTGGACTTCTTGTAATATGCTTTAAATATGATTCGCTATTCAATCAATTCACACTAGCAGAACCTGATACATTCTTGATTTAGGCAGCTTTAAACTCATGAATTTAGCAGCTACTTGGATCCTTCGCAGGTTCCGTTGTGATAACTTGTATCCATCGCATCATTCGTATTATGTTTCATGGTCGATACAATTTTCCATCCATTCTGGATCTTACCTAAATCACCTGTTGATAGACAGGTTTTGTCAATGTGTAATTGTTGACCAATAATTCTACGTTTCAGGTCTCCAAATGATAGCCACTTACAGATAAGATATTCTTTCTTGTTTTAGGCAGCTACTTGGATTTTATGTAGGTTCCGTTGTGATACCTTGTATCCATCGCATCATTCGTCATATGTTTCATGGCCGATGACATTCTCCAGCCATCCTGTTGTTCTAATGAAGGTGCGGATCTTACCTAAATCACCTCTTATAGACAGATTTTGTCAATAAGTTATTGTTGACCAATAATTCTACATTTCAGAATTCCAAATGATGGACAGTTAGAGATAAGATGTTCAGTAGTCTTCCTCGTCATTATAGCTTTTACAATAGTCGTTGTAAAGCATTAACCTTTAATCACATGAACATACATAGAGCCCAATGTCCAGTAGTGATCACTATATGGATTCTGGGCAGATTTATCGTATATAGAGTCTACATTTTTGTTGGTCTCCCCTGGGTCTCTCTCTCAGTTGTTTACCCCTCAAAAGAGGAATGCTACTATCAGCAGCTCTGTTATTGCCTTATATGTTCCCGTGTCCTGGAAACCATTCGAGGGTAACTGATAAATGTCTCACTCTAGAGATACTCTAAGTTTTTGATCAGTTTCGATGTAAACACTCTCTGGGGATGTAATGGCAGCTTTGCTATCAGTAAATATTTGGATATCCCTGTTTAGTATCCCATGATACTGAATTTATTTCGCTACTAATTTTATTGTCATCATTTCAGCTTGAATTATACTACCTTAATATGGTTGCCTCAAAGGTTCGAAAGCATTAATTCTTAATTCAATTTTCAAAATCGAATTATTTTTTTTCTCTTAAGCATTCCTTTAAAGAATTCATAACGAATTAATTCCCAGGAATTCTTCCCTATTACTTCAATCGTATTGAATTCATTACTTTTAGAAATCATTCTTTATAGAATTAATTCTCTATTGAATAATTCCAGTTTTCTTTAATGAAACTGCATAATAAAATGTATTCACTGATTCAATATTTGTTTATTCAATTTGTATTAAGTTGATCTGAAATAACAAAAATTTAGTCATTCAAAAGTTGAACGAATTTTATTATGAGTTAATTCGATTATGAATTAATTCAACAATGAATAGGTTAGGTTACGTGGGTTGCTCGCAAGTTAGCGAGTTCACTCGGAGGCCTTGTGGCCCATTGTGGTACCCTTATGAAATGCTATTCCCTTATGCTGAAAATTTCATACATAAAAGTGAGAATAGTTAGAATAGTTTCCCTCCCTAATTTCGTTGACTATGTGATTCCTGTGATCCCTATGGGGACCAGCCGGTACTTCTAATAAATCTGATCATATTTACTAGTGACACATCTCTGAAACAGTCCAGATCATGGAAAAGAGCTCTAACAAGATGTAGTAGTCTATGCTCTTGTAAGGCTGGGCATTCACATAGAAGGTGTTGTACCGACTCCTCCTCCTCTTCATCTAAACAACTTCTACAATAGCTATAACGTGGGTAATCCATATGTTCCGACATATGTCCAATCATACAGTGCCGAGTAATTATACCAGTAAGAAGCCTAATCGAATTCATACTAAGAGACAAAAGAGTGCTAGTACTATCCTCTGTCAGATTGGGCCAGAGCATTCTGGATATTCTACAAGTGATGATATCTGACCACCTGAGTTCCGTCTCGCTCAAAGCCCATTCTTCTATCAATTTCGATACTGTCACCAAGGGCGTGTGAATATCCCTTTGCGCAAGAGATACATCCAGGGACGACCCGTTGTTTGCGCACTCATCAGATACTTCATTTCCCCGGATGCCCTCATGTCCTGGAACCCATATCAACTCGACGTGATGTTGTGTCAGTTGTGCCAGTAATTTGATACAATTGAGAAGATATTTCGACCTAATCACGTTGGAGTTAAGAGGCTTGATTGATGCAAGGCTGTCCAAGTAGATATGTATGGTCGAATTTTCGAGATTCAGTTCCCGGATTCTTCTCGCGACTGTATCCATGGCATAAATCTCTGCCTGAAAAACCGTGCAGGTATCGGGTAATCGAAGAGACATCAAAAGCTCATCCAGCTCATCTACGAAAATTCCCGAGCCCGTGCCTCTTTCTGTCTTTGAACCATCAATGTAGATTGAGATCACGTCATCCCTTAAGACAAAGTTAGCGGCCCAATCATCCCTTGTCGGTATTCTGATCTTAAAAGTTCTATCAAAATTCGGTGTAGGTATTATGTAGTCCGTTTCCTGCCCTATGATTGGCCTGCCCTTTTGTAGGATGGGAATGATTATACGGAATAATTTGCTGAAATTTTGAATTAAGATTTAAGTGAAGTCTCAGATTCAACTGGTCCAAAAAAATACCACATCCTACCTTGTCGTGTGTGTCAGTTGACATTCCTCGAAAGATGGAGGTCATTGTCATTATTTTTTCAAAAAACATACACGGCGAAGCGTTTTGCTTGTCTGCAGATACACCCAGAGTCTCTGGCGGGAATCGAACCCGTAACCTTCAGATTAATAGTCCTGCACACTATCGACTAGTCTATCGGGGCACCCATCCTTTGGAACTTTCCGGTATATTTGTTATAAAACCTGGATGAAAACGTGTTTAGGTATAAATGTTTCCACGCTTTCATGTCATTCAACCTTCATGCTGACTTTTTTTACATAGAGAGGAGTAGAGACTGATGGGCCTAAATACCTTAGCTGAAGTGAGATGCTTTTACCCATTTGTTTACGAACACAATCTTATAATCCAATATGATGGGACATGAGATATGCGTCACGAGCCCTTGAAGATTATCTGGAGCCACATTAAAGTATCAGTATTCTCCTGTAAGTTCGATGGAGTAATACCATCAGGACCTTGAAATCTAAAGGTGTGAAATTGGTATTTTTGATATGGCATTATTTGTATGAATTTTGGTACCATTTGGTGTTCAATCTCCAAGAGATATTCTTTTTAGATCATTGAATCGTTTTTCGGATACTCTGATTTTGAAATTGATACCGATGAAAGTTCAGAAAAAGAAGGCAAGATCACACTTTATACCAGACTTTTCACTAAGTTTTAAATATTTTATGCATATGTTAACTCTGAATGGATACACAACGTAGAAAGTTTCAGGAACCATAATTTATAGTCTGAAAATCTTTTTCTAGTTATAATTTAGAAGAATAATACGTACATATATTCTGGATACGAAGTATTTCAAATATTGATCTGGTGGTACAAGGTAGAAAAATCTGCTGGACTATCAATCGGAGGGTTGCGGGTTCGATTCCCGTCAGAGACTCTGCTGACAAGCAAAACATTTCGCGGTTTGGGTTTGTTTAAAAACAGAAACGCATGTTGCAGCAGTTTGGTAATATCTTGCGTTTGGATAACATAGCAAACATTTCTAAGGAACCCATTCCGTCAGTCTGGTCCCCAAGTGTGTAGATTTCACCCAACATGGAGGTTTTCAACTGAATTTAAAATGAACAAACTAAGATCTATGAGTTTGACTGGTTTTCAACCACAGTCTTGCATTAATTGTATTATCCTAAAGCCGCTGTTTATGCTTTAGGAGATCACATCGATCATATCCATTACATCCATTGATTCGAAGACAAATATAAGAGTCGATTATACACACAAATACATAGTTGTGTTCTTCTCTATGTTTTAGTGGACGAAATGATTCTTTGTCTGCTTTTTTGGTATTTGACATGATCACGTGATCGTCTGTTGGAATAAAGATGTTTCGAAAACAGCGAAACGTTTCAAATTTTAAATTCTTCATATTTTATTAACGCATTTATACTCATTATTGTTTTTCAAATTTTAGCCATTGCAGTCTTTATAGTGTTAAACTTTGCATTTATACATTGCTTCATATCATTGCATTATCACTTCTGAGGTTCTTCTAATTCCTTCATCCAAATTAATCTTGAAAGGTATGTGTGGAATCACACTATCAATATTACTCCTATAGTAATAATGCAAAATAATTGGGTAACATAACCCTAATGTGACATCATCCGGGTAATTTTTGGCCATTGTAGTCTATATGGTGTTAAACTTTTCTTTTATATCATTTTACTTTTGTAAAGGAAATAGAAAGATATGGATATCGGACATAACCTGGAATTTAATACAGGAAAGAAATCGCTTGAAACAATAGAAATTGGAGGACCCAGATCTAAAACCACGATACAACACCGTAGCAAAGGCCGTAAAGATATCAGCCCGAAGAGACAAAAGAAAATACTTCGAAAACATAGCCATTGAAGCAGAAGCAGCAGCAGGAGCGAATAATATGAAAGAGCTCCACCAACTAATAGGCCGACTTTCGAATCAAAATATGAGCCGTAACCATGCCGTAAATGATACAAATGGTCAGCTACTTACCAACCTAGAAGATCAAACTCGTCGATGGAAACAACACTTCGAAGGCATTAGTAACATCGCTGAAGACATCTGTGTAGAAAACCCCTCATCTTATTTCGTAGCAACTATAATTGCTGACCACATAATATCTGACGATGATCCCAGCTTCGATGAAATTACATGCGCTATTTTAAAACTTAACAGAAACAATTCACCTGGGGAAGATGGCATTCCGCCAGAGCTCCTTCAAGCTAACCCTGCAATATCAGCAGACATTTTACAACCCTATATTCGTGATGCTTGGGCAAATGAACAGTTTCCTAATACATGGACAAAAGGAAGACTTGGATTTCGCAGACGATATGTGCCTCATTTCGCACAAATTCAACGACATGCAAAGCAAAGTAGACGATTTAGTCAAGTTAGCAAGGGCCATTGGTTTAGAAATAAACATTGAAAAGACACATGCAATGCGAGTTAATAACGTCACCGACAACCACTTCAGAATACAAAACCAGATAATTAAATTTGTAAATCACTTTTGTTATCTGGGATGCATGATGTTGATTGATGGTTGTGTGGAAGAAGATGTGTCTACTAGACTAAAAAAGGCAAGGTCAGCATTTGGTCGCCTAAATAAAACGTGAAGGGCCCCTCAATTATCACGGGACACGAAAATCCGCATATTCAATGCTTGCGTAAAATCTACACTGCTTTATGGAAGCGAAACTTGGCTGATGACAAACACTATAGCACAGAGACTCCAAGTATTTATAAACAAGTGTCTACGAATAATATGTCGGATATTTTAGCCACATAAAACCACAAACACAGAGCTCTGGAGGCTAACAAAGGAAGAACCAATAGTTCGTCAAATAACAAGAAGAAAATGGAGATGGATAGGAAATACTCTCTGTAAACCTATTGGCAGCGTTACGAGAGCCGCCTTAGAATGGAATCCCCAAGGAAGTCGGCGCCCCGGTCGTCCAAGAAATACATGGCGTAGAATTTTTAATGAACATAAGAAAGTTAACAAATCTTTTGATGAAATTAAATTAATCTGTAATGATAGAATTAGTTGGAATTTGATTGTAGAAGCCCTATGTTCCCAAGTGGAATAAATAAAGGAAAAAAAAACTTTTGTTAAAGTGGGGCTAATCTAATTACTTCATCCAAAATAATCTTGAAAGATATGTGTGGAATCACACAACCTATCTTACTCCTGACCTAATGCAAACTAATTGGATAACATAACTCTAATTGAGAACGGGACATTATCCATTCATACTTTCCAATATAACTTCATGAGATAGCGTATCGAATGCTTTCTCGATATTGATAAAATGCCAACAAATCGATGATCTCCACTTATTGTTTATTATGCAATTATCTTTATCTTTAAGAAGAGGCTGTCTAGTAGAAACTAATTTCTTTATGAATGATTTGGGAAAACATTTGTTCCAAAATCCATTACGGAAAAGATATTTTTGATTCTAAGCGAACTCACCTCTTTCAAAGATCCTATTGAACACAAACACTAGATTTATAAAAAACCATTTTTGAATAATTTAAAGACTATCTAGCTTTAATTTTATACAATTTTTTAAATTATTTCAATTTATTTTTTTCAAAACAAACTCAACCTCTAAAATTGTCACTCGCTATACAATGTTCATCAACCTCATTTCCTTTCTTAAGATTTATTTAAGTTTTCTTTAAACTTAATTTGACGACAATTATTTTCCTTGACAATTTAAAGCAATTTCAAATCATTTCATATCATGTCAAAGAAAAGTCACTCTATTTCTTTTGAACAACATTTAATTACAATAAACATGATCTTTGAGTTTCTGTTTATAGTTTTTTTTTTGTGCTTTAGTTAATTTTTCTTGTATTCATTCGTCTAACGTTCATTTAATGTTGAACATTTAATTGCAGCAGTAGCAGAAGTAACAGGAGCAGCTGGAGGAGGGGCAAAACAAGAAACAACGAAAATTGGTGAAGTGAAATTAGTTGTTAATTGTGATCATTATCGTAAGAGAGGGCAACACCTTAAAAATGAATTGAATTGAACTATAAATGTTACAATTTATAAATTTGTTTTAAATAAAATTGAGGAATAATTGGAGAACGAAAGAGATATCACAAATTGTAGGCGATAAGTTGTATTATAGGAGGTTGCCGTACAGTAAATTGTTTGGTTAAGTTACAATGCAAAGTAGATGGATGTATTACAAGGGAATAAAATATTTAGTAAAGTTTTGTTGAAATAAGTTCATTTGGTTTAAAATTTAAGGAAAACTTACTTTCTCGAGCAATGGAGTATATTTCTTTATGAATGGGGATCACTTGAGATCTAATTTTTTTCGCTCTAGTAGTTAAAGTTTTTCACTTGACTCATAATGATCAAGTAAAAAGGCTACCTTAGGAATCAACTAGGATTTCTAGGTCATTTCTTTCAAGATGTTTTTCCTGAAAACAAATTTTTGTATAGAGTATTTAAAGTTCGTTGCCACCATCCTTTAACTCTACTTCTACATAGGTACTTAACGAATTTTCGTTATTATTTTAATTGATTTTGATTACATATGAAAGCACACAAATAATATGAAAAAACCACTGGCTTTACGTTAAAATACCATTTTTTTCTTCAGCAAAACAAATAGACCAAAACCATTTACAGACATTCACTTTCATTAACAAAAAAATTAATAACGAAAAAAAAACAAACCAACAACAAACAGAAACGAAATAGTTATAAACGTATCCAAAAAAAATTAAAATGCAGTCAAATGCAATTCAAAAAACGAACATTCATACATATGAACATTACGGAACTGGCGGTTTATTTTTCGTAAACTTCCTAACAGTTACAATCAATGCAGACGCGGACACACAAACTTTACCAAATTGGTAAAGGCCGGTTGTTTAGTTTAAAACGCTATAAAAAAATGATAGGAAACTATGGTCGGTTTAGACCGAATCTATAATGACATACCAGCAGATAAAGCATTTTAAGAAGGTGACAATGACCGGCGACATGTATTGAAAACAATGCCCAGCCAAGAAAATGTTAAAAAGTACATATTTTGTCCACTTAAGCTTCCTGCTAAAGGTAAAAAAATAGTTCTTGCTTCTGCATAATAAATATTAAAAGAGGAACGATACAGAGAGGGCTATTATAGCCCTTAGGTAAGGATTTCACCATAATCGCGAAGCGTTATAAATTTGTTCTTAATCTGTTGATCTCTAAATGAGATACATATATCCCAAAGGTCCTTCTAGCTGAGGAGGACATGTTATGGACTTGGTTAGGAGCCCTAGGTAGCAAACTAGGAGGTTAAAGGGTTTCCGACCACCACACACAACATACTATAAGTGAAAGACGTAGGTGTATGTCTGGATTTTGCCTCGTTGCTAAATATTAGTTCAGCTGATCTTACTGTCGCAAAATACGACAGTAAGGTCATCCAGCTGCAAGGTTCATGAAAAACCCACCCAACAAACAGAAGAAATGAATGATCTCATGGCTTCTATCAAATTATATCAGATGATGACATAATCCTAGAATGTGATGCCCTTATTAACCTTCATAATATGACTATATATAACTCCGGTTTAAAATCAACATTTTCTTAAAGTTTGGAAATTGTTCATTGATTGAAATATGTTCACGACATTACACTTATGAACGATAAATCTAAGTACAGCTTAAAAATGAGGAATTTTTTCAATTTTTTTATCTTTTATTTTGAAACATTTGTACAATATAAATTTATTCAAAGTATTGGCCATTGTTAGCTAATTCCTTTTCACATCTTTCTGGCAAAATATGAATTCAGAGCGAAAAGAGCAGCTCATCTTTTGAAACAGCACACGTTCCCAGTGATTGTCTGGTCAGATTTCAGCAGCCCTTAAGATATAAGATCTTTTTTGCTCCCACCAAATACATATAATTACCTTAGCGCCATGGATATTTGGCTTTGTTGTCGATTCGGCAGGTAGGCCGGGCTTCACATACGATCAGTTACGTTTCAGGTTATCGTAATGGATATCTTTTTCATCGCAAGTAATGATTCACTTTTATAGAGTTCAAGCATCATTTCGGACATGCAAAATCGTCTTTCAAGGTCTCTCGGCTTCAATGCGTATGGTACCCAATTTTGAAATTGCTGCTTGAGGTCCTCCCAATGACTTTGCGAGCTCTTGTTGAGTTTTACAACAATCTCCATGGAGTAATGCCTGCAATTCTTGGTCTTCAAACTTTTTTGGCTGGCTTGAGTGATCTTTGTCATCTATTTCAAAATCACAACTTCTGAACCGCACAAACCATATCCCGTACGATGAAAACTATGGAATACATTCACCATAAGCTTTGGTGAGCAATCGGTGTGTTGCAGCGTAATTTTTTTTCAAATTAGGAAAGTAATGCAAAACTTCCTGCATATGACGACGGAAAAAAGCTTTGTTGTTTACACTATAACTAAGGGCGGCATGAAATAACCCCCCACGAAATAATCCCCCCAAAATAAAATGAAATAACCCCCCAAAAATTAGTACAGAGAGCAACAACAACGATTTTTGGGGTGTTATTTAATTATGTATAAATTATGTCCAGATATATTAACAACTTGTATTTAACATTCACAAAAACAAATTGTGATATCAGTTGAAGTGATAATTTCGCAGAGGTAAGATCGTGATAATTTCGCAGTGCGAAAAAGTTGTAAAGAATAAAAATTTATTTTGAAATTGAAACTTGGTTCAGAATAACTTTTTTTAGTTCAGAATGTCAAAAAGTTGGTATTCAATAGTACAAGTAAATACAGGAATAAAACTTGCAAGACAAGAGTAAGTGTGCTAACTGCTGGTAACTGCTTACTTGCCAGGAATTATGTTGAGCACAACCACAAGAACGAAGAAGAATTGTATTAGGAGTTAAAGGCTCTTAATATAATTAAGGACGAATGCGAAGATCTTGCAGGAATATTATGAGGCGATACCTCTGCAATGAGCTTAATAAGATCTTCAATTTATTTTCTCATATATAAATAAATAAAAATAGATTTTAATTTTAAAAAAGTTCTACTTTTTCATAGGAAATTTCTATATTTAGTCTTCTCTAACTTTTTAGTAAGAGCTATAAGGTTTAACTTAAAACAAGATGAGTTGAAATATTGTTTTGTAAATTATTGTAATGTTGTATTGTAATGTAAAAACAATTTTTCGCCAGCGTCGCTTGATTACAAAACATTACACTAATTGAAAATATATTTACAAATCAATATTTTAAGTCTCATTAAATCCAAATATATTTCGTATTCAAATAGATATAGTTTTTATTTCATCCAAAAGTCTTAAAAGAGATTTCAACACAAAATGAGAAAACTACAAGCACATTTGTTGGATTCAAACGGTCTGCTATTAAGTTATATTGTCATAATATCCTAATATATTATGATAGTTTAAACAAATTGTTGTTGTACTTCAAACAAAAAGTGTTATTTTATGATAAAACAATAAAAATAGTTATAAAGGTCTTATTAGATTAAAACTTTTTTATTTGAAAAACAACAAAAATGTGTTTAAACTATCGGACATTATGAAAATATGACCTTATAGCAGATCGTTTGAAACCCCTAATTGTTTTAATCACCTTCACTGTGTTTGGGGACTTATTTCATTTTAAAAATTGGGGTTCTATTTCATATGAAATAAGACCCCAATAATTAGGTGTTAATTCATTATTTCATTTCGTTGGGGTCTTATTATTATTTCATGCCGCCATAACTAAGTGAGAATAAATGACAGACCCTTCAAAATGACATATAAGTTATTACAAACAAAAACATCGTTCAAAAGATGCCCCATCCAACCCAATATAGTAAATGGAGAGTATGATGTGTCTTTAAGGAATCCAAGAAGAACTGACTAGAAGAAGCTGCTGGTGCACAAATTGATTGGAATGCCAGAAGTCGAAGATACTTATGACTGAAGCAGATATAGCCTTAATAAATGCATGCATAGATATTCTACACAAAGCCCATTTCCCAGGTTACGCGGCCGTAGCTGGTTTTGACGGAATATTATTTTATAGGAGATTGATAGTTTTTCACCATATAAATCACCAGGACCTGATGGAATCTTGAATCCATCATATCCTGGCTCTACATAATAAATAAATTTTGACAATGATATTTCCTGTTGATAACCTTGGATATACTCTTAGATTCATACATAAGACAGAAGCTCTTCACAATTCTCTAGATATCAACATACCTACCTGAATGCTCGTTCAATGGAGATAATACACTATGAGTTTGTAAGCACCATTGAGAAATCACTTCAACTCAAACCAAATACGATAACAGTACTTTCATCAATGTATCAGTTATTGCAATTCAAAATATTCAGGTGTTGAAATATAAGCACATAAACAAATGGAGAGTTTTCAATCCATGTATTGGGAACACTGAGAAGTCAAGGTGAGATATCACTTGTTGATTTGGAAAATAAGAGTATGAAATATGTTGCTAATAAGGTCGATATTTTTGGATGTGATTAACAATATATTTACCAATGCTTTTTAAACGATTAGCAACTGGACCACAGAAAGTGGGCTAGTAGTACAAATACCGCCAAGCATTGGACGAACACGCTTGAGCCCTAATTTGGTTAAGTGATTGTATACCGCAATAATAAGTTCAATACTGAATTAAAGATCTATAGTTTAGGTGGACTGCAAGAAAAATAAATTACATCGTGGACCAACAGTACATAATTCATAGATCAGCTTGTATCAGGATCACGACTGCATTTCGCACTAATACTTCAAATGCTCTAAAGTTTATATTACAACTAACTACAATAGACCTCCATCTAATTCACCTGCAAATGTATTTGGTCTATCTGCCTTTGGATAGTTCAACCGCAAACCTCTGGTTGAATATCGTCCATCACTAAGGTTCTAAAAATGACTTCTGAGATATTGGCGATCAGGGAGGCATGTAAGGTTTCACGTGAAAAAACAGCAAGGCGGCATTAATGTCACAAAATTCCTATACTACGAGATCTACCTTGGTCAGATAGTGTATGGAAGAACTGTCCGGGCTAGGACGTCTATCTGACATAATCCTAGTTTGCACAGACAACCGTGCATAGAAACTGCTGCTGTAATGAGAAGGCCGACGAGCTGGTTATATAAGAATCCGCTTTAAATTTACCAGATGCAATATATTCATACGCTATTTTCCGAATGCGGACAATAGGTGGCTCATAATGATAGCTTGCAAGACTGGCCCTCATACAATGAGAAACATATTATAGAACACTTACATATATTTGAACCCGAAATACATTTCGAAGTTAACAATAGTGTTAACGGGATATCGGGCGATCAGTAAGCATGCAAAGACTTGCACTTCTGTTCAACAGGTAATGTCGAAGCCTCAAGGTTCGGCACCTCTTAGGATCTTCACCACTTAGGATCTTCATTTCTTAATATTAAGATCTCTGAACGACATTATGCGTAACCGACTACGACTGCTTGGATGTATACTCATTTCATCTTATGGAATAATACAGTCATATTAAAACTGCATCATATCGATTCTACTCGACAACAACTAAACTCTTTCAATGTCTATTGTGAATTCGCAACTGAAGCGATTTTTTTAACGTTTTTCTATGTTGTAGAGATAGTATCAGATTGAATTTCTTTTTATCATGTCGATAACTCTTTTGAAAATCATAAATGAATGACATACGTCTGATTTCCATTCCACAGACTGATCTACGATTACTCTTAATGTGATATTCCCTGAGTAGAGAAGATTCTGTTACCGTACAAATGAAAAAAATTTTTAATATCTATACTTTAAGAGGGATGATTTAAATTAAATATTCAGATATTTATTGTTCTTTTGTTAAATTATTAAAATAGCAATTACACTGTCCAACAGCATTTTTGGAACAGAATAGCGACCCTATAATTCTGAAAGGGCATGAAAGTGCATTTTTGTAAAATAAACTTATAGTCCAGCTGGTCTGAATTTTTTTTACAGTGGGTCAAAGTTTTCATTTTCTAATCGAAGGGAGCAGTATACTAACTGAAAAAAATGTTATAAGTTAATGTCTAAGAGAATTCCTATTGTCAGAGTTATATTATGAAATTTTATGGGGATCATTTTTGTGGAAGATCTTAACCCTTTAGCTCCTCTCTTTAGGGGTCAATTTGAACCTTTTTTTGAGAAAATCAAATAAAATCCTTTCAAAAACCTTAGGATTTGAAGATTAGCAGTTTAGTGAAATGAAATAATTTTATGAATTTTTCGGACTTCACTTACCTTACCATGAACAAAAATATAAAATTTTAATTAATGTAAAATTTTAACGGTTAAAGATATTATAACAAAATTTGGAAATAGTGTAGATCCAAATGTCCTTAAAGCAATGGAATTATAATCTTTAACACTTTTTATTTTCAAATACCAAAATTCCTAATACGGGGAAAATGTGTTCTAAAAACTGAGTTTTTTAGAAAACATCCTACGGCGACGTTATTTACTGTGTGATAGTAAAATAACTTTGTATGTGTTTAAATAAGATATAGGGCTATACATGCATGGAGCTTTTTCGAGGATCGGTGCTTTGCCTTTTTAGAATTTTTGCTCAAACCAAATTTTTTTTTTAATTGGCAAAGTCTGGAGGCGACTAGGTCCACTTAAGTGAGCCAAGTTTTACTTTCTTCGCTTTTGTATTAGGTTCTCTTTTCGAATCATGTACAAATTTTATATAGTCCCGAAGAAAACATTTTTCTACAAAAGAAAATATATAGGGACTTTTTTTTTGAAGAAACGTAAAAATACGGCCATTTTTACATATACTAACTTTGGATGAGTGTAACTTTTTATAGGGACGACATGACTGTTATAGTGTTTATAAACCGGTTAACTGGTTAACCGAAAAACCGGTTTTTCTTCCAAATCTCGGTTTTTTGCGAACCGGTTAATTTAAAATGTTGATTTTCGGTTAACCGGTTTATCCGGTTTATATCACTCGGTTAACCGGTTTTTAAAATTTGGGACTAA
Organism: Calliphora vicina; assembly: GCF_958450345.1. Classification (NCBI taxonomy): domain Eukaryota; kingdom Metazoa; phylum Arthropoda; class Insecta; order Diptera; family Calliphoridae; genus Calliphora; species Calliphora vicina. Next base: position 113,288,369 of record NC_088781.1, on the reverse strand, counting down.
AATTGATAAATCTCACGTTTTTGTGCATTTTTAATATTCATTGTATACACATTATTGGTCTGATTTGAAACCTAAACTGCTGATTTACAATACAAAACTCTTTAGATTAATATTTTTAAGAATTACAATGATTCTAAATAATAGAGGACGATGAGTTTACTTAAAAACTTTTTTGCACATAATGAAACTATTAAAAATTAAAATTAAATTCCGCATAATTCTATAAGTTTAGGCTAAATCTTACTAATGATTCATTAAAAACTTAGTGATGATCTTACCAAACGTTAAATTGAATTCGATGTACATACCTTCCTTCAATAAATTTGACTTCATTAGTGTATTTTGTTCTTAAAATTTTAATTTATTAATCATTTCGTTAGCTTTTCAGAAATATTACAGGAGAGACAAAAAACGTTCTAAAATTCATTATTTGAAATATTTATGAAATCTGATAATGGAGTTTTTTATAATAACAAATAATCACAGCTAAGTGGAAGTGCGTTTACATCTTATAGGTCCTTTTTTGGGACTTGGAACATTTTGTCTTTCATATCAGAAAGTAGAGGTGAAAATAAATTTCAAAGTTATCAAATATTAAATTAAAAAAGTGATTTACATTTTTTGATTGAAATTTAATGAATAAACCAATAATTAAAACAAGTATTTTATATTTAGTAACATATTTATAATCATTTCCATTTGACTAAGATAATAATTTTTAAATTTTTACAAAATAAATGGACTTTATTTTGTAAAAATTTCATATATTTATAGTTATTTAATATTAACCATTCCTGACTACTAAAAATTAAAAAATTTAAAGCTGTATATACTTTTTTGTACATTTTATGTTTTCTACACATATATGACGGTTAACCGGTTTAACCAGTTTTTTCGATGTCGGTTAACCGAAAAACCGGTTTTTTAAAAAGTCGGTTTTTTATAAACACCAGACTGTTAGCAAGTTGTTTTTATAGCATTCGAAATATCGCAAATATAGTTGATATTTTAAAAAACAATTTCGGACCACCGTAGGCCCGACATGTCTAAAAAACTAAAAAAAGATCTAACAAAATTAAAAAAAAGTATATAAATAAACCTAAATAACTCTTGACCTAAAAACGATAATCTACATAAGTATATATATGTTTGTAGATCTTCTCTAGGGCTATTTATATTTTAAATATCAGCTCATTCGGATTATAAATGGATTTTTGGCGACTTTTTAAAAAATGTGAGACCCAAGGTGGCGTGCAATTTTGCTAATTAAGCGTAAAGTGCTTTATCTACATCTTTGGTATCTTTGGTGACCCCCGCTAAAATTTTCCGGCAAAAATTTTCGTCGAATATTTTAATCCTTAAATGTCCTTTTTGAAAAGACTTTTTTTAATTTTCTCGAAAAAAGGGTCAAATAAGGAGAGGAGCTAGAGGGTTAAGATCTTCCACAAAAATTCCCCATAAAATTCCATAATAAAGCTCTGACCATAAGAATTCTGTCAGATAACATTTTTTTCATTTAGTATCATGCTCCCTTCGACCAAATAATTAAAACTTTGACCCACTGTAAAAAAAAATTCAGACCAGCTGGACTATAAGTTTATTCTACAAAAATGCTCTACTCAACATGCGCTTTCAGAATTATAGGGTCTCAATTCTGTTCCTATCAGAAAGTCTCAATTTGTTGGACAGTGTTATTATTAAAAGCCATACAATAACATTTTTCACACTATTGGCAATTGCTATAAGTATCCATAGGGATTTTTTATATATACAAAACTGTGTTTAGTAAGATTCAATAAAATAAGTAAGAAAATAGAAAAACTTTATTGTTCTGTGCCGAATCTGGACCTTATGTAGCTTTCCAGAGAACGTACAGGAAAAACTAGCTTTAGCACAATACCGAAATGCCTGGTGATGATGATTTCAGTAACAGATTGAAAATATGGATGCTAGGAAAGCACGAAATATTTTGGAAATAAATCGGAAATTTCTAACTGGCTTTTCCAATTGAAGGAGAAGTATTCGATTTTAAGTTTTGATCTCACACACCCCTCCGAAGTCGCAGTCAAAGCAAGGCTCATGTATCTTAAATATAAAAACTTCATCAGTAACTGTGCTTATGAAACTGAAATCGGTAATATGGTCATTTAACTCAAGGCATGCTTTAAAAAACACCAATTATCTTAAAAATTAATTGTATATATTTTTTTAATTTAACTGTGGCTTTAGTTACAGATTTGTTAACATTTCCCTCGAAGGACGAAATGCATTCTGACTTTTAGTTTTTGTTCTGTCAGCTATTTTGTGAGTGATATCATAATTTTAGCACGTGAAATTTTGTGTGTAATTTCTTTAAATCAAAGTTTTACTAATTTTTTGATTCCCGATCTATTCGAAATATTTTTTATTAGTTCTTTTTCATTAGTTTTTTAATAATATAATTCAACAATATTTATTGTTTTTTACACCTAAACTGGCAACAATGCCCTGAGGCACTCTTCACCTTTTTCCATCTGGTTCTTAAATTGAGTTTACTGTTCTGAGTTTATTGGGTCATAATTACCCTAAAAAAATTATTCGAGGGTTAAAATGATTCCATGAAAGTCTTGAAATAAACAAAATTTATCGGGTGTAATCAATTCGACCTTAATGGATATATTTTAATTGTTCAAACTGAAAATATGTATAAAATACTTAAGTTGACGAATTTTACGCTTTCTTATTATTGTCGCTATTACTGCTGCACATAACTAAAGCTGTTACTCTTGTTGTTGTTGTTATTATTCTTTACGAGGATTAGTCAATTACAAAAATAGAAGAGAAAAAAAAACAAAAAAAAAATAGCTGACTCTAGCCATATCCTAAACAACAAAAACGATGACTGCAAAGTAAAAAAAAATTCAAAACATTAGCAATAATAAACCAAAAAACCGTTAAAAAAGTTTCACTTTCACAAAAGGTCTACGTACTTATTTGCAGCAGCAACAGCACCTAACAACGACAACAACAACAATACAAAGCAATAACAGCTAACAGCAATTGCAAGTTGCTGTTATTTTGTTTATGTTTTTTTTTGCATTATTGCATACATTCGTATGTAACAAACATGCAACACGCTACAATTGTGCGCGGTAGTTGTAAAGTACTAAATTGGTACCAGCCAGTCAGCCAGTCAGCCAGTCAGCCAGCAGCCAGCCCAAGACGACGACAGCGACGACATCAACTGCCTTAAATTAAGTTTGTGTATGGGCAGCAAGTAAGTATGTAAGTAGTATCTGTGTATTTATGCAATTGTCTTGCTAGGAGTATTAGTGGCGGTGTTGGTGCAAGTGGTGGTATATTGTCATGGGCTTCCCAAAGGCTATGCAGGTGGCTGGATGACTGTTTGGCTGGTTGGCTAGCTAGTTGTCTCCATGTCTGTCTGCATTTCTAAGACTTTTTGAGTAAATTTTTTTTGTTTGTTTGTTTGTTGTTTTCTGTTTATGTTTTGGTTTTTATGCTTAAACAGCCCCACTAAACTTAAACAAGTTTGATAAATGCACCGACACTAACCAACCGTCTTCATACTTACCGTCATCGTCATCATCATCATCGACATCACCATCGTAGTTATTGTCGATATTAAACAGCAATTGCAACAACAACAAAAACTACAGCATCTGCAGCAGCATCAGCAATTGCTGCAACAACCATATCTGCTAAACGAGATAACATTATAGACTCGTCTAATGTATCGTTGTTATTTTTGATAGTGGCTGTGGTGGTGATGCTATTGGTGGCGGTAGTTGACGGTGTCGGTGATATCGGTTATTGTCTATAACATTTAGCCACACCATAGCACCCAGTACAAATACCACTTAGTCTCGACTTCAAAAACAAAACAACGAAAACCAAAAAGTTGCGCATGTTTGTAGGAAAATAAAGGAAACAACATACATATTTTTCATATGGTAAATGAACATAGAATACATATGCACATTTAGTTATATATAAATACTCATAGTAAATAGGTACTTTTTAAAAATTGTGTAAAATAGCGAAATTATATAACTGCTAATGATAAGGAAGTATTGGCACTTGCTAGCTCTGTCATCATATGGATTCTAAACCAAAAGATATGCTCATTTTTTGGGGCCAAGAACGAATCAAACCAATATCGGATACTCTGTTCCAAAGTGAAACATTTTGCTTTGATCGAAACAAATAGTAGTCGGACGGGGCAAGGTCTGGACTATAAAGCGGGTGAGGCAAAACTTCCCAACCACTTCATTCTAAATAGTTTTTAACAGGTACTGCAACATGTGGCCGGGTATTGCCATGATGGAATATTACAGTTTCATGTATGCTGTGTTCGGTACAGGATCGCAGTGATGGTCAAGCCAGATTACAGCTTATAATAGATGGGACCTTTTTGGTCTCTCCAAATACAGAAAATTACTTCTTCGTACGATTTCTTACGCTTTGTCTTATCGTAAAAGATCCATTTTTAGTTGCAATTAATGATTCGTTGAAATAATTATAATCTTTTATTCGAACATCATTTCGGAAATCCAAATTGGTTTTTCAAGGTCTCTCAGATTTAATTCGTATGGTATCCAATTTCCTTGCTTTTCAATGAATCCTGCAACTCTCAATGATTTTGAGACCACAATCTTCATGGAGTAATGCATTTTTAAATCATATATCCAAATCTTTAATAAAGATAATAAATCTAAAGAAAACTTCTAAAAGTCCTCGCAAAGGAAGGCAAATGGTCTTTCTACAGTCATATTCTAGCTTTAATAGATGGTCAATAGACAAGGTCATAATGTCGTAATATTTAACAATGTCATAAAATAATACTACTCTGTAAGCTATGTTTATTGTGTTATCGTAACCAACAAGCAGAGACCTGCGCCTTGCGCCTAAAGTCTAAAAGTCGGTTAAGCCAACCCGCCGAGTAGTGAAATATTAGGACATTATGAAAATATGACTGATAGGAGACCTTGTGAATTGACCAAGAAGCTTTTCATATAGTCATATTTCCATTTCAATCGTAGGTCTTTATACAGTAACATTTTAGGTTTAATCGTAGGTCTTTATACAGTAACATTTTAGGTTTAATCGTAGGTCTTTATACAGTAACATTTTAGGTTTAATCGTAGGTCTTTATACAGTAACATTTTAGGTTTAATCGTAGGTCTTTATACAGTAACATTTTAGGTTTAATCGTAGGTCTTTATACAGTAACATTTTAGGTTTAATCGTAGGTCTTTATACAGTAACATTTTAGGTTTAATCGTAGGTCTTTATACAGTAACATTTTAGGTTTAATCGTAGGTCTTTATACAGTAACATTTTAGGTTTAATCGTAGGTCTTTATACAGTAACATTTTAGGTTTAATCGTAGGTCTTTATACAGTAACATTTTAGGTTTAATCGTAGGTCTTTATACAGTAACATTTTAGGTTTAATCGTAGGTCTTTATACAGTAACATTTTAGGTTTAATCGTAGGTCTTTATACAGTAACATTTTAGGTTTAATCGTAGGTCTTTATACAGTAACATTTTAGGTTTAATCGTAGGTCTTTATACAGTAACATTTTAGGTTTAATCGTAGGTCTTTATACAGTAACATTTTAGGTTTAATCGTAGGTCTTTATACAGTAACATTTTAGGTTTAATCGTAGGTCTTTATACAGTAAAATTGTATGTCTTTATACAGTCAAATTTTATGCTCAATCGCAGGTCTTTATACAGTAAAATTATAGGTAAAATCGTATGTCTTTATACAGTAAAATTATAGGTAAAATCGTATGTCTTTACACAGTAAAATTATATGTCTTTATACAGTCAAATTTTATGCTCAATCGCAGTAAAATTATAGGTTAAATCGTATGTCTTTATACAGTCAAATTTTATGTTCAGTCAGTTTATACAGTCAGAATTTAGCTTCATGGAGTAATGCCTTCAATTCTCTGTCTTCTAACTTTTCTTTGTCTTCCGTGTACTTCTGAGCCGAACAAACCATATCTCGTACCTTGAAATCGATGGAACACATTGGAACAGGTCGTAGGTCATTACAAAGTTATATTTTAGCTTCGATTGGTGAAATTTATATAGTCTAGTTTTAGCATCAATCGTACGGGTTTATACAAACATATTTGAGAAGTCACAGAACAAAAGATACTTTTTCGCACATTTCAAATTTTTGGGAAAATGAGTTTTATTTATTTCGCAGCCTTAAAAAAAACTGCATGAACCTGGAAAAGGTAACAAGATTCTTATCGATACATCTAACTGCCATAAGTCACCACATTAAATGTTAAGGATGTTTGATATAAAACCTTCTTAATATCGGAAAAAGAACCTTTTGTTAAAAATAAAGAAAAAAAAAGTACGTTTTGTTAAAAACTAAATTAAAAATTATGTTTTTTATGCATTTTTTTAACGATAATATTTTAAATGAATGTTTTTAATCCTGATCTAATGTATAAACAAATTACACATTGAAATTAAATATTTTTTTTTTCTATTCGAAATACCTCAGTGGACTAAATTGAGTCGCATTACGCTTAAACAATGTTAGGAAATATTGTAAACTTATTTTCAAAGTTTGTTGCCCAAACGTTGCATTTGTTGAAAAAAGTTTGTGTAAAAAGTTCGTGAGACTGACAACACTTATGGTCACCGTCACTGTGGCGAACAGACGACCAAAATATGTCGAAAGAGTTTTACTACTGGATATGGACCGATTTGGGGCCATGATTACGGACATTTTATATGCTGAAATGGTAGATATGAACTTGAATTATTTTTGGTTTAAGCAGGACGATGCACGATGTCACACATCTCATAAAACAATCGATTTTTTGAGCACTAAATTCGGTAATCCTGTTATCAGCCGTCTTGGTGATGTAGAAGCTGCAATTTGACCCCTTTAAATTATTTCTTATGGTGTGCTGATAAAGACCGATGCTATGCGAATTATTCAGAAATGATCCACACCCTTAAGGCTAATATCGCCTGACTCATTCGTAAGATAGAAGCTGTAATCATCAACAGTGTCATGGAAAATTGGACTGAAAGCATAAGCTACTGCGAAGTCAGCCGCGGCAGCCACTTGAATGAAGTCATGTACCATAAATAATGTGAATATTTGTTATTTCTAATAAAATTAAGTTTTGTTCATTTTTAAAAAGACACTTGCAATTAGAACACCCTGTACTTATAAGGCCTTGTAGAGTCATATAAAAAACTCTTCATTTAAGAGAATAATCGTTATTCTTTTAACAATTCATACCTCCAAACAAACGACTGTCTTCATTAAAGGAGTAATTTGACCATGTGGAGTAAATTTTTCTGACCATTTAATAAGATGAAAATTGAGTCTACATTTTGGAAATAGCCTAATAAAAATTTTAATATTTTCAGTAAATCTAAACTCCTGACCATACCATTTCAGGGAAGGATAAAACAATTTAGCGGAAAATATTTGCAACTATGTATGTCTATGTAAGAGAGATTTTTTGGAACTTGGATTATTTTCAGACTTTAATGTCTGTAATTTCAACCATTGCCAAAATATGTGTTTAAGTATTCATATATTCAATTTACATCATTATGTATTTTACAAAAAGATAAATATTAGCTAAATCGGTTCACATTTGTTAAAGTTACAAACTATAACATATTTTTATCTACCAATGTGGTCAACTTTGGTACCCCGCAGCTCACCCTGTATTATAACTGGATTCATAAAAATTAAATTTTCTTAAAACTTAAAACCTCAGCTATTATTGCATCGTACATTATTTTGCTATTAGAACAGTAGTTTAGAAGATATATTTGTATTTATTACCATGGTTCTAGTAAATAATGTAATATATGACAATAGGGTGGCCCTTAATAAACAAAAGTTGGATTTTGGTCATTCTCACCCTCTAGTTTGGTGAACATTAGTAAAAAAATCATCCTGAAAAAATTTTAGGTAAATCGGTTGGGGATAAGACGTGCCGCAAGCCCTCTGAAGTTTTGAGATGCATTTACAAGGGGAAAAAATGCATTTTTTTCAGTTTTTGTAAAAATTTTGCCATTAAAAAATTACTTTTGTATATTAATTTAAAAGAATCGAAATGTGTACGTAATTATTATTCTAATGAGACATAAAAAACAGAAATCGGTCAAAAAATGTTAAAGTTATTAAAAAATAGCCAGGCCATTAACGTGTCTCAGGCCAATAGAACAAGAAATGTAGGAACAAAATTAACATATTTTGAGAAATATTAAAATAAAAGCCTATTTTTACTTAAAATATATCCATATTTACTTTTATATGAGTTTTTGTCTTCTTGGATACCGTTAACCTATTCGAAGGTATAACCAAAAAAAATATTTTTTTAACTCCATTTTAAAATTTTTAAAAATTTTGTTAAACAAATTTCAGAATTTTTTAATCATCACATGGAGATTTATTGACAACATAATAGGGAATCAAAATGTGAAAAAAGTATGTCAATACCTCCTATAGATTTTCCGTACCTGCGATTTAAATTTTGCGATTTTCGAGAAAAACTATTTTTTTGGCCATATTTTGGCGAATGAGCCGAATTTCCTTACTGTTATGATTTTTAAGTAAAAGCTATTCAGAATATTATAGTCCAGGTAATTCTAAACATAGTCTGAAAATTTTACTAAAATCGGAAAACGCTAACCCTTAAATCGTGAAGGTCAAAATCAATTTTTTTAATATTTGGAATTTCTAATGCAAAAATAGCGAAATGTTATATATTTTTGGGCCGATTTTGATTAAACTTAAGAAAAAATATAACATGATGTCTAGTATTTATAATAACAGCAAAAAAATTAAAATTAACCCTTAATAGCACTTGGGGTTAAAAAGACACTCAACTTTTAAAATCACGAAAAACACATTCAATATGAATGGTGCTAAATTTAATGTTTTTCAGAGTTAAATAAACTCAATCATTCAAGTTAGTTTTTTAATTTAATAAATCAAAAGTACACTAAAGGGTTAAAATCAATTTTGTTGTTCAAAAATCCTCAATAAAATATTAATTACGTTATTAAAGCTAAAATCAGGTATAAATACAATATTTTGCCGTTTGAAAAATGTGTGGTAAAAATTTAACAAAATTGTGAACATTTTTCAAAATGGCTTCGTTATACTATTTTCTAATACACAACACAATATTTTAAAGTTTGTTTCCTATAAAAATCTAATTTTCATTAGCACTATTGAAATTGACTATTTTTTAATGGTTTTAGTAATTTTAACCCCAAGTACATTTTTAAACCAATTTTTGTCCTTTATATCTCATTATAACGACAATTTCGATGATCTTAAATTAAATTGCAAAAGTGATTACTTAATAGCAAAATTTAAAAAAAAATCTGAAAAAACTGCATTTTTTCCCCTTGTAAATGCACCTCAAAACTAAATCGCAAGTTGCAATCATGATAGAAAGACAAAATTTCATATTTAACTATAGTTTCATATTTAACTATAGTTGTCTATGCCTATATATTTAACTATAGGCATAGACAAGGAGTACGTAACTTTAAGTTATTAAAATGAACCCTACAGCGGCGCTATAGGGGCCCAAATTAGGGTACCTTCGATATGTAAAATTATTAAACACGAGCCATTTTTTTCAATTTCAAAGATTTTTATAATTTTGGAAAGCGCTCGGCGAGTTCTTGAAAATATATGCTTGCGTGTGCTATCTATCTCTTATAATTTGCGAGTAATAGGCATTTAAAAATTTTGGCATACCAAAATATTGGTCATACTTTTGGACCGAATGGACTCTGTTTTTTTTTTGTTTGTTAGTTAGTTAAATAGTTAATAAACGATTTTCAATTTACAAATTCAAAACATAGTAGATTATTGCTGTTTTTTGGGCGAAAAAGTGACTTTAATTTTGTTTTATTAAAAAAAAACTTTCTGCAAGAACATATAACAATTTTATATTTTAAATCTGAACATTATGGGTAAAATTGTAAAATACCATTTTTGGAATTTCCTTTGACCCTTTGACAAGTTTTTTTTACACTTTGTTATAAAGAATTACAAATTTAAAAAACGTTGCAAATTTAATTGAGTTTTGTTAATAAATAAAGATTTTATTACATATTTGTTGAATTTCTAAAACTAAAATTTGCATCAAAATTTTAATAGGATTGCAAAATATTAGGAATAATTGGATCCACATTTATTTCGAACCAATTTTTTTTGTTTAGATAAATTAATTTTTTGGTCTCACAAAAAAAAAATTTAAGTCAATATCTCAATTATATTTAAAAATATTTTTCATATTTTAGTATAAAATGTACGCAAGTCAGACTTCTAAATGTTGAATAAAATCTTAAGAACATTTTCAGAATAATGTTTTCATTATTAATATGAATATAAGTAATTTAGAATCAAAATTTAACAACCTATATTTTCTTATGCTTTTAACTAACACTTTCCATTTCTTCACCCTATGTGCTTTGTTGTTCCTCCAACTTTAGTTATGGTTGCACAAAATGATGTGCCAATATTATTTGGCGGTAATAACAACAACATTGTTGCCAAAAAAAAATTAAAAAAAAAACGTAGATATAAAGATAAATAAAATATTAGATTTTTTTTGGCTTAAAGTAATTGAAGATTTAAATTTAACGACATTTAAAAAGCCTCAGGATTTTGAGGTTGCTTATATGTACAATATAAATGCACAAACATGTGATGGGCAGTTTTTTGAGGTTTTTACTAATGGCGAAACAACATTCTAAATTTAAGTAATTTAGAAGTTTTTGAATACAGGTTTTTTTTAAAGTTTTCTGTAATGGTTATCAGTGAAAGCGAAATCTGAAAATGACTTGAACATTCATAATTGTCTTATAATAATTAATATCGTAATGAAATTGGACAAAACAAGTTTTATATGAATCTAAATTTTGCTAACAACTTTTGTGAGAATTATATAATAATCATATAACCCCTATATAAGACAAATATTTTATTGCCACATATTGATGGTGGGATTTTGTTAAATTAGTTGGAATAAACATATTGTCTAATATATAATTCTTGAAACGAAATTTTCCGAAGAATAAATCATTAGAAAAAACAGGGAAAATATGGCTAGTTCTATATAAATTATGAATTTTAATATCTAATAAACTATTTTTTTTAAAAAAAGGAAAAATAATAATTTCAAGAGATGCCCAGGCCAGCCAAAAAAGTTTTAAGACCTAGAATTAAAGGCATTGCACCGTGAAGTAAAACTCAGCAAGAGCTTGCAAGATCATTGGGAGCTACTCAAGCAGCATTTGCAAAACGTTTGCGAGCAGCAGGATTCATCGAAAATCAGGGAAATTGGGTACCATACGAATTGAAGCAGAGAGACCTTGAAAGAGACGTGCACCACATCATTACTCGCGATGAAAACTAGATCCATTACGATAACCCGATGTGAAAAAGATCATATATGTAGCTCGGCCAATCAGCCGAATCGACAACAAAGCCAATATTCAAGGCGCTAAGGAAATGATCTGTAATTGGTGGGATAAAAATTCTGCGATCTTTTATGAGCTGCTGAAATCTGACCATACCATCATAGGGAACCTTTACCGAATGCAACTCATTCGTTTGAAGCGAGCATTGGCCGAAAGACGCCCAGAATATGCGGCCATACATGAAACTATCATGACCACATGTTGCAATACCTGTTAAAAAGTATTTATAATGAAATGGTTGGTTTTGCCTCTCCGACTTTTTAGTGCAGACCGTGATCCGTCCGACTACTATTTATTTCGATCAATGCAGTACGCTGTCTCTGGCTACGCTTCACTTTAGAACAGAGTATCCGATATCGGCTTGATTCGTTGGAAAAGTTTGGAAAAGGTCGTAGCTAACAATGGTCAATACAGTGAATAAACTTATATTGTGCAAATGTTTCAAATAAAAGCTAAAAATTTAAAAAATCCTGCATTTTTATGTCATACACCCAATATGAAATTTTGTTGAACAACATTTAAATAAAGTCCCTTATTGCCCAGCAAAACTTTTGTGAATTTTTGTAATGAGTGGTGGTTACCCAGCACATTATTTTATATACTAGAATAAGTACTTATTTTTATATAGGTTGGTAATGAACTTTTGCATTTAGCACAGCTATCTAGTGTGTTTGATTGGAAAACGGGAGGTCAAAGACATTCATTTTTTTGTTCATATCATATTCATTTATATGTTGATGTTAAAACTATTGTTAACTTACAATAAAATAACTCGTACATGGAGCAGTGAGTTAGCAGCTTGACTATCAAACACAAACACATAATGTGACTGTTCGATTCCCACACAAGGCAATATTTTTTGTGTTTTTTTTTTTTAGCTACATATTCTTGTTGTGAATTTACTACATATTTCTTGACTGATTGTAAGTACATTTGTAAGCTTGACCCATGAATTTTTTAAAAATCTCGAACAAAGGTAAGTAGTGTTTCAGTCAAATAATAAGTAGTTACCCTAGGGGAAAAGGAACTAACACCGAACTTATCACATGACAGTTCCAAAGTGGTAGGGACCGGTTCCAGTTCTAACATTTTATATGAAGGGGACCTGCCACTTTAACATGGGGATGTCCTAGGTAGGGGTTAATTGACACCTTTTTGACACTTTGTGATAGGTCTTTGAACTTACCTAAATGGACGTATTCAATTTCGGTTAATACAAGACCTATCTCATATATTGTCCCAAGTGAACAAGTCGCTGAACTAACCTAAGCGCACTTATTCAATGTCGGTTCAACGTACATATTTTAATAATATTTGGTAAAAAAAAGTTCAAACTATTTTAATCCTATTTGGTGACCAGTTTCATAATAAACCGATCCGGTTCATTTGCGTTCATTATGTGACCTATCACAATGAGCCGAAAAGATGTGATTTCACCACTTTCTAGACCAACATCATGCCATATAAAGAAATTGAACATAACACCCACAAAACCCAGTCACAGGACTAATTTTGTGTAAGTTACCTTTCCTCAGTAGTAACTACACTTCAAACACTTTAACACTAGTTAAGTGATATCTTTTGTTTTCACCTATCATAATTCGTTCATTTTTGTAATAATTTTGTATGCACTTGTCACAGGACAAGTGCTTTAAGAAAAATTGACACAAATTTCCCGCAGGGTATGCCTTTGCTCCAATATTACTTGCTGGCTTACTAAGTAAGTAAAGTTTTTGCTGGGTGGATTTATTAAAATAATTGAAAATGTAAACAAAGTTTTTTTTTTAAATATTTGAGAATAAATAAACCGTTTCATAAAAATGTTAAAATATTGAGGCTTACGAAGATTAATACAAAATTAAATAAAGAATATTTAAAGCCACAGCGGTTTCAAAGCAATAGCAAACATTTGAAACTCCAGAAGTTCAAAGAACTCAATTATAGATTTTTACATTTCTCAACATAAACACTATTAATTTACAAAGTAGTGCCAAAATACGAGAGAATTTATTACCAAATTGCGTATTTGAAGTTTGATTTCACCACAGGTTTTGTATTCTTGCTTAGATTCCTTATAAAGTTAATTCAAAGTGCATGTAAGTTAAATAAAGGATATATAAAAATCTTACATATAATGCTGACCTCTGGGTCATAATAAAAAATTAAAAACGTTTATTTCTACTAACAATCAAATAATCAATTTATAATATAACAAAATTGCTTATAAAATAATTGCAATAATAAAATTAAACTTGAGGTTAACTAAAAGATAATTTTATTTAATTTTTTTTCCAGTTATTATTACTTATTAATTAAAATTTATCACTTATTATAAAAAACTACTTAAATTTTTAAAAATTAGACTTCATTACCTATCCATTGATGTATAATATGTTATATCTGACTATTTATTATAAGCTAATATAACACTTGTAAATCACACCTTGTGAAAAATTTCCTCTATATTAATTTATAACAATATTAATGCTTACTATGCACTTCTCATTTTTACATGTACCATTTGTTTTAAGTTGTAGACTGCTTTGTTGTTGTTTTTTTTGTGAGCGCATGCGTTTTCGTAAATTTGTCTCATACGAATTTCTTAACTGAGCTTAAGTAAACTTTGATTGACGAAAGATTTAACATTTTTCATAAACGTTGATCAAGTCAATAGATTTGAGAACTGTTTGGTTCATAAAAATTGATGTTAGTAAATAATAGGAAAAAATTTATTTTTCAGTAAAAAAAATTTTTCACAAAAAAAATTTAGTTTTCTGTAAAAATTAAATTTTTTACTAAAAATTAAATTTTTTACTGAAAATAAAATTTTTTACTAAAAATTAAATTTTTTACTAAAATTAGATTTTTTACTAAAAATTTAAGTTTTCACTAAAAATTAAATTTTTCACTAAAAATTAAATTTTTCACTAAAAATTAAATTTTTCACTAAAAATTAAATTTTTCACCAAAAATTTAATTTTTCACTAAAAATTTGATTTTTAACTAAAAATTTGATTTTAACTAAAATATTGATTTTTAATTAAAAATTAGATTTTTTACTAAAATTCAATTTTTCATAAATACTTTGATATTTCACTAAAAATTCGATTTGTTACTATGAATTTGTCTTTTCACAAGAAATTTATTTTTTTATTATCTCTAAAAATTAAATTTTCACTAAAAATAAGATTTTTGTTCACTAGAAATGCGTTTGTTGTCAAAATATCATTTGTTCACACAAATCCGAATGTTGACTATAAAACCGATTGTTGACTCAAAAACAGTTTGTTACTCACTAAAAAAACCGTTTTCACACTAAAAACTGTTTTTTGGTTAAACAACCGTTGGATGATTAAATACTGTTCTCCGTTTGTTAACTTAAAAACTTTTGTTGACTAAATAAACTTTATTCACTAAAAATATTGTTTGTTAATTAAAAAAACTTTTATTAACTTAAAACCCGTTTGTTAACTAACAAAAACCGTTTGCTGACTAAAATACCGTTTGTGAACTAAAATACCATTTTTTCACTACAAATTTAATTTTTCACTAAAATTTTGATTTTTTATTAAAAATTTGATTTTTTACTAAAAATTCTATTTTTCACAAACAATTTGATATTTGACTAAAAATTCGATTTGTTACCATGAATATGGCTCTTCACTAGAAATTAATTTTTTCACTAAAAAATATTTTACTTAAAATTCGATTTTCGCTAAAAAATCTATTTTTGGTGAAAAACTAAATTTTTAATAAAAAATCAAAATTTTAGTGAAAAATCAAATTTTTAGTGAAAAATTAAATTTCTAGTGAAAACTTAAATTTTTAGTAAAAAATCTAATTTTTAATAAAAAATCAAAATTTTAGTGAAAAATCAAAAAAAAAAAATTAAATTTATAGTGAAAACTTAAATTTTTAGTGAAAACTTAAATTTTTCGAGAAAAATAAAATTTTTTGTGAAAAAATGTTTTTTCTGAAAAATAATTTTTTCCTATTATTTACTAACATAAATTTTTATGAACCAAACAGTTCTCAATTCTATTTACTTGTTCAACGTTTATCAAAAATGTTAAATCTTTCGTCAATCAAAGTTTACTTAAGCTCAGTCAAGAAATTCGTATGAGACAAATTAACGAAAACGCATGCGCACTCACAAAAAACAACAACAAAGCAGTCTACAACATAAAACAAATGGTACATGTAAAAATGAGAAGTGCATAGTAAGCATTAATAGTGTTATAAATAATTATAGAGGAAATTTTTCACTAGGTATGAATTACTTGTTTTATTTTAGCTTATAATAAATAGTCAGATATAACATATTATATATCAATGGATAGGTAATGAAGTGTTATTTTTGAAAATGTAAGTATTTTGTTATAATAAATTATAAATTTTAATTAATAACAACTGAAAAAAAATAAATAAAATTATCTTTTAATTAATCTCATGTTTAATTTTATTATTGTAATTATTTTATAAGAAATTTTATTATATTATAAATTGATTGTTAGTAGAATGAAATGTTTTTAATTTTTTATTATGAGCTGGGTCTGCATTATATGTAATATTTGTATATATCCTTTATTTACATGCACGTTGAGTTAACTTTATATGGAATATAGGCTAGAATACAAAACCTGCGGTGAAATTAAACTTTAAATATGCAATTTGGTAACAAATTCTCTCGTCTTTTGGCACTACTATGTAAATTAATAGTGTCTATGTTGAGAAATATAAAAAACTAGAAATGATTTCTTAGAACTTCTAGAGTTTCAACTGTTTGCTATTGATTTTAATGCTCTGTGGTTTTAAATATTATATTATTTATTTCATTTTGTATTAATCTTTGTAAGCCTCAACATTTTAACATTTGTATGAAAAGGTTTATTAAATTAAAAAAAAAAAATTTGGAAACGTTATTTTTATTTTTAAATATTTGAATAAATACAATGGATGTTTATCTCGATTTATCTCTTAACTTGTTCAAATAATTCGATCGCACGTTTAAAATTAATCGAATTATTCGAATAATTTAAATTTTTTTAAAAAGTAAAGCATGAAGTTTTGATGTAGGTTTTTTAGTATTTTATTGTTAAAGAAAAACAAAAAATAACGTTGGTAACATAACCTCGAAAACAAAGTCCATCATTAAATTTTCATCAGAAATATTCTGATCAAATTCTCTTCCGACCAATTTATAAAACAATTGACTAGAAAACTCTGTAGTTTCTGTTTTGGAGCTATGCTTTAAAAAATTTGATCTAGTTGGACATGATCCTGAATTCAAGTACAATATAAACGTATTAAGAACTTATGTATGTCGTTAAATAATTCGGGGTTTAAAATGAGTAACTAATTCTTTAGTAAATGAATTATCGATATTTTCTAAATTATTTGAAACAAATCGTATTATATTCGCAAGTTCTATCAACGTTTCCGAATCTTTGCTTAATCAAGTGGTCTTAGGGAATCTGTTAAAAGTTTGATATCATTGTCAGAGAACGTGGCTAATTTCAGACAGTTTATGATTGATGCATTTATAAACACACAGAAAATGTATTACCATCTTAGATAAAGATGTCCAACAATGTTTAACATCAAACTCCATGTATTTCTTGCAATAAACTTAAATTTCCGGTGTTTTGTGTTTATCATTAGATTTATTAGATATTTTACAACATATTAATAACATATTTTAGCATATTTTAAGATCATGACCCTCGTGTATTTCAACGTAATCATTATAAATGTCATCTTCAATATCGCTTTCGATGACCGTTGCAAAATCGCTTTCAACACCACTTTAATCTAAGTTAATATTTTGATTATTAATTGCGATTTTGCTTATATTACACCACGGCCGCCTCATCATGTTTAGACCCTAAAATTTATATTTCGAAATCAATTCCAAAATCATTCAGCCTTTTTTTTAGTAAATAACACATATATTAAATTTTAGTCCTTAATTAAACATTTCTAAAGACTAATTTTTAGAACTGTAACTTTTTGTAGTTATATATATATTCATAGAAGGAGCTATCGGAGCAGTAATCGAAAGACTCCCTTTATCTTTAGTTATTTGTCGAATTTCAGAAACAATACAATTTTTGTAAGTCATTACTAGGGGGCGGATTTATATGCAAATATTTTTTCTCAAAGACAAATGTAGACTAACTATATATCCGAATCACACAATTTTCAGTAAAATGGCATCGATTTATTAGGGGATATTTTTGCATATTTTATTGATAATGCATATTTTGTTATGTTTAACTTCACAATGCATATTTATATGCATATTATCGAAACTTTTAATATTTTATGTCATTAATGGGCAACATATTGTCGGGAAAAAAAGTTTTTTGTCGAATTTGTTATATAAATAGCATTATATGTTACCGACTAACATCTTTCGACATCAAGAAACTGGCATTAAGTCTTCTTCATTTCTCAATCAGATATTGAAAATGATCATTTCAAATCACTTAGCTTTAAAAACGCTTAGAGATTTTTTATGTATCAAAAATTAATTAAATATATCAAAAACATTCATATTTGTGTTTATTTCAGTTTCGATTTAAAGAAATTTCTTTATCGAAAGATTTTTAACTTCACATGCATAGTTACCGCTTCAGGAGACTGTCATGAACTGATGATTTTACGTATCATTTAGGGTGACAACTAGTTACATAACAAGATACATGAGTAGTTATTTTAACACGTGCAAGTCCTAAGCAGAGAATCAGTAGACCCTTTGGATTACTTAGAGACAACTACACTACACAATTCACTTTTAAAGTGACTACACTATAGATTACTTAGAAACACTTATGTGTCAATTGTCTTTATAGTAACCAATTGACTTTTCTCTGCACTACAAATAGCAAATACGTGTCATATGGAGTCATCCAAGTTACTAGCCATTATAGATATTTATTGTCTATAATGGATACATTTACTACTTGCTTAACTGCTGGGTTATTAGGATATGAAAATTAAGATTGGATGCTACTTTACAGCATGATCAAAATATTCATGATTTTAGAAGGCAAGTCACAAGATGGATGCTCTAAAGATTATGGCTTTAAGCAAGTATTCATACCAAGATCTTATAATCAATGGCCCATAATCATAGTCAGAAATAAAGTATATTTTAAGAGAAATAAAGTCGTCTTTACTTAAGAATGGACTTTAGATCTACCATAGACAAGATAAAATATACTTTTGACGTTAAAGTCGACTGTAAATATAAAACCAGCTGAAGCTGTTTTAACTCATTTAACAACAGCATCAGCTGTTCTTCACCAAGTAAAAAAGTTCGACAAAAAGTCAAAAATGTTTATGTTACAAGATATTGGCAGAGATTTTGCAATTATTGGACAGTTATCAATAAAATTAGAACCAAAATATCCTAATTATGATATTAATCTTATTTTTTCACATTTTTCCACCACAATTTCCTATTTTTCTTTAGATTTCGCTGCTACTTTTATTTTCTGATTTTTTTTTAATTTTCTATGTCAGCTGTTCAGCGCTGCCACTTGCCTATATTTTTTTGTATATTGTATGAAAGCGTTTTCTACATTTGAGGTGGCACCCCTTTTAAAGTCGGTTCAATTTAAAACATACTTTAATTTTGACTATAGTTGCAAAATAATTTTTATTTTAAAGTTGTTTCTAAAAAGAACCGACTTTAGTGTTTGACTATGATTATGGGCCAATATATCCATAGTTTTCTCAGAAGAACAATTATAATTTCAAAACTTTAACTATATAATTCCTGGTTAAATGTAAAAAGTCCTAACTGCTGGGACGACTGTTGTGTATTTTTTGAACATTACGCGATCTATAGTTAATTATTTTATGTTTCTGCACAAAAATATAAGTGCGTATTTTTTAAATTTTTAGGTAATATTTTGGTTTTTTTGAAGCATATTTTCCAATAATAAATGCATGAAAATCCGTCTCCTAGTCATTACTTATTTATGCACATTTATTCGTTTTATTCGATTATTCTACATAAAATTGTTCAAATTCTTGATTCGAAAATGGCCTTTTTTAAGTTGATCGAATAATTATTCGTAAGAAATTATTCGATTAATTCGAATGAATACCCAGAACATATATACTTATAAAAAGTGTCTCCAAAACCCACATTTTAATATAATTTAATAAACTTTATTACCGAGATAATGAATTTTATATAAACAATAATAGGTAATTAATTCAATGGCATATTGTATTGTACACATACCATTTAATTCTAAATATTCCCCTACTTGGCTACTCTACCACACATATCAACAAGTACTGTATAAACACAAATTCTTACAAGCATGCTACGAACATGTTGCATCACGAACATGTTCGAACGAAAAACATAAACAAAACGAAAAATGTGGAGCTAAAAAGAAAACAACAACAGCAGCAGCAGCAGCAGCAACAACTACAACAAACCCCAACAAAACTAACGTGTTGGGGACTTTGGAACAAACGACGACCACAACAGTTAATCAGTAACGTGAATGCAATCGAAACGAGTTGTTGTGTCAACGAATAAAATTTTTTCAGAAAAATAAATAACGTGGGGTTTATTTTCTATAAAGAGAAAAAAAAAATTATATATAGAAAAAAACCAATATAAAAAAAAACAACAAAACAAACGGTGTGTGTAAAAGTGTTTTTGTAAAAATAATGAAATAAAACAAAATTGTTAAAATAGAAAACCAAAATAAAGCAAAACCTTAAAAAAAAAGAGAAAAAATAACAACAAAATAATAAAAAAAGTAGCTGAAGAAGGTGTGAAATTTAGTGAAAAAGTTAATTATTTTTTTAATAACAACAAAAGAAGATAAATAATAACAGTAAAAATTAAAGAAAAAAAATAAAGCCAGAAATAAAGTAAATTATAAAAATTTAACAAAACACAGCAAAATAAGTAAAGTTTTTAAATTTAAAAGAAATTAAGGAATTTATAATGTTGAATAAATATTTAACAAAAATAAGTGTTAATGTTTGTTTTATGCTAAATGACTACAATGGAAAAAAATCTTAAATATTTATAAAAAGTTAAAATTTCAAAAACACAATTCAAATTGATTAGAATTGATGATAAAATCATCATGAGTTTTTAAAAAAATTTACATAAAATGTTAATAAATTTGTAAAGTTTGTCTTAGAAATCATAAATTTTTACAAAACAAGCAAACAATATTAAAATATGCTAAAGATTTAGCTTTATCTACAAACAACCTTTAAAAAAATATTAGTTTTCTTGGCCCCCCCACTGTTAAATGGAATGGATTTATTGCTTTGTGATTTAATAGTTTTTTTTGAATAAATGTTGATGAAATTTGTGATTAAATTAAATTACAATTTAAGACTGTTATTGGAGTTATATTGAAATTATTAAATTTGCAATTATATTATTATTATATTTAAATTTGTGTTTAGATAAATATTGTTTATATAGACAATTGAGTACCCTCTACCATTTAGTCATGATTTTATAAAAAGACTTTACACACAATTTTAAATGTCTGAGTTATCAAATTAACGGGAAAAGTGAACAAATGGACCCTCCTCTAAAATATTCTCAACTACACCATCGAATATTTTTAAATTTGAATTTACAACCATATTGAGAACTTTGTTTCAAAATCAGGATTATTCATAGTTACATCCTACATACACAATTGCACATAGAGTGGAAACCTGGAAAAAATTCAATTCAAAAATTACTCAAACAAATTACACGTCCTGGAGTTGATTTTATTTCCACATAGTTTTTTACTTATAATTCTCCCCACCCATGTTTTTCACAAAGGAGTTAGGTTTTTAACATGAAAGATTCCGATCTATGTGTATTTATCTGTGGTTATATACTACATACAACGAGCCTCAAAAGTGAGTATACACCAAAAATTATTTGATTTTTTTTAAGATAATGAAAATCCTAAAATTTATCCATCGATTAAAATTTTTAATTTTGGGGTTGTTGGAGATTGGATTGAAAAATAGATTCGGTTGTGAAAAAAAGATTTAAGTCGGACTATAATGATTTTCATGATCTTAAAAAAATCCAAAAATCTGTGGGTGTTTACTCACTTTTGAGGCTGTGTGTATATTTTTGGAAACTATTAATTTTCACAAATGGTGTTGCTTTTGTTCCGAAATATCTGAATAACTGATATTATATAAATTCTTTTGACTCATGTTCTGCTCTACCAAAAAGCGTTTTTTTAACAAATTGTTTCCTTTTGTTTAAACACATAATTTTCTGCTACCTACATTTCAAATTTAGTTCAAAATTTGTTAATGAATAGAATAGACTAAAATAAAATTCTTTTATTTGCTGTTAAGGAATAAATTAATGTTAAACAAAAGATTTTATGGTTTTAAAAACAATAGAAATATATAATTAAACCATACAAGTTATAAATATAACGACAAACTAAATTTGTGCCAAATGTGATGATACTAATTTGCCCTAAATTTCATATTTGTAACGATTTTGTCGAAAATATTAGATACAACTGATCTTAAATATGGATATTGCCGCTGACTTTATTTTTGCCATCAGTTCAGGTTTCTTTCATTATTTATGAACCATACTTAGCATTTTTAAACCATAAAATTATTGCATTATTTGGAAAAACATCAGAAATTAACAAGTAAGATTGTTATATTCGGCTGTACAGTATAATTTCTGAGAATTTTGAACTAATTTGTCCAAAATTTTATCATCAAACAGCATTCCGGTGATACATTTGTATGGGGGCTAGGTGAAATCATAGACCGATATTGCCCATTTTCAATTCCAAACAAACCCAAGCTATTTTCGTTTGAGCGGACATTGCTAGATCGTCGTAGAATCTTATTAGGACCACTGTTTTTAGTTCCACGACAAATATTTCGATATGATACAAACGGAATTACAAAATCAATATGCACACCCCCTTCCTCTTTTTTTATGGTGGGTATAAAAATAAAGTTCAGTGGGGACGATTTTCTGCAATTCTAGGTGTATTCGTTTTCTTTGCCTTGTCCGAGTGTGATTCGGATCACTACGAAGCTAATCTCCAATAGAAGCGTCGATTTTGAATTAGTCTCCAAAATATTTCCAACAATTCTCTTTTATTAATACATTCCTAGAGGGATGGTAACAGACTTGGAATTAGTCCTATAATTGGTACCTTTTACACGAAAGGTCATGTAAATTTAATTTGTTATTAAAAACAATTAGAAAGAAATCTTTTAGAAGAATCTTTAAGAGTTTTTTGTTAAATAAAACTGTTTTTTTTTTTGTTTTTATTTGGTGAATTACAAGTGTATTTTACTATTTCTTGTTCGAAATTCATTGAAAAATTCACAGGTTTTGGAATATGGCAATTTTTTAAAATAACTTTAACCGAAAGGGAAAACTGGTTCCAGTTGTGTTCAAGTGTTAGTACTGGGAAAAGTAGGCCATGGATCATGTTTGGTACATGGATTTTGCTTCTGGATTGACAACCTCTAAATTTTTTTTATGTGTAATATATTTTAGGATTTTGACTTGGCAAGATTTTGGCTATGAGCCTTATTAAATACAGGAAACCGATCTAGCTTGCTTCCAGTGCTTGAATTGAGAAAAATGGACAATATTTTAGTTTTTAACATGGAAAATTTGTTTCGTCCTGATCATAACAGTTTCGTTAGGCACAAGCAATGCTTCCAAAGCTTTACAAAAGTCAGTTTATATTTACAGAAATTGTTGAAATCTGCTTTAACTTTGGAATAAGACAATTTAAGAAAAGAGTTTTTTAAGAAACGTGAAATCCGATCCAGCCAGTACAAGTGTTCGTAGCGTTCCTATTTTAAACTGATTTTTCAGAATTTGTACCGACCAGGTTCCTTATACATACAAACTAACAATGAACAATGCATGTAGGCAGTTGCCTCCAATACACAATAATTGAAATATTAATTGAAAAATGGTTCCCTTTCTCATCCACTATTTGTACACCTTGATTCAAAATCCGTTGCAGAACCATTTCTTCAACCAATAATTTTCTATATTACGGATTGTTCATGATCGGACAAATAAATCGCGAATACGATCAGCTGCAATATTGAAATTAGCTTTTGACAAATGCTTATTTGATATTATAAGATGTTTTATTACTAATGGAGGTAACGATGTAAAAATATTGTCATTAATGATATTTAAAGGCAACATACATACATATATTTCTCACAAAAACTGAATTTAGAAATTCTTTTATCGGAAGACATCGATTTCAAAAGTTGGTTCACTTGACATGAAATCCACCATGTATAAAAAACAAAAATCAGTTGCAGATTTTTAAAGTTAATGTATATTTATACCCTACACCACCATAGTGGGGAGGGTATTATGCGTTTGTGCAGATTTTCGATGAGTCGTTTAAGCGATGTCCGTCCGTCCGTCCGTCCGTCCGTCTGATCGGCTGGCTGGCTGGCTGGCTGTCCATGTAAACCTTGTGCGCAGAGTACAGGTCGCAATTTTGAAGATATTTCGATCAAATTTGGTACATATTATTTTTTTCGGCTCATGGACCAAGCCTATTGAAACTGGCTGAAATCGGTCCACTATTTCACCTAGCTCCCATACAAATGTCCTCCCGAAATTGGACTTTATCGGTCATAAATGTTTAATTTATATATGTATCTCCACAAATTCCGCTCCAAATAAGTTTTATATACACAAAATTCATGTCACCAAATTTTGTTACGATCGGTCCATAATTAGTCATAGCTCCCATATAGACCCGCTTCCGAAAATCACTTTAACGTGCATAAATCGCTTAAAAATGTTGGTAAACACACAAAATTCAACATAGTTAACTTTAATATAGACATAAATCACACGACCTAATTTCATGGTGATCGGTCCATAATTGGTCATAGTATTATATGGTCGGGCTTGACCGACCATACTTTCTTACTTGTTTTTTAGTGAATTTCAAGCAGCTTAAAATAAAAATGCTAGAATAAATTTCTATTTAATGCATCTTTATTTATTGTATTCTAAGATCTATAAATATTCAGTCTTTTATACATTTATGTCTATCTTTAGATTCTAAAGTTTAGTATAGCTCCGTGTGCCAACCACTTTTGTTGTACATATTTTGTTTTTAAAGTTGCCAACATATTTCAATTCTATCGTTAACAGCTGATTGCATGTATGAACTTTCTACAGATGTCTTCTGTAAGACATTAGTCAAACCGTATGGTAGTGGATCACAAGAATTCTACAATACTAATTGTGGAAGTGGAAACTAGAGAAAAACTTAAACAAAAAAAATTACGCAAAATAATTACACATACGAGTGTCGTTTTTGTTTTCACTTAAATAGTTTTTTGCACTAATGCATTCTCGCCACTTAGGTTTTTGACAACTGAGTTAGGTCTTTGGCAGGAGAGTTTCCGATCTATATGTATTTATCTACGATTCGGATATACTTTGATTGATACTAGTATATATTGGCTTTTGTTTAAAAATTTCAGCACTATTTCTTGGTTGATTTAACTGGTTAACTGGTTTCTAATGTCTTGCATAAGATTTTTGACAGAAATTTGATCGAGGTTCTTGAACGCCTGATTCCACTTATAAAAAAAAAACATTTATGTATTTTACGTAAAAAGACAAATCTAAACATTGCTATAGAATCAGAATGATTTACTGATCAAATGTTTATCTCGATTTTCTATAGAAAATATTGTATCTAACTGGATTTTCTTTAGAAAATTTTATTATAACTGTATTTTCTATAGCAAATTTTGTGTCTAACTGGATTTTCTATAGAAAATTTTGTGTATATTGTTGTCGTAAATGGATTTTCTAAAGAAAATTTTGTGTCGTAAATGGATTTTCTATAAAAAATTGTATTTTTATGTTTACTGAATGGTGGAGGGTAAAACATATTCGCTGCCAACGAATATATTATAAACACAAATTTGTTTACTTATATTGTTGATTTTAACACTTGTTTTATGGAATTTTTATTTTAAATTTATTCTTCTTCTTTCTCTCTAGTTTGATTGTTTAACGACTCAGTTTAAAGTCAACCAAAACAAAACAAAAAATATTAAAAACTTACACTTAACAAAAACTAGGTGTATGTATGACGATTTACTCATAAAAACTGTCGGTGTTTACAGAAATTTAACAACAAAAAAAAAGAAAATAAATATAAAGAACATACAGTTTTTTTGTATTTAAAAAATGAAATCTTAACACACCTTTATCTATGGAAAAAAAATAAATATTAAAAGCAAAAATATATAAAAAAATATTACAAACAAAAAAAAACAAAACATAAAAATCTAAAAAACGCCGCTTATAATACTGCTAGTATCTTTAAAGCAATTAGTACATTTAAAAAAAAATAAAATAACAATAAAAAATAGCTGTTTGTTTTATTTAAGTTTTGCTTACACATGTGTTTGCAACCAAAAATAAAAAAAAATGTGGCTTATAGAGGACTGATGTGTGTGGTTTTCAAACCAAACAACGCCAACTACGTCAACGCCGCCATTGTGGTCAGCTCTAGTTGTAACAATAACAAGAAAAATGTATAAATTCTTGAGATTTGCAAAATCAGCAGAAACCAGCAAACAACAAGAACAAGCAGAAGCCGTAAAATAACAGAAAATACAAAAAAACAAAGCAAAACAAAAGTAAAAACAAAAACAACTAAAAAACAAAAACCAAAACAATAAAATCAACATACAAAAACAGCAAACATGTCTGTTAATGTTATAAAAAACACATAAAAACAATAAATGTAAACAAAATATAAAAACAAGTTTGAAACAAAATTTCAAATATTTA
Organism: Calliphora vicina; assembly: GCF_958450345.1. Classification (NCBI taxonomy): domain Eukaryota; kingdom Metazoa; phylum Arthropoda; class Insecta; order Diptera; family Calliphoridae; genus Calliphora; species Calliphora vicina. The sequence continues at coordinate 113,262,007 of NC_088781.1, read as the reverse complement.
ACAAAAAATATTTGAAAAATTAAACTAAAACCTCCAAAAAAGATACAAATAATTTGTTTGAGTGAGTCAGTGAGTGTGTGTCGCATTTCTTTACGCTCTCCCCCATCAAAATCACCAAAAACAAAAAAAAACAAAAACAACTGCATAAAGTTATTTACTGTTGTTGTTGTCTAAGTTTGTTGTTTAATTTTTTCTGCTGTTATTTTCCTTATCTTCTTCTGGTTGTTGTAATTTTGCTGTGGGTCTTTCCTCCAACATGTCGTCTACTGCTGCCGCAACATCACCACCAACGACAACAACATCTACTACAACACGCACTTCGGATTGTCGTAAATTTTCACCAAATATTTTCAACAAAAGCAAATGCAGCCATTGTTTTCGTCAACGTGAAGAACACAGTGCGGCTGCCTTGGAATGCAATAGGGTAAGTGAAACTTTTTTTCAGATTTGTTGCTTATTCTTCTTATACTACATAAATACATATTGATGTTGTTGCTGTTGTTATTATTAGTTAGTTTTGGAATTTGGATTTATGTTAAATATTTTTTTTTTTAAATTTTTGGGTGCATTGTCGCATACAATGCTGTTGTTTGTTATTAAAAAGTGTAGGCTGCATAAATTATGAATTCTTAATGGGGTTTTTTGTTCTTTTTTATGAAAAATTCATTTTTGGTTTGGTGTTCAAAATTGTTTAACAGTTGTTATTCTTGAAGAATTTTGACCTAAATTTGAAGAATTTCTGTAAAGAATGAGAAATTTCAAACCGCTAATTTAAAATTAATAAAAAAAAATCAAGGTATTAACTCTTATAATATTTAAAAAAGCTGACAGAAATAAACATAATAGATCCTTACTAATTAACATTCTAATACAAAGCAATTTTTAGCACATGAAAGACTTTCCAATAATCTCATCACAATTAGGGTTCTATAGCTGAAACAAAAAGTCGACTTTTCGACTTTTTCCGTTTTTTAAAAAGTCGACTTTTCGAACTTTCGACTTTTGGTAATTTATAAAAGTGGACTTTTTAGTTAAATCGACTTTTCGACTTTTTTAGACTATTTTCGACTTTCCGACTATTTTTCACTTTTTTCAACTTTTTACCATTTCTTGTAAAAAAAACATAGTTTCTACATTTATTGATGCGCCTTTTGTAATATTTAACAATAAAAATGAAATTTATTTTACAAGAATGTTGTGTAGAAAACAGCTTTAATTAATAAACATTTATTTATTATTTATCGACTATTTTCGACTTTTATCGACTATTCGACTTTGTTCGACATTTGAGATAACATAATCTATTGTTCGACTATTTTCCGCAAAAAGACGATTGTTCGAACAATCGACTTATAGAACCTTAATCACAATCTGTCGAAAAATTTAAAATTGAGGAAAGTTGAATGCAACGAATCTCTTTTTTTTTTTTGTACTTTCAATATAATTTCTTCATTCAGTATTCGGAATACGCTTAAAATATCAAATATTTCTAAATAATGCATCTTTAATAAAAGACGACTTTATTTTCAAACAAATGCCAATTTTTTTCCCAAAAGTCTTAAAAATTCCTAACTTGGTGATCAAAATCTCAAGTTTTCTATTAAAATACCTGTTTGAAATTGCCATACTCGCAACAAGTTTAACCAAAGCGTTTCAGAGGATAGTATTACTTCCACATATATTATCATTGATTTTTTCTTGTCATATTTACTTTCGGAACTAGTTTTATGGAAGTGCTAAATTACAGTTCCCGAACTAGTATTTCTATCATAGTGGTTTGCTAGATATTGGTTAATTATTTTATCTATGATTTTTGCTTGAAATTACCAAACGGAACTAATTCCATGACAGCTCACTTAGTTCCATTTGGTTGGACCTTTGAAGAATCGTTAAATAACAAATATTCCTTTTTTAGAACGGTTCTTGAACTAGTTCTTCTCTCATATGTTTTTATACCCTACACCACCATAGTGGGGAGGGTAACGCCCAAAAATATTAGTCTAACACCCACCTTAAAGTATACCGATCGACTTAGAATCACTTTCTGAGTCGATTAAACGATGTCCGTCCGTCCGTCTGGTTGGCTGGCTGTCCATGTAAACCTTGTGCGCAGAGTACAGGTCGCAATTTTGAAGATATTTCGATCAAATTTGGTATATATTACTTTTTCGGCCCAAGGACCAAGCCTATTGAAACTGGCTGAAATCGGTCCATTATTTCACCTAGCCCCCATACAAAGTCCCCTCGAAATTGGACTTTATCGGTCATAAATGTTTAATTTACTACACAAATTTCGCTCCAAATAAGTTTTATATATACAAAATTCATGTCACCAAATTTTGTTACGATCGGTCCATAATTAGTCATAGCTCCCATATAGACACCATATCATAGACCCATATAGGCTTGACCGACCATACTTTCTTACTTGTTTTTTTTTGAAATTGTCACATATTATTTCCTAGAATCAGGAATATTCCTATTAATAGTACATAGGATTCAACATTTTTTTCTCCCCTTCCCACGACCCGTAAAAACTTTGTGTAATTATTTGCCGCATTTGGTGCAGTAGTTCTGGAATTTATCAATTACAAACAAAAACTTATCTTTAATGAATATAGACAGATATTTACATATATTGCTAGTCTTCTTCATATGATTGGAAGCTGCCTTTTTACTAAACACATGTCGCCTGTAAGTTATCTTAATCCTTCTCGACATTATTATGTTACTAAAGATTTTTTCAATACTATGCGATCCGTCGCCTGGTGTTACTAGAACTACCTCTATCTTGTAGATTATAAACAAGGTGATACACTTAGGAAGGTTTACGAATGGAAAGACCGATTCAATTAAATGTTGTTTTTCTGGTTTCTATGTTAGCATTTTCAATATTTCAGTGGCATGGTCTGATGAGATTCCACACAATACACCGGATTATCTAGAATTGATGAGAATTTCTTTAGTTTTGGAAACGTTTATTTTGAGACCATCTTTGCTGGATTTTTTTATATCTTTCTCATTCAAAGTCGAGTGATTCCAATGGATTGGAGTTGGATTCTTGTCGACTTTAAATCGTCTCTATCGTCTCTAGTTACTATATTCAAGTGATTCCAGGCGAAAATTTGATGTAATGGGTATTCCACACAATACACCGGATTATCTAGAATTGATGAGCATTTCTTTAGATTTGGAAATGTTTATTTTTAGACCATTTTTGCTTTATTCTGTGGTCGTCTCATATATTTTTCTCACTCAAAGTCAGGTGATTTTAGTCGAATATTTTATCTGATAAGGTTCCACACTATATGCCTTGTGTAAAAGCAACATTAACAACAATCACGAACAGTAGCGGGCATATAATTGTAAAATTTACCTTGCCAGTTGGTGCAATCATTGGAATCTTTATGCATTTTCAAACAGACAGTTTCTATACTTAAAAATATAAATTAGAATTTAATAAAACTTGATTAATAAAAATTGATCTAGAGAACTTATGTAGAAGTAATTTGTATCTATTTCTAAATAACTAGTTCCTAGAAAGCTTCATATAAGTTCTTTTGAATCACAATACTTTTGTACACAAGAAAGGTTCCTGAAGTGTCTTTGTCATCTCTAGTTGCTAAAGCTCTCCCTTTCATTTATAGAAGGCTCAAAATTAGACCCTCTTCAGGCACTAGCTATCAAGGTTGCCAACTCTTCAGCTCAGAAAATGGCTACATTTTTAATTAAAAATGGCTAGAAATGGCTAAAACCCAAAAATAACTGAATACAAATTCATAAATATTACATTTCTTATGTGTTACATTTACACTGACAGTTTTCAAAAATAATTTTTACCGACTTCGTGTTAATGGGGTTTAGCATATTAACCCCCATTTTCTCAATCTCCGGTTATCGTTTTTCGTAACGACATACTTCCAGTTAATAGAATTTTTGTATGAGAACTGTCAGTATATCGTCACCATAAAAAATAACCAGAGATTGAGAAAATGGGGATAAGGATTAATATACCTGATATGTTTGCTTTGGAAACAATTTCGAAGCCTGTTTTCATAAAATCAATAATATTCTCATCAAATCATTACTAGACGAATTTGTTTAAAAAGTTTCTTTGTCATTTGATAAAAAATATTGTTTTATTTTTAAAAAATTCCAAAAATGTTTAAGAAAATTATAAAATAAAAATGGCTAAAGGCTCCATTAGTCTTTGCGTTCTGTAACGTTTCTGTTCTGTGCCGTTCTGAATGCTGTTATATTGTAGTTAGTTTTTCCGTAAGATCGTATCAGCTGTTTTTAAAATAATAACCAAAAAACCATTTTGGTGATTTTGTTACTATTTTTAGTGTTTTTTGTATTTAGACCTTCAACATATTATTGTGAACATTTTTATAAATACATACATATATTTTTTGTTAATGATTTAATTTAAACTAATATTTTTACATACATAGTACATACATTAAAATTTAGAAATTTATATTTATTTTATTAAATTTCCATGTTTTTTTGAAAATATTATATTTTTTATTCTTTTGTTAATAATAAATATTTCCCTTTCACAAATGTTGGCACCACTGCTTTCATATTGGTGGCATTTTTGTGTATATATGATATCAGCTGTTTTAGCTGTCACTTAACGTTGCGGACAAAATTCTGTTTTCAACAGATTCATCCGCAATAGAACGGCAACGTTACAGAAAAACTAACGACATACACAACTTTCTCTATGCTAAAAACAAAACAGCTGATTCGGAACGGAACGGAACGTACAAACTAACTAGGCCTTAAGACAAAATAAAATGGCTAGATCTTCCGGCTAGATTAAATCTAGCCATTTTTTTATGGCTAAATGAAAATAAAATCGCTAGAACTAGCCGGAAAATGGCTAAATTGGCAACCTTGCTAGCTATACTAAATACAGCCTCGTATTTGTGCTTGTACAGAAGACACGAGAGAATAATTTGGCCAGACAAACTTTAATATGTTATTGTTGTTGTAACAGTTCTACTGTTATCATTCCTGTAAAAAAACTTCCTATTTATACAATTGTCGCTGAGTTGATAATCTTTGGCCGACTAAGATTCGGGTCGTTCCGGAGTGAAGATCCAATTATCGTGGGAACGAATTTAATATGTCAATAATATTACTGTGATTTTGGTTTGACATTCGCTTATATAAATACGATGAATTGTTGGCTGTGAATAGTCATTGATCAGATTTGCAAGGCCAGTTACAACCGTTGCATGAAATTATCGAGTCAAACATTTTCATGTGATAAAATAATGGAAATGATTTACAATCTCCTTTGGAAAGATATAACCAAATAACAATCATTCATTTGATTCCATTTAAGTCATTCTTGATTAAAATTTAAGCCTTTTCTTATAATACAAACTTCGATCGTTATTGAAAAGATTTGTGATCTTGCACTAGATTCCTTTTTAACAATTTTTATTCAAATAGTTTTTATAAAGATTGAACTAAATTAAGATTCTTTATGGGATTTGTGATCTTGCACTAGATTACTTTTTGGTAATTTTCGAATTGAATCGAATGCACATATATCTCAATAATATGCATGTAATTTATAATTTATTAATCTTACTGATTCATTACTGTTCATTAGATTATGGGTTTCTCAATTATGGATCGATTTTTCTGATTTTTTTGAATTGTGATCAGTTCTGCGATATAAAGAATATCTTTCTTAAATAACCAAAAGCTATTGAATTCCCACTGGCTTAGAAAATCGAGAAAGAATAAAGATAATTATTTGGAATTAACTTCAATTTTGAATCCCTAATATAAGTACAGCATTATAGTGAACAGTCTAAATACTAGTATTACACAATATTTCCAAATGCTCTATTTAGTTTAATCTAAAAATATACTATTTATAGCCCTTTGTATTTTAAACTAGTTCTTGACATAAATATGTAAATTGTCTAAACACAAATGAATTTGAAAATCTATTGTTTTTGTATTTACCCTAGAGAAATCTTTACTAATTTATTCTAACGCCATTTAAGATCATGTAAAATTTCTAAATTTCTTTTCAACTAGCGGTACAACAAACAAAAGCATACCAAGATTTTAATTTATGATGAGTAAAATTGAGAGTAAGAATATCGATTACAAAAGAAAATTCTTTATATAGATTTTATAGTACAACTTTTTTAAACCCAATCAAAGGTAAATATAAATTAAAAGCCTGATATTTCGAATAGTTAAATAGATTAAATACAAGTTTTTTAAAACTTGGATTTTAGTTTTAAATTTAAATTAATTTAATTTTATAATATTGTTTAATTTACAGTAACAAGATATATAATATTGATAACACAACACAAATTTCTAAATATAGCTAAAAAGATAATATCTTTAAAGTTTTAAGAATTTTATGAGCCACCATAAAATAATTTTCACCTATTTAACTTCTAACATCATGTCTAAATATATCTATAAGATATATCTAACAGGTACGCTCTCAAAACGTACCTCCTATTTAGTACTTTTATTATGATTATTTTTTTCTGTGGCAAAAAAAAAAAACACTGAGTCGTTATAAAAACCTTAAATGACAACAATACAATTATCTTTCTAAGACGACAAGTACAGTAAACAGAAGATAAATAGACAAATGAAAACGTTTTGAAATGCAAACAATTTGTTTTTCAGCATATTCAAGCAGCCGAAGAATAAAAAAATACAACTAACAAAACTAAGTATATAAATGCAAACAAAAAACAATTTAGATGCTAAAATGTTGGCAAAAAAAAAAAAATACAGAAATACAAAAAATTGCTTACGTTTTTAAAATACTACCATTATTATTATAATAAGTACTCGTGGAGGCATACAATTTAAGTTTTATGTAGTTTTTTTTTTGTTGCTTATTTTCCATGTATATTAACGATTGCGAGTACTAAACTTTAGAGTAATTGCAAAAATCTACAAAACGTCGCTATAGAATTATACTGACAATATTATTGTTGTTGCTGTTTTTGTCATGTTTAAGATAATGCATGTGATGTAGATACCCTACAGTAGGGATTGTTAGTGTTTGAGGTGAAATGAAATTCAATAACATTATATCTCTCCATGACTGATTCTTAGCTCAACAAGCGAAGTATTAACGTTTATTTTTTTATCGTTCTTTATTGGGGAAATCCAAAAAGAATTATTACAAGAACAAAGTACCATAAATCCCTGTTTTTGGTACTTCAATCAGAAACATACATACATAAGCTTAATTTCAAAAGTACCAACAGAAGTTTTAAAGGGATCTTAATATACTGAGGAGCATACATACCCTGCAAATAATATTGGACTACGTGATCCATTTTAAATGAAATGGAATAATAATGGACTAATTACAACATGGTCCAATGTAATGCAAGCATGGACTATGTCATTGTTAAACAAGAGTTTGTAGTTAAACGACATACGATTGCAAAGCAAATCCACTGTTGTAGCCCATGGACTAGTTTTAATAGTACTCCATTGGGTTTTACAAATATTTTCGTATTAACACAAAACTAATCCACTGGGGAGGTCCATGGAATAGTTTTAAGACTACTCCGCTGGGTTGTATGGTCCAGTCCTATGACATCGTAATGTTAAATAGACCAAGTTTTTTCAATACATTTGGGTGACTTTTGGAGCTAGTCCTAGTCCCTTATGGTCAAGCCCGACCATATAATACCCTACACTAAGTAAAAGAACAAAAACATTTTTCTTTTAAAATTTCAATAATTTATCTTTTTGAGTGATTTTCGGAAGTGGGCCTTATATTGGAGCTATGACCAATTATGAACCGATCACCATGAAATTAGGTCGTGTGATTTATGTCTATATGAAAGTTAACTATGTTGAATTTTGTGTGTATACCAAAATTTTTAAGCGATTTATGCACGTTAAAGTGATTTTCGGAAGCGGGTCTATATGGGAGCTATGACTAATTATGGACCGATCGTAACAAAATTTGGTGACATGATATAAAACTTATTTGGAGCGCAATTTGTGGATATACATATATAAATTTAAAAATTATTACCGATAAAGCCCAATTTCGGAAGGACATTTGTATGGGGGCTAGGAGAAATAATGGACTTATTTCAGAAAGTTTACATGAACAGCTATCCAGCCATCCAGACGGACGGACGGACATCGTTTAATCGACTCAGAAAGTGATACTAAGTCGGTGTAAGTGATTCGAAGTAAGGTGGGTGTGAGACTAATATTTTTGGGCGTTACAAACTTCTGCACAAACGCATTATACCCTCCCCACTATGGTGGTATAGGGTATAAATATATATTTTAATTGCCCTTTCTTTTTTCTTACTCCACATTTTCTCTCATTGAAGTAAAATAAATGATTGAAAAAGTAACATTTTATCATATTTAGTACTTCTTCTATTGATAAAGAATATTAAAAATTACCATCAAAAAATTATGTTTTAAAGTATCTTTCTAGTTTCTTAACCCACTCAGCAATATTTTGATCAAATTTAGTACTTTTATTTTCATTGATTAAGATTAATCCAAAAGTACCATCAGAAGAAACCAGGAAATGTGCATTTAATTTGTATCTGCTATCTTTTGCTTGGTTCATTTATACAAAAGAATCAAAAAGTACCATAGGTACCATTACTCTTCTTTTTTTTAGGTTTAATAGATTGAGAAAAAGCTAAAAATATTATTAGAAAAAAAAAAATTACACTTATTTACACTTTGGGACTTTGATATGTTATCACTTCAATATTACTCACTATTTAGGAAAAATAAAAAAAGTACCGCTTTAATGAAAAAAGAAATAGAATGTACCGGTTTTTGGTCCACTTCATTTGAATTTGTTGAAGTCATTGTGGTGAAAGTGTATATATACTGGTATATGCAGGTGTATGATTAGAAAGCTCATTGGCTTCAGAAAAATTAAGTTTAAAAAAGTTCCAAACTGTCTTGAGGTATTTGCCCTAATCTATCCTTTTGTGTTCGAGTTTCAATTTAATTTATGAATTACTTTTGCTGCAGTTTGTGTAGCCTACGTTTCAAGTTTACTAGTTTACAGACAAATTAATTTCGCAAGAAAGTACTAATCAGACAGAAAAGGTACCAAAGTGGGGAATATAGAAAAACCTTAAAAAAAATTTAAACATAGATTCCTAGAATTACACAAAATTAAACTAGCAGGATGATGTGTAATTTTAGGAATTTTGTTTTAAATTTTATCTTTATTGGCTCATTAATTTAGAATAAAATACAATTTTTCTATATTCCCCATTTTGGTACCTTTTATGTCCCCATAACAGTAGCCAGAAAGGTTAAACAAATAAGAGTCATCAAAGTTGAAGTCACCTTTTCACCTTCGAAATTTGAGCTATCCAGGTTGCTAGTTCCAATTAATATTTGTGTGACTCAAGGAACATTTTATGCAGAAAATATGAAATTAAATCAAATTTCTTCGAATAGTCAAATTTATAAAAAATACCTAATCTGTTTTCATTTTGTATTTATGTAAACATTTTTGTCTTATATCTCAGTCATATATAGGTCAACTTTGCTGATTTTGAATACCAAATTATCATGACTATATTTAATATTAAGAGTATGACAAGGAAATGCGGCATTTTTTTAAATTTTCAGTTTTTATTTTAAAACATTTGTACAATATACATTTATTCAATGTATTGAACATTGTTAGGAATAATCTTTTCCATCTTTCTGGCAATATATGGATTCCGAGCCAAAGGAAATGATCATCTTTTGAGGTCAAGAACGAATCAACCAATATCGTATACTCTGTTCCAAAGTGAAGCGTATTCCAGAGAGAGCGTTATGCATCGATCGAAACAAATAATGGTCTGACTGAGCAAGGTCTAGACTAAAAGTAGGGTAAGGAAAAACTTGCAAACGACTTCTTTCTAAATACTTTTTAACAAGTATTTCATAATAAGTCCGGGCGTTGTTTTTCGGCAAATTTTCGCTTCAAAAATATCACTTGCATGGTTTGGTAAGATTTCAGCAGCTGATAATAGATAGGACCCTTTTGCTCCAAAATACCGAGAATTACCTTAGCGCCATGGATATTTGGATTTGGTGTCGATTCGTCTGGTTGGCCGTGCATCACGTACGATCTCTTACGCTTCGGGTTATCGTAATGGATCCATCTTTCATCGCATGTAATCATTCGGTGCAAAAATGATTTTCTTTTATATCATTCAAGCATAATTTCGAACATGCAAATCGCCTCCAATTCTTGGACTTAAAACTTTTTTTGGCACGATCTTTGTTTCCACTATCAAAACTATAACTCTGAACCACAAACCATCTCACATTCACCATAAGCTTTGGTGAGTAATCAGTGCGCTTCAGCGGCATTTTTTGTTTTCAAATTAAAGAAGTAAAGCAAAACTTCCCGCATATGACGCTATGTTGTTACAAAATTCGACATTTTCGAAGCAATAACAATAAATAAAGTTGCAGATTTTCTCGTTTTAAACCAAAAATAATTTAAAAAAATCATTATTATTGAATCCTTTTGGAGGGTGAGGAACATGCGATTTAAATTCGATGTCTCTAGCTTTGAGGTTCACTCAAATAAGGGTTAAGATGCGGAACAAAAGACAGTGAAATGAAAATAAGCACTGAACTACGAATTTATATTCTTAATAAGGTGGTAAATGTTACCGTATATCAATAATGAATGATGTTGAGGGGACAGTCGAGAAAGTAGTTGATTTTTCAAATGCTTATTTTGCATTGATCTTTCAATCATTGTCGAGTTATAGTCAATTTATTTTCCATTTGAATAGAGTACGAGTTAGGTTTATATGATAATTTGTTCCAACATTTTATATTAGACCAGGCTCTGATCCAGGTCAACCATATGGGAGGGCGGGAAATTATAGTAAAACTTTCCGATTTTTGGGGATAATTTCCTTTATTACACCGCGCCTGTATTTAACTAACCTTCAATTATGTCGTCTCAGAATCACCATCTTGTCTATAGTGGGATATTCGATCATGTAAATTTTGATCAGTCGTAACAATAACAACCTAATTTTCATGTTTGACAAAACGTAGGGAAATCATTATGAATCATTATACATTTTTTCATTGAAACAGTTAAAAAATCATGGTTTTAAAATTCTCAACTGTATTATTAATAGAGTGTACTTGATTTTCGTCCTCGTCCATTGTATTTTATAATAAAAAGGGCTCATTTATACCTTATAAAAATACTTAACAATTTGCATTATAAGAAACTATTAAAGTTTTTTTTTTTATATTTAAAAGAAAAATCTAGAAATTTTAAATCATTTGTTGTTTTTTTCTGTTTGTTCTATACATTATTATTGTGTTGCATAAATTCTATTATTTTAAAACACGTATGAATATAAAATAAAAAATAAGCAGCAGCAGGCAGCTACAAAAAAAAATAATAGTTTAAGCTCATCATCATGATAATTTACATGTTCTTTTGTAAGAAACAAAATGCAAAAACAAAACACATTACAGTTTTTTTATTGCTGTTTGTTGTATAATGTTTAATTGTTTTGTTGCAAGTACTAGAAGTTGTATGAATTGTGTGAAATTATTTTGCATAGATGTATCATTTACACATCTTGATGTACTTGTATTTAAACGGATGGACTTACAAACAAACATATCTTCAGTCTGTCTGTTAGACTAACTGTCTGTCGCTATATATTTACTTACATACATATGTATCTACCTATCTTTTGCTGTATGTAGGTAAAAAAATTTAAATCTTAACTTCATTAGTGTATAAGAGTTTATGTTAATTAACAGCAGCACGTCCGGACAATTTTTGCTTCTATGGAATTAGCCTTGTATGTGTCATTTATGCTAAAACAAGCAAACAAAAATAAGCAATATACAATAAAAAATAATTTTAATATGTATATTTCTTGCTATTTTGTTTATTTCATTGTGTTTACATGCTGAATGTAGGTTGTCTTTAGTACAAGTACGAGTGTTAATTGTAGGAAACAGAAATTATTAAAATTTCAAATAGACATTTTTACTACTGTATAAAATAAAACATACTTTGTACTTGTATTACTTTGCGAAATTTCAGCTGAAACAATAGCCTGGCTGCTGACAGGTTTTGCTGTATAGTTTATGCAAAACCTGACAACTTTGCTTTTGAACTTTGTTGGCTTGACCATTAAGTGGGTCAGTAACGATGGGATTACTTAATGATAATTCATCTTTAGTTATCTTAATGCAATCTGGTAATAAGCCGTTTTTTATTTTTTTTAGTTTCATAAAACATAATTTGAGTTAAACAGTTTCAAAAAGTCAACAATTTTCTATAGAAAAGTTTGTGTAAAACATACTTATTTTCTATATAGAAAATTTTGTGTGTAAAACACACTTATTTTCTATATAGAAAATTTTGTGTGTAAAACACACTTATTTTCTATATAGAAAATTTTGTGTGTAAAACACACTTATTTTCTATATAGAAAATTTTGTGTGTAAAACACACTTATTTTCTATATAGAAAATTTTGTGTGTAAAACACACTTATTTTCTATATAGAAAATTTTGTGTGTAAAACACACTTATTTTCTATATAGAAAATTTTGTGTGTAAAACACACTTATTTTCTATATAGAAAATTTTGTGTGTAAAACACACTTATTTTCTATATAGAAAATTTTGTGTGTAAAACACACTTATTTTCTATATAGAAAATTTTGTGTGTAAAACACACTTATTTTCTATATAGAAAATTTTGTGTGTAAAACACACTTATTTTCTATATAGAAAATTTTGTGTGTAAAACACACTTATTTTCTATATAGAAAATTTTGTGTGTAAAACACACTTATTTTCTATATAGAAAATTTTGTGTGTAAAACACACTTATTTTCTATATAGAAAATTTTGTGTGTAAAACACACTTATTTTCTATATAGAAAATTTTGTGTGTAAAACACACTTATTTTCTATATAGAAAATTTTGTGTGTAAAACACACTTATTTTCTATATAGAAAATTTTGTGTGTAAAACACACTTATTTTCTATATAGAAAATTTTGTGTGTAAAACACACTTATTTTCTATATAGAAAATTTTGTGTGTAAAACACACTTATTTTCTATATAGAAAATTTTGTGTGTAAAACACACTTATTTTCTATATAGAAAATTTTGTGTGTAAAACACACTTATTTTCTATATAGAAAATTTTGTGTGTAAAACACACTTATTTTCTATATAGAAAATTTTGTGTGTAAAACACACTTATTTTCTATATAGAAAATTTTGTGTGTAAAACACACTTATTTTCTATATAGAAAATTTTGTGTGTAAAACACACTTATTTTCTATATAGAAAATTTTGTGTGTAAAACACACTTATTTTCTATATAGAAAATTTTGTGTGTAAAACACACTTATTTTCTATATAGAAAATTTTGTGTGTAAAACACACTTATTTTCTATATAGAAAATTTTGTGTGTAAAACACACTTATTTTCTATATAGAAAATTTTGTGTGTAAAACACACTTATTTTCTATATAGAAAATTTTGTGTGTAAAACACACTTATTTTCTATATAGAAAATTTTGTGTGTAAAACACACTTATTTTCTATATAGAAAATTTTGTGTGTAAAACACACTTATTTTCTATATAGAAAATTTTGTGTGTAAAACACACTTATTTTCTATATAGAAAATTTTGTGTGTAAAACACACTTATTTTCTATATAGAAAATTTTGTGTGTAAAAAACACTTATTTTCTATATAGAAAATTTTGTGTGTAAAACACACTTATTTTCTATATAGAAAATTTTGTGTGTAAAACACACTTATTTTCTATATAGAAAATTTTGTGTGTAAAACACACTTATTTTCTATATAGAAAATTTTGTGTGTAAAACACACTTATTTTCTATATAGAAAATTTTGTGTGTAAAACACACTTATTTTCTATATAGAAAATTTTGTGTGTAAAACACACTTATTTTCTATATAGAAAATTTTGTGTGTAAAACACACTTATTTTCTATATAGAAAATTTTGTGTGTAAAACACACTTATTTTCTATATAGAAAATTTTGTGTGTAAAACACACTTATTTTCTATATAGAAAATTTTGTGTGTAAAACACACTTATTTTCTATATAGAAAATTTTGTGTGTAAAACACACTTATTTTCTATATAGAAAATTTTGTGTGTAAAACACAATTATTTTCTAAAGAAAATTCTATAGAAAATTGTGTTTTTGACACAAACATTTTCTATAAAAAATTTAGAAAATTTTTGTATAAAACACAATAATTTTCTAAAGAAAATAAAAATTTTTGTATAAAAAAACAAAATTTTCTATAGAACATTTTTATGTATAAATACACAATTTTCTATAGAAAATTTTTGTGTGTAAATACACAATTTTCTATAGAAAATTTTTGTGTGTAAATACACAATTTTCTATAGAAAATTTTTGTGTGTAAATACACAATTTTCTATAGAAAATTTTTGTGTGCAAATACACAATTTTCTATAGAAAATTTTTGTGTGCAAATACACAATTTTCTATAGAAAATTTTTGTGTGTAAATACACAATTTTCTATAGAAAATTTTTGTGTGTAAATACACAATTTTCTATAGAAAATTTTTGTGTGTAAATACACAATTTTCTATAGAAAATTTTTGTGTGTAAATACACAATTTTCTATACAAAATTTTTGTGTGTAAATACACAATTTTCTATACAAAATTTTTGTGTGTAAAACACAATATGCGCGACCTTACTTGAAATCCCTGAGTGTTTGCAATATCAAAAATTTAATTCTCACATTATGTCAAATTTTTATTATATTGTTAAATATATTTCAGATTTTGTTTAATGCTCATAATTGTACAATTTTGTTAAACAAAATATTTATTTAACTCATTAACAACATATTTTACTAAACATTGTGTTGAAAAACAAACTTGTTTTTTTTTTCAATCATTTTCAATACCACAAAAATTCACCTGTATTCAACAAAAAAAAACCTTATAAAATTCAACAACTAATAAAATTGAAATTTGTTTTGAAGCAACATGTATTTATTGTGGCTATAATTTATGTATAGACGACAGTACCAAGAGACGGACATTTAACCGGTCAACTACCCAACATAGACATTGTTAATTTCTCATAAATAATTTTATATTTTATTACAATTTTTGTTGTTGGTTTATAGATATTAACTTGTATGTAAATAAGCTTTTAAAAAACTTGAGATTTTATTTAAATAAAAAACAACTAACAAGGCGAGTTTGCTTTTTTAAAGAAAGAATTAATAAAGTTTATGAGGAAAACCAAGAGATTCTTTATTTAAATATTTGAAAAATTAACAAAATTTAACAATAAAATATTGCTATAAATCATGTTGATTTGAAAACGTTTGTTTTTTTAATAGAATTTGCTTATTAATAGTTAATTAAAACATGAAACAGGAAACTTAAGAATTAACGTTTGTTAATTTTTTATTGTTTATAGTAAAATTTAATTATTTTTTTTTGAATATATTTTTAAAGACAATAAGTTAGTTGTGGTCAATCGAAGTAAAGATATAAAGAAATCTTTAAATAAAATTAGATATTATTTATTTTTATTTGATTAAGGTGGTAAGCTTATATATTGTAAATTTAGTGATAGAAAAATGGGTATAAATTCAAAATTTTATTACATTTTTAAAGTAAAATTATTATAATAACTAGTTGATCGCCCCGGTTTCGCCCGGTAGCATTTAATAGCGTTAGTTCTTCAAGTTTCTCCAACCCAGCACACGAGCCTGTTCCGAGTTTCCGGTTTTACCCGGATTTTTTTAATTTTTTTCTTTACAAACCATTTCCATTTTAGAAAACTTTATACTTGAACTAGGTTTTCTACCGTTACCTCTAAGCTATCGTTACCATAATAACTGCAATTACCGTTACCGATACAATACCGTTAATTTTAAATAATTTTAAATTATGAAAATATAATTTTTTATTTCAATAATTCAGTTTATGTAAAATCTAAAGACTTTTTGTGAACTTTATTAATTATTTAAGTTAGATTGAAATTACATTTACCGAAAAAACAACAAATACTGTAACTGCTAAAGTACTGTAACCGATATAAGCCAAAATACTGTTACTGCTAAGCTGCAGTTACCGAAATTATCCAAATTAGCGACACCGTTACCTTTTAACAGTTTCGAAATGTTAGGCAACATTGGTTTATTAACCCTTAATGAGATGGACCATATTTAACCATTTAAAATTGGATCTTTAAACTATGTTTGAAGTTTAAGCATTCTTCACTGATGGACAATTTTAAACGATCTAAGCTATCTATAGAGAAAGTTGTGTATAACAGAATTTTACATAAAAAAGTTTGTGTATAACGGTTTTTTCTATAGATAGTCTTCTTTATAACTAATTTTTCTCTAGACAAGTTTGTGTATAACAGTTTTTTAAACAGAGGATATTGTCGATAACAGTTTCTTCAATATAAAATGATGTGTATAACAGTTTCATCTATAGAAAATGTTGTAAATAACAGTTTCTTCTATAGAAAATGTTGTGTATAACAGTTTTTTTTATAGAAAATGTTGTGTATAACAGTTTTTTTATAGAAAATGTTGTGTATAACAGTTTCTTCTATAGCAAATTTTGTGTATAACAGTTTTTCTATAGCAAATGTTGTGTATAACAGTTTTTTCTATAGCAAATTTTGTGTATAACAGTTTTTTCTATAGAAAGTGTTGTGTATAACATGTGTATAACAGTTTTTTCTATAGAAAGTGTTGTGTATAACATATTCTTCTATAGAAAATGTTATATATAACAGATTCTTATATAGAAAATTTTGTGTATAACAGTTTCTTCTATAGAAAACTTTGTGTATAACAGTTTATTTAGGAAATAATATGTAGAACAGCTTCTACTATTGAAAATGTTGAGTATAGCAATATCTTCAATAGAAAATCCAGCGTGTAACACTATTGAAAATGTTGTATATAACAGATTATTCTATTGAAATTTTTGTGGATAACAGTTTTTACTGAAAAATTTTAAGTATAACAGATTCCTCTTCACAAAATATTGTGTTGAACTGCTTCTATTATGGAAAATGTTGTGTATAAAAATTTCGCCAATAGAAAATATTGTGTGTAACAGTTTTTCTATAGAAAATTTAGTTTTTGTCAGTTTTTTTGTATTGAAAATGTTGTATATAACAGATTATTCTATAGAAAATTTTGTGTATAACAGTTTATTTTAAAGAAAAGTTTGTGTATAAAAGTCTATTCTATAGAAAATATTGTGTATAACAGTTTTTTCTATAGCAAATTTTGTGTATAACTATTTCTTCTATAGAAAATGTTGTGCGTAAAAGTTTTTACTTTAGAAAATTTTGCGTATAACAGTTTTTACTTTAAAAAGTATTGTATATAACAGTTTCTTCTAAGAAAATATTGTAAACAATTTTGTTTATAGCAAGATTTTCTATAGACTTAGAATTATATTTCAAAAAGCTAACCGATTTTATTACCCACCTTACTTGAGAACACATAAAGTAATTATTTCTAAATTAATATAATTAAACAACAATACATTATATTTCTTTTTTTTCTCGCTTTACAAACTTTCATCATATTATAAATATGTTTGGCATGATAAAGATGATATTCATACTATATCACAAATACTTCTCTAACTCGATCACTTAAATACTCACTTCGCTAGCTAACTCTCTGTTGACTGACTGACTCACACACATCATTATTAAACTATGTTAAAAATTAAAGAAATCTTAACAGACGTTACTTACGTCTTACCCAAGATCACATAGATCATTATGAAAAGCACAAAACATTATAAAAAAAAGAAATCCCTTACAATTCATACTTCTAATCACGGAAAGCGCATCAAGTTAAAGAATTTCTTCTACTTAGCGCATAAACCGACGACTGGACGGACAAACTAACACTTTGAAAAAACTTACTTTTCTAAGACAACAAAATAATGAAATAAAGAAAAAATATCTCATCAGCTGGTAGAGAAATAGTTAAAAAAAAGCTGTTTGTATGTGCAGGTGCAAAGATGCCATAACTTAGTTAACCCTCAAAACTATTTCTAACACTAACTATGCCATCCATCAAAAGGTACTTCTTTTATTTTATTTTTATTTTTTTTTTTCAACTTTTTTGTTCTCTTACACATTTCATCCATAATTATCAGCGTGAGTACTTAGAATCTTTGGAGGCAAAATAAAAAAAAAAAAAAAAAAAAGAAACTAAAAACGTACAAAAAATCTTTATGAAAGATAAATTGTTGGAAGCATTTGAAAACGGATACCCTTTCATCTTAGCAATTAAATCTCATTTTTTTGTGTAGTTTTTTTAATATTTTTCTTCCTCTCTATTATTTTTAATACCATTATAAAAGTTTTCTAAGAATTTTAACAATGCATTGCAGTTTTTGCTGAACTTTTAGTTCAACAGATAATTATTTGATAAATAGATAATAGAAATTGATTTATAAATATATAATTATGAAGTTTATAATTTAACTGTATTTATTATTGTTATATGAAATGGAATAAAGTATTTATGGTGGTGAAAATAGTTGTATTTGAAAATTATTTTATAATTACAATAGTTTTGGAATGAAATATATAAATTAACACAAGTTTGTGATTATTATATATTTTTCTATATTAAAATTTATCCTTAAAGCTGTCAAATAACCTAAACTATTGGATAGAAATAGAGATGAAAGTGCAAAAAGTATTTTCCTTATAAAAATTCAGTAGTACTTTCTATCGAAAAATTTCTGTATAACACCATTTTCTATAGAAAATTATGTGTATTTCACTATTTTCGGTAGAGGATTTTGTGTATAACAGTTTTTTATAGACAATATTGCATATAACAGCTTTGCTATGGCGAATTTTGTATATAACATTTTATGTATAACAGTATTTTCAATACAGAGTTTTGTGTATAACAGTAGTTTTTTCTATAGAGAATTTTGTGTATAACACTATTTTCTATTGAACATTTTGTGTATAACAGTATTTTCTATAGAGAATTTTCTGTATAACAGTTTTTACTATATAGAATGTGTATAACATTTCGATAAAGAATTTTGTGTATAACAGTATTTTCTGTAGAGAATTTTGTGTATAATACTATTTTCTGTAGAGAATTTTGTGTATAACAGTAATTTCTATAGAGATTTTTTGTGTATAACATGAACATTTTGTGTATAACAGTATTTGCTATAGAGAATTTTGTTTATAACATTTCGATAAAGAATTTTGTGTATAACAGTATTGTCTATAAAAAGTTTTGTGTATAACAATATTTTCTGTAGAGAATTTTGTGTATAACACTATTTTCTATTGAACATTGTGTGTATAACAGTTTTTTCTATAGAGAATTTTGTGTATAACAGTTTTTTCTATAGAAAATTTTGTGTATAATACCATTTTTTCTATCGAGAATTTTGTGTATAACAGATTTTTCTATTGAACATTTTGTGTATAACAGAATTTTCTATATATAATTTTGTATATAACAGTTTTTTCTAAAGAAAATTTTATGTATAAAACTACTTTCTATTGAACATTTTGTGTATAACAGTATTTTCTATAGATAATTTTGTATATAATAGTTTGTGTGTTTAAGACAATTGGGCTGAAGATTTGACTTTTTTTGACTCAATTATATATACAAGTTATTAAAGAAAAATCTTTAATTTCACTTAATTTTAATATCAATAATTACATCAGTTCTTCGAGGAAACATTACTCAACAAATAACATTCTTAATTGCACTCTGTTAACACTATTACCATAACTTTAATTTTTAGCCAATATTTCTAACTAAAAGCAAATACTAATCTAAACCCAAACGCAATAAATTGACCTTCATAATGTTACATAATACTAGTATTAACAACTATTTATATTGTTTATTTTTTGTTTAACTATATTTACCAGATAATGCAATGCATTTTACCATTAACAACAAAAAACAATACCAAATAAAATACCAAAAAAATAAGACAAAAAAATCATTTTCATATAAAACAACACAGACAAACAAGAAATATTGAAAAAATATTTAAAATCAAACAAAAATAAAACTTAGAGGTGGTTGAGTTTTTAGCCTCAGCTGGCTGTTAAGTCATGAACTTCCATAACACTGTGGCAATCTGAAAAGAAGAAAAAAATATTATAAAGAAAACATCTAAAAAATAAAGACAAAATGCTGACTGAAAAGCAAAGAAAAATCTAAAATTATTATATGAGTAAATAACAATTGACAATATGAACAAATCAACAATTTTTTATTTACCACTAGTTTGGTTTTTTTTTCAATATTTTTGGTGTTGTATATATTTATTTAAAGTTGGGTCATAGGAGTTTTGTTTTTGCAGTACCCTACAGAATTTAAGGAAATGGTGGCAGGTTGTAATGTCTGTGAAAAGTATCATAACTGATATTATGCAACGGAAAAATCTTAAGGGATTGAAATAAATGGACAAAAATTTAAAAATATAAACCTGTGACATTTTGTTGGCTACACCATGATGTGAATTTTCTATGACATGAATCACTTATAACATGCCAGTTTTTAAAAATATGATACAATTTATTTGAGTTACATTCTTCATTGCCTTGGTATGTCATGTCGCGCATGGCATGACTTGACACAGCATGGTGTGACACAAGTCAATAATAGAAGAAACATAATATACATCACTCAATACATTAAAGGTCTTCATAAAATAAACTTATTGACCGGGAATACTTGTGTTTGATATCGTTGGAAAGGTAATTTGTTGTATAATACTGTGTAATTACAAAATAGTCCAATATCATGCTCTGGGAGTAAATTGTTTGATACGAACTGTTAGCTTAAAATTGAGTTTTTGGGGAAACTTTAAATATAAGTTATATATTAGGTGTATGACTTAAAAATGCGGGATTTTTTAAAATGTTCAGCTTTTATTTTGAAACATTTGTACAATATAAATTTATTCAAAGTATTGGCCATTGTTAGCTATGACCTTTTCTAATATTTCTGGCAACATATGGATTCGGCGCCAAAAGAACTGCTCATCTTTTGAGGCCAAGAACGAATCAAGCCAATATCGGATACTCTGTTCCAAAGTGAAGCGTATCCCAGAGATAGCGAAACAAATTGTATTCGGACAGGACGTGGTTTGGACTATAAAGCGGGTCAGGCAAAGCATCCCAACCACTTATTTTTAAATACTATTTAACAGGTATTACAATATGTGGCTGAACGTTTTCATGATGGAATATTGCGATGTCATGCCTGGCCGCATATTCTGGGCATTTGGGGCCCAAAGCTCGCTTTAAACGCATCAGTTCTGTCCGGTACAGTTTCCCTGTGATGGTCTGGTCAGATTTCTGCAGCTTATAATAGATAGGTTCCTTTTGCTACCACCAAATATAGAGAATTACCTTAGTGCCATGGATATTTGGCGTTGATGTCGACTCGGTTGGTTGGCCGGTCTTCGGATACGATGTCTTGCGCTTCGGGTTATCGTAATGGATCCATTTCTCATCGCAATTATTTTCTTTTATGGCGTTCAAACATCATTTCGGTCATGCAAAATAGTCTTTCAAGGTCTCTCGGCTTCAATTCGTATGGTACCCAATTTCCCTGCTTTTCGATGGATCCCGCAATGATTTTGCAAATTTTTGCAATCTTCATGTAGTAATGTCTCCAATTCTTGGTCTTCAAATTTTTTTGGTTGACCTGGGCGATCTTTGTCTTCCGTGTCAAAATCACCAACCATGTCTCGCATGTTGATACCGATAGAACACATTCACCATAAGCTTTGGTGATTAATCTGTATGCTTCAGCGGCACTTTTTTTTCAAATTAAAACCGAATTCGCGTGCTTTTAATATTCCATGTCTGAGGTTCCCTACTTAGGTACTCAACATCCCGTTCCTGTGTTTTTTGTGTCCGTCAATAAAACTTGAACTCAAGTGATCCTCTGTGAAGCCTTTATAAAATTTCATGTCGTATGATCGGACATTTGGTCGATTTATTTCCAAAATATTTTGCTTCTGTCCCATTCTGCTATGTAATAAAGATCAAATGAGATCATTTCAAAAAATAGTTAAAAAAGAGAATAATTTAGGCGATCTTAACGATTCCATTCGTCTCTTTGTTGAAATCAACTTTCTTAAATTAAAAATATTTCAAAAACATTTCTTTATCGGCTATGCTTTCGAGCATTTTAGAAGCCCACATCTCTCAGAAATAATCTCTTTCAGTTCAATAAACTTTTCGATTTACGATTAATTAGTTATAGTTCTTTTAAGTCGTGCTGGTCCCAATACTCCCAACTTGTCTTGTCTAATATAAAGTTACCACATACCATGGAAGTAGTTTTTCCTTTATTTTTTCTTACTTAAACTCATATTTACACAATGAACTGCCAGAAATTATACAGAAAACAAACCCAACCAAACCAAAAAAATCATAGACAAATGTCTTAGCCAAAGTTAGATAGACTGGTTGTCTACCCATAACAGACATTCATAAACAGCAAATGGAAAAACATTATAAAATTTTTGGTTAAAAACTCAAACAATGCATTTTATTTTTTTTTTGTTTATACTATTTGTTTATTAAGTTTTTTTTTCATTCGTTATTTAGTATTTTGGGTTATAGTGTTATATTGTTATTTGTGGTATTTTGGCCAGATTTGTAAATATTTTTTTTTCTGCTTTTGGTCTTACTATTACAGCACAGTGTAAAAGTTTCTCTAAGTCTCGACTGCTGCTATTCATGGTGTTTTTAAAAATTGTTGGTTTATTCCGCCAACAACTTTGATCTATAAAGGTTATCAAGAATATACAATCATTAAATATTCAATACAACATTTTTCTATATTTTTTTTCTTTGATTCTTAGTATAATTGTAATAGTTACAATGTAGAAATGTAAGAATAAGAATCCAAATGAATTCTTTGTAACAGGTTATAGTTGAAGATTTATGAACAAGCAGAATAGGATTTTTGTGAATTTTTTTTTTTCAAATAAATATAAAATTTTAAGTATTCCAAAAGGTACAACCTAGAATTAAAGAACCGGCAAAAGAACTGGTTCCATAATTGGTTCGGCGGGATTGAGGGCCGGTTCTAGTTCTACCAATTTATAAGAAAGCTCAGTTTCCTTTAATATGACGATGTTTTTGGAAGGGGTAAATTGGCAGCTTTTAGGCACTTAGTGACCGATCACGGAACTTATCCAATAGCAATTATCGCATTTTGGATATTATTTATAATACTATTCATAAAAATTTATCAACATTAACTGATTATATCACGATTTACCATCAATAACATATTTATCTTTATATGTTTGTATCTGTATGTCATCAAATTAGTTTATTTTTCACATATTTTACACAAACATTTTGGTTTTGAGTGTGCTGACATAATACATATTTTAGGCAGAAACCAAAAATGCTGTTCCTAGTGAAAAAAACATATGTGTGGAAAACCACACAAGAGGGTAAGCAACGTAATTTTTTAAATATCTCGACATAAAAATTTGTTTTGAATAAATTAATGAATTTTCTGTGCGAAATGAATGCGGTTTTCCTGCATGAACATCGCATATCAATTATTTTTTAAAATAAATGAATAGAAATATTAATTTTGTATGGTTCCCCACACAAGGGTGAGCTGTGGTTTAAAAGTAATTGATAAATTGTCAACATTTTGCCACATTTGGACAAGTGAAGTAATATGTTTTGTTTTCACATGTAATAAGGACTAGTGGGTATAAAATAATTGACACAAATTTCCCGCTGAGTATATTTAAAGGATTCTAAAATTATTTTGTTTTATTGCTACATTTTAAACTAAACCCTTGTTAAACTACATACATAAATAAATTGTTTGTCAACTCAAAAACATTCAACATAAATTTTATTATAAATCCTTCCCTCTCTCTCTTTCTCTCTCGTTAGGACCTAAAATCACAACCCATCTAAACTCATATAAATATCATCTATGCTCATATCATTACACTCATATTTCATATTTTCTACATGATCATAAGACATTTACCGCACACGCAGAATTTTTTTTTTCATATTGAGTTTACCAACTTCCCTCAGTTTTGAGACTTGCAATAAGAATTCTCTTCATAAGTATGTTTTGTGTATAGATATATAAATAAAGTATGATGCTTCCAAAGTATTCTTGGTAATTCCGTCCGTCCGTCCTCTGGTGGCTGTTCGGTTCTAAACCCTAAAAAAAAAGTAAAACAAAATTAACATACAACGCATTAAGAAAATATGAAAATAAATAAAGTAAAAGTGTATAAAAATAACAAGAAAACCAGAATATAGAATCTTTTTTTTATATTTTGATTTCTTTCGACTGAATCCTCATGAGTATAATGTGACCAAAATAAAATATTAAATAAAAAAGTAAATCAGTAGACCTGGTTGCTGGTTGTTGTGTCGCTCTGAGTGTATAAGTTTACTCATAAGGTTGGGCAGAAATTTAAGGGAATTGATTGCTTGTTTGAAAAATAATGATTTATGGGAATAATTTCAAAAATTTCTAGTGAGAATAATTGTGTAGCTTAAGGCAATTTGCTATACTCAAATATTTCACGATCTGCTATATTGTGTCAATATGTTGTCTTGCATTGCTGTGACATCTCTAAAACATTGTCATGTTATGTCATTGCATTGCAACAACATTGTTAAGATGTGACGTGAAAAACTCAAGATTTGTTGGAGTTGATATTCTCCAGTTCAGTAGCATCTATTGAATTGCAGTTTACAAATGTTGAATTTTGGATATTTAAAACAATCTGTTAAATTATTAAAAAACTACGTACACAGAAAAAAATGGTAAAAGTTATTAAGTATTTGAAAAAAAAATTCTCTTTCCCAGCAACAAAACAGCATGTAAAATTTTATTCTCCTTAACCCGACATTACCTCTGCCATCTACAAACACAAGAGACTTGCGCAACTAAATTGCCTAGTGTGAAAGGGGTCTAAGGATTTAAAGTGGTAGCATAAATTTAAAAAAGTTAAACAATTTACTTGAATTGAGTTCGTCATTGTTTTTGCATGATATGTCCAGCATACTTTAACAACACGGCATGACTTGACATGACATGGTATGACATTAATCTATATTCAGAGCGATTTATTACTATTATATGCTGAAGTTTATTTTTTTTAAAAAGAGTAGCGACACTCAAGCAGTTAAAGCCTATATATTAATTATGTTAATTTCTTTGGAAAGGGGATAGATAGGAGAAGAAAAGGTGGTAGAAGGAGGAGAAAGGCTTTTTCTTTGACGACTCTGTAATTTCAACCTAAATATCTCTTGAACTAAAAGGGATAAGATTATTTTTCACCGATATATTCAAGGAATAAATTTGAATTAACCAAATTTTGAGTAACTTTTAAACAGTTAAAGCCTATATATTAATTATGTTAATTTCTTTGGAAAGGGGATAGATAGGAGAAGAAAAGGTGGTAGAAGGAGGAGAAAGGCTTTTTCTTTGACGACTCTGTAATTTCAACCTAAATATCTCTTGAACTAAAAGGGATAAGATTATTTTTCACCGATATATTCAAGGAATAAATTTGAATTAACCAAATTTTGAGTAACTTGGCTCATTAGGGTCAAAAATAACTTAACTTTGACTATATGAAATTTCACTAAGTTCTTTTTTCACCAAAAAGCTCTTTTTCACAAAAAAAAACAGCTTCCTTGGGTCCATTCAGTATATCCTTTTGTGTTACCTGAAAATAGAGAGGGTCAGAAGAGATGAAAAGAGAGGAGGAAAGACAGACAAATGTTGAATATTTAGTAGAAATATAGAGAAAAAGATCAGATGAGGTGTAAGTCATTTAACGGATACTAGGTCACCGCGAGGAGATTCCCGTGTTTGGCGTGAGTAACTAATTGTTATTCCTTGTTGATGCATTCCAACTTCATATCCGAGAGTTCAGAAAGACTATTGAAGGAACGATATCCTAGAAATATAATGTTTAGATCTAGTAATTTAATGACAAAGAAGATGAAAAATTTGTCTGACCCTAATCATCTTTCTGATAGCTTCTACAGAAGTCATTACAGGGCAGACCAAGCCTTCTTGCATGATTGCCAAATTTGCAGTGTGCGGTTATTACCACTGCATTACTTAGTTGTGAGCATTGTAGTCCAAGAAGATAAGTTGTCCACCCTCGGTTTAATTGATTTCATATTATTCTGGTAATTCATACCCCCAACTTGACTGAACGAGATCAAAGTAAGATTTACTAATTCGCTGCTTGCGAATCCCCAATAGGAAATTTACTTCTCAGTTAGGTATCATGGCCCCATAT
This sequence comes from Calliphora vicina, assembly GCF_958450345.1. Lineage (NCBI taxonomy): Eukaryota > Metazoa > Arthropoda > Insecta > Diptera > Calliphoridae > Calliphora > Calliphora vicina. The sequence continues at coordinate 113,235,566 of NC_088781.1, read as the reverse complement.
TTTGCCAGATCATCAGCAACAAAGTTTCCTCAAATATTTCCGTACCCATATGAGTATGACTGTTGAATATCTCGCCATCCTATATAAGGATGCCCGTCATTCCTGAACTATGTTGGATGTTGTGTACACGCCTGTCAGAGATTTTATTGCAGCATGACTATGATTATATATACAAATTACCCTGCCCGATATCTTGTTAAAAGTGAGCCTTTTAGCCGCCCTTTTAATACCCGATATTTCATAATATTGAATAATATTACACAGAGAAAACAGATTCGTAGTAGCACCTTATTTTGTTGCCATCGAATGATTCGGTTGCACACATAGAATTTTTCGGCTCTATCAACATAAAGTCAGTTTATAAAGCAGAATTTTGGTTAATGCAACCGAACCTTCGTTATCCTTTCTAGAATTCTGTAATCACAACTGTAAAATTCTGTCGCTACGGTGGAATCATTCGATTAGCAACAAAGTAGGTTGCTACCACGAATCTCCGGAATTCTAAAAGATAATCTAATTCCATATTCTTGAATGCAGACACCTCCGCCAACTCGATATCTCTTTCTAGAGTCGTTTGTATGAAGATAGAGACTTGTTGTAGTGGAATTCCAGCCATTAATTGCATGTTGTATGGAATTGAGAAACCAAAGGAATGGCCTGGGAGTGCAATAATAAATACTATCTGGAATAATGTGTATACTTCCGATTATACTGGCGTGACCGCATGATCCATGTTTGCATGCTGCCGTTAATCCTGAAGGCCGTTGTAAATCCCATTTTTCTGGCCATTAGATCGACAGGGACCCAGTTTAATTATGCAAAGAGCAACTTTGTTGGAGTCGTTTTTAGGGATCCTGTTATCAGGATTGCCATAGTCTAGATCATTTTTTTGTTCAAACAATTTAATTCTGTTTAACATATTTTGATATATTTTAATCTAATTTTATAATTTCTATGTATAATATTTTCCAAGGTTATTTGAATTCAATGAGTTAACTCTTTAACCCTTCTGCTTTGTTAACACAACGTACAACCTAAATGCATACAGGGATGGACTGCTGACTGACTGCAGCAGAATATATACACTTCACAATATACTAATCTATACTATACTTTCTTGTATACATTTTCTATATTTAGATTATTACAAGTGTTGAGAAACATCTGATTGTGTACATACTTGTATTGTTCAAAGATTTGTTTAAAGAGAATAAATGATTTGTATTTAGATTCTGTTTTGTTATTTTTTTTTCATAAGTATTCTTGAGGTTAATGAAACAGTACATGAGACATCGAGAGAATGGGGGCTTTAATTGATAATAATTTATTACATCATTTATTTTTATAGCAATTCGTTATGTACAAAATGCAAGAGCTAAGCTACTAAATGCTAAGTAACAATATGAAATAATAAAGCTAAACTAGAGGGTTTTTGTTATTAACAGGTATAATGAAAAACTAGTGAATAGAAAATATTAGAAGAAATATTTTTAAAATAAATTAAAGCCTTACTAATGTTATTATAAACTTTTCAAAATTTAGTTAAATTCTTAGTTACCCTAACCAATATATCAAAGCTGCAAATGAAAATTTGAAATTTTTTCTGTCTGTGTATATTTTATAGCTGGCAGATAAAATGCAATTAGGCACAATATTTAACTACGTGATAAAAGAAATCTAAAGTTTTTTTTGTTTTAAATTTATCAAGATACTTGTAAATTTATTAAAATTTTTAAAGCTTGTTTATATTATTTAATTGTTTGTATACACAACTTTGAAACAAACTGCAAAATATTGTATATTTTTATAGCTATTGCACTACACGTCTCAAACTAGTGGGTGCTGCAGTATTTTAAGTGTAGGCTTTTTGCACAAAAATTTGCATTTAAATATTTGCTGTTACAAATGTGTGTGGTTTACAATTATTTACACAAAACCAAGGCTAACTTCAAAATAAACAGAAAAATATGCAAAAAATTTGCCAACAAAAACAATTTTAACAAAAATATGAAAACACCTCAAAAAGTCTGTCAAAAAAAAAAAAAAAACAAAATCGTATTAACTTGGTTGCTGTTTAAGCACGTTTTAAGATTTTGCTTAATTGTATGTAAAATGATTTGCAAATGTTATGCTGTTTTTTTTTTAATAATTTTTTGTTAATTATATCTTGTTTGTCTGCAATGATCAAGTTTTATGGCATTTTAGCACGTAAGTGTGATTATTAGCATTATTTAATAATCCAAATGTTCTTGGTTGGAAACTGAATAAATGCGACACAAATTGATTAAGCTGCTTTGATTAAAGTCATAATGGTAATCAGCTGATTTGTATTTAAAGTCAGATGTTAGAATCAAATTTTTAATGCGAAATTAAACAAAGTTAATCCTAGTTAAACTACAGTTAAATATAGTTAAACTACAGTTAGACCTAGTTAAACCACAGTTAAACCTAGCTTAATAACAGTTAAACGAAGTTAATTTACAGTTAAACCTAGTTAAACTACAGTTAAACCTATTTTAACTACAGTTAAGCCTAGTTTAACTACAGTTAAACCTAGTTTAACTATATTTAACCCTAGATAAACTACACAAACTTTCGAAAAAAAAAACATTAAAAATTCTAGGTTCCAATCAAATTATGAAAGAAAAACCTTGTTCAAATACAAATATTGGTAATTTATCATCCCAAAATTTAAAGAATATGAGAACAGGATTAACCCAGAGCAATTTTTTAAAGCTCTCTTTAGAAATTTCTCACATAATGTTTACATTTTGTGAATAAATATGTACTATTGTATCCAAGTAAAAAGTTTTTTCCTAAAAAAACTTAATTATTCCAACCTTAAACTTTTTTATTTACTACAAATTTATTTAATATTTTCCTCCAACAGCAATTAAAGTCATTTTAATATTATTTATGATATTTTTTTCTGCCTCTAACCTTGTTTCATTATAGGCTGTAAAAATAACCTTAATATTTTTTCCTATTAATCAAGTTTTTACAAACATTAGAGTCGACAATATTATTTAATTGAAATTTATTTAATTAATTTTCATTAATCCATATCTTGTTCTTAATTATAGAATTATTAAATAGCCTGTTTTTTCCTAACAAGAATGTTGTTCTAAGCCAATGAAGTATTTTATACATAAATTATTATTCTGACGTATTTGATAAATATTATTGGCGTAGCAAAATTATGAATTTTATATTTGTAAACAGCCGTTGTATGCGATTAAGCACCTTTAATTTAAATTATTTATGTTATTAATAAAAAAAAAGTTCTTAGACAATAAGGTATTGCCTTAAAATACTCAGGTGTTTTAGAAAATGTCTTAATCGTGCTTAATGGCGACATTAAACGCCCACCCTAGATGCTAGAGATTTGACAAGTATAATTTTTTGAAATAGTTAAGACAAAAGAAATTTAATGTATTGAAGTTTTAATAAAAATTTTGTAAAAAAATATTTTTAAACTAATTTTTTATAAAAAATTTTCCTTCAAAAGTTGCCTTTTGTAGAAAAGGGTACCTTTTTGTGGAATATATGCCATTCTGGGTTACAAATTTACCTTTTTAAAGGGTAAAGGTGTGTTTTTGATGAAAAGAAGGATTTTTTTTTGTGAAAAAATTAGCATTTTTGAGAAAAAGGTTGAATGTTTTTCAGAAAAAATTGCCTTTTTAGGAGAAAAGTTTTCTTTTTGATGAAAAAGGTGCCTTTTTGGTGAAAAAAGTACTTCTTTTGTGAAAAATGTTGCCCTTTTTGGTGAACAAGATACTTTTTTTTTAGGGGAAATGGTATCTTTTTGATGAAAAAGATGCATTTTTGGTAAACAAATGATGAATGTTTGTGGCAAAGGTGCCTTTTTGGTGAAAAACTTTTCCTTTATAGGGGAAAAGGTACCCTTTAAGGTAAAAAAGGTACCTTTTTAGGGGAACTGATTTCTTTTTAATGAAAAAGTGGCTTTTTTGTGGAAAAAGATACTAGTTGCCTTTTCGTCGAAAAAATTTGCCTTTTTTGGTGAATAAGGTACTTTTTCAGGGGAAAAGGTTTCATTTTGATGAAAAAGGTGCCTTTTTTCGGGAAAAGGTACCCTTTTAGGTAAATAAGGTACCTTTTTAGGAGAAAATGGTTCTTTTTGATGAAAAGGTGCCTTTTTGGTTAAAAACGGTACTTTTTTGGTGAAAAATGTGGAAAAGGTGCCTTTTCGGTGAAAAATTTTTTAGTGATAATATTCCGACTTGGTTGAAAGAAGAGCTTTATGCGGAAAAAATTTATCTTTGGTGAAAGAAGTATTTGGTTTTTGACATAAAAATGCTGGATTTTAAAAAAATGTTTAGCTTTTATTTTAAACCCTCAGTGTGTATAACTTTATTGCTTTTCGTGTTAGAGACAAATCCTTTCATGACTTCCTGGAGCAACATTCTCCGCACACAATGAGCAAACAATCAAACAGATTGTGAATCTGGGTTCGGCATAATCCAGATTTTCAAATGTTTTGGTTCAAACGTCCAGGTCTGTGCAGACCTATGAATAATTTGTACGTCAAGAAAAATTAAAAAACGAAACTATACATATAGAAGCTCCTTTCTATGTATAATGTAAGGGGTTTCACACATTAATAATGCATGTACATAATTTTGGTTTCATTGCATCTATTGCAAAAAGCCGTTTAGTTTACAGCATTCACATGCCAGTTATTCGCGCCTTAAATGCCAAATAAACAAATTTTCACATAATTTTAGGAGGCCTGAATATGTATTTCCATGCAAATCCCATATAGGTCTGCACAGACCTGGTTATACCGTTTAGCGCCAAAAAATCCTTATACCTCCGAGGGTTAAACAATTGTAATACATAAATTTATTCAAAGTATTGGCCATTGTTAACTATGACCATTTCCCATCTTTCTGGAAAAATATGGATTCCGTGCCAAAAGATCTGTTAAAAATTTGTAATTACTTGTTTTTAACTATATTTATTTATACTATTTTTGTTAAAAGTTAATATATTTAATTATTTTATTTAGTAGCTTTTATTAGCCATTAATGGCCCCTAAGGCTTGGTTATATAAATTGAAGAAAAATAAATAAAATATTTATTATACAAAAAAAAAAAAAAAGGTTTTAACAGATATTGCAACGGGCGTAGCGTTGTCATAATGGAATATTACGGTTTCATTTCTGACTGCATATGCTGGACGTTTTTTGCCCAATGCTAGCTTCGAACGAATCATTTGCGTTCGGTACTGGATCCCTGTCATAATCTGGCCAGATTTCAGTAGCTCATAATATTTAGAACCCTTTTGGCAACATGAAACACAGAGCATTACCTTAGAGTCATGGATATTTGGCTTTGGTGTCGATTCGGCTGGTTGCTCGCGCTTATCGTAATGGATAAATGAATTCGGTGAAAAATGTTTTCTTTTATAGCTTTCAAACATCATTTCGGACATGCAAAATCGCCTGTATTGTAAAAAATAGTACTTTGGTGGAAACATTTGTTTGAGAAAAAATTAATTTTTTTCCAAAAAAGGACTTAAACAACTACGTTAAAAATAACCTTTTAAGATTTCTAATAATTCACTTTTGATAACAAATGGCCATTTATGTGAAAAATAGTACATTTTATGGAAACATATTACTATTACGGCCTTAATTATATGGGAACTCTGGGATTCCAATTTCAGTCTTGTTTCTTTAAGTTATTTTGTTTACCACACATTGACATAACATTTTTTCATTGTTTATATTACAACTGCAATTTTTTTTCATTCTATTTTTTTCTTTTGTAAAATTTTATTCTGTAAAATGCAAATTAAACAATTGCCAATAATGTTTATATTTTGTGCTCATATGTTTAATGTTTATTGTTTAAACATATTTGTTTAGTTTTGTTGCAAATTTGCTGCTAAATAAACAAAGAATTATAAACAAACGTTGAAATTTCATTAGCTATTGTAAAAAAAATGTCCATATTCAAACATATTCGTAGCTTGAATACATATAAGAAGTAACAAAACATTTGTTTAAATTTAAACTGAATTTTATTTGTTTTGGTTTTATTGTTGCCTGTTGTTTCTTAGCTCATTTTGGCTCTAACTCTAATAACACATGTTTAATGTTGGTTGTTAATATTTTATTTTCTTTAACATTATTTGTACAATTATATATGTCAGTTTTAAGACAACAGCAGCCATAACATTCAAATGAGACTATTAAGCAATCGTTTGAAAAAACGATACATACATACATATATACATAAATATTTGTTTGGTATATTACCTCTGGCTGATTACCTACATCTATGAATTTGAAAATAAGAAAAGATCTTAAACGGTAAAAGACGACTTGAAATTACTCTTTGGGTGCGCTTAAAGATTAGTGATCCAATATTTAACGATATAAATGTCAACCAAAAAATGTATACAGATATTCAGGTATTCAGGAATATATTTTATTAGAATTTGTTAAAAATTCCTGATAACTCAGTATTTATAGTTCTAAAAGTACCAGCCATTTCTTAAATAGATTCAAAAATAGTCCACAGAAAATGTTCGCAATTAGAGGAAAACTGCTTTTTAATTTCAATCTACCATTATAGGAAAATACCGTTTTACTTCGGAATGACTTCCGATATCTCCAGAAGAGCATTACTTATGATGAATTTTGGTAATGATTTCACCGTCTTAAAGAAATGTCACTGGCCCTGAAATAAATAATGCCACATTATATTATCATTTAAAAGACTGGTCAGACATAACCGCTATCGAGTTCCTAAAATTATCACTTCATAGATCATATTAACTGTCATATTTTGGCCTCAAAACTCTCCCCATTAAGCACGTAGTCTCCGGTTCAGTATCCCTCATCTGCTTCCTGCTATTGAAGAAGTAGAATCATTCAGATCCATAAGCCCACACATATATCAAATCTATTTCGGAAGATACTCATGAACAAGTTGTATCCGTTGTTAATTGAAGACAATTGTATTCCGAATCATCAATCTGGATTTAGAAGAAAACACAGTACTATCGAATAAACCCATGGACTTTTAAATGTTGTAAAAAAAGCGTTTGAGAAAAAATATGTTTGTGCTATTGTCATCGATATTTATCAAGCGTTTGATAAAGTATGGCATAATGGTTTAATATACAATTTGAGTCAATATTACCCGTAAAGTCATTTAAGCTGGATTTCCTCAAGGTAGTATCCTAGGACCCTTTTTATACTTGACATCCAAACTCTCGCCATTAAGCATGTGGTCTCCAGTTAAGGTATCCTTAATCTACTTCCTGCTATCGAGGATGAAAACTCTTTAGTAACTCGCATGAGTTAATGATTCATAATAGATGCAGTTTGGACTACGGTGAAATACACAACTTCTTTTCTGCCGCAACATTGCAAGTAGCATCAAAGAATTCGCCGACAACACTCTTAATCACCAGAAAGTAGGAGACAGAGCTTAGTCTTGGAGTCGTAGTCGATGGTATCCAAATTCCGACTGTAAATCTCCCAAAATTGTTGGACGTCACTTTTGACAACATCTTAATCACCTCAGCTCAAGTCACTCACGCACAATTTGCAAATTTGTCAAAGCGCTAGCCGTTAGTATTTCGGATATAAATAAAGATAACTTCTTGGCTACCTACAAGATGATAGGTTTCTCTTATCTAGCATTGGAATATCATATACATACAAGAGGAAATGAATAATCTTATTTATGTTGACACAGTTTGAGTCTTCCTCCCCAAAAAAGTCTTGTTCCTCCCCAAACAAGTCTTGTGCGGGCTTAATACCATATGTATGAGGAAATTAAGATTCTCATTTATGGGACATCAGAGGAGTCATCCTACAGTTGGAGTCCGCGCAGTCCCTAGAACAAGTCAGAAAGAACATTTATTTGAACGAGGAGAACAGCAATACGTATACGGAAGATATGAACGACACTCATACAATGCCGCACTTGGAAGAAGGCCACACAGGAAATAACCGCCAGGATTATTAACTGCTGGTCCCGCATACAAGGAAACGAAACATAGTGTTGAGTTGACCAAACATTTCCTCCTCGGAGGAGTCTGTTTAAATACGACATCATACAGTTGGAGTCTCCGAAAGAACTAAAAAATAAGCAAGATTCGTGTTTTGCATGAAACAAGACACATTTTTTAAAGAATCACTTGATCTCTGCACATAAGGGGATATACATACACTTTCAAATATGGGAGTAAATATTAGTTCTTGCTCCCCAAGAGCTCTTTGGCATACCTGTCAGTTTGGCCTCTTTTGGTCCTTACAGTGTCAGCATCGCAACATGATATCTCCGGGTAGAGCAGCATAACAAACAAAGAGAACGTGCAAAAGATCTAGGCCTTACTTCAAATTCTCTTGGGGGTTGGGGAATAGAAATCTGTGTTAATGTTAGCATGTATTCAGATTATAGAAGATCTAAAGTTACAAACAAATTACTAAACAATGTATACGTCCCCTTTGAAAGTAGTTTTTAAAAAGTTTTTCTTTAAATATAAGAATACTAACACTAAATTGTACCAAAATTTATTATACATTAGGAAGGCCCACTTATATGGAGTCAAATATTTAAGTTTCTCCAAAGCTTATTTTTTCAAGTTTTTAGTAACTTACTCTTGTTTGAGTCGAAGGACTAATGTTTATGGTTTTTGGAATGGCATTTGAAAGGGAGCATTTCAAATTATTGAGTCTAAAATAAGAACAAATAGATTTGAAACGATTTAGTACATTAAGCAAATAATAGTAAAATTTCAATCTACCTTGAAACTTGGAAATAAATATTAATTTAATGATATTTCAATCAAAATTTTCCCAATTGGCCAGAACTTTTGACAATTTTACAGCAGCAAAACCATTATCGAAGGTTCGAGAACGCCTTTGAGAAAATTATCGAGAATTATTCAATATTGTGAAAAATATTTTAAAAAATTCCCGATCATTTTTGTTTGAGAATTATTTGCTTGTGTGAAGTTTCGTAAAATTTCGATTGTTTGATCTTGTTTTCATAGGTAGGTAGATCAGCCGATTTGTAAAAATACAACGAATAATTCATGTGTTAGATGTGATTTTTCAATTTATAAAAGTGTTTCTGTAGAATTTAACATTAAAATAAATTATTTGAATAGCATGGCTCTTATAGTGTTTTCATTAGCATCATTCTTTTCTTGGGCCATCCTACTAAATATCTACACACAACTGCAATATTGTTAACAACAAAAATAAAACAACATTTCGAGGTGTGCACATAACATTAATGAACAACATGCACGCTTTTTCAAACATACGACTACAAAATACCATGCTGCCAAAAAGCCGAAACAATTTACAAAAATACAAAATGTAAAAAAAATAAAATAAGAAATATTGAATACAAGCAAATTATCCATTCATTCATATCCACCCACTTAAAAATTTGTTTTCTTAACGTTGTGTTTTTTTCTTTGTATGCCTCAAAAGCGTTTTGGGTTATTGCTAAATTTTAAGTTGTTGTAAAATAAATGAAACCAATCGCATTTGCATAAAAGAGGAGCAACTGTGTGTAGCAGCATGTCAAACAAAAAGATTCAATTAAAATTTTAATTGAAAAAGAATTATTTTGTAATAACCAGGCGGAAAAAAATATGTATGTCTATACGAATGTGGCACATAAAAAATTGAAATTGTTTTGCTTTCAATTTTTGAGAGCAGAGTTGCGGCAGCAGCATTCAAATGCAGTTGCTATAATTGAAAATGTGTTCAGATGACAGAAGTGATGATGTGACAGGAAGGATTTTTTGTTTAAGCTGTCAAAAGATGGATGGAAATAAAATAATTCATTTATGTTGACATAATATTGTAGAAAATTCAAACATTTGTTAGAAATGCTTTTTAAACAATTAAACGAATATTAAAATAAAGAGCCCAGGAAAGAAAATAATCATCCCTGTTGACTTGTTTGCCTGTAATAGTTTTAAAAACTTGATGACAATCCCCTGATGCTTTCATAAATATTGTCAAATGACAGCAGGACTAAATAAGTCAGTTGTAAATACACTGTATTAGCATGCCTTAAGTTCTTCACGTAAAATCCTAAGCATATAAGAGAAAATTTATTTTTTACGACTTTTAGAAACGTTCTATGATTCTTGCATAAATATTCCGAAATGAAACCAGTAATAAATCTCGCAAATGTAAATACATATCATTGAAATGCTTAAATTCTTCAGCACTAACTGCATGAACAAATCAAAGCATACAAGAGAAAATCTTTAAAAAAATAATACTTTTTTTTAATGTTTAATGTTTGTTAATTTCCATGGCGTATAAAGCCTAGCGAGATGGTTTGTAACAATAACTGAAGTCTTAATAAAATGGATATGCTTACCTTATCTCATTCTGAATTCATGAATAATTTTTTGCGTGCATGACTTAAAATCGGGATTTGCAATAGATGGCACATCTTTGAACTCGGTTTTTATTTCTAATAACTTAGATGTCATTTTGAAGTATACATATTTGTCATTTATCCTCACTTAGTTATTGAACATTGTAGTGTAAACAGCTAAGTTTTTTCTGCTTCGAAAATGTCGAATTTTTATACCAACAAAGCGTCATATGCGGGAAGTTTTGCTTTAATTCTTTAATTTAAAAAAGAAGTGCAGTTGAAGCTTACCGAGTGCTCGCCAAAGCCGAGTGCAGAATCATTGAGAGCTTCTCAAGCAGCACTCTCAATATGTTTGAGAGCAGTAGGATTCATCGAAAAGCAGGAAAATTGGGTACCATACGAATTGATGCCGAGAGACCATGCATGTCCGATATGATGTTTGGACGCTATCAACGCAAATAATTTTTGCACGGAATCTATACATGCGATGAAAAATGTATCCATTACGATAATCCGAAATTTAACATACAAAATTTGTATGTTAAGCTCAGACAACCTGCCGAATCGACACCAAATCCAAAAAGTGGGAGCAAAAGGGTCCTCCTGAAGTATGATCAGACCATTACAGGGAACCTGTACCAAACAAAAGTGACTCGCTTGAAGCGAGGATTGGCCGAAAAATGCCCAGAATATGCGGCCACACATCAGACTATAATAGTCCATCATGACAACGCTCGGCCACATGTTGCAATACTTGTTAAAAAGTATTTAGAATGAAGTGGTTGGGAAGCTTTGCCTCACCCACTTTATAGTCCAGACCTTACCCCGGCCGACTACTATTTGTTTCGATCAAAGCAGAATGCTCTATCTGAGATACGCTTCACTTTGGAACTGAGTATCCGATATTGGCTTGGCCTCCAAAAATGAGCAGTTCTTTTAGCTCTGAATCCATATGTTGTCAGAAAGATGGGAAGAAGTCGTAGCTAGTTTAGTTTAGTTTGGAAGGGGTTTATACTATGTGCACTTCCACTCGGAGACCGTAAGTTTACTTGTGATTCCCTTCAAGAATTATGTAGTAAATAATTAAATATGGAGAATAAGAATCCAAATCTGCATGGGAAAAGAAACAGAAGAAACATTTTGTTACGGATTTGAACTCGCTGTAGAACGTCCCTTAAATAGCCAAGCTATTCCCCTGATAAAACCTAGTTCAATACAACAGTTTACAGCCAGCAAAAATACCGAGATATACTGAAATATTTTTCCTAGATATTTAAATGTATGACTCTGTAGTGTAGGGAAGTTTGACATAATATGTTCTACTGTCTCTAGCTCCTCTACAACCCCACACAACCTACAGAAATCCTGTGTGCCATTATCCCATTTGCTATGAAGGCCCCAATTGGTCACGCGGGAATTTTGAACCTATTAGCTCCGATTCTGATAGGGTTTTTAAAGTTAAAGTTAGCAGGATATACGCAGATGAACTAAATGTGCTGTGGTGTTGGATATGGTGCTTTCTGTGACGAACTTCGGATAGGTATCGTGGTATTTTTGTCTACTTATCATTAAACTCAGACAGTGTAAGAATGAGCTATCAAGGCTGGGTCGTTTATCTGACATTACTCTAGTCTGTGTTCCTGCGCATAGACATCACTATAGTAACGAACAGGCAGACGAGCTGTTCAGAAAAGGATCTGCTTTAAATATCTCCAATGTTGTTTCAATTTCAAGTCTACGACAAAGTTCTTTTTAGTTGCAGTCCGTAATATTAGAGATTCATATGCAAGATTTGAACGTACTATACTTACATCCATTTTACTATGGGGAGAATCCATATCAAAACGGACAGAAAACTGCTATTTTCGGATTTGACATCAAAATAGAAGAAATATTGAATAGTAAACTATGTACTTCATTTTATCTCCTTTTTATTTTGTATGCTTAGCTTATTTCATACAGTGTTTTTGCTGCATAGATTTTTAATAAATAAATATTTGAATTCTAACTTAAATTAACAAAATAATTAATTCTTTAATATTTATCTTACTTTTTCATTGCAGGTACGTAATAAATCTTTAAAATTTTTACTCAAAACACAATGAGCACGACAAATGTATGTATATAAATAAATTAATTAAAAAGATAAAAATACAAACCAAAAAAAAATTGTTGTTATCGTTAAACGAAAATAAATTTATAACACAAAAGTGACATTAAATTAAATATTGTCATGTGGAATGACTTAAACAAAAACAATCAAATAAATTTAAAAGGCAAAAATCAAATGGTCAAGAAACCAACAAAAAATAAAAGAGTGCTAAATAAAATATTTCTATAAAATACTATTTTTTGCTAAATGATCAATGAACTGACAAGTAGAGGAAAAAAAAACTTCAAAATAATAATAAAATTAATATTGATTGACGTTGAATGTCAATCAATGATATACAAATCATTTTTTCTAATTTATGAATACAATATTTTTCTCTCTCTCTACATACATATATTGGACACAATATGTAAATTAAAAATGTATTTAAAAGCTATTTATGATATGAAAAAATAACTATTTATATAAAAACGGATAAATCAATAAAAAAATAGTTTACAAAACATTTAAACAAATTTGTTAATTTTTTAAAAATTTCCCACAGTTTGTTAAACAAATTTATTTTATTTACAAAAAACATCTATTTTTATATATTTTTTCTATAAAATTTTTTTTTACAAAAGTAGGTTAATTACTCTCTTCCCTAAGAAAACCATTTATCAGAAATTTTTAAAAAATAATGAAATAAAATTTAAGTAGACAAATTTAACTTAAAAACCGCTAAAACCATTTTTAAAGTAAAAAAAACTGATGAACAATATAATATTGTTTAAATAAAAATTGTGTATTTGTCTACATACTGGTTAAATAAAAAAACAGCTGAAAAAAACATTTAAAAAGTAAACAACAAAAACCGCTTAAAATAACAAATTTAACCGCTATATGGTTGTTGAAGAAAAAAATATTAAAAAAATAAAAATCATGAAAAGCAACAGCAAGTTGATGAATTCGTATGAAAAAAGTAAACAATTTTGACACAGTTACGCCAAGTTAACAGCAAAAACCAACAACAATAAATAAATTACTGTGTATACAGATATAATACACTTAGAAAAATTACAAATTTTTTTAAAGTCTGAAACAAATTTTATGTATTAAAATCTTAAACAATTTTGATAAATATATGCAACTGAAGTAAGTATTTTGATTAAAAGGATATCTCATAATTTGCTTGAGTATTCAATGATATGTCAAATTCATTTTCTAATGTACAAAAAATCCTATGTACTTTCGCATCCATTGTGTCATACAGCCAATAATGACATATATGCGGAAAAGTCACTGCAGACACTACCCAGTACGAAAAATCATTGTAGACGACATTGTCTTTGATGATTTAATTAAGACATGTCTTATATCAAAGACAATTGATGACAAGATGAGCGATAATGTCTTGAATTTTGACGAAAATTGAGAGATATAGTCTTGAATGTGATCTTGCGCAAACGACAAACTGAGCGACATTGTCTCTCTTTTAGTCGTTCACGATTTTCGCGACATTTGTTCGAAAAAGTCTTTGACGACTTGTTCTGGCTATCCCTCATATGTTGTCGACGAATAAACATTGTCGTGCACCTATCACGAAACGTCTTGAAGACTTGGCCAACTGGGCTAAGTACATATTGTAGTCACACATTTTGTGTTTCTACAGGGTATATCAATATTTACGCAATAATTCAATAGAATACACATTTTATTTCATTAGATTATTATTTGTTTTTGGAATCTTAAAGTACATAAGTACTCTTTTGTTGAAACTTTCCAAGACCATTCCGTAAAAAAGTGTGGCTGTATTTCGTTGATGCAGCTTTTCATCAATACCCGGGTAGTTGTGTACTTTGGTTGGTTTGTTATGGTGATAGTTCACAACGCGTCAACTATCAAGTAGAGTCAAAATGACCCAGTTTTGACAAGACCACACCATTCGTCAGATGTAGTGTCATTTACATCATAACATATGCTGATAAAAGCCTAGTACTCTGTTCATATTTGCGAAAAATTATGGTTTTTTCATGCGAAAAATTTTACATGCTGTTTGACAGTTTTAATTTCGTGTGAAAAAAAGTGCTGCGTATGTTATTTCGTGTGGTAAAATAAGGTTGCCAGATTTATTTCACATGTTTTTCACAATAAAAACAGAGTACTGCTTTTGCGAAATTATTTCGCATATATTTCATTCCAAATATTTTATATGTAGTTTGACAGCATTTCGTACAAAATTTTGAACAGAGTACCTATATAAAGCGGGTAGAAGATCCAACCTGTGGCCGCGAGGAATCGGAGTTGGTTGTTAAGTCTGGGCCTAGATAATTCCTCAAGGTTGGTTAGTATGTGATTGCTCAAAAATATGTGTCTTTTGACAGTTAGGATCTGGCATTCACAATAATGTTTGTTGAAAGGGAGACCTAGTCGATATGCATGCCTCCCCAGCATCCAGTGACCAGTTAATACTGCCAGTAACCTTGCTAAATCCCTTCTATTTCGGTTTATAAATTGCATAGTGTGTTTTCCTTTACCTCACATTATGCCACCTATTTTCAGTCCCCAACAGAATTGCAACGGAAATTTAGTTGGAGATATTTAAAGAAGATCCGATTCTGTCCCGCTCGTAAAGCCTCTACGAGCTTTACCATAGTGGCCTCTATGCCCAGGGACACAGACTAGAGTAATGTCAGATGAACGACCCAGTCTTGACAGTTCATTCCTACACTGGATGTAGACAAAAATCCAATATTGCCATGAGTATTGCAGTAATGGTGTACCATGATGGCTACCATAAGCCTACAAGGCAATATTTCAGTGAGATACCTTTCCCAAGTTCGTCACAGAAAACTCCAGATTCGTACAATAAAAAAAAGTCAATAGGCACAAGGTGTTCAGTGCTTCTGAAGGACTAGTTCTTAATGCACCTGTTATACCAATGCATGATAATCTCTTAACTCTGTATAGTTGGCCTACGACATAGTTCTTTCTAGTTGCTGTCCACCATAGTAGAGATTCACATATAATAATTGAACGTAATATAGCTGTATACATCCATTTTACTATGTTAGCACTAAGTCCCCATTTTAACCTGATCATCTTACGACATGTGTAATAGGCTACCGTTACCAAGATAATACCTACATAGATATTTCGCATTGTATGATGCGAAGCTTGGAATCTTGGTCTTTGTTTTGAAAAGGACTAATTTACTCCTAGACCACTTTCTGTAGGCCAAATATTGAGTAGCCTTTAATTACTGGATGAGATATGACTTATCCGATCCGGAAACAACCCTGATACTAATAGTACTATATCTTCTGCATAAGCAACAAGAATCAAGTTAACGATGATAAGCCAAAGTAATGGAGAGATCACGGCGCCCTGGGGTCTGCGTTGTTATTAATATTTGCGGTAACTATTCTTGACTGAACATAGTTACTAACCTGTTGCTGATGTATTCTTCAGATAAGTTAGAGATTGTTGAATTGCAATATTTGTTACATTATTTAATACACCATCTATATCCAGGAAGGCTGCATAGACCTTCGATTTCAAATAATCTCTTAAAAAGAAATCCAAATCTATTAAATCAAACGATCTATTGGACAATTTTACCACCGAAATGAGAAAGTCAACGATTAGTAAATGTCTATGCAGTAATTTAATTGTTTCACGGTCTGTATGACATGTTTCCAGAATCCACTTCTTGATGTTCAATAATTTATTCAACGGACTCTCTTCTCCGCGACAGTTGTTATATTAATTGAACTTCGTAAGCATGGAGAGGCCTTCATGAAATTTGTAATTCTCTCCACGATGATATTTTGATGTTCCTGGACTTTTACCAACGTAGATTTTCAGTCAGTATAAGCTGTAGAGGCCTTAGTGAAAATTTCAATTCTCGCCATGACGATGTATTGATGTTCCTGGACTTTTACAATCGGCAGTTTTTTGATCGATCAGTGTGTTTATATATTGCAACCATTATAGGAAATTGTCAAACTGTGGCCGTCAAAATTTTGTAAACTACCAAACTGTTAGAGGATTGGTCCATCTTAATGCATTCAGATCATAAATGTTCAAAGCTTCCATATAAGTCTTTACTACCAAAAATTATTTTATACTTCATAAAATTCTTCGAACCGAAATGGATTATAATTTTAGAGTAAAATATGAAGTTAAGTCAATTTAAATTTTTCCAAATAATCTGAAACGAATCAAAGATATTTTCGGATCGAAATATTTTATCAGAACTTTCGATACAAGTCCTACTGAAATTGTACACCATACATAGTCAAACACGTCCCAAGGTCCCGAAGACTAATCGGTTTTTCACACATATAGAATACAAGTGTTGAAGATTCTCTCAGCTAATTCTCCTTTACATTTAAACCCGGCACATTCTAAAATGAAGCTTTTCTCCTTATGGCTGACTCTGCTTTACACTCACACACCCCTTCTTTGAAATGGTTCTAGATGTCTTTATTCTATTGAAAGTGTGTAATTTTTTAATGGTTTATAAATGTAATCATGCTTCTACTTTGGACAGAAGTTATGTCCAATAGGCAGCTGATATTAATAACCGTACAGGTCATATTAAAAATTGATTGTGACTTTCTTTCTGACCATCGAGTGTCATTATCTTTGTGACTGTGATCTTCCCCAAACCAGTTCGAGTGTCTACGACAGATTTCCTTCGATACGAAAGCTCATTCGAACACTAATAAAGTAATTCGGCCTCTATTATATTAGTTTGAGTTCAAAGGAAATTCTCAAAGGTATATTTAATTGGAGATTGATTTGATACAGTTGAGGGTTTGAAAGATATAATATTTGCATTTAGACTAGGCAGCATACGGGATACTTTCATCTTAAGCGCTGGTGAAATGATGAAATGGCAACAATTGATTTCATAAATATTTGTAATAAGTTTGATATTAAATTACGTTCACACATCTGAAGTGAGTCTTACAAATTGTATAAATTTTGAAGTCCTAAAGAACTTCAAACTTATGATTTTTAATCATAAAACACAAGTCATCATAAGAGAGTTTTAACAGCTAAGCATTTTTCCAACTTAACAGAAGTATTCCTGTTGGATAATTTTCTCTCAGTGTATTTTACATACTTTTTGAATACAATTGATAAATTCGCACATGTGTGTAAATTATACGTATGTATGTTTAAAAACGTAATTGCCAATATATTTTTTTTATTATTTATTTTTCTACATACACAATTTTTACATTGTCATTATTAGTATTTGCTTTTGATTTTTTTGAGGCCACTGGTGGTAGCTGGCAAACTGTCAAATTTTCATATAATTTTAATTAATTTAAAGCTTAAGATGGTCTAGACGTTATGACTCATATTTATTTATTATATTTATTTATATTTATTCTTTACTTTGTTTGTGGTTCATACCGAAATGTGGGAGTTAAATACTTATGTTTTTAACATCATTTTGAGCTAAATAATTGGAAATGCTATATTGTCAAGTATAGTTTAATGTTTGCTTTTTTAATATCAGTTAATTTAACAATAATAGAAACAGATGGCAGTCGAAAAACTTGGGATTATGTACATATGTGGATATGACAAGTTTATATAAGATGTATTTAGCAGATTGTTGACTTGTACTTGATTAATTGCAAATTTATATAAAAAACTGAAGTTAACTTCTATTATCTGAAAGCTTTTAAAGTTGTTATTGAAAGTTAAGTTCAAGGGAGTTGACAAAATATTAAAAATTCATATTAATTAACTCTTATGAAGGTAATAAATGTTCTACCGAACTTTGACAGTTGATAGCGCCCATATTGTTGAAGCTATATCTATCGAATTAGCCAAATGAACAAACAAAATTGTCGAATGTGGAACGATACAAATCCACAAAACAAAATTCAAATCATCCCGAAAAATTGCTGTGTGGTATTGATTTTGGGCGTCATTGGTCCATATTTCTTTAAGAACAACGTTGGCGAGGCCATCACGATAAACGACGACCGCTTCAGGTCGATGATAACCAACTTCTTTTGGCCTGAATCAGATGATATGGAAAACAACGTCGTGTGGTTTCAACAGGCGCCACACAGCTCAAACTACATTGGACAGTCTGCACGAGGGATTTGAGGGCATGGTCATCTCACGTAGAGGTGATATAAACTAGTCACCGAGATCGTGCGATTTGACTGCTTCGACTTTTTCTTATAGGGTTTTCATAATAAGCCTCATGTGAATAAGCCTCAAACCACAGCGACACTACTAGCCAACCTAAGCTATACTATTGGTCAAATGCAGCCGGATTTATGCGCGCTACCAAGCAAAGCAAATATTCTAGACTTTCGCCAACGGTGACTAATTGCCACAACAATTTGTTTATCCATCAAAACTTTGACATTTTTATAACAAAGGAAATGGTCATTTCACCTAATTAGAATACAAAACACACAAGTGATTTGAATAATATATAATAGAATTAAATATTTACATCTCTTTTCTGTATAAAATGTATACAATATATAAACAAATCGTTAAAACGACAAGTATTACGTGCTCTCATTTGAAATTTAAACAAATGCAAACCTATAAATAAACAATAACATACAAGTAATAATAGAACAAAATCTTAACAAAAAACTATATTTAAATTTTCAACAATAAATAGTTGTTAAACAAATTCAAAAAACAAAACTCTAGATTAATATTCATTTAGAAAAAAGATAAAAAAACAGCTAAATAAAACAAACAAAAATTAGAATTTTTATTACAAATATTTTCAATTTCAATTGAATTTTTTTTCTTAATTTCTGACACTTTGACATCTAAAGTTTTAAAACACAACCACAATAAAATTCACACAGCCAAACTGACTTTATCTTAAAAAAAAAAGAAATCGTTAAATTGTATATATATGAGTTCTAGATTTGATAAATGTGTAAATTTATTGAATATTTTCTATAGACTTTAAATTATTATTATTAAAAGTTTTATTATATTTTTTTCTTCAAGATTTTCTTTTCATACATAAATCAGATGTATGTCAAACTTAATTAATAATAAATATTTTCAATGAATGGAATGGAAAGTGTCATATGTTCGTTTGAATGCATTTTATATTTATAAATGGTATTTCAAATTCAAATGACATTTGTTGTTCTCTTGTCTAGAAACTAGCATTTTGCAAACAAAACAAAAAAAAATCCCAAACACACAGTTCTAGTTAAAGTTTTGAAAAATTCTATAGACAAATTTTATTTTATTATTACAAGTTGCCCTTGGAATTACGTTAAAGAATATGGAGCATTTTTTTGTGGAATTTTTCTTAACGATTAATCAATAAGCAAAATATTTATGTTTATTATTTATTTATAAAACCTTGGTGGAGTCAATAACATATCTGTTTAGGCCAAATTATTGAAATGTACTTGTTATAAAAAAATATATTGTATGACTTGAAATTCGTAATGTAAATAAAAATTCGGGTAAAATTTGTACTTCAATGTAAATTCATAAATATGGCATTCTCTCTCTGAGCTTATCAATACTTTGGAGCAGTGGTCGGCATAGAATGAACATGGAATTTGTATTATAACATCATGTTATCAACTTTATTTCTCTGTTGTAATATGAGCAGCTTTTGATTGTGATTTTGACAATCATTATGGAAATAAATTTTTTCTACAGACTTGAAATTTCTGAATGTTATAAAGAAATAATTCTTTTAAACTAAAGCTACCCCTAGCAAGGTAGACTCAATCTGTCGCTTAAATATGTATTTCTCAATTTATCAAGCTTGATCACGCATCTTAAACGTTAAAATGCATGATGACACTTAACTCAGACTTAGGCACAAAAAACCAAGACTCATGTTTTAAATATTTTATTTTCTGTAAACTGAACTTCAGAAATTCTTATATATATGTAAAGCTATATAATAAATACTCACAACTTTACACATTTATACAAAAACAAAACTGCTGAATCTAGTAAATGTTCAAGTTTATTTTAAAACCAGAGAGTTACTTGTCAAAATATATTTAAATTATCGTTGTTGCTGTTGTTTATTTTTTACTGTTTGCATTTATATCTTTACTACTGTTTATAGCTGACAAATTGCACAAAAACAAACTGAAAAAGATACGACTGAGAGATGAAAAACTTTATAATAAAAATAAAATAAAAAAAGTTTTAAATAAATATGCTGAATAGTAAATAATAAAAAAAGTAAATAAAATAAAAAAATAGTAAAAGAAATAAACAAATAAAACTAAATGTAGAATTTTCACTTATAAGCCAGACATATAAACAAATGTGGTCGGTCTCTCATACATATATGTATGTATTAAATTGAATAAATTAAATGTTTGCTAGTCTATATATTTTATAATATTAGAAATGGCACAACAACACAAAAGTAGGGGAAGGTAGCCTAAAGACAATAAAAACAGAATAACATTTCATTAGATTTTTATCTAGAATTTTTTTTTTTTTACAAATTATTATTAAATAATGTTGATTCTTGTTTTTACATTTGTCATTCTCTTAACAAATTTACTTAAGAATCTTTATATCATTTCAATATTTATTTTATAAGTTTTTATTAGTATTTACTTTGACATCTACCAGCTTGTTAAATATTTATATAATCTTGTAACACTTGGTTCTTAGCAGTAAATATATAAATAGCTGCTAATGATTTCATTTTCAAAGGTGTAAAGAAAATTAAATAATTATTGACTTTGTGTCAATAAAGTAATGAAAATGATCTTAATGATCGACTATCTTAATAAGGCTAAACAAATGATTCATACTCCCCGGTTGAATTCTACTTAACATATAGAATTGGATTGAACATTCGGTTTTGGATTAGGCAAAAACTTGGTTTTGGTCACAAAGAAAAACAATTAAAAATTAATAGCCGGTCAAGTCCGACCATAAAATACCCTACACTAATTATATGAATGACAGCCACTTTTGAAAAATTAAGGTATATTCAAAGCTATACCTTTTCCTCTCAGTTATTGGTTATATGACTTCAAAATGCAGGATTTTTTTCATTCAAATTTTTAGCTTTTATTTAGAAAAATTTATACAATCTAAATTTGTTGAAAGTATTGCCCATTGTGAGCTATGACCTTTTCCTTTCATTCTGGCAAACATATTGATACCGAGCCAAAATAACTGTCTCATCTTTTGGGGCTAAGAACGAATCAAGCCAATATCGGATACTCTACTCCAAAGTGAAGCGCATCCCAGAGAGAGCGTTCTGTATCGATCGAACCAAATAGTAGTCGGACCGGGCAAGGTCTTGATATATAATTCGAGTGAGGCGTAACTTGCCAATCACTTCATTATAAATAGTTTTGAACGAGTGTTGTCATGATGAAATATTACGGTTTCATGTCTGGCTCAAACGAATCAGTTGCGTTCGGTACAGGTGCCCTGTGTTGATCTGGCACAATTTAAGCAGCTCATATTCTTGCTCCCACCAAATACAGGCCATTTCCTTAGTGCCATGGATATTTGGCTTTGGTGTCGATTCCATTGGTTGACCGGGCTACACGTACGATCTCTCATGCTTCAGGTTATCATATGTCATCTTTTATAGCGTTCTATCATCATCTAGGACATGCAAAATCGTCTTTCATGGTCTATCGGTTTCAATTCGTATGGTGCCCAATTTTCCTGCTTTTGAGTGAGTCCTGTGGCTTGAAAGCATTTTGAAATTACTGCTTGAGCAGCTCCAAATGATTTTTCAAAGCCTTGCTTATTTTGACAACAATCTTCATGGAGTAATGTCTCCAATTCTTGGTCTTAAAGTTTTTTTATCATCGCTGGCCCGTCCACTTAGGAAACTTTTTTACCTTTCATATCAATCTGGGATTTTCCCCAATTGTTGGAAGGTCGCCAATGTCCAACCAATCCCCAAAAAAGGTGACCCCACCAATCCGGAAAATTATCGCCCAATCGCAATTTGTTCGGCTCTCCCGAAGGTTATGGAGAGCATGTTAAACTATCACCTTGTCAAATATTTATAATCGAACAAACTTCTAAATGACAGAAAATAGGTCTTCCGTAGTAATCGTTCAACTGGAAACCTAATGGCGTTTCTTTCAGAAGAGTGGTTTCAATAAATACACCGCATGGAAGAGAATAAAGTAGTCGTACTCGACATTTCGAAAGCATTCGACCGGGTGTGACATGATGGACTAGTTTCGAAATTGACCTCGTTCGATGTCGGTGTAGAATTTTCTCGTTTTATTTCTAGTTTTCTTCGTGCGATTTACTAACAATCACTTCAAATCCGATTTATACTTTCGCGGATGACAGTTATATCTGTCACTCATATTCACTCGACCATAGGCCTACTCTTTCTGACATTAAACTGTCAAGAATGAATACGGACGACTGGATAAATCGTAACCTTACAACAATCTTCAGGTGGGGTGAATTGAATCGAGTTAACCCTCTAACCGGCAAGGCTGCCTTTAGGCATCCTTGCCCTCAAAATAAAATTGGCCGGTTAGAGGGTTAATTTCAACGCACTCAAAAGTCAGTGCTGCCTATTGACACATAAACGTCTTGAGATTTCACCTGAATCAATTCTTCATATGGGTAACACAACTGTTGGAGTTTCAGATAACCCGTTGATTCTAGGTGCGAGAATACAGTGTGACGTCCGTTGGAATCGTCATATATTCTATGTTGCGAAGGAATATTTAGGCGCTTGGGTTTATTGAGACGGTGTCGGATATATTTCTTCCCTTCCGACCTTCTTCGTATATATACAAGCTTCAATCGTCCAAAAATGGAATACAATTCCCACATATGGGCCGGAGCTGCAAGGTCATGTCTAGAGCTGCTGGACCGGGTTCAAAGAAGAGCGATTGATCTTATAGGTGATGAAAAAATTACCCGGTTTATCGATACTTTAGAACATCGTCGGAATGTAGGCAGCTTATCCTTATTTTACAGATATCACGGGTGTTGTTCAGTAGACATAAGTAATCTCATACCTTACACGCGCACTTTCATTCGGAGAACACGACTATCACACAGATCGCACCCTTTTGCTATTAATTTGAGTATCGACCGCACGACACATTATAGGGAAAACCCTTTTTTTGGTCCAACCATAGGTATATAGAATCTACTACCTGCCAACGTATATCCGGCGGAATATAATATTTATCAATTCAAGTCAAACGTCAACAAAAACTACTCCCTCTTTCCTCCTTCTCACAACTTTATTTCCTAACATCAACACAATGGACTGCATCCCCTAAGTGTTGGTTATTCAAAAAAAAATACCACTTCCAAACAAACCATATCTCGCATGTTATACCCAATGGAACAGATCCACCATAAGATTTGGTATTCAATATGTGTGCTTCAGTTGCACTTTTTTCAAATTAAGGAAGTAAAGCAAAACTTCTTGCATATGAAGCTTTTCTGGTACAAAATTTGGCATTTTCGAAGCAAAAAACAATCTTTGTTATTTACACTATAATTTTGCATAACTAAGTGAAAATAAATGACACATATGTACCCTTCAAAATGACGTGGAGAGGTCATTAAACCTTTTCCTCTAGTTATATTACTTGCTATTAAAAAAATAGAAAACTTTGGTTTGTGTCTAGGCTAAAACAATGAGATAACTTCTACATCATAATATATTTTAAATTTTCAGTAAATTTCCTAAGCATAACTTCCCCCTAGTTTCTTACTCTTTCCAATAATACTATTTTTTTTTCATTCAAAAACAGTTTTCTTTCTAACATTGACAGCTTCTGGTTTTCAGGTGTTTTTGAAAGATCGTACAAACAAAAATAAATACAAAAAAAAAACTAAAAGACAAACTAACTTAAACAAGACAACTTTAGCAGTTAACAATAATATACATAATAATATACTTACTTACTCAAATACATAAATTTCCACATTCAAAGGATACCAAACAAACAAAATATGTAACTTGTAGCTTTAGATAATGTTTTTCCAACATTATTTTTTTTAATTTTTTAACACGCTGCAACATGAAATGTGTCTAGACTAGTCATTCATAAGTTTTAAAACATTTTCCGCATTTATGTTATTTTTTGAGGCACATTATAAGAAGGTATAAAATGTAAAACGCTTTTAAGCACTTAAACGCATCAATTATGGCCAGAAATGCTGTTAGACCGTTTAATTATGTTGTTTTATAAGCAAAGTCATTTTTGTCGTTTATTGAGATTTTTTAAGTTTTTTTTTTGTTTTTCTGTTAAGCTTTTAAAATTTTTGTAGTTTCTTTAGATGCCTTAACATGGTCAATTGCATTTAAAATAAACCTAAGTAGTCAATTATGTTGTAATAGGAATTTTTTTTTAGACGATTGTATTTCTTGTAAATATTTTTGTAATGTAATTTTTTTTTCTATTGAATTTTTTGTAATTTTTTTGTATGATTTTGTAATAATATATTGTGTTGTTGGTTTTGTTGAAATCATGACTGCATGTGCTTATAAATACTTAGTTGGTTGGCTAGAGTTTGCATAATATTAATTTTATAATTCCACATTTCATAGATTTTTTTGTATTGGAATGGAAAAAAATGGTTTATTTGGGGAATAAGGTGGAGAGATGATCCTTATAGGATTAGTTAAGTTTTCCACTTTTCATTAAAAGTGATACTTAAGAAATTCTATTTCAATTCGCTTTATTTTCTTTATTTTTGTTAGTCCCCAATGTCCTCCCATTTTCCCCACAACCACTTCAGTTTATTTGTATGTACTTAAATTCAGTTGTCTATCAATTTAATTTTTGCATGCATGATTTTTTTCACGTAATCACTATATATGCGATTTTTTATAAACTTTTATTTATTTTTTCCATTTAATATTTTTCTTTCCTCTGCCAACTCCATGTATATTGGTATTTATAAATACATTTTCATTCCTTAATTCATTCATCCATAAGAGTACATGATGCAGGTATGTGCCGATTGCTACAGCATGAATGAATTAGAGGTGCTGGCAAAAATTTCAAGAAACTCAAAGAAACTCCAAAAGGGTTTAATGCACTACCATATTGGCATAGCACAATACAACTCCTACATAATTTGTAATTTTAAATGTATGAAAAATATATGCACAATGAAATTAATATTTAATAAAAAAAAAACTCATAAATTAAATTATAAGGAAAAATATAATGAAATTTGAATGTGTGTTGTTTTGATTAATGCAATAATAAAATTACTAGGAAAATTGCTGCTCATGTTTTTTATTATTGTGAATAATTAATTGAAAGTTTAGATGTGGAACGATGCCCTAGCAGCAAACGTTTATGGTTGGGAAGGAGTCTAAACTATTGGAATTTATTTTTATTGGTTTACTTATATATGTGGCTTCTAATGTTTTATTGATCGATTCACAAAAGAATGAAATATAGGGAAATGTATACAGTTTGTTCGCTTTTCAATTTTATAAATCTTCACACAAAAGAACTCAGTGACCTTTTGAAGCCTTACAAACAAATATCACTCGCAAATGTGGGATTAATTTCGAACTGATCGTATTCTTTAATAGGTCCATTATTTTATATATTAAATTAAGTTTAATCTACAAATCGTCGTCTGAAATGCAAAACGTCCTACCATCACTTTTTAAAATTTGACAGGAGAGACAAAATGATATTTACAAGTATGATTTTCTTTCTTTAAAAAAGTTGTTATTTTTAAAAATACAAAGTCAAACATTTGTGAAAACATGTGCCAATATCCATTAATTTTTGAAATTATTCAGGTGACGAAATGATGTTTTTGATTCTTCGATTATTTTGTTTTATTTGCTAGTTTAATCGGCTAATATTGTCGGGTTAATCTTTGTAAAAATCCGACAGTAAAACCAACTGAAGAAAAACAATTTTTGTATGAAAACATAAAAATATGGATTATTCCACTGCTAAGAAGGTTTAAGAGACTTGAATAGATTTTTTGTTTTAATTTAATTTTTCGGAATATTTCCAATTTTTTTTTATCAAAAAAAAAAAAAAAAAAAAACTGTAATTGAATTCACTTTTAATTATATTTTGAATCAAATCCGTTACAAAGTAGCTTAATAAATTTATTGAATGATTAAAATGTTCTTCAGTTAAAATCTATTACAATTAGTCAACATTTTTTGAAATTTTTAGCTTTTATTTTGAAACATTTGTACAATATAAATTTATCCAAAGTATTGGATTGCAATTGTTTTATAACCTTTTTCCACCTTCCTGGCAACATACGGATTAGTAGCCAAAAGAACTGCTCATCGTTTGAGGTCAAAAAGCCAATATCGGATACTCTGTTCCAAAATGAAGCGAATCCCACAGAGAGCATTCTGCTTCAATTGAAGCAAATAGTGGCCAAACAGGTCTGGACTATAAAGCTGGTGAGGCAAAACTTCCCAACCTCTTCATTCTAAATACCTTTTAACAGGCATTGCAAAATGTGCCCGATCGTTTTCTTGCCTGGCCGCATATTGTGTATTTTTGGGCAAAGCTCCCTTTGAACGAATCAGTTGCATTCGGTACAGGTTCCCTGTGATGCTCTGGTCAGATTTCTGAAGTTCATAATGGATATGCACCTTTTGCTCTCAGCAAATACAGAGAACTGCCTTAGTTCCATGGATATTTGGCTTTCATGTCTATTCGGCTGGTTGGCAGGGCTTCACATAGGATCTCTTACACTTCGGGTTATCGTAATGGATCCAAGTAAGTAATGTTTAGGTGCAATGATTCTTTTATAGCGTTCAATCATCATTTCGGACATGCAATTTCCCAGCTTTTTGATGAAATCTGCTGATCCCAATGATTTTGCAAGCTCTTGTTGAGTTTGACTCAATGGAGTAATATCTCCAATTCTTCAAACTTTTCTTTGTCTTCCGTGTCAAAATCATCACTTATGAACCGTACAAACCATCTGTAGCACGTTGCAACCAATGAAACACTTTCACCATAAGCTTTGGTGAGCAATCTAGACCATAATAGAGCGAAAGGTATAATGCATTTGTGCAGATGTTTGTAACTTGCAAAAATACACATTAACTTTTACCAATCTGCTCAGGATCACTTTCTGAGTAAATTAAGCGATGTCCGTCCGTCCATATAAACCTTGTAATTAAACTACAGGTCGGAATTTTAATGATAATTTGACAAAATTTAACACCACCTTTTATATTGGCCTAGCCCCCATACAAATGCCCTATCTAAAAATATTTAAGCTCTCATGAATATCTTAATTATATACATATCCAAACCAAATTCAGCAAAAATAAGTTTTATATTGACTGAACTTGTTCTACCGATCGGTCCGTAATGTTCCATAGCTCCCATATAAGCGCCACTCTCGATAATTTCATTAATATGCATAAATCCCGATAAAGTAGAATATCGGAAGGACATTTGTATGGGGGCTAGGTGAAATAATGGACCGATTTCAGCCAGTTTCAATAGGCTTGGTCCTTGAGCCGAAAATAATATGTACCAAATTTGATCGAAATATCTTTAAAATTGCGACCTGTTCTCTGCGCACAAGGTTTACATAGACAGCCAGCCAGCCGACCAGCCAGACGGACGGACATCATCTAATCGAAAGTGATTCTAAGTCGATCGGTATACTTTAAGGTGGATGTTAGACTAATATTTTTGGGCGTTACAAACATCTGCACAAAGGCATTATACGCTCCCCACTATGGTGGTGTAGGGTATAAAAATGTTTTCATACAACTTGGCATAGATTTGGCTTAACTAAGATAAAAACCTTTTTAATGAAGCTAAGTAATTAGTTTATTGGGAATGTTTTTATGGAATGAATGAATTTTTTAACTAGTTTCCTCAATAATTAAAAACGAACGTAAATGAGTAAGGAAGAATAAAATCGTTTAAATATTAGTATTGCGAATTCACACAGTGATCTATCCCTCTAACATTAATCGTAAGGAAACAGAGGAAAGAAATTTAACTATGATTTCAGTTCCAAATAAACATTGGAAAGTGACTGAGGGCATCTGACTATATAATGACTTCCAATATGAGATACTTTAATAACCCTCTTAATAACTTTTTTAATAACTGAAATTTACAATTGAAATATAAGACAAACTCTATTTAACTTTTCAACCTTATTAAAACAAGACATGCATTCGCAAACTTTGAAATCTTCTTGGCATTTCGCTTTTAAACAATCACCCTTCTGACTTTAAAACTGCAACACTGCAACTACTGGCATTTTCGCTTTTCCCAACAACTAATCAAGTTATTTTGTTTTGAATAATTACAACATTTTTATAATACCACATAATTACCAAAAAAAAAATATGTTTTGTTTTTTTAAATTTTTATGTAACTTTAAGATTTTTTAAAAAAAAAAAAACTTTATACGTATTCACTTACTTAAGACCTACATGCAACATTACATGAGGTCACTTTAGTTCGTTTTATAGCTGCTTTATTGTGTGGCTGGCTGCAAGAGCTTAATGTTGTAAGTTGCAGTAAAGCAGGTATATGTGTATTGTTTATTTTTTTTCTGTACGTATATATGTAAGTGACACTATAAAAGTTTGATGACTTCCCCCCATTTGTGAGACAAAAGGAAACGAACAAAAACAAAAAAAAAACGGAGAGTAAATTTCATTAGATCAATAGGTTAATAGCTTGAACCTACAACAACATTAAAATTATAGTTACTTTTAGTACAATACTACAACAACTACTAATAATAATAATAATAATAGAAGACACATCTAGAAAACATGTTGGAAAATAATATAGAGAAATAATGAAAATAAAATGCAATATGTATAAAAAAAGTTGGGGCAACTGAATGAGAGAGTCTTGTAGGAGGTAATAGACGACTTGATAGAAGTTTACACTAAGATAGTTTGGTAGAGAAGATGGAAAAATTGAATTGGAAATTCTATATAAATTTCATAAGGTGATTATTTAAGGACTTGTCACAGTCGGTCACTCAGTTCAGGATGGAAAATTTGGACTCCATCTACTTTTTTATCATCGTCGAGATAATAACTTGAATTCCAGACTATCTGAAACATATTGCCAAAAATCCGTATTTTTTTTTTTTTTTAAAAAACGAACACGAACTGCGAAGTGTTTTGCTTGTCTGCAGAAACACCCAGAGTCTCTGGCAGGAATCGAACCCGCAACCCTTGGATTGATAGTCCAGCACACTATTGTTTAGTCTATCGGGGCACCCCATTTGTATCGAAATGTCAGTATTGAGAAATGTTATTCCAAAGACTTTACACATAATACCTGTGAGATTAAAGAGCCTTCATGTGAGTGTGTTTTTCATGCAGATATGTATAAGTTCCCGTAGTTCCAATAATGAGCATAGGGTCATAATAAATTTATTCCATTCTGATTTATCCGAAGCCAGTTGTTATTATCTCGTTCCAGCTCTTGTCTTGATTGGCTAACCTTAGCTGAGTCATAAACTTTGTTAAATTTCAACACAAGTAGGATCCTACAGCGTCTTCCAATAGGGACTTCCGAAGTTTGACAGTTGATAGATATCATATTGTAAAAGCTACATCTGTCAAAATGACTGCCATTTATTCAGTTTGTTTTGCCAAATTACCATAGATGGATATGGCGTTCAACAGCACGTGTAAATGATAAAATTGGTTTATCAAAATGAGTGATCGGTCACGCTAATCGCCTGAACGCCTGGTTCATTAAACAATGAACCAACACTCCGTACGATGCCAAATCTTTAGATCTGTCGAAAACATCATCGCTGTCCGTAATAATGTACAGGAGAATACAAGGCAATTTCACTTCGCTCACAAGAACTCGACCTTTTGCTGACCACAACTTGACGAATTTTGCGTCTTGACTTGAGCCTGAAATATTTGGCCAAATTCAGAAATAATGTTCCACACACTTTATCCACAATAACTGTCAGATTAAATAATATTCATGGAAGTGTATTTTTCATGCGGTTGAATCCCCGACTTTGTCGTAAATTTGGTTAAATTTCAACACAAATAGAACTTATAGAGACTAGGGTTCTAAAGGGTCTTCCAATAGGGAGTTCCTTACTTTGATAATTGATAGCGGTCGTATCGTTGAAGATACATACTTAGAAATGGCTGTGATTTGTTCAGTTTGTATTGCCAAATTACCAAGAACGGATATAGCGTTTAATATCACGTGCAAATGATAAAATTATTTTATTAAAATAAGTGTTATGGTCGGGAAATATTCCGAGCGCTTCGCCCATTTTGTGGTCGCCATAATCATTCTACCAAAAGGATTATTCGCAGTGTGGTACGATGACAAAACACAATATCTGCCGAAAACATCGCTGCTCTTCGTGAGAGTGTGCAGGAGAATCTGTCCCAATCGACAACTTGGCGAAGGTAAACGACGGTAGACTATGACGTGTGTCATCAAGAATTAATCTTCTGTAATGAAGCTCATTTCTGGATGAATGGGTACACCCAGATTTGTCATGTGGTGGCAATTTGAACTGGCCAAAGGAGATCATGCTATTAAAGTCGAAGGTCTATGCGAATAAGTCACAATCCAGAGCGCCCCCCAAAGCCAACATAATAGTGCAAGCTATTTGTCAAATTTATCCAAATTTATACGCCAAAGTCATGAAAAATTTAACGTTTAGTATGCGTGGACTTTAAAAAGTTGAATGTTCAAAAAGTCGTCTTTTTAAAAATCTAAAGATCGAGTTTTTGAAAATTTAAAAAAATCGAAAGGTCGACTTATTGAAAATTTAAAAAAGTCGAAAGGTCGAAAAGCCGACTTTTTGGTCAACTATATAACCCTAATGGAAACCATCTTGCTTCATTCTTTACCACCCAACATAACATACCTCCCTGAAAAGATACCTCAAAAGTGTTCGCAAAAAACAGTAATAGCAACCTAGTAATATACAAAAAATAACAATAGGTCTGTTTTTTTTTTGCACCGCGTTGTTAACTTCTTAAACAATGCAACAGATACTAAAAAAAACAGTATTAAAACAAAATGAACACAACAGCAGAAAAAAATTGCTAAAGGAAAATATAGGTCTTATAACGATTACCTACTAAACGACTTTACTGATGTGGCTGGAGTTCATAGAC
Source organism: Calliphora vicina (assembly GCF_958450345.1). Lineage (NCBI taxonomy): Eukaryota > Metazoa > Arthropoda > Insecta > Diptera > Calliphoridae > Calliphora > Calliphora vicina. Next base: position 113,203,950 of record NC_088781.1, on the reverse strand, counting down.
TAAAACCAAACAAACCAAAAAAAAAACTTAAAATAATAAAAATGTAGATACCTTATTCCATATACAGCCATACATATTTATTATTTACAGTATTCATGTTTTGTAAAAAAATATTTAACATTTTCTTGAAAAAAGGGGGGAGAGAGATCGATTGCATAATTCTTTCAAACAAACAAAAAAAAACTATATAATAATACCATACAACTTGTTGCATTTGCAACTACGTCAAATTGTTGTACTCTCCACTCAACTTAAACAATGCCAGTAAATAATGAAAAAAATAAACAAAATAAAAAAATCAATTGTATTGGCCATAGAGTGAGTTTGTTTTTTTGCTGATCAACTTCTAGCTGGAAAAACCTCTGGGAAAAATCACACATTATCTTTAAGTAAAAATCAATAAATCAGCCATAAGTTTATAAATAGTTGAAATAAATTAAATTTATAAGTTTAAATTAAACAAAGAATAGTAAGTACTAGAAGTGGAGAAACAAAAACCCAGTGGAAAAGTTTTTCCACTGAAGGCAATTAAAAAAAGGTGTAGTTTCTAGGAAAAATGTTAAAGAGGTTGAGATATTTGAAATTTTTAAATTGTGCTTTAGAAGTGTATAATATGTGAGTTATTTGAAATTCTGTAAATTAATGGGTATTGGCCAATAGGAATATTTAATTGTTTACTTAATGTTGGAAAAGTTCCCTTAGTACTTTGTTTAAATAATTATCATATATAAGTTTATCATTCCGTTTGTAATTTCTATAATATTCTAATGCAAACTTATATGAAGAGCAGTCGATGTAAGGACATTTGTCTGTCCATGTGTTAGTTGAGATAGCTTTCTCGACGCACTCTGATATCCTGCGTTGCACATTCATCAAATCAATAAAATGGATCCATATATGGCTGAGATATAAGAAAAAAGCCACGACTCTAATTTTAATCCTCATCTAACGCTTGTGTGGGAAACCACACAAAATTAATCGTTTTTTAAAACAAATTTGCTAAGCGATGTTCATTAAATTTCTTGAATTTTCCTACCTCATCAATTTAGCACAGAAAATGCATTAATTTATTCAAAAATATTTTTCGATATAGAGATATTTAAAAAGTCACGTTGCTTACCCTTTGTGTGATTTTAAACTCATATGTTAGAAAACTATTTATGTTGTCCATGTCCATTTTTATATTGAAAATGAATAAAATGGATTCATAAATGGCTGAGATATAAGAAAAAAGCCACTACCTCTAATTTTAACCCTCATCTAACGCTTGTGTGGGAAACCACACAAAATTAATCGTTTTTATACATTATACATTATTATACATTAAAAGCGATGTTCATCAATTGATTTTTCGTGCCGCATCAATTCATCACAGAAAATGCTTTAATTTATTCAAAAATATGTTTTGATATCGAGATACTTAAAAAGTGACGTTGCTTACCCTTTGTGTGATTTTCCACACATATGTTGGAATAGTTTTCCATATTGTCCAAAACTGTTAAAACACTAAACTATGAATAGTTATTGTACCCAATAGCTAACTACATAAGTGTCGAAAATTAACAAAATATCTTCAACCGGTAAACGGTTTTGGATCAAAATATATTTAAACAAGTAAGAGAGCTATATTCGGCTATGCCGAATCTTATATACCCTTCACCAAATTATACTTCAAAATAAAAATTTTAAATATTTTTAGGTAATCCAAATTAATTTTTTTTTCCAAAGTTGTTTTTTAATTTTTTGGAAAAAAAATTTTTTCTGATTGTTTTTTATTTTTTTTTTAAAAATTTAAAATTTTTTTTTTGTTTTTTCAATTTTTTTTTTTAATATTTAGAAAAAAAAATCGGGTTAAAAAATATTTTTTCCGATTTTGACCCATTATTGTAGGTCCAATTGCAAAGTTCTTTGAAATATCTATCATTAGATATCCATATTGTCTATATTAACGACTTAGTAATCAAAATATAGGTCAACGAATAGGTAAAAAATCGAGATTGTCCTGGTTTGTTCCTTATATCTCTGCCATTTGTTGACCGATTTTCTTGATTTTAAATAGCAACCGAGCCGGAAGAATTCCGGAGATATTGATGTATGAATCGTGTATGCATGTTATTTGGGTGTTTCGGAAAGTTAACTTCAACAGACGGACATGGCTTAATCGACTCCGCTATCTATCTATAAGGATCCAGAATATATATACTTTATAGGGTCGGAAAGGAAAAATGTATAAATTACAAGCGGAATGACAAAGGGTATAAAAATTAGCTAGAGAGTTTTCTCACGATGTAAACGGTCTTTCATTAAGTGAAGGGTTTCTTTCATCGACATTTTTTATTCGTTTGAAAGGCTTATCAATGCTATTATGTCTGGAATATAACATCGCATCCTTAATTTTCAATTTTTCATGACTCTAGTGCATAAAGCATATTGAATTTGACCGATGGCATAGCTTATGTTGGCGTTGAGGGCCGATATTGTTTGTGGCTATTCACACAAACCCGCGACTTAGGAAAACCCACGACTTAGAAAAAGTCTAACGTGGTGAAATCGCATGCTTTCGGTGGCCAGTTCACATTACCTCCACGTGAGATGACTATGCCCTCAAATCGCTTGTGCAGAATGTGCAATGTGGCATGAGCTGTGTGGCACGTAGCGTTGTCCTGTTGAAAGCACATTTCATCCAATTCAGGCCAAAATAAATTGGTATTCATTGACCTATAGCGCTCCCCGTTGACGCTGATGGTCTGGGCAACGTTATTCTCAAAGCAATGACTTCGCTAGCTCAAAAGCCACGTCAAACAATGATTTTTTCAGGTTGCATTGGACACTCTTGGATCTCATGTGGATTCGTATTGTCCCAAAATTTGCAAATTTTGATTGTTGACGAAACCATTCATCCAGGAATGGACCTCACTGTAAACCATAACACCCATTTTGATAAAACAATTTTATAATTTTAGCACGTTTTTGACCTCTATATCCATCCATCCATGATGATTTGGCAAAACAAACTGATTAAGGGACAGCCAATTTGACAGAGGTAGCTACTACAATATGGCCGTTATCAACTGTCAAAGTTCAGAAGTCCCGATTGAAATACCCTTTATATATCTCCCTGATTGTAGCACGAGCTGCATGATCTAAATTTTCCTAATATACAATAGAAATTACATGAATTCCTATTATAGAACATATGTCACGTTTGTCATTTAGTTAGGAAATAATTAACTATGAGCAGCATGAAATTTTTCCTCGCTCATGCTTAATAAGACATTGTTAAAAAGGTGCTACTTGAGTTTTGTTCGGCAATGACTTCCTATGTCGTTCCAAGCATGTCAGATGCACACAGCTTGAATTGGCAATGTTTAGACAAAAACCTAGTAGCTATTTAGTTTCTAGGAAATAAGGCCTATACAGTTTTATTTTCCATACAATTTGCTTTAGTTTCATTAAAACAAAACACTGACCAATTGTTCATTATTCATTGAAAATCGACCTGTATATTTATCTTACAGTTACCTTTTGTTTCATTTAATTTTTTGTCTGTAATCTTTGAGCATACCCAGTTAGACTTGCTTGTATTATTATGACGTAAATAGGCGTTAATTTAATGGTTGATTTACCATTTGTAACTACAAGATAAAGGCAACAATGTTTCATTACAATTGCAATGTTTTCTGATATTTTTATTTTTTTGTTAGTAATTTTAAAGGAAATCCAACAGCAAGAAATCACAGAGAATGTTACAATTTCAGCTTAAAGATGGAAAGAAAAACAAAAATAAATAATAAAAAAACTAAACAACACCCTATAATTGAAACAGTAAAACTAATTTTGGAGCAAAAAAATTTTAAAAAGAGTCGAGACGTGTTTTAAATTACCGAAATAAAAGTTTTTATTTCGCACTCGAACGTGAGTTTAACAACCTACAAATCTACTTACAATAACCAAAGAAACAACATAAAAACAATTTGAGCTTTAAGAAAAGCCTACAAAAAAATGTAAATCAAAACAATAATCAAAAGTTGTACTTAAAAAGGAAACAAAAAAATGTAAAATAACCAAAGTGAAGGTAAGATTATGGTTACAAGTCATCTAAATACAAAGAAAAAAAATAAAAAACTTAAATAAAAATCGATTGTAATCATAACAAATGCTTTCGCCTTTCATATTCACATTAAAATGAGTACAAAATTATTTAAAATTAATACAAAAGTTTTCGTAAGCCAAGCTTTAAACAATTTTATCGATACCTTAAACAACTTTACAATCACAACATTCAATTATAATTTGATACAAATTTGAAATGCTTCAATTCACCTGTGCACACTTAAGTAAATTCATGTTAGAGGGTTTCCATGGTAAAATGAGCAAAATAAAAAAAAACGCACCAGCTTTAAAAAAATTTATAAATAAATATACCTTCAGTTAGTAATTTTTTTGTATGGCTTTAAGGTACTCACGAATTTGTGTTAGATTTCATATAAGTTTTCTTTCTAATAGTAAAGTATTTGAAGTGCTATTGGAAATTGAAAATTCTATTAAATTTGGTTTAATAAGAAAATTGAAACTATGCCAAAATAGCGATAACGAAACATTTATAGAAGAAATACATACAATTAGAATACAATACAAACCACAGATCTTTAAAAACCATTCAAAAAATGATTCTCTCAAAATACAGTTTTCTATTCCAGATAAAGAAACAAGGTAGAATTTAACGAAATTCCACTAATGGTACAGAATCAAAATATTTTGGAAATAAATCTGTCATACCCTACACCACCATAGTGGGTAATGTGCAAAAATATTGTCCCAATACTTACCTTAAATTATACCTATCGACTCAGAATCACTTTTTGGGTGGATTAAACGATATCCGTCCATCCATCTGGCTGGCTGTCTGTCCATGTAAAGCTTGTGCGAAAAGTACAGGTCGCAATTTAGAAGATATTTTTTCATGTCACCAAATTTTATTATGATCAGTTCATAATTAGTCATAGCTACCATATAAGGCCAGCTTCCGATAACCACTTTAACGAGTATAAATCTCTTGTTGGTATACACATAAAATTCAACAAAAATAGCTTTCATATAGCCATAAATCACACAACCTAATTTCATGGCGATGGGTCCATAGTTAGTCATAGTTCCCATATAAGGCCCTCTTCCGAAAATAAATTACTGAAATTTTAAAAGAAAAATATTTTTGTTCATTTACATAGTGTCCGGCTTGGCCGACCATGATTTCTTACTTATTTCTAACTGGCTTTGATTTAAAATTTCGCAGAGGTGTGTCAGAAGGGCGAATGACTTAGGAGCGGCGCTATGGCTGTCTCAAAGTAAAGCTGCTCAGACAATCATAATTTGAAAACGCAAGCGAATTTTTTGGAGTTCTTACAAAATCAAAAATTTATTGACTGGGAATACTTGTGTTTGGTATCGTCGGAAAGCTAATTAATGCGGGGTTTTTAAAAATTTTTACTTTTATTTTCTAACATGTGAACAATACAAATTTATTCAGAGTATTGGCCACTGTTAGCTATGATCTTTTCCCATCTTCCTGGCAACATATGCATTCCGATCCAAAAGAACTGCTCATATTTTGAGGCCAAGGATGAATCAAGCCAATTTCTGATACTCTGTTCCAAAGTTAAGCGTATCCCAGAGAGAGCATTCTGTATAGATCAAAATAAATTTCCCAACTACTTCATTCGAAATACTTTTTAACAGGTATTGCAACATGTGGCCGAGCGTTGTCATGATGGAATATTCGGGGTTGTCATAGAATCAAATCATTGTCGGAATCGAACGACAAAAGGTCATTTGTCTTATGAATTTAATGATTGGATTCTATGACAACCCCGATTATTATTTCAGTTTCCCTGTGATGGTCTGGCCAGATTTCAGCAGCTCTCATAAGTATTTTTACAGAAATATTTTACTGGATATTTGGACTCAGAATCCAGTTCGATCTGGGTAAAGCTGATATAGGTTTGTTTAGACTATGTCCCACCAAATTCTTAGCATTGCCTTAGCGCCATGCATATTTGACTTTGGTGTCGATTCGGCTTTGGTTGGACGGGCTTCACATACGATCTTTTACGCTTCGGATTATCGTAATGGATCAATTTTTCATGGCAAGTAATGATTCAGTGCAAAAATGATTTCTTTTATACACAGAGAGAATTGATTCGTAGTGGCAAACGAATATGTGGCCAATCGAATGATTCTTCCTTTGTGACCGAATTTTACAGTTGTGGATACAATATTTTAGAAGGGGTAACGTTTGGTTGCTTAAATCGAAATTTTTTCTTATTAACATATTTTCAGTTGTTATAACCGAAAAATTCTATGTGTGCAATCAAATCATTCAATTGGTAATAAATTCGGTTGCCACTACGAATCTGTTTTCTCTGTGTAGCGTTGAAGAAGCATTTCAGACATACAAATTTCTCTTTCAAGGTCTCTCGGCTTCAATTCGTATGGTACCCACTTCCCCTGCTTTTGGTTGAATCCTGCTGCTTTGGCTGGCCTATTCGATCTTTGTCTTCCGTGTCAAAATCAAATTCACCATGAGTTTAGAAACTCAATAAATATCTAATAAAATCTTTATTTATTTACTAAACTCAATGGAATTTGCAACGTTTTTTAAATTTGTCATTCTAAATAACAAAGTGTAAAAAACTTGCCAAAAGGTCAAAGGGAATTCCACAATACCTAAAAATTGGAGCAAAAATCCCTAAAATGGTATTTTTACAATTTTGCTCATAAGGTCGACATTTCCTTCAGGGCTGGGAAAATACTTTCGGGATAAGTAGAGAACACATCAAGCTTTCCAATTCTGCTTTCCGTTTTCTGAACCCAATTTTGGGATTTTGGAACATGTGATCCAAAGTTGAAATTTTTATAAGAAATAGGTCAAATTCGGAAGGGCGTAGGGGCGACATATTCGAAACATAGGACTTGTTTTTAATACCAACATTTTCTCCATAAAAATACCTTACAGAAAAACAGAAAATTGTTATGCGTTCTACAGAAAGAAAAAAAGTTAAGTCACATTTTCGGTCAAAAAACAGCAAAAATCGACTATTTTTTTAAATTGAAAATTGATTAGTTTTGGATCCATAATTAATATTGCTCTGAAATCTTTTTTATATTATTGGTAGTTTAGTTGTCTAACTAACAAAAATTTGAGTTCATTCGGACCAATGTATTTCAAAATTTTACATGTCGAAGATACCCTACTTTGAGTCTCCATAGCGCCGCCTTTGGAGCTTTCAACTCGACTACTCCTTTCCTACGCATTTCCAATTGAAAGGATTCGACATTTTCGAAGCAAAAAAAAAAAGTTTTTGTTGTTTTTTTTACAGTAAAATTTCAGAGTACTTAGAACTACTTTGGACTTAGGACTGCTGCATAATCAACATATTTATCGCTGCTCATACAGTTTTCCAGTGCACATTTGTATGGGAGCTAGGCTATGCTTTGCCTTCATCCAAAGTTGATTGTTGAATATTGTTACAGGCTAGAAAATCCGTAAGATCTTAGTTGATGGAAGAACCACAAAAAATTCACATGCGTTTAAAAATTCTGCCTTCCTGCGACTTCTAAGTGGTCCGTGGTGTCCGTCATCAAAACTTAAACTCGAATGCTGCTCTGCTACTTTTGTGGGAAATTTTTCCAAAATAAAAAGCATTAAATTCTCTAGAGGAAAGGGAAGCGACATAGAATTAATCCTGGAATTGGTTGATCGGGTATAAGGATCGATTGCGGTCCTAATACGTTATATGAAAAGGGATAAATTGACAGCTTCTAGGCACTCTGTGACAGGTCGTCTAAAAGCTGTATGATCTGGTTTGGATATTTTTATCACGAGTGACACAATGGGAACTAATTAAATTAAAATGTACCTAATTAAGTGATCTTGCTATTGGTTCAGTTAGGCGGCAGCTTGACGAGTTCAAAAATCAAGTGTTTTTTCTAAATTGTTTACAAATACTATTCGATGATATAATTATTTATCAATTGTAATTAAATAATATTGTTATAAGTTTTCCACAAGTGCCACTAATTAAATTATTGTTCTCTGTAAGTAGTACACAAACTATTTGTTTCAAGTGTTTATTTTCGGAAAAAATAATTAAGTAAAAATATTTATTAACAAACAATTGTTCGGGGAAAAAAGAGAAATGGAGCATGCATACATATGTTTCATGTCTAAACAAAAAATCTATTGTTTATTTAAAAATCAACCAACTGCAGATAAATAATTTTATTTATAATTTATAATGACTAGCAATATATGTATAATGTAAATTATTATAACAATCTAAACGCCAAAAATATTTCATTTATTACACTAAATTAAACAAATATTTTTATGAGTTTATTTTTATGAACAATAAAATATATTTTTTAAACTATTTTTCACAAAGAAATGATAAAATTTATAACTAAAATAAAATAAAAAAATTAACAACTTCACTAAACATTAAACAAAAACAAACAAACCAAACTCTTAGAAAAGAAATATTTATGAAACAACTTTCACTGAAATGTTAAATTTTATACACAAGTGGATTTTTATTTTTTTATACAATACGTTTCTATGATGTTAGTCAATTGATGACGCCAGAGGAGAAGGTTCAGGTGAATGAACACATGTGCATTGAATATAAAAAAATATCTCTGTGTTTGAATTGAAACAAATGTTTAAATCACACAATAATATTTGAAAAATGTCAATAAAATAAAATGGTTTTAGCTACTTTATACAGCTATATACAATAGAAAAATCATACTACTGAGTTGGTTGTGTATTTATAGTTGAAAATTGTATACAATTACGAATTTAAAGTTTTATTTTTAATTTCCCTACACATGTGTTTTTTTTTAAATTTTATTTCTCTGTCGATTTTGTCTATAATTTTTTTTTTAATGTTGACGACCACAAAATGATAATGAAATGATTGTTATTGCCATTAGATTGTTGTACTCGTGCATTATTTTTTAAGTGAGTTGAAAAAAAGCAGCAGCTACAAAAACAGCCATGAAAAATTAAAACAGACTTGAGATATTTTAATTAAAAACAAATGAAAGGAAAAACCTTTATGACTTTCCAAAAATGGTAATATTTAAGTTTGAAAGTAAATGAAATGATCACGTCTCTTTAATGTTTTACACTCATTACCACTCATTCGCTATAGCTGTAGAGAAGTTTTGCCTAGAAAACAAAAAGAAAAAAGCCTACAGTATAAATTTTATGAAAAAAAAATCACATCATAGTTGGTTACAACCCAACTTACAAACAATCGATCCATCGAGCAACTCAACACTTTTTTAAACTGACATAGAGCAAAAAGCATAATTGACTCGACATATACTAGGGTTGGGCCAAAATAAATGACAATTAGATAATAAGCTGAGCGGTAACGATGGACAACATTGATTATTCTTGTTTAAACAATTTATAGCGCTAACGGTGGAAAAAATTGATTATTCTTTTTTAAACTTTATATAAAATCTTAATATGTTGACCTCAGATTTTCTTAAAATTTTTCAAATTATTAAAAACTGATAAATTTTGTATTCCTTATATAAGCTTTAAAAAATCTATAATTGGAAAAATCTTTTTTTTAAAAGAAATTATTGTAAAAAATGAGTTTGTTTTTGGAATAATAAAGCTTTTTATGCAAAAAAACTTTTTCAATTGTTATTAAAAAATCTATAAAACTATTTTTTTAATTTATAGCTAAAATACTTTTCAATAAAATATATTTCCCATTAAAAATTTTGTTTAAATAAAGTTTTCAGTCGATCACTACTAATTTATTTTTTTAAAATAAAAGGTTTTTTGTTAAAAATAAGTTTATTTGTGAACAAATAAGGTTTTTATTAACAAAGCTTTATTTCGAATAAAATAAAGCTTTTTTGGTGAAAAACAGTTTTTCTTAAAAATTGTTTTAAAAAAAATATTTCTAAAAAAGCTTAATTTTTAGTTAAAGCTATTTTTAAAAATGTTTTTTCCGAATATGACTTTTTGTTCAAAGTTATTAGTTAAAAAGCTCGTTTTAGAAAAACATTTTTGGTAAAAGCTCTTTCCTAATCAAAAATTGTTTGATTTTTTTATAGGAGACTCTGTTTTCGTATTAAAGTCATAGCTTGTGTTAAGATTTTATGCGAAAAGGTCAGTTGTGAAAAATCTCGTTTTTTGAAAAAAGCTTTTTTGATGAAATTAATTTTTTAAATAGTTATTCTGTTTAAAAAAGCTTTTTTTAAAAGCTTTTTTGATGAAAATAACTTTTTATAAGTTTTTAGAAAAGCTTTTTTAATGATATTTTAGAATAAAAAAGCTGTTTTAATTATGTAGAAAAAGCTTTTTTTTTTGTAAAACATATTTTTATGTAAAACAGCTTTTTAATGGTTATTATCTAAAGAAGGTTTTTATGGAAAAGAGCTTTTTAATGCTTTTTATTTAAAAAAAATAACTTATATGTGAAAAAGTTCATTTTGAAAAAGGCTTATGGTTGAAAAAAGTTTTCAGTTCAATCAAAATCAATCTTTTTAGTGAAAATGACCTTGTTAAAAGAAACTTTTATTTTGTAAGAACTTTATTAGAATAAAATGATTTTATTGGTGAAAAGATTTTTTGATTGAAAGCTCTTTCTATCAACCTAAAGTCTTGAAAGATGTCTTGGGCTATCCTATCTTAATATTTCATTATTTACTTATTTCCTGATTTGAAAAACTTTTATTGTTAATTGTTAGTCTCACGACCCTCGTAAATTTTCCTCTACCACTTCCCGAACAACTACTACTTACTGCATTTGATAGACTGTGTAAATTCAAATTAACACGAATTAATTAATTACATATGCATAACATGAAATTTTTTTTTTGTTTTTCTGTTGTTGTTTGTGTCTTTTAGTTGTTATTGTCTATAGATTTTTTTAAACACTACATACCAATAGACAACAATGTGACGCGACAACTACCAATCGACAATTCCACTGTTCAAAACAACAGTTCTAGGCAAAAGTACAACCACACTAAGAGCAACCTTATATAAAATTAAAATAATAATAGGCTGACTGGCTGGCTTAAACCTTTTTTCTGAACAGAAAACAAAAAATTGTTTCTTTATTTTTGTTGATTTTTTTTTCCAATAATTTCTATTCAATCGTAAAAATTACGTGCCATAAAAAATGAGAAAAAAAATTAAGTTAAGAATGTGATTGGTGGGTATTAATGGTTTAGGGGGATGCCTTACACAGAGGCTTTCACAAAACTATTCAGATTAGAACATAATTTATTCATAGTTTAACTTCTAAAATTTCGTTTAAGGTCAAGCCGTACATATATACAGTGGGCGCCGCAGAGTGTCAAAATTTATCATCTCTAGTGAGCACAAATACACAACATAAACAAAACCATATGAACCGTTTTAAAGATATTGATTTACATCTTCAGCCGTAATGCTGAATGTTTCTTGACAGCCTAAGGGACCAATTTTGCGCCACTGAAAAGCCCCCAACTTTAAACTTCAATATTTTTTCGAATTATATACTGAAAGTTCATCAAATCTTCTCTCGATCATCATAGTTTTCTCAAATTTTCCTTTTTTATACCCACCGCTAATTCTCCCACCGCCTGTAGGGCGTCTCAAAAATCATTTCGATTAACAGACAGACGCATTAAAAAGTGAAAAAAACTGGTTGGTATTTTAATTTTAAAAATAAAAATCAAACCAAAAGAAAAAAATTAAATCTACATAAAAACATAAAAAAAATACACATAAAACAGAAAATAACAATTCAAAGGCAATACACCGAAGGTTGTAAATGCAGGTGAATGAATGCATACATACCAAACAAACAAACAATCGAACGGATTGAACAGCAACAAAGAGACCAAAAAAAAACCTAAAAACTATTTCTGAATGATGTTGTCTATGATCGACTATCAAGCAGCACAGATCAAACCCTTTTTATCCACACACTCACAATACAACTCACTCCCAACTATGCATCTACAATGGGAACCAACACATAAGATCGAATCGTGCCTTTAATAGTGTTTGTAAATTAAATGTTTCTTATTTGGGGTTTTTAAGTACTTTATAGAGGGAATTAAAAACTACTTAAGAGTGTTTTTTATTGAATTTTTGTTTTTCTAAACTGCTAAATATCCATTTTGTTTAGTTACTTACAACACATAAAAGGTTTTAAATTAATATATTTTTTTTTAAATTAATGATCAACTCAAACAAAAAAAATCGATTTTTAATGACTTAATGAAAATTCTCTTGTATTTTGGATCGTTGTAGTGAAATTGATATCAATGAGAAGTTAAGAAAGTGGGATTTATTCTAGTTTACAAAGCTATCACAAATTTCACACTGATTTGAGCATAAAATAGGAATTAAAGTTTTAAAATAATTCTAATGTTTGATCTTAATATTACAGTATTTTTGACGAATTTTTCATTATACCGACTAAAATTTAAAGACGCACTAATTTTTTGTTACTAGAGCCAAAGAAAGCTACATATACGAGTATACACAATTGAATAATACGTTGCCTCAATGAATCTGTTAAATACTTTTTTGACTTATTTATATTGCCGTCGCTTATATATACTTTTAACTTCTGCAAACATTTTAAGTCGTGTCTTTGAATTCATTGGAGGTTGTTTGTTGTTCAGTTCTGAGAGCACTTTTTAAGAAAAAAGTTTTGTTGTGGGCACCGAATTCATTGCCAATCGATTTGTTCTTGCGAAAAAGCTGTCAATCTTTTTCTTAGACTTCAGCGGCCGGAAAATCATGCTAGCCTTTTACAAATGTCACCGCTGAAGAATGCATTTAATTCATCCATAAGTTGAAGCCAATTCATTTGAAACCTCTGAAATTCGTTTGATCTTTCAAGTTTGTTATTTAATTATGAAGAGCAGTTTTTTTTGAAATTTATTTGAGACAAAAATAAAGTAATCACAAAAAATATTTGATTGTGGTTTAGCTTTGTTATATATAAAAATTGTTTATTAATAAGACCTTAAACTAATATTACTTAAATAGTTGAATTATTTACTAAGTAGATAAGGGACGTTGTCTCTAAGCTCTTTATGCAAGAAATAAATGGAATGATTTGCAAGGTGTAATAAAAATGTCCAATCGCTGTTATTTCTGTGTCAACTTATTTAGCTTGAGCCTTCTTACTTTCTCAAAGTTGAATTTTTCGATTTAACCAATATGATTATCAAAAAAAAAAAAATTAAGTTTTGAATGTATCCACTAATAATTTTTAATTTTCTTTTTCTTTCCAGGTATGTACAATTTAATTTCTGAAACTTTGAATGTAAGTTCCATAACAAAAACATATAAAGCAAGAAATCATGTCTATTTGACTATTTTCATCGATTTAACCATTTAATTCATTTAATATATCAGATACATCCTTATCTATTTAGAGCAATCCATGCCATCTGTTTCGCATGGTAGTCCAAAACTGATGTAGTAAATACAATGCTTTGATGCTAAGCTGCTGAACTTCCCATATAAAGTCCTTTATCTATGGTGGATCACTGAATGATGTGAATTTATTTGAATTGATCAGAAAACTTATTACAATACGTATTCGATAGTACGATCCTGCTGATTACGAAATACATATAAACTTTTTCAACCTTGGATTTAAGGCGAATATACCGGATAGATCAGACTAAGTATTACAACGACTTCTATTTTCCAGATAAGCAATCGATGGGTACTTTCATCGACACTAGTGGTCGAATTCTCGCATTCGTAATCTTACGAGTAAAATCTCGATCGATATCGAATGCCATCATTATAAATGTTAATACATATTCTTCTATATAAAATAAGGGAATCCCAAAAAGAAAAATCCGCATGTCCGTAATTCGCTCGTATACGAGTGCGAAAATTGGTCTCCAGATCTCCATGTAGTAATTCTGATATACGTAAACATGTTGAATCTTTCCTGGCAATAAGTTCTGCTGTTGGCATCAGGGCATTTGAGTTGCAGATTAGCTTACCATGATTACATTGCCATGAATCATTTAATTACTTTTGAGTTTATTCTTGGCTCTAGGATCAGGGGAGGAAATTGGTGATCCTATGGCAAACCTGAAGCTGACTGGGCATATTTCTTAGGTTCACCTAAGGGTACTATTAGTTCTTATATTTCGTGTGGACTGTTGTCTGAAGTTTGCCTTTGTTTTTTTGGAGATAGGATTTTTTGCTACAGAATTTATACATTTATTCGAACTGGTTGGCTTGTGAGAAGACTTTAAGTGGTCAATATTGTCCCGACTTGCCGCACCTGCTGAATTTTGACCATCTTTCTTTTGCGTATTGGGCTTAGTAATTGTTCCAGAACAAGACACTGTCTGTCTTGATCTATCACTCACATTTGCCTTTTCGGGTACATCATTGGTTGCTCTATGCTGACGATTAGTGGGTCTGATGTACACTTTCTCATATCTATAACCAATGTGATGACACTAAATTTTGGAGGTAGATTTTGAGTCAATTGCAAGCGAAAGTTCAGCAATGCTACCTATGCTGTTAGGTCATCATTCTGACCTTGATACACTGTGCAGTATCATTTGCTATACAGTTATATACAAGTCATACATGTTCGAAAGGACAGTCTGCTAATTTGTCGAGCCTTTTTCAGCTTACAAATTTTGCCAAGAACTGCTTACTATCGGACCATATAGTCTTCGGAAAATCTGGGTAGATTACCAAATATGCACAACTTGCACCATATCCTTGTGCGAATGTAGATAATATGTTTCTCTTTTGGTCTGTAGTCTAAGGACAGTCACCTCATTTCGAACTTTCTTCATCGATTTGAGGTACAGTAATCTTGTCTCTTCGACGTTCATACTTTGCTAAAAATAGAGATTTAGTCGATTTCGGAAAGTCTGGTGAGCTTAGCCCAAGACACATCACTTGCACCATATCATTGTACGAATATAGAGTAGAGTAGCATATGCACTTGCTACTCGTTCGGATCCATCTGACTGTCCTCTCTTATTAGGGATTTTAAGTTCATGCATCTCGTTTGGAAATCATTTCATCAGTTTTAGGTACAGTAATATTGCCTCTTCACATTCATGTCTTGTTACAAATAGATCTTTAGTCGTTTTTGGAAAGTCTGATGAGCTTGCACTATTTGGTCTGTAGCGTAGGATTTGCACTTGCTACTCGTTGGGATCTGTCCGACTGTCATCTCTTTCTGGGGATTTTAAGCGCACGCAGTTCATTTCGACATTCATGCCTTGATATAAATAAATCTTTAGACAATTTCGTGCAGCCTCGCATTTTTTCGACCTATTGTTTGCATTTTTAGTCTGGTGATGGATGGCATCGGTATTGCCGAATAAAAGAGGGTTGTGCAGTAGGCATAATTTGGGGACATGAGTTCCACAACACTAATGTATCACCCATTTATTCAAAATTTGAGTTAAGATCACGAGATTTTGTAACGGGTTCCGTAGATTTGTTGTGAATTTACAGTGTATATTTATTATTTATACCGGTGCTCATTTGTAAGAAAATATTATAAATTAATGGGGAAAAACAGAATATCATATAGCAGAGCCTCTTGCTGTATATTGACTCAAATACACTCGGATAATGCCCTTGCCTTCAAGCCACGGTGATTAGACATATTTACGTGACATTCATTCCACAGAAACCGTGGGGATAGTATCCGGAATTACAGTATTTTTTCGAACGTTCGCTATACATGCGCCATGTTCTGCTGAAGATAGAGTCAAATACAACTCTTGTGGGAGCGTCTGTTCACCACAAGAGTGAACAGACGTTCCCACGTTCTGAAGCTTAGATCCGAAGTGATCTAAGCTTCAGGCGGTTGCAAATATAATTTAAATTAACCTTTTTATGAAAAACTCTTTGTATTTATACCGTTTTTCATCCTTGCGAAAATGTGAAATTTCACAACAACAAAAAAAGTTCGCATCTTCTCAAGGGTCAAGAACGATGACTTGAGTTACCTTTTATTCTAAAGGAACTCTAAAGAAACTAATAAATAATTTGCACCTGAAAATTATAGCGTTGAAATGCTATGTCCACATAAAATGATTTGAAATGCCTCTGAGCGAATACTTCACTTATTTGTTAAATAATTTTGTACTGAAATTCAACAAATTTCTCTAGATATTTTTTCATTACTATTACTGAATCTGGCGCTTAATTTTTGTTTACACTCCAACAAAAATCAACAACCCATAGCAACAAAATGGGTGACAAACAGAAAAAATATAAATCTATACAATTTCATTAAATAACTGGTTGAATAACATTGATAAAATTAAAATTTTAAATTTGTTTGTCTTCTTGTTTCTTTTTTTCAAATTAATTATATTACACATTTGACGATGGATAAACAAGTCTTTTAAAAAACGAAATTCCCTTGATTGTTTCTTTAATTCAATGTTTATAAATTCCAAAGAGGTTCAAACGAAAATCAAAACAAATAAGAAAATAATCTTCATGAAGACAACAAAAAATTAACATTTTAAAACTTCTACTTTGGGGAGAAATAATAAAAGATACACAGACAGAAAATTGTTTAGAGTTTCTTAAGTTTTATGATACTTATGTATTTTAAAGTTAGTTTATAATATTTTTTTTTATATTTTTGGAGTATTGTATTTAATTTCACAGATTTTTTTTATATTTATAATGAGTTCATTCAACTTTCAATTTGTATAATTCTCATAACACTTCTTCGTGTGTGAGTCTGATCGTCTGTTAGTCTCTCTCATCTCCCTACTTTGAAGATCATCTTAATTTTAGTACTTGTTTGTATCTTTAAACAAATTTCCGTCTTTCTGTCTGTTTGTATATTTTTTCTTCTGTTCACTATCTACGTGATATTTAGTATTGTTAGCTGTTAGTGGTTTTTTTTTTAGGTACTAATATAATTTGTCCGTCTGTCTATCCGTCTGTGTATCTCACATCCATACCCCTGTTTAGTAGTTTTGTATCCATTGAATACTTATTTTTATTTTCTGAAATAAATACAGTATCTTTGTTTTTGTTGTTAATTTGTTATCTGTCAGTTATGGTACTTGTTAGTGTGTTTGTTTTTTTTTTGTTTAGTATTTGTATCTTTTTTTTTGTGTAATTGTTGTTGTCTGTTGCGTACTCTTTGTTTACCGTAATTATAGTGTTTATGTGTGAGATACAGTGTTTTTTTTTTTTTTGCTGGACTACTAGATACACGAGTAGTTTTACTATTTATTTGAGATGTTTTTTGTTCACGTGTTTAATTTAACACATCTTTTACTGTGTAATTTTCAAAATCACATTGATTTAGGCTTCTTATTTAAATTACAAAAGAATTTTACAGAATAGGTAAGAGGCAGCAGAATTGTTTAGTTTGCGGTGAAGTTTAATTCATATGTAAAGGTTTTGGCTTAAGGGCAATAACTTGTCAGCATCAAGATAAGGGAGCCACTTTCTTTTTACCCGAAAATAGCGTGATATCTGCTTTTTTCCTATTCTACAGCATTGATCGCTAGTCATAGCCACCAGGGGCTGAACATGATGGGTTATTTACCTCTAAATAAATTTAATTTCAACTAAGTTCATAAACATTATCAAAAAAAAGACACAAAAACCACAATCAATAGCTGGTTAGATTGCAACAGAGAAAGAAACTGCATAACATAAAAATATAATGCAATATGCTGACCACTGTTAAAAACATACGAATATTTGAATGCAAGCTTCAATAAGTCCCTGATTGAATATGGATTACTTAGTGTTTTAAAAACTAATTTTGTGCCCCATTCTTCCATTTGTTGACTTTAAAATCAGCTCTAAATCTTTATATTCTTACAATTCAAATAATTCCTTATTACTTTCATTTCATCTCCAAAACAACCAGGTCAATTTTGTAATAAAAACTCTTCTTACAACATTTTTGTTGGCATCGCAAACATCAATTTCTTTTCTATTAGCAAAACACAAGACATTTCTCTAACAATTGTTTCTTAACAAAAATCATTTACTTTCCAGGCCTTAATGCAGTAATTTACAATTTAGAAAAAAAAAACAAAATTTAGTAACATGTTACAAATGTTTTAACTAGTTTTAAGTATTTTACTTTTTATTTTATCTAATTAAAACTATTACAAACAATAACAATTTGTAACCATATTTGGTTGAACAAACAATTGTTTACTTTTTCAGCAGCAATTTTTTTGTAAATGCTTTTATTTTACAATATATACTATTTAGTTTTAGTTTTTTTGTTACAACAATTAGCTCTATTGTCTTCTTGCCAACGATAATGTGAACAAAATAAGAAAAGCAGTGAAATAATATTAGAAAAAATAAGAAGAAAATAGTTTTTTCTTCTACATATTGAAGGTATGAATGAAATGAAACTTTCAAAACTTTCTCATATTATTGTTTTCAATACGAGCAACAAATTTTTTGTTGTTGTCTTCTTGAATTGTATGTTGTTGGCCATTTATATTTATAGGGAATTGTTATTATTGTTGTTAACAAATTGTCAACATCACTTTCCATTTTTTTTGTTTTTAGCGAAATGTGTGAAAGAAAATAAGTCTAAAAATAATTGATGTTTAGATTAGGAGGAAATTTTCATCACATTTTTATAGAGAAAATTAATTTTGGATAGAAAAATAGTTTGGAGAACATTTTTTTGATATAACTTTTTTATATATGGGGGATTTCATCTCAAGTGAACCAACTTTTAAAATCGATGCCTTCCGATCTCAAAAGACTCAAAAATTTTATATATTGAGTTAGAAAACATTTATTTTGATTATATATCCAATTCGCATCCCACTACGAGACCAAAAAGCTCTTAAAGGAAAAGAAAAATTGTATGTCTTGAGTTACAAAACATTTATTTTGATATACATATATCTCACTTGCATCTCACTAAGAGCTCCAAAAACCTCTTAGAGGAATGAACAAAAGCCTTCTTTTGAGCAAAAAAAAAATTAAAAAGATCCCACTTTGAAAAAAAGTCAACAAAGTTTTTGATTTTGCAAAAAAACATAAATTGTATGTTTTGAGTTACAAAACATTCATTCTGATAGATATCAAACTCGCTTAGTGGGATGCGGAGACGTCTTCAAGGAAAATATGTAAGCTTTCTTTTAATAAAAAAGTTACCATCTTGAAAAAAGTCAATAAAGTTTTTATTTTTTTTTTTAATATTTTTTTCGAAAGTCTGAAGAAATTGCTATCTAAACTATTTGATACACATGTTGCTAACCCCCATTAACACGAAGCCTGGTTAGGTGTTAACTAATAGTTATACTGTCGGTTAAAATTATTTTTGTATGAAGACTGTCAGTATAACTATTAGTTAAAACATAACCGGGCTTCGTGTTACTGGGGGTAAGAACAATAGGTAAAAAGTTACATGGATGAGAAAAAACACATGTTTGGCCAAAATGTAAAATTTTGACCCCCTCTAACTCAGAGAGTTCTTGACGGGTCTTTTTTGAAAAATTATGTCTGAATTAGTATCCAATAGGTCTAACCTTGGTTCCCGATCGGACAATTTTTCTATAGAGAAAATGTGTTGAGGACAAATTTAGGATCAATTTTCGGTACCGTGAAATAACTCCCAAACTCCCAACAAATAAATAACACCCAACAAATTTTTCATACAACTTGTGACTTATTTCATTATGAAGCAAGTCCTAACGCATAGGGAGTTATTTCATAATTTTTTGTTGAGAGTTATTTCATAATGCAATAACTCCCAATGAAATTTTTGTTGGGTTTTATTTCATCGAGAAATATTGGGAGTTATTTCATTTTTCTTGGGCTCAACTTTGCAAAAGCAGAACCGGTTTTTGATACATCTCAGAGGAGAAAACTTTAGCTCCCGGCCGAATGCCGTCAATGCAAAACAAATTTTCTGAGCGAAGCCAGTTTTTGATACACCCCAGAGGAGGGGAGTTAGATTATATAACAAATTGCTTCAGATTGGGAATTATTTCATTTCTATTGGGATTTATGTCATTGGGTGTTATTTCGCTTCTTTTGGGACTAATATTTTTAAAATTATGAAACCGCCGATTATACTAGTTTACAAATCAAACATTTTTGTTTGCTCATGGAATGAAACTTGTATTTTTGAGAAGAGCTAGGAACGCTAGTTAATTGACCATTTTTTATTTCCCACCTATACGTCAACATTTTGAGATATATGGGTTTTTATTTTTCACCTGCCCTGAGTACTACTAATGCATTCTGTAGTGTACCGAATTGTAGTAATTAAATATTTATATAGTTGTTGGGTACTCAATACTCTGGCGAAGCTACTAGATACTTTCAGAGTTGTATTCTTTTGACACATTCCAAAAAAAAATAACGCGGAAAAAATAAATACTGCATAAAAGTACATCGTTCCTGTAGATAAACGTTAATAAATCGCTATTAAATACAAAACCCTAAAGTAAAAACTATTTTAAAATGTCTTCTAGAAACTGTAAAACAAACCCAGACTATTTTTGTTTTATTTGCGGAAAAATTATTCAGTCAAATCGAGGTTTTCCTATAACATTAACACTGCAAAATGCTTATTTATATTAAAAAATTTCGTAAAAGCTTTAGATAAGACAAAACCAGCATTTCAATATTTATACAGCGTGTTCCCGAGTCTTTCTGAGGCTAAGCTAAAAGAAGGGATATTTGCGGGTCCTCAAATATGAAAAATTTTGGTTGATACCAAATTTGAGTGTCTATTAATCGATGTTGAAAATGCAGCATGGAATTCTTTTAAACTTTTTGTTTAAGAATTTTTGGGGAATAAGAAAAGTCAAAATTACAGAGATATTGTTGCGAATTTATTACATAATTTTGAACTGATGGGTGTAAATATATCGCTCAAAATTTACTTTAACATTCTCATTTGGATTTTTCCCGGAAAACCCCGGACACATGAGTGACGAACATGGAGAGCGTTTTTGAGATCAGAATATGCTAGGAGACTACTGTTGGAGTGTCGTGAGGGAGACAAATGAAAACAATTATAAAAAGAGGACTAAAACACTTCACTTTTAATTTTTTTGTCCTAATTTAAAGTACATTTTTATATGTTTCGTTTTTAATAAATATCTCAAAAGTTTGACGTCCAGGATTTTTTTTAACATTTTTTCCGAATTTAGAAGACCTAAATACACAAATCCCTATATGTTTCAATTCATTAGCAAAAACCTTGTAAACTAGTGTTATTGGAAGTAATTTCATTTTACCCTTTGGTAGTTATTTAATTTTTCAAGTTTGAGAATTATTTCATTTTTGATGGGAGTTATTTCATTGGGGGTTATTTCATTTTGGAGCTATTTCACGGTACCCAATTTTTCTACAGAGTAAATTAGCAAATTGATTTTTGACAACTTTGCTTAGAGAAAATTCGTTTGGGAAAAATTTTCTATAGAGAAATTAATTTGGGAAAAATTTTCTATGAAGAAAATTAATTTGAAACCAATTTTATATAGAAAAAATTAGTTTGGAACAAATTTTCTTCAGAGAAAATTAGTTTGGGACAAATTTTCTATTGAGAAAATTAGTTTGGGATCTATTTTCTATAGAGAAGATTAGCTTGGGACAAATTATCCATAGAAAGAAGTGTTGGAGACTAATTTCCTATAGAGAAAATTAGTTTGGGACAAGTTTTCTACAGAAAAAAATCTGTTTGGGACAAATTGTCTATAGAGAAAATTGGTTAGAGACAAATTTTTTAAAGAATGCAAACTGTTTTTCGACTAACTTTCTATATGGAAAGTATTTGAGACATTTTTCTATAGAGAAAATTAGATTGTCACAAATTTTCTATAGGGAAAGTAGTTTGGGACATATTTTCTATAGAGAAAAGTTGTTTGGGAAAAATTCCTTTGATGTTTTCCCAGATCAATAGTCATCTTCCATGATTACCCGTAAATGATATTTTTTAAAATGTAAACAACACGAATTTCAACGAAACTCCCATGTTAGATTACATCGGAGAAAAAAGATGCACAAGAGGTTATTATATTCCGTATTCCATGAACTCTTTATGCCAAACACTGATCGAAATCCAGCTTCCTCAAAATATAGAATGTATTTCAAGATGTTGCCTTTTGATTTTTTTTTAATAAATAGTTTGTAATATTTGGTTCCTTCCATAAATCTGCTTAAACAATTTAACTTTTTCTTAAAAACTATTGTTTTCAATTTACAAGTTTTTGACCTTTTTCTCAAACTCCTCTTTTGATAAATTTCAACAGATTGTTTTAAATAATCATTTGTTTAAATAATGTTGAAAATATTAACAGAGAAAAGGGTATAATTAATCTTACTTAATTTATATGTATATTTAAAATTAAGTAAGATCATTAATTTGTTTTAATTGATAAAGGCAGAGAACTTTTTCTACTCGAAAATCATAAAAAAAATCCATTAAAATTGACAAAAGATTATGAAAAATAAGGTTCTAAATGTAAACAATAATTTAAGAGGCAAATAAAGAAGAAAAGTAGCATTAAAAGGCAGCAGCTTCATTATTGGTAGACAAGAGTTGCCAAGGGAGAAAGAAATAAGAATGGCAGAATTGGGAGTTAAAAGGAGCCAAAATTTCTTGTTTGCAGAAATTTTTTTAAATAATTAATTTACCTGTAGCATACAGCTTCAGCAAGATCACAATTTCTCTGCTTTTAATTTCCGTATTGTAAGGATATATCACTTAACTGGTGCCAAGTACGTTAAAAAGTAGACAATTTAAATTTTATTTGTAATTAACAATTTTAATGTTTCATACAAAATAACTATCACTTTAATATATCATTGTTCTAAACGAGGGAAAGTAACTACTTTTGCACATACTGGGGCAGATCTCTGAACTATCGGAAGCGAACTTAACCCAGTTTGCATATTAAGCACCAATTACACTCAGTGCTATATGTTAACTCTACCTTCATCCCTCTCTCTCTCTTTCTTTTATCAGTTGATTATGGTAACTTCAAAATACAATATTTATTTTTAAAAATTCTTGCAGAATAATCTACAGACAACACCACTCAAATAAGTAACAGCCCAACAAAATGAAGAAATATACTTTTCAAAAACACTTCAGAATATGGTTTATAAATAAACACAAGAAAACATCAGGTCACTAATTTACCAAAAATAAGATGAAAAAAACCTTAAGGCTTTTAAGCAAAAAAAAAGAACAGTTCTTGTTTTTCATTCCACCAAATTATGTTTTTTAACAAAAACTAATTGAGGCTGCTTTTATTTATTATTAATAATTTGCTTATTTCATTTATTACGAATATTTATTCTTAAAGATTCTTTGTCTTTATTTATGACTCTACTAAAGCTTAAGGCGAAATTTCTGCTTAAATTCTGGAAAGATTAGGAGGGATTTTAATGAATTATTGGAAATAAAGAGTTTGTTTTCTTTAATATAGATTATATTGGAACATTGCAGAGGAGGAGTGTTGGAAGCATTATGAAATGATTTAAGACATTTAGTGGAGACTCTTTTAAATGTGACTTATAATTAGTAAAAGCCTCTGGCTATATCTAAAGCAGTGGTCGGCACTCATAAATACTAGGAGACAAACATGATTGGTTATTTGCTAGTAAACAGTACGAAATTGAACGAAGTTCATGAAAATTATTTAATAAGAAACAAAAATCACCATCAATAGTTGGTCAGATTATAACAGAGAATGATAGTGTTATTACGGGACGTTCTCTTTATGCCCACCAGAGATCTAAAGTTATAGAAACGTATTCCTCTCTTAAATGAAGGGACTTCTTAAGTATTAATAAAATGTTTTAATAGAAATCAATAGTGGATCATTCTGTATTAAATATGGGACTTTATTAAATGTTCTCAGTCAAAAATGTAACTATCTTTGGATTGATAAACAATTCGCAAGTTGCTTCAATCCTCTTCTCTCCCATTCTTGTATCTTACTATTTTTATTGTTAGAATCCCATTTTTTTTGAAGAAGAACTTAATTTTTGGTAAAATTTTGCAACAATTTTGCACTTATTAAATTTCTAATGATTGACTCCAGGTCCTAACATTTGTCTAACCATTTAATAATTTCTTTTACTACCACTTCCAAACAGTTCTACTTTAATAAAACTAACTTAAAGTTTTCATTAATTTTACAAAACCGAGAACGCCTTAAGCGTTGCATGCAGTCTTACCAGCACCACCACTTATGGTCTTAACTCTACTACATACAATTTTAACAATGTCTTTTTGAAATTCTATTTTCTTTTAAAGACACATAGATCTTGGTAGAAAATAAAAAAAATAACGCACATTCTATATTTGTAACGTCATATCTTAACTTATATTGAAAATCGGAATTTCCATGTTTACCAAATTTGGCCAGAAAACTGTTCGTTTTTTTTTCTTCTTGCTGCTGCTGCTGTTCTTGTCTTCTATCATCAACATCATCATCTTCATCGTCATCATGTTTAACGTTTCCTATACCCTCTTTACCTTACTAGACTCCTGATCCAGAACTGAGCAAATAACTGCAACAAGTAATGCCAACAAATATGTTATAAAAGTGTGGTAGAGACAAAGTAGGAGTAAATAGTAATAAGTGGAAATTGTGTTAGAGTTGAGTGTATGGGCAATGTGGAATAAGGGAGAACTACTTTGTTAGAAATTAGAGCTTTAGTTATAAATTTCTTCAACTAACAGTTAAACTCTGTTTATAAATCACGTCAAATCAAAGTAATTTTTTTAGAAAAGTACCTTTTTTAAAAAGTTTGATTATAACATTTCCTTTTTTAATGTATCCTTCTTTTAAAGAAATTCAATACATTTTATAAGGTTTGCTTTCTAAAGATAAACCTTTTTCAAAATCACATTTTTGTAATTGAAAAAATAATATTTTTGCATATACCTTTTTCAAAATTATATTTTAAAAACGCATATCTTTCAAAATTACATTTTAAAAAGTACCTTTTTCAAAATTACATTTTTAAAAAAGTACTTTTTTCAAAATTTCATTTTTTAAAACAAAATTTTCAAAAAAGTGCCTTTTTCAAAATGTAATATTTTTCGAAAATAAATTAAACAAGAAAAGTACCTTTTTCAAAAAAAAAAAAAAATAGAAAAAGTACCCTGCTCAAAATTAAATATAAAAAAGTACCTTAGGTTAGGTTAGGTTCCATGGGTAGCCACTCTCCAAGCAGCTCACATGGGTCCATTCAAAACTGATCCCGTAGTATTACCCAAGGGGTAAACATCTTGGTATTAATTATACGTCCGTTGTTTCCAGGCTAAACCAACCAGATTCTCTGATGAAAGAGTAGATTCTTCTAAGACTCATCCTGGATAGCTCATCTAAGCATGAAAGGAATGGTAATCCAAGGATGCGTTCCCTCAGGTTTATCAGAGCCGGGCATTGGCAGAATAGGTATGACACCGTCTCATCCTCTTCTTCGTTGTGGCAGCTCCTACAGTAGTCATTATACCGTAGGCCCAATCTCCTAGCATGTGTCCCAATTATACAGTGTCCCGTAATGAAGGAGACAATTAGCCTTATTTGCTCACGACGAAATTCCATAAGTAGATTCGTCCTGATGGCATCATATACAGGCCAAGTAGACCTCGTTATAACACAGGAAGACTCATTGGTCCACCTGCTTTGTGCAGATTCATAAAGTATCTGCTGAACAGCCATCTTGCATTTAACAAGGGAGATACCAAAAAAGTGGTCGATCTCATCATCATTCATCAACGCACCCCTTTTGGCCAGTTAAAAGTACCTTGCTCAAAACTAAATTTTAAAAAAGTACCTTTTACATTATTATTAAAAAATTGTTCAAAATTATATTTTCAAAAGGTGCATTTTAAAAAATTTTCCATTTTCCAAACTGTGTGTATTGAAAAAAAATCTACCTTTTTCAAATTGCATTTTAAAAAAGTACCTTTTTCAAAATCACATGGTAGAAACGTTCCTTTTTCAAAATCAAATTTTTAAAAAAAGTACCACTTTCAAAATTACATTTTAAAAAAGTGACTTTTTCAAAATTTTAATATTTAATTTTAAATGTTTTTTTAAAATTTTTTATTTCTAATTTAATTTTAAAAAAGTACTTTTTTAATTTGTTTTAAAAAAGTACTATTTAATTTGTTTTAAAAAAGTACTTTTTTAATTTGTTTTAAAAAGTACTTTTTTAATTTGTTTTAAAAAAGTATTTTTTTAATTTGTTTTAAAAAGTATATTTTTATATAATTTTTTAATTTAATTTAAAAAAGTACCTTTTTAAAATAATTAAAAAGTACTTTGTTTTAGTATAATAATTTAAAAAAGTACATTTTTAATTTAATTTAAAAAAGTACTTTTTTAATTTGTTTTAAAAAAGTACTTTTTTACTTTGTTTTAAAAAGTATATTTTTATATAATTTTTTAATGTAATTAAAAAAAGTACCTTTTTAAAATAATTTAAAAGTACTTTGTTTTAGTATAGTAATTTAAAAAAGTACATTTTTAATTTAGTTAAAATTTAATATTAAAACGTTAACTAAAGACGAACACTTTCAAAATATTGTGTATTTAAAAAGTACTTTTAAAACCAATTATTTGAAGAAGAGCTTTCAAAAACCTTTTCAAGAGTACTTTTTCAAAAAATTATTTTTTTAAATAGAGTACTTACAATTCGCCTTATTAGTGATAAAAAACTTTTACTTGTTTCATATAGAACCTGGCTGGACAACAGGCTATTGGTAATTTTTCTTTAACTTAGTTTTTTTTAAAAATTTTTCCAACAAATTTTAAGGCCGTTAAAATATAAAACAAGGTGGTGGTTGGTCTGCTTGTTGTTGTCGTTTTATTTATTTTTTTTGTATCAACCATTTGTTGACCATAACATGCTCCTAAAGTTTCCGGGGGGAGTAAGAAGGTGGTGTTTTATAGGTAAGCTTTTAAAACAACGTAATGCATTAGCAATAGTCTCTAAAGAGTAGCAGTAACATTAAAAAAACGGCTGCAAAAAAATACTGGAAAAAACTGTTGTTAGCCGCGGGAAAATCACTATATCAGATTTTGCATTTGTTAAGTTCTGTATTTTTTCCACTTGCTTGTTTTATATATTTATTTTTATTTTTTTCATGTGATTGACAAGTTGGTATTTGGTATGGATCAACATGCTTGTAAGTACTTACCAAAACTGGTAACTCGAGTTTCTAACATTGGCCAAAAGAGAGATGTGAATGAGTTTGTTTATTAAATTATATGTATGTATAAATGTACATAAATACGTTTATGGTTGATCTGAAATTTGAAAAGTTTAGTATTGACACAACAGTACACAACAAACTAAGGCACTTGAAAAAAAAAATTATTTCAAACTTAAAATTTTTATTAAAAATATCATAAATCTTTATAAAACTTCACTTTTTACCATCATTTTTAGTTATCAAAACAAAAATGCTTTTACTCAAAATCCCAAAAATATATTTAAGAAAGGAAAAAAGTTAAAGTTCATTACTACCAAAAAGAGTGAAAAGTAAGAAAAATATGATGATACTATTGTTGATCATTATGATCATGTTTGTGCTGCACATTATTGTCTTTCATACACAACATTTTATTATTCTTACACACATGTCTGATACCCTTATGACCCGGGCTTAAAGACGAAAAAAACACTCTAAGCCCCAAAATAAAAAACAAACAAAAAAAATAATAAAAAAATGCTAACCATAACTTAAGTAGCCACCATCATCATTGGTGATCGACCGACACTATATAACAACACTAAAATTAATAGGAAATCACTGAGAGTTATAGGCGACTAAGGGATACTGTATGATGAGCCAAAATTAACTATTTTAATTAAAGCCTGATATAGGATATACATCTAACATTCTAATATTCAGATTTCGAAACTTTAAGATTAAATACATTTTCATAAATTGGCCACAAAATCTGTTTTTATTTTGTAACCGATTTTATTTACTTAAAGTTTATTGTAGCGTACCAATCAAAAAGCCAAAATATCGTAACAAAAAATACTTTAAGCCAACAAAATATAAATTTTTGGCTACACACTATAAACATACATATACTACCGTCTTAAAACACCGTCTCCCAAAACAATAAAACCATTGTATTTGTCTCCTTTTTCCAAATCCTATAAACAACAATTTTATACATTTGACCCTTTTTTTATTTGCTGGCTGCAGTTGTTGTTTTGTATATAAAGTAAACAGGCTGTTTAAAAGTTTAAACAATTTTTTTTAGAAAAAAAAAATACCACAGATCTTTTCATTTCCATCTTTTTTTCGGGTTGATAACACAATGTGGTGGTGGCTTGGCTGGTTGGCTGGCTTTTTCGTTATGCGAAAGCCAGCCTGAGTTTGTATGTTTTGGTGTGACTTAAAAATTATTATGCGTTAACATTGCATGGGCGGTTCAAAAGTTCAAATGGACTTTAATTTATACCCATCTTAATCATTTATTGCCCTTATTGTTTGTAAGACATTCTGTGCAGTTGCTGTGGTTACAATTGTTATGTAGTCGATTTATTTTGTTGGGGTTTTAGCTTAAGAAATATATAGATACAATAAATAAATGGCTGACTACTGACTTTTACTTTTATTTGATCAATGATGTTTAAATAATCAATTTATTTGGTGGATATATGGTTTATTTATTGGCCTGCGGGCCATGTTATTATAAATGTTCGTAGATTAAGTTCTAAGGAAAGGTATGGGGAAGAAGAAATCCCAAATTTGGTTTGAATTCATTTTGTTAAAGAAATAAAATAATAAGAGCTTTAAAATATTGAAGGCGCCATACAATTAATAAAAGTACTTAATGTTTGTGATTTTTGGACAAGCAATTATATAGCTATATTTCAAAGCTATAACAAATTGCTCGGCAATCATAGCTACCAGGAACCGAACACGATCGCTTACTTTATAAGCAAATAACACGAATGGCAACGAAGTTCATACAAACTATGCAATAACCAATTAAATATACAATAAATTGCTGATCAGGAGGAAATTTTAACTCAACTATACCTCTGCTATAGCGAATCAGACTAAGATTAGATACGCTTTCCACTGAGGAATAATCATTCGTCTAACCAAGTTTGTTTTCTATAATTGTATTTCCAATTTTAAAACAATAATCCTTCAATATTCATCAATTTATTTGCAATAATACCTACATGAATAAAATTTTTATATTTAAACAAAAATTCTACAAAAAGCTTCTGATTATTTGAAAGCCCTAAAGCTGTACATTATTAACGGTAAACATTAAAGCGCAACACCTTATAATTCCTTAGATCTTTTCGCATTACACAAACTATTAACTTCCTAAGCTTTTTGAAAGTGAACTATGAATCATTTTAATATATCTAATAAATAATATTGATTACACATCTATTCTCTCATAAATTGTATAATAGCTTAAAGCTTTTCTCAATTATTAAAAGTTAACTA
This sequence comes from Calliphora vicina, assembly GCF_958450345.1. Classification (NCBI taxonomy): domain Eukaryota; kingdom Metazoa; phylum Arthropoda; class Insecta; order Diptera; family Calliphoridae; genus Calliphora; species Calliphora vicina. Next base: position 113,174,425 of record NC_088781.1, on the reverse strand, counting down.
AACAAAAAAACAACTCCACTTTAAAGATTTTTATTACAGATACAGGCCACAAAAACTAAATTGAAAATCTAACATCCAATACAACCTTTTCTTTTGTAAAATTTTAACGATATTATACGATAAATTAAAATCCAGCTAAAATTGCCCACAAATGTCGTTCTACTTTTAGAGAGTTTCGTTTAAGAAAAAAAAAAAACAAAACAACCAATCCAGCCCAAATCTAAAGAATCAATACTATTCTTTTAAAGTCCTCGTACTACTTAGAAAATCACAAAATCTAATATAAGAACAACTCAAACACTCACACTATTTTCTTTCACTAGAAAAACAAAAATTGTTTTAGAAACATTGTAATACAAAAAAACAAGTTGTTTAATGCCACAATCAAACAAACAAACAAAAAAAGTTCAAAACTAAATGCGTATAAAACAAACAAAAAAAAATATATAAAGTTCAAATTCTTTCTGGATGTTTTTTGTTGATTTTACCAAAAGTTGCGCTATAAAAAGTTTTTTTCCATTACGTTCGCTCTGACCATTGTATACGACATCGTAAAATTTTCATCAAATGATCATCAACATAAAAATAAATTTCAATATTGTACCATTTAACGGTGATGTTATTTGTTGCAGTAGTTGTTGTTGTTGTCTGTTGCCGTTGCTGTTATATTCGCAACATTTGCTGCTGCTTGCGCCTGCTGCCGTTGTTGCAAGTAACAGTTTTCTTTTGGCATTAAGCCAAAAATGAAATTTTTGTGTTTAAAAGCAAACAACAACACATCGCACACATGCAATCATGACAAAAAGAGCATGAAGTTTAGAGATGTAGAACTTGATTTTTTGTAATCGGTTGTGGCGAAGATTCTAGGGTGGAATTTTGCAAAAGGATATCAATGTTGTTGGAAAATCTTTGCAGATATTTAAATTTATCTTAGATTTCAAGGCGTTTATAGCTAAAAATTTAGAGATTTTCGATAAGAAAGCTTAAAGCTTTTGATGACTAAAGCTTCTGAGGATTTAAGGTTTTTATAATGAAGCTTTAAGTCTTCCCTAATAAACTATAAAACTTTCTATAATCTAAACTGAAACATAAAGCAATCGAAAATAAAATCTAAAAAACTTAAAGCCGTTCTTAATGAAGCTTAAAGATTTAAATTTTAACCTATATTGCTTAGAGCTTTCTTCGCTTCGAAAAGAAATTTTTTGATAAACAAAGTTTAAATAGTTCGGTACTAAATTTTAAAAGTTTGTTAAATAAAGCTGTACTACTGCCTGATGCTGTATAGAAGTTTAGAGATTTTCGATAAGAAAGCTTAAAGCTTTTGACGATTAAAGCTTCTGAGGATTTAAGGTTTTTGTAATGAAGCTTTAGGTCTTCCCTAATAAGTTATAAAACTTTCTATTCTAAACTGAAACATAAAGCAATCGAAAATAAAATCTAAATTCAGTTTTCTTCAATATTGTTTGAAAGTTTCGAATTAAGTTTAAAACTTTCAATAAAAAACTTAAAGCCGTGCTTTATGAAGCTTAAAGATTTCAATTATGAACCTATATTGCTTAGAGCTTTCAAAGCTTGCAACGCTTCGAAATATAAATTTTAGAATTTTTGATATACAAAGTTTAAATAGTTCGGGTAATAAAGCTTTAAATTAGAGATTTTCGATAAGAAAGCTTAAAGCTTTTGATGATTAAAGCTTCTGAGGATTCAAGGTTTTGTTTTATGAAGCTTAAAATTTTCCCTAATAAACTACAAAACTTTCAATAATATTAACTGAAACATTAAAACTTTCAATAAAAAGCATAAAGCCGTTCTTAATGAATCTTAAAGATTTCAATTATTAGCCAATATTGCTTAGAGCTTGTGAAGCTTGCTTCGCTTCGAAAATTAATTTTAGAATATTTTATAAACAAGGTACAAGTGTACTAAACTTTAAAAGTTTGGGTAATGAAGCTGTACTACTACAATATGCTGTATAGAGTAAACCTCAATGATGTAGATAAATAAAGCTCTCGATAATAAGCCTTAAAGCGTTTCATAATCAACCCAAATATTTGAACTGTAAAACGTGAAGTTTCTAATAGAAAAACTTTAAAGTTTACATTGTAAAGTTTAATTTTTTTACAATTAAAAGCTTTGTTTATAAGTTATTATCGAATATTGAATGTTTTAGATAAACTATAAAAATAAATTGTAAAGCTAAAGCCATAAAGCCTAAAACTTCTGAAGATATGACCTATAGTATGTCTTTTCAGACAATAATAATATCTTACAATAACTTATAAAACTTTCAGTAGAACAGCTCAAAGCTCTACACAGTAAAACTTACAGATATTGATAGTAACAGTAAAAGCTTTCGATAATAAAGCTTAAAGTTTTCGAAACTAATTTTTAAAATAATCCTCAAATCTACATATAATAAAACTTACAGGTGTTGATAATAATAGTTAAAGCCTTAGATAAATACACATAGATCGGAAACTCTGCTATCAAAGACCTAACTAAGTTGTCAGAAACCTAAGTGGTGATAATGTATTAGTGATTATTATGTGATTATTTTGAGTATTTTTTCTAGATCCCTCTCTTTGTATATTTCTCTATGGTTAAAGCCTTCCATAATAAAGCCTGGCTGAATCGTTTAGAACATCTGCAATTTTAAATATAGCTAAATATATTAAAGCTTATTGAAAACTGTAGCATTATTATTTAATCGATTACTCTCTTTCATAAAGCTTTAGCACTATTATAACTTTAGCCTGCCTTTTCAGCTCAACTAAACAGTCAGTCAACCGGGGATGAAGTAAAATTTGTTGTTCTTTTTTCATTTTGAATTAAAAAACTACGTACTTTATTTTATTTTTCCTCAAAAGTTCTAAAGATAGAATTTTATACTCTGTTTGTTCAAATGTTCTATAAGACGCAGCCAGACAAAAAAAAAGTACAAAATAAACAAACGTAAAGATAAAAACATATGCTTGCAATGAAAGCAGCAGTAAAAAGTACGAAAGAGAAAAAAACTTCAGCAACAATACTGTACAAAGTTGTCAACTTTTTAAAACCGCTAAAAATGTATATAGAAAATGTGTTTGTGGACTTTTTTTTAAAAAAGAATTTCTTAAGAAGAGTTGCCAGAAAAATTTTATTTTCAATTAATGAAAAACCTAAATAATTCTATAAACATAAAGCTAAAGAGCTTTACCCTAACTCAACTTCTAAGCTGTTAATCAATACTATTGTGTTCATATTACTATCTTTAGAATGAAAGCTCTAAAGATTATTACACTTTGGCAATCCTAAACTATGTTAGCTATTTCAGTTTTTTAAAATTTATTGTATAATTTGTTATTTTTCTTTAAGTTTTTTTTTTTTGCTTCTGTTGTGAAATAATGTATAATTTGGTATTGGTTTGATTTCTTCTGCCTAACTGTTGTTACCTTCTAGTCCCCAGAGTAATGTTTATTCTTAGCAGAAGACATGATTTTGTATTTGTTTTTATTCAACCATACAGTATACATAACTGTGACTCACATGTGTCTTATAAAGGGTCTTCCAATAGGGACTACCAATAGGGACTTCCGAACTTTGATAAATGATAGCGGCCATATTGTTGAAGCTACATCTGTAGAATTGGTTGTCATTAATTCAGTTTGTTTTGCCAAACCACCGTGGACGGCTATAGCGTTCAGCAATACTTGCGTGCAAATGGTAAAATAGTTTTATTAAAATGGAATGGAAATGGATGGGTACGTCAGCAAACAAAATTATCGAATTTGGGATGATACCAACCCAGATGAGAACCAAGAAAAATGCACTGTTCGGTGTGGATTTTTTTCGACATCATCGGTATCATATTTCTTTGAGAACGGTGTTGGCCAAGCCATTACCGTCAACGGCGAGCGCTATAAGGCGATGCACAGTGGTATGAGACAAAAAAGGGAAATAAATCTGTTACTTCTAAGCCCTTAGTCCGATTTGAATGAAATTTCACATACGAATAGAGGAAGTGTAGCCGGGTACATTCCCAAAAAAGTGTTGAAAAATCCCCAAAATTTTTTTTTTCGTTTTTTGGCTATAATATCCATACCAGGGGCGAGGTTGTTGGAACCATTTACGAAATAATAGGTTACTATATTCTAAAATAGGTTACTATATTTTGATATCGACTATGCGATTTGAGAATTTTAGTCCTAAATTTGAATTTTACATAAAAAATAGGTATCAAAATTTATAAATTTTTTTTCATTTAAAATATTTGATGTAAAGTGAGCTGGTCAAAAGTACAAATTCATTATACATCCTCTTAGCAATTTTTTAGATAACTTAAAAAGAATAAAAGTACTTTTTTTCCCAAAAAAATAGCGAAAAATCGCCTTTTTTTAAATTCAAATGCATGTAACTTTGGACTCAGTCAAGATTTTTATACAATTCTCTCTTTATTTGATATATACATCTGGTGTTAATGCTATAAAAGAAAAATGGAGAAAATCGGGAAATATTTTTAACCGCGGTCATCCAAAAACTGGAATAGGGTGGGTAAAAGTTTTGAAAATTTAATTTTCAAATGTGAATATCTCCTAATCTATAAGAGATAATTGATAGCTATGACGAGTTTTTATGTAGTGCTCGTCGAGAGGATTCTATATGTGTAACTTTTTTGAAATCAGAACTCAGACGAAGAAATAGGATCATTTTTAAAATTGAACATACCCGAGGTGTACTACTTTGGGGACCCCTGGTTCCAGTCCTGGTGGGCTCATGAGCTCCAAATCCAAAACTTAAACTCTACTACACTTCCTCTATTTGCATGTGAAATTTCATTCAAATTGGACTAAGGATTTAGAAGTTACAGATTTATTTCACACTTTTTATTTCTCATACCACTGTGCGATGATTAAAAACTTATTTTGACCTAAATTAGACGACACTAACCTCATGTGGTGTCAACAGCTAATGGAAAATTTGAGATTTGAGGGCATGTTCATCTCACGTGGAGGTGACGAGAACTGGGCACCGAGATCGTGCGAGTTGACCCCGTAAGACTTTTTCTAGTGGGTTTTTTCTTAAGTCACATATCTATGCGAATAAGCTATAAACCACAGCCAACATTATCAAGTTATGGAAGCGAGCCCGAAGTACGTTGTTATATTCAATGCATTAGTAGTCCGTCCAATCGAATATAAATTGTCGATGATATCTCTCACACACTTTGTTTTATTTGAATTAAAAGATAGGAAGCGCTTTATGAAAAACCCTTTAGAAAACAAAAACGATACACAGAACAAAATAGAATTTCAACTTCAATCTCCATAAAATACTTTGGTTTTTTTCAGTCACACAAACTACAGTATCATCTGTTTGAGGACTGTATACAACAAACAAAAAAAAAACAGTCCAAAAGCACAGCTTGACGCGTTTGTCCTATAAACTAAGTTTAGGTAAACTTAGTTTTAGCATTTATTGCATAAAAAAGCATATGGAGTACTAGTACTCGTTTAAACAACAACTATGACAGTAGTAAATTTTGGCGCGTATCAAAAACAAAAATCAATTGTCATGTTGTATGTCAATGACGGAAGCATTTCTGGCCAATTTGTGTGTACAATGCATTTTTTTTCTTTTTTATTTTGGTGAGTTTTGTTTTTGTCTTTCTTTACGATTTCAACGATTTATCCCCCCCTCCAAAAAAGCGCTTTATTTTGTGTCCGTGTACGGAGTATAAGCCTCCAGCTTATCTGTTACAAAAGAATGTGTATTTTGAAAATTATGTTCCAGGGTTGTATTGTTTATTATAAACCAGCTGATTATTGTTTGGTGATAAATGTTAAGGTTAATCATTATGGTCTTTTGTTACACGTTTGGCTAAAAAGCTTTTTTTTTTGTTTGTTTTTTGGTTTGTGCCTACAAGTAAGGCTTATATATTTTAGCCAGATATGAATCAGGTTAAGTACACAAAACCGCTTTAAACAAACCAAAAAAAAAAATACGACACACAAGCGGATCAAAAAAAATTAAAGTGTCATTATGGTAACAAAAACGCTCATAAATTAGATCATACTGACGATCGTACCAACAATGTTTTTAAGGCAACACTCCAAAACAAAAGGATGACCAAAACAAATGCTTTTTTTAAGGTTGACACTCATTGAAAGAGTTACATATGGAGCAGAGTGTATTTTCAGGTTTAAGCTTAATATTTCTTAAGAACCGAGTGTGATTTGTTAAACATTAAGGTTTAAGTGATTAACATAATGGCTGAATTTAAAAGGGTGTTATAAGCTTTTCAATGTAAGATGTCACATTAGGTTTGTAGCATTTTGTGAAAGAGAAATATTGCAGAAAACTAACATCTTCAGGAAATAAACCATTATAAGACACTTCGCAGATTTTAACTGTAATAGTTCTGTAATATGAGGAAACAGAGTATGTCGCCAACATATATACCATGTTATTTGATAAATATTTGAGATGTTTTATGGGCTTTTTATCAGATTTTGCATGGTCTTGTTAAAAAACGGAACTGTAAGAAATTCTTTTGTATTTGAAAGAATTACTTCATTGTTGTATAAAGATCCACGATTGCTCTTTAGAAGATACTCGATTGTTGTATAAAGATCTACGATTGCTCTTTAGAAGATACTCGATAGTTGTATAAAGATCCACGATTGCTCTTTAGAAATACTCGATTGTTTTAAAAGATCCACGATTGTTTCCTAAAAAAACCACGATTGTTGTTTGGAAACTAAATGATTGTTTCAATCATGGAATCCATGATTATTTCACTATTGCTTTTTAAAATCCAGGATTGTTTCTTGGAAGATCCACGATTGTTGTTTGGAAAATCCATGATTGTTTCTTGGAAGATGACCTATTGCTTCTTACAAGGTCCACGATTGTTGTTTGGAATTTCCACGATTGTTGTTTAGAAAAACCACGATTGGTGTTTGGAATATCAACGATTGTTGTTTGGAATTTCCACGACTGCTGTTTAGAAAAACCACGAATAGTGTTTGGAATATCCACAATTGGTGTTTGGAATTTCCACAATTGTTGTTTAGAATATCCACGATTGTTGTTTGGAATATCCACGATTGTTTTTTGGAATTTCACGATTGTTGGTTGGAATTACCACGATTGTTGTTTGGAATTTCCACGACTGCTATTTAGAAAAACCACGATTGGTGTTTGGAATATACACGATTGTTGTTTGGAATTTCCACAATTGTTGTTTAGAATATCCACGATTGTTGTTTGGAATATCCACGATTGTTGGTTGGAATTTCCACGATTGTTGTTTGTAATTTCCACGATTGTTGTTTGGAATTTCCACGATTGTTGTTTGGAATATCCACGATAGTTTTTTTGGAATTTCCACGATTGTTGGTTCGAATTTCCACGATTGTTGCTTGGAATTTCCACGATTGCTGTTTAGAAAAACCACTATTGGTGTTTGGAATATCCACGATTGTTGTTTGGAATTTCCACAATTGTTGTTTAGAATATCCACGATTCTTGTTTGGAATATCCACGATTGTTTCTTGGAATTTCCACGATTGTTGTTTGTAATTTCCACGATTGTTGTTTGTAATTTCCACGATTGTTGTTTGGAATTTCCACGACTGCTGTTTAGAAAAACCACGATTGGTGTTTGGAATTTCCACAATTGTTGTTTAGAATGTCCACGATTGTTGTTTGGAATATCCACGATTGTTTTTTTGGAATTTCACGATTGTTGGTTGGAATTTCCACGATTGTTGTTTGGAATATCCACGATTGTTTTTTTGGAATTTCACGATTGTTGGTTGGAATTTCCACGATTGTTGTTTGGAATTTCCACGACTGCTATTTAGAAAAACCACGATTGGTGTTTGGAATATCCATGATTGTTGTTTGGAATTGCCACAATTGTTGTTTAGAATATCCACGATTGTTGTTTGGAATATCCACGATTGTTTTTTTGGAATTTCCACGATTGTTGGTTGGAATTTCCACGATTGTTGTTTGGAATTTCCACGATTGTTGTTTGGAATTTCCACGATTGTTGTTTAGAATATCCACGATTGTTGTTTGGAATATCCAGGATTGTTGTTTAGAATATCCACGATTGTTGTTTAGAATATCTACGATTGTTGTTTGGAATATCCAGGATTGTTGTTTAGAATATCCACGATTGCTATTTAGAATATCCACGATTGTTGTTTAGAATATCCAGGATTGTTGTTTAGAATATCCACGATTGTTGTTCAGAATATCTACGATTGTTGCCTAGAATATTCACGATTGTTGTTTGGAAGATTCACGATTGTTGTTTAGATAATTCACGGTTGTTGTTTGGAAAATCAAAGGTTGTTAATTATAAGATTAACGATTAATGCTTCGAAGATGCACGGCTGTTCTTTGGAAGTTCCACGATTGTTGCTTAGAAAATCCACGATTGTTGGATAGAAGATCCAGGATTTTAGTTTTGAAAATGATCGGTTGTTTTATGGACGATCCACGATTGTTGTCTTGAAGATTCTTGTTTGAAAAATCCACAAGTGTTGTCTGAAAGATTGAAAATTATTGTTTATAATTATTGTTTAGAAGAGCCACGATTGTTGTGTAGAATGCACACGATTGTTGTTTGTAGTATCCACGATTGTTGTTTAGATGAAAAAGATCCATGATTAGATCCAGCATATATATATGGTCTTCGTGCCATATTATTAATATGTACTTACTTTCACCTGCTTTCCTATACACAGGATTTATATTGATTTTTATTGAAAGAAAATGTTACATTGTATTACTTTAACTCACATTTGCTCTCAATATATCGGAAATTAACGTTACCAAGACCTTTAACAAATTCTTATTAAAGACCACCTAAAAAGAAAATTAATAATGAGGTCATTTCTTTATTAAGTAGTATTGTTTAGTACTATACCACCAAACTTCTTATAACATACAATGATACACTTATTTTTAGTACAATTTCTATATTCTAACAATACATTGATTCCAAATTTATGAATCATATCCTTATGCAATGTTTTTTTTTACCATTTTTTTCTGCTTCATGTGATACACATTTCTAATAACTATTATGGTATAAAACGCCATAAAAAATTGAAAAATAAATCTTTATAGTTTTTCCAACTAATTTTCCACCTCTAGTTGTGTGCTTTTTTACCTTATTTTTTTTGTAATTCTACTTTTTTTTTTGAAATAGTAACGAAACCGGTACTAATGTTAAACTCATTCATAAATTGCCACTAATATGCTGAGACTCTATGATGTATTTTCAATTCATTCATTCATTTTTTCAATCGTTTGTTGGTTTGTTTGTACATTCATTCAGTCATTTAATGTCTTTTATTAATAGACATTTTCGTATGACCATAATAAACTTTGTAAGTTTGTATTTCTACTAGTTTCTATATATTTATATTTTTTACCTTTTTCATATAGTTTTTAATGCGAAAAGTCCGAGAAAAAAATGACAGCAACACCAACAAGTTGGTTTATAACAAACCAAATATATCAGAAAACGCTTACTGGCTGGGTTGTATTTTATTTTGTTTGTTGATTTTTTCTCTTTCTTCTAGACAAAATGCCATAATTTACAATAAAACATTAAATTAAGTGTTCTACTTTGTTTTAAATGGCAACTGCAAAAACAAAGTATTGTGTAAAAAATAGGCAAGCAATGAGATATAAAATTATAACAATTTAATTTTATCCTATAACAATGTAAGATCCAAGGTGTAGTAAAGATACAATTTTTGGTTATGAATTCCGTAAGTGATCTTGGTTTAAAAGATTTACGATTGTTGTTTAAAAGATCCAGGATTTTTGTTTAAAATATCAATGATGATTTTTGAAATTATCAAGGATTGTTGTGGAAATATTCCGAAGAGTTGTTTAAAAGATCCACTATTGTTGTATAAAAATTCCACGATTGTTTTTTAAAGGATATCCACGATTGTTGTTTAAAACATCACCGATCGGAGTTTAAAAGATCCATGATTGATGTTTAAAAGATCAACGACCGTTATACAAAATTTCCCCGATTGTTGTTTAAAATATCAACGATCATTGTATAAAATACCCACGATTGATTATTAAAATATCCACGATTGTTGTTGAGTTCCGCGATTGTTGTTTTAAAGATCCACGATTGATGTATAAAATATCGACGATTGTTGTTTAAAGTATCCAAGATTGTTGTTTAAAATATCCACGATTGTTGTTTAAAGGATCCAAGATTGTTGTTTAAATATCAACGATCGTTGTATAAGAGATCCATGATTGTTGTTTAAAAGATCAACGATCGTTGTTTAAAAGATCCACGATTCATTTTTAAAATATCCACGACTTTTGTTTAAAGGATCACAGATTGTTGTTTAAAAGATCACGATTGATTTTTAAAATATCCACGACTTTTGTTTAAAGAATCCAAGGTTATTGTTTTAAAGATCCACGATTGTTTGTTTATAATATCCACGAATTTTGTTTAAAGGATCCAATATCGTTGTTTTAAAAATCCACAATTATTGTTTAAAATATCCAAGATTGTTGTTTAAAGGATCCAATATCGCTGTTCCACGATTGTTGTTTAAAATATCAAATATCGTTGCATAAAAGATCCATGATTGTTGTTTAAAATATCAACGATCGTTGTATAAAATATCCACGATTAATTTTTAAAATATCCCAGCTTTTTGTTTAAAATATCGAAGATTGTTGTTTTAAAGATCCATGATTGTTGTCTAAAATATCGACGATAGTTGTTTCAATGATCAACAATTGTTGTTGTAATGATCAACAATTATTGTATAAAAGATCCTCGATTGTTGTTTAAAAGATCCACGATAGTTGTTTAAAAGATCAACGATCGTTGTTTAGAAGATCTACAATCGTTCTTTAAAAGATCTACGATTGTTGTATAAACCATACCCGATGGATATTTAAAATATACCCGATTGTTGTTTAAAAGATCAACGATCGTTTTATAAAATATCAACGATCGCTGTGTAAAAGATCAATGATCTTTTTTGAAAATATCGAGGATTGTTGTGAAAATATTCCGAATTGTTGCTTGAAAGTTCCATGATGGTTGATTAAAAGATCAACGATTGTTGTTAAAAGGATATCCATGAATATTGTTTCAAAGATCAACGATTGTTGTTAAAATGATATCCATGATTATAGTCTCGAAGATCAACGATTGTTGTTTAAAATATCAACGATCGTTTTATAAAAGATGCAGAATTATCATTTAAAGCACGGCTTGAGAGTCATAATGAATGTATGCAAGTAAATTTACTAGAGTTGTTCAATTGGTTATTGATTTAAAAAATTATAATTAATTTTACTGGAAATTTTATATGAATTTCTTTCTTTGCTCTTTTTAGTATTTATTTTTATTTCTTACAATTTATACTAAAAATTTCTCTTTTTTTATCTCTTTACAGGTAAGCATCACTATTTTTCTAAAGCCTAATTTTTCCATTTGACACTTGTGGTAAGCTTTTTGAACTCATTTAACATTAAGTTGTATGTTTTTATTGTTGTCAACATCTACATACAACAACAACAACAACAAAACTTAATTATACAATTTGTTATTGTCACTTAAAGTTTCCTTAAAGTTTTGAACATATAAAAACCAACTCATACAAGTAATTTATTCATACATACATTCATCAAAAATTAATAGCTTGACAACATTGTTTGCTATACACCAGAGATATGGCATAATGATGTAGAGATAAACGTCATGATTATCATAAACGTCATTAAAACATCATTCGTTTGTAAACAAAGTTTTTGTAATATTTATTTATTTTTGTTTTCATGTCAGTAATACTTTTTAAGCATAATAAATCTAATTCAAGTTTTTACTTTCACTTAAATGTCACATTGACAGCTTTAAAAGTTTTTCATCATTTTGTGTTGTATGTTATGTTTTTTTTTGGATTGTTGCTATTGGTTTTTGTTTTTATTGAATTTTATTGGAATAAATGCTAGTTGTTTGACAATCATCGATCGTCATCTTAAATTGTTGTCAGTGTTGGCATGTCTATTTATCTTATGATTTTGCCAAAAACCAAAAACAACAATGTTTTCTATGTTTTTTTTTTCATTTAAGCCATCTAGTTTGTTTGTTGGTATTGCCTGATTTTAATGTTTGTTTTCAGAAAAACAAAAAAAAAACTTCAATTTTAAAATCAATATCCACTTTATAACTGTTAGGTTGTTGTATTTTTTTTTTGTTTGCGGTATTTTTGTGACATTCAAGGTTCATTGGCATTATAGCTATTATAGAAATTGTTTTGTTAGTTTTTTCTCCTTAGTACTCTACAGATGAATAGAGGAATGTTTGGAATACTAAATTTGTTAATGTCATTTGTAACATAAAGAAAAAATATACGAAAAAGCCAAAAACGATTAGAAGTAATATAATATTTTTTCAGGCGCCTAGAATGAAAAGTTTTAGAATTTTCAGGAAGCTTCGCGTTTTAAATTTTATTGTGAAAATCATTATTTCCAAAATATCTCCATTTAAAGGGATTCAAGATGCTTTCAATTTTCCAAAAGCATCACGTATTACATTTTGTTGTGGAAAAACATTAGTTTTTAAAAAGAGTTATGTAGCAAAAAGCTCTATTTATAGAGATTCAACAGGTTTCCAATTTTCGTAATGCCTCATGTTTTAAATTTTGTTGTGACATAAAAAAGCTCTATTTATAGAAATTCAACAGGTTTCCAATTGTCGGAACGCCTCACGTTTTAAATTTTGTTGCGAACAAACTTTACTTCTTTATTCATTAAAAAGCTTTATTTGCTAAAAAGTTTTTTATGAAAAATCTCTATTTATGATATATTTGTAAAAAAAACTCTATGTGCTTTGTTTTTTAAAATTTTTTTTCTTTATAAAAAAGCCTTTTTGTAGGAGAAAATTTATTTTAGATTTTTTGGGAAGATCTTATTTTGTAAACAACCTTTATTTTGAAAGAGCTTTATTTACGAAAAACATTTTTTAAAAGCTCGATTTGTGAAACACCTTTATTTGAAAAAAAAGCTTTTTTTAAACAAATATTTTTGCACCGAAGCTCTAATAAAGCCTTTTTAAAAGCTCGATTTGTGAAATACCTTTATTTAAGAAAAAAGTTTTTTAAAAGCAAATAGTTTTGCACTGAAGCTCTATATGTGAGAAATGTTTATTTCTGAAACAACTTTAATTATGAAAAAATATTATTTCTAAAACAGCTTTATTTACGAAAAAAGTTTTTTTTAACAAAAAAAATGCTTTTTTGTAAAAAGTATATGTGTAAGAACAATTTGTTTAAAAGCTCTACTTATGAGAAAGCTTTTGATTATTATTAACGCCCTTATTTAATAAAAAAGTTTTTTTGTGAAAAATATAAGTCTTGTTTTACTTTTAAATCAGATTTATTTATGAAAAATGTGGTGTTTTGCTAAAAAATCTTAATTTGTAAAACAGTCACTTTGCTAATAAAAACGATTTTTTACAAAGCTCTATTTAAAAAACGCCTTTAAGTGTTGAATACCATTACTAATCAAAAACAACATTTTATGAAAACAAAAAAAAATATTTTCATCAAAAAACCTATTTGTGAAGAAACTTTATTCATGAAAGCTTTTTTATAAAAACACTTTTTTCTGAGCATATTTGTTAATGATGCTTAATTCGTGAAAAACCATTAATTGTCGAAAAATAGCGAATGAGTTTTAGAAAGGATCATTGTAAAATAAGCTTTTTGGAAAGAAAAATAAGCTTTTGAACACTATGAAACTGTTGAATATCTTTTAAAGAACAAAAAAGCTTTTTAGTAAAAAATATTGCTGCTTGTGCTCAAATTGTGAAACAGCTTTAATTGTCGAACACCTTTATTTACGAAAAAAAAGTTTAAAACATTTTTTTTCCTAAAAAGCTTTTATAGCTTTAAAAAACTTTTCACAAATAATATGCTTTATTTGTGAAAATATATTTTTTTTTCAAAAAGCACTATTTGTGAAAAATCTAAAAACAACGTTTTTTTGGTGGAGAAATATTTGCTGCAAACCTTTATATAAAAAAAATTTGTGAAAATAAATTTTTTGTGAAAATACTTTATTTTGAAAAGCTCTATTTGTGAAAAGGTTTAATTGTTGTTCAACTTTGTTTAACAAAAAAGGGTCTATTTTGTGTACAAATATATCCGGTATAACAGCTTTGAAAAAGTTCTTTGCAGAATAAGCCTTTTTAAAATGGTATAATATTTAAAGGTCTTTATTATTTAAGAAATAAGCTTTTATGTGGAAATATTTGTTTGTAAAAAATTTTATTTGTGAAAATGCTTTTTTGAAAAATTAAATTTTATTTTTAAAATGTCGAACTTTCTGAATTTTAGTACCTTTCATCAATACGTTTCCCTGGGTTATATGTTTTCAAAATTCGTCTCTTTCTGATCTTTTTGATTTCTTAACATTTTCTATCCTCAAATTTATTTTTCTTTTACCTGTGTAACGTAACATTTATTACTTGTTTGCTGTTACATCTAAAACATTAAAAAATATTTACTTTTTTCCTCAAAAACACAAACAAAAATAATCATATTGATTGAAGTCTTCAGTATTGAAAATGAAAGTGTATTTTAACTGATTTATAAGCTTTTTTCCTTGGCAGTCGTGCAATTATCTTCTTGTTTCGCTTTACAGCAAAATGTTTCCTTAACAATATTCACTAAAATAACAAAAAAAAATGTTAAACGTTTTTGCCAAATTTCACAGACATCTAGAGAGAGAGATACGGTTAAAATTTTGTACATATTTTGTGGGTTTTATGATGAATTACTGTGTTCAAAAATTATGTCCCAAAGCGTTGACATTTAATGATTGATTTGACACACAAGGGCATCATGACAGCAAACAGTACACGTACAAAAAAACAGCCACAATAATAACACAACTGCAGCAATATTTTAAACTTCAACACAGTTATTGCAACAATGAAATTGTCAGTCAGCATCTTGTTACAACAACCAGTATTATGCGATTATAATGCCAAATAGAAAATTTTTTAGATGTTTTTTGTAAGATTTTTGAAATATAATTTATTTGTTTCATGGGTAAAAAAAGGTTGTTAAACGTTTGTTTATTTGTCTATCTTCCATTTGTGGTAATTTAATATTTTTTTATAATTTATTTCCTTTTTTGAAATGAAATTTACATTTATTTTTGAATTTTTTATTTATTTTGTAGAGATTTTTAATATGACCTTAGGTCATGTTTATATTGCTTAAATTTAAACAGTTTTTCAGTTAAGCTGTTTATTAAAGTTTCGTTTTGTTTAAACATTACAATAGCACTTTTTCAATAAGATCGACAGCTTTCGTTTTTAATTTACTTTGAAATGTCTGTCAAATTATACATAAATTATAAACAAAATTGGTTGTTTGTCAATAAATAATTATTGTTTTTTATTAATATTTATGTAAATTGTTGATAAGATGATTAAGTAGGCTTTTAATAATACAGCTGCCATCATCTTTAGTTGTAACTCTATGTTAATGATGGAGACAAATTAGAAGCACGTGTTTTGTAAATTTATATAATCTGAGGTTTTAACTGCTTTATAATGAATTTAAACTAGCTAATTTTATTAGCATTTAAGTTGATATAATCAGCTTTACCTAGATTTCTTTATGTTCATTTAGCTTTCAAATTAATCAGAGAAAATGAATTCATTACAACGACCGAATTGGTTTGTAAACACTTTCTATTGCCTACAGCTCATTCCTTAAAATGTTGCTTCTTTTCACCTAAACCCTAAAGAACTTACGTTGTTTACCCTCATGTGTTCTTTTCCACACATATGGTATATCTATGTATTTTACAATAGCATAATATTTTTTTTGTATTTAAAATCATAATTGACCATCAATAACATACATATTATTTAAATTTTTATTTTTTAAATTTTTCTGAAAAAAAAATTTTGAATTTAAAAAAAAAATTGTGATACAGAATGGGGCCAGAAATGAAGAATGTAGAAATTGTGAAGGGAATACCAAACTTATATATATACCCTTACATAGTGAAGGTTACAAAAATGATGTTTCCTGCAAAACATCTAGAAATTAGTTATGTGTGGAAAACCACACATCAAGTTACTTTTTGAATATCTCGTTACCAAACAATATTTTTAAATAAATTAATGCTGTCAAGCTATTTTATGAACTAATTCTTTTGAAAATGTATAAAAAAGCTTAATTTTGTGTGGTTTATCACACAAGGATGAGATCAGGGTTAAAGTATTAAATGTCAATTCAGTTTAGAACAAAACGAGCAAATAGTTGAAAAAATTATTCAAATAAGTTGGAATTAATGTGGTATTATGAACTCATTCTTTTATAAATGTATAAAAAGGGTTAATTTTGTGTGGTTTATCACACAAGGATGAGGGTTAAATTATTAAATGTTAAAGAAGTTTAGAACAGAAAGAGCATATAATTGAAAAAAATAATTAAATAAGTTGGAATTAATGTGGTATTATGCCAGTTTAAGGAAGTTTATTTAAATTTATTAAATTTAGCCCTTTTTAATATTCATACAAGTACAGGAAATTGCATTCATCCCACTGCCAAGGTAATTACTTGGCATTTTTTAAACATGCAAAGACAACAGCTCTACAATTACTTAATTTTCCTTGGTGGTCCATATGTTGTTGATGTTATTATTAATATATCAAAACAAACAATTTCCATATCATTCATTGCTTCACAAAAACGAAACAGACAAAATCTTAATCATACGTCAAAGATAAAAAGCATTTTTGCTAAAAAAAAACTACTATCACCTTTAATGAAAGGGAAAACTGTTATATGGCATGACACATCATTTTATTAAAAAAGCCAAGAAAATCGCAAAAAAAAAGCCGCTCATATTAAAATGGAATAAATAAATAAATTAATATACCCACACTGTCTGGTAAAACTGTAAAAAAAAATTACATTTAACTCAAAAAAACTGCAGCCGAAACTAAACAACATACTGCCCAAAAAAAAAAAGTTAAACCCCAACAAACTGTTAAGCATAATGTTGCAGTCACAGCTTACAACATACATATGCAAGACTGCAACTGTAAGCAACTAAACAGCCCATAAGCTAACAAATGAGACAAACCAAAAAAAAAAACTTAAACGAAAATTAAACAAAAAAAAGAAAAATGAATTACAATCTTTAAAAAAATATAATTTTTTCTTAAAAAAAAAACACAGACCTAAGACAACAACAAACAAAATTTACCGAACAACTTTCCATTTCATGAAAATTTCAACAACACCACAGCAGCAGCAAACCAAAAAAAAAAACAATACTCCGATCACTGTTTACACTTTTAAATGTATTCAAGGGGACCATAAAGGGTTCAAAATTACATTGAAATTGAAAAAAAAAAATATACAATACAGTGAAATTTCAATGCATTAATAGCAAAATAATAACAATAATGCTGCCTAACTGCTGCTGCTGCCACAGTCACAGCCACATTTACAAGTGGTGAGTAAGCAACCAGTATTAGTTCATTTCATTCACTTTACTTAATTCATGCATGCATGCATGCTTGCATTCATTCAACTTTAGCTTTATTCCCTGAAATATTAAATTGGTTGTTTTTGTTGTTGTTTGTTTTAAATTCTCAGGCATGTGGTTTTTTTCTATATGAAACAATACTTAATGGAGAGAAAAAAATGTTTAATGAAAGAAAAAACAATCGATAAAAACATTATCATGCACAACTACGGTGAATTTTTAAATACACCAACTTGCCGCACAGATAATTGAAAGAATGAATTTATTAAAAGTTTATATTTTGAAAACCTTAAACATAAATTTTAGAGAAAAGTATCATTTATTGTAGCAGAAATTACTTAATTATACTTCTTCATTGTGTACTAACTTCTTTCTACAATATAGAAAATTAAAAAAGTACCATTACACAGTGGTTCCGCCCATAGGCCAAAACTAAATAAAACGATCACAAAATATTTAGGCAAAATGCAAAAAAAATTGTCTATTAAATATCCAATCTTTTTAATGGCAAACCGGTTTTTACTGGAAATCTAACGGGACTTTTTAAAAATAAAATTGAAAGCATGAGCAAATATTAATTTGCAAAGCGCAGCTGAACCCTGGAAGAATCATTCAAAGCAAAAGTGCACTTCAAAACGGTCTTGCAATTGCTGTAGTCTACAAAATTAAATTATTTTCAATGGATTTTGAAGTTAAAGGTATTTATTTTATCTTTAGAAAATAATAAAAACTAACTTGTGTTGTAATTCTTGTGAAATTAATGTTTTAGTTAACCTACCTATATGTTTGTTACTTTTTTGTAAAACTTCATTATGTTTACTTAAAGTTTTAGTTGTGTTCCTCCAAGATTCCCTCATAGGTTTCTTTTTCATTGTATTAATCTGATTCTTAAGATAATAAAAGTGCTGAAGTTAGTTGCGGAAATTTGCGGATGGGCGTGTAATCTGTTATATACTAACCCGCCCACAGAGGGATGGCTTCATACATTTTTTTGCAAAAATTATAAGGAGTGGTTGTAGAGCGCTGAAATTTGGCACAGATAATTATATGGACCAAACTAAGAAACAAATAAAATTTTATCAAAATCGACCACGCCCAACGCCCATGTTAAGTTTGCATCCTTTTCCGAAAACTATTATTTTTTTTAATCGAAACAAGACACTCCCACCTTTCATTTTATTAAAAAAAGATCTTGGGGGAAAGTGGGGCTACATTTTTTGTTCTCCATGGAAAATCAAAAATACAATAATAATTAGAGTCTTATAGATCTGTGCATATCTAATTGACTTTTTGACACCAAAATCCGTCTGTGCACCGTCTTATTTTTGCATCGGTACATAAAAATCTGATCCATGGAGCTGAGGTAAGCATGTAGTAGTGTCAATAGGAGAATTATGGGAGGAAGCAGTTGAAGCGAAAAATAAGCATATAAAACAGTTTAGATTGCAACATACCCGAAAAATTTCGTGCAATGCTACAAATACAGAACTTTTAAATAGCCTGTTTTAAGTTCAGATCCATTTATTTCTGGAGGACAAAATTACCAACAAAGAAAACAAATAGTTGATATACAGTGGTGGCCACCAATTTAATAACAAATACTTGAATTTTTTACATCAACTGAATTTTAAGTGCGATAGAGCCAAAATAAAAGGACCTCTAGGGTATGAAATTTATTATTAATGTTTCTAGTTTCTGAAAAATGTTTGGTAAAATCGGTAAAACATATATGGACAAAGATATGTGGAAATACGTTGACCCACCTCAGCGAACATCCGCTGTTAATAACATGATATGACCGAAACTAATGGAACTAAAAATACGAAATTTGGTCCGCATATTTTATAATAATAAAAATATAATGATATAAATGTGAGAAAATATATTTATATAAAAAAAAAAAATTTTGGTCAAGTTGTAGAAAAATTTTATGTGTTCGTGGTGAATATGTATGAATTGACACAGTCGAATAAAACACACTTGTGTGTTAAAACAGTCCTCATGAATACATATTTGTGGAAATATTTAAAAAAATAATTGACAATCACGTGGAATTTAGCAAACAATTTTTGTCTGAAATTCCTGGCCACCACTGTATGTATATTAATGTCTTATTTTACCTTACTACCTTATATTACTTAGTAATACCTCATATTGCATTATATAACTTTGTATAACTTTTTAATTTAGTTTTTTTTCAGTGTATAATTCAAATGAATTAAAATGGAATAAAAATTTACTTAAATTGTTTAAAACAAAAGAATTTTCGTACTGAAATACTTTATTTCAAAAATTCATAAAACAAATCTAAAAGCCAATTAACCCTTGAAAGATCAAAGGGCTACTGTGGTTACAGTTGTTAATATTTTTTCTTAATAATTTGCAAACTTTAAGTTCTTCGGGCATGCTATGAGCCGACAAATTTTGAAGACCCTCACTTTTTTAGTTTTGGAGATATTGATTATTGACCGATGTTCATATAAGGGAAACCACTGTGCATTACAAGAAATAATAAGTTAAGTACCCTTTGAGAGTTCTCACGTATTAGACTTATTAGATTAAAATATTCAAAAAGTACCTTTGGAAAAGTTGGTAAAGTACCAATTAGTCTTTTTATGGTTATTCTCCAAACCAAAAAGTACTATATGTTGAAACAGAAATTGCCATTCAGATATTTTTTGTGTTCTCACTTCAATCAATATGTGTTCTTAATTCCATGATTCTAGGTTTATTAATTTAAAAAATAAAAAAGGACCATACACATTAATAAATAAGTATCATAATTTCTCCTTTGTGGATTTATAATTATACAGGATCATGTGTTTTTAGTTTTTATTTTGAAAAATTTGTACAATATAAATTTATTCAAATTATTGGCTGTTGTTAGCTATGAACTCTTCCCAACACTCTGGGAATGTATGGATTCCGAGCCAAAAGAACTGCTCACATTTTGAAGTCAAGAACGAATCAAGCCAATATCAAATACTTTGTTACAAAGTGAAGCGTATCCAAAAAAGAGCGTTCTGCATCGATCGAAACAAATCGTAGTCGGACGGGCACCGTCTGGAATATATAGCGGGTAAGGCAAAACTTCCCAACCACTTCATTCTAAATACATTTTAACATATATTGCAATATGTGCCCAATCGTCGTCATGATGGAATATTAAGTATTCATGTCCGGCCGCATATTCTGGGAGATTTTCGGACAATGCACAGTGTGGGAAATAAATCTGGCATTTCTAAACGGCTATTCCGATCGAAATAAAATTTTACTTAGGCCTAGTCAAGGATTATTTGAGTTTATATTACTAAAATGCTCCAGGGTCGGCGGTATGGGTGGTCAAAGTTGGGTACCTTCGACGGATTTTTAAATTGGCATATTTTTGAATCTAATTGAGATATTGAATTGAATTTATTTTTTTTTTAAATTGTTTGGATTTCTATTACTTAGATACAAATTTTAGTTTTAGAAACCTAATAATAGTAATAAAATCTTTATTTGTTAACAAAACTCAATGAAATTTTCAACGTTTATTGCATTTTTCATTCAAAGGGTTAATAAATAAAACTTGTCAAAAGGTCAAAGATAATCCCGCAATTCCTAAAAATTGGAGCGAAAATCGCAAAAAAATGGTATTTTTACAATTTTGCTTATAGGGTTCACATTTCCTTTGGGGCTTGGAAAATACTTTGGGGATAAATACAGAACACATCAAGGTTTCCAAAAATGCTTTCCGTTTTCTAATCACAACATGGAGATTTTAGAACATGTGGCCCAAAATTTAAATTTTGAAAAAAAAATTGGTCAAGTTGGGAAGGTGTAGCGGTGACATGCTAGAAAAATGGGACATTTTTTTTTATACCAAAATATTTTTTGTAAAAATATCTTACCGATAAACATAAAATTGTTATACGAATTTAAAGAAAGGTCGGTCAAGCCCGACCATACACTAAGTAAAAGAGCAAAAACATTTTTCTTTTAAAATTTCAATAATGGGACATTTTTTTTTATACCAAAATATTTTTTGTAAAAATATCTTACCGATAAACATAAAATTGTTATACGAATTTAAAGAAAGGTCGGTCAAGCCCGACCATACACTAAGTAAAAGAGCAAAAACATTTTTCTTTTAAAATTTCAATAATTTGTATTTTTGAGAGATTTTCGGAAGTGGGCCTTATATGGGAGCTATGACCAATTATTTACCGATCACAATGAAATTAGGTCGTGCGATTTATGTCTATATGAAAGTTTACTATGTTGAATTTTGTGAGTATACAAACATTTTTAAGCGATTTATGTACGTTAAAGTGTTTTTCGGGAGCGGGTCTATATGGGAGCTATAACTAATTATGGACCGATCGTAACAAAATTTGGTGACATGAATTTTGTATATAATAAACTTATTTGGAGCGGAATTTGTGAAGATACATATATAAATTAAACATTTATGACCGATAAAGTCCAATTTAGGAAGGACATTTGTATGGGGGCAAGGTGAAATAATGCACCGATTTCAGCCAGTTTCAGTAAGCTTGGTCCTTGGGCCGAAAAAACAATATGTAGCAAATTTTATCAAAATATCTTCAAAATTGTGACCTGTACTCTGCGCACAAATTTTATATGGACATCCAGCCAGACCAAGGCGAATTTGTACAAGTTGGAGTCAGTCAAACAGCTGATAATTTTTTTTTTCGCTTTTTTGGTTCTAACAACTGTCAAAGCTTGATTTTATATTTAAATATCTACTTATTCTAAGCTTTTTAACAAAATATTTATTGTTTACATAAATAAGTAAAGCCCTCACTATTCAATTATCTACACTTTAGTAAGTTTAAATACTTATTTGTTTAATTTTTTAATTTAGGTTTTTTGACATTTGTTAAGACCAATTGTTGTTTTTGTAGAACTGATACCACCTTGTATGAATTCGCCTTGAGCCAGACGAACGGGCGGACGGAAAATTCGGGTCCATTTGGTCTTACATCATGACAGTGAGAATCGCATAGTAGTTAATGGTTTGTTTTGGGGACACAAATTGCATAATGTGAGTAACTTTAAACAGTGATAACTTTTTAAGCCGTTATCGGATTTTGGTGATTTAAAAAGCAATTGGAAGATAATGATTTGCCATTTAAATTCAGTTAACTCAAATATAATAATGTTGCTTCAATTTAATAAATAATCAAAGATGTCAAGATCATCATATTGTCGAATATTTGATTATAATTATGTAATTATTCGGTCAATATTTATTTTTAAATTAATGAAATTTTCTAGAAAAACATAAATTATTTATTTAGAAACTTATATTAGCAGTTAATAATTATTTTTTCGTCTTAGATAAGTTTTTTTTAAATTGCTTTAAAAACATTTCTATCACTTCTAATATCTATTATTGTCTTAAATCAGTGTGTTTTATTTCATTTCAAATATTACTCATCATACCTCATTCAGTTGAGTGAACTGAAATTGAACTGTATTAGCTCATTAATAACTAATTATGTATCTTTAACAACATAATTAACGATTTAATACCTTTCCATTCCTTTCAAATTAATGGCTCATGTATGCACTTGCTTTGCCAGCTATACCTAAATACATACACACATGCAAACATATTGTTGTAACCCCGTATTTGGGGGCATACAACACATTTTGGCTGCTATTGACTCCAGTTGCCACATGATTAGCGCGCTGTGTTCTGTTTTAAATGAAGTTCGTATGATTTTTCAGCTCTTTGTTTTTGCGTTTTCTTTACTTTACTCATGTACTTTTTTTCGGTTGTTTAATATTAAAGTCATGCTGGGCTTTTGGCTTAAAGAGCGGCCCGAAAACATATTGAATGTTAGGGTATTTACAATTGAATGCAACGACATACAGACAGACAATCGTCGTAACATTCGCTTTCATTTGTGTCGGCTGTTTTGTATGATTTGTATGTATGTACGTAGTTGTTGTCTGTGGTTGCTGTGTTGACGGCGTTATTTGTTGTTCAATGTTGGTCACTCACTTGTTACCACCAAGTTTCACGTTTTCAGTTTCCTGAGCCGGATTGTCTCTGATTGTTACTGTGCTGTTGTTTGCTAAAAGGTTGTTGTGCTAAAGTTTACATCTGCTTTAATATGACTCGTTCGTGGTTTTACTCTTAAATCATATTGTAACATTGTGAACAAAAAAAAAAAAAACAAAAAAAAACAATCGTTAACATTATGGTGCACAAAAAAGTTGCACTTGTTTCCTTTGTTGCACGTTGCACTTGATATTCACTTTCGTTTTCTTTTCAGGGTTCCCATTAAAAATAATAAAACAAAAATTAAATAAAAAAAATAAATATTCAATTCATTTCCTTATTTGGAAGTTTTCGGAATTGTAACTTGTCTGTCATGCATTTCCAAATAAAACTGATTAATTAATGTTTTGCTTTCAAAGTTTCTCAAAAAAAAAAATAAAATATATAAATTGAGTTTTATTAATGTTCCCTTTTTCATAAGAAACGAATAAAAAGCAAAAAAAAAACGTAGTATACTGCTTTCATTAGTAGTCACAAATTAGTTACAAGTGGCAGTCGTTTAATTAGTAGCCAAGGTGGAACACCTAAGGCCCGTAGTACTGTTTATTCAAAAAGGTTTTATACTAAAGACTTTACAGTCTTTATACTAAAGACTTTACAGTCTTTATACTAAAGACTTTACAGTCTTTATACTAAAGACTTTACAGTCTTTATACTAAAGACTTTACAGTCTTTATACTAAAGACTTTACAGTCTTTATACTAAAGACTTTACAGTCTTTATACTAAAGACTTTACAGTCTTTATACTAAAGACTTTACAGTCTTTATACTAAAGACTTTACAGTCTTTATACTAAAGACTTTACAGTCTTTATACTAAAGACTTTACAGTCTTTATACTAAAGACTTTACAGTCTTTATACTAAAGACTTTACAGTCTTTATACTAAAGACTTTACAGTCTTTATACTAAAGACTTTACAGTCTTTATACTAAAGACTTTACAGTCTTTATACTAAAGACTTTACAGTCTTTATACTAAAGACTTTACAGTCTTTACACTAAAGACTTTACAGTCTTTATACTAAAGACTTTACAGTCTTTATACTAAAGACTTTACAGTTTTTATACTAAAGACTTTACAGTCTTTATACTAAAGACTTTACAGTCTTTATACTAAAGACTTTACAGTCTTTATACTAAAGACTTTACAGTCTTTATACTAAAGACTTTACAGTCTTTATACTAAAGACATTACAGTCTTTATACTAAAGACTTTACAGTCTTTATACTAAAGACTTTACAGTCTTTATACTAAAGACTTTACAGTCTTTATACTAAAGACTTTACAGTCTTTATACTAAAGACTTTACAGTCTTTATACTAAAGACTTTACAGTCTTTATACTAAAGACTTTACAGTCTTTGTACTAAAGACTTTACAGTCTTTATACTAAAGACTTTACAGTCTTTATACTAAAGACTTTACAGTCTTTATACTAAAGACTTTACAGTCTTTATACTAAAGACTTTACAGTCTTTATACTAAAGACTTTACAGTCTTTATACTAAAGACTTTACAGTCTTTATACTAAAGAATACTAAAGACTTTACAGTCTTTATACTAAAGAGTACCGTCTTATACTGAGTCTCTTTTCAAGCGGCTTATGCAGAACTATTTCTGCTGCTTTTAAGATTTATCAGCGGCTATGCTCCGCGTTGTAAAGCCATTTGGTCCTAGACTCTGGCAAAGATTTAAGAAAATCACAAGATTCTAAGTTCATTATTATTTCACTTCTTAAAAAAGGTGTGACACATCAGTCCCACAAAAGTCTCATTAAAACTTAATGACAATATACATTTTTAAGTTCATCATCTGTAAAATCTTAAGTTCAAACTGAACTTTCTTCATAATAAACGTGTGAATCTTATTTAAACTTAAACTTAAATGAGCTCAAGCTTAACAAAACTCATAACACAGCATACAAAACGTACATAAGACTCATTTGTTACAAGAAAGTTATAACTCAAAAAACATAGTTTTGGGAAAATTGGCAGTTTCATTATTCTTTCAATAAATTTGAACGAAATCTCCTCTTTAAACAAATAAAACCTAAAATATCAGTCCAATATTTCGCAGTTCAGGTCAATAAATCTCTGTTATACCGAAAATACCGGGAATTTTAATAAATAAAATTAATTATATTGCAGAATTTAGTCTGAGGAATGTTTTGTGATACTCAATTCAAAAATTGTATATTTTGAGTTATGACAGCCTGGTTGCAACTGGGCGTTATATATTGATATTGTTGTTTTAAAAATGATAATTTTGTTGTTGTGTTTCTTTTATTACTCCATAATACATTGTTTATTTGGTGTGTTAAACAGCGTTGTTAAACATCATAAAATATTACAATAACACCAACAACAAATTTACAATTTTGTTGTTGTTTTTTTTTTTAGCAAATTATCCATCCACCCAAATAGTAGGTCATGGTTTTCACGGTTTTACGCTTTTTTTTTTTTTTTGATTTTCAACTTCAACGTTTTTTGTAAGTTGTAGTTTTTGTTGCTGCCACACAACAATTGAAAGCGAAATTTTTGTCAGTTTTTTTTAACAAGAATCTTTAGTTTAATGTCTTGGGTTTTGTTGTTTTAGTCCGTTGATAGTGTAGGGGGTTTTGTTAGTTTTTTTGTTAAAGACTTTTTGAGTTTTCGTCACTTTTTTTTTTGTGCTGTATTTAAAGTGGTTGTCATTGTTTTATGTTTCGTAATGTTTAATTCATTCTTTTGTTTTTGTTTTTTTTTTAAATTTGTTTTAGTTAATTTTTGTAAGTAGGTATATTTTATTAGTTACGTCAAGTAATTTTAACAATGCGATAAATTGTTATTATCGTTAATTTGTGACAATGTTTTTTAAATGTACGTGTGTGGTAAGGTATTATTAAAATTATTTTGTTTATTATATAATTTAATATGATTTATGCTTAGGGATCATATAAAAAGTACTATTATAATTTAATTGGTTAAGTTTCGCTTTTAAAATTTGAGAGATTCCTCCCTAAATTTCTGATATTTTATTCGATTTTTTGGCTAACCCCCATTACACAATGTATAGTTATTTTTTAATCTAAAGTTAAAACTTTCAGTTTAATTAAAAACTTATTTTAACCGATAGTATAACTATAAATTAACATATAACCAGACTTCGTGTTAATTGGGGTAAACAATAATTATAAGGTTTACTGCAAAAACATGATAAGCCACAGGGGTCCTACAACTGATTTTATGTCTTAATTTTATTACTTCAAAACTTGATGAAGGTAGGTGTAAACATATAAAGAATATCTTCACACAATATTAACAGTGACTTTGAATATTTATAAAAACCTAACTATTAAACATGATATAAATCTGATATAGGCTGGTTTCCTGTACATACGACCTTCGGCAGTAATCAGACATTTTAACCTCTGATGATTATTGAATGAACACATGTTATCATTTGGATATCATGACAATGTACTCGTAATAAATGAACGGAGAATATTTTGCCATTAGAAACCTTTTTAAATAAGGAGAATAATTACATTAAATAAAAACATGGTTTTGGTAAACATAATCTCAGAACTAATTAAAATATTATTGGTAAATTCACTGTAATTTTTATTGTTGTTTGCTTTAGGAAAACTAAATATATTATACAAATAAAACTATAGAGCGAATGAGAATTACAGACACTCATAGTTTACTTGTACAAACACCATAGCTTAGACAAAAACTAATGCAAAATCATTCTACAAATGGTGAGAAATAATTTTTTTTAACATGCTATGAGTATACATAAATAAACTTAACATTAAATGGTTATTTGTAAGTTTAAATGGTTGTACATAATATAATATGTTTGCATATTTATCATTCTTTAGTTCAATTATTTTCATGTGTGAAAGCATAGAAGGAGTAATGTTTGTGGATATTCAATTTTAATTTTCCTACATTCCTTTTCGGAAGTTTATTCAACATATGGCCGGTAAGGCTAAATAACGAATTTTTCCTGTAAAATGTTGTGCGATCAAAGTACCACTCGATCGCGAATTGCAGACATTTGCCTTTGCCTTCTCCTAAAACATTGTCCCATACTTGAGAATTGTATTACATTTTCGGTCACATATATGTGGTGTAAACAGTAACGACCAGATCAGATGGAATCGAAACTCCTTTCAACACCTGAGAAATGTGCCTGAATTCTCGTGATCAGAACATCAAATGTATATTCAAATGCAGTAACATGATCTATCGTGTGTTTGTTTCAACATACAACATTATGTAATACGTATATTAAAATCGACTTCATTCGCTAACCTCATTTAGAGTATCTGAATCAAGAACAAATTCAGATGTAGCAACATCAAAGATTGTCACAAGATCGTGATTTAATGTTATTAAATGTTATGCATATACCTTTCTTAAGGTGTGACCAATCCATTTCCACTTTCTGCGTTTTATCTTTATGTGTATGGGCTCTTCTTTGGCCAAGATCCAGAGGTTTTCGTTTGTTATAGTGTTGGGCCAGTATATGCCACATATAATGCGAAGGCTTTTATTTATAAAAACTTGTAGCCGCTGCCTGATCGATTCACTGGTCAGCCATGTTTCACTTCCGTATAAAAGGGTCGACTTGACACATGCGTTGAAAATACGGATATTTGTTGTTCTCGTGATTTGTGGTGCCCGCCATATATATTTTAGTCTGCCAAATGAACTTCTTGCTCTATTCAGCCTATTCGTGATGTCCTCGTTAATGCCACCGCTTGATGACATTTTGGTCCATAAGTAGCAGAAGCAGTCAACGTATTCTATTCGGTGATTGTTGATGGTGATATGAGCGTTGCTGCTGTTATGTAGGCGCATGGCATAAGTTCGCATGGCGCATGGCTAACTTCACAAGATCGTTTATTTTATCCTGCATGTCTGAAAGTTTATGTGAAAGAAGGCAAATATCATCTGCATATTCTAAATCTTCCAGATGTCTTTGAAAACTCCAAGAAATACCCATTTTCTTCTAGCACAGTTCCTCCATAAAACAGTCCATTACCACAGCAAAGAGTAGTGGCGATAGAGGACAGCCCTGTCGGACGCCCATATTGGTCGTGAACGTATCACTAATTGTCCCATTGTGTAAAACCTGCAGTTCCGCTTTGGTGTACATAGCCTTGATTATTTGTATTATTTTATTTGGCACTCCTTTCATATTTAGGGCTAACCATATAGCGTTTATATTGACTGCATCGAACACTTTTTTAAAGTCAATGAAAACCATGTACAGTGGTGACTTCCATTCGATCGACTGTTCAATAATTATTCGAAGTGTATTTACCTGATCGACACAGCTACGATGTGGGCGAAACCCAGCCTGTTCGTCTCTAAGTCCAGCCTCTACAGTTTCCAACCTTTTAAGAATTATTGTAGCTAATACCTTGTATATTGTATTGAGCAACGTAATACCCCTCCAGTTGTCACAATCTCTGAGGTCATCTTTCTTAGGTAGTTTTACTACATTACCTCTAGTCCACGAACAATTTATGTTTTCTGTTCTCCAGGCTAGTGCAATATACGGTTGTATGATGTTAGCTGCAATTTTTAGTGTCTATTAAGAAAAGTTCTGGTGGAATTCCGTCTGCACCGTAAGCTTTTTTGCGTTTAAGTTTGCCTATTGCAATTGCTGCCTCTGTGATAGTAGGCGGGTCACATGCGATTGATCTGTCTTGCTCTTGTGCGCTGCAGGGTAGTCCGAGTTCAGTTTCATTGCTGTTACTTAAATCTCTGAAATGTTCCATCCACCTTTTTGTTTGTTCCTCAGTGGTTGTAAGTAGAATTCCGTTGCGATCACGTACTGGTTGGTTTAATTTTGGTTTTTTGTTTGTGAGCCTGATGGAGTTCCCTAGTGTTGTTTGAACCTGCTGCCTTTTCGGCTTCATCTGCCAAGGATTCCATATACGAACGTTTGTCGCACCTTGCCGCTCTCTTCACCTTTTTTGATACATATGCATATTGCTGCTTGATTTGTGGGTTGTTGGCCATTCGAATTTTTAACTTGTTTCGCTGTTCGATTAGTTGCCACGTTCCGTCTGTAATCCACGGTTTTCTATTGGCCCTTTGATTTGGACCTAATTGTTCCTCTGCTATTTGATTCATGATCTTGCACGTATTTTCCCACGATTGCTCTTCGTTATTGATTATTATTTGAGTGTACAATAATTTCATTTGTTCACTAACTTCTCGATCATTTAGCTTGGATAGGTTAAAGTTTTTAAGTCATACATCTATTATTTTTATCAACAATCTATGTATACAATCGAATTATTCATTGGCAACAAATTCGTTTGTCACAACAGATCTGTTTTCTTTGTGTAGTTTTGGAAGTATGCGGAGAAAGATAAGCTGTGATTGCACTGAAAAAAATTCTGGTCGAATTATTTCATACACCAATATTTTCTTTATTTATTGTACATACTTTTCAAAAACATAAAACATGAAAGAATATGTATAGAAATGTACATTGAGATTCCTTCAATTTTATGTTGTGTGGATGTAAATAAGATGTCGGCACTCATGTCACTCATATATACCGCTGGTCGAACAGAATCGGTAATTTATATGACAAGGATGTCTTCGAAGTTTTTAATTAATTATCAAATAAGAAATATAAGCAAAATAAAAAGCTAGTCAGATTATAAGACATGTTTCTCTTTATGCCGACCACTGTTATTAATAGTTGATCGACTTCATAATCCTCTGGGAGTTTGAATGTCTGCCACTGGTTCATGTCACTTTCTCTTGAATTGCTCTTATATTTGGTCGAATATGAACAGCAGGTTTTTAATAAATCTGAGTCCTATTTTTTTATATCTCCTGAATTTCTCGTATATTTGTCGAATGGGAACATGAAAAACCAGGATGTTGGTAATGAAACTGAAAAGTCCTATGTTTCGAAAGTGTCACAATTTTTTTATACTTTTTTAAGACTAAAATTACTTAAATCATATTTTTCCATTTTTCCATGTTTGCTTTATACTCCGAATACCCTTAATACCGCTTAAACTCCTTTTCATCTGCAATTAAATGCACACAATTTAACTTTTGTTTAAATAAATTTTAAACAAAGCCAAACTAGCTTTTCTTATATCCAGTTTTAATTCCCACCCTGATTAATCTTTAAATGATATATCCAAATCTTAATTGTATCATAAAAATTCCTTTTTACAAAAATTACAAAAAAAAGACAACTGCAACAATATAAATACAACATATATAAATGATATGTGTCGTTTTTAAGGTGGTCACCGCAACAAGTTGTACATCCACTTTCATTTTTCATTAAATACGACACACAAAAGAAAACACAACAATAACAATAGCACAAATCGACAACTGCTACAAAAACACAAACCATACCGGACACAATCATAATCATAACCATCATCTTCCAAAATGAAAAAAAAGCCAAACCATACCAAACGAGGTCCAATGATCCATGCACTCCATATGAAATGGGCAGAATTATCAAGCAACAATAACACCAACATCATATGAATGGATATGATCATCACTGGTTATTGGCTATGATCATTTTATTTAACTTCATTCCATTACTTTTTGGTCTTTGTATTTTATATTTATTTTGCCTTTTCCATCTACTTAACACAATTATTGGCCAAAATTCATTCAGTTATCAGCCGGAGTGGTGTGGTAATTTAAAGAAAGTTTTTCACTTCTTTAAATATGAAATTTCTTAATATAGATTTCAATAAGATGCAGGAATATGTTAAGCGGCTAACGGGGAGTGAGTGTTAGAAATGGTTATTGGTCATTATTCCAAATTTTCAATTGTTAAAATAATGTCTATGAAATAAGCGGTTTTTTTTTCAAATGACTTGTGAAAATAGTTTGATTATGGGGTGAGAGAATAAAGAGAAGTTTTTGGCAAATAAAATGGAATATATGAGAAATTACTTTTGCTAAGAGTGATCATTTCGCAAACTATTTATGAGTTCTTTTCTAGATTTTCTGTAAATTGTTCTGGAGCTGAAAATTTCTATATTTTCCAATTTAAGATTTCTCTTACCACCCTCGCTTATAGTGCTAAATAGTCTGTCATTAAAAAGCTTCTTAAAAAACGACCCAATCAAAAGTAATATAATCATTATAGCGTGATCAATCTATAAACCACACACCTTTGGAATTTCCCTCTAACCAAACAACCAAAAAACTCAGCTCTACATGTGAGTCTCGATTTTCAAAATTTAACATTCTTTTCTTTTTAGAGCAGCCATAATAAAGTGTTAGCTTGGAAACCAAGAAAAATAATAAAAAATAAATCGTGAATGTTATTTTATTTAAATACTCATAAATATAAAGAAATTAGATTTCTTAACCCAAAATTTCAGGTAATAAACCAAATTTACTTTCAACTATTTCAAGTATTTTGTTACCAATTTTTATGTTTTTTTTTCTTTCGTTATATATTGACACGTAAGACCCAAAGAGAAAGAAGGAAAAAAATCAAATCATTTGTTAAACGATTTATTAGCTGTTGTAGGTATTTATGTTGCCAGCCAAAAAAGAAAGAAATATAATAACTTTAGACCCCAAAAATAAAAAAAAACCCACTCGTGCTTATGGCAACCATTCAATATTGACAAGCCATGTTTGTAGTTAATACATTTTGTTCAACATTTAATATTTTGTAAACTCTCGTTTAAGTGAAATTGAAAGGTTGTATTTTGGTTGTTCAATATGTTGATGGTTCAATTACTTATTAAATAACTACAACAGCAACAAAAAAAAAACATCCAGAAAATTAAGAAAGATATATTAAAATTACCAATAATCACTTATAATTTGTGGGCTTATTTCATTGAAATTTATATTTAGACATTTTGTGTAAAACAAAATGTTTGCAAGACATCGTTAATAAACGTCCATCAATTTAAAATATTTATTTCTTATATAAAACAAGATTTTGGCAACACCCTTAGGAAAAGTTAAATGATTTTGCAAATAATTGATTGATAAAGAGAAACAGCTGTGATGAAGCTTTTTTTTGGTAGGTTTTAAAAATGAGCTTTAGGAAGCTTTATATAAGAAATGTTTCAACTTCAATAAGACACAATAAGTGGAAGAGTATTTTAGTGTATAAGGTTAATATTTAAGGTATTCGAAAAAACAACTAAAACTTAATTTGAAGTTAGCTCTTACTACAATTCTACATTTTACAAATGTTCAGTTTAAAATTTATCCATAATAAATGTTGTGTTCAATTTAACTTCTAGTTAGGGGTAGAGAAAACAATGAGAAATTTTTGAGTGGACATTTTACAATTCTATACCTGTGATTAGTTCTAACTATAGGTTAAGTAAAACAGTATTTGGGTGAAGTAAATATGGTTGTCCGAGTCAAAGCACACTTAATGGTCTATTGGCAATGAGGAGTTTCAATCTTAGAAACCAAGCCTAACCAATTTTTATTACCGAAACTAGAGATTACATGACCGAGAAATGTCTCATGAATTTAATTTAATTGGTGCGCGGACTGTGTGACCTATGGCAATGTCATGTTGAAACTTCATGGCATCTACACCAGTTTCATCTAATTTAAACACAAAGAACACTGTCACTAACTAAATCACTGCTTGACAAGCCTTATTTTCGAAGAAAACATTGTCCAATTATGCCTCCACCTCGCACCAAACCGTAATATGTTGTGGATGCATTTGTTTTTCGACAATTAGTTCTCTTAATCAAAAATGTGTCAATTTTGACGATCAAGGTAAAAATTTTCTTCATGATGATTTTTCTCGATACATCATAATCCACTTGTTAGTGTTCAATAATTCATTTAACGAACTCTCTTCGCTGTACATGGTTCGTGTATTAAGGCTTGTGTCAAATGTAAAGAGCTTCATGATATTTGCTATTATTGGCGCTGAATTGATATTCCTTGACTTTCATGCATCGATATTGACATTTACATGTCTCGTTTTTTCCTGAATTTCTACAATTACTCTCCCAACAACTGACAAAGTTAAATTAATATTGTTTAGTAATGAAAAACTTAGTTCACTTGGGGTCAAATATAGGATACATTGTACTATCATACAATTCGTAATGTGTTTCTTGGTCCAGAAATCCTGTTGGTTTAAAATTAAGTTGTGGATTCTATCCAAATCCCTTGTCAGTAAGTATTTGTTGACCAAACATTCTTCGTCTTAAGTTACTAAAAGCCGGACAATGCCAGAGAAGATGATTAGTTGTATACTCTTCTTATTTGTTGTTGCAACATCTACAAAATTTACTGTAGGGTGTCTGACTTTGAGTATGTGTACCCAGGCGCCAGTAACGCTATAGGGTTTCTTTGATGGAATCTGGACAAATATAGGCTTTCAGTCACGTCCTACCATCTTTTGTTGGCAATGAGATAGAGATAGATGATACGTAGCGAGGTGGTTCATAAACGAACTAGTTCAAAGAAGAAGAACTCATTCAAATGACCAGTGTGAAGTTGTTCAGTTGTCTTGATCATTATTGTTCTTTATCAGTAAAAAGAATGGAATCATTCCAATCCAACTTTAGAAATAAACTATTGGGTGTATAACTTAAAAATGCGGATTTTTTTTTTAATATTTAGGTTTTATTTGAAATTTTTGTACAATACAAATTTTGTCAAATTATTATATCTGGCAACATATGTATTCCTAGCCAAATGAACTGGTCATCTTTTGAAACCAAGAACGAATCAAGCCAGTATCGGATACTCTGTTCCAAAATGAAGTGTATTCCAGAGAGAGCGTTCTGCATCGATCGAAACAAGTATTAGTCGGACTGGGCACGCTCTTGCCGATAAAGCAGGTGAGGCGAAACTTCAGAACCACTTATTTCTAAATAGTTTTTAACAAGTACTTCATAATATGGCCGAGAGTTGTCATGATGGAATATTACGGTTTCATGCCTGGGTGTTTTTCTGTACCTGTGCGTTTGATACAAGTTTACTGTGATGGTCTGACCAGATTTCAAGGCGCATAATTAGCGCCTTGAATGTGTGGGTTTGGTGTCGATTCAGCTTCGGATTATCGTAATGGGTACATATTTAATCGCAAGTAATGCTTCGGTACAAAAATGATTTTCTTTTATAGCGTTCAAGCAGCATTTCAGACATACAAAATCGTCTCTCATTTCGAATGGTACCCTGCTTTTGGATGAACCCTACTGCTAGCAAACGTTTTAAAATTGCTGATTGAGTAGCTCCCAATGATTTTGGAAGCTTTTGTTGAGTCAAGCCCGACCATATAATACCCTACACTAAGTAAAAGAGCAAAAACATTTTTCTTTTAAAATTTCCATAATTTGTATTTTTGAGTGATTTTCAGAAGTGGGCCTTATATGGGGGCTATGACCAATAATGGATCGATTACCATGAAATTAGGTCGTGTTATTTTTGTCTATATGAAAGTTTACTATGTTGAATTGTGTGAGTATACCACAATTTTTAAGCGATTTATGCACGTTAAAGTGATTTTCGGAAGCGGGTCTATATGGGAGCTATGACTAATTATGGACCGATCGTAACAAAATTTGGTGAAATGAATTTTGTATATATAAAACTTATTTGGAGCTCAATTTGTGGAGATACATATATAAATTAAACATTTATGACCGATAAAGTCCAATTTCGGGAGGACATTTGTATGGGGGCTAGGTGAAATAATGGACCGATTTCAGCCAGTTTCAATAGGCTTGGTCCTTGGGTTGAAAAAATAATATGTACCAAATTTTATCAAATATCTTCAAAATTGCGACCTGTACTCTGCGCACAAGGATTACATGGACAGCCAGCCAGCCAGCCGACCAGACGGACGGACGGACATCGTTTAATCGACTCAGAAAGTGATTCTAAGTCGATCGGTATACTTTAGTGTTAGACTAATATTTTTGGGCGTTACAAACATCTGCACAAACGCATAATACCCTCCCCACTATGGTGGTGCAGGGTATAAAAATCAAAAAAATTTAATGTACATACTTGCAGTTTTGGAAATATTTTAACAATTTGTTTCACTTGTTTTTTTAATATCTATTAATTGTCTTAGGGCCATTATTACAACTTGCCTTTATAGGTAACTTTAAGGCTACGTTTTCCGATTGCTTAAAGTTACCTTTATCTATAAAGGCAAGCTGTAATAATGGCCCTTAGAAATTTTAAAATAATTCTCGAGTTCTCGGGTGAAGTTTATGCTATTTTACTCTTGTATCTCCCTTAATATTTCATAATTTATTGGATAGATCGATTGTTTTTTTTTGGCTTAATCTGAACCGAATATTCGGTCAAGTTGTAGTAATTGTTCATAGTTTATCGTATGAAGATCATTAGTTTCCTCCGGATAATATTGTACTATAATTGATTAACAACCTCCTTCTCATTATATTCGATACCCAGTCACTGTGCCGCCCAATAATACAGTGCCCAGTTATCAATGACACCAGCACAGATATGTGCCTCATAGTTATCGAAAGTGATGAGAGTAATGAGTGTACCCTACATTCAGATCCGGTCATAGTTGACTGGATATCTTGCAAATACTATATAAAACTGAAAAGTTCTAAAAAGAACTAGTGGAGTTTAAAAAACGTAACTTTAATAATGCAGAAAGCTTTCTTATACACAAGAGCTTTTGCTTTTGCCTTTCAAAACGGTGGTGTATTTCCTTTAAATAAACTGTATTACTTTAATTGCAAATAAAAGCGATCAATAGTTTCAAAATTGTAACAACTCTTTAGTTACATAATTTAACACAACAATTTATATAATTACTCTCTTTTAATAAACACACTTTATAATTTACACGAATACACTGGTAATACGGTTGATATTAAATCTAACAGTATGTACCTACGAGTTGCAGAGTAGTCAAAATGCTCTGCAACTCGCTGTTACTATTTATATACACACTGCCATCTTCTAGTAGTTTCATGAATTATCTAACGGACAAAACTAGAATGTTCTATTTCCACAACGATCGCCTAGATCTTTTAGTTAATATTAGCAGCTTTAACAGTTAATGCTGTTTTACTTATAAACATCGCGTTATCTACATTGTTGATCAGTAGAAGATTCTGCTGATCGAAATGTTTATAAACATGATGAATATTGCAAGTAGCCGTCAAATTCATATTGATAATGCAATTTCGTAGCAATATCTTTAGGATTTCAGCATTACGAACAATATTTTTGACATCTTAATACCAAATATTTTACAGTAAAAACAAAGATAAGTCATGAGTGTAACATTTCGAAAATTTTGCATTCTTTTAACAAGAAATATTGACAAACTTTATCCCCTCCTGTGAACGAAATATTACAAAAATTTGATATATTTATGTACATATGTATATTTAATACAAAACGAAAATTGTGTAAATTTATCTTACATATTTAACCTCTTCATTAACATTATATTAAGCTCATTTCCCTAAAACATGAACAATTTATTAAACATATTTCTTCTCATAAACGTTATGAAATACATGGTAGGTCCCTTAAGGCTCTTTGTTAAATCTCAACTATATAGTTAATGTAATATTACAAGTATTAGATAACAACAACTTCATCATAAACCAGTAGTTAACTCATCTATATAGTGTTATTTAATTCTTGTATTTAGATGTTTTTTTTGGTATATTTTCCTTTGTTTTGTATTTTGCTCAACCTAAAACAAATCGTGACTTTTATGACATTTTCCAATTTATCAAATGTTTTGGGGTTTCTTTCTTAACTTCATCTTCGTTTTACGTTTTAAGCAAGTAGCTTAAATTTTTCCTTTAAGTTCATTCATCCAACCAACATCTCTGCAATTATTACTAAACATTTTTTGTAGTTTTAGTTTTCGAAACCACAAAGTAAACTTGTACAGCAAAACATTAGTTGCCATAAAAAAAAACTAGTTAGTTGCCCAAAGTTGTTTTTGTTTTTTTGGCGCTTTTCCATTTGGGGGCTGCGGTTGTTATTTTTCCCGCTCATCGTATTAATGTCAGCTAAATGTCATCTTTAAATCAAAATAGTTATTATTGCAGTTGTGGTAAGGTTTTTTTGTTTGAAATTTTTGCGCTGAAAACCGCCAAGTAGTAGTTTTAATTAAATTGTAACATTTGCGTGTCATTAATTTAATACAGTGATTATAAATATAAAGTTCAATTGTTGAAGTTTACTTTGTATCTAGCTAAATTATATAATGAAACGCCTATAAAATTTTAAATTAACAATTTATTTTCTTTTGTAAACTTTTTACATGCTTTCACTAATAAAACAAATGCACAAAAAAAAAAATACTCAAACAAAACTTTAAAACAGCCGGTGATTATTAAACCCGTAAGTAAAAATTTTTAATGTAGACTTTATTTTATGTGATTTGCGATTTTTTTTTTTTTGGTGTTTTCTTGAGATAAAAGTAAAGATATAGAAACATATCTATGGTTTTTTATTTGTTGGTCGAACGAAACTCAGCATGTTAAGCACTTAACTAGAAAAACATACAAAATAAAAGACAAGCAATAATTTTAGAAATAAATTGCCAACACCTAATGGAAATATGGCACAACTCTCTAAATATTTGGCATAAATTGTTTTAGTATTAAGAGTTACAAGTGAATAAAAAAAAACAAATAGTTTTGATAAGCCTAAAAGAAAACCGAACAAATTTAGGATATTAGGTAAAAACGAGTCAGTTTCAAGTCATTTTCTGAGGGGACCTTGTAAGGGGACTAGAGACAAATTATGTCCGATATTCGTTATACTTTACATTATAATTTCAAAGAACTTAGAACTAAGTTGTGAAAAACTGTACTAGAATTTCCGCATAATCAATATATTTATGGCTTCTCAAGCAGTAGTCCCCCTGGAATAATTATTCTGAAATTATATTGTTTATTTGAGGGCTTGGTTAAAACATGAACCGATATTGTCCATTTTTAATGTCAATAGACAGACAGACGGACAGAAATACAGAAAGACAGACAGACAGACGGACAAAGCTATATCGTCTTAAAATGGTATGAGAACTCAGAATAAATATAAGGTATTGGTTCTATGACCAATATTTTGATATAATTTAAACAAAAATCATAATCAATAGCTGGTTCCGTAACATCACAGAAAGAAAGTGCTTCCCTTTGTGCCAACCACTGATTTATATTCAAAATATTTTTAATTAAATCTTCGAACAAACTTTTCAAGTACTTTTCTTCTTAAAAATTATATTAATTCTGTTGCCAAAATTCTACGAAAAAATCAATATTTTTAAATATAAAATTTTCGTTACAAAAAGCACTTCCATTGTCCAAAAAATACTGGTAACACATGTTATAAATTATTAACAAAAATTATTTGTTCATGTCTTGTTCTGCACTTCAGACCATATTTGTAAGATTTCAAAGAAATTCTCCCACAACATAGACGGACGGACGGACAGACAGACAGACTGTCAAATAAACAAAAACCAACTGCTACTGTTCATGACCCATAAAACCAACAAATATGTGAGTTTTTTTGGCGCCCATTATTAGCAATCATTAAATTAAATTTTTTTGTGTTTTTTGCCATAATTTATTTGGCAAAACGTTTAAAAATGTTTATGGCAAATAAACCACAACCATGAGTCAATAACTATAGATACATTTTTGTTTTTGGTAGTAATGTGTGTGATTTTTTTAAATTTTTTGGTAATTTCTGCATTATTATTATCAAAACAATCACGTTTAAACAAAAATTGTGGACAGTGGATAATTTTGGAATTAAAAGAACAGAATTGGTTTAAACTTTGAACACTCCTAACAGCTACTGTTTTTTGGTTTTAATAATTAAAATGAATTTCTTACAAAAACTGGCACTACACGTGCCTTATGTCAACTTTAGAGAAATCTAAAATTAAAAGTTTAATGTACTTGAATTGAGATTAAATTATATTTTCCATTGTTTATTGCTACGTTACCCACTCTAGTTTCATATTTTTGGTCTTTTAATTCTCAATGTATTGTCTCAATGGTTTTTTTTGTTAATTTATTTTTCTTAACCCAGTTAACAGTGTGAACTTAATTAATTGATAAACTTTATTTATTAATTAAGATAAAAAAATATTAAAATTAATTACAATTTTTTAGAAGCAAAAACATACTTGCCAAAACAAAATTGCATGTAATTACTGGAGTTTTTATGAGAGAAAATTTATGACTTAATCGTAAAACTGGTAACTCACCAAAATGTCTTTAGTGTTCCAACTTTTTGGCTAAACATTAGTTGAAGTGTTTTCTGAAAGCTTTTAAAAAAAAATACTCCATTAAATGTCAAAAAAGATTTCAAACACGAACTTTAATAGTGATTTAAAGTTAGATTATTAAAATACATTTTACTGACTTATAACTGTTGTATTTTTTATAATTCTGTGCATGATTTATGGTACCATGACTCATTATTGATAAATTGATTTAGATATTGGCGGGAATTTTTGTTTTTTTTTTGAACTGCCCACTTAAAATTAATTGAAATTCTCAGGATAATCTATATTTTGTTGGCTTTAAAAATATAAATAATAAAGTAATGTAAATACCATA
The DNA here is from genome assembly GCF_958450345.1 of Calliphora vicina. NCBI lineage: Eukaryota > Metazoa > Arthropoda > Insecta > Diptera > Calliphoridae > Calliphora > Calliphora vicina. The sequence goes on along the minus strand of NC_088781.1, from coordinate 113,134,176 downwards.
CACATAATTAATAATACAATAAAAAACTATAATTTGTCCTAAAAAAATTAAATTTTGTTCACATTTTAGGGTGACTAGCTTTTTGGTCCCATTGTGTTAAATTTTATTGAAAGTCTGTCTTCCTTTGAGTATTTGCAGATATTTTTTAAAAGCTGGAATCTCTTTAAAATATATGGAAACTCATAAAAGCTTAAAATTTCATCAACATTCATATATAAATCTGGGTTCTATAGTTGAAAAAAAATTTGATTTTTCCAACAAGTCCAAATAAAAGTGTTTTTTTTCTTTCATCTTGCTTTATTCCAGATTATTCCTTAATCGTGATTTTATTCCAGATTATTCCTTAATCGTGGTTTTATTCCAGATTATTTCTTAATCGTGGTTTTATTCCAGATTATTTCTTGATCGTGGTTTAATTCCATATTATTTCTTAATCGTGGTTTAGTTCCAGATTATTTCTTAATCGTGGTTTAGTTCCAGATTATTTCTTAATCGTGGTTTTATTCCGGATTATTTCTTAATCGTGGTTTAATTCCAGATTATTTCTTAATCGTGGTTTAATTCCAGATTATTTCTTAATCGTGGTTTAGTTCCCGATTATTTCTTAATCGTGGTTTTATTCCAACTTAATCGTGGTTTTATTCGAACTTAATCGTGGCTTTATTCCAACTTAATCGTGGTTTTATTCCAACTTAATCGTGGTTTTATTCCAACTTAATCGTGGTTTTTTTTCCAACTTAATCGTGGATTTATTCCAACTTAATAGTGGTTTTATTCCAACTTAATCGTGGTTTTATTCCAACTTAATCATGGTTTTATTCCAACTTAATCGTGGTTTTATCCCAACTTAATCGTGGTTTTTTTCCAACTTAATCGTGGTTTTATTCCACCTTAATCGTGGTTTTATTCCAACTTAATCGTGGTTTTATTCCAACTTAATCGTGGTTTTTTTTCCAACTTAATCGTGGATTTATTCCAACTTAATAGTGGTTTTATTCCAACTTAATCGTGGTTTTATTCCAACTTAATCGTGGTTTTATCCCAACTTAATCGTGGTTTTTTTCCAACTTAATCGTGGTTTTATTCCAACTTAATCGTGGTTTTATTCCAACTTATTCGCGGTTTTATTCCAACTTAATCGTGGTTTTAACGTAAACGAAAGGTCGATGTCGAAAGTCGATTTATAGAATATTTTCATAACCAAACATTAAAACACACTTTACCTTTGAGGCCACAAGTAAATGGATTTATCATTGATATGCCTTTAAAAAATACAAGGATGTATTCAAATTTTGAGTTCATTATTAAATTACTTTTCAAATTGCAAACAATTTTTCTATAGTAAATTAATCACATTTAAAATGTTATGCTACTTAACCATTAAAAACCTTTAACTGAAACACAGTAGCCAGCCATACAGACAATTTTGTAAATTTTCACACAAGTGATCCTAACTTTCTAAGCAACAACATTTTACCTTTCTAATGACTGATTAATTATATTACCATGAAACAGCTAAAAAATTTCCCTTAAACATTTAACAAAAACTTGGTTCCCTGACAGCTAAACATTGCCAACATATTGTAGTCATTGATTTCCCAAAGGGTTCAAAGTGAAACAAATTGATAATTACATGCATATTTTTTTTTTATTTCTTCTTTAACATATAATCACTTATAATTATTATACAATTATTACTACAGCTACTGCCATTACTTTGTTTTAGTTATATGAAGTTTAAAAAATAAGTTTGTTACAGCTTAAACGATGTGAAAATCATTTAAAATGGTCTATTAAGTGTAATTTACGCTACTTTGAATTTTAAATTAATTTCGAACAAACTGCAAAACAGAAGCTGCTGAAAAAATGCTAACAATGAGAAAATGCTACTGGTGCTATGAGCAGCAACAGCAGCTGTTTGATGCAATTTTTATAAAGTGATTTATTAGTTTAAAAATACTTTGGGCTTACAAAAACAAAGTAATTATATTTAAGATAATTATTTAAAAATATTTAAAAACTATTTATAAAAAAAATGGAAAGTTAACATGTTAAAGTACTTAGTTCAGCTGTAGCAAGATTTAAACGAAATATCAATTTTAATGATATCTTATAGTCCAAGTGTTATTGGATATAGGAATTCAATGATACTTATAATATTGAATTAGCAACTTTGTAATGAAATATTTTTGTCTTATGCTACCTCTACTCTAAACCAGTGTTAGTCAGAAAGAGAACATTGATTTTAATAACTTGCTAAGCATTTTCTTTCTAATGTTCTCAGGTAAATAACAGAGCATGTTCGGTCTCTGGGGGATATTAGTGGCGATCATTAAACTATGCTATGAATTCAAACTGGTACTCATTTCCCGACATTTGCTCATCAGCCGATTCAGATTATCAGATTTAAGGTTAAAAGGAAGTTTATTTATTTTATGGTTTTCGGGATTCCACATAGGAACATTAATTAACTGTCCTAAATATATGTATGATGATTGTTATTTATTATTTAGACATAAAAACTTAACTTTATATAATATTCTAATAAATATTTTATTTCATAATTTTCAGGCTTCTCGCAAAGTTTCAAAATGCGGTTATTTATTCGTTGCACCAGATTGGGACTTCAGCAATCCTCTCTACAGAACCAAGGTAGGTTTTAAATATATATTTTTAAATAGTTAAATTTATTTTAGGCATATTGACGTCTTCCTCAAACATTTCTTGTTTAAATAACGTTTTAATAACGAATCAGGTTTATTGAACTCAAAAGTTTCAAATATATATTGAATTTGTTCTTAATGATAAAATTTAGTGGAAAAATTAACAATATGATGCACGAAAAAATCTAAGCATACAAAATAAAATGAATTTGAGTGTCCCAAATACGATACACGTAAATCCCAATCATAAAAAAATAATAGTGATCCAAAGTACCTAGGACTGTCATAAGTTCTGGTACAATTATTATTGCTCCTACTGTAAGAAATATACTGATCTTACACTAGTCTTCTCTATAAATTTTGGTAAGTGACATTTATGCTTCATTTACGCATTCAACGTTTTTGGTCTAAATAAATATATCATAAAAACAGGCGATATTTTGCGATCATTGCTGTCGCTAAGGGTTATGCATTAAACACATTCAAGACAACAGGCTACACGACTACACGAACACAAATTCTGCTGGTTACAGTTGTAGTCGTGTGGCAGCTACTGAATTATTTTAAAGACGACAGCTACAAAGTAAACAGCTGATTAATAATTCAGTGGTGCCACTTTAATAAAAAATAACCGTAGAAAATTCCAAAGTAATTAAGACTGAAACAATTATTTTGAGTAAAAATATATATATGGTTATAATTAATTATGTACCTGTTATTAATTTATTTCAATATGGTTATCAGAAACTTCTCTTAATTAAGTAAAAAAAATATATTTTTTTAAGCACTAATTTGATTTACATTTTTTTATTATATTAGCAACACTATTTCTGTTTTGTAGTTGATAAAAATAGAAATTAGCCTAATTCGGCTACATCGGCATGAGTAGTCGTGTGGCCGTGTAGCTGTGCTGTCGTTAAAATAATCGTCTCCATATAAACGTGTGCATTTTATTTTTGACAGATTGAAGTTGGTAGCCTGCTGTCTTGAATGTGTTTAATGCATTACACGTAATTTTGTTTATCGTGCCGATAAATTGTTTGTAGACACTGGTGAAGTGGTTGACCATACTAGATTTTGTCGTCAGCGAAGCATGCCAATTCCCTGAGCTATTTAAACTGTGGGTAAGCGAGTTCGGATAAAAGCACTTTTGCAACAAAAAAACCAATGCTTTGTTAGTACGCAATAAACGCCCATATGACAATTCCGTTTTCAGGACACTTTCACAGTGAAGGAATATTTCAACAAACAAAGTCAATGCTGCGTCATCTCGACCAGCATCGGAAATATTCGAATAGTATTTTTTATATTCTAAAACTTTTTCCCGATTATGCCAATATTTTTATATTAACTACGTAGAGTTGGCATAATTCAAATCAAAATTCTTGGAAGTTGGATTGAGTGATCAAAATATAGATTAGGATTATGACTGCTGCAACAGTATTTCTGGGAGGGGACATTTCTATGGCGGCTTGGTGAAATCAGGGACCGATATTTCCCATTTTCAATACTAAACAAGCCTTATGAACAGAATGTAATTTCAGTCAGCTAGCTCCTTTAATTTGGACGCTATCGTATTTTCTTCAGACAGACATATAGACGGACGGACACAGCGTATGAGGACCGAGAATATATATACATTCTAATATATATATACTAATGTGGATCTGCGACAAATGTTTTGATGTGAAAAAACCAATAGTGGGTATAAAAAATAAATCAAATGGAAGGATATATGATTCGTAACATCTGGATATACGAGAATTGGAAGAGATCTTACAATTCATATTACCTTTGTATATAATAGTAATAGAAAAACCATGTTAAAAGCTAGATGTTTAAAAAAACCAAGACATTATTATAGAGAGAACATAATATTGTTCGGTTATATATATTAAGATCTCGCACAAAGTTTAGCATAAAGGTCGTATACCTAATATTGACAGATTCAAACCTAAAGGACAAGAGACTATGACATCAAAGCTGACACAGCTAATCTTAGTTAGAAAATTTTACAATTACCTCAGATGTTTTAAAGACGTGTTGAAAACCTAGAGAATACAAGTAAATAAACTAAAAAGTAAACACTTTACGTTTACACTTTGGAAAGAAATCTGTCCACCTTATGAACATGAACATTCACACTTTGATTACCTTCACTTGGCAAGAGTCATTATATAAAACTAGAGGCTTCTTAACTTTCCTGGCTAATCAACTAACAATCGAAATTATGAACATACTATTTTGAACATATGCAATCCAATTATTAAAACCAGTATTGATATTATACAGAAGATCCTAGCCAATTGTTAGGATCATAAAGGAAGCACAGTGGTATGTAAGAAATCAGAAAATTCATAGAGACTTAGAAGTACCACTGTTAAAAAATAAGTTTAGAAAAATTTGTGAGATAAACATCTCGAAATTGCAACACAAACCAACCCAGCTTGCCAGATTACTTACAAGAACCCGAACAAGTATTCGTACAGCTGATCTACCACTGAATTTGTGGTCCATTTGTCTCTCTCTAGCCTATAGTATTGAGAAACTTAGAGCGGAACTAGAAAATAATCATACATACGAGTGTAGTTTTTGTTTTCACATAGTTTTCTCACCACTTAGGTTTCTGACAACTGAGTTAGGTCTTTGACAGGAGAGTTTCCACTCTACGTCTATTCTCTATGGCCTATAGTTTTATTTATAGGATTTAAATACTTATGTATATCAAGGTTAGGCCCTAAATTTTAGTTCATATAAATACAAATTAAGTAATTTAAGTTAAAATTAACAAACCTACAACTTTGTTCATCAAAATAACTCCTAAAATGTTGAACACATTTAACGTTTTGTCTGAAATTATGTGCTCTACATTTCAAAGATTTTAATCGTAACACATGTTTTTTTGTTGGTTGTTGTGGATCGTGTTCAGAAATCGAGTTCTTTATACATATTATTAATATTTTGTGGTTTGGTTGTTTATTATTATTTATTTGAAATGTTAATTGTTTTTATTTACATTTGTCTGACAAAAATTGTGTTGTTTTTTTACATGAAAGGCGTGTTGACATAAGCTGTCAACCCATATTTTTTTTTCTCGAAAAAAATTTTTATTTTTAAAGAAAGTTTTTTTTTTGTTGTTTAACTGCAAACATATTTAAAACAGAATTTATGTTTATTTGTTTGTCTGTTTGTCTTGCACGTACCCCAGATAAGCATCAGTTCAGTTTTATTGTTATTATGATGATTATTATGATGGTATAATTTTTTTGTCGTTTCTTTTCTTTCTTAAGAATTGTAGAGGAAAAAAGCCAGTTTATTTTCTTTAGATTCAGATTCAGCTTTTAGCTGCATATTCATCTTTTTCTGCAGGATAGTTTTTTTTTGTTCGTCGTCTTCTACATAAATGACAAGTGTTTATTTTTTAAATGAATTTCTTCATTCTTCATTTTCAAGCGTGTTTTTTGCCATCTCCATCTTTATTGTCGATTATGATAGTTTTTTTTGTTTGCATTCAAGATCTTTTTTGTTGTTCCTACATCTATTTTTGTAAATAGATAAGAGGAAATAAATAGCACAGGAGACTTTAAATAGAGAACTAGTTATTTTCCATAATATGCCTAAAAAGGAAGAACTAGTTCAATCAATTGCAGGGAACTACAAGAGTGGAGTGTATTCACTCGCATTAAAAAATATCCATAACTAAATTTTCCATTGTTTAATTTGTTAAACTATGTTTGTCGCCATCACTGTCTATTCCTAAAATATCTTTTAAATTCCTTGTCATATTGTCTAAAGCTTATGGTCATATTTGTTTGCTGATCATGCTCATGATGACGATGATCAGGCTACATGAAAATTGTTAAGGTGTATTGCAAACTAGAGACTTGGCCAAGTTGGCGTTTGCGTAAAGGAGAATAACTAAAAAACACATAAATTATAAACTTGTTTTTTATGCATATTTGTTTTTAACATTTATTGCTTATAATACTTTTTTGTTTGTTTTTTTCTTTTTTGTTGCATTTATGTACATTTTTTTGTTTTTGGCTGCTTGGTATGCATGAGTGTACGTACTGCTGCCAATTTGAAAAATTTTCAAATGACGTTAGAAATTATGTTTATCTTTTAGATCTGTAAAGGATGTAAAGTGCGAATTTTAGAATTGTGGAGCAAAATTGTTAAATACCTATGGATATGATTTAGCTTAGGAATGTTTATGATGAGGAGTTTTGGGTTATTGGATTTTTTTATTATTTTTAGATTATTAAGAGAAGTGATGTAAGATTTTTCATATTTTTTTTAATAGTTGTTTCAATACCGGATGTTCATGAAACAGTTTAAGATTAATTCAGTGGTAGCTCTAGTATCAATTTAAATTTTTTCAAATGACCTTCTATATAAAACATCCAACCAATCTCCTATTTTGTAGAGGGCATCAATATTTGGCAACTGCATTTAATACATTTTTGAGTAAAAAAACTGTACGGTACGCTCTTGTAACATTCTCGGTATAGTGAGTTTGTAGTTGTAATAGTTCCACTGTTGGAGAGAGTTCTTTCAATTGATATAGATATCGCTGAATTGACATACTTTGACCAATACACGGCTCCTTCCGAAGATCAAATTGCAGTGAGAACGTATATGGAGATCGATGCCTGAAAACTATCTGCCAACATACCCTCATTCTGCAATCTATTGAGCCTCTAGATTATTTAATGTCGATGACGCAAATGGTGAATTACTTTCCCAGATTTCTAATAAATTTCGATACAAAAGAACACTAGTCCCATGACTTAAAAAATAACATATCAATTAGCTGGTTTAATTACGGGATAAATTTAAAAATGTTAAGCTATTAAAACCATTCTAGGGGTTAGGAACTAGTTACATAACAAGTCCCTCTTAACCTAGTTGCAGGTTAACAATATCCATAGTGCTTATTTAGATACAATTTTATGAATGCTGAAACTTTCGTCCGCTTCATGGCTCCTACTTTGAGCCATTTCTAACTAGAATAAAGAAGATTTCCACGAAGATTTCCATAACAATCAAAATACATTTTTTTTTTTAACAAAGACATACTGCGAAGCTTATTCTTGTCTGTATATACAGCTAGAGTATGTGGCGGTAATCGAACCCCAAACTCCAGATTGATAGCCTAGCATAATATCGTCTAGTATATCGGGGTACCCTTTCGTCTAGTCTATCGGCACTTCCTTAAAAGGCATATGTCCATTTAAAGACTTTAAACTGAGCACGAAAGTAGCAATGATTTGTAAAAATATCTCAGAAACTTCATGAATTCATATCATAAAGCATGAACCATTACTGGTGAATTGGTGCAGTCGTTTAATGTTTATTAAATATTACGAAATAATTCATAAAAACTCCAATTTCCCACAAACTCAACAGGAAGTAGTAGTTGTTGCCATAACAAAGTCTACCTCAAAACCTAGACAGAATTTTATGAAAGCAGGAGCCGAAATACCGGAATTGTGATCAAATGATTCGTATCGAAAAATAATTTCGATATAAAATGTTTTAAATGTCTTGCTCGATATCGAAGACCATCTTAAATAAGAAAATTACGATAAATTTTACTCGATATCGAATACGGTCTCTGATATACTGAAATGCACTGATATACGATCCTCCTCGTTTGTAATTTTATAGATCTACTACCAGCTACGGCGAAAAGGTCACGCCAAGAGGCTTTCAAAGCGAAAATATTTTAAGCTGGATCGATAATGACAACCTGTTCTATGAAGAGTTTCACAAGACTTAGGTCGCAGATTAACTTATAAAGAGAAGCAAGAAAGTCGCAATCGTTCAAGACAAATTTTGACAAGCATTCTAATCACATTGCATGGAGAGCTTACTATGCAAACAAGAATTGCCAAATACACCTAGTTTTGCTTAAATCTGTAGACTTTCATAAATAAAGTTAATGCATTCGACTCCCAAAGCATGGAGCCTAATTTGTAAGTGAGGATAGCCAAATCCACATAGTCTTTTTATTTTCTTCATTATATTCGAATATTATTGCACATATTTGACGTATTTATAGTAGAATTTGACAACATCCGCAGTCAATGATAGGTTATGTTTAATTGGCAGCCTCCCGATGCATAGCTCACTTGGGTCCCGTTGTGATAGTTTGTGTCCATCACCCTATTCATCCTATGTTTCATGTTGTTCTATTGAAGGAGTGGATGTTAAATCACATCTTGGTTTGTCAGTAAGTATTTCTTGACCAATTCTTGGTCTGATGTCTCCAAAAGGCAGACAGTGACAGAGAAGATATTCAGTAGTCTTCTTTTCTTCCTCGTGATTTAAACTTCTATAGAAGTCGTTGTATGGAATTCTTAACTCTTGAGAATGAACACATATATGCTAGTATCCAGTAATGACTACAATGAGGTTTCTAAGATTGAATGTATTTAGATTTATCGCAAGTTGTGTCCTCTACAAATCCTTATTGAGCTAGATTATTCTGGTTGTCACTCCCATCTTTCTTTGTATTCGAAATAAAATATCGCCAACGATTCATTCTAAGAATGAAATTTAAAATCAAACCAGGTAGGGGGGGCAAGAGTTGACCGGATCCGCCTGAAAATAATTTTTTATTCTTCTTCGACCAGCACTCAGGGGATGATCCCTGCTCATGCAAAGCAATGTGTTGGAACTAGGAAAATAGTTTATGGAAGGGAGGAAAGAGACAGTAGTATTTGTGGATACTCGATTTAAACTTTCCTACATTAAACTTCAGCGTGAAGTTTGTTTCACATACGGAAAGTACGGCTAACGAACGAACTTTTTCCTGTAGTGTGGTGTGCGGTCCACTGGCCAATCGACCACAAAGGGATATATTATTAATGAAAAACGTGTATTATGTAAAAATCTGCGAGTATCAGGAATAAGTTCCCTAATTTCATTAGAACTCATTCCATTGTAGTATCGACGGAACACTTAAACGAAGTCCACATTGCGTGGGTCATTCATGTTTTGCCTCATTGTCACAATCTCCACCAGGTCTATAAATGAATGAACATGAATGGCAAATGTTGTTGTTATCTGAAAAATAATAGATAGGGTTGGAAGTTTGTCGAGCCTTGCCGTTCCCCTGAATTTATCATGAATTCGTTAAGTGCGATATCTGAGAAAGCTCGATATACATCAAAAGAAGTTATTAACGACACCAAAAGTTTTGATAAAGAGCACCATGTCACACTCTATCGAATGCTTTGGAAATATGTAGAGCCACCATTTTAATTTAGCCATGATGGTGAATGGAATTTTTCCAATAGGAAAGCTAGCACGTCTCCCGTAAAACGTTTTCTACGAAAGCCATACTGACGGTCGTTAAGTAAATTGTTGCATTCCAAATAGTTAACCACATGTTAGTTTATCATACTCTTCATAACTTTGGGAAGTGCAGATGAAATTGCTATGGGACGTTAAAAATTACACCGGCACAGTATGAAAAGGTTTGCTAATGGACAAGCTAACATCGAAGAGCACTGCTTCAAGACCGGCGCTAGTATGTCATCTGGCCCACTAGACTTATTTACTTACATTGAGATCCGAAGATTTCGAGAGCTGGATATTTGGCAGTATACATTCAGGCATCAACAAGCTAATTACACCTGATCAATCAGGATCAGTAATAGGTCAGATTTCAGTCATCAAAAAAATATTGAATCGATTTATTATAAGACACTGTGTGGAAGAAAGTGCTCATCTTGAAATAAATTAGGTAATTACCTTAATTATTATCATAATAAGCAATATAATACTATCAACACTGACGCAGTGTCTTGACCTCTAAAATACACATTCTCGATAAGCGGAGCAATTATAGGAAACTATAGGAAATTATAGGAAATTTCAATATACTCGTCACCATTTCACGTAAATCTAACTACACCGTTGACATGTCTTGTATTTCGACACTTCAGAATGCTAACGGTTTGAAAATTTCCAGTTTAACATACAAATTCGCCAATTTTCTTTATCGGTAGAATTTAAAAAAAAACGTCAGTATCTTTTTTCTAGTTTTTGTCAATCTCTACATTTTCAACGTAACAGCTGCCTACAGTTTCAACATAACTGCTACACCGTTGATAGGGCTTTTGACTTTCGACGTCTGAATGATTAAAATCCTGATCTTTTGAGGATTTCCGCTTCAGAAAATGGCGGCTAAAACAAAGCACATGAAACAAGTTGATATTGAACTAAAGTACATTAAGAAGATCAACTTCAACTATTTCAAAATCGACATGCACTGTTTTGAAATAGCAGCACTACATTGGAGTCTCAATCGTTAAAATGTACGATTTCGTTAATAAGCGACACAACTTCAACTACCATTAAATAGCTCATAATTCTTACAAACATACAGCATCTTCACACGAAAAGAAAACAGTCCGAGAAAATAAAAAGTTCAGCAGAAATTTCAACGTCCCTAATTACATTTATTTGTCTATTCAATATGATCGTTGACATATGTAGATCTAGAAACCTTCCAAATAACTCACAATTCTTACAGACATACAGCATCTTCAAATCATCACTTCTCCGAGAAAATAAAACGATCAGTAGAAATTCCAACTCATCACTTTCATAGACATATATCTAGAAATCGATTCGGAATCGTCAACACAATGAAAGGAACGGGGACTAAATAGTCCATTTATGATGCGTCTTTAAATGTAACTTTAAAAGCCAAATGCAGTCATTAATAAAAACATTAAAAAGTTACAGAAATCGTCATTGACTATGTGATTTTTGTGGTACCATTAGCTGTGTGAAATTTTTCATTACACCTGAAGTTCTCATAGCCCCCCATAATAAGATATAAAATTTGATGACTATTTTTTTTTCTATTTAATACATTGCATCAAATACCAGCAGGTGGACAACATCGAAAACTGTATGACATTTCCGTCATTACTACATTTTACTTAACACTATTGACAACCTGTTGATTTTACTTATAAAATCAGGAATGTATGATAAAGTCTGGACTATTGACAAGATTAGTTTATATGTTAAGATAAATAAGACACCATGGATGAAAATTTCCAACTGTGCTAAGTTAAATACCGTTTAAATTAGAAAATAACTTAAAATTTATGCTTAATAAACATATGCGCTGCAATTTTGATGACATTATGGCAAATATTTATTTGACTTTAATAAAACTAAAGTAGCTAGAATAAATAATCACTCTAAATATTCTATTATTTATGGCACTTTATTTAAAATCAAAATATTAAATCATTTATCTAATTAATTTAATAAGTTGCCGTTATACATATTTAAAAACATTAAACTAATATTAAATTTCACTTTGCATATTCCATAAATTTTCACACAAAAATTAATAGATTTTTGCTCATAACATTTACAAACTACGTCTTAAGTCTTAAGTCTTGCATCTTATATCTTCATTGCTTTGCTGCTTAAAAGCCAGTAGCTAACAAATTAATTTTCTCATATATTTTCTTTTTATTTATAAATATAAATTTTATTAGCAACAATATTTGCTTATTTTCAGCTTAATTCTCTTACGTATGTTTTTTGTTTTGTTTTGTACTGTGTCTACACTTATCTTGGTTAATTAGGAAAAATAAGCAATTTCTTAGCTCACGTCCATGGACTAATGGCAAAACGATAAATTTTTAAAATCTATGAGAATGTGGTTTCTAATTTTATTTTATTTTAGTTTTTTTTTTTATTATTTTCTTACTTTCTTGGCATATTGTTAACAAGGAAGTGGCTGGTTAATTTTTTTATATTTTATGTACATATTTGTTCATGCTGTTTAATTTCATTTGGTGGAAAATATTTATTTATAAAATTCTTTTTTTTTTATACTCTAGGTATAGTACGAGTATGTTTATTCGTTTGTCTTGTAGCTTGTTTGTCTTTGAGTTAAGATAAAAATCATTGGTCATATGTTGTTTGCATATTGTATGCATGCAGTTGATAATTGTCGCATAGTTAGAAGAGTTAGTTAACCATATAGTGGGTTGTTTATTAGTTTTGACTAAGAAATGTTGAAAGAATTTTTTCATTTTCTTTATAGTTTATTTGTTAGGAAACTTTCTTTGTAAATAGTCAAGGAAGAAAGAGAATACTTTGGTTGAAAGATAAGAAGTAAGAGTGATATATTTGTTTAAACTCCATATATTCTTTTTCGAAAAAAATGCTATTCTATAAGGAAATGCGTATTAGTTTCATGTTAAAGATAAATTCGTTGAAGATTTTTTATAGCTATTAGGAAATTTTATGATCATACTAACTTAAGTTTATGCATAAACCGGGTGATAACCCTTGAAGTATTTGCAGTACTGAATTCTGTACATCCTAGTATAATAATGTCCTTGCCACATACGAGAGATTACATAACCAGGAAATTAACGTTTTCACAGGATACATGACATTGCAACGTCATGTAGAATCCACAACAATAAAATCCAATGTATGCACAAATAACTTTGTTATCATGTCGAGATCACCAGTAACAGTCACTGCCTCATTTTCGAAGAAGAATGGTCCAATGTTCTCTCCAGCCCAAAATTCTCAACAAACATTCACACATTGTCTTAACAATAGAGAATAGCGGAAACTCTGCTGTCAAAGACCTAACTCAGTTGTCAGAAACCAAAGTGGTGAGAATGTATTAGTAGAAAAAACTATGTGAAAACAAAAACAACACTCGTATGTGTGATTATTTTGAGTAATTTTTTTGTTTGAGTTTTTTTCTAGTTTCCGCTCTATGGTCTTAACCAACATTAGTAAATTATGAGAATTAACAAATGAATCATAGTGAAAATTGTGGTTCAAATATTGGCTGAATTTTGGGAAAATTTTTAATAGAACTAGTAAGAGAGCTATATTCGGCTGTGCCGAATCTTATTACCTTTCACCAAATTATACTTCAAAATAAAAATTTTAAATATTTTTAGGTAAACAAAATTTAGTTTTTGGGGAAAATTTTTTTTTGGAATTGTTTTTTAAATTTTTTTTTTTAAATTTAAAATTTTTTTTTATATTTTTTTTAATACTTAGCGTAAAAAAAACTTTTGGTGAAAAAAAATGCGAGTTAAAAAATATTTTGCCGATTTTGACACATTGTAGGTCCAACTTACTATGGTCTTATATACGTCGTTGCAAAGGTCTTTGAAATATCTATCATTACATATCCATATCGTCTATATTAATGACTTAGTAATCCAGATATAGGTCAAAAATGGGTCCTTATATCTCAGCCATTTGTGGATCGATTTTCTCGATATTAAATAGCAACCGAGCCGGAAGAATTCCGGAGATATTGATGTATGAATCGTGTATGTAAGTTATTTGGGGTCTTCTTAAAGTTGATTTCAACAGACATACAGACGGATATGGCTATATCTATTCCGCTATCTATAAGAATCCAGAATATATATAATTTATAGGATCGGAAAATTATATTGTGGAAATTACAAACGGAATGACAAACTTATATATACCCTTCTCACGAATACCGGTTACACGCAGAGAAAAAATATAGTTGGGCATGGTTACTGTAACCATTTCAATATTGTTACAAGTTTTTTACTATATTATGGTCACAGTAACCATTTACATGTTTGTGTCAACCATAATATGGTTAATTTGTGATTCACATGATTGTATCAACCATATATATGGTTACAGTAAACAAATATATGTTTGTGACAACCATTCATATGATGAAGGACTTATATTATGTTGCTCTCGGCTTAAGGCTTATCATAATCTGAGAACAACATATTATGATAAAATTATTCATCATAAATATGGTTGCCACAAACATATATTTGTTTACTGTAACCATATATATGGTTGATACAATCATGTGAATCATAAATTAACCATATTATGGTTACCACAAACATGTAAATGGTTACTGTGACTATAATATAGTTAAAAATCTTGCAACACTATTTAAATGGTTACAGCAACCATGCCCAATTATATTTTTTTTCTGCGTGTACCAAACATCAGTTATCTTACTAGCACCTGACTTTATCAGCGACATAACTAGTTATTTTTACATATACCAAAAGAACTGCTCATGTTTGAGGCCAAAAACGAATCAAGCCAATATCGTATACTCGGGTGAGGGAAACTTCCAAACCACTTCATTCTAAATACTTTTTAACAGGTATTGCAATATGTGGCCGAGCGTTATCATGTCTGGGCGTTTCCTCTTTGTCATCGCATGTAATGATTATGTGAAAAAATTATTTTCTTTTATATCGTTTAAGCAGCTTTTCAGACATACAAAATCGTCTTACAAGGTCTCTCAATTTCAATTCGTATGGTACCCAATTTTGGATGAATCCTGCACAAAGAAAACACAGAATTTTTCTGTTCTACAACAGATAGTCAGTTGATAAAAAAGAATTTCAGTTGAAGCAACGAAAATTTTGTACCCACAAATGTAAAATTCGTTGACTAAGTCAAAATTATTCAATTGGCTACAAATTCGGTTGCTACCAAGAATCTGTTTTCTCTGTGTACTGATTGAGTAGCTCCCAATGATTTTACAAGCACTTGTTAAGTTTGACAACAATCTCCATGGAGTAATGTATCCAATTTTTGGTCTACAAACCTTTTTGTCTGGCCTGGGAGATCTTTGTCTACCTTGTTAAAATCACCACTTCTGAACCGCAGAAACCATATCTCGTATGTTGAAACCGATTCACCATAATCTTTGGTGAGCAAACATGTGCTTCAGCGCCACTTTTTTTTCAAATTAAAGATGTAAAGCATAACTTCCCGCATGTGACGCTTTGTTGACACAACATTAATAATGTACAGCAACTAACTGCGAATAAACCTTAGTTATGTACTCTTCAAAATGACAAAAACAAATACCTTGTTCAAAATATACGCGATCTATTGTAAATCTCTCATTTCATACATCGAATAATTTTACAGTATTGAATATTTAATTACGTTTGTGATGATACCAATTATGTTTGTGATGATACCAAACACTAATATTTCAGTAGTTTTAAAGAACAGATATAAGTTAGTAATTTTTCCCTGCTGCCTTGTGAATAATTCTATATGAATGGAACGTGTTATAATCACGATTTTATCAATCTAGTTACTAAATGCACAAAAATTTCCTAAATAAACCTTTTTTATACAATTACTATCAAAGAAAATGTCCATCAATAAAACACAATTTTATAATTGTTGAATTAAATCAATAGTTAGTTATACATATTTTATCTGGCCCTATTTTGACTCATCTTAACAATTTAATTCACAATTTTTTTTCCTACTCCTAACTATGACTAAACCTTAAGATTTGTTTACAATTGAATGATTTACTTGACTTTGAAAATCAAACACACCCATCACCACCCACTGTTTGTTATTCTTTAAATGATGTATAGTTTTATAAGTTTGCAGTTTGTTTTCAAACTGTCAAATCACAAGTTTTATTGTAAATTTATTCGCAAACAAAACAACAAGAAATCCCATATAATTCCCTAACACATTTATACGAAAACATGCAGTCATTTAAGGTGTTTGTTGGAGATTTATAATAACAAATTTAATAATAGTTACATTTTGTTAAACAAACACAAAACACACCTTTAAATTGGGCAGACAGCAAATTAGTAAATGTAAGTTTACAGAGACTGCAGTAAACCGCTACAAAGAATCACAGTATAGTGCTGCAGTATTATGTATCGTTTACAAGTTATACGACAAAACTGTGTTAAACTCATTCTTGCTTAAGCTATTTCTCACTTGAACTTCCAAAGAAGCATATAAGTTGCCATTCAGTTCTATTTCACTTCCTTGTAAGTTCTTTTTATGCTGGCCTTTTTAAACATTTTATTTCCTTACAATTAATTTATTTCATTGAGTTATTTTTTTTTTTCAATACATAATCTTTTTGTTGTTATTTTTTCATTTCTTATAAATTCATTTCAATTTAATTAAATAGTTTAACATTACACCCAAATATGTAAATTGTAAAATTGACACATTGTTCGGTCGCTCGCTCATTCATACTCGTTCACTGCTTGATTCCATTCCAATTTGTGTATTTTGAGAAAAATGTAGGTGTTGATTAAATGATTTACAAGCATTTTGCAACAAGTTTTAAATCATTTTTGTTTATATTTTATTATAAACACGAAAATCATATCAAATCGCATGTCAAATAGGAAAAAAACCCGTCCTAAACAATTTATTTCCATGGCTTTGTTTTGTCTGAATGCAGTGGTTTTAAGCAGCGGATTTATATGACTGGCTACAGATGAAGACAAGTAGTATTTAAATTATTTGTTAAATTCTAATTGTTGGAGAGAAATAAAAAAAAATAATTTGCAATTAATTACTTGTAAAACATGAAGTTTTATGGTGTTTTGTGGTTGGTCAAGGTCGGTCACATTAGTACCCTGTAATTGAAAATGCAAAATAAGTTTAAAATAATGTTAAGTGGCTATGAATGTTGAATACCATTTATTTTTGCTCCCTTTTCAAATGAAAGTGGTTATGTAAAGCAAACCCCTCAACAAATAATTTTGTATTAGGAGATTTACCTGTTCGCATAGAAACAGACTCTGAACTAATCAATGTTAGCAAGAAGATGTTCAGAAAATCACAAAAGATCATCTTAAACTAAGAAAATCTCCAGTATATGATTTAAGTACACCTTACATGTTTGGAAACCTACCAGATGATGCTGGTGTACCTCAGGGTAGTGTTCTAGGACCAACCCTATACCTATTATATACCTTTGCTTAAGTCCGAAGAATTAACCATTTCCACCTTTGCAGATGACTATGCAATTCTTAGTTCTCATGTGACAAAGTTTGGCATAAAGGTCTAATACACAAGATAAAATGACAACTGTCTTCTAGTACAAATACTAGAGTCTTACCTATCGGATCGTTTGTTTTGGATAAAGTGCGGCGATTGTGTGACAAGCGAATTTGTGATCATATGATCTAGGATCAACCCAGTAAATATTATAAACCTCTGCTTTGCTCAAGTCCGAAGAATTAACCATTTCCATCTTTGCAGATGACACTGCAATTCTTAGTTCTCATGTAAACTCAAATATAGCATCTAGAACCCTACATAATTATCTCAGACGTGTGGAGGCGTTGCTTAAAAATTGGATAATACAAGTAAATGAAATCAATAGTAACCACATAACGTTTTCACTTAGGAGGGGAAGTTGTCCACCAGTGACATTAAACAGTGTGAACATCCCACAGTCTGATCATATTATATACCTTGGCATTCATTTAGATACATTCTTTACTTGCATTTGGCTCATAGAAGTCAAGCGGCTCCACATGAAACTAAAAGCTTCTAATTTACACTGTCTAATCCACCATTAATAGAAATTAAGTCATAACTGCAAAGTCTATACAGGATTACCAATTTGGTCTTAAAACCAATTTGGACATACAAAATCCAATTATTGGGAACAGCAAGCAATACCAGTTAGATCTCATATAGAGGGCACAATCCAAAATTCTTAGAACCATGACGGGAGCTCCATGGTACTTAAGAAATGAGAAAATCCACAGAGACTTAAATTTGCCTTTGGTCAAGAATGAATTTAGAAAAATTACATCATCGTCTGAACCCCCTCGCAAGCATACTTGCAGTAACTCAATATAGATCAAGGCTACGTAGAGCTGATTTACCACTCATCTAATTTGAGTGTAATTTAGTAAAAATGATTTTCCACTAAGAGAACAATATTTGTTTAGTTATAAGATTTATTTACTTATTATAAGGCCTAGACATTAAAAGCAGAAACAATGTTATAATAAACGTAAAAAAATAATGTAAAGAACTGAACATTGAAACTGGACCTAATCGTAGCTCTCTAAGTCTTCCTAATCGGCCTTCAATAAAATGTCTACAAATAGTCCTATTTTGGCCTCACCAAAAAGTCTTCAAATTATCCTAATCGTAGGTCTATCCCAACAATTAGTCCTCATCGCAGGTCCACACACAGTCCAATTTTAATGGGTGTATGACTTAAAAATGCGGGATTTTTTAAAATGTTAGCTTTTATTTTGAAACATTTGTACAATATAAATTTATTCAATGAAAATGGTCAGCTAAGACCTTTAAACATCTTTCTGGCAACATATGGATTCAGAGCCAAAAAAACTTTTGAGGCCAAGAACGAATCAAGTCAATATCGGATAATCTGTTCCAAAGTGAAGAGTATCCCCGAGAGAGCGTTCTGCATCGATTGAAGGAAACAGTAGCCGGACGTGACATGGTCTGGACTATAAGGTGGGTGAGGCAAAACTTCCCAACCACTTCATTCTTAATACTTTTTAACAGGTGTTGCAACATGTGTCCGAGCCTTGCCATGATTTAATATTAACAATGCTCGCTTCTAACGAATCTGTGATGTTCTGGTCAGATTTCAGCAGCTCATAATAGATATGACCTTTTTGCAGAGAACTATATTAGCGCCATGAATATTTGGCTTTGGTGTTGATTCGGCTGGTTGGCCGGGCTTCACATACTATCTCTTATGCTTCGAGTGATCGTAATGGATCCATTTTTCATGGAATGCAATAATTCGGTGCAAAACTGATTTTCTTTTACAGCGTTCAAACATCATTTCGGATATGCAAAATGGTCTTCCAAGGTCTCACGGCTTCAATTAGTATGGTCACCAATTTCGATGCTTTTGGATGAATCCTGCTGCTCGCAAACATTTTAAATATGCTGTTTGAGTAGCTCCTAATGATTTTGCAAGCTCTTATTGAGTTTTACAACAATATTCATGGAGTAATGCCTTCAGTTATTGGTCATCAATCTTTTTGGCTGGGTGATATTTATCTTCCGTGTCAAAATCACCATTTCTGAACCGCAAAAACCATCTCTCGCACGTTGAAACCTATGGATCACATTCACCATAAGCTTTGGTGAGCAATCGGTGTACTTCAGCGGCACTATTTTTCAAATTATAGAAGTAACGCAAAACTTCCCGCATACTTTCTGTGAGCTATTGCGCTGTAATGGAAAAGATCGGAACAGTGATCATGTTATCTCCATTTAAAACAGATATGTATTAACTATCACATTTCCGGGGAACTATTAATAAGTCCATCATCTTTCTCTAAGTCACTTTGTTATTATTGTGAATAGTCAAGCTGAAAAGTAGCAGGATCGCAACAGTGGGCGTGGCACTTTTCATACTGAGTAAATATTTAGTATTGTATAACTTGGTAAGT
Source organism: Calliphora vicina (assembly GCF_958450345.1). NCBI lineage: Eukaryota > Metazoa > Arthropoda > Insecta > Diptera > Calliphoridae > Calliphora > Calliphora vicina. The sequence goes on along the minus strand of NC_088781.1, from coordinate 113,114,237 downwards.
CAAGAGTCCTAGCTTTCCAACTTTGAGTAGGTTACTTTGTGGTTTATGTTCGTAGCTGAAGATAAAATGAGTACAATTGGCTCATTGAGTAAGGCACCTTTTATTTTTAATTCTAAGACACAAACAATGTGTATGAGAACTACATGTGAATGTTTGATCTTTAACCTCAAGTTTTATATAAATGGGAATTAAATTGATTTTTTAATTTATAGTGCTAAATAAACTTGTTAATGTTGATCTAACAACTTATTTTTCCATTATTTAATTGTTACTAAAATTGCCATAAATACTCTTTTCCAACTGAAATAGTTAACAAACAAATTATTTAAAATTTTCTATAATTTTAATATTTTTATTTTAATTTATACCAAACACCCTTTATAAGGTCAAAACAATGTTGTCTAATCAACACGTTAACTTCTATGGTGTAAAAATGTTGACATTGTGTAAAGGAGGTTTTAAGTAAAAATACACAAAACAACATCAGCGCAAAAAAAAGTAGGTGTTTACAGAAATGTCGCAAAACGCCAACAACAATAACAATGTCTCAACATCAACAACATCATGCAATAAATATTAACACTCATGTACATACGACTATTAACAATTAAACAGTGTTACGGAAAATGATACACGTGATCATATAACAACTAACAACTATTTAACATAAATTCATGTTCCATAGACACTTCCTCAAAATCATACACAAAAAAACAAACCTACTCAATTTAAGTGAGTATTACAAAGGTTTTGTATTTGAGGTGAAATATATTATACACAATTATATGATTTTCCCCACATTTTCAATATACTTTACTATCTTTCCTATGTCATAAATGTATTAGTTTTCCTTATGAAATGAAAACTATTTACATACTACCTTTCAAAACAATAACTCTGGTATTAATGTTGAGAAAATAGGTTTCCGTTAGTTAAATAAAGTTTGAATTTTCATATGTAAAAAAATAAATAAATATTTTATAATAGTTTTCGTCTTCTTCCTCCTTGTTAATGTATTCAGCTTCTTCTGCATCTTTATGATCTTCTATATATGTATATGCAAAATCGTATGAGTATCTTGTATATAACAATTTATAAATCACTCATGTTGAAATATTTTGGTTTACTTTTGACGTAAATGCTTATATTATTGTCATATACAATCTGCTTTTTGTTGTTGTTATTATTATTATTGTTTAGCTTTCAGCTAAAACCAAAAAGTAATTTAATACTTAGTTTTAATATATTTTGTTGTTATTGTTTCTTGAGAGGAGTATGTAAGTATATGAACATTATATAAGCTTAAACACATTATAGCTGTATAACTCGATTAAGTCAAGGGAAGGTGTGCTAACTATAGAAAATGTATTAAAATTGATTTTAAGATATTTAGTCAAAATACTGAAAAATAATGTCAATTCGTATAAGCTGTGCTACATGACTTTTTGAATTTCCCATCAGTTGACTACTGTCAAAATTTTAACAAGCTGCCACATCTAGTTTGTGTTTGACAGCATCAAAATAAAAATTGTAAATATTTTTAGGTAAACAAAATTTTTTTTTTTAATTTTTTTGAAAAAAAAAATTTTCGAATTTTTTTTGTATTTTTTTTTTGGAAATTAAATTTTTTTTTTTTAATATTTTGCTAAAAAAAAAACTTGGTAAAAAAACAAATTCGGGTTAAAAAGTATTTGTCTATATTAATGACTTAGTAATCCAGAAATAGGTCAAAAATCGAGGTTGTCCTTATATCTCAGTCATTTGTGGACCGATTTTTAACGAGCCGGAAGAATTCCGGAGATATTAATGTATGAATCATGTATGTAAGTTATTTGGGAAAGTTGATTTCAACAGACAAACAGACGGACATGGCTTAATCGACTCCACTATCTATAAGGATCCAGAATATATATACTTTATAGGGTCTGAAAATTATATTGTGGAAATTAAAAACGGAATGACAAACCTTTCTCACGAAGGTGAAGTGTATAAAAAAGTGGATTACTGAATTTCGTTGTGGCCGTACAAGCACGGAAGATGCCGAACGTTCGGGACGCTCAACTGTGATCTCTATACCCGACGTATTTCAAAAAAATTCACGATATGGTGTTGGCCGATCGTAGTTCTTAAGTGCTCAGTGGTTAAAATTTTGAATGATCTTGGGTATGAGAAAGCTTTCCGCAAGATGGATGCCGCGTTTCACAACAGACGCAATCGTGTAACAATTTCGGAGGAGTGTTTGGCACTCACGAATGTCACGCTTCATTTAATTAAATTCTTTGTAAAATTGCTCGTTTATATGCCATAAATTGACCATTCAAAACATTTTTGGAACCATTTTTTTTTCAAAATTTTACCTCTAGCAAAAAATGAAACAAGGACGGCTAACTGGAAATTTGGATTTGCTAAAGGAATAATCAAGGAACCATTTTTGAAAATATAAATGGTCTGTGTTTTTGAACACTGAAAATCAGTCAACTTCTGAATCAAAAATCTGATTGTAATAAGAGTAGCATACTTGAAATCGTTAGGCAATTCCCTGTAAAACAGGTTTATTCAGTATTTCTTAGGGGCACATGAACCTCACTTGTTCTACAGACAAATTTGAAAATCCAACATCTTTTACTGCAGTTTTTCTAAAACCAATTTGAAATCTTACCTTCATTCAATTGAACATGTTTCATTTCTGAATTTTTCATAATATTAAAGAATAATTTTGGACTATAAAGTTGTCTAATTTGGGGGTTCTGATCCGTGTCCAACCAAGAAATTGTGCTACTTCAACGGCGTTGGTCCATGTGGGCTAAGTGAAGTAGAATTGGCAAGTTTTTCTCCGATTCATTTATGGGCAATGGTATACGAATTGCGATCCAATGGAGCCACGTTTACACGAATATCCTTCCGAACATGCCTCGAGGGAGGCTCCAGCTGTGTGATGTTGAAATCTTCTTCTTCTATATATATAAAATACAAAAAATGTTTCTACCTATGTCCGTTATAGACTCTGAGACCATCCAACCGATTAGCTATAAACTGGTACCATTGTAAAGGAAATTTTCTAAATATGGTTTTAGACACCTAAAATACTACATTAGGTCCATTCTTAAAGAAGATTTTCGAATTTTCTAATACAAATATTTTTCATCTAATAAACATGTTCCGAATGAATTTAAAAACGGCTGGACCGATTTTAATGAAATTCTCAGGGAATCATCAGCCTAGCGGGTAACACTCTTAAGTCAGATTTTTGATTTTCGGTCTGTGGGCGGAGGGGTGTGGCCATCTATATAAGGAGTGAGATCGAAAAATTCTTAACACACGTTTTTCATTACATTTTTTAACCCAAGTATTATTTGAATTTTTTTTTGATCAAGTTACCTTTGAAAAACATGCCAGTTATTATGTGTAATGTCAATTATATTAATTTTTTTGTTAATCTGATTAAAATGAGTGACCAGAAAAAAGTGCGTACTGAAATTATTAAATATTTTCAACAAAACCCAACTTGGTCTTACAAAAAGTTGGCCAAGCATACAAAGGTCTGCCGTCAAACTGTTTCCAATGTTATTAAACAGTACCGGGAGAACTTGTCAGTTGATAGAAAACCTGGTTCAGGTAGAAGGAATGGTCCACATGATGTTTCTAAAGCCAAAAAAATAGAACGCATTTTCAAAAGAGCTCCCAACACATCCGGTAGGAAAGCAGCCCGGTTAGCTCAGTGCTCGGACTATTTGGTACGAAAAGTTAAAGCTAATGCAGGTTTAAAAACATACAAGGCTCAAAAAGTTCCTGACAGGAACGCTACTAAAAATTTAGAGGCCAAAAACAGAGCACGGAAATTGAAGTCAAGTTTTATAAAAAAATATTCTTGCTGCATAATGGATGACGAAACGTATGTTCTGGCAGATTTTTCGCAACTTCCAGGTCAAAAATTTTATGTTGCTGATGCTCGAGGGAATGTTGAAGAAAAGTTTAGGACCCAAAAGCAGACAAAATTTCCCAGAAAGTTCTTGGTATGGCAAGCAATATGCAGTTGCGGCAAAAGAAGCCACTCATTTGTTACAACGGGCTCTATAAATACCGAAATTTACATCAAGGAATGTTTACAAAAAAGGCTGCTTCCATTCATAAGACTTCATAATGTGTCCACTTATTTTTGGCCTGACTTGGCATCCTGTCACTATGGCAAACAAGCCCTTGAGTGGTACAAGAACAATAATGTGGTATTTGTACCAAGAGAGGCAAATCCTCCAAACTGCCCGGAGCTAAGGCCAGTGGAGAGATATTGGGCTCTTGTTAAAAGAGAATTGAAGAGTACAAAAAAGGTGTCCAAAAGTGTGGTAGATTTTAAACGGAGATGGACTACATATTCGAGCAAAGTGACAGAAAGCACTATAAAAACGTTAATGGAAGGGTTTCCGAAAAAGGTTCAAAATTTCATCACTAGTGATTAAAACTATAAAAATAATTTTTTTTGTAAATTGTAATAATAATTTCAATCAAATAAAAAAAAAATTAAAGCTGTAAGTTTAGTGGTTTCTTTTTTATAAACATATATGTATGTTAAGAATTTTTCGATCTCACTCCTTATATGGGACATTTCATGTCAAGTGAACCAACTTTTGAAATCGATGTCTTCCGATCGGGATGAAATTTGCACCAAGGTTAGCTCTATTGGATAGTAACTCAGACACAATTTTTCAACAACATCGGTCGAGAACTCTCTGAGTTATAGGGGGTAAAATTTTGACAATTTGGTCAAACAGGGGTTTTTTCTTATCCATGTAACTTATTACCTATTGTTCTTAGCAAAATGTGTCCCAAATAGTATAGATAGCTATTTCTTCGATCTTTCGAAAAAAAATATTTAAAAAAAAAAATAAAAAATTTTTAATATTTTTTTCCCGAAATCAAAAACTTTTTTGACTTTTTTTTAAAATGGGTCCTTTTTTTTTTTTTTCTTAAAATAAAGTTTAGATATTTTCCTTGAACACCTACTTGGTCGCTTAGTGGGATGCGAGTGGGATATCGGTCAAAATAAATATTTTGTAACAATTTTTTAATTTTTTTTTGCAAAATCGAAAGCTTAGGTCTTTGCCTTTAAGACCTATTTTGTCACTTAGGAAGATGTGAGTAGGATATCTATTAAAATAAAAATGTTGTAACTCAAGACATTCAATTATTGACTTTTTTTTTGCAAATTCGAATTTTTTTTCAAAATGGGCCCTTTTTTAAAAATTTTTTTTTAGTCAAAAGAAAGCTTAGGTCCATTCCTTTAAGATATTTTAGGTCCCTTAGTGGGATACGAGTGGGATATCTATCAAAATAAATATTTTGTAACTCAAGATATACAATTTTTGATTTTTTTGGCAAAATCAAAAACTTTTTTGACTTTTTTTTAAAATGGGCCCTTTTTGTAATTTTTTTTTTTTGCTATAAAGAAAGCTTAGGCCTATTCCCTTAAAAATGGTTTTGATCGCTTAGTGGGATGCGAGTGGGATATATATCAAAATAAATGTTTTGTAACTCAAGACATACAATTTTTGTGTTAAAACATTTATTTTGATAGATATCCCACTCGCATCCCACTAAGGGACTAAAAATATCTTAAAGGAATGGACCTAGGCTTTCTTTTGAGCAAAAAAAAAATTAAAAAAGGGCCCATATTGGAAAAAAATTTTGATTTTGCAAAAAAAAATTAAAAAATTGTATGTCTTGCGTTACAAAATATTTATTTTGATAGATATCCCACTCGCATCCCACTAAGGGACTAAAAATATCTTAAAGGAATGGACCTAAGCTTTCTTTTGACTACAAAAAAAATTTTAAAAAAAGGGCCCATTTGGAAAAAAAATCGTATTTGGAAAAAAAAAAGTCAAAAATTGTAAGTCGTGAGTTAAAAAATATTTATTTTGATAGATATCCCACTCGCATCCCACTAAGCGACCAAAAGGGTCTTCAAGGATAATATCTAAGCTTTTGTTTGACCTAAAAAAAAAGATTAAAAAAGGGTCCATTTTGAAAAAAAAAGTCAACAAAGTTTTTGATTTTGCAAAAAAAGTCAAAAATTTTATGTTTTGAGTTACAAAATATTTATTTTGATAGATATCCCACTCGCATCCCACTAAGCGACCAAGTAGGTGTTCAAGGACAATATCTAAACTTTATTTTAAGAAAAAAAAAAAAAAAAAAAAAAAGGACCCATTTTAAAAAAAAGTCAAAAAAGTTTTTGATTTCGGAAAAAAAATATTAAAAATTTTTTATTTTTTTTTTTTAATATTTTTTTTCGAAAGATCGAAGATATAGCTATCTATACTATTTGGGACACATTTTGCTAAGAACAATAGGTAATAAGTTATATGGATAAAAAAAAACACCTGTTTGGCCAAAATGTCAAATTTTGACCTTCTATAACTCAGAGAGTTCTTGACCGATCTTGTTGAAAAATGGTGTCCGAATTACTATCCAATAGAACTAACATTGGTGCAAATTTCATCGCGATCGGAAGACATCGATTTCAAAAGTTGGTTCACTTGACGTGAAATGCCCCATATATAAAACCGCTGGACCGATTTTGATGAAATTTTCAGGGAATCTTCAGAATTGCCCAACGGCTAACACTGTATAATCAGATTTTTAATATTCGTTCTGTGGACGGAGGGGCGTGTAAAAACCAAATTTTTCCATTATACGGCTAAAGCCCTATATTTCATAAAAATGGATGTGTGTATGTATGTTCCGTATGGACTCAAAAATGGCTGGACCGATTTTGATGAAATTTTCACGGAATCTTCAGAAAAGCATCTTGGGTAGCAGTGTAAAATTAAATTTTTGATTTTCGGTATATGATAAACAATTTAGTTTACTCTTGCATATTAGGTGCATGAATAAGAAATTACCATACTAAATTTTTGAATTCATTGGAACCAGCTGAAATGACAATACTCTACATGTATTAACATTGAAGGTTGGATCACCGACTTTATCCGACACTGTATATTAAAATCGAGATCGAGATGCAATATAAAGCAGATGTTTTCTAAGGGCCAGCAACGCGGACCGGGTTCAGCTAGTTTGAATTAAATAGAAAACACAGTTGTTACCTTTGACTTCAAATAATCCCATAAAAAGGAACACATTAGTGTTAAATCATGTGATCTAAGAGTCCAATTTCGAAACTAGAGTGTATACGATCATTAAATATTTCATGCAGTAATTGAATTGTTTCTCAGATCTTTTTGATACCATATGTCATGCTTATCAATACCATCAACCGCGATATCGAGCAACAGTAAAAGTAAAAGTCAGCTTGATCAGTCTTATTTTCGAAGAAATATCGTCCAATGAGGCCTCTAGCCAAAAATTAGTACCAAACATTGACACGTTGTGAATGCGAAAACCAGGAACCAAATTACCACATTCTTGATTATAATAAAATGTACTAAATTTCTTGATCGAATATCAAATGCGATCTGGTTTACTCGATATCGAAAGCGCTAATTCGGCCCAGACAATTTTGACGATTAACATCAAGATGCAATAGGTTGGGATACGTGGGTTACTCGCAAGTAAGCGTGTTCACTCGGAGGCCTTGTGACCCATTGTGGTACCCTTAGAAACAGTATTCCCTTATGCTGAGAATTCATACATAAGGGGAGAATAGTTTCCCTCCCTAATTTCGTTGACTATGTGATTCTTGTGGTCCCCGTGAGAACTAGGCGGTACTTCTAATAAATCTGATCATATTTAGTAGTGACACATCTTTAAGACAGTCCAGATCATGGAAAAGAGCTCTACCAAGTTGTAGTAGTCTATGCTCTGTAAGGCTGGGCATTCCCATAGAAGGTGCTGTACCGATTCCTCCTCCTCTTCATCCAAACAACTTCTACAATAGCTATAACGTGGGTAGCATATACGTTCTGATATGTGTCCAATCATACAGTACCTAGTGATTATACCCGTAAGAAGCCTAATCTAATTCCTACTAAGAGACAAAAGAGTCCTAGTCCTATCCTCTGTCAGATTGACCCAGAGCATTCTGGATATTCTACAAGTTATGAAATTTGACCACCTGATTTCCGTCTCGTTCGAAGCCCATTCATCTATCAATTTCGATAGGGTCACCAAGGGAGTGTGAATATCCCTTTGCGCGAGAGATACGACCAGGGACGATTCGTTGGTTGTGTATTCATCAGATACTTCATTTCCCCGGATGCCCTCATGTCCTGGAACTGCACGTGATATTGCATCAGTTGTGCTAGTGATTAGTTAAGAGTCTTGCAGGTACCGGGTAATAGAAGAGACAACAGAAGAGCCTCTTTCTGTCCTTGAACCATCAGTGTAGATTCAGTTCACGTCATCCCGCTTGGGATGGTTTTCTTCAAAACTGTGGCCGTTTCAACAATGGAAACGTGTTGTTCTGTTGACTAACTCTAACTTTCAGCAGTCAGGTTTTTATTTTTAGGTTGACAACATTTTACTACGTAATTCTAGCACATTTTTAATATTTGTATGTCCCTGCTAGAATTCTTCCCAATTTGTACTTTAACATAATATGCAAAGATTTATTGCAGTTTTTATTCAGACATTTCATACCATAACATACCGCCTGCTCTCATACCAAACAGTCATTGTCGTCGTCATTGGACCAGACATTGTTAGTTAAATCGATATTCTACATAGTACATATTAAAAAGAGAATATAAAGAGAATCATGCGTGCTATATAGATGTCATGTTTGTCGCGGTATTATTGATATTCTGTTATACTGTCTATACATGTTAAAATTAAAATAATAACTGACATTCTACTCTAAGATATAAACATGGATTTTTTTTATTCATACATACATAACTATTAGACATAAATTGAATATAAAAAGAATTAGTTATCTTAACATACACATCTAAACAATTGTTCAATCTTTGTTTTTTAGTCATGTCAACGCTATTAAATTTAAAATTTTCTACGTGTATTTCATTAGCATGCTGCGGTTTAATATTGTGTATATAGTTTTTTCATGAAAATATGCAAAACGTTAAAACATTGACAGGTATTATGACTTTTTACCGTTAGATGACGTTTGGTTTTTTTCGCTCTCTCTCTTGTATGTTGAAGGATTTACGTATTGACAGTTCAAACCACTAAATGTTTATCATTTTAAAATTTATGCTTTAATGATTTTCAATGATATCATAGTCTAATACGAGTACGGGTTGTACAAACTCATGGATACATTTACAATTTGCGTACAAGTAGATAGATACATAGTACTCATACGTTTTTTTTTTAGTTTTTTTTTTATTGCAAGTCTGGCACACTTGAATTAATTTTATTGAAAGATTAAGATTTGTTGCTAGTTGTTGTTGAATTTGTTTTTGCTAGCTGTTTAGTAGAACAATGAACGTTGATTTTATGAGGTTAAATTAACTAAAGTGAGTATTTGTGTTAAGGTTAAAATAATTTAAAGTGTTTTAGTGAATTTTGTTGAATATTATTTGAAGTACAAGTCCTTAGTTTCATTAATTTTAAACTTGTTTAGTAGCTGCATAAATATTTTAAATATGTAGTTTTGAATATTAAATAGAGAAAATACAAGCATTTTAACTTAGGATGATTGTTTAAAAGAATAAACCATAGTTAAGATCCTTTACAAGCTCGGCCACCTGAGGATACTAAAATGAAATATAAATTTCCCCTTAACAAACATTTACTTTTACTCTAAATGTAAATTAAATCTTAAGTTTGCCTTCTTTACACCTGCATAAAAATCATTTTGTAAAGACCTCCCTTTTTATCTCTATATCTAAACCTAAAGCTTATTCTGTAAACCTTTAACTAACCAAGTTAAAATTCTAATCTCCCTTATTCACTCATTATTTATTGATCTTATCTCCATTTTTCAATAAACTGCAAACTGATTATTTTCTACTGCGCATTTTCTCTACAGCCCAACTACTCTATACTTATCAATTATACTCACCTTTTGATAACAAATCTTTTTATCTGCCATTTTTTAAGATGCCAATACACTCTATCTTTTAATTTACCAAACACTTAACTATAGTTTTTATTACTTCATTTGCTACAACAAAAAATACTTGAATGCAATTTTCTTTAGCCCCCAAAAAAAAGAAAGAAAACCTCACAATTTTATCAATGATCAAGCAGATTTTTATCTACACAAAAAATCTAATTCAAACACTTCCGTTTTGTTAAACAACATTTTAAGTTCTTTTTAACTTTCATTTTAAACCGCCCGTTCGTTCTTCTTAGCTTAATAAACAATTTTATGAATTTGAATTTTTTTTTTATTCTCTGTTACTTATATTTTCAAGATCACTTAGTGTTGTATGATCAAAGTATTAAAATGTTATACAAAGTCTATCTACTTGTTGTAGTTATGGAAAAAAATCTACTTTTCTTTAAAATTTTTCTTTTATAAAGACTTCATTATTCATAAGACCATAGAAAAGGAGTTGGTTCTTTCATTTTCATTTCATAAAAGGCGACAACATCTAATCTTTGCACCTTTCAATGGTTTAAGTACTGTAACTGACTAAATATAAGATCAAAGCTGATTTTAGTATTGTTTTTTCATCATTATCATCATCATTCTCATCGTCATCATCATACTTATGGCATACTAATGTTTTTCCATTTGTTTTCGCTACAAACTATGCTTTCATCTGAAACGTATAAGAGAACAAAAAGAGCAAAGTCATTATTGTATCAAAGCAAACACGTTCCAATGTCCGCATTGTGGCAATGTTTTTTAAATCTATCTATCACTCCTTCATGCTACAAAATAAAACAACAAAGAAGACAAATGCAAAAAAAAAAATGCTCTTTTTGTTTAACATATGCAAGCATCATTGGCAATTACTTATTGTAGTACATACGTTTGCATATCGGGGATGTGGGGTTATTGGTAATGGACAAGAAATACACCACTTTTTTCTGGGATACCCTACATGTGGTATAAAGAAGATCTGAATATTGTCATTGTCCAGGTTTATTGCAAAATTGGTAGTTAATGCATGTAATAAAATTCAAATTTAGCAAAGCTACTGTTCGATAATCATCCGAGTTTAAAACCCCTGAGTCCATACGAAAACCGACAATTTTTAAGCTAAGACACAATAAAACTTACACTGTAGTTACCACTTTTGGATTCGTTCTAAGGCTTCCATCGTCTGAAAACTATATCAAAAAGTATTGATATATATATTTCATAACATCAATGGACCTAATTGGCTTTTGCATTCCTCTGTATCATCTGAACAACTACGGTCTTATATCAATGAGTTATGGAAATGTCTGAACAAATGGAATGTACAATTCTAAAGTGCAACCAAATTTGTTGCCAATCGAACGATTCGGTTGCACACATAGAATTTTTCTGTTCTATCAACAGAAAATCTGTTGACAAAGAAGAATTTCGCTTGATGCAACCAAACATTTGTTACTCCTTCTAAAATTTGGTAGCTACAACTGTAAAATTCGGTCACTAAGGTAGAATCATTCGATTGGCAACAAATTCGGTTGCTATCACGAATCTGTTTTCTCTGTGTGTCTTCCAGTAGGGACTTCCGAAGTTTTACAGTTGATAGCGGCCATACTGTGGATTCTACATCTGTCATTTATTCAGCCTGTTTTGCCAAATCTCCATGAACGAATATAACGTTCAACAAGCCGTTGTTCACTTTGGGTTATCGGTCCATATGTCTTTGATAATGAATTTGGCAAGGCCTTCACCGGCAACGGGAGTGCTATAGGTCGATGATTTTTGCTTTAATTGGATGATATGAACACCAACGATATGTTGTTTCAACAGGACGGCGCTACGTGCCACACAGCTCATTCCACATTAGACATTCTGCACGAGAGATTTTAGCGCATGGTCATCTTACGTTGAGGTGATGTGAACTGGCCAACGAAATCGTGCGATTTGACCTCGCTAGGCTTTTTCTTCTGGGATTTTCTTAAGCCGCAGGTATATGCGAATAAATTCACAAACCACAGCGGTACTAGAAACCAACGGCCAAATTCAGATAATTAAACATTTCGGATGCGCGGAGTCGCGGCGAACATTCGATTGTCAATTCATAATAAAAGTGATAGGAAGTGCTTACTGAATGACCCTTTACCAAATGTGTCCACCTTACGTTCAGCTAAAGAAGAGATAGTTGCCCTTCAATACGGATTAACAATATGAAGATTCACAAATAAAACCGTCTAATATACTCTGATATGAATCACCACCACCAACTAACACGAATCTTTCATAATGAATCTAAAGAGACAAAGGATCCAAGACTTTCCAATTGAGTATGTTTCAGTCTCGATTTGTCTCCTTCAGGTATTAGCGGGTCTGCCTCTTTTTCTACTGGCTTGGGGGTTCCATTCAATTGCTATCTTGGCTACGTTGTATTTAGTGCGTCTGAGAACATAGACATTTTAACTCCATTGGTGTTTCATTTTCTCTTTCCCACATGTCTCTATTTGAGAAAACATTCGGCCTAAATATCGTTAGCAGTTTTTGTAACGAGCGATTAATGAATACCTACAATGATGGAAAGTCGCTAGCTGTGGTGTACCAGGATTCACAGCCATACAACATGATGAAACACACGGTAGATGAAGAGAGGCCCTCTTGGCCCTCAAATGAATTTGGGGTGATTTCCATACTTTTTGCAGTCCCCGAATGCTTGATTTGCCTTTTTGAAGCGATTTGTAATATCTTCTCGCGGGCAGCCTGTTGCTGGAACAGGGAATACTCGTGAATGTTTATTTGGGGAATAATTCGTCAGAGATTTTGTCTCAGTTTGTAATGAACGATGAGCCCCATTTGAACTTATATACAAACAAACGAAAATTTGTTCTTCTCCAGGGCTGAGATTCCAGTAATCAGTAACGAAGGGCAATTACATCTACTGCAGTCAATGAAAGATGCGGCATTTACACTGGATGTGTTAGCCATTTTAAATAAGGACGCTATGGGTTACTGAGACTGGTGAGCGATATAGAATCATGATGAACTAGTTTTTATTTCCACCTCTTTTTCTAATTAGGGGAGGTGGATATGCGGTTAAATAAGGAAACTGAGTGAAATTGAACTCCCACCTTACGCGAGTTCAAAGAGTTTTTTTTGTCAATTTTTTTTTTTTGCCAATTTTAAGTGATCTGGAATTTTTTTCATTGTGGTTTTTTGAAGGTACGGGTCTATGTAAACTTGTTATTATCTATATAAGCTATCAAATTGAACTTAACGCTCCTTGCCAAATCAATTGAAAATAACGTACACAGTGCACAAATGGTCTTCAATAATGAGGGCCCACTTTAACAAAGAAGTAGTGAAAAAGAACTTAAATGTCCAATTAAGATTCAGATATAGAAGCCAATCAAGCAAATATATAGACAATGACGCTCCACAGACCGATGTCTTTATCAAAAAGTAATTGAAAATATGTTAAAGTTCCAAATAATTTTCAAACATATTGATAAAGATATGGACTACCTTTCACTGCATTTGAAATTCCTCCAATATTCATTGCTAACCTTTAATGTAAATATATTCCTTATTAATCAAGCGTTTCAGGATAATTTTTGTGGTTACTTGAAAACAAACAAGCCAAGTCTTAGGCTATGGAAGCTCACAAAGAGATTTTTAATTTTGAACAGAATCATACACTACCCAAAATAGTGTTAAGCATGTAATAGAACTTTGGGTATATATCCTTCACGGCTTTGCTGTCATATACTTACTCTTTTGTCAAAATTCTTCATGACAATTTTACTTAAGTGCGTTTTGTTTGATGCTGCGCTGCTCTTGTTGCTTGACTGCAACCAACAACCTAAAAAGTAGTAAGTGATGTTAAATTACACTACCTAGGCGGCCAATTCAGATCACTGAAACGAGTACATTTCCAGGAAATGTCTCATATAGTAATTGAATTCACAGTTTCATAGACTGTATGGCATATGGCAGCGTCTTGTTGAAACCACATGTCTTTCACATCAATATCATCCAATTTAGGCACAAATAGCTCTGTTTTCAAGACTTGATATCTATCACCGATAGCAGTTCCAGTTTAATCAGCCTCATTTTCGAAGGAGTAGGGTAGAAGGGGGATCATTAGCCATAGGGGCACATCTGCCAACACCGAATAACTTAAAAACCGAGTAATCGATTTTGTTACATTATCAAGTTATCAAGTTTGTGATCGATATTCATTTATCGATTATTTATCATCTCTGAAAGTTTAATTTTAAATATGATGTGAGCCAGACGCAATTAATGGTTTTTCAGCAAGCTGTGAAAATACTTTAGCATGCGAATTTTTTGCTTAGTTTTTCTGATACAAAAAATATATTGGTTGGTGATAGAATGTCAATAGTAGTGAACAATAAGGGACAATAGTTTTTTTCGGTCATATAATTTGAAGTATGAAAAAAAATTATATTAAACCTAAAAACTCCCCCTGGGGCACATACACCAGATACAAGGAATCCCTCTGATGTAGAGCAAAATGTTGATAAAATATAGAAAAAAAATCAGTCACAATTTGTTTTATGCTAAGTTAAGTGAAATAAACAATAAATATCTAGTTTATTATACTTTGTTTTGTGAATTAAGGTATAAAACAATAAAATACGTTTATATTTTTTGATATTTGTTGTCTTATTTTACAAATGACAAATCTCCCCATCTCTATAGCGTATCTACCCCATGGGTGGGGTGGTTTCGCCGTTTTTGGTCAGTCTAGAAATGTAGAAAAAAAATATGTATATTAAGATGAGATATTCAAGATTAAAATGATCAAAACTAAAGCCAACATTACTTAGATAAAAAGAAAAAATTAAGAGTTTGTATTGTGGTTTTAATTTGAGAACGTCTTAAAAAAAAGTGGCATATGGTCCCCCTTCTACCCTACGTTCAAAGCCATCAAGGGTTTCATTATTTTTGAAATCTAGTTCAACAATGTAATAGAGTTGGTCTCTCATGCAATGCTTGAAATCTTGACTGAGTTTTGGGAAACACTTTATTATAGAAATCTTTCTTGTTTGTGTTTTATTTTCATTCTTCAATTTAAACATATATTATTTTTAATCGGTTCATGAAGTTCTTTTGGGAATAATTTGTAAACTGTTGAACTAGTTTAGAACGAATGTGTAAGAAGTTCTACAAAACTCTATAGATTCTATAGATTAGTGGATTTTGTTGAAATATTGCAAGGATCTTATCAAACCTGAAGTAGTTCTAATTATAGTAATTCTAGAAGTGGTGATATTCTAAAAATGTTCTGGAAGGTAAAGCTAAGAAATCAGACTTTATAAATTTACATTTTAGGGTACTTTTCATGTCTTCTACTACAAACTTTATTTCCATATTTATTTGCCATGCTTCTCATATACATATTACTTCAAAGTATGTACATATTTTATCTTAAAAGGCAACGTAATTCATGACAAGCCACATGATGATGACTACGATGATGCTGATCATATTGTTTCTTTCAGTCTTTCCTCTAACTAAACTCCTCACTTATATATATAGATTTTTTGTATAGTTTGTTTTTTTCGCAAAAAGAAACATATAAACATTTTCTATCTTAACTGACACAGCTTACCCAATATTCCAAAGACAACAACGTCAACGAAAATAAAAATTAATATTACAGTGTGTCTCTTGTTTTTTTTTTCTTACAAAGTATTTTCCATATAGTTTAACACGAAAAAAAGTGATAAAAATCTGCATAATTTTTATTTCGAACTTTATTGGTAAACAAAAATTGTTTAACTGCTGCTGATACTGTTTTTTTGACTTTAACACATACGGCTTTTATGGGGTAAAATAGTGAGACCGCCGTCGCTACAATCACCACCATCACGGTGGATGTCACAAGCAAAATATGTATGTTTGAATTTACATTTATGGACGAGTACCTTGAATTGATATGATATGAATGGCTGGTTAATGGTGGCAGTTGGAGCCAGAGTCAGAGCCAGTGATGAGGTTGATGTTTTGATATGGCTGGCGTTATTGAGCATGATGATGGCCGGGTAAATGAATTATGATATATTTTTGATGCAAATTGCTGCAATTAACTTGTCAAAGAAAATTAACAGAAATTATGCTAAATAGTTTTTTTGTTTTTGTTTTAAGTTATTTTTAAGCAAAGTTATTGTCAGTATAGGTTTTTTAGTGGAGTGTTTTGGTTGTTTAAAAGGGAGGTGGTTAATGGCAGCGTGACAATAATTCCAAGAGTTTTGAGGCTTGTGTCAAATTTCTAAGAAATAATAATAGAAATTTACAAACGTTAATCGGTTACATAGAAATTAGTAGAGAAATTTTAATTTTGTCTCAATTGGTTACAAAGGTTCATATCTTAGAGCGACTCACTACGTAAAGAGAGAGAAAAAAATTAGGATTAATATAAATCCTGGTTGGTTTTAGAATAACCGTTCGTAAGCTGGAAAATATTCAAAAGAAGCTGTTTTTATTTTTCCAAAATATTCGTTTTTTCTCCCATTTTGGTGTATCATTTAAAGTGGTCGATATAAGTCTACGTACGACCACAATTTTTGCCACTTTATGAGAGAAAACCCGGTAAATAAAAAAATAATAATACAGTTTTGTCTGAAATCTATTTTTATTGCTATGCACCAAAAAAAAAAACTTGCAAAATTATTCATAAAAAACATAAAAAAACATTGACAAAAGTCTACATACGACCACAGCATGTCCTTTTTTTTAATAGTAACAGATAAGATAAGAAGTGGTCGCCCAAAGAAAATACATTGTAGATATGTAATCTTCATTTTAAAAGAAGTCAACAAAAACCCAAAAGTAAATACCACAAAATTGGCCGAAGAACTCGCAACAAGATCAGAAGATATTGTTTATTCACAAACCATTCAAATAACCTTAAATAATAATCGAAAACTTCGTTTGGAATTCGCCCAAAAGCACTTTGAAAAGGACATGGAATTCTGGAAGCGAGTTTTGTTCACTGATGAGTTGAAGTATAAAATATTTCGAAGTGTTGGAGAGAGATAAAGTATGGCGCAAAACAAATACAGCAATGGATCCGAAAAACTTACTTGCTACAGTTAAGCATGGTGGTGGCAGTGTGATGGTTCGGGGTAAAGTCGCTGCTTCTGGAGTGGGAAAGTTAGTGTTTATTCAGGCTAATATGGATCGTTATCAGTACAAATCCATTTTGGAAAAAAAATTGAGAAAAAAATTTGTTAAAGGAAGAATGGCAAAATATAACGTCCGCAGAACTGGAACATTTAGTTACTTCGGTGCCCAGACGCTTGTATATGCCCGTGGTGGCCCAACGAAATATTGTATTTAATGAAAATTTTTATTCTCTAAAAAATATTTATTTAGTGTACAGATCATATGTAGACTTTTGTCCACATATTTTTTTAATTTTTTGTGAATAACAGTTTAAATTAATTATAAATTTAGCGATATTGTTATATTAATAAAAATTCATTGGAATAAAACCGCATCATTACTTTTACTTATTATGGTTTAGAAGTACGCGAGTTACGAAAATAATGGTCGTACGTAGACTTTTGTCGGTCACTGTATATATCAGTTATCCCGAACGAGACAAAAAATCGAACTCATGTTCACTAGAAATATGCAAAAATCAGTAATTGTAGCTTAATTTATTAATTATATTTTTATATTAAATGAAATAATGTAGCTAACAATTTGAATTAAAAGTTATCCTTTTGAAATGTTTGCATTAGTTTTTGTTATAATGATTATTATAATTTCCTACGCGACATTTGCAATGAGAAATATTTTGCCGTCACGTTTGTAATACCGATTAGTCAAGTAAATTCAAAGCAAAATTATTATTATTTCATCTAACCACACATTTCTCCACAAATAATTTTGATATAAATCCATAATTGACCATAGCTTCCATATAAGGCCTATTCAGTTTTGCTACCAAGTCGGAACCTTTTTGTCAATGTCATCCATTCTGCTGTAAATAACAGCGCCTTCTTGACATTAAACATTATTCACTTTTTATCAATAACTTCCAACTTTTTATCAATGATATCCACCCTGCTGTTAATAAACTCAAACATTTCCTGAATTTTCTCATGTGTGGCTCTAGAAGATTCTTGAAGTTTCGCTTCCATTTCAGCTTAGTGTTTAATAGTTTCTTTAACTACAGCTTTAACCTCAGCACGAATTTTCTCGTTGCCGGCAAGAAGTATCTCGTTGAGACCTTAGAAGTTCCTTGAACTTCAGCTTTAACATCAGCAAGAAGTTTCTCGTTGGCTGTTCCATTTTATTCATCTCAGCTGCGAACATTGTGCTTAAATCCAGAGTGTTAGAACAATCTCGGAGTATTGATAGCAAACGATGAATTACAGTAGCCCAAGAAAGTCTACATACAGGAAAAATTATTATGTTACTTTAATTTAAAGCAATTTTTTTAGTTTTTTTTATGAGATATATAATAATAAATGTCTTGTCGATTTTAGTAAAACAAAATCAAATAACGCCCAAAAGTTCACCGTTATTAGAGTTATTAATTCTGAGTAAAATGACGAATTATTTATTCTGGGTGGGCGTGGCTATTAAGTTTCATAATATTTTAAAAAAACCAAAAAAAAATTTCGTTATTTGACTCAAAATCAAAAATTCTAATAACGTTGAAATTTTGGATGTGATAGGAAATGCTGCTCAACCCGACTTAAGTGATGTTGTTTTAATTTTTTTTAGTGTAAATTTATTTTTTTAACAAATATATTTCATTACTTTTAAATTACAACGAAAGAAATTTAATTTGAATTCCTGTATGTAGACTTTATTGGGCTACTGTAGGTACCGGAACGCGACATTGGAACATAAACAAAATCAAATAAAAATTTTATCATTAATCGAGCTTTGTTTGGACTCTTTTAATTTGTTTGTAATAATTTGTTGTTGATAGAAAAATTTTATCTGATAGATATAATTGGTCAATTCACAAGGTCTCTTATCATGTCATATTCTCATAATGTCCTAATATTTCACAATGGATTTTATTGTTTTTCAAGTAAAAAATGTCCTAAAATAATAGTACTCTGTATGCTATGTTTATTGTGTTATCGTAACCAAAAAGTAGAGACCTTCGCCGAATGCCTAAGTGTCTGTTAAGCAGAGCTGCCGAGTCGAGATATATTAAGACATTAGGACAATATGACTGATAAGAGAACTTGTGAATTGACCAAGTGTCATTAAATGTAGAAATTGAGACATTGTTTGGGTATAAGTTTGTCATTCCACATTTTTATACCCTACAACACCATAGTGGGGAGGGTATAATGCGTTTGTGCAGATGTTTATAACACCCAAAAATATTAGTCTAACACCCACCTTAAAGTATACCGATCGACTTAGAATCACTTTCTGAGTCGATTAAGCGATGTCCGTCCGTCCGTCCGTCTGGTCGGCTGGCTGGCTGTCCATGTAAACCTTGTGCGCAGAGTACAGGTCGCAATTTTGAAGATATTTTTCGGCTCAGGGACCAAGCCTATTGAAACTGGCTGAAATCGGTCCATTATTTCACCTAGCCCCCATACAAATGTCCTCCCGAAATTGGACTTTATCGGTCATAAATGTTTAATTTATATATGTCTCTCCACAAATTCCGCTCCAAATAAGTTTTATATACACAAAATTCATGTCACCAAATTTTGCTACGATCGGTCCATAATTAGTCATAGCTCCCATGAATTACTTTAACGTGCATAAATTGCTTACAAATTTTGGTATACACACAAAATTCACCATAGTTAACTTTAATATAGATATAAATCACACGACCTAATTTCATGGTCATCGGTCCATAATTGGTCATAGCCCCATATAAGGCCCACTTCCGAAAATCTCTCTAAAATATAAATTATTGAAATTTTAAAAGAAAAATGTTTTTGCTATTTTACTTAGTGCAGGGTATTATATGGTCGGGCTTGACCGATCATACTTTCTTACTTGTTAATTTTATTATCTGTAGGTTGAAATCTACTTTCCGAAGCCAAATATTAATACATCAATATATCCGCTATAATCCAACATAGATTAACATTTAAAATTGAGAAAATCGCACTGACTGTTTTTTACCCTGTTTTTTAATTATTTGATTACGAACATTTCTATTTCCGATCACGGTGGGCCTTTCTATGGAAATGCCCATATGTTTCAACTAAAACCTCCCATATTATCTTTTTCTCTAATCCGTTTTTTTGATTGTACCTTTATAAATCAAGCTCTTTATATTACAACATTTTTTTTGTTAATGATCCAGAAATATCAAACAACTTTGCAGAAAAACTTGTTTTATTTTTATTTCCCATCAAATGTTAAAAACACATCATACACCACTTGCCACAAATTCAGTGCCAAATCACAAATCAATAGTACTTACATACGTTATTTTTCAACACAATCTAATTTCGTATGCCAAACATTTAGTGAATTTTTATGCAATCATTATCAAACAGTAGTTTTCTTTTATTTTTTTTTCATATTCAGCCATAAATTCAAAAGCTAAATTTTCCAATTATTATACAAGTCAGAGAGTGAGTGAGTGGTGGTGAGGCGGCGGCAATCAACTTTAAGCCAGCCGCCACTCACTATTCAATTATGGTTTTTGCGGAAAAATAAAAACTCCTTAACCGATTTATATGTTGATAATGAAATTGATAATCAGTTGAGAAAAGCCATAATAACAAGTGTTGATTGACAAGAAAACTCGGTACACTTAGTTTTGCATACACACAAAGGCCTATCACATAGATACACACACATTTATTTTACCAATACTTAGACAACGTCCTGCAAGTAATAACAACTTTAGCTGTATTACTTTTAATGGCAAGAAAGTCTGTATTTTATCTAAAGAAAAAATGACAGTTATAGTTTTGAGACCTGTTTAGATGGACACATTCAGGCATTTACATATATTTCGAAAATTACACTCAATCACACAAACACACTCCTGCAGAGACACTTTAGCCAGCCTCATACCATCATATACTGTCAAGTTTATTATCAATTCCTGTAGTTGTTGTCATCGTCGTCATCAGCCTTCCTCAATATAACATCAACAACATCACCTGTGTGATATTGCTGACGATCATCGCCATCGTCATCATCCTCATCGATAGTTAGATATTTCATTTAATAAACTAGGAAGTATTTAAATGTTGCTTTCTATTTGTTGGCGTTTATAATTATGCTCTGCATACCAAAATGCCATAAACTCTAATTTTGCCTGCTGCCTGGCCTTTTAAAGGCAATTTTGTAAAAATGGATGATGAAAATAAGCAGCAGGCATATTGGTCTGTGCTTTTTTGTTGCAAAATTGTTGGTTTGTTAATTAAGGAAAACTTGATTTTAATATTTGGTAATTTAATGTTGCATTTTATTGATTTTTAAATAGGGTTTTAGTTGTTTTTTTCTGTTTGTTAAGGAGGAAATTGTATTTTATGTACTTTATATAGTTTCAAATGGATGGAAAATTTATGCTGGTTTAAATTGGTAGTTTTAAAGCTTTTAAGAGTAATAGCAATTGAAAAGTATTTTATTTTTAAACACTATATTAAATTGTTAGATTTTACAGCTTATAAAGGCATAGACATTTGACTTCAAATAACCTCATAAAAAGAAATCCACTAGCGTTAAATCGCACGATCTAGGGGTCCAATTCTGATCTCGAAAACGGAGATAGTACACGACCCGGAACTGCATCATGCAGTAGTTGAATTATTTCACGGGCTGTATTGATTTGGCAACATCTTGTTGAAACCACATGTCGTCCACATCAATATCATCTAATTTAGGCAGGAAGATCTCTGCTAACATATCGAGCACCTGTAACAATCTCTTATTGACCAGCCTCATTTTCGAAGAACTATGGCCCTAATTTTATAAATCGCGTCACCTTAGTGATATTTATGTGGAAAGAAAAAAACAAATTCTGAACAGAACAAACGCACCAAAATTCAAGTGTTGATTTGCCTTTCATTATTTTGAAAATTTCGTATATAAAACAAAAACTAATTTTTAAAATTTTTGAAATTTTGTTTTTGCTTTTCAAATAAATATCACTTAGGTGACGTGATTTACAAAATTAGGGCCTATGTTTCAATGATACCTTAAAGGGGTTTGAAGTTGGCAAAAATTTACTGCACTATTGGCTGAAAATTCAAATCATGCATTAAATACCTCAATTTTTTCGCTCGTTATTTTGCTTCTAAGTTCTTTATCGAATTGCGATCTGGAACTTGCTGACTTCAGATCAGCATTGTTAGACCAAGGATAAGTTAGGCTGGAATAGTGTGAATAAATTTTCTTCACAAACAATCATTGACTTTCAATCGATTTTTAAAAAAAAATTAAAAATTTCTAATATTTTGTTTTAAAAAAAATGTCTAAATTTTAATTGAAATTTTCAATTTTGGAAACACTTACATACCTACAAATTGTATACCCATTTTTTAAATCTACTTTCAAATCTACAAACTTTAAGAAGTTTTCTTTACAAATATTTTGTACTTTTAGAAAATCCTCTAACGAAATAAAAACTTATTGCAAAAAGTGTCAATTAACAATAATCATACGCCTAGAAGTCATATTTAATAAAAATGCTTTTGAAAACAAATTCATGGCAAGGGATTGGTTAAATTAATGATTGCAGTAATGTTGCTTCAATTTTATAGTGCGAAATGACATATTTAGCGTGATTGCTTAACTTCACATATTTTTTAAGACAAATATTTTGAGAATACTTGGCAATAAATCGAAAAATTTTTAAATTGACTACAAACTTAAAAAAGTTTTCTTTACAAATATCGTTCATTTTAATGAAATATTTAAAAAGTTGTTAAACAAATTATAAAACTACTCCTTAAACCTTAATACCACACTGGTATAGCCAGGAACCAACCAACGAAAATTAAAAACTTTGTTCAACGATTTCTCGCTGCGACTTTAAGAATATTTCTTAATACAAGCGCCACAGTTTGCGCCGATCGCCACTTGAAACCGACTTTATTTAACTTTTTAGTAAAGTGTCACAATCTATAGGGCCTAGAAGCTTTTGCGAGTGTTTAAAATAATAATTTTTATTTTATTTTAGTGAATTTTTTAAAATTTTTGGTTGGTCCTTGCGGAACTGTCAGGCACAGGGAGTTCGTAATTTACCAAATATAAAATTATAGCTAAATTTTGTAAAGGTTATTTTCAGTTTGTTGATTATAAATACCACAATACGATCCAGGTTCCATTCGTATGTACAAAATACACCCGATCATCACCGCATTAAAGCGGTATTTTCAAAAAGTACTGGTAATGGAATGTATTCCGTGTCCAAATATTGTTCATGAATATAACAAATACATGGGCGGTGTTGACCTTTCAGATTATTCACTCGGACTTAGTCATATCCACATAAAGTCACGCAAATGGACAAATCGCTAGTTCTACCATATGTGTTATATGGGGTACCGTGAAATAACTCCAAAATGAAATAACTCCCCACGAAAAAATGAAATAACACCCAATAAATTTGTCATGCAACTTGGGAATTATTTCATTATGAAACAACTCCTAACGCATAGGGAGTTATTTCATAATTTTTTGTTGGGAGTTATTTCATAATGCAATAACTCCCAATGACATTTTTGTTGGGTTTTATTTCATTTTATTTTGGGAATTAGGAGTTATTTCACTGTATTGGGAGTTATTTAATTTTTGTTGGGTTCTACTTTGCAATAGCAAAACCCATAAATATAAAAAAACTGGCTTCACTCAGAAAAGTTTTTTGCATTGACGGCCTTCGGCCGGGCGCAAAGGTTTTATCCTCTGGGGTGTTTCAAAAACCTGCTTCGCTCAGAAAAGATTATTTACACATCGTCGGCCTTTGTCAGGTTGCAACGATTTCTTAATCTGGTGCGAAATGAAAATCGGTTTTCTGAAATATTATAAAACCTTTCTGCAATGAAAGAAATCTTTTTTGAGCGAAGCCAGATTTTTATACACCCCGGAGGAGAAAACCTTAGCGCACGGCCGAAGGCCGGCAATGCACAAAACTTTTGCAGAACAATGCAAAACAAATTTTCTCAGTGAAGCCAGTTTTTGACACATCCCAGAGGAGTAAAACTTTGTGCTACGCTATAGGCCCGCAATGCAAAAATTGTTTGGTAGGCGAAGAATAATTTCACTTTTGTAGTTCCTTTTTTTAGATTGCATAAATAAATAGCTTCACATTGGGAATTATTTCATTTCTATTGGGATTTATTTCATTGTGAGTTATTTCGCTTTTTTGGGACTAATATTTTTAAAATTATGAAACCGCCGATTATTGGGAGTAATTTCATTTTACCCTTTGGTAGTTATTTCATATTTAAAGTTTGCGAATTATTTCATTTTTGAAGGGAATTATTTCATTGGGAGTTATTTCACTGGGAGTTATTTCATTTGGGAGCTATTTCACGGTACCTTAAAAACTGGCTTCGCTCAGAAAATTTGTTTTGCATTGCCGGCCTTTGGCCGAGCGCTAAGGTTTTCTCCTCTGGGGTGTATCAAAAACTGGCTTCGCTCAGAAAAGGTTTTTGCATTGCCGGCCTTTGGCCGGGCGCAAAGGTTTTCTCCTCTGGGGTGTTTCAAAAACCGGCTTCGCTCAGAAAAGATTCTTTTTACATTGTCGGCCTTTGTCATGTCGTAACGATATCTTAATCTGGTGCGAAATGAAAATCGGCTGTCTGAAATATTATAAAACCTTTCTGCAATGAAAGAAATCTTTTCTGAGCGAAGCCAGATTTTGATACACCTCAGAGTAGAAAACCTTAGCGCAAAAAACTTTTCTGAGCGAAGCCAGTTTTTGATATATCCCAGAGGATAAAATCTTAGTGGCCGGCCGAAGGCCGTCAATGCCAAAAAAATTTCTGAGCGAAGCCAGTTTTTGATACACCCCAGAGGAGGACAACTTTGCGCTACGCCATAGGCCCGCAATGCAAAAAATTTGTTGGTAAGCGAAGAATAATTTCACTTTTGTAGTTCTTTATTTCATTGGGAGTTAGCTTACACAAATAAGTTGCTTCGGATTAGGAATTATTTCATTTCTATTGGGATTTATTTCATTGGGAGTTATTTTGCTTTTTTTAGAACTAATATTTTTAAAATTATGAAACCGCCGATTATTGGGATTAATTTCATTTTACCCTTTGGCAGTTTATTCATTTTTCAAGTTTGGGAATTATTTAATTTTTGATGTTAGTTGTTTCATTGGGAATTATTATTAAAATTTTTCATCTCCTAGTGCTTCCGCAAATAACCAATCAAGTTTTTCTTACCTAGCTCAGGTAAATAACACCTATGAACAAAAATTGTTCAGAAATGGGATTTTTACAATGTTAATTTTTTTTAACTCAAAAAAATCAGGATATTAAGGGCTAATTAATAATAACACTAGTTTACAAATCAAACATTTTTGTTTGCTCATGGAATGAAACTTATATTTTCGAGAAGAGCTAGGGACGCTAGTTAATTGACCATTTTTTGTTTCCCTTCTATACGTCCAAATTTTGAGATATATGGGTTTTTATTTTTCCCCTGACCTGAGTACTACTAATGCATACTGTAGTGTACCGAATTGTGGTAATTAGGTATTTACATCGTTTTTGGGTACATAACACTCTGGCGAAGCTACTAGATACTTTCAGAGTTGTATTCTTTTGACAAATTCCAAAAAAAATTAACGGGAAAAAAATAAATACTGTTTAAAAGTACATATTTCCTGTAGATAAACGTTAATAAATCGCTATTAAATACAAAACTCTAAAGTAAAAACTATTTTAAAATGTCTTCTAGAAAGTGTAAAATAAACCCAAACCATTTTTGTTTTATTTGCGGAAAAATTATTCAGTCAAATCAAGGTTTTCCTATGACACAAACACTGAAAAATACTTATTTACATTAACAAATTTCGTAAAAGCTTTAGATAAGACAAAACCAGCATTTCAATATTTATGCAGCGTGTTCCCGAGT
This sequence comes from Calliphora vicina, assembly GCF_958450345.1. Classification (NCBI taxonomy): domain Eukaryota; kingdom Metazoa; phylum Arthropoda; class Insecta; order Diptera; family Calliphoridae; genus Calliphora; species Calliphora vicina. The sequence continues at coordinate 113,088,166 of NC_088781.1, read as the reverse complement.
CTTTCTGAGGCTAAACTAAAAGAAGGGATATTTGTGGGTCCTCAAATAAGAAACATTTTGGTAGATACCAAATTTGAGTGTCTATTAACCGACGTTGAAAATGCAGCATGGAATTCTTTTAAACTTGTTGTTCAAGAATTTTTGGGGAATAAGAAAAGTCAAAATTACAGAGATATTGTTGCGAATTTATTACATAATTTTGAACTGATGGGTGTAAATATATCCCTCAAAATTCACTTTTTACATTCTCATGTGGATTTTTTCCCGGAAAACCTCGGACACATGAGTGACGAACATGGAGAGCGTTTCCATCAAGATTTGAAGATTTTCGAGACGAATTATCAAGGTTTTTGGGATCAGAATATGTTAGGAGACTACTGTGGGAGTGTCGTGAGGGAGACAAATGAAAATAATTTTAAAAAGAGGACTTAAACAATTCACTTTTAATTTTTTTGTACTAATTTAATGTAAATTTTTATATGTTTCGTTTTTAAGTTTGACGTCCAGGATTTTTTTTAATATTTTTTCCGAAGTTAGAATACCTAATTACACAAATCCCCATATGTTTCAATTCATGAGCAAAAACATTGTAAACTAGTGTAATCATACGCCACCTAATTTTTTTTAAATGCTTGGAAAATGCTTTTGAATACATTTCAATGGCAAGGAATTGGGCAATTTCGTAATTGCTGTAATATTTCATTGTATTCGATGATCTGGGCCAAAATTTCCGACATTATAGTTTAATTTAAAAGTTTTAGATTTCATATGACCGCGGTTGCCGTAATCTGTTGGTCCAATTTTCACTGACAGAAACACTTGTCGAAATTATTCAAGAAATTGACATGGGGGTCGATTCTGGTTCTGTGAAAAGTTTTTTCATATTTTCATAGAGTTTCTGATTCTCTTTAAGTGAAAAAATGATAAATAAATTCAAATGTTTTCATATGAAAAGAAAAAGTTGAATAAAACAAATTGAAGAACGGGAATCGCAATTTGTGTAATTGTCAAATTATAATATGAAAAGTTCTTATGAAAACGAAAATAAAAAGTTTTTTTCATTTCACCGTTTCACAAAACCAGAATCGACCCCCTGTTAACTGGCCAACTCGTTCATGTGATTGGAATTTTTTTTTTCAAAGTATATGTAAAGTTCCAGGTTTATAAAGATAAACCAGAAACTATCGAGCAATTGGAAGTGAATATTCGACACATTATTGCCGAAACACTGCCTGATTACTGCGAAGGTTGTGTGATTTTGGACCTAGTCGAAGCGTAATATTAACAAACTAATAAAGCCAATTTTATTTGTATTAAACATTTTTCTCTGTTTTATTTAAATTCAATTCAATTAAACAAACAAGTGAGAATGTTCTAAAAAGTGCCCATGAATACATCATTGTTTTTACTATACTGTGAGAATATTTTTATTAATTCTAACAAAAATTAGTATTACTAATTCAATAAACTAAAAATCTGTTTTAATAAATAATAATTCCACAGCCCAACTAACCTTAAATGTATAATTCATTCACCCAAACATTAGCAATAACACAAAATTGTCTATAAAATTTAATTGAATACAACCACTTTATGGTTTTAAATCAAAAAAATAATTGGCAATTTGTGAATATTAAAAATAATTATAATTTTGTTTAACCAGACAGAGCAATTTTCTTATATAGACAGACTCACACATATGAATTTATATTTATTAAAGGCGCACTACTTCAATATTTTCATATGAACATTTTTCAATTTCCGTTGGTTGACAGATTGTATCTCTCTTGCTCAATACTATGAGTAGCAGTTATATTCATTCATTCATGTGTTTTACAGACATACTGAAACATTTGCCCAGTTATATATAATTTTATATACAATATTTTTAGTGGTGTATGAGTAAATAAATGCTGAGTTTTTTCAAAATTATTATAATTATAATTTACTTGGATTGTATTTTTTTTCCAAATCGACATATATTTCCTGACGACAACGTCACTACAACACATTTAAAATGTATGAGTTGTAGATACATTTTTATTTTAATATGGAACGAGTTACAGTAACAATTATTATCGTTATTATATTGTAGATCGTAGCAACAATTATCGATAATTGCAATTGTCGTCTATTTAACTGATAAATCTAAATCTAAGTGGCAAAATATTGTATAAAAACAAAATAAAAAACTGATTGATGAGTTTATAATTTAATTATGCAAAAGGAAATTAATTTCAAATTAATATGCTATAAAAGTAAAAAGTTTCTCTCAATACGATAAACTTGAATATATAGCAATGTGTTCTTGGCATCAATTCATATAGAAAACAAGTAATAAAACTATAGTAGGTCAAGCCGAACTATATGAATCCCCTAACTTGCTTGCAAACCGTTTAAAGAGGGTTGTTATGCCAATTGTACGTTCACATTGCCTAAATATTTGACCAAATAAGAGTACCCACTAAATGCAGCTAATTTTTAGTTAAATGAAACCTTTTTTGAAAACAAATAAAGTATTTGTGATCACCCTTATTTCAACAAATATTTCTACTATGTTAACAGGCCTTAAGGAACTCTTTTTCTCTCATATTTAATTTGAATTTCAACTCAAAACTCCACTGTTTAATTATCTACCCAAATCTGTTCTTTTTATTCAATTCAAATTACTTTTAGTAACGATTTAAAAATTTACTACCCTCCTTCGCCTAGCAAATAGAACAATAAATTGCTATATATCACAATATCTCTATCACCTTGCTGGCGACTCTATATAAAATTAACGATTTCTATTTTAATGTTGCCATTCCATATGCCTGCTTCTCTATATTTGTTTAAATATAAAATTTTATATTTCTTTTATTATCTCTTAATTTAATGTAAACAATAATTTAAATTAAAACTATAAACATATCAACTGAGTGCCTTTCAAAAGCTGTTAATGTTAATAGAATTTTATTGGTTTATTTAAACAAGAAAAACTGTAATAAATTTGTCGTAAATATACATAATTGGCAAAATGTTGTTGACGGCATTAAAATGGCAATTAATGTAAAAATCATGTAGGAACAAGTTGTTTTTGGGGTGGAAGACAAAGCAATAAAATGCAAATATTGGTGATATATTTAAAGAGATAGATAATTATCGGAATATTAAAGTGACAAATTTAGAAAGTTATTTGTATGAAAAGAATTATAATTTTATTATAGTAATTTAACTACAATTTGTTTTAAAGTAATTAAAAAAAATAGGGACCGAAAGAAAGCTTTATTTTTGTTTTTAGTAGCGCTGCTGGTGTTGGAACTAGGAACATAGGTCAAAGAAAAAGAGGTGAATAGGTAAAACTAGCGTTTGTGGACATTCGAAAGACTACTGCCATAATTTTATTCAACATTTTCTCTGTTTGTATTAACATTCAATGTTTAAATGACTTGTTACTGTTAATGAATGAGCTCTTGTTGAAGAACGTGTATTACATAAACAACTGCGGGACAGTTAAACAGTTAAAGAGGTGGGTACCCTATTGTCATACAGTAGATAGTCACTTCAGCCCTCTACTCTATGCGGTTGAGAAACTCTAAAAGATCACCGAATAATACATGAGAGTTGTATTCTATTTTCGGTCGGATATACATACATTCAAAGAGAAAAAAGATTCGTAATAGAAACCGAATTTGTTGCCAATCAAATGATTCTACCTTAGTGACCGAATTTTACAGTTGTGGCTACAAAAGTTTGGGTTCTTCAACTGAAATTCTTTTTTATCAGCTAATTATCTGTTGATAGAACCGAAAATTTTATGTTTGCAACCGAATCATTCATGGCATCAAATTCGGTTGCTACTACGAATCTGTTTTCTCTGTAAATAGTATGGAGATCAGATGGTATGAAATACAGCGTTTTAAAAATCCGACACACTTGAATGTGATTAGTCCATTTAACCTTGCAATCTGATGATATCCCATCTACAAGGTGGCGCAAGAGTTATACTCCTATCAGAAAATGCTATAAATTTTGCGATTGGCCCCTAATGTCAGTTCTGTTTTGACATTTGTGTAGTAAACATATGCGGAATACACGTTAATAAACAATGTTACGCCACACTGCTCCAGAACGCGGAATATTGCTGACTATTTATTTGACCAATAATCGAAGATGATTTTTCATCAAAAATAATCATGAGTGATGAGGCCCATTTCCATCTTAGCGGGTACGTAAATAAGCAAAATTTACACTTCTGGGGCACTGGAAATCCGTGTGTAACCCACGAAGAGCCATTACACCCGCTCAAAGTCACTGTATGGTGTGCTGTTTTTGCTGGAGGAGTCATTGGACCTTTTTTCTTCGAAGACGTCGCGGGCCAAACGGTTACTGTGAATGGTGAGCGCTACAGAGCAATGATCAACGAGTTCTTTTTGCCGCAAGTTGATGAATTGGGATTGGAAAACATGTGGTTCCAACAGGACGGTCCAACGGCACACACTGCACGTGTTAGAAACGATATGCTGAAGGATGCATTTCCCGGGCGCCTAATCTCCCGTTTTGGCGATTTGCACTGGCCAGCAAGATCGCCTGATTTGACCGCTTCAGACTTCTTTTTGTGGTGCTTTTTGAAGTCGCGGGTTTATGTCAACAAGCCTCAGACTCTTGCAGCTCTTAAAGACAATATCCGTCAAGAATGTGAGGACCCATCGCCGAAGTTTTGGCCAAAGTGATGGAAAATGACATAAAAAGGGCTCTAATGACAATCAACTGTGGCGGCGGCCATTTACATGACATCATATTCTCGACTTGATGTAAAAAAAACTAAAAGACCAAATAAAAATAATCCACAAGAAGAATCAAAGTGTTTAATTGTTTATATCAACAATTTTCTCTGTGGCTCATTCCTTAATTTTTTTAAATGCCATTCCCTTGATGCGAATACCTGCCATATCCAGAATTCCATGTTTAGTAAGGTTAATTATCTTTTTCCACTTAATACATTTAACTACGTCTTCATTAATTTCAACTATTTCGTTCTTTCGTCATAAAAATAAAAATGTGTGTTCTGTTCCCCACTTTCAATCGGTCGGTCTAGATCAGTGCATTGGGCGTTTAGTTAATAAGTCCACCCTCTGCTTCCCCATTAGCAATTTTGGAAATGCAACTTATATCCTTATATTTCCTGTATATCGATTGGTGTTACTGAAACGATGTCAAAGAGCAGCATTGATTTTGTATTTTTTAATAGATTTTACATTGCTTGTCTTCTGTGGATATCACAACTAGACTATTAAAGCATAACTTCTGATATAACATAAAATAACAATTAGTAGTACATGCTCTTTTTAAATGGCCATTTTAAGAAATTCTTAGGAACTTTTTGATACACTTTGTTGTTAGTCTGCCGAGAAGTCCGCTGGTGATATCGATATAATCATCTTCGAGTCAGATTGCAAGATTTTGACAAGGCTTTAAGTTGTAGATACTTTTGTGCTGATTCGAGCAATAAATTCTGTCTCAGGAAATCTGTTTAGGAGATATTTTACAGATGTAAAATCATTAGGTTTCATTATATTTGAACTGCTACTGCCTACTGTTTCGATAAAGCTTATCTTAGGGTTGGTTAAAAGTCGTATTCACAGTTGTTCTTTAAATCTATTACTTAGTATTTGTGGCTAAAAACTATGCCTCAGCTATAGAACATATTGATGGACACTATATTGATAAGGAGAAAAAATTAATTTTCAGTACAGTGTAGTCTTGTTTATTGACTTGGTGAGTTTGGGAAATCGAACCGTACTGATGGCTCCCGACTAAGAACTGGCGCTGCTTGTCCCAATGTATGAGTTTGCAGATCATCTGAATATGAATGAGGTATATTTTTCCATCAGAAGACTGTTTGATATAAATTTGTCAAGTCTAGCAAAAGTTGCTGGAAATATGTTAGCCATTTAAAAACGAATTTGCTTCCAGATTAAAAGAATTCACATAAATTGAATTGTGCAAACTTCATAGCATAATAAGTAACTGTGCCGTATGAAGATGAAAAAGCACAATCACTAAACTGTCACTAACTACGATTCTAGTTAATGTCTATATTGAACAAATTCATAACTATGAATAAGAGTTTTTTGCACAAGCTCTAGGAAAAATCATTTGAAAATAACTTTATTTGGCCAATTATGTTGTAATAAATTCAATTACCTTGTTACGTAATGCCTAAATTCCCTTTGTAATACCTGAAATTTCAAAATTGTCCACATTAGACTGACAGACAATCCAGAAGAAATTCATAATTTATAAAATATTGTTTCCTAAAGCCCAGTTTACATTGTCCCACAATATGGAATAGACTAAACGTAAAATATAATAAAACCATTTTGACATTGCGAAAAAATACGGATAAAAATTTGTCAGTCGTATGACAGCCTTTATTTTTGCATATTTTCAAAATATGTGCATTCTGAAATGTCTAGCTTTTCATGTGTCTAGCAAATATATCGCCCCTCAATAAAACAATAGTGTATAAGCATATTTTTTTTAGCATAATAAGAATCTACGTAACTGCTTCCATATGTGGTAAAAATTTGGTGAAATTCTACTTCCACAAAGTGAGTCAAAAGATCAATTTAAATATTACTTTTGTTCTAGATGTTTAAACTAAATTATTTCGAAATGGCAAAAAATTATACACTATTGTTATACCCTACACCACCATAGTGGGGAGAGTATTATGCGTTTGTGCAGATGTTTGTAACGCCCAAAAATATTAGTCTAACACCCACCTTAAAGTGTACTGATCGACTTATAATCACTTTCTGAGTCGATTAAACGATGTCCGTCCGTCTGGTTGGCTGGCTGGCTGTCCATGTAAACCTTGTGCGCAGAGTATAGGTCGCAATTTTAAAGATATTTCGATAAAATTTGGTACATATTATTTTTTCGGCACAAGGGCCAAGCCTATTGAAACTGGCTGAAATCGGTCCATTATTTCACCTAGCCCCCATACAAATGTCCTTCCGAAATTGGACTTTATCGGTCATAAATGTTTAATTTATAAATGTATCTCCTCAAATTGAGCTCCAAATAAGATTTATATATACAAAATTCATGTCACCAAATTTTGTACGATCCGTCCATAATTAGTCATAGCTCCCATATATACCCGCTTCCGAAAATCACTTTAACGTGCATAAATCGCTTAAAAATGTTTGTATACTCACAAAATTCAACATAGTAAACTCTCATATAGACACAAATCACACGACCTAATTTTATGGTGATCGGACAATAATTGGTCCTAGCTCCCATATAAGGCCCACTTCCGATAATCACTCACGAATATAAATTATTGATATTTTAAAAGAAAAATATTTTTACTCATTTACTTGGTGTAGGGTATTATATGGTCGGGCTTGACCGACCATACTTTCTTACTTGTTTTATTAAGGGGACGATATCAGGCTAAATTTCACCGATGGGATGGGTTATATTGGCTTTGAGAGCCGCCGAGGTTTGTGATTTATTGTGATTTTAAAAACTCCACAAAAGCCTAACGGAGTGAAATCGTACGATCTTGGTGGCCGCTTCACATCATCTCCACGTGAGATGACCATACCCTCAAATCGGTCTTGCATGGCATGAGCTTCGTGTCTCGTAGCATATCATCCAATTCAGATTAAAAGAAGTTGGTAAATTTGGCCTGGCCAACATCGTTCTCAAAGCAATATGCTCTTGGATCTCACGTGGATTAGAATCGTCCATAATTCGACAATTTTGTTAGTTGACCGTAAAATGGGCGAAACGTGCGATACGTTGCCCAACAGAACACCTATTTTTATACAACAATTTAATCTTTTGCACTTGTTGTTAAACACTATATCTGTTCATGGTGATTTGGTAAAATATACTGAATAAATTACAGCCAATTCGTCAAATGTAACTTCAACATGAACGGAAGTACCATTTTGAAGACCCTATACAAGCTCTACTATGAAAAGAAATAATAATTTAGGTAAAAGTAACATCACTAGGCCTAAATTAGCTTAAAAAACCCTACTAATAAGGCAAAAACTGTAAAAATTTTTGATAAAAAAATAGTGCCACTCTGTCTTAACTAAAATAATAAAATTTAGTCTTATGTTAGTAACTTTAATTAAATTAATTAAAATATAATGTGTTTGTTTTTTTATTTTTTCTCATTTCAGGTAAGATTTCATTTCATTAAATGCTTTACATTAATTAACAACCACCTGTAAGTATCAAATAAAAATAACCAAGCTACTTTGCAAACAAAACTCTTTAAAAGGAATTTGTTAATTTGGCGATTCTCTTTCTCAATTGTTAATTAAGTCTTTTCAATTTAAGCCAGCCAGCCAACCAACTTAAGGCTGAAACCAATCAAGATTCATGTTTGGCTAAGGCCACATGCAGGTTTCTACCAAATATTGATCTAACTAGCTTATTCTAATTAATTTTGTTAAAAGTTTAATTTTTGTTAACTTTCATCATTAGTTTTAAGTTTTGTTGATTTTGTTCGTAAAAGTTTACCGCCTTTGGCTTTTATACAAATACCAATTACCACAAAATGCTCATAAAAAGAAAATTCATTAAAAAAAAAATAATGACAATTTTAAAATTTCATTAAAGTCAAGCTCAACGAGCGCGCGCGCGCACAGCCACCAAAAACTTGCATAACCTCAAATAGCAGAGGAATTTTAACAAAGATCTTTAATCAATTTTAATTTTCTTTTTTGTAGTTGTGCTAGAGCTGTTTTGTTGTTTTACTTACAATGTATGCCAAACAAAGCAAGAAACCATGAAAAATTCTATTGACTTCATAATGGAAGAAAACTACATTTATACATACATATAAATATATTGGAGCTGCAAGTGGTGTTTGAGAGTAGAGTAGTAGCAAGCCTGGCATTATGTCTGTAATACTTACTTACTACTCGTAATAGTTGGCTGTTGTAGTTTTGCGCATGCGCAACTTTACGAATTGAATTTATTTATTTATTTTTATTTTCTATGTTTTCTTGTTGTTGGTTTTGTTGGATACGTTGTTGGCTCTTTTGTTTTTATTGCATTACAGCACTCTACACTCATTCAGCCATTAAATGCCGTTATCTACTTATTACACAATAAAAACACTACGTACATACTAAAAACATATAACAACAAATACAACAATAATATCACAATATTTTAAAAGTGCAGGGTTGGACAAATTCTGTACTTGAAACATTTAGTACTTTACGATAACTGAGCATGACAGCGTTTATTTACATTAGCAATCTTATTTCAAATTAACTTGTGAATTTTCTCCATCTCAATGCACAAAATCAGAGTGACTTTATACTGAATTTAGCTATTTCAGTATGGTAACACCGTCGACAATCAATCAGCTGTTGGCAAATTGTTTACTATTTTAAATGAAAAAGAAGAAGATTATTGTAAAATTCAAATGGATTCAAAGTCAGAAAACGTACATACACCACCATAGTGGGTAGGGTATAATGCGTTTGTACAGATCTTTGTAATGCCCAAAAACATTGGTCTAACACACACCTTAAAATATACCGATCGACTTAGAATCACTTTCTGAGTCGATTAAATGATGTCCGTCCGTCTGGCTGGTTGGCTGACTGGCTGTCCATGTAAACCTTGTTCGCAAAAAGATATTTCTATCAAATTTGGTACATATAATTTTTTCAGCCCAAGCCTGGCTGAATTCGATCCATTATTTCTACCTAGCCTCCAAACAAATGTTCTACCGAATTGGACTTTATCGGTCATAAATGTTTAACTTATACATGTATCTCCACAAATTTATCTCCAAATAAGTTTCATATATACGAAATTTAAGCCACCAAATTTTGTTACGATCGGTCCATAATTAGTCATAGCTCCCATATAGACCCGCTTCCGAAAATGACTTTAACGTGCATAAATCTCTTAAAAAATTTTGTATACACACAAAATTCAACATAAATAACTTTAATATAGACATAAATCACACGACCTAATTTCATGGTGATCGGTTCATAATTGATCATAGCTCCCATATAAGGCCTACTTCCGAAAATCACTCACGAATATAAAAATGTTGATATTTTAAAAGAAAAATGTTTTTGCTCATTTACTTATTTTAGGGTATTATATGGTCAGGCTTGACCGACCATATTTTCTTACTTGTGTTAATTGTTTTTAGCAAACAAATAGAAATATTATAATCGGAAGTTATTTTTCCCAATTTAAGATTTCCAAGGGAAAGAAGCGAAGCGTGTGGTGTTATAGGGAAACCTAGGTGATGTTAATGCAAATTATAGACGTCGTCTGTCTACGCTACATCAGTGCTTTGCTAAACATAGACAAAATTAGCCAGAGCATTCGAAAATTATATTACCACCGAACTTTTTTCAGAAGATTCGAAAAAATTTCATCTGACGCACTAGGAATATTTAACCAGAAAACTTGGCCATGTGGCAAAAAATAATTTGCCAAAATTTAAAAAATTAATAAATCATCTCGATAGACAACAAAATTCTGCTTTATATTGTGAATTTTAAAGACTTTAAGTTGAGATTTACAGTTTTGAGACTCTATCAAATTCAGGAAAGTGAAGAAAATGCCAAAATTATATATGTGGGGGATTCATGTCAAGTGGACCAATTTTTAAAATCTATGCCTTCCGATCGAGATGAAATTTGCACCAAAGTTAGACCTATTGGATAGTAATTCATACATATTTTTTCAACAAGATCGGTCAAGAACTGTCTGCGTTATAGGCGGTCAAAATATGACATTTGGTCCAAACATGTGTTTTTTCTCATCCATGTAACTTATTACCTATTTTTCTTAGCAAAATATTTCCCAAATAGTTTATATAGCCATTTCTTCAATCCTTCGAAAAAAAAGTAAAAAAAAATTTTAATAATTTTTTCCGAAATCAAAAACTTTTTTTTTTTTTTATTTTCAAAATGGGCCTTTTTTTTCTTAAGAAAAAGCTTAGATATTTTCCTTGAATACCTATTTGGTCGCTTAGTAGGATGCGAGTTCGATATCTATCAAAATAAGTGTTTTGTAACTCAAAACAAGCTATTTTTGGCTTTTTTGCAAAATCAAAAATATTTTTTTTCAAAATGGGCCCTTTTTTAATTTTGTTTGCTCAAAAGAAAGCTTAGGTTTTTTCCTTGAAGACATTTTTGGTCGCTTTGTGGGATGCGTGTGGGATATCTATCAAAATAAATATTTGGTAACTCAAGACATAGAATTTTTCAAATTTGTTTCCAAAAATTAACTTTTTTTCCAAAATGGGCCCTTGTTTAAATTTTTTTTTTGCTCAAAAGAAAGCTTATGTCCATTCCTTTAAAAGAGTTTTAGTGGCTCAGTAAGATGCGAGTGGGATATATATAAAAATAATTGTTTTGTAACTCAAGATATACAAATTTTGATTTTTTTGGCAAAATCAAAAATTTTTTTGACTTTTTTTCCAAAATGCGCCCTTTTTTAATTTTTCACACAGCGAAAAAAACGAAAAAGGGAAACGACAAATTTCTGTGTGTTTATTAATTTTGCGGTTATAAAAGGTTTAGGCATTATCAAAAGAGAATGAGAAAAATGTCTGCCTTTCAATTTCTGCCTTGTAAAAGGGTACTTATTTACAACTTTGGTATCTTTGGTGACCCACACTGAAATTTTTCGGCAAAAATGTTCGTAGAATATTTTAATTATTGACTGTACTTTTTTGATTTTCTCCAAAAAAAGAGTCAAATTCACCCCTAAAGAGAGGATCCTCTTAAAATGTCACTATAAGTTTATTCTACAAAAATTATCTACTCAACATGCACTTTCAGAATTATATGGCTCCTATTCTGTTCCAAATAAAAAGTCTTTATTTGTTGGACCGTGATATTAAATAATATAGAACAAATTTAAATAAAACGAATGCTTCTACTATGTACGAAAGGCTGAGGGGCTAAAAAAATGTATATCGACTTATAACAATATGAGATGAATGTCTGATTTTCTGAAGAAGGGGTTATATGGAGGCTAGGTTCAATTATGGACCGATCTTAATAAAATTTGGTAATATAATTAAGATTTATATAGGACTCGTTTATGTCGCGGTACTAACGTCAATTATGAACGTTACACTGATTTTCTTAATGGGCACTTATGGACCGATCATAATAAAATTTGGCAAAATTATTTATATAAAATTATGTTTTTAATTTAATTGTGAATATTAAAGTCTAATGTGGAGGCAATGGTCAAATGTGGTCCGATTTTTACCAAACTATACATTAAAAAAAATCCAGCCTATAGCTCAAAAAACATTTCTAATTATTTTGAACAGGTTTTCTGGTAAAATGCTCTGCGTGACACTTAGCTGGTGTCCGCAAAACCATCAATTTATAAGGTTTGAGTACTACATCAAAAACGAATCATTACCAATTTAGTTGTCAATTGAAATTTGTAGATATTCTTAAAAATTCTCGATAATTTTATGAACTTCTTTGTTTAAGAATTATTTGCAATTTCGAAGTTTCGTAAACTTTAAAATGCCTTTTGCCGAAAGTTGTAATAACAAAAAATTATTGTATTTTTTTACTTTCTAAAGAAATCCAAAATTGGAAACTAACTAAGAGCAATTTAGATCCTTCAAAATTCCTAAACAATCACTATTTCCCCAACTCTGCTGTACAGCTAGAAAAAAAAAATACAACACAAAACATTTACAGAACCACTAGCATAGTTTAGCTATTGAGACCTAATTTCACACAACAACTTTTCAAAGAGTTGATTTGGCGCTGGAAAATCTACAAAAACAAAAAAAAAACATAAAAAACCAAAAAAGCAATAAAAACAAAAAGCGAAAAAAAAACGTTACAGAATACATTTCAAAGACAACAACTGTAATGGAAAATAAAAACTTACCGATTGGTAGCCAGTACACATAGTATGTGGTAGTAAAATACTATAACGTAATACATTTAACATTTAGAACGTTATGTTTGGTTGGTTGGTAGGTATTACGCTATGGTTTCGAACGGCAATAGTAACAATAACAACAAACAAACAAAAAAAAAACAGCGAAATACAAAACAAAAATAAACAGACAGAAAAATGCTAAACAAAAAAAAATAAATAAAAACAACAACATTGCAATTATATTAGCGGCATACAGTGGTGGACATAAGTGAAGAGACGTTGTCCAAAGCAAAACAGCTGTCTCTCGTTGAGTGACCCTATGATGATGACATCTCCAGAATCGTGAAGTGCCCTCAAAATTCTTGCTTAGGAGCCTTTTAGAGTTTGCAACAGGAAATGTTAAATACCTATTTGACTTAGTTTGGCATTTTTTGGGAATAGGAAAAAGAGAGAGGCTAATTTTGCGTATTTTGTAGAGCCACATCTCGAGAATCTGCCAACTTCTGCCTCATGAGCCATTCATGGTTTTCAACAGGAAAGATGAAATACTTATTTGACTTAGATGGCTATTTTTTGGGAATAAGAAAAAGAGAGGATAATTTTGTTTATTTTATAGAGCCACAGGATACTGGAATCATCTTGCACTCTCCAACCTCCGATTCAAGGTTCAATCTGATTCAGTTGATTTACAAGCAGAAAAACTATTAATCACCTACAAAATTTTGTCATGAGAGATTATGATTCATTAAGATTTCAGAGAGCATTTCTCTATGGAGCGGTCCCTGGTATTCTCAAGGGATTTGAAGAAGTTCCTCCATGAATTTATTTTCACTATTTCAATAATATTCATATAGACGTTGAGCAGCTTTGCTTAATAAAGTTGTCATTCCTTATTTTTGTATACCACATTAAAGTCTCTACGTGCTTCCTTACATAATCCGGAATGATCCATATACCCTCGAAGATCTAATTTTATATTAATTTGATAGGTAGAACAGTTTTCGAATAGCCTTATTATTGTATCATCAGTTTATATTTATTAAAGCTGCTTAATTGAATTTTTCCAACATTTCTTGGAACTAATTGTAACTTAATTCATACCTAACTCAATGAATAGAGTTTGTTGGCCCAACATTACTGGAGTGTTAAGTCCAAACGTTTTGAATTAATGTTTAAATAGTTATTCACTTTACTTCCTTGAAAAAAGTGCAGTATTAGTTAGTTGCCACACAGCATCAATGTTTTCTAGCACAAATTTTGGAGGACTCACCAAGTTCCATGATAACTATTGATTACGGAAAAAGAAATGACTCAGACTAACGCTGAACCATAATTTAATTTCGAACTTTTTCTCAATTTATCTTTCGGCTGACAATATTTTACCGGTTTTTATTGACACATGAATCAGTATTTTTTCTGTTCAAATAATCCTGTACCTAACGCAATGGAACGTTTGCCAAGACCAAAAGTTCATGTAGCTAGTAATTGAATATAATGTCCAAATATACCTTCGTTACAACTTTATGTTGCTTATAATCTAGTACCGTCGCATCATTAACGTTTTCTGGTACAGATTTTGAAAACCACTCAAGCATTTTGCCTCTGGCTGCAGCTTCACCATATAATATTCGAAACGAGTTAATGAAAAATCTAGATAAAAAAGTAAGAGTGTTATACTCGGCTATGGCGAATCCTGTATACTCACCGACAATATAATATTTTTCTGATATATGATTCACAAAAGTTAGTAGAAAGTTTTAAGATGAGTATGAATATTCAAGTAATTTTTTGAGTGAGACCTTGAATGGGTACAAAGGACAAACATTTCCCGATTTCCGCCATACTTTACAGTATAATTTCAGAGTACTAAGAACTAATTTGTGCAAAATTTTATAAGGATTGCCGCATGGTCAACATATTTATGACTTTTCATACAGTATTCTAGCCATCTAGCCCCTTTCGTTTTGGCCCTATTATGTTTTCAACAGACAGACAGACGAACGGACAGGCAGGCAGACGGGCTAAATCGTCTTAGAATTTCATAAGGACCCAGAATTTTTCGATGTGTTACAAGCTTAATGACATCTTTTTTGATGGTGGGTATAAAAATGGAGAATTTTTTTTTTTATGTAGTCAGCACAGATGAGGTGTGCTACTCCAAAGAAGGAGCTTCTAGCGATACAATCGTAAAAGCAAAATATTTACATTGAATAAACAGAAAAACAGATAAACTTAAGTTCTACCATACAATAGCGAATAGGGAATTAATATTCATATGTGGGAACGTCTTCACGAAGGCTCTCCAGCGATTTCTATCTGTGCCATATGTCGGATTTGAGGGCACGTGATTCCACGTTGTCGATGTTCCGCTTCTGCAGATCTTCTGCATGTTGTTCGTTGCCGTCCAACATTTCGTCTCCCTTACGGATTCCATTGTAAACTGGCCTTTGCTATGTTGGAGATGTCTTTTCGCTGCGTGTGGCCAATCCATGACCATTTACGATGGCGGATTTCGTGCGCGACGGGAGTTTGGTTGCTAATTGACAGTAGGTCGGCGTTTGCGATGCGGTTTGGCCAAAATATTTTGTTTATTTTGCGCAGACATTTATTTCCACGTTTCACATCCGTAGCGAAGGTCCGACTTTACGCTAGAATTGAAGATTTTGATTTTGTGCCGCTTAGAAATTTGTGAAGAATTCCAAACTATACTCAGAGAGGCATATGCACTACGAGCTCGATTTATTCTGGTTGCTGCATCTTCATCTGCGCCTCCATCTTTACTTATGACGCTGCCAAGGTAGGTAAATTTATTTACGTTTTCTGTCTCGGTACCGTTTAAAAGTATTGGGTTAGTGTTTGCAGTGGCGATTCTGAGCGACTTGGTTTTGGCGATATTGATCTTAAGCCCGACCCTCATGCCACACTCTTGCAGCCTATCGAGTTTTTGTTGAATGCCGTCCAATGTGTGTGACATAAGGCATATGTCGTCCGCATAGTCAAGGTCATGTAGCCGTTGCTTCAGGTACCATTGGATTCCATTTGGCGCCTCGCTGTTTGTAAAAAATGGAGAATACCAACCATCAATATGTGACAACAAAATACCTATTTTTCTGATATTACCCATTTTCAATATCAAACAAACCTTATCAACATAGAGAATTTGTGCAATATTCCAGCCATTTCATTTCGTCTAGGCGCTATCGGGTTTTCAACAGACAGACTGACAGACTTAGCTAAATCGTCTTAAATGGAGGGTATAAAAATAGAGACTGTCTCGAAAATGCCAAGTTTGATATTGAAGTTTTGAAGATGGTATAGAAGAAATTTCCTTTTAGTAAAAAGCTCATATCGGGGATGTTGCAAATCTTAGAAACATAATGGCCTTGGACACATAATGGTCATCAAAATTTTAAATAACTCTAAAATTTTCCAAGCAATTTTTAGATTTTATGTTTTTTTTGGAAATAAATACAATAAATAATATTAAATAAATCCCCAAAAAAATAGTTTTCGCTTAGTAAATACATGTCCAAACTTCATCATGAAGTTTCAAAGTACATAATTTTTCATATTGTGTGCAACACCTATGCGTATGATTAATTTTAATTTTGAGAATAACTAATAAATAATATGCATAGATGCGTATGATTAATATTATTTATATTTCTTGTAAATTTAGTTTTAAAGAGACAATTCGAGTGAAATGTATTTCTATAGAGTATTTTCTAGTTATGCTTGTATGTTAGGTAAGGATGTTCTTTTGTCAAAGTATCTAACAACACATCTGGACCTTGTACTCCACAGTGATACAATGAAACATTACTCTGGAAGAGCTATATAACCCGTTCTAATTTTTAAGTTTACAATTTGCTCCAATTGAATGTGGTATAGGTTAGTCAGTTAATCGAAGAGAGACGATATAAAGACATTTTCTCTATATATTTACAAAAACTAATGGCTGACATACGTTACGTTTTAACCTTTTAAAATCGATGATTTATTTCCTTTAAATAAACAGTGTTCTTTTAATTGCAAATAAAAGCAATCATTATTGTAAAAATATTAACAACACCTAATTTATTTAAATTTACACAAAAATCACTCTCTTTTAATACACATACTTTAAAACTCAAACAGCGAATACTACTGAATAAAAATAATCCGGTGTTACTATTTATAGGCACGGCGCCATCTTCTAGAAGTCTCATGAATAATCTAACGGAAAAACTAGAATGTTCTATTTCCACAAATATCACCTAGGGCTTTTAAAGCTTCTTCACAGTTAAAGTCTCTTTAATTTTAGTAAAATTGCCATTGTCGACATGATGTAAACAATGTATTTTTACTGTAAAGAATATAAAATATTCATTGAATGGAAAATTTAAATAAAATTAGTTAAATTTACCTTACAAATTCTCACTTTTTTGACCCAGTGTACACCATTAATTCTATTGAATTTCAATAAAACTTCCAATATCTTCGCTTACTAAAAAACCAGCAAACACACATATACGCCAAACAAACAACAATTGCAATGCGTTCCATCCACACACTGTAGTAATTTCAAAACAACAACGAAGCCAACTCATAGTTCAAATATTCCACTCAAAACAAACTCCCAGAGTTTGAAACAATGATTTTTTTTTTTTTTTTCTGAAAATATATAATTTTTTTTTTCTTAAACTTCCAATAACAGCATGAAGAAACCCCAAAAACCGCAAAAATCTAAAAACAGAAATCTTTAACAAAAAGAACAACACCAACAAACAACACCAGCACTATTTGTGTTAAAACTTTTGCTGTAAAATCGCACTTGGTTTCGAACATTGGAAATACTTAACGTACTTACTATTTGCTGATGTTGCTGCTGCTGCTGCTTTTGTTGTTGCAAGGAGTTCTGTACATTAGCAATAACAACAAAATATTGTTCTTACAAACTGCAAACCTCGAAAATGTACAAGCTTTAAGGTCGTTTAGTTCTCTATTGTGGTTGTTTAGCTATAATTGTTGTTGCTATTGTTGGTGAGGCAGTTGCATGGTTTGTTTTGTTGGATGGCTGGTTGCTTAAGAAAAAAAATCTAGGTGCAAAAAATAGAACTTTATGTTGTTGTAAATGTTGATGTTGCAACAAAAACAACAACAGCAACTGCAAAGAACAACTTGAGCCAAAAACAAACAAACAACCAGACATTAGCAACACATGCAACATAGACAGCAAGACAGACGGACGGAGGGACATACAGTCAAACATATAGTTTTATGGTTAAGGCATCTAAAGAAACAACAGCAGTTGCTGCAGTAGTGAGTAGAAAAAAAATAGTTGTTGCCTTAGTAGTCACTCACCAAAAATGAAACGAACGAAAAAAATACTTCCATAAAGAAAAAACTTGAATGGTGAGTGACCACATTCATACACTTAAAGAAATAAAAAGAAATTTCAAAGGATATTTTCTGGTTTGAAATAAAATTTAAATTTTGAATTACCATAAAAGAAAAATTTACTGAAAGCATCAGGAAATCCTTAATACATTACAACTCCATGTTGCTTAAAATCCACTGTCACCAGTACAAAAGTAATTTCGTATTTAAATAAAGCGTGACATCGGCCATATTGTTGAAGATTTATTTATTGAATTGGCTGTCATTTATTCTCCCATTTGACGGTGTCATCATACTGAGGGGACTACTCGCAGTATGGTGGATAAATTTGAGTCCACTGGTTCAGTAAACAATCCATACGATGACGCAACACAAGATCTGCCGTTGTTTTTTCGTCGCTCACAACAACTCGGCCTTGTGCAGAATACAACTTGGCGAATTTTGCGTCGTGACTTGGGCATGCAATCGTACAAAAATCAACTGACTCATGAACTGAAGGTAACCGACGATAAACAAAGACGAGTGTTCGGTGAATGAGCCCTAGAACAGTTGAAAACTGACCCCAACTTTTATCAAGAAATCATCTTCAGTGATGAGTCCCATTTCTATATGAATGTGTACGTGGAAAACCAAAATTTGGAATTTGGGACGATAATACATGAGATCCAAGAGCGTACAATGCATCTTCTTTGAGAACGTCGTTTCACATGGGACATTCTACTCGAGTGATTTGAGGGCATGGTCATCTCACGTGGATGTGATGTGAACTGGCAACCGAAATCGTGCGATTTAACAACGTTAGACTTTTTCTTGTAGGGTTTTCTTAAGCAACAGTTCTATGCGAATAAGCCACAAACCACAGCAGTCCTTAAAGCCAACATAACTCATGCCATCGATCAATTTCAACTTGATTTATGCGCCAGAGTCATGGAAAATGGGACACTTCGGATGCGCGCCACCCAGTGAAGCCGCGGAGAACATTTTCACGATGTGATAATGGCATCGATAGGATTAATGAAAAATTCTTTAAATGAGGATTAAGAGGTCCTTATAAAAAACAATGATTTTTAAAATTATTTCAAATATTATTGTATTAATACACGTCATCATTCAAGTTTGGCGTCTCCCTTAATTTCTGTAAGTGTTTCTCCACTTAAGGTATTTATTTGTGTACTAGTTATATAAAATAATAAATAAATACAACATTTTTCTCTTCAGATACCATGTTCAAATATGATTTGTGTTACTTAAGCAGGTTGTTTGCACAAAACCAAACGAACCAAAAAATAAAAACAAACAAACCTAATCTATGAAGTGCAACAATGTTGCACATTTTAATGATAATTTTATGAACTGAAATGGCGCCGAAAATTGTTTGTGAAAGACAGAAATCTAGAAACTAAATATTAAAACAAAAAACATACACAAATCAATGAAAAAATATTTTTATTAAAAGCCATAATTTGTGTTAATAAATATATTAAAAAAAATTATGACTAATAGTAAATAGTTGTAACAACTTTTAAATGTTTAAAACAGAATATTAAGTTGTGTATTTATTTATCTATTACACGACCAAACCAAAGGTGTGTATGTGAATTTGCAAATTATTTTTACAGTTCCCCACTTAAACGTATGAACCCCTTGAGCTGCTAGCCAGTTTAACAAATAACTTACAACATGTAACAATTCTTTTTTTTTTCTTCTTGTTATAAATGTATTCTTAGAGAAAACACTATACCACATTTTATAATAATAGCATATCAATCTTAAAAGAGCACAAGATTAAAATAGTAGAAAAAAAAGAATAACAAGTAGCTATTTGGTAAAGGTAAATAATAAACAACGAATTATAGATACGTTACAGTAAAACAAAATTCTTAAAATTATTTTAACTCTAGTCGAAAGGAAATGTTTTACATTGTGAAAAGACGGTAAAATTACATGGCATTAACATTTGAAAACAATTTCCACTTTTTCGGGCATTGCTGGCCATATGTCACAAAAAACACGAACCATGTTGGCCTCCAAGGTGTCAAGTGTTGCAAGTGTCTTTACGTGGCATCACAGGAAATAATAGAGTGGTGTGAGGCCAATTGACAGGTCCATTTATCGAAATCAAGTTATCCCGCCATCGCGTCGAAATCTCATCTCCTCCAGATCAATGTCATCCTATAAACAAATTATTATAATTTTAACAAAATCTTGAAAGTTATGAAGTTTTTAAGGAAATTTTTCCATCTATTCTAATTTTTGGAAATATCAGTGCGTATGATTAATGTTAATATTGTGAATACGCCTACATGCGTATGATTAATATTATTTATGGAAGATTAAAAGACATTCACCCTAACTATGAAAGAAATTTTTGTTTTTACTTGAAAAAAGCTTTCAAATAATTGAAAATATTTTTCAATGAATGAATGTATGTAAATAAAAAAGAAATTTCAAAAAATTAAAAAAGCAAAATGTATGTACATAAAAGTTCAAAACCATAGAGAATAATACATAGAGACGAGACACTCCGATTTGTCAAACAAAAATACAACAAATCATATGTTTGAGGCAACAACAAAATACATTGACTAGCATGTATTTTGTTGTTGCAAAAATTAGGTTTTTGACAATTACGTCTCGTCTCTATGTTACCTTATGTTCAAAACAAAAAGCTTTTTTTTAAATAATAAAACAACATTTTAAATTACATACATATGTTTGAAATTTGCTTAATGGCGTAAACTATAAAAAAAACTCAAACAAAAAAAAAATTACTCAAAATAATCACACATACGAGTGTTGTTTTTGTTTTCACATAGTTTTTTCTACTAATACATTCTCACCACTTAGGTTTCTGACAACTGAGTTATGTCTTTGTCAGGAGAGTTTCCGCTCTATTTCTATTCTCTATGATACGAAATTTAAAATAATAGTCAACTTTATGGAGTTAAAATCGAATTTAAGGCTTTTGTGGTTAGGCTGATTTATTTATAAAAATGATTTATTATAAAAATTTAATTTTCTAAAAAATTTATTTTCAAAGACAAAATTTGAATTAAATAAAGCGTTTTCAAATTACATTTATATTGAATTTATTATTTGCTTAGGTTGCACAGAAAAAACTATTTATTAAACAGTTTCAATTCAAATATATATCACATATTGAACTGGTTTTAATTATTTCATAATTGAATCAAGTATTCATGTGCTCAAAAACAAAATTTTCTTATATTTTCTATTGAAGTTTGAGTTTTGAATTTGATAATTTTGACAATTGAATATAGAATTTTCGTTATTGGTTGAAATTTAAATACAAAAAATATTGAATAGATAATTTTCTTAATTGAAAACACATTTTTGTTATTTTTTGTATTTTCAAAAATTTTTGTATTTAAAATAAACTCATAATTTTTTAATAATTTTTATTAATCTTTCTCAAAGTTATTTCATTCAGAATAAGAACATGTTCATTAATATTATAAAATTTAGATCATTATTCTAGATATAGAATAAATACATAGAATGTGAGGAGAGAGGAATTTCAAACAAAAAACCTTATTCCACATGAATACGTTTTTTGACAACAGACTAAGGTCTTTGACTCTCAGTTGTCATCTATGCTTCTGAAAACAAAAAATATGTTAAAAATCATACAATTTCTGAAATTATTTATAAATATTATGAATTGAATTCGATTTACGTTGAAACTTTTTTCTATATAAGTCGTTTGTAAAAAGTATTGAAACACAAATAGATCTATTATAATATCAGGGAATACTATTCAATCTAATTAACCTAAACTTGCAATAAAAGCTCAAAAAATATTCTCCAATCGAATGTCTAATATTCCGAAGACAGCTGATCTCATGAAAATCATTCGTTTAATCGTTCAATTGTTGACATTATGTAATCAATGTATGTTTGGTGCAAATATTTTCTCTCTGCTTCCTTTAAATATCAATTTATGACATAATGTAAACAATGATCTTTAAAGTTAAATAATGTAGATCCTTTATAAATTTAAATGGTTAGGAAAGTTTTCTTAAATTTTAGTAAAACTTGCAATTGTTGATATTTTGTAGATAATGTATTTGTGGTGTAAACAACATAAAATTTGAATAACATGGAAGAAATAAATGAGGTTCCTTTAATTTCACTGTTGTTGACAGCATGTAAACAATGTATTTTAGAGGTAAATAATATAAAATCTTTGCAAATTCAAAAGGTTAAATTAGTTTATTTAAATTTTAGTAAAAACTACCATTGTCGACATAATGTATTTTTGGTACAAAGAATATAAAATCTTTATAAAAAGAATGAAATTCATAATATTTCTTTAACTTTTCTTATAATCAATGACCTGAAGTAAATAATAACATTTTTTAAACAAAAAAAAAAATTACAAAATTTTTTCACATTCACTGAAATGTCAATGCATAACATCATGTAAACAAGGTTATTTTATGTAAATAATTTAAAATATTTATAATATCGAAAAGTACCAAATATTTTCTTAGATTTTTTAATATATTACAATTGTTGACATCATTTAAACAATGTATTTTCAGTTAGATGACATAGAGTCTCAAAATCTTCTCAAAACCAAAACTTTACTAAAATTTAAATTGTTGACATGACGTAAACATTGTATTTTTGATATAAATAATCTAAAATCTCTACAAACTCAAAAAGCATCAAAGGCTTTCGTTGATTTTGTAAACTATAGCAATTGTTGACATCATGTAAACAATGTACTTTCAGGGTAAATAACATAAAATCTCTAAATCTTCTCAAAACCCAAGATTAATAAAGTCACATTCAGAAACTTCACTAAAATTTTAATTGTTGACATGAAGTAAACATTGTATTTTTGATGAAAATCTCCACACATCATGTAAACGATGTATTTTAGTAGTAATTAATACTCGAACGTTATAAATTCATAGGACTAGAACATATTTTTATAGTTTAAATAATAATTACCATAGTTGACATGGTGTAAACAATGTATTTAAGAGGTAAATTATGTTAATTATCAAATTTCTTCAGTTATTCTTATAATTTTAATTGTTGATTAATCTTTATAACGTAGACAAATTAAAAAAAAATCTTATAAACAAGGTTTTTAGTGGTAAACAAGTAAAATACAAGTTAAAATACAAATGTATTTTTGATGTAAATAATGTTGTGTTGTGAGCACAATTCTAAATTCTTATTAATTTTAATGGTTGACGTGCTGTATACATTGATTTTTTAATGTAAACAATATAAAATATTTATGATATACACAAATTTCATAAAATTTATTTAGGATTCCTATAACATTTAATTGTTGACATGATGTAAACAATGATTTTTTTATTGTAAACAATATAAAATCTTTATTATATCAGATAATTTCCTAAATTTTGTTGGTTGATTCCTAAAATCTTAAATTGTAATATGAATAAAATCATTAACGGAAAGAAATTTTCTTAATTTTCTGGAAGGATAAGCTTCCTGAAATCATGTATGTTCTCTGCAAAGGGAATAGAATTGATATTAAACACATTTGTAGATTTCCTCCAGTTGACTACTTCCTTAACTCCGAAAATCTCTTCCTTAAAAGACAGGTATATTTAGAGATGGAGATTGAGATTCGTGGAGTATATACCATAAACCACACGACCATACGACGACTTAGGGCCATCTATGGAGACATTAGGATATAACTTCAGGGGATTTGATGATACACTATTCAGTGTAAAACCTTTAAATCCACAATAGAAGCAGTTATCGTTATAAACTTCCCTACCAAATGCAAATCCGTTTTCGAGTAGCACTATTGCAGAAGTCGTTGTTCCATTCCATAATATTCAGTTTTAATCTCAACATGTTCCCCTGGTATGAGAAATATTAATCTACGGATTTTAGATGAACATTTTTTTTATAGCTGGTATCTTACAAAGACCGCAGCACCGTCATTAACTTTCCTACCAAATGCAATGATTCAGTAAACGAATTTTGAAGCTCCAACTATTTCGATTGGCACTATTGCAGAAGTGAAGAACGTTTCTCTTTGTTCCATTCCATAATATTTAGCTTTAATCTCAACATGATCCCCATACTATTTGAACAGTTAAACTAGGAAGCTCTACAGGGTGGTAAGAGAAATATTATTGAATTGATCTAAAAAACTACGAATTTTTGATGAATTTTTTTATATCCGGAATCTTACAAAAGATACACTCATAGTTATCAACTTCCCTACCAAATCCAATGAAAGTCAGTTTAGGAGTTGATTTAGTGAACGATCTTTAAAGCCCCAACTGTTTCCAGTGGCATTATTGCAGAAGTAAAAAACAATTGTCTGTGTTGCATTCTATAACATTCAGTTTTAATCTCAACATGTTCCCCATACTATTTGAACAGATAAACAACACAGAAAAACCAGATTCGTAGTAACAACCGAATTTGTTGCCAATCGAATGATTCTGGCTTGGTGACCAACCGAACCAAAGTTCGGTTGCATCAATTGAAATTCTTCTTTCGTAACTGAGTTTCTATAGCTAGAACCAAAAAATTCGAATAATTCGATTGGCTACAAATTCGTTTGCCACTACGTATGAGAAAAACTATAGAATTCTAAAAAAAAACAACGGACTCTAGATCAAATATTTTTTCTGAGCCAATGGATTAGAAATGTTATAGAGAATTCAAATATCAAAATTATAATAAAAAAGTTTTTAAAAGCTTTAGATGAAGATCCAAGAGGACAGCAAACATTTTCTAAATTTGAATATAATGAGCATTTAATTAACATATCAAAGAGCTTATTCGACTAAGTTCAAGTTATTTTATCTCCTAAAACTTTTTGCAACCAACAGCATCTTGAACGTGTCATTTGCAATAATTGCATTGTAGGGTATGACATAAAAACATGGTAAAGTCATGTTAAAAACAGTTTATAACTACATACTACAAGCTACTACTATTACTACTTCTACTACAGCAAAAAAACCAACAAAAACAACTGCAACTACTACTTGTATTGCAAGCATAACAACATCTACTAACATCATACAAAACAAAACTCCAGTTTCTGACAGCCCAACAGTAAGAAGTTCAAAATGTAACAAACAAAAAATAAAACATAAAATAGAAATAAAAATAACAACAAACTGAAGATGAAATAGAAATAAGACAGACGTACAGACAGACATGTTACACAGAATCAGGAAGTAATTTTTGATGATGTACTACACCATCATACCACATACAACATGTATAACATACATCTAAGTTTAGTATCTGTGTAACCATTTTATTTTATTTGATTTTTTTTTTTCTCTGTTGCAGTTTCTTAAAGATTTACGCATACAATAGATTGTAAGGTTAAATATAGTAGTATGTGCTGCATTAGAAGTTACATATATAAACATACTTACTCATAGATCAAAAAGAATTGCATTGATTTTTATTATTTTCTTAAGAGTACGATTCAAAATGTTAATGTTAACAACCAATAACCCAGCAGCACAGAAAATTTGATGATTTGCAAGACATGAAGTGGTCAAAACAAAGAGCTTTATGAGATGTAGGGATTTTAAGACAGAAGTCAAATGTCCTTCCAAGTAGCACTAAAGCAGTGTAAATAAAACTTGGTTAAACCAGGTTTAACTAACCAGGTTAAACAAAGTTTAACTACCCACCATCAAATATGAAGGCGGTTTATTGATTTTGTCATTCCGTCTGTAACACGAAATATTCATCGCAGACCCACAAAAGTATTTCTACTCCAGGTCCTTATGAAATTCTAAGACCATCTTGCAATATCATTCCATCTGTCTGTCCATTGAAAACACGATAGGATCCAAACAAAAGAAGCTAGTTGGATGAAATTTTTCACAAATTTTTCTGAAACTAGATTACATAGATTATCGATCTTATCGGATCTTAATAAATATGAAAGCTGTTTGTCCCAAGTTCCAGAAATCAGATAAAAAATGCCTAATTGTTATTATCCTTAAATATTTTTTTATTAAATCCTTGCTATATAATTTCAACTACTTCCCAACCATTGACACCTTTTGCTGGGTTACTTGCGCCAGTATGTATATCAAATTGTTATTATGGTTTAACTTTAATTCCACCGTACTTTCATCTTTGTTAGTTTTTTTCCCCCATTTCCACCTCTAAATTCAGTAGTAGAAGTTCATTGTTATGGTCCTTTATCATGTAGGCTTAATAATCATACAAAGCAACATGCACACAAAACCCTTTTTTTGTGTGGAGCCCAATCATCAAGTTGATTATCACGATCATAATTCTATAGAGTACCTGAAATTTACTTTATTTTCGCAGAATGTAAATATGAGTACATACAAAAAAATCTCATTATATTTTGATGAAATTGTAAATAAAAATGATGAGTTTTTTTTTTTTCTTTGAAAAAAGAAAATAGAGTAGGCTTGAAAATTGTTTACTTAATACTTTTTTTGCAGTTTCCCTATTATAGTGGCTATGGAGTTATTAGGAATAATAGCTTTATTGCAATTGCATATTTTGCGTAAAAAAAAATGTTGTTGATTTTTTTAAGTATTAGTTAGATGAATGAAAAGTGTATTAAATGTAAGAGAAATTGGATATATATCTTCATAAGAAGAATTCAAAATATCTGGATATTTTCCTAAAACAAGCAATAATGTTCTAACAAAATTATAAACCCAACAAGGACAAAGTTAAAAATTGGAAAATTATTCTATTTTCATTTGCTAAAGAGACGATCGATCTCTGGGACGATGATCAGTGAACATTGATCACCCATAAATTTTACTGCATGCACCTATGATTTAGTTTTTTTATAAGAGGATTCCAAAGCCAAAACTGCAGTAGGACGGCCAGACTAGATATTAACGACAGTCTTGTAGATGATATTCAATTCCCGCTATTTGGTTACCTTCTTAATTCCAAGTATCTCAAAACCATAAACAGTGTAAAACGCTTAAAAAATTATGTTTTTTTCATATGATAAAGACCTAATAATATGAATAAAACAATGTAGATAGAGAAATCGTCTTAATTTTGTGGGATGATGACCTCCCTGATATTTCCTTGACAATCTAGTTTTTATGGTAAGATAGAAGATTTTGTCTACTTTTCAAAAATGTGTATAAATTTTGACAATAAAAAAAATCATGGAATACTCTTTTAGAAAATATGACGCAAAATGCTTTTTATTGAGTTTTTCAAAGACAAAATTTTTTCAAATTGAAATTAAATTTATATTTATGAATATTTTTAATTGAAATTTTACAGTTGTATAGATTTTTCTATTGAAAATAAAAAGAAATTTCGAAATTTGTTATTAGGAGTCCAGCAATTCCCAAAATAGTTTTTTAGTTTATTTTAGTTTGTTTTGCTATAAATCTATACCAGGGTCGGGGTTATCGAAACCCTTTACAAAATAATTAAAAACATATTTGTTCATCTAAAATCGGTTACTATGCGATTTGAGAATTTTTGCCCTAAAGTTGAATTTAATATTAAAATAGACGTTTTTTGGATGGACCTGGTCCCCTCGATATTAATAATTTTCAAATAGTGTAAAGTTATCTTTTCAAAAAGTATAAATTTCTAATACATCTTCTTAGAAATTTTTTAGATAACTTAAAAAGAAAGAAATACTTTTTTTCCCAAAAACTATTGAAAAATCGCGTTTTTATAATTTTTAAATTCAAATGCATATAACATTGAAATCTGTGACGATTTTTAAACAGTTCTTTTTTGGTTTGATATATACTTTTGTTGTTAGTCCAATGAAAGAATAATGGAGACAACTGGGAAACATTTGGACTAACAGCGGGTCCAAAAAACTGGAGTATGGTTGGTGAAAAAGTTGAAAATTTAATTTTCAAATGCAAATATCTCCTAAGTTAGAGATAATTGATAGGTTTTGTAGTGCTCAACGAGGTTCTATGTGTGTAAGTTTGATGAAATCGGAACACAGACGAAGAAAAGGATCATTTTAAAAACTGAACATACCGCAGCCCTGGTAAGCCCTTGAGGTCCAAGTTTAAAACATAAACTTGACAACACTTCATCTTTGCGCATGTGTAAATCAGACTAAGCGTTTAGAAGTTACAGATTTGTTTCCCTCTTTTTTTCTATACAATTGTGCGGCAGTCGTTCAGATGATATGTATTGGAAACTTATAATATTCTCAGAATCTATGCCTTAAATTCACTGAAGTCATCTAAAAGCCTTATTAAAATTTAGTGATTGAGATCCCTTCCTTCTGTGTAAGAGTTATCACAAATTCAAACATTTAAAATACTCAACGGTTTCTCAATCCTAAATAGATATGAAAACTTAACATTCAAATTCAATATAATTTTGAGAAATTATGCTACTATCATTTAATATCAAATATGATTCTCAAAGGTTTCTCAATCTTAACATTTGAATACAATATGAAATTAATTTGAAAATTGAATTCGAAATCAAATATCTAGTACTCTCAAACCTAAAATAAATTATTAAAAAACGTTTTAAAAATAGAGATTTCTTATTTCTCAAATCTTAAGACAAGTCTGACTTATACAATTATTTCTATAACTTTAATAATTTAAAATAAAATCAAAAAATATAATTTGTATTCCTTATATTTTATGTGCAAATTGCAATCTCAAAATTCAAAATATATCTGAGAATATGATTTAGGAACAATGTGGGAATGAAATCTTCTTTTTATCGTTCTCAACGTGTTAAATTTAAGAAATCACTGTGAATTTCATATTAAATCTGAGCAATTGCTAGGAGCCATATCATTAATTTGTTTACCATCTATGCGTATGATTAATATTGAATTTGTAAATATCTTAATTTACTATGCCTATTTAATTATGCATGATTAATATTATTTAAGGTATTCTCATATGACAATATTGAGTATTAATATTTCTCAGAAACTAAATACATATAATAATACAATAAAAATTATTTTTTTTCGATTTAAGTACAGTATTCAAAATTGTTTAAAACAAAATTGTTTAACAATTTTTTTATTTTCATATTTATCGGGTATGTATTTATAAATACAAATACGGAAAACAAAAATGTGAAGAAAATATAAAATAGAAAGAAATGTATTCTTCGAACATACCGAATGGTTATAATAATATTTTAATTTTGAAAAGTACTATGGAAACTGCACGTTTGTTCTCCGTTGCATTAACCTGGTTAAAAAGAACTTTTTGCTTTGCCAAATGAGGGTTTCAAAACCTCATTAAATCTAACCAATATGTTGCCTTTATATTCGCCATTGATTGTTTTACGTTTTCGAAGGTAGGCAATGTTGGTTATACCTCGTGCGTCCCAAAAATCGGATTTTAATTACTGATATACCCAACTTGGCCTTTTTTGGCGCCTAATAATCCCGAAAAAAACACTGCTTTGACTGCTGTTTGGTCTCTGGTATGTTGTTGTGGCTCCACGTTTCGTCTACGATTAAGAAACGGCCAAAAACCTCGTCCATATTGCAGTTGAAGGGAAGTTGTCATACGATTGCGTTTGTTTTCGATTGTGAGCAAACGCGGCACCCATCTTGAAGAAAGCTTTCTCTAGTGAGAAATTCAAGATTAATTCATTTGTGACGATGACATTCATACCTACGGATACACACATAATATGAAACAAATTAACTCCTAAATTTAAACAAATTATAATCTAATGAAACACACCTTTTTTAATGATCATTCAAAGATGTACTTCGCATCTATCTAACTTTAGTATTATTGAAAATCTCCTCATTACATCTAAACTAAAGAGAGTAATTAATATTAAGCATTAACTAAAGCATGATATTAATCTTGCTCAAAAAGATTAAATCCAATTATATTTAAACATAGATCTTTTAAGCTATTTATTAGTTTAAGCAAATGTTGAATTGCATGCATGTAGTTTAAGGAAGTTGTAGAGGAACTACGCCATCAATTTTTCAACGATTGCCACATGCTGAACTCAAAAAGAAATCATGCATTTTTACGCTTGATTTGACTAAAATTTGCCTAAACCATGAAATTGTATTTCTTGTTATGAATGCAGACGAAAAAAGTAACAAAAAAAAAGATAAACATTCAATAAAATTAGACGTAAGTTTAATTAATCAAAAGTTCAGGCGAATGTAGAAATGAGCATAAAATGAAGTAAGAAAGTAGAGTCGGTTAAGGATGAACATATGTTACCCTACCACGAGTATGCCTTATATGGAAGCATTAGGACTTATATGGCAGCTCTGGCTAATTATTGGCCGATCGCTGAAAAATCCGGCCTTATGATTTCCGTATATACGATAATATTTAGGGTAAATTTTGTAATGATAGCAATAATTATAAGGTAAGCAGGTAGCAGGGCTCGTATATCCAGTTACTGGTCACTACAAAAGTATAAAATTGTGACCATAAAAGTTATTCGATATATTTATGGTTAAAAAGTACTCTTTCGGGAGGACACTTTTATGGAGGCTAGGTGAAATAAGGGACCAAATTCAACTAGTTGCAATAGGTCTTCTCCTTGACCTAATACGAGATCAGTTCTTTGTATTATCTTTAAAACTGCAGCCTGTTTACATGGGAACACTATGGACGGACTTCCATTAAATTATCAAACTGAACCAATATTTTTGGACCCTAGAAACATTAGCGCAAACGCTTTAAGCCCTGCCTGCCCATTAAAATGGTGTAGGGTACACAATAATAATGACTTGGCAATAGAACCAACAGTGGTTGCCTGCAGTATTTGCTTACACATACATGATTCAACGTTTGACTATTTATGCAGCAACCAGCCAAATGTGTTTGTGTGTTTGCAATAAAAATTATGCCTCATCCGCTATAAATTCTCTCTATTACTTTTCGCAATATTTGTGTATTGGCAATGCATCAAATTCATAAATATTTTTCTACGATTTTATTTCTACAGCAGCAGCGGCTTTAAAACGATAGTAATTTGTTAAATTTTCATTCGGTTTTGGTTTTCGTTTTCTTACGGATGAAACAAACAACGTTCTAAATGAAAAATAATCTTTGACAATTGCACGGTTCGGTAACAGTGACTAATCGATTTTTAGTCAGTTTTTTTTTAGTATTTTTACTACACACTAGTAAACACTTTATTATTTCAACTCATGTGTTTGTCGGTATGAGTAAATGAGTTTTGTGGCACGTGAGTTTGTATAATGTTTTGAAATGAAAACCAAAGAAGCCATAAATATTAGTACCTGGCACGAAAAGTGTACAAAAAAATTTAGTTAGAGAATGCAAGCGAAATTAAATCATTTTTATTTTTAACACAATTAACTACCTAAAGGGGGTCACATGTGGGGGAGAATGATGTAATGAAACGTATGCAGTCATTAGGAATACAATGTGTTCTAAAGTTTAATTCAAACAAGGTAAACTTCCTGGGCCTTTAACCCATTTTCGGCTGGTGGTCGAATTTTCGACCAGCAACTTTGTAAGTGAATATCGAAGAAGCTGACCATATTTTTTTAAATATGTTTTAACAGAAATTAAGTTTTATATTTTTTTATCATCTTTGATATATTTATTTTTTGTCTTTAAGTAAAACCAGAATTTTTTCTTGATGGAGCAAAAAATGCAATTTTTAGTCACTTTTCTAAAATGTTAAAAAAATTAAAAAAATAAAAAAGTAATTAATTTTTATTACTTTTCCGTGAAGACAAGATACCAAATTATAAGAAAAAAAAGAAATCAAATTCAAAATGATAAAACTCTTATTTTTGAGAGGCCGTAATTTTTAGTGGTCGAAAATTCGACCAATGGCCGAAACCCATCATATAGCGTCATGCATACTAATTTAATTATTTTCTTTTCTTATTATATTAAAATGCTTCAAAATCATAACATATGTTTTACTTTTACCCTTGGGTAATTTTTATGTGATAAATGCATATCATTTTGTTTTGTGAGACCTAAATCTCCTTTTGATATTTATGCACTATATTTGGATAATTCCATTATTGCGGAAATGGTCGCTTTTACAAATGTCTATGAGAGTGAAAATAATGCTACTGCTAACCTTTACCAATAGAATTGCGTCGGTTCATTGGAATTTTATATTTGTCTGGTTATCATACTTTACCACATATCGATCATTATTGGTCTTCTCCGACATGGCATTATCAATGTTGAAACATGTATTTGTATCTTGCCGATAATACTAATTTGGATATATCAGATCGTTTTGTTGCACTCATGTAAGATGTTTATAAAATAAAAGCCAATTCGATTCGGCTTTAAGTCGTGCTGCTTATGTTCAGAAAAGGGCTATTTATTTTATAGTATTTTATACAGTGGTTCAGCCACATCTTATAGTAAGAGCATATGTCCTGGTGCCCAAAAAGTTTTAAATTTGCTTGCTAACGTACCTGATCCGGAGTTTCATACTGTTTCCTTTGACAATTTTGTGTTCTTCTTATCAGCTTATGTGTCTTTTTGAGCCAAAATTTTATGCAATTGGAACTATACGTGAAAACAGAATGGAAAATGTTCCGTTGCAAAATCTAAAGAAAGGTTGCGAGGAGAATTTGTTCCTTTAGTTGATAGTCAACAGTAATGTTATAACAATAACTACACAGTTGAACCACTGGTCAATGCAAAAAGATAGTGTCGCAAGCAGAAGAAAACCATAACAATTCCATAGCCAAAAGTGATAAATGAATAGAAAAACTTCAAAACAACAAACCATTATCGCAACTTGATTTTCATTCTGAAGTCACAAGTAAACTATTGACATACGAAAAGGATAATGAGTCTGAAAATGAGAACCTGAAATATCCCACGAACAATCCTCGAATCAATGAGAAAGTACACGCCGTATCAAAAAGCGCATAGAATAAACATAGTCGGTGTAAGCTAAGAAGCACACTTTATTTACATGTAAGAAGTGCAATATTTATCTACACATCAAATGTTTTGATGAATACCATACATTTTTTTAAATGTCACGTATTCAGAAATAATAATTATTTTAAATTAAACCGCATTACTTTAATATTTTCCTTCAAACTAAAGATTTTCTTTTATTAATTGCAAATATTTATATTTCTTAAATTATATCGTTTTCGGCCAATGGTCGATTTTTCGACCAAGCCATACTAGGAAAATGGCAACCCTGGGGCAAAAAATTTTTTTTTTTTTTCTTAATTGGAGCTTTTAAACCATGCCTTTAGAAGGAATTTAATAAGCTCCGTCGGATTCTGGTAGTGGCCGATAATGGGTTAAATAGGTCCCCTAAAGCCAATTCTATCAGACACAGTGTAATACAAGTTGGACATCGTCTCTGCCGATGCAAATAAAACAAGTAAGAAATTGTGGTCGGTCAAGCCCGATATATTTTTCTTTTACACAATCAATAATTTTTATTCGTGAGTGATTTTCGGAAGTGGGCCTTATATGGGAGCTATGACCAATTATGGACTGATCACCATGAAATTAGGTCATGTGATTTACGTCTATATGTTGAATTTTCTGTGTATACAACATTTTTAAGAGATTTATGCACGTTAAAGTGATTTTCGGAAGCGTGTATATATGGGAGCTATGAGTAATTATGGACCAATCGTAACAAAATTTGGTAACATGAATTTTGTATATATAAAAATTATTTGGAGCGAATTTTTTGTAGATACATAAATAAATTAAACATTTATGACCAATAAAGTTCAATTTCGGAAGGACATTTGTATGGGGGCTAGGTGAAACAATGGACCGATTTCATCCAGTTTCAACAGGATTCTTCGATGGTCCGTGAAAATTATATGTACTAAATTTGATCGAAATATCTCTAAAATTGCGACATGTACTTTGCGAACAAAATTTACATGGACAGCCGGTCAACCAGCCAGCCAGACGGACGGACGGACATCGCTATGTTGGTGTAGGGTATAATTACAAAAATAGACAAACATTGATGCCTATTCACACATACCTAATGATTTATAAAAATACAACAATATTCACATATTAAACGAAATGGTTACTTACACACTACAACAACAATATAAACGATTTTAATGTAGAAATGTGTAGAACATAAAAGTTCCGTCGGAATTGTCTCCGATATTGAGGTACAACTTTTTTTCTATTTAACCGATTAAATTGATGTTCAATACCAAACTGCCTAGACGAATGACAAACATACTGGCAAAAAAGAAATTATATTCCTTATCGTCTCACGAAGTGACTGTGTTTTACAAAAAACATATATAGCTGAAACATCTTAAACATTTTCAACAAAATGGTTACTTACACACATTAAATTGTTATACAAGCCAGAAAATAAACGATTTTAATATTGAAATGTGTAAGACATAAAATATTCTTCAAAATTGTCTCCGATTTTGGAGCATAACTTTTTGCATATTCAACCAATTTGGCAGATTTTCAAAAGCAAACTGCCTAGACGAATTGCAAACATACTGGGAAAAAATTGAGTATTTTCCTTAACGTCTCATGACGTGACTATGTTTTACATAAACACATTGTTCAACAAAATGGTTACTTACACACATTAAATTTGTATACACATTACAACAATAAGCCAGAAAATAAACGATTCTAATGTTGAAATGTGTAGGACATAAAATTTTCAACAACAGCAATCCAGAATATAAACGATTTTAATAATGAAATGTATAAGACAAAAAATTTCCTTCGAAATTGTCTCCGATATTGGGGTATAACTTTTTTTCTATTCAAACGATTTGGTTAGATTTCAATACCAAACTGCCTAGAGGTTTGTCCAACCTACTGGCAAAAACTTAATTATTTCCCTTAATTGCTCACGAAGTGAGCGTGTTTTACACACACATAAAGCCAAAACATCTTAAACATTAATAAAAATGGAACGATAAAATCATTGAATCATTTTCTTCATGTCCAATTACTTTTTATTATATTTAAAAATTTCTTTAATTTTCCTCTCCATTGACAGCCTGGTTTCTCTAGTGTTAAATATTTTCTCTATGCGCTGCGCCACACTTACGAAAACTATACAATATTTTTCTTGTGGCATTTTCTAAAATTTACAATAGCTTAATTGCATTTTCTAATATATGAGTGTGGCACAACACAAACAAAAATACCGGCAAAATATCTAACTATTCATAAAGAAAAAATCTTAAAGAAAAAATTCGCAAATAAAAAAAACATTTCTTGAATGTATGCCAAAAGTTTATTTTAAGTGATTTGCTTATTTTTGTGGTTCTGGCAATATTTTTTTTTTCAGGGGAATTCCGTAATATTTTCAAACACATAGTGTGTAAGACATTTAATAAAAAACAGCAAATATGCTTGTAAACCATAATGGCCACAAACTAGAAAAAAAAACAATACAACTTTAAAGAAAAATATAAAATTTTTCTTACACAAAAAGTTTATTGACCCTTTTCTTGGAAATCCTCATAATGAAGTTTATTTTTTTTTTCTCTTGCTTATATTTTTCATATATTTCTTTAATGTTCCATATACTCCTGCAGTTCGTTTGACATTTTCCAATAGAGTTGTGGTTTAACAATGTCCAAACGTTCATTGTCAGCTATCCATATTTGTCCATTTGAACCCATTTCGATGGCTCGTACTATATTGCGTGCACACACTGCGGTTTCTTGACATGGTGCCCCTTTTAATTTATCCACATACTCTTGTCCATATTCAAGAAATGCTTTCATTGTATGACGTACAAACGTTTTTGTGGGACCACAACAAATGCCCACTACCGCAACACCAGTTTTATCGTAATAAATTGGGTGCTAAAATGTTGGTGATACAGTTTTATAGATAAAAAAATAAAGAAAACAAATAGAAAAATATTTTTATAAGTTAAGAATAAAATAGATAAAAGGAAAGAAATAAAGGTGATAAGAAAAATGGTGTAAAAACTGTATATATTAAAAAAAAAACTTATTGAAAATATAAATAAAAACATTAAAATAACACAGTGCAATACGAAAAAAATAACCATATACGGACACTACTACATGATAAAAGACCAAACAAAAAGACCCGTGTCTCCCAGTTTTGCCCAGTCATGAACTTTTTAATGGGCCGCCAAAGATTTGGGGCCTCGGAGTCATTTTCTCAGCCTCATATCTTGCAAACAGTTCGAAATTTTGATTTACTCTCTAAGACAATGTTGTAGCCCTTGCCATTGTGAACATATAAAATCAGAAAATCTTCATCTTCACGATAAAAATCGAAAAAAATTTTAAATAATTCGATTTTTTTACCTTTTTTTCCACTGTTTAGGTCCATATTGCTACCTATCAAAATTCAAGGAAACAAATAACCACAAAAATGTACTTAAGATCGCAATATACGACTTCCTGGAACATATTAACTTCCTAGGAATGATTCTTAACACAGTTTAGATAGGTCAATATAAGTTAATAAGAAAGAACTAAATTATTATAATCTAAAGCATACTTTTAGGCAGCTTTAAAAAATTGATTTCTAAATTTATTTAAAATTTTTTAAAGTTTTTTTTTGCGATTTTGATCTTGAAGATGAAGTTTTATTTGATTTTATAAGTTCTTCATGACAAGAGCTACAACTTTGCCTCAGAGAGTAAATCAAAATTCCGATTGGTTTGCAAGATATGAGCCTGAGAAAATTATCACTAGACCCCAAATATTTGGGGGCCCATAAAAAGTGCATGATTTTGGCGAAAACTGGAAGACACGGGTATTTTTTTTTGTATTTTATCACGTAGTGATGTCCATATATTATTTTAGCTTGTAAATATTCCTTTGAAGTCCTATAACATTGATTTCTAATAGAATCATTCCAATTTCTAATACTCACCGCCAAACTCCTCGTAAAACCCAACAAACCAAACTTGGCTGCACTATAAACACAAAACACTGCCGAGGGATCCAAACCCGTTACTGAATTAATATTGACAATCATACCACCTCGACCACCATCCTTGCTCTTATCCATAAATGGCATAACAATGCTGACTATATTGATGGGCGTAATTAGATTAACATTAATGGTAGCATCAACATCTTGCTCCTTGCACAAAGTGGAACCATTAATCAAAACATCAATGCAGTCCATTTGTACAATGACCTCCTCAAAATAACGTTTCATTTCGGAACGGCTCATGGTAAAAGAGAATTTCCAAAAATAAATGCGAGTGCGAGGATTTAAAGCTTGAAGTTTGGCTATGGCCTGGGGATTATCCACACTGTGTAAAATGGCCAATTTCTTTGAACAAAAGTAGAGAATTTTCTAAAATTTTATTTGAAAATGTTTGCTTTATCTTACCGCTATATTGCGGGTCACTAATACTTTACAGGTCTCAAAGGCCAAGCCTCCACAATCGGCTACGTAAACCACATTTTTGCCCTCTAAATCCATTTTTTGATTTCTAGCAAAGTTCAGTTTTTTTTAGCTGTGTTCGCTTTTGTGCCTCAATTTCAACTAATTTTGTAATCAATTTATTTTTTAAAATGAACTTGAAAGTATTTTATTTTAATTAATTATCTTATTAAAAATTAGTTACTAAAAGATAAGCCGTATTATGGTGTTTATCTTAAGCATATATTTAGATAGCTGTGACGAAGGGTTGTAAAAATAGAATATATTTATTTTGAAATGCAAATAATCATTAAAATTTTTATTTAAACAGTTGGACAGTTTAAGTCCCTGGCGATCTGTCTAACTAATCACAAATGCAAATTACATATTGTTACTTATTTAGACATTTAGTTACATATCAGCAGTATAAAATGGACAGCATGTTAGTAGTATTAAACTAATTATTCTAGATTCTCAGTTGTATTGACAATCTGCCGATATTTGACCAATTGCTTGAGATATTTATTTAAGTGTGCCCTGATAGACTAGACGATAGTGTGCTGGAATATCAATCTATCAAAAGTTGCGGGTTCGCTTCCTGCCAGAGACTGTGGGTGTTTCTGCAGACAAGCAAAACGCTTCGCAGTTTGTGTTTGTTTTGTTAAAACTATCGGAAATTACTAACTTGATTCTTTCATTCTAAATTATTTCATAAAGGTTTCATCTCAGTTTCGTTAACACTTTTCGTTGCTCCATTATATCTGAGTTTTTTTTTATAAAACTTGCACACATTTCTTAATATTTGAACACAAAGCAAAACCATTTAAGGAAATGCAATTTGAGTTATTATTACCCAACTTATTTTTATAGTATTTCTACTACACTTTTGTACTCATATCACACCACAAACTAAATACTTTTAATAAATAATACGTACATTGAAATACATGAAAAAAAAAACTTTCTATAAATAAAATTTATAAAGAAAATATATAATTCCCGCTTTACTTAATACTATATTATGAAATGCAATTGTGGTTTTATATTTATTTCATTATTATTATTATTTTTTGCTTTTAATAACAATTTCAAATGTTTGTTTTTCATCACTCACTCACTTGTACGCGCTCTAGTATCTTTTGGTAATTTAAGACGCTGTCATTATTACATGTAGTGGGTAACAATACAAACGGACCCTATACATTTTTACTTTATTTAGTTTTAAAATTATTTATATTTGAAATTAAATAAATAATTCCTTAATAACTAATGCACACTAGCAAAGAATTGGATTTTGATTCTGTTTAAAATTGATAAATTAAATCTTAGAAGTTTTACATACATAAATTTATAATGTTCTTAAGAATTGTATATCCCTGGTCTATGGTTACCAAGTCTGGTGATCAGATTTGCTATACTGCCAGCTTGTTTCGTCCTTATGATCAGGGGTCCTGATTAATTGTTGAAACAGTATAGTTATGACCTCAAAGTTTTTTGGAGAAAAAATATAGGTATTTTTGCCAATCGATTTATATTTGTGCAAAATTAATTTTTAGCTATTATTTTGAACCATTTCTACAATATAAATTTATTCAAATTATTGGCCATTGTTAGTTATGACCTTTTTCCATTTTTCTGACAACATACGGATTCCGAGCCAAAAGAACTGCTGATAGTGAAGCGTATCCCAGAGAGAGAGAGAGTTCTGCATCGATCGAAACAAATAATAGACGGACGGGGCAAGGCCTGGACTATAAGCCGGGTGAGGCAAAACTTCGCAACCACTCCATTCTAAATAATTTTTAATAGGTACTTGAACATCTGGCCGAGTGCTGTCATGATGGAATATTACAGTTTAATCTCTGGCCACATTTTCTGGGCTTTTTTCGACCAACACACCCTTCAAACGAGTCAGTTGTGTTCGGTAAAAGATCCCTGTGATGTCTGGCCACATTTTAGCAGCCCAATAGATAGGACCATTTGGTCGCATCGAATACAGAGTATTGCCATAGCGGCATGGATATTTGGTTTTGGTGTCGATTTGGCTGGTTAGCCGGGCTTCACGTACAATCTGTTATGCTTCGGGTTATCGTAATAGATTTTTCATAGCAAGTAATGATTCGGTGCAAAAATGATTTTCTTCATCTTTCAAGGTTTCAATTCATATTGTACCCAAACAAACATTTTTAAATTGCTGCTTGAGTAGCTCCTAATAATTTTGCAAGTCATTGTTGAGTTTGACAACATTATTCATGAATTGAATGAATTGGTCTTCAAACTTTTTTGGCTGACCTATGCGATCTTTGTCTTCCGTGTCAAGATTACCACTTCTGAACCAAACGAACTATCTCTCGCACTTTGAAACCGATGGAACACATTCACCATATGCTTCGGTGAGCAATCGGTGTGCTTCAGAGGCATTTGTTTTCAAGTTAAAAATGTAAGCCAAAACTTTCGACATTTTCGAAACAAAAAAAACTTTGTTGTTTACAGAATAATGTTCAATATAAGAATAAATGAAAAATATATACCCTTCGAAATGACATATAAGTTATTAAAAACAAAACCCGCGTTCAAAAAATTCATCACTTCATTTTTAGGTCATAAACCCAATAGTTTTGTCAATAAAAAGCTTTTTTTTTGTGAACTTTCGGTTATAAAGAAAGCTTTCGTTTATGAAAAAATCATTGCATAGATTACATCCGTTTTACGTAGCTTTTTTTAATTTTAGTTAGTTCGTTTAGCGTCGTTATAATTTCGGTTAGAGTCATAATACGTTAAACTAAAATCTGTCAGATTTGGTGTTTGATTACATAGGGGATTTCCCATAGGGGCTTTCTTTTATCAAAAAAAGATCTCTATTATCAAAAAAGCTTTATTTAATGAAAACGATTTATTTTATAAAAAATTATGGGTTCGAAAAAGCTTTATTTAATAAAAACTATTTATTTTATGGAAACTTCTGACTTTTAGTAAAACATTTTCTTAATGCTTTTCTTTCTGAAAAAGCTTGCTTTTATTATATATTATTTTTTCATATTTTTTTATATTTGTGAAACACCAAAAAAGCTTTATATTATAAAAATGCTCTATTTTATGAATAAATCAGGGCTTCGTATTAACAAGGATCCTTTTTTTTAAATAGCATTAATGTTGTGATCAACTTTTCTTCTTAAAGAAGCTTTATCTAAAAAATAAGTTTATTTCATGAAAAAGTAATGAGAAGAAAACATTCTAGCAATAAGAAACACTCTTGTTTAATAAGCTTTTATTGTTTTATTTAAAGGACCTTAGAAAAAATAATTTTAACAAAACAACTTTATTTTTTGTTTTAAACTTATCAAAGTTTTTTGCACAAACAAATTGAGCTAATATCTCGGCCAATCTATTCTAAGAGAAAAAGTTGATATATCAAAAAACGTCGGAAAATCAACGTATAACACTTCATCAGGCGCTGATCCAACCATTTTGGGCGAGGGGTGTAAATAAATAAAAAAAAAATATTTGACATTTTTATTTTTTTATATTAAAACTTTTCGGTTTTGTGGAATTTAATTTGCCTGCCCTAAATCAAATTGCATGTCTATAAGGA
The DNA here is from genome assembly GCF_958450345.1 of Calliphora vicina. Taxonomy (NCBI): domain Eukaryota; kingdom Metazoa; phylum Arthropoda; class Insecta; order Diptera; family Calliphoridae; genus Calliphora; species Calliphora vicina. Next base: position 113,046,913 of record NC_088781.1, on the reverse strand, counting down.
TCTAGAAATTACTTCATATGTTTTCTCACTCCATGGTGTATAGTATAGAATGTAGTATTTCTCTAAATCATCTGTTTAATTTTTCGATTTTGTTATTCAGTGACGTATTGTAAATTAAAGCAGCTTTGTTTACTGCTCTAGTGTGAAAGCGCCTGAAACATATTTTATTTAAGTCTCAATCAAATGCCTAGTAACTTGAGTAATTATACAATGTTTTTAAGTATCAATCAATTATTATATGGTGGTTATTAATTAAAAAAAACACTTTTCTAATATTTATATAACATATACAATTTATATACTGTCTTAAACATTAAAACAAACAGCCGACAGATTGATTGATTGTTATTTGCCATTGACATTTGACATTTCAGTGACAATTATTAAAAACAAAAACAATGCAAAAACAATAGCAGAAAACAAAACTAGTGTAAATACAAGCAAGTTTTAAAGGTGATTTGTATTGATTTTATACAGAAAATATGTAATTTAATTAAATTAACAGTAATTAGTTTGATTTTATGATACATGAAACAAAATAATATTAAAAAGGTTTCACAGTAAAGGCAACAAACATTTAATTTAAGACTTTATCAACAATTTAAAATAAAAAAAAATAGTGCTCCAATTTCCCTAAGCTTGTTTTCTTACAAACTTGGGTTTTTTAAGATACTTTTTCTTCTAAATTGCTGGAAAATATTTATGTTTAGTTTTCCCTAATTTTTTATTCGCTTTCCTATAAAATTTTCTTTCGCAGGCCTACAAAACATACATATGTACATTAACATACAACTTACATTTTCCTTCGAAAATTATTGTTTTTCTTTTTTTCTTAAATCGAGCAAAATTGTTTTCATTATTATTTTCCTTATACCAAGCTCCCACTCATAAATGCAGTGCACTCTAGCACTATGTATAGTAATTTCAACTTAATTTTCTGAAAACATAAGGCTGTAACGTAAATTATGCAAATTCCTTTTTGATTGTTCAAGTATTTTCATGCAAATAATGCATGGAAATCTCTTATTTGACTGCCATCATCACCAACGCCACCATCATATGAAAGTCTAATGTTTAGGTATAGTTTTTATGAGAGCAACAAAAAAACATGATAATAAAAAAATATGCATATTTATGAATTTAGAGTAGATGTAATTTAATAAAATTACTACAAAAGATAAAAACTATTTTAACATCTACGGCTATGGATTTGTTGAAAGCCAACCAACGCCTTTATTTTTTTGAACTAAATATTGGAGTGAAAAGAAAAAGTGAAGTTAATGGCGGGAAAATTGATGCTACAGTAGAGGTCGTAAGTAAAGTGACAGTAGAAGATTTAGCTTTAAAATATCAGCATAATTCTGATGTTTTGTTCTTGCAATTTAGTAAGCAGAGTTTTAGTCTTGCTAATTTCTTAGTTAATCACAATCTCATATACATTCTACCGTAGCTAAATATTATCTACATTAGCAAGGTTTGACAGTACAGTTAACATGCAGCATAGTCCATGATGTTGGTCAATCAGAAAGCACATTAGTCAATTTTAATAATTTTGGAAGCCTTCTCTATTGAACTGTTCCATAGACATTGAGGGTTTTTTGGAAACAGGTGGATTACAATGTTTGAACAAGTTTTTTTCACAAAAAGGATATGACTGTAGGCACATCTAACTTCTATTTCTATATTCATTGTTCTTTAAGCTGATTATTCTGTGCGAGGGATTCTATACAAAAAACTGGTTGTTCTCCAGTAGGGGCGATAGTGTATATCACAATTCAGATATTATAGAATCAGGCACTAGTAAAAATGTATTATATAACTTATTTCCCAACCAAAATTTGTCCAAAAAAGGCCGACTTGCCTTAACTGGAAACCATGCGGAGATAGAATAATTCTTGCGAATTTCCCTACAAAAGCAAGAAACCTTACAAGCGTGCAGTGCTGTGCACCTACAGAGACATCTGATACTACTGAAAAGGACAACTTTTACAGTCATCTGAACCAAGTTCTATCCATAATATCACGAGGCAATATAGTGCTACGAACGGGCAATGTATATGCGCAACTGGAAAAAAAAATGACGGAGAATGGGCGGCTGTTTGTCGAAATGTGCAGCAATGCCAACCTTGTGGTCGGAAGTACTATATTCCCCCACAGAGCAGAGCACAAGGTTACTTGGATATCTTCAGATGTCACGACGGCGAAACAGATCGACCATCAGCAAAACTTGGCACAGAATCCTTCACGATGTACGAGCTAAATGAGAGGCGGACTACTTTTCCAATCACCACCTTTTAATAGGATCCGTCTTAATGTCGCTGCAATCCGAAAACCCCAAAAGCATCTCGAAAGACTAGAAACCAATCGCTCGCGAATTGCTCGATCAAGAGAAAGAATTAATTTAAAGTTGGCGGCATTTCATTACAATAAGGATGATGACTACAGTAATCACAAGGATGTACTGATTGAATGAACATACTTTTTCCAAGCTCTTCTTTTAATTGCTCCCGTTAACAAGCTCAATTAGCAAATTCAATTGAAACTGACTGGCGAAACAATGAAATACAAATCGATGAACACAGTAATGATCGAAGAATAAGTCCTACTGAATTTTTTGTCCTACTGAATTTTTGAATTCATTGGAACCAGCCGTAATGCCTCCAGATGTATTAACATTGAAGGTTGGATCACCGAAATGCTTCTCCGCAACTTAAATTGAGGAAACAATCATCGGTGCCAGATATAAAGGTGAAGACGTACTGATTCCATGAGTACCAATGATTTCCATCGACTTCGAACATTTGAATTCAATCGGCTCTAGTTCCCGTTTCGTCTTTCCTTTGAACCCGAAACATCTGTGAAGAAATACGATATAAGGAAATTCAGTCCTTTGAACCCGAAACATCAGTGAAGAAATACGATATATAATCCTGCTAGGAAGCATAACTACATCACAGAGCATAAGGAAAGCTTAACATCGAATGCCAAGCATCCAAGCTCATTTTGAGGACGCTACCAGAAAGCACATTGGTTGCAGAACACCACGGAAAAAGTAGTAAATAATCTGATGACACTTACCATCTGAAACAATCAAGAACTGATGCTAAATTTAAACATAATGCAGCCAGAACTCAATCGAAGAAATTTGCGCTGAGGGAAGACTACAGCCGACAAGACAAACAACCAAAGCGAAGTGATAGAAGCTACAAAAGACGCTTTTACACAAAACTCGAATGTGATGCCCAAAAAGCTGCAGAAGAGCACAAACCTAGAGATCTTTATGCTATCACATCTTTATGTTAAAGAACAATATCCCGGTCGGAACATCTTGAAATATGGAGACAACGCCATTCTTGCACTAGCCATTACGTTAGACAAGATATTCCAATTGATGTTCTTGAATTTAAGGAAATAGTTAGCGGTACCTCAGCCTTAAAAGCAAATAAGGCCCCTGGAGTCAGACGCGGATCCAGAGCTAAATGTTTTCATATAAAAAAGTAAAAAAAAAAAAAATTTGAACAAATTTTAATTTTTTCCCCCACCAAATGGTTGGCCTGAATCTGCGTCTGCCTGAAGCAAATAACATTACACCTGAAATGCTCAAAGCGGACATATAGCGTCTTTTCTACAACCACTGATCCAAACCTTCTGGTCTACTAACGAATTGGATCCCCAGCTCAAAGAAGGTAAACATTCCCATAAAAGGAGACCTTACGGAAAGTCAGATAGCATTACACCTGAAATGCTCAAAGCGAACAGCCAAACATCATCGTCCTTCCTACAACCACTGACCCAAATCTTCTGGTCTACTAACCCAACTCAAAGAAGGTATTGTCGTAAACATTCCCATAAAAGGAGACCTTACGGAATGTCAAAATTAGAGAGGTATAACTATTCTCACCGCAGTAAATAAGATAATAGCGCACATATAACGGAATATCCCAAGCTATTTTGCCTGAATTTCAATATGAGCATGTCGTCCACAGAATATTTACAATGATCACATCAATACCTTGCGGATGATTGTTGGAACAGTCAAACGATTGGCAGTCAGCTTTGTATATGGTCTTTATCGACTTCGAAATAGCTTTCGATACCTGAAGACACGATGCGATATGGAGCGAAAGATATTGAATTGTTTGAACGATCCTTAATAATTAATATTCTTTGGGAATTGTAGAACTCTTATAGAATAAAATATCTATGATGGAGAGCTAGAACTGTAATTTAGTATTGGCTCTCAATTTCCAATACTAAACCACAATTTTTAGTAAAAGCTTCGAAACTTGACCAAATTAACCCAAATGCTTCCAAATAAACTCCATTTGAATATCTTAATAAAATCATAAAAATTGAGCCCAATTTGCAACGAAAAAAACTAAGCCACCCAAGTATTTAGCATAATTCATAATAACCGCATATAAATATCCGGCTTCATAACTTCAATTACGACTATTTATGAGTATGCAAATGCAAATTATCTGAATGCTTCAAGCCTTAAGTAATCGTTTATGTATTAAAAACTAAAATTATGATTTCCTTTTTATTAACCACAATGCTTTCTACCACATAAATATCAACTACATATTAGCATGTATGCAGCAGATAGTGTAATGTATGTTAAAATTATTATCTCAAAAAAGAATAAGGCCAGCAGACAAGAGTGAAGTGAATGCAACGTGCTGCAAGTCAACAAAACAGCAACCAAGTTTTAGTGTTAATCTTTTTAAAATACAAAAACTTTATGACTCAAAGTGTCATTTATATGCTAAATATTTTTTTTGTATAGTTTATAAAGAATTTAAAATAAATTTTATGAAAATTTATAAAAAAAACACTTTTAGTGCATTTAAGAAGATTTAAATGCATTTGCATATGTTTACAAACATATTTCGTTTTTTTTTAATTTTGGCCTATAAACTACAGCTGTTATTGTCATTATTTTAATGACAAAAACTTTTTGCTAAAGTGCTCTTCGTCGTTGTTGATTTAATGAATAATGCAGACAAATTTGCTTAAAACTGACCCAGTTTATGTGCGGATTTTGGGTTGTAAATTTGTGTGGTGTTTCTTATGCAAACACCATAAATTATAAATTTATTTTTACATACTTAAAAACTTTTCTTCGTTTTTTTTTATTTTTTTTTTTTTTGTAAAATAATCATAATTATTTTTATTAATTTTTAATTTTCCATTTTTAATGCAATTTTATGGTTTTATTTTTTATATCGTTTCAGAGATGGCAAAGAAGATGGTTCGTTTTATATGATGATGGTGAACTCACATATTCAGTCGATGAGCATGTAAGTTTCTTTTTATTATATTATAGATGAATAATAATATAGGCAGCCATAAATTTTTGTATTTTTATTATAAAGCAGTGGTTGTTAATGTTTAAAAAAAGTACTAAAATTGCTCTATAAATGTAAGTGTGGTAAGCTGCAGAAATTTTGTAAAGTTTAAGAACTTCTGCCTTGAGTTTTAGAAAATAAATTGATACTTTTACGCCATTTGTGATTCCATTTATTCGTAAATTTTATTATATTATAAGTCTAGACATATTAAATTGTGATAGTTGAGATCAATTTATTTGAGGAAAATAAGAAAAAATTAAATTAATGTCGGAGATATTGTAAATATTATATAGCAATACTATTGTGTGGTTATTTTTGGGCAAATCTTAAATAGCGTATGACAAATGAGTCCTGAGCGATTCTTAACATAATTTGCTTATATTTAATTAAATACTTATTTCACTTTCTTTACAATCTTTTTTTCAATGGAAAATTTCATATTTGTCGTCTCCGTTGATTTTTAGCATTCAACTCTAACTTTAATTATACATTTAGTTAAATGTCAGCATGAAAAAATTGAAATGCTGTAAATGGTATCGACATGTTTATCTGTAAGTAGTTAGTATTGACAACCTGCTAAAATCTATAAGAAAGTCAGGCCATATAAATGTGATCAAATATCAACATGACAAAACACTAGCATTTCTAAGCAAAATAAATTTCATTAACTCCAATTTTATGCTAACAATCAAAATCAATCGTTTTTGAGCGACTAACTTTCGTTCACTCTGCTTTTCGTTTGACATCAAACCAATAATTTCTTTTGTTTCAAATATCTGCGTATCTAATTACGCATTATTCGTTGTATTGCCAACATGATTCACTTGAAAATATTTTCCTCTCTTTGATTACGACTTCGATCGTCCCAGAACAAAAAAAAATTTCGATATCAAACGAATGCTTTTATTTGCTTTCTAAGCTCAATAAATTTCATTTGGATTTCAGTACCTCTAGTTCTAAGCGAACAATAACTATTTTCGACTCTTCGAACGCAGATAAACTAAAACACTAACAAGTAAGAGAGCTATATATATACCCTTCAGCAAATTATACTTTAAAATAAAGTTTTTTAAATATTTTTAGGTAAACAAAATTTAATTTTTTTTAAATTTTTTTTCTTTTTAATTGTTTTTTAATTTTTTTTAAAAATTTTTTTTTTTGGAAAAAAAATATATGACAAAAAAAATTTTTTGATGAAAAAAAAATTCGGGTTAAAAAATATTTTTCCCGATTTTGACCCATTGTAGGTCTTAATATAGCCTTATCTACATCGTTGCAATGGACTTTGAAATATCTATCATTAGATATCCATATCTCCGGTTGTCCCGGTTTTTTGCTCATATCTCCGTTATTTATGGACCGATTTTGCTGATTTTAAATAGCAAACTTCTCAAAAGCATGTCAGACAGACAGACAGACATGGCTTAATCGACTCCGCTATCTATAAGGATCCAGAATATATATCCTTTATAGGGTCGGAAATGAAAAATGTAGAAATTACAAACGGAATGACAAACTTATATAAACCCTTCTCACGATGGTGAAGGGTATAAAAACATAGGGGTATCCAATTTCAATCGAAGACGAGTGACTGACTTACATTCGAGATCGAGGATAATAGCACATGATCTAAGGCGTTTATGGCTCGGATTGTCTGAAAAGTGATTATTACACATTTTTCTATGTTTTGCCAACAGGATTTCCTTCAAAGCTTTTATTACTATTTGATTCCATCATTAAGTATCGGCGAAATCTTGAGTGTGTCAGTAATAGATCCAAAACTGGAATATGGAACAATTTTACCCATATTTGGATTCGCTTAAGAACTCCTTCAGGAGCGTTAAGAATATATTTGTGCATTTGTTTTGTGCAATATTTTGTGGCTACGGGCATAATCTTTCTTGTCCTAATAAGTCGATTTTCAGAATTCGTAATAGTACCGCATAGTACCGGGCCCTTAATATCAAGAGAAATAGATTCCTAGGCAATTATATAATAACTAACGATGGTGAGTTAGTTTCTAGAGTTAAGTATAGATTCAATGACCCACTGTGATATAAAGGATCTTTCATTAGGCGCTTCCTACCTTTAAATTTAAATAAAACAAAGTGTTACATTGAAATTGTTTATTCGTTTGAAAGGTTAATCGATGTCACTATGGAATATAACGTAGTGCATATATCTGCCGAGGCTTCGCTGATGGCTCATATCCGAAATTTCCAATTTTCCATTACTTTGGCGCATAAATCTAACTGAATTTCACCGATTTACGAGCCAGATATGTTTGCATTGAGAGCCACTGTAGTTTGTGGCTTATTCGCATAGACCTATGAATTAAGAAAATTCCGCAAGTGAAGCTTCAGCAATATAGGCTCTATCAACTGTCAAAGTTCGGCAGTTCCTATTGTAAGACTCTTTATATATAACAGCTACAGCTTGGACTAAGTACCTTCCTAAATCTGACTGGGTAGTTTGGTTTCACCCGATGTCCTTTAGACTATACTTGACAGTTTGCGTGTAACTAACTACCACGTTAACCAACCAACCATCGATTGTTGCAAAACTGGAATAAACCACGGTTTTAGTAAGGTTCCCATGGTAGATCTGGTTCAGTACTATGAATATCTGAATGATTTCGAAACTGCTTCATACCTCAGATTACTGGATTATCCTTTCCTGTCATTGATATCTCAAGTTTCGTCCATTATTTTTTAACTTATGGAGTTGAGATCTCAACAGTAGTTCACCCTTTTGATTAGTCTTAGTTTGTTCTAGTGAGAACATTTGAGAAGTCGATACAAGATTGGGAAATTCGTCATAGTACATGATAGATTGCGCAAAAGTGGAACAATTAAATTTTTAGTCCTGTTAGCTTGATCTTTCTGGTTCAGTATTAAGAATAGATTAATCCTCTCTTGACGATAAGAAATTTAGCTCACCTACATTCCACGACATTAATAACTCTTAGAGGTACTACTATACCCTGGTTTTCATCTATCATTCGCCAATGATATGTCCTTTTTTAGGTCTACTTTTACACTTCAGAAGTCGATAGTGGTTATTGAGTATCGCAGAATTCGCCCTAGTACATGATAGATTGGTGCATAGCTAGAACAAGTCTTATTTGTCATCATCTAAACCAGTATTAAGAAAAAGTTATTAATTCCGAAAAGGTATTATCATATCTTCTCATGATGTTAAGAAAGCTAGATCTCATGCATCTAACGATATAAGAGAGTTCTTCCATTCCATCAGCTCTCACTCAGCATTATTTGTTTGATTATTTGTTCTTAGACCATGACCGATTTGAAAGCAAACAGGAGTCTCATTAATATTCATAGACATTCGATTAATGATTAATCTGTTAACTATGACATAGGACAATCTTATTTAATAATTGATGTTTGAAAATATAATATAAATTTCCAGATTCATACCACGTTGCTACAAAATAAAAGTAAGAATTATCTTAGATTTAAATATCGTATCAACTACAGCATCTTTCCCTGGCAATAATACAATTTGAATTTTTTGATGCGCTCTGCATGATATGGGCTCAATCTCCGGCAGACATTAGACTATGCAAGAGAATCCACATGACGATCAAGTTTCATATATCCGCCCTTAATATAAGGACATACGTTTAGAATTTGGTCTTTCACTATCAACATGGTTAATGTTATGCTGGTTAGTTGATTAGTTGTCAAAAAATATTGATATTCATCATGTAAGTCGTAGTCGTTTTACGACAACGACAGTTTCGTACTAGATTAATGAAATTATTCAACCTGTTTCATTAATCTAGTACGAAACTGTCGTTGTCGTAAAGCGACTACGCCTTACATGATAAGGCTGATTGTATTGCTGATTCATTGAGTTCAAAACGCAGGGCTATATAGCAGACGATCCTCAGATGTTTCGGGTGTTTTCAAAGCCCTAGGTATTCCCTAGGGCTTTTATTATTTTTAATATTTCGGTAAAACTAAAGGAATAATATTCCGAATTTATCGTTAGACGGCTGTTGTAGACAGAGTCTAGTTTTTCTAAAGAAGCCGACAAAATTTTGTTTTTCATTGCTTTATTCATTGTTCTTTTAGAAAGGCCAGCAGAGATCAGTGCTATTTAATAAATGATAGATTCATGGTGACTTCCCAGAAATTTCTTGATAGAATTTTATCAACATTTGTTTTGACCGATCATCAAATATCAATCCCATCATCGACATCAACATCATCGATGTTAATTGACGCAATATTTTACGATCGTTATTGAATCTGTCCTGAAGCTATCAACGATCATGGTTAGACCTCGAGTGGCGATGTTGAGTCAGTTATCATGTACTTACGCCGACATTGCGATATCTCAAAATATGAGTAATAAACATAAATCTAACCAAAAAGTTACGACCAAATTAACAGTAATTAAAACCACTGCTAAATCACCTTTCAGCCTATTCGAATTTCATTTCATTTATACCTCAAGCTCTCAATTAAAACACCTTAAACAGCAACTAACTTTAACTAACTTTAACTAAACCTGTAACGATCAATTTATAATGTCATTCAAAACGTTAAAACTACAAACGAGTATTTGTAAAAATAATTCAAGCCAATAAATACAATTCCCTCTTAACACTTAAACACGTACCAAAAACTAAAATATATAACTACATGCAACAACAGATCACTACTGTGAAACTTGTTAAAAAATAAAAAACTTGAGAAAAAAATATTGGCAAGGTGTATTTTAAAATGACCAAAAATTGGTACAAAAAGGAGGTAAATAACTGCTTATTAATTTAATCTTTAAATCGCTAAAAATCGCAGCGTGAGAAACACAGAAAAATGTGTTTTTTAAAATAAGTAGACAAATGCAATACGAAATATGTATGTACATAAATAAATAAGTTTTAAAAGTAAAAGAAAAATGTGGTTGAAAAATGAAAATAGCTGCTGATAAAATTGGGCGTAAGAAAACATGAATGAATGTCGTCGTGTCGGCAACATGTGGCAATACTTAAAATGTGACCCAAATTGATATGGCTGAAATGAAGTTAATTAAAATGTCAAAATAAATTTGAGTTTAAATGGGTTGAGAAATTACTTAAAGTGGTGCGAAGAAGTGAAATAGCATTTATTTGTTAATAGTTACTATTTAATACATTTAAGTGATATTTTAAAAATGTACAATATTCGAATGTTCCAACCAGAGAAAAATACACATAGATCGGAAACTCTCCGGTCAAAGACCTATCTCAGTTGTCAAAGAACTGAGTACATGGCATTGCCCATAAATACATATAGATCCTGCCAAAAACCTAACTCAGTTGTCGAAAACCCAAGTGGTGATAATGCAATTGTAAAAAAAACTATGTGAATACAAAAACAACTCTCACAGAAGTGATTATTTAGAGCATTGCAATGCTATAAATAAAATAAAAAAAAATAAAATAAATAAAATAAAATAAAATACTATAGTTCATAGTATCACTTTTTTCGTGCGAAATTCAAATTTCGAAGCTGTTATTATTCATTTTTTGCTGTCAACCTGTTACTAAAACTCCAATGCAATCAAATTCGCAATTGGTTTTTGTAAAATACAAAATACTGCCTGACAGCACGCCTTCAAAGTCAAAGTTTCGATACATTTTTAAAAATTTTTGAATAGTATCAATATTATATTGTAACTTTTAACCGTTAATTGTGGAAAGTGTGTGAATAATTTAAATAACGTTTAAAATGGAAAACAACGAGACGTCTAAGTACTTAATTTATCTCTCCTAATTATTTGGAAACTATTTCCCCTTATATTAAAAATTACAATTTTTAAACATAACCTTAAAGTAATTTCTTTTGATTACAAAACTTCAACTTTATAGAAGCTTTTAAAAAAATGTTAATGTTTGTTAAACTTGAAATAAAAGGAAATAAATATATTGAAATGCTGTGAATTTACTTCACTTTATCTCATACTGCGCATTTTTGCGCTTTTTGAGTAATTTAATTTTTTCTAGGTTACTGTGCTATAAAAAAAATGAACTTTTTGAAATTTGGCTAAAAGAACGCCCAAACCACACAAAGTATTAAGCTATTATTAAATATATTGTGAAGAAAATTAGTGCTCCTTTTATTCCTAAGGGCTGTAAGAAATTATTGGATGAAAAAGTCCGCCATTTTGTCTACAATTACTTAAAAGTAAAATGTCAAAAATGCAGAAGAAAGGAAGATTATTTTCTAAAAGAAAATACTATATGGCTTAATGGTGATATATGCTTTCAGATTTGTATCTTTGGTTACCAATGACATCCACCCCTGCTGAGCCCATGCATTAAAAATTTAAACTTGTCAACACTTCTTCTTTGCGCATGTCAAATTTTATTCAAATCTAACTAAGGACTAAGGATTTAGAAATTACAGATTTATTTCCCTCTTTTTTTTCTATACCACTGTGCGAAGTTTTATCTGATACTTCAATTAATATTTTGAATCAAATGTGTTTACAAAATGAATTACTGATTCAACTAATTTGACTGAAAACTAATATGAAATAATTTTTTTCTAATCAAAAGCAATGAATTTACTTTCTTTTTCTCCTGATGGGTTAATGGTCGACAAAGGGTTAATTTTTTCTTAAATTTGTTGAAAATATAAGTATTTCTACCTATGGTCCAATTTTGGTATCAAACAGTAGAATACTTTAATAGTTATTAATTTCGCACGGAAAAAGTGATACTTTGAACTATAGTGCATTGGTAGGCAAAAAGAGGCATTTAATTTGTGTGCTCTTTTGGGTAAAAAATAAAATATCCACAACAACATCAAGAAACTGAATGAAATGTGTGTATTTTTACGCTCTATTACGCCCTTTTGTTCACATTCGGGTTGTTTGACGAAAATCATCGTAACCTGAACAATATGAACGCCTACCATGATTTAGAGCATTTTTTCTGTTTAACCCTCTAACCGGCCAATTTTATTTCGAGGTAAAATAATATACCTGGTTATTGTTTGAAAAAAAAAGAAATACGTTGGAATAAAAACAAACAAAAGACAAGTGCACGTTCTTGTTTATCACAATAAGAAAAGTGTTTGTCTCTTTACTCATATTTACCGTTATAACGGGAAAAATAACCAAATAAAGCAGCATTACATACATTTAACATACCCGCCTAAAGACAGCCTTGCCGGTTAAAGGGTTAAGCTTTTTTCTGGTTTCCACTCTATGTGTATTTCTCTATGGTTTCAACCTATATGACTCGTATTAATCAAATTACACTAAACTATGAGAGAATTTCTGTTATATTAAGCAGATTTTGAATGTTTATAAATAAATTGTTTCCTTTTTGTTAATTTTAAGAAGCTTCGCTATCATTCGTATAGTGTAAATTTGTATAGTCGTTCGCCTTCGGCCCGTGGTGGCTATGAGTGATGACCTTTGCTGTAGACCCTTTGCATGACTTTAAATTCCTGCAAGTTTTTTTTCTACAAAACTTTTTTTTTAACTTTTATACTTTTACTTAAACAAAACTATCTATAGTTAGTTATTTCAAATTAGATTTTAATTAAGCTTAACCAAATATTTTGTCATTTTCACCAATTGTCTGAAAACCTTAAATTTCCAAACTTTAGGCAAAGCCAAACTTAATTTGTTTTAAAAGAAAATACATGTCAATTTCACAAATAAGTATCATAGCTAATTTGGCTAAATCACTTTGCAACAAGTGTAAAGAAAATGTTTGGCAATGTATCACCAACAGAAAGAATGTCAAAATAGAAATGTCCATACAATCAAAATAAATCATAAATTGTTTAAATTTTACTACATAACTACTTCAAACAGTTGCTGTTTGAAAAATGTCCCTTCCCAACTTATTTTTTTTTTTTATCTACTTTTTGTTATGTGTTGCAAATCAAAAATTTGTGTTTTATGTGACATTTAAATGATTTTTTTTAACGAATTTATCTAGAAACCGACAAATTGCTAATAAAAAAAATCATACAGCTCATCCCTCTATCCTCTCTAATGAAAAAAATTATCTTGTTATCGCTAATTTGAATCATGTTTTCCCATAAATACTCGTATTTGTCTTTCTTTTCCTTATTGGCCACAATTCATTAAATGAATAAAAATGTGGAGAGTTAGAGAGAAAAAAAGCCAACCTAAAACACCACATGAGCTATAAAACAAGACAAGATCGTAAGAAAAAAACATAAATAATATTGTCAATATTAAAAGAAAAAAATTAAATCGTAAAAAAGGAGTAACAAATGAATTGCATGATAAGAATTTATTTGAAAATCATAGAAAGTAATAAGAATTAAATTGAAATCAAAATGAAAAGGGTTGAGACAGACTTTAAAATGCCTTATTTTTAGCATTATTCATCAAATAAGCAACTTTTTGCTCTTAAAATCTTAAGCATTTGATCAGATATTTTCATTAGTTCAGGTGTTTTGATTACGTTCAGATAATATATTCAGTAATCAGCTGATTCAAATGTGGTAGTTTTCAATCTGATTTTAAATAACTTGGCAACCTTGTGAAGCTATTAGATTCACCACAACAGGTCCAGGCTTCTTATGGAGCCATAGATAAAAAATATCGAAGGGGACCATTAGGATCCATCCAAAACAAATCCCACTGTGATACCCAAGAAGTAAACAGCAGGATAGTTGAACCAACCAGATTATCTGATGAAGGAATGGGTTTATCTCAGATTTATCCTTGATAACTCATCAAAACAGGAGTCTACACTACTCTAATATAGGCAATCACAAAGTACGTGCTCATCGTCTCATCGTGTATCTTGAAAAATTGTCACTATTTTGACTCTGCCGAAAGTAAATAGTTCCAGAAGTACTCCGACATCGGTATCTTGGAGCGATGACAGCTTCTGAGATTTACCCATAGAAGGAGTTATAAATCGTTCAGGCTGTCTGAGCCAAGATAAATCTCCCCATTTCCAAGTGAATTTCGATGCAAGCGAAGAATAAGTCCGCTTTTTAGCATAACCTCGGGAGAAGCCAAAGAAAGGTTCCTATTAAATGAAAACTTGCGAGGTTCCTCTAATTTTCGCCAACATGTCCCCATTATATTCAACTCAGGAATGGACTTATCTCAGATTCATCCTTGACAACTCATCAAAACACGAGAGTTATTGACCATCACAGTCGTGAAGATCCACTTCTGTACACGGCTCAAATATAGGACAATCACAAAGTACGTGTTCAATGGCCTGATCGGTTATCTTGCAAAATCTTCACTGTTTTGACACTGTCGAAAGCAAATTGAACACAACGTCCTGCATCGCTATTTTGAATCGATGACAGCTTCTGGAATTTAACCACAGACAGAGTTATAAATCGTTCCGGCTGTCTAAGCCAAGATAAATCTCCCCATTTGCGAGCGAATTTCAATGCAACCGCAGAATAAATCCTCTTTCCAGCATAAACTCAGGAGATGCCAAAGAAAGGTTCTCGTCCAATGAAAACTTGCGGGGTTCTTGTAATTGACGCCAGAGCTATCTGAACCAATTATGTTGACAGACCGAGTTTGTTAAGTGATGTAAAGTAGTGCTTGAGGCAAAATTAGTAGGCCCTAACTGCACAGACATAAAAAGTTGGAACTTCCTCTTCAAACACAGAGAAACCAAAAATCAAATTGCCTTCATTCGTTGAACATTTCTGTTTGATGAACACAAACATTTGTTAGTAATTAGAAGTTGCTACTTCTTATATTACATTTTCGATGATAAAGTAATGACTATTTCTGAGTTAGATTAATCAAGGGTCTTTCATTAATCGCAAAGTAGGTGTGAGACATTTTTTATCAGTTTGAAAGTTTATATGGAATATAACATCGTGTCGGCAATCGCTGAATGTCGCGCATCCGGACCGAACACTTTTCCATGACTCTGGCCCTTACATCAGGCTGAATTTGATCGATGAAATGGGTTATGTTGGATTTGAGGTACGATGTGGTGTGTAACTTACTGACATAGATCTGCGACTTATGAACACCCCTACAAGAAAAAGTCTAACGGAGTCAAATCGCTCGATCTCGGTGGCTAGTACACATCACCTACACGTACGATGGCCATGCCCCCAAATCCCTCGTGCAGAATGTCCAATATGTGGACATAGCGCCGTCTTGTTGAAACAACATTTTGTTGGTGTCCATATCATCTTATTCAGATCAAAAGAAGTTGTAATAATCGACCTATATCGCCAACGTCGTTCTCAAAAATATGCAGACCGCTCAAAATCCACACCTAACATTGACTTTTTCGGGATGCATTGCACGCCCTTGAATCTCGTGTGGATGTTATCATCCCAAATTCGACAATTTTGTTTGTTGAAGTGCACTGCCATGTTCGGAAGTGCCTATTGAAAGACACTTTATATAGATTTGATGGCTAAGCGTTTGATATGGTTAACTTATTAATTGGGTTTTATTATTTTCTCCTGTATGAATCCACTCCAGGAAGTATTTATATCAATTTTAAGTACTATATTTTAAAAATCTAAATAATGATTACAAAACTGACCATAAATTCTAACTAATGTCTCTAAACCATCCTAAATAAAGTAGGTACTATCTAGCTGTAGTGAAATTAATTTTCAAGACAACATTAAACAATCATGTTCTTGTACCTGCCCATCTTTCTTTCTTACTTTTCACCTTCATGGAGGGGGACATTTTGGGCTAATAAATGAAAGTGGACTTTTGTTTCCAGTTTCAAATTATGATTTTTATTCCTTAAAGATTAAGCTTAGAACAGGTTTCTTTTGTAAATTAAAAACAAAAAACTCAAAGAATCAACCAACGATAAAAGTAGAAAAATAATGTTAAATCAAGATTTGTTTTAGATTTTTTTTTTTAATTTTTTATTCTTTAGCTGTAGTTAGAAAAGCAAGAATATGGTCAAAATATAAATTATGATAAAGTAATAGGTGTTGTAAAGGCCTAGGTAAAGTAACTATACTATATAGCTTACAATGATGATATGACCATGAAATAATTCGTGTGAACAGCAGGTTTTTTCTTATACAGCTTGTTAGGAATATTTCAACGTTTGTTTGTGGTTCCTTTCCTGGTTGGGGTGAGACAGGGAGAAAGAGAAAAATACTTGTATATAACTACGAGAACATTTCCTTAAGATCGTAGTCATGATTTAAAGACAATGAGGAAACATAAACTATTGGTACGTGCTCCCTTCTGTGAAAGTAACACTTATTATGGGATTTTTCCTTTAGTTTTTTTGGTCATGCATACTTGTTCAAGTAAATATGTACTGCTTTTGGTGGCAGGTATGACAGTGAAACGATTAGACAAAATCATAAACATTAAATCACAGCATAGCCACAGCAGCATTGAGCGAAAATAGTAGGAAATTGAATACTAATTGGCACCCTACTGTAACTGTCATAACTTGTTTGAATATAAGAAAATAAGCTGCTAAAATTTAAGGTTTTGGGTTCGTAATACACTGGAATGTCAAATGATAAAAATAATTAGGATTTGACTAAAGTGAAACTAAATTCAAACAAATTTTACAGAATCTAAATAAATTGAATGTTAAATGTGGCTTAAGCCAGCCTAATAGTTGATTGTCAACAACATTTTCTATAAAAATGAGGTTATGCAAAATAATTTCTCTAAAAAAAATCTTTTACACAAAACTTTCTGTAGAAAATCATGTTACACACAAAACTTTCAATAGAAAATCATGTTACACACAAAACTTTCAATAGAAAATCATGTTAGACACAAAACGTTCAATAGAAAATCATGTTAGACACAAAACTTTAAATAGAAAATCATGTTAGACACAAAACTTTAAATAGAAAATCATGTTAGACACAAAACTTTCTGTAGAAAATCTTGTTAGACACAAAACTTTCTGTAGAAAATCATGTTAGACACAAAACTTTCTGTAGAAAATCATGTTAGACACAAAACTTTCTGTAGAAAATCATGTTAGACACAAAACTTTCTGTAGAAAATCATGTTAGACACAAAACTTTCTGTAGAAAATCATGTTAGACACAAAACTTTCTGTAGAAAATCATGTTAGACACAAAACTTTCTGTAGAAAATCATGTTAGACACAAAACTTTCTGTAGAAAATCATGTTAGACACAAAACTTTCTGTAGAAAATCATGTTAGACACAAAATTTTCTATAGAAAATCATGTTAGACACAAAATTTTCTATAGAAAATCATGTTAGACACAAAATTTTCTATAGAAAATCATGTTAGACACAAAATTTTCTATAGAAAATCATGTTAGACACAAAATTTTCTATAGAAAATCATGTTAGACACAAAATTTTCTATAGAAAATCATGTTAGACACAAAATTTTCTATAGAAAATCATGTTAGACACAAAATTTTCTATAGAAAATCATGTTAGACACAAAATTTTCTATAGAAAATCATGTTAGACACAAAATTTTCTATAGAAAATCATGTTAGACACAAAATTTTCTATAGAAAATCATGTTAGACACAAAATTTTCTATAGAAAATCATGTTAGACACAAAATTTTCTATAGAAAATCATGTTAGACACAAAATTTTCTATAGAAAATCATGTTAGACACAAAATTTTCTATAGAAAATCATGTTAGACACAAAATTTTCTATAGAAAATCATGTTAGACACAAAATTTTCTATAGAAAATCATGTTAGACACAAAATTTTCTATAGAAAATCATGTTAGACACAAAATTTTCTATAGAAAATCATGTTAGACACAAAATTTTCTATAGAAAATCATGTTAGACACAAAATTTTCTATAGAAAATCATGTTAGACACAAAATTTTCTATAGAAAATAATGTTAGACACAAAATTTTCTATAGAAAATCATGTTAGACACAAAATTTTCTATAGAAAATCATGTTACACACAAAATTTTCTATAGAAAATCATGTTAGACACAAAATTTTCTATAGAAAATCATGTTAGACACAAAATTTTCTATAGAAAATCATGTTAGACACAAAATTTTCTATAGAAAATCATGTTAGACACAAAATTTTCTATAGAAAATCATGTTAGACATAAAATTTTCTATAGAAAATCATGTTAGACACAAAATTTTCTATAGAAAATCATGTTAGACACAAAATTTCCTATAGAAAATCATGTTAGACACAAAATTTTCTATAGAAAATCATGTTAGACACAAAATTTTCTATAGAAAATCATGTTAGACACAAAATTTTCTATAGAAAATCATGTTAGACACAAAATTTTCTATAGAAAATCATGTTAGACACAAAATTTTCTATAGAAAATCATGTTAGACACAAAATTTTCTATAGAAAATCATGTTAGACACAAAATTTTCTATAGAAAATCATGTTAGACACAAATTTTTCTATAGAAAATCGAGTTAGACACAACATTTTCTATAGAAAATCAGTTTTACACAAGATTTGCTATGGAAAATCATATCCACGTGATCAAGGTAGTTTAATTTAAGCTGAGATTTTATTGGATGAAGCACTATAAGTTATTTGGTATGAATATCTGAATTTGTACTGACAGCAAACCTGCTATCAAATCCCTCTCCGGTGTCTATTCGACGTCCAGATTGGTACATGAATGCCGGGTGTCTCTTAACGAGATGGCGAGACATTCTAACCTGGAGTTATTCTGGGTACCGGGTCACTCTGGTGTACTCGAAAATACTATCGCGGATGAACTGGCCAAAACAAGCACTGCAAGTCTGCAAGTCGACGAGATCGATATTTTTGTCGGTTTATCGCCCTACTGTTGTAAATCACTCATGAACCCTAATTTTTTGAGTCTGGTCAGCTCAGATGGTCTAGTTTGACTAATAGAGGTTTAAATGGCCCATCTAAGACGATGATAGGTCAATGTCCCTCATAGTCCGGGCCCGTGATACTCCCAGCTCGGCTACGAATTTTGATAGCCGGCTTGCAGGGCACTGCTTAATTGGTGCTCATGCTAGGAGACTGAACATTTTTTACAATAACTTCTGTAGAAGTTGTGATGATGAAGACTAGGGGAAACGGTTGAACATCTCATTAGTCTTTGCCCTGCTCTATCGAGGAACCGGACTACGAAAATGGGTAGTCCTTTTATGCATCTATCGAGAGTGGATGTTACGAAGTTGGATTCGTTTATTCGTGTAAACGAGCTCTTAAGGACCTGAACATGATCCTTTATAAAGGGACCAATTCATGGACTCATGTGAGCTGGACTGAGTTCATACAGAGTCTCGACTTAATTAATTTAAATTGATCTTAATTCACTAAAATCTTAATTCGGAATTAAAAAATGTCATCCATTCATTTCATAAATTCATTTCTAACATCTAATTCCTTAGCTTCATTCAAGTGCTCTTATTTAAATAGAATTCAATCATCGTTGAATTCAAAATTTATAACAGAATTAATGTTAAATTAATTCAAGGATTCATTTGAATTGAAGAAAAATTTAATCATTCAATAAATCCTTAAAGCTATTTTGTAATGGATTTGAATTCAATAAAATTTGAATGATTCAATAAGGAATTAATTCTGTAAAGAATGAATTCGCAAATCTCTAATTCATTAACGGAATGGTTTAGAGATACAATTTATTTCGTTTTCGAAAAAGGAATTGTAAATAAATTTGTTGGTTATAAAACATCTATTTATCTGATAATTATTTTCTGTTACCTACCTACTTACTTACTAAATATCCTTTCTTTTCTCTTATCTATTTTAGCCCGAGACTGTACCCCAAGCCTGTATTGATATGACCAAAGTTTTGGAGGTTGCCACCGCCGAAGATGTAACCGGTCATACAAATTCGATTGCCATAACGGCACCAGATCGTGTTACATTCGTTAAAGGTACCTGTCCCGAAGAATCGAAATGGTGGCTGAATATATTGGTGGCGTTTCCTAAATCGAAGGGACGTCACAAGCGTAATGCCACATTTCCGGGTGCCCAAGCTACCACGATTTTGCAATCAACCAATTCAGATGCAGCTGCCGTTAGTGCAACAGCACGTAATCGTCATAATTCCTATCATAAGGATATTTTAACGTCCACCCAATCAACTGGTGTTTTAGCATCAACTACCGTTTCATCAACAACATCATCTTCTGCGACAGCCAACACAGCGGCCATGGCGTCAAAACAAGAGAAAAAGTCAACGGCCATGAAGAGCAGCAACAACAACAACAACATCAACGGTAGTTCAAAATTATGGTCGCATAATGATGTTGTCGTAACAACAAAAACGGCGACTAGTAAAAATGCTGCAGGCATTAAAAATAATCATAATGCCGGCATACGAAATGCTGCTGTCAATAATGACGTAGATGATGATGATGACGAAAACGATGAAGAGGATGACGAGGAAGATGATGGTGTGGAAACTGGTGAAGATGACGAGGAGGATGAGTGTGATGAAGAGGAAGAAAGTGGTAACTCAACGGGTGAGGAATGCAATACCAAAAAGAAAAGTTCAATGGCTGGAACAAGTGTTCATGATGAAAATAATCGCAATGCTGTTAATGAAATTAAAACTAGAGGTAAGTTAAAATCGTATAGTTATTAAACGCTTAAACAATATTATCCCTGCTTAAAATTGTATACAAATATTTATTGTTCTATCTGATAGATTAAAACTGCGTGTTTAATGTATATCTATTCAAAATACATTACTTAATTTATCATAAATTTGTCATGGTTTCTGTCTGAGTTCTTTCAATTCATTTTGCAAAGATTTATTATGTAAAGAAACACTTTAAATTTAATTAAATCTGTGCTATGAAATATATCTATACGCGCTCTCATTCAATTTATATATGAATTTTATGAACTCAATTAAATTCAATCATTATATTGCTTTTAATTTGTTATGACGCGTACATTACAGTTTTTTTTTTTATTTTAAATGAAAAAAAACACAAATTTTTAATATCTTTTAAGCACATATTTTAATATTTGTGAAAAAAACCTGAAAAAAATCATAACACACGTCCATTGTATAAAGAACCAAATAACAAGCATAAAATTTATTAAGAGATCAATCACCTTTTTTCTTACAATAGTGAACGTTTACTTTTTATTTCATCGACTGTAGAAACGAGTGTGAATGTACTTGTATATGCCACATATTGGCCATGACATTAAAACGTTCGAAATGAAAGAAAATACATAAAAAAATATCTGACAAATCTTACAAGACATGACATATAAATACTTTTATCTTGTTTTATATACAACTGTTGTTTTAGGGTAATGTTAAGATTTTTTGGGTGGGTTTTATACAAAAAAAAATACTTAACTATGAGAAAAAAATCAATATTTGAAGGAACAGTAATATAGGGTCTTTCAATAGGGACTTCCGAACATTGCAGTTATAAAACTGATTTATCAAAATGAGTATTCTGAAAAAAACATTTAACGGTGACGACCATTTCTGGATGAATGGCTACGTCAACAAACAAAATTGTTAAATTTGGCACATGAGATCCAAGAGCGTCAAACTTCTTTTGGCCAGAATTGGATAATATGGATACCAACGACATTTGGTTTCAACAAGACGACGCTACGTGACGCACAGCTCATGACGATTGCTTCTCTCACATGGAGATAATGTGAACAGGCCACTGATATCGTGAAATTTAACCCCATGGTACTTTTTATTGGTCCTCAAAGCCAACACATAACATTTATTGGCAGAGTCATGGTAATTGTGTTCATTCATTTTATTTACATTCACTTATTATCCTTTACAAGACATCCTGGATTTTATTGAGATTGGCATTTCTGTATTTAATCAAATAATCAAATCAAATAGTCTTTCTGAACTCAGTTGGCTTTTCCCATTTCATCTTAATGAAGTTTAGTTATTCTGTTGGGCTTTTGGATATTGAACACTTTCGGAAATTACAATATTTCACGGGATTCGCAATATGACTTTTCAGTTATGATTTTTTCGCAATTCTCTTTTGAATTAGTTTTTACTCCATTCCTCTTATCTACAAACTTATAAAATCATGACCGTGTTTATCATATTAGCCCTTATTTAGTTATATGTTCAGGATGTCTTAGTACTGATTCGAGAGATCCTTTACTACGGAAGTCGTTTTGTTAGGTTTCATTACATCGTAGAACCAATTCAAGAGCTTTAGTATTCACCTAAATTAGATTGATTTCTCTATTATGCTTCAGGACATCATATAGTCGTGTTAGGAGTTGCAGCATCTCTCAAATAAATTGACATTTAAGACCTATGATGACCCCATGAATCTGTTAGCCTTTCTTTAGGGCTTATGAAGAACATTTGAGAGGTTTAATATCTTACAAATTACTTTGGTTTGCCATTTTGACTTCAGTGAAACTAGTAGTAAGTCTTAGCATCTTTCAGATCGGCTGGATTTCCTAGTGGATATTTATGTCGATTTATGTGTCTTGGTATTTATTTTCTAATTATATGTCAAAGCAGACTCATACGTTTAAGAATTAATCAAATAAATTTGGCTTTTCTAAAAAAATCGAGTTGGGAGTTACAGCATACTTTGGCATTCCACGTACTTCATGACATCATTGAACTGATTCGAGAATCCTTAGGATTTCTGTAATCAGTTGTGTTTTATAACCCTTTTCGGAATTAGAATCTGAATTAGTATCAAGCTTATATTCGTCTAAAATGAAGTGGAATTGGAATGTAGACAATTGGCAACAATATGCATTAAAGGGATAAAGCTTCATAAGTTCTGGAAATCTTTAAATCTATTTGGAGTTTAGGACAAGATATTTTTTTTGCACAGTGTGTTAAAGGCAATTTTATTTTTATTACTTTTTTTATAGTTTTTTGTTGTTGTATTCATATGCAATGGGGAAGAAAATACTAAAAGAGGTGTTAATGAAAAGTTGAATAACTTTTACAATTTTCATCCGATTTCAGAAATTAAAAACGTGATTTGTTAAAAACTAAATTTTCTATATACATTGATATAAATCTGTATAAGCTTTCATATCAAAATAAACAAAAACTGACTGAGTTTACGAACATCACTTAAAACGGTTTTTTAGAATAACTTTTGAATTTGAGGGTGTTTCTGAAATTTTTTGACACAATTTCTAATGTACTCAGCAAGACCTATAAACTTAATGAGAAAACACATAAAAACATTTCTTTTACATCTACAAAAAATAAAAAATATATTTTTAAGCGTTTATAACGTTTTTTATAATGATAATGATTTTTATGTTCGAAAATACAAATTAAAGCCTAAGGTCCCACCTATTTAACAGAGAAAAAATATTAAAGAAATACTCATCCATTCAAAAGTTACAGATTTTTGATCCGAAAATAACCAAAATTTTGCACAGGTGTAATTCGATTCAAAAGGAAAATCATTCGAATTTGTATGCTATATATATTGAAATTCGAAGACTTTTTTTATTCGAATCGAATTGCACAAGTTGTCTTATCATGTAAGCTTCAAGACATCTTATAGTAAATTGAGGTATTCCGCAATGTCTCAAATCAACATGGTTCTTCTGCTTTAAAGATTCAATTTATCCTCAAATTATGTCTTCGAGATAACAATGCGTCGATTTGCGATTTACACAAAAGTAGAGAATTTCATTAGCTAGATTTGTCAGTTGGGCTCAAGGCCATCAATGAGCCAATGAACTTATATTAACTGAATGGATCCGAAAGTTCATTATTTGCTGGACTTCAAGGTTTAGTTTAATAGATTAAATTACTGCAGCATCCCTTAAATCAGTTTTACTTTTCTATTTGACTTTAGAATGTTAACGAGTAGATTTGGAATTTTCAATAGCCTCAGAGTAGAGGTCATTCAGGAGTTTGATTATTAATTGCTACAGCAAACCTCAAATAAATTTTAATTTTATTTTGGCTTCGGAATTTCAATATTCCTAGAGTAGTTTCAATATACATACCACTAATAAACTTGATTTGGACGTTGTGTTTTTGGATAGTGAAGGTATAAAAATCACGCAAATTAGCTTGGTTTATTAGACTCAAACTAAACAGTCGTTTAAGCACTCCTCAAAATTATTTAGATTTTCTGCAGGAATTCAAGTCATAAGAATCTAAGTAAGATAAAATTCATAAATATTAAAAATCATGTTTTTTTTAAGAAAAACAAACACAAACTGCGCAGCGCTTTGCTGGTGGGAATCGAACAGAAACCCTCAGATCTATAGGGTATCATTGAATATAATCGATATTTTCAACATCCTTAGAGTATAGTCGTTTCAGGAGTATCATCACACCACAAAACGGCTTGTTTTGTAATTTTATCTTAAATACATCACGAAGTCGATTCAGGAGTTTCAGAAGTCCCTAAATTGAAAATATAATTATATCTCCAATTATCATGACTATGTGCTGAAATTTAATATTTAGTTTCAACTTCCTCCAGCATCATTAAGTCGATTCAATATTCAGTATGCTTAAATACCACAGATTAGCTTGTTTTATCAGTTTAAGTTTAGAACATCAATAAGTCTATTCATAATTTCAAGATTTCTCAAATTAGTAGTATAAGCTTGGTTTATGTCTTCTACTAGTTCATTACTTCATTAAATCGATTCGAGAGTTGAAGCAATGAAGATACCGTAAACATCAAGACAAGATTTTAAAATCCATCAAGCTTGTATTTTATGTTGAGGTTAAACGTGTTTATGATTAATAGTTTTGTAAAACCTCATACCTGCTGGACAAAATGATATCCCATTAGAATTTCGCTGAGTAGATTCTGGGAGTTTATTCCACAATTTGATTCAGAAAGAAAATCGTTCTCATATTTATTTTTCGACCCCAAGTTGTCACTTCCCATCATAAAATATGTTTGTTTACCCACACCATGACTACATTTCGTGATCATTTATCAATTCCATTGTACTCTTCATATACTGCTATGTTTGCAAAAATTAAAATGAACTAAAAATGTCATCAATTGTATGAATACGGACAGACGGACGGACGAACGAACGGTGGTGGTATTCTTCATTTAATTTTTTTTTAAATGTCAATTTAATTTTATAAAAGCAAATTGTTGATTGTTTCGTTCATAGAACTAAATGTAGCAAAAAAGAAGAAGAAAAAAAAACAAATTTCTCATGAATGGCGAGACAAACCCATTGAAAATAATTGACATTGATCAAAGATGACAGCTAAGGGTATGTGTTTAATTGGCACAAAATCATCATTATGAGTTTATTAACATTTAGTACTGAAATATGAAGAAAAAAAAATATTGAATAAAAGCACTTACATTGATACTCGTAAATGGCTAAAATTTATTATATGGGATCTTTTTTGTTAGGCAAACAAAAAATAAGAGTAAAGTTTATAAAGATGATGATTATGCTAATTAAAATATGTACATCAATTTAAAGCGGGTTCAATAAATGGTTTATCAACAATAGATTTTTTTTTAATTTTGTAAAAAATTCACAAGTATGTATTTGCAGACACACAGCCTCAAAAGTGATTACACACCTGTGAATTATCTGCCTTTTTTAAGACAATGAATATCATTAAAAATTTAGGTCGGACCTAAAGTTTTTTTAGAACCGAACATAATATTTAACATTATCTGCAACAAAACAAAACTTTAAAATTTGAATCGATGTATTTGATTTTGTGATTTTCATTATCTTAAAAAAATCAAAAACTGGAGTTTGCTCACATTTGTGTGTATATTCAAACATTATTTAACACAATTTGAACCTAATGAATCAAAGCACCGCACTTGTTATTCTGTTTGATCGGAGGAATATTTTCATGTTTTGAACCACCACCAAAAAGATGGAGGGTATATTGAGTTTGTCATTCCGTTTGAACATATCAAAATATTGGTCATAGCACCAAAAAGTATATTTTTATACCCTACACCACCATAGTGGGGAGGGTATAATGCGTTTGTGCAGATGTTTGTAACGCCCAAAAATATTAGTCTAACACCCACCTTAAAGTATACCGATCGACTTAGAATCACTTTCTGAGTCGATTAAACGATGTCCGTCCGTCCGTCTGGTCGGCTGGCTGGCTGTCCATATAAACCTTGTGCGCAGAGTACAGGTCGCAATTTTAAAGATATTTCGATCAAATTTGGTACATATTATTTTTTCGGCCCAAGGACCAAGTCTATTGAAACTGGCTGAAATCGGTCTATTATTTCACTTAGCCCCCATACAAATGTCCTTCCGAAATTGGACTTTATCGGTCATAAATATTTAAATCACATAGATATCTCCACAAATTGCATTCCAAATAAGTTTTATATATACAAAATTCATGTCACCAAATTTTGTTACGATCGGTCCATAATTAGTCATATCTCCCATATAGACCCGCTTCCGAAAATCACTTTAACGTGCATAAATCGCTTAAAAATGTTGGTATACTCACAAAATTCAACATAGTAAACTTTCATATAGACAGAAATCACACGACCTAATTTCATGGTGATCGGTCCTTAATTGGCCATAGCCCCCATATAAGGTTCACTTCCGAAAATCACTCAAAAATATAAATTATTTTAATTTTAAAAGAAAAATGTTTTTGCTCTTTTACTTAGTGTAGGGTATTATATGGTCGGGCTTGACCGACCATACTTTCTTACTTGTTTTTTTTTTTGAATTTTTATAAAGACCTACGATTGAAGCTAAACTTAGACCTTATGAAGACCTACAATTGAAGCTACATATAGACCTTATAAAGACCTATGATTGAAGCTAAACTTAGACCTTATAAAGTCCTACGACTGAAGCTAAACGTAGACCTTATAAATGGATATGATCGAAGATAAAATTAGGCTTCATAAAGAGTCACTGTTAAAGCTAAACACAGACTTCGTTAAGGCCTAAGATTGAAGCTCAGCTTAGATTATATAAAGGCCTCCCATTGAAGATAAACCGAGATTATAGAAAGACCTATGACGTATATATATGCTGGGTCCTGGTAAATTTCTAAGGCGACCTCGCTATGTCCGTCCGTCTGTTTACGGTACGATAGGGCTTCGATGGAAGGACCTAGGAGGATACAATTTTTCCCAAATATATTTGGTATTGAAAAATGGCAAAATCGGTTAAGTATAACCAGAGTTATTTACCAACATTTGAGACAACTTCCAAAATAGTTGATATTTTTCGAAAATACTTAGCTATTTTCCTTAAATATATTACAAATAATATAAGGAAATTTTTCACACTTTTTTCGTTTTGATTAAAAGACATGATCTGTTGAAAACGATAAGAATAGGTCCATGAATTCTCTCATACCCCTTCCGCATATGGTTCCCGGAATATGGCTCCATTGTACATAAATGCATATACAGTAGCCATACAAAATTCATCAAAAATAAATTCCATGTAAAAGCAAATTGCAAAACGAAATTTTTTTCGGATCGGTCCATATTTGACCATAGCCTCCATATATACATATCTCACTCGTTAAAATCACTTAAATACGCATAAATCTCTTACAAATATCGATATCATTTTGAAATTCAACAAAAACAATTATATTATATAAAGAAATCGCCGGAGCTATATTTATAGCTCCATAATTGGTCATAGCTCCTATATAAGTACCACTTTCCAAA
Organism: Calliphora vicina; assembly: GCF_958450345.1. Lineage (NCBI taxonomy): Eukaryota > Metazoa > Arthropoda > Insecta > Diptera > Calliphoridae > Calliphora > Calliphora vicina. Next base: position 113,018,932 of record NC_088781.1, on the reverse strand, counting down.
AACACTTAAATACAGATGTGAATATGGACCCCTAATTATATGTAGCTCCTATATAAGGCCCACATCTGGAAAATACATTAACACAGATATTCCCTAGTTATAGAAAATATAAAACTTACCAAATCGGTAAAGAGATAAATGTTTTTATACAAAACGCACAACAATAGGTGTAAGTATTATAATGGTGGTGGGCACATCCGAATATAGTTCTCTTACTTATTTTCTATGAAATTATATTCCTCCAGCTCAACATCTGCGTCAATTTCAAATTTCGTGAGAAATGTAGCTAAATTCTTAAAATATGTACAAAATTCTTATGAATTTATTTACATTTTCTACAGTAATTTTCTTTATTACTTTAAAGATCTAGTTTTTTGCTATAATTTTTTCGTAATAAATAATTGTTACAATGTATCATTGAAAATGCCATTAAGGCAGCTTAAAATAAAATGATGATGATGACGACGACGACGTTGATTCACGAAAAGAATCACCTTTCTACCTTTAAAACATTGTTGCTGATATAAATATTTTCAAGGTTAATTTTAAGTACATACCTGTACCACACACTGGAGCAACACTCCACTGGAGCACTGATATTAACTGGCCAACTAAGCTGTATGGATGGTGATGTTGTTAGTACTGGTACTGTTGCTGTTACTGTTGCCGTAGACGTTTCTGTTGTTGATTGTTATGATGATGATATTCATAAACTAGCTGCACGCACATTATATTGTTGATAATATTGATTGCCTTTAGGCCACAAATTGTGGTAATAATATCAAATATGGTATTACAATTTAACAAACAAAAAAAAAAGTGATTCAGTTTTGTACTTATATTTTGTTACCTTACCTTTTTAGAACCATTCTATGCACGATAAAGATGTAGTTTATATTCTGACTGTTAAGTATGAGGAAGAGGGGAACAGAAATTCGGTTTAATATCCTCATGTCTTCAGAAACAAAATTTACCAACAAAATTTTGACAACTGATTATGAAGCCAATAGAATGATATAATTTCCATGGCCAACATTTTTGGTTTTCGTTAAAAAGATTATTTATTTTCGAGACAGCCAAAAAATTCACTTGAAACAACTAAACCATACGATCGACCTTCGCTTCATGTTTTGTTCTCTGGTCGGCAATCGTAATAGCCTTTAAGCAACAAGAATACCAACGAAGTTCATCAAAAAACTCCTTCAATTCAATATCCATGTTCTCTTTTTGCCGACCACTGGTCTATACTGAATTTTGTTCATCAATACTTTATTCTGTTTCTTTCACTCAAACATTTTTGAAGTGTCTTATATTTGCAATTTGTTCATGTTGTTTTTTTTTAATAAAAATAACACAAATTCTTCAATTTGTTCGCTTTGTTTGATTTTCGTTTTTAATGTTTTTCGTTGGTCAGCGAAATTAAATTTGATTTTAAAAAACATACATCATATTGATTGATTCATCTTATTAAAATTCCTTTTAATCAGACACCAAAAAGCTTTTATTTTCAGCTGATTATTGGTTTGTTGTTTTGTGAAACGTAAAATTTGAGCACACATTTTGTTTTTTTCTTTGTACAGATGCTGATGAGACTGTCAAGGATGAATTTGAAAATTTTAAATTGGTAAACAAAAATAATGTGTAGTCAAATGTATAATTTACGTACCCTACAGTTCTAATAATAGAAACGGATTCAATTGTGTTGGAAATGTTAAGAGGAATCGAAAAATACAGAACGATAATGAACTTGTTCGGTTATTGGAGACCCCTTATATTTCGTTTGTAAGACACATTTGAAATACATTTGAGAATAAGGGGTTTATGAAGTTTTAGTTTAGCTTTAATCTTAGGTATCGTAGGAATTTATGAAGTCTTGGTTAAGCTCGGTTTAGCTTCAATCTTATAGCTTTATGAAATTCTAGTTTAGCTTAAATAGAAGGTCTTTAGGAAGTTTTAGTTTAGCTTCAGTGCAAGGTCCTTATGAAGTCTTAGTTCAGTTTTATTCCAAGGTTATATGTAGTCTTAGTTTAGCTTCAAACGCAGAGCATTATGAAGACTTAGATTAGCTTCAATCGAAGGTCTTTATGAAGACATAGTTAAGCTTTATCCGTAGGTCTCAATGATATCTTATTTTAGCTTCAATCTTAGGTCTTTGTGAAGTCCTAGTTTAGCTTAAATAATAGGTCTTTATGAAGTCTTAGCTTAGCTTCAGTGCTAGGTCCTTATGAAGTCTTAGTTTAGTTTTAATCCAAGGTTTTTATGTGGTCTCAGTTTAGCTTCAATCCTAGGTCTTTAAGAAGGCTTAGTTTAGCTTCAATCATACGAATTTATGAATTCTCAGCTTAGCTTCAATCATAGGTCTTTAAAATATGTTAGTTTAGCTTGTATGTCTTTATGAAATCTTAGTTTAGATTTAATCGTAAGTCATCACGAAGTCTTTGTTTAGTCTTAATCGTAGGTCTTTTTGAAGTCTGAGATTAGCTTCAGTCGTAGGTCTTTGTGTAGTCTTAGTTTAGCTTCGATCGTAGGGGTTTATGTAGTCTTAGTTTAGCTTCAATTATAGGTATTTGTGTAGACTGAGTTTAGCTTCAACCGTAGATCATTAGAAAGACTTAGCTTAGCTTCAATCGTAGGTCTATATGAAGGCTTAATTTAGCTTCACTCGTAGGTCTTTGTTTAGCTTCAATCATAGCTCATTATGAATACTTAGTTTAGCTTCAACCATAGATCATTATAAAGACTTCATTTAGCTTCAATCGTAGATCTTTATGAAGACATAGAGAAGCTTCAATCGTAGGTCTATATATTGTATTAGTTTAGCTTCAATCGTAGGTCTTCGGGTAGTCTTAGTTTAGCTTCAATCATATGTCTTTATGCAGACTTAATTTAGCTTCAACCGTAGATCATTATGAAGACTTAACTTGGCTTCAATCGTAGGTCTTTATGAAGACTTAATTTAGCTTCATTCGTAGGTCTTTGTGTAGTCTTTGTTTAGCTTCAATCATAGCTCATTATTAAGACTTAGTTTAGCTTCAACCATAGATCATTATAAAGACTTCATTTAGCTTCAACCGTAGATCATTATGAAGACTTAACTTGGCTTCAATCGTTGGTCTTTATGAAGACTTAATTTAGCTTCACTCGTAGGTCTTTGTGTAGTCTATGTTTAGCTTCTCTAGTAGGTCTTTGTGTAGTCCTAGTTTAGCTTCAATCGTAGCTCTTTATTTAGTCTTAGTTTAGCTCACTAGTAGATCATTATGAAGACTTAGTTTAGCCTCAATCCTAGGCCTCTATGAAGTCTGAGTTTGGCTTCAGACTTACGTCTTAGTTGTCTTAGTTTACCTTCTAACGGAGGTCTTTATATAGTCCTAGTTTAGCATTAATCGTAGATCTTTGTGAAATCTTATTTTAGCTTCACTAGTAGGTATTGTTATAGTCCTAGTTTGGCTTCAATCGTAGATCATTATGAAGACTTAGTTTAGCTTCAATCTTAGGCCTCTATGAAGTCTCAGTTTAGTTTCAGACGTATGTCATTATGTTGTCTTAGTTTACCTTCTATCGGAGGTCTTTATATAGTCTTAGTTGGGCTACAATCGTAGGTCTTTATAAAGTATAAGTTTAGTTTCAATTGGAGGTTTTTGTATAGTCTTAGTTTATCTTCAATCGTAGATCTTTGTGAAATCCTAGATTAGGTTCATTTCTAGCTACTACCGTAGATTTTATATGGTCTTAGTTTGGTTTCAATCGTAGGTTTTTCTCAAAAAGAAATATAAGAAGCTTCACAAATATCTGTTCATATGCTAATGTGTTTAAACTCTTTTTACTTTCAATCGTGGACCATCCCATATATTTATTCATGAGAGTGAATTTTCTCTAACCCATTACCAAGCAATAACACATACATTCCATAATTATTAGGAATTAGATAATCTTTTGACATTATCAAATACACATTTAACGAATCATTGCAATTCATAAGCAAAATCGTTACAAACCTAAAAGCAAAAAACTGAAAACTAAAGAAACGCATACATAAATATTTATTTTTTGTATAACTTTCAAATAAATATAAGAAAAACAAGCGATTCAAATGAACTAAACTCATTATAAATTCTAAAGAAATTTTTGTAAAAAAAATAATAATAATAAAGATAAATTAAATGTTAAAATTTTTTAAAATTTTTCAAAATTTTTTGCTACTTTTTATTTATATAACCTTGCTCAATATAGATTTCATATAGAGTTCAAAGACTTATAATTTTTTTTTTTTTTTTGAAAACACATTTGACAAATTTATGGCTGAGCTAAATGTTCAAATATATTTTGTCACCAAAAAAAACAACCTCCTGTTTAAAGTCATATTGAAAAATAATTATATCTCGAACATGTCTTTAACTGCAATATTTGTTACTTTAAATGTTTAAATATTTGTTGGCTATTTCTTTAAACAAACTGCCAACAAAATGCACTTTACTTTATTTTGCTTAAAGCTAAAATTTTTTCAAAAATACCTTTAGCTCTTTTTTTTTGTATTAGACTCATAGTAGTTATTAGACAACCACAACATGTAGACAACAAAAAAAAATAAAATAATCAACAAACAAAATGTTGTTTTGGCTTTTGCTATGGTTAGTTGGCGTGAATTGAAAATCAAATTGTTGGCTGTTAAAAAGACTGTCACACTAATAACATGAGCATTTAAAGTCACAAAACAAAATAGCGATTTAAACAAAAAAAAAACACACAAATCAGCAAAAAAAATAACTAACACAATTTGAGCCAAATCGAAAAAAAATCATTAGCTGAAATTAATTTCAATTTAGGAGTGTTAATAACGGCAAATGGAATACTCTACTAAGACTAAATAAAGACCTATGATTCATATAAAGACATTCGCTTGTAGCTAAACCAAGCCTACATAAAGACCTACATCATTACCTTAGAATTGTAACCCATTACCAGGTAATGCATGTTTTCATTATAAAGTGTTTCAATTCCTAACTCTAATACCAGAGTGTAGGGTACACGAATACAAAAAGCAATTTAAATAACGATTTTTTCTAAAGCTTGTTTTTTGACAAATCGTCGTGCAAAATAGTAAGTAGTTTTTTTTTTGGGTTTTACTGTGGCAACATTAAACTGCTTAAGCAGCAAACGGCAACATTAAACTGTCATTCAAACGAACAACTATTTTTGAGGCTCATGCCTTGCATTTCTACTATCGAAATCCGTACGACAAGTTACAATTAGTTTTGACAATTGTTTTTCAATACAAACACATGGCTACAGTTGCAATAGATTCTAGGAAGGTATAAGATGATTTAATAGAGCATTAAATTAACATTAAGTTATCAATAAAATTCACTTGTGAAATTCAATTATAACAACGTATAAGGTATAATTTTTTAATACAAAATAATTGCATTTATTGCAAAGACAATAGAAATTATTATTTGCTAAAAATTTAATAAAATTATTGATAAAAACGGAAAAATAATACTTTTTTCAGTAGAGTATTTGTACAAGTCGTTAGTTAATATATGTTTGTATTATGAAAGCTACTGGTATTTAGCTAATGGCATTTTAATAATTTATTGCTATTTATTATTTTTATACATAAAAATAAACAAAAATCTGAAAAAAAACAATTACATTTAATTGTTTTTTTCTATAGTTTTATATGAAAACAATTTTTTGCCAATTAGAACTTTGAACTTTCAAGGTAAATTTTTTTGGTATTTTTCTATGTTCAAAATACGTAGGTAGTTCTTTATTATTATTAAGTTTTCTTAAAAAAGATTTATTACATTTAGTTTTTTATTTAATTTGTTTTGATATTTTCTTTATTAGACCACCCATAACATTGTTTATTTAATTGAAAAAAAAAACATCAGTTTTTGTTCAAACAATTTGACCCGTTTTTTAATTTATTGTTAACTTTATTACCTTTAATTTACCTTTCAATTCGCATTAAGTATTTCCTTATAAACCACATTTTTTGTGTTTTGTTTACTTAAATTATGATTTTGTAGATTTTTTGTTTACTTCTCGTGTTGCCTGCTTCTTTTTTTGTTGTTTTTCTTCTTTTGGGAAGACAACATGAAAGCAAATGTTAAACTCAAAATGTCCATTAAGTTCAGTGTCAAATACATAGACATAATTTAATGGGACATAACTCAAAACAGTTGATGACAAAAGTGTGCTGACATCTTTAAATAAATAAAATCGGTTCGTTTTATAAACATAATTCAAGGAACCTTTTGCTACCACCAAATACAGAGCATTACCGTATCGCAATGGTATTTGTCTCTGGTGTTAATTGAGCTGGTTAGCCGTGCTTTACGTATGCTCTCTTAACACTTAGTTCCATATTTTATAGCATGTAGTGATTCGGTGCAAAAATTATTTTCTTTCATAGTGTTCAAACATCATTTCGGACATGCAAAATCATATTTCTAAGTCTCTCGGCTTCAATGCGTATTGGTCTCAAGAAAATAGAACTCTTGACAAGAGAACAATTTTCTATAGAAAATAGAACTCTTGACAAGAGAACAATTTTCTATAGAAAATAGAACTCTTGACAAGAGAACAATTTTCTATAGAAAATAGAACTCTTGACAAGAGAACAATTTTCTATAGAAAATAGAACTCTTGACAAGAGAACAATTTTCTATAGAAAATACAACTCTTGACAAGAGAACAATTTTCTATAGAAAATACAACTCTTGACAAGAGAACAATTTTCTATAGAAAATATAACTCTTGAAAAGAGAACAATTTTCTATAGAAAATATATCTCTTGAAAAGAGAACAATTTTCTATAGAAAATATATCTCTTGACAAAGAGAACAATTTTCTATAGAAAATATATCTCTTGACAAAGAGAACAATTTTCTATAGAAAATATATCTCTTGACAAAGAGAACAATTTTCTATAGAAAATATATCTCTTGACAAAGAGAACAATTTTCTATAGAAAATATATCTCTTGACAAAGAGAACAATTTTCTATAGAAAATATATCTCTTGACAAAGAGAACAATTTTCTATAGAAAATATATCTCTTGACAAAGAGAACAATTTTCTATAGAAAATATATCTCTTGACAAAGAGAACAATTTTCTATAGAAAATATATCTCTTGACAAAGAGAACAATTTTCTATAGAAAATATATCTCTTGACAAAGAGAACAATTTTCTATAGAAAATATATCTCTTGACAAAGAGAACAATTTTCTATAGAAAATATATCTCTTGACAAAGAGAACAATTTTCTATAGAAAATATATCTCTTGACAAAGAGAACAATTTTCTATAGAAAATATATCTCTTGACAAAGAGAACAATTTTCTATAGAAAATATATCTCTTGACAAAGAGAACAATTTTCTATAGAAAATATATCTCTTGACAAAGAGAACAATTTTCTATAGAAAATATATCTCTTGACAAAGAGAACAATTTTCTATAGAAAATATATCTCTTGACAAAGAGAACAATTTTCTATAGAAAATATATCACTTGACAAAGAGAACAATTTTCTATAGAAAATATATCTCTTGACAAAGAGAACAATTTTCTATAGAAAATCTATCTCTTGACAACAGAACAATTTTCTATAGAAAATATATCTCTTGACAACAGAACAATTTTCTATAGAAAATATATCTCTGGACAAGAGAACAATTTTCTATAGAAAATATATCTCTGGACAAGAGAACAATTTTCTATAGAAAATATATCTCTTGACAAGAGAACAATTTTCTATAGAAAATATATCTCTTGACAAAGAGAACAATTTTCTATAGAAAATATATCTCTGGACAAGAGAACAATTTTCTATAGAAAATATATCTCTGGACAAGAGAACAATTTTCTATAGAAAATATATCTCTGGACAAGAGAACAATTTTCTATAGAAAATATATCTCTTGACAAGAGAACAATTTTCTATAGAAAATCTATCTCTTGACAAGAGAACAATTTTCTATAGAAAATCTATCTCTTGACAAGAGAACAATTTTCTATAGAAAATCTATCTCTTGACAAGAGAACAATTTTCTATAGAAAATCTATCTCTTGACAAAACAATTTTCTGTGGATTTTGACAACAATCTTCATGGTGTAATGCCTCTAGTTCTTGGTAAACAAAAGCATTCAAAATGACATATGAGTTATTAAAAACCAAAACCGAGTTCAAAAGATACGCCATCTTTTGTAAATCCTGCATTTGTATTCCAATAATTTTGTCGCCAACTGTCATAAAATGAATCTCATACGAGAATATGCATATTTTCGTATTTAAACATATATAGGTACCTCCTCAATACAAATGTATAAATGAATTGAATGTACGGATAGATATGTATGTTAAATTTAAAAATTAGGTTCACCATACAATGTTGCAAGTAAATTGGTAAAGCAGCGTCGACGATAAGCTTTGAACGAAAATGCTTAAACATACTAGGGCACAAAAAGAACACCCATTTGCAAGAAAAGCGAAAAGAATTAAAACCAAGAACCATTTGGACATGGCAAATAAATACAAGAGCAAAAAAATTAACAAATAAAATATGTAAAAACTGATCGAGCATTTTGAAATTATTACAACAACCGATCAACAAAAAAAAAAAACATCTGAACTAAGCTGTTTTTAGGTCTGTCTGATGGACCCAGCGGCACATGAACCCACAAAATGTAATAATATGTATAAACGTTAAAAAAATCGCAAACCCTTTGACTATGAACCTTTGATAACAATAAACATACATACACGATTTGAGCATAAATATGTGGTGTGTATGACGCAGAGGATGATGGTGATGATGACGATGATGCGAGTGTAAAAGTAAATAAAATGTTAATTTATTACATGAATGTCAGGGCCAGACATTGCGTTCAAAAGAGGTGTGATCTTTGCCATAATCACTAACAAACGTAAATTTCCACAACTACTACTAAAAACACAACAAACAAGAGCTGCTGGATACTAAGTTGAAAAGAAGTTTGGACTTTTTACCCTACACTTGGCAAGAGAGAAGTTACAAAACACAACAAACAAGAGCTGCTGGATACTAAGTTGAAAAGAAGTTTGGACTCTTTACCCTACACTTGGCAGGGGAGAAGTTACAAAACTGTTTTTTTAGTAGAAAATATGTTTTTTTTTTTGAAAAAATTAATTTTTAAGGATTTTGTTTATATCTTGGCCATTTATGAAACACTTTTTTTGGACATATTCTACAATGAAATTATGATTTAAAATTTCAACTAAGTGGGACCATACCCGATATATAAATGTAAATTTCTTGTTCATTAGATGCAGCATTGATTTCAATATACATTTCTGTTTCTTAAGTGTTGAAAGGTATCACAAAGTCTACTTAAATTGATGCTGAAATTTCTCTTGAATTTTCCTTACTTCCACGAAGTATAAAAAAAAACGTTAATACCTTCTAGTTATCATGACTTAAAAGTTTGTTTGGTCAATTCATTTTAGCATTCTTTAAACTGAATTCAACAAATATTTATATATGCCACACTCAGTTAATGATTTTACAATGTTGCACCATTGAAATGCAAAAAAAAATTTAATATTAAACATGAATTTATATTTTAGTTTAATTGAGTTTTTATTAGCAATTTTTATAGATTTTTATTGATTTTATTTTTAAATAAAAACAATCCATTTTTATATAGATTTTCCTGGTAATAATAAACAATTCTTACAAGGACTAAACTAAATACATGGCCATGTTTAAAAGAATTTTATTACACTCATAATATTTATTGATAAGGGGTTATTTTAATTTTAGCTATAAATTTTTTATAGCAAAAAAACGAAAACACTTTCAAAACTAGTTTAAAATTTATAAATACTTTGTTACTATTTCTAGTTGTTAATGAAACTTGTATTAAGCATCAACTTAACTATTTTTTGCTTACAAATGTTTTGTGCAATTGTATGATTATATGATTCACTATTACTTAATCGTTGCCACAATTTACTGAAGATCAAACAAAATGACAATTTAATGATGCATTTCCTTTTAATTTGTGTTTTTTTATTATTTTTATTTTTTGCAATTGAAAAACAAGTATCTTTCGTGCACTTGCTTGCAGTTGGTTTTATGTAGAGCTGAACATGCATTTCAGTAATCAATCTTAATCAATAAACATGAATTAATTCAGCTAGAAACTAGAGTGTTATAAAATGAAATGTTGTTTTTAAGATTATGTAGTTTTAAGCAATAAAATAAATGACACCTTACAGCAGGCATAACATTTGTACAATTGGAATAGAAAAATTTTAAGATCGGAAAAATCTAACAGAATATATTTCAAAATGTTTCCCAGCTAACTACAAAATGCTTAGGGTAGTGACTCTACTCTAAATTACCTGTGACGTGTAAAGTTCCCATTTGGATTCTCGTTAATGAAAAAAAAAAAAAATTGCTGATATTGTTACGATTTCAATTTGAATTTATAGGAATGTAACGGCTGCTTGCAACATTCATCATGTTTACAAACATTTCTATCTGTTATTAACATTGTTTATAAGTATGGCAAGATTAACTGTTAAAGCTGCTAACATTAACATTAAAGCTGCTAAAAGCTATAGGTGATCATTGTGAATATAAAAATCCTAGTTTTTTCCGTTAGATAATTCATGAAACTACTAGAAGATGGCAGTGTGTATATAAATAACAACAGCGAGTTGCTAAGCATTTAGTGTAAGTGCTGTTAGAGTTAACGTCAACCGTATTACCAATGTGTTTTTAAAGTCTGTAATATAAGTATGTATTAAAAGAGAGTGAATGTTTAAATTGTTGTGTAAATTTTAAACTACTGATCGCTTTTATTTGTAATTAAAAAAGTACGGTTTATTTAAAGGAAATAAATCACCGTTTTTAAAAGGTAAAAACGTAACAATATAAATACTCCTATATATTGATAGTGACAATGCCAAGTTGATTTTAATTTGCTTATTTGTAGATCATTTGACTATTAATATAATAGAAGTATATTGGATATCTCTGATAATACAGCATAGAGTCATTTGTCATTTTAGAGAATGAGACACTTTTCCTATACATTTTCAGAATAACGTTTACCACAAATAAAAACCTGAAATTTCATGATTTATTTAGAATTAGTAAACGGATTAAGATATCGTAGCCAAAATTGGAACACTATATCGAAAGGTCTATTATTTAATTAAAAATGTGGAATTTTTTAAAATTGTTACTTTTATTTTGAAACATTTGCCATTGTTAGCCATAACCTTTAACCATCTTTCTGGCAACATATGGATTCCGAGTCAAAAGAACTGCTCAGTCTTGAAGCCAACAATAAATTAAGCCAATTTCGGATACTCTTTTCTGAAGTGAAGCGTATCCCAGAGAGAGCGCATTGCATCCATCGAAACAAATAGTAGTCAAACGTGGCACGGTTTGGACTATAATGCGGGTAAAGAAAAATTTCCCAACCACTTCATTCTCAGTACATTTTAACAGTTGGCCGAGCGTTGTCATGATGGAATATTACGGTTTCTGCCAATGATCGATTAAAACGAACCTGTTGCATTCACTATAGGTTCTCTGTGATGGTCTGGCCAGATCCAGTTGCTCATAATAGATAGGACTCTTTTGGTCCCAGCTAATACAGATATCATACATATTCCATGGATATCTGGCTTTGGTGTCTATTCGACTGGTTAACTGGACTTCAAATACAATCTATTACGCTTCGGGTTATTATGGATCCACTATTCGCGCAAGTAATGATTCAGTGTAAAAACGATTTTCTTTTGTAGCGTTCAAGCATAATTTTGGACATGCACAATAGTCTTTCAAGGTCTCTCGTCTTCAATTCGGATGGTAACCAATTTCCCTGCTTTTGGATGAATCCTGCTACTTGCAAACATTTTGAAATTACTGATTGAGTAGCTCCCAATGATTTTGCAAGCTCTTCTTGAGTTTTACAACAATATTCATGGAGTAATGCCTTCAATTCTTGGTATTCAAACTTTATTGGCTGTCCTGGACGATCTTTGTATTCCGTGTCAAAATCTCTATTTCTGAACAGCACAAAACATCTCTCACACGTTGAAACTGATGGATCACATTCACTGTAAGCTTTGGTGAGCACACCGATTGAGCTTCAGTGGCACAATTTCTAAAATTAAAAAAGTAAAGCTAAACTTCCCGCATATGACGCTTTATTGACACAAAATTCGAAATTTTTGAAGCAAAGAAAAACTTCGTTTTTTACGCTATAATGTTCAATAACTAATTGAGAATAAATGACAGATATATACCCTTTAAAATGACATATAAGATATTAACAACAAATCCACGTTCAAAAGATACGCCATCTATTTCAAATCCCACATTTTTAAGTCATATACCCAATACTTTAGAGAGTAAGTTTTTTTTAGAATGGTGAAATTTTAGACCCATCAATTTTTGAAATATTAAACACACTTTTGTATGCCATAGATGCTCGATCGTATGTGGATAATTCGAAAAAGAATTAGGATTTTGCACTCAATATTACAGAAGTTATTTGGCTGAGAGAATGGTACATGGGTGGATCAAGTCCGCGACTTTTTGAATTTTCCGGTTCTAAATTTAAACGGAAATACTGTCTAAGCTTGATAAATTCTATGGAAACTCTGCACCATCAATTTCAATTGTAAAAAGGGGTTTACTGAATTTCGTTGTGGCCGTACAAGCACTGAAGATTTCGACGGTTCTGGAAGCCCAGTTGAGGTCTCTAAACCAGAAACAATTACAAGAAATCGCGATATGGTGTTGGCCGATTGGAGATTGAAAGTGCAAGAAATTGTGGAAGCCATAGGCATCTCTCATTGCTCAGTGCTTCCAATTTTGGGTATGAGAAAGCTTTCGACATGGCTGCCGGGTTTTCTGAAAATAGGGTGCTAAAATCCATGAATTAGGCTACGAAATGCTCCCTATTCCACCCTATTCTCCGGATTTAGCTCGTGTTTCCGAACCTGAAGAAATGTCTCAGCGGAAAGAGATTTGATTCCAACGATGAAATCATATCACATATTTTGATTAACTCGACATATCATATTATTTGGAAGGAACAAACAACTTGAAGAAACTTTTAAAAAACGAATTTTTAATTTGTTCAAGAAGCTTATTGTTGAAATACAATTTATTTTTCTCCATACTAAAATTTCATTGTTGAAACATTTGTTGAAAAAAATATTCAATATGATGCTGTCCTGCTTGTTTTATAGTTTAAGGAGAGGATGGTGAAAAAAACCTTAAGAACATGCAGATTAATTATTTTAATTGTGAACTTTTACATTAATCATACATACCTATTGTAAATACAAATACCCAATAATAGACTATTTTAAAACATGTTAGTTATTTTCAATCTTAACTAAATTAAAATTCTAAACACCTTCATCAGAAATTCCCTATCACATTTAAAATAATCAAAGATAACACTTACACTCGCAGATATCATGTTCAAAAATATGTAGCTCCCTACAAATGGCAACATTTAAAATTCCAAAATATTTTTGTCCAAAAACAAAACAAAATCTTTTCATAGCTTACGTTTTCCTTTTAAGCAACAATGTAGGCATAATTTCCATTTCATTATTTCATTGAAATTAAAAGTGTTACAAAAGCCAAGCCGCCGCCGCCGCTTCTGTCTTAACATAAACATCTGCATATAGGCAAACATATGTGAAGTGTTTGTTGGTTGGTGAAGACCATGGGGAAGAGCAATATTTGCTATTAACACCAAGTTGGTTTAAATAATTTAACCTGGCATTTGCTGGTAAACTATTATTCTTATTTAATCATTACAATGCAACAAATGCATACATACGACTGACTGACTGTGTACTTACCGCGAAACCAAACCAAACAACTAACAATCGACCGACAAACGTAGTCAGGGTCGTCGTTGCTGGCATTATTTTTAAAAGTTTTTTTTCTTTTTTTTTGTTTGTTAACAACCAAAGCAATTGCTATTACGAAATCATTTTGTTGCTCTTGCTTTTTTACTCTTTCTTTCTTTTGTTTGCCGGTAATTCTATGAAATATGATTTGCCCCAATCGAAATTGTCAGACGATTTTTTGGAAAATTTCGTTGTTTTCCTTGAATGCTAGCCTAGCTAGAGTACCGAACATATTAACAACAACAAAAAAAGTACTTACTAAGTGGTTGGTACAAAATTATTTCACTCGTATGGCCCAAGCAGAAGAAGACTTAAGGAAAACTTGTAAATGATTGTATCATGGCCATTGATGTCGTTGGGTTTATTTTGTTGATTAAGCATGGGCAACTTTGTTGGGAAAAATGTAGATACAAAACAGGGTTGCCAAGGGAAGGAATTGTGAATCAAAAAAGTCCAAGTACTAAGTTAGATCATATCTAACCTGCTGAGTTTTAAAAATTTACAAAACTGAAAATAATTTTTTAATTTCAGAATTATTATGTCTGTAATTAGTTCCCAGTTCTTGACAACCCTGCTTAATGGAATAAAAAAAAAACAAAAACTATAACATTAAACGCTTGCATAATGTATATTAGACTTTTTGTTGTTTGTTGCTCTCATTCTCTAAGATTATAAAAATTCACAATGTTGTACAAAAGATTTATTTTGTGTGCAATTATTCTTAAGTGCAGTGGGCAGTCTTTGAAGGTTCTTTTTTTTTCTTCTGACGTTTCTTTAGGTTGTGTTCTCTCTCCATATTTTTGCAGTAATTTTCATTCAAACATACATACACATGCAGCTAAATAAGTTCATTTGTATTTGTCAGTGTTTGAAAAGAGTTAGTTCTAGAAATAATCATAAATTATTAAGTTTGGGTAGCTAGAATAAGAGCCGTTTCCTCATTAGTTGAGTATCTTTTTTCCCAACGAAAAACTGCAGATTAAAGAAATTTGGTTTTCTCAATGTCTCATTTGCTTTTATTCTGTCGCAAAGCTAACCCGACCTCATCTGCCAATTACTTATTTATCGTACAGATAAATTCAATCAGCTGACTGCTGTTCGTAGTTTTTTTGTGTTTGTGTTTTTATAAACGAAACTAGCAGACCCGGTGCGCTTCGCCACCCCAATTAGAAGAAAGAAATAGTACTATTAAGTCTCCGTTTGTGAATCTAATTGTAAATGTCTAATTTCATATTTCTGGGTCCATTATTATAGAAAATGCAAAATGTGTTCCTAATTTAAAATTTTTATGTTTATTATTATAAAATATTCAAAAAGTACCATTACAATAAGGAAATAGTACCATTGATTATCACTTTTAAATTCGCATTCACTAAACCATAACCCGTCAAGTTTGAATTTTAGATTTGTATATCATTTCCTATATTATCAACTAATTTTGTTTCTATAATACTTAAGATTTAATAAATTATCACAAAACCGAAACCGATCGGTTTTTAATTTTTTAAAACCGAAACCGCGGTTTTGAAATTCTTCGATTTTTTGGAAACTCTAGGTCCATTATTATAGGAAATTCAAAAAAGTACCATTAGAATATATAAAAAGTACCAAAAATCCCCCACTTGTGGTTTCCCACTCACTCCGGTAGTATGTTGTATGCTTAATTTCATGTTTTAAGTCCATTGCTATAGAAAATTAAAAAAAGTACCATTAGAATAAACAAAAGGTACCATGAGGTATCCGCTTGAATTTTCAATCACTTAGGACCATATACGCTCAATTTCATATTTCTAGGTCCATTATGTTATAGAAAATTCAAAAAGTAACATTAGAATATAGAAAAAGTACCAAAAAGCACCCACTTGTAGTTGCTCACCCACTCGGGTCCGTATAACCTTTATTTAATGTTTCTAGGTTCATTGGTGAAGAAATTACAAAAAGTACCATTTGAATAAAGAATAAGTACCAAAAAGTCTCCCCCTAGACTTCTCACTCACTTAGGACCATATATGTTTAATTTCGTGTTTCTAAGTCCATTGTTATAGAAAATTCAAAAAAGTACCATTAGAATATAGAAAAAGTACCAAAAAGCAGCCACTTGCGGATTCCCACTCACTCTGGTCCATATAACCTTTATTTCATATTTCAAGGTTCATTGGTGAAGAAATTACAAAAAGTACCATTCGAATAAAGAAAAAGTACCAAAAAGTCTCCCCCTAGAATTCTAACTCACTTAGGACCATGTATGCTTAATTTCATGTTTTTAAGTCCATTGCTATAGAAAATTAAAAAAAAGTACCATTAGAATAAACAAAAGGTACCATGAGGTATCCGCTTGAATTTTCAATCACTTAGGACCATATACGCTTAATTTCATATTTCTAGGTCCATTATATTATAGAAAATTCAAAAAGTACCATTAGAATATAGAAAAAGTACTAAAAAGTATACACTTGTGGTTTTCCAGTCACTCGGGTTCATATAAGCTTTATTTCATGATTCTAGGTTCATTGGTGAAGAAATTACCATTCGAATAAAGAAAAAGTACCAAAAAGTGGCCTCCTAGAATTCTAACTCACTTAGGACCATGTATGCTTAATTTCATGTTTTTAAGTCCATTGCTATAGAAAATTAAAAAAAGTATCATTAGAATAAACAAAAAGTACCATGAAGTATCCGCTTGAATTTTCAATCACTTAGGACCATATACGCTTAATTTCATATTTCTAGGTCCATTATATTATAGAAAATTCAAAAAGTACCATTAGAATATAGAAAAAGTACCAAAAAGCACCCACTTGTAGTTTCCCACTCACTCGGTTCCATATAAGCTTTATTTCATGTTTCTAGGTTCATTGGTGAAGAAATTACAAAAAGTACCAATCGAATAAAGAAAAAGTACCACAAAGTCTCCCCATAGAATTCTCACTTACTTAGGACCATATATGCTTAATTTCATGTTTCTAAGTTCATTGTTATAGAAAATTCAAAAAAGTACTATTAGAATAAACAAAAAGTACCAAAAAGTCTCCCCCTAGAATTCTCACTCACTTAGGACCATATATGCTTAACTTCATATTTCTATGTCCATTATTACAGAAAATTCAAAAAGTACCATTCGAATATAGAAAAAGTACCAAAAAGCAGTCACTTGTAGATTCCCACTCACTCCGGTCTTAATTTCATGTTTTTAGGTTCATTGGTGAAGAAATTACAAAAAGTACCATTCGAATAAAGAAAAAGTACCAAAAAGTCTCCCCCTAGAATTCTCACTCACTTAGGACCATATATGCTTAATTTCATGTCTCTAAGTCCATTGTTAAAGAAAATTCAAAAAAGTACCATTAGAATATAGAAAAAGGACCAAAAAACCCACACTTGTGGTTTCCCACTCACTCGGTTTATATATAAGCTTTATTTCATGTTTCTAGGTTCATTGGTGAAGAAATTACAAAAAGTACCATTCCAATAAAGAAAAAGTACCAAAAAGTCTCCCCCTAGAATTCTCACTCACTTAGGACCATATGTGTTTAATTTCATGTTTCTAAGTCCATTATTATAGAAATTTTAAAAAGTACCATTAGATGAACAAAAAAGTACCTATAGTACAGTTCACACATTTTGGTACCTAAATATTATCCCCTATTCCTAACACTAACTTCACTCAAATACATATCAGCTAACTTTAATGTCGATAACTGAAATAATTTAAATTTTAAAAAGGTACCATTAGGAGAAAAGTACCAATTTCCCTTTTCTTACTTGAACACCCCTCAAGTTTGAAATTTAAAAATATTCCATTTTGCCAAGATTGTTTATGCTACAGGCATGTATCAAAATATTAAAATCTGTGTTAATGTGCCCAAGAATAAATATGTTTTAAAAAAAGTACCAAACTGTTTACCCGGATTTGGCCCAATATACACCTTGGTACTCGAGTTCCAAATAACACCCCGTTAGTTAATTTTTGTATGAATCCAGGAACCAACGTTAAAAAAAATTATCAAAATTGGCTTAATAATTTCAAATATAATGTATTTTCCCGATTTTATCCCCTTTCTGGTACCTTTTTTATCCCCATTGAGGTGGTACAATTTCATTGAAATAAATTTCTGTAACGTGGTGGGAGCTCATAATAAAATATTCGTATGTCTATGTCAAATTATAGAAAAACATATTTTATGAAAAAGTACCAAAAATTAACACAATTTTTATCCCTTAAAGGTTCGAATTTCCAAAAAGTACCAAACTTATATTTTTTATTTTTTGTTAATTAAAGAATACGATTTAAAATTTGTTTCTATGTTTATTGGTTTAAAAGATACGTAGGGTGCAAAAAAGTACCAAAATACAGTTTTTACCCGTTTTCTCCCGTAAAAGTTTCGAATTTCCAAAAAGTACGAAACACCTGTCAGCTTATTTATTAAATGGAGTAACATGCTATTTTAAGTTTTTTTATATCTTTATTAGTTTTGAAGATATAAGGTTACCGAATTTACCCGTTTTTACCCTTTTTTACCCCCTAAACGTTCGAATTTCCAAAAATCCCTTCTTATCGGATCGTTTTGGGGAGGGAGGAACCCACAGTTAAAATTTCGTGATTCTAGCTTCAGCCGTTTGGGCTGTGCGATGATGAATCAGTCAGTCAGTCAGTCAGTCAGTAACGTTACTCTTTTATATATATAGATTAAATAAATTTAAAAAACAAAAAGTTTAATAGAGGAATTAACATTAATTTGATGGAGGATGAACTCGAATAACATGAGTTCCAAGTGAATGCTGAAAGACTTTATCATGCCAGTCCTAACTACCTGGCAGACATGCAGGATAATGAATTTTTCCATAGAATCCGGCTGTCGATGGCCACATTAAACAGCATGTTGTTACTTGAAGGCAGAGTTCCCAAATTTCACATCTATTTTGAGAGGTATATCCATCTGAAAATAATGTTTTTTGTCGGTATATTGAGAAAACCAAAATTGTTAATGGACAGTTTATCGGCCTAATAAATTTATGTCGACATTTAGTAACAGGCAGTTTGTCGATACATTGAGAAAACGGGCTTAACTATTCTACAGCAAAAAATTTTTGAATTTTGGCAATGGCAACTAGTCCAAATACCTTATTTTGTAATGAGTGATCGTTACCCAGCACATTATTTTATTTATTGAGTGTATGAATTAACAATGCTTGAACTTTTAAAAATTTTAACATTTATTTTGAAACATTTGTACAATATAAATTTATTCAAAGTATTGACCATTGTTAGCTATGACCTTTTCCCATCTTTCCGGCTACAGAATTCCGAACCAAAAGAACTGCTCATATTTTGAGGCAAAGAATCAAGCCAATATCGAATACGAGAGAGCGTTCCGCATCGATCGAAAAAATAATAGTCGGACGGGTCACGGTGTGGACTATAAAGTGGGTGAGGCTAAACATGTCCACCACTTTATTCTCAATACTTTTCAACAGGTATTGCAGGTATATTACGGTTTCATGTCTGCGTATATTCTGTGCATTTTTGACCAATGCTGGCTTTAGACTAATCAGTTGCATTCGGTACGGGTTCCCTGTGATGATTTGGTCAGATTTCCGCAGCTCATAATAGATAAGACCCTTTTTCTCCCACAAAATGCAGATAATTGCATTAGCGCCATGAACATTTGGCTTTGGTGTCGATTCAGCTAGTTGGCTGGGCACCAAATACGGTCTCTTAAGCGTTGGGTTATTGTAATAGATTAATTTTTCATCGCAAGTAATGATTCGGTAAAAAATTGATTTTCTTTTATAACGTTCAAGCATCATTTCGGACATGCGAAATCGTGTTTCAAGGTATCTTGACTTCAATTTCCTGCTTTAGGATAAATACTGCTGCTCGAAAACATTTTTAAATTTCTGCTTGAGTAGCTACCAATGATTTTGCAAGCTCTTGTTAAGTTTTACAACAATCTTCATGGGGTAATGACGCCAATTCATGGTCTTAAAACTTATTTGGCTGGCCTGCTCGATCTTTGTTTTTCGTGTCAAACTCACCACTCGAAACCGTTGGTACACATTCAGCATTAAGTCTGACTTTATGTCATTCTAAAGAAATGATGTCTGACTTTATGTTATTCTAAAGAAATGACATTAGACTTCATGTTCCTTTACGGAAATGAAGTAAAACTGCATTTTATTCTAAAGATATGAAATCAGACTTTATGTAACTATTCCAAAGAAATTATCTCAAGATATTGTAAACAAATTAACTCAAACTGCATGCTATTCCTATGCAATGACAAATTTCGTTATATTGTAAGACATGAGGTCAAACTTCATGTTATTCTATAGATATGATGTCAAGCTTCGTGCAATTCTATAGAAATGAAGTCAAGTCTCATGAAAAGAAATTATTAAATTGGTTGAGTGTCATAAAATCCCATGTCACAATAATATTAGCAGGCATATTATGGTGAAGCATAAACTAGAAAGACTCATTATATTCGGAAAATGTTTACCCTGGTTTAAAACACCATAATAATATTTTTTTAGGTAAGTAGAGTTTTTACTGGGTATTGCCTTTTGTTGTTAGGTTATATTGTTCGGCCTAGGATAAAATATAACAACTACCCATTTTTCCATCCACTAAAATCTGGAAAGAAAATATTCATTTCATCGTCGTTATACCCTGGAAAGGGATATTCCAAAAGTTTTAAAGTCTCTGCGATACAGTTAAAATAAATCTGGAATTGCTGTCATAAGGTATAAGTCTCTGCGATAATATTCAAATATTTATGATGGTCTTAGAAGATAGAGGGAATTTAAACAAATTATTTTCAAGTGATCATTGTACTTTCCTTTATTTCTCATAGTTATATTTAAGTTAAACCACACAGTCTTATTATCTAGGACAAGAGTGAGAAAACATACTGGTACCGTCGTTAACAAAGAGACTTGGTTCAAATGCTTCACTAAGTTGGATTATTAGATTCCTTAGTACTCTTTAGAGACAACCTGCTCTTTTTTTCCGACAAATTACTTCTAATAAATCCTGTCACTTTTCCATCGTAGTTTTTATTTTTAACATCCCTACACACCGGAAAGCAAGTTTCCACAATCACTTTTAAGGCCTCAGCACTACTTCAGGTATTCCCTGTATAGATGATTAGGACATCACTTTTGCTGAAGCACGATGCTTCTACTTATTATCTGGATATCGAATGGATGCTTACATCCTTCTTAAGATCATGTAGTCAAGTACATTTGGTGTTTAGTTTCTCCCAATATATTCCAGTGAGTAGTTTCTACCCAAATTCGACATTTCATTGGCATGATGATATCATCGCATGCTAGGAGTGTGATGGCATGAGATTCCAGGTCGACATCATGGGTTCTTGTATGGCAGGTGGCAATCTTTAAGCCTTATGTACTATAATTAGATAAATGAAAAGAATTGATGGCATTTTTCTGACCAAAACACAGCATCTAACTTTAACTTTTTGAGTATGGTATATAAATACATACGATAATTCGTGATTGGATCCATTAAACTTTACTGGCCATTAAACATGCTCTTTGGATTACGGGCACGTGAATAATTTAAATATCCGCATTGACATTTCAGGCCGCTCTGTGAGGCATCTCTTGTTTGCTATTCCCCCTCAGGTTGGCTAATATCAATTGCTTCTACTTAGCTCAGGAGTCTAGGTAGCATGTATTACTCGGTCTGTGTGCAGAGCCCTTTGCAATTATTGCAGAAACTTGGCTAGAGGATTGTGTAACCAGTATAAGAATTCGATAGTAGAACATTTGATCATTTTCGGTCCATAAGTAGCATGAGACATAGATATTGTTCTGTGCTGGAGAGTGGATCTCCTGCGCCCAACGTTCTTAGAAAGCCGAGAGAAAGATAAATGTAATACCAGTAGGCAGAGAGGTGTTTAGAGTCATCATCCATGTCAACTCCGATCCCACATATGAAAAACATATAAGTCTAGCCAGACAAAGCTAATCCGGTATATACGGAGTTCATTTCGATTACCCTTATATATTTTGATTGACAAGGACAAATATGAAGGAAAAACGGTCTTGAAACATTTATTGGTGGTTTGTGTCTCTATCATTGATAAGAAATCAGACATTGTTAAATGGTAGACTAGGATTCCTTATTTAGATTAACCACTATTTTGGAACCAGACAGAACTACGCCGAATATGGAAGTGGCGCTCAAAGGAATAAACAATGGATAGTTGTAAGATCAGTAGTAGTAGGAATATGCAAACACGTAGAGCCGTAGTACCTCAGTAACAGCTCATAACATAGAGAAGAGACGCTACTGATGGTTAGACAAACTTGAAATAGGAATCACTGGACATCCAATGCAAAAGGTCTTGTAGCAAAAGTATTTCATAAAAATATCCTAAAATTACACCTTTACTGTACTGTTTCTCAAAATTCTCCAGTTCTTTTCCAATTAATTCCTTTAAATCTCAACAATTTAGCCATATGTATGAGCTTGTGGTATGTTTATGAAGTTACCCACCTTCCATGGCACCAAATGTCGTTAACTATCTTAAACTAAATTTGTTGCTATAGTTAGTTGTTGGTATTATTATTATTAAGGAGTACACTGAGTGTACTTGCAGCCATAAACATGAGACACTTTTGTATTTATACACAATTTTTTTTCTTCTCTCTCTTATTTGTGACTACAAAACCATTTAGAAAATGTGGTGCTGTTGAATTTGAATTATTTTGTAGCCTACACTTTGCACACACGTACCAACCAATAGACCCCAAACCTCTATACGTTGATGGAGAGGGGACAAAAACTGCATAAGCGAACAAAAAAAATTACAAAAAACCAAAATACCTGAGGTAAATGTCTACCATACACCTCTTTTAATATAAATTCATGCATATGCGATGGTGATTTGAAAAGTTTTTAGGAATAACAATGGGATTTTAAATTAATATGAAACGAAAAAGACTTGGGCAACCGAATTTTTGCTACCCCTTCTAAAATTTTTTATAACTTTAAAATATAGTCAGTAAGGTAGAATCAATCGATTGGCAACAAGATCGGTTCTACTACGAATAAATTATTTTATTTGGAAGCAGCAATCCAATAAAATATTGGACGATGTCCAAAGAGCACTTAATACAGGAAGGGCCATTTAAAATTTGAATAAGCTATAAAACATACTGATTATTTTTTAAAATTTCTTGTTATATTGAAAAGGTTGAATGGAGCACAATATCTATAAATATAAAAATGGATGTTCGTATGTATGTTCCGAATGAACTCAAAAACGTCTGTCGATTTTGACGTCAATCTTCAGAATAGTCTAGCGAGTAACACTGTATGGTCAGATTTTTGATTTTCGGTCTGTGGGCGGAGGGGTGTGGCAAAATCCAATTTTTACATTATACCGCTAATGTCCTATATTTCATAAAAATGTGTATATGTATGTTCCGTATGGACTCAAAAATGGCTGGACCGATTTTGATGAAATTTTCACAGAATCTTCAGAAAAGCCTTTCGGGTAACAGTGTAAAGTCAGATTTTTGATTTTCGGTCTGTAATAAACAATTTAGTTTACTCTTGTTTATTAGGTGCATGAATAAGAAATTCCCATACTAAATTTATGAATTCATTGGAACCAGCCGAAATGCCACTACATGTATTAACATTAAAGGTTGGATCAACGACTTTGTCCGAAACTGTATATTAAAATCGAGATCGAGATGCAATATAAAACAGATGTTTTTTAAAGGCCAGCAACGCGGACCGGGTTCAGTTAGTCATTCATAAGACTACCACGACTGGCTCGGCAGTACCTCATCCCAATTTTTCAATGGCAACTTCGATTTCATGTCGGTTTGTGTAGCATTTATCCTTAATGGCTCCCCACAGAAAATAATACAAATCACAGCTCCGAAGCTCAGAGCGTTAAATGTCGATGGTAGAGTTGGCTGTGGCCCGTCCTCCATGACATTCTCTTGAATGTTTGAAAACAAAAATTTGGTAACGGAGGCTCCTTGCTCATTTTTGAAGAAAAATAGCCCAAAATTCACACCAAACAGTGAATCATTGTGGATGCATTGGCTTCTAAATAGTCACGTATGGGTTCGCTGAACCCCATATGCGGTAATTTTGCTTATTGACATAGACACCGAGATGAAAATGAGCTTCATCCGAAATCACGATTTTTCGGTAAAATTCTTCATCTTCTGCCAAACAATCTTCAGACCATTGGGCAATGCAAAAACGCATCGGATGGTCATTAGACTTCAGTGGTTAGACCAATTGAAGCCTTCATATCGAGGACTTTGTGGAAAATTCTTCTCAAAGAAGTTCAAGAAATGTTCAGTTCCTGAGAACGATGAAGAGTTGATGTTCATGGATGTTCTTGGACATTTTCAGCCACAGCAGCAATATTTTCAATTGTATGTAATATTGTGATTCAATTGCTATATTTTTCTATTCTTTTTTCTAAGAACTTTTCATCCTGCTCTTTTATATACACTATTCATTTAGTCTGTTTTTAATATGCCTTAAAGCTATTAGGCGGAAATATTTTCAAGGAGTATTTTTTTTCGTTCACTTCAATTTCAGTTTTGCTTTTAATTTTAATTTTTTTCTTTTCATCTTTTTGCAAGTATAAACTATGAGGACGGCAAGTATAAACTTTTGTCGTCTGACTATGGACAACGTTTTTTTCAGCAAGTTGTATCTACTGCTGCCGTTGTTGTCGTCGCCTTTTCTTCAAATTTGCAATGCCCGGGAACATGTTGTATTTAAAATGTTTCACCCTACTTGTGCTTATTGATGAAATGTAATTAGTCAGTGTCAGGTCCGGCATTCAATGGTTGGTTGTTTGTCTGCATTTGTCTGTCTATAAAGTACCAGTACAAGTACTTGTTGTACTTACCTATTGGTACTTTATCTGCTTTTCTGTTTTTTTTTTTTTTTTTTGCTCTGAAGATTGTGTCTTGTAGCTAAATGTATGTATTATATTATGTTAACATTCATTGTCACGTTTTATACATTGCGGAACTGTTTTCTTTATCTATTGCTTCTTTTTATTAGCATTTGCCAAAGAAAATGCCAAGTTTTAGTAGGGTGGCGAATTTACTACGTTGGGTTTTCCGTTGTATGCTTAGATCATAAGTGTATTTTTTATGATTACAAAGAGATATTGGAAAAAATGTTTATAAAAGAATACAAATAACAGTTAGAAGGGGTTTTTTTATATATCTAACTATAGATTGTTTGCTAATAATTCAATTAGAACATAGTGCAGAAATTAATTTAGATGTTTTAGAAAGATTTTTTAATTAAAAAGTTCCATTACAAATTAGTTCCTTTACAATTATTTAAAGATATTGAAGCTTGGCTAGCAGCAAAAAAGGGAAGGGAAATTAATTCAAATTAAGATTGATTTAATAAAGATCTGTCATAATTGAATTTTATAAAACTAATAATTCTAGATACTTTTTTCGGATTTTGAAAATACTTCAACTTTTCCAAAACTATATAATTTTCTCAATTTTGCACTGTTTTTAAAACCATTTTTGTGTTATTATTATGTTTTTTTTGTTTGTCTTTATTTAATAAAATATTTTGACCTTGAATTATTTAATTTTTTTTCTTATATTACGTCCAGCATATTTACTAAATTAATCGTTAAAACAACTGAGATTGCATACCAGAGTAAATATGAAGACAAAAAAAAATCACAAGAAAAAATTCACATATAAAATAAAAGATAAAGTAAAGGACGACTATAGAAGTTACTACATTAAAGAAATAATTTAAGATAAAAGATTTTAATCAATATGGCTTCATGACATTCTAGCACTTTGTCTGGAATTGATTCGGACTAATTCATCAGAAGTTATAAATAAATATAAGACAAAGTATAACAGATTCACAAGTCTTTATAATAATTCCGGCTTTTGTACTAAAACTGCTGATGTTATCAAACAGATAGTTAACTATGAATTACTGGGAGTGGTCGTCAAATTTTAAGGTTTTCAGATTTCCTGATATCTCAAACAGAGTCTCCCAGATTGTTTAAAATTTCTCTCAGCTTCGTATAAGACAATGGCAAATATTTAAATACAAACAATTCACTTTTCTACTGAAACTAAGATGTCATTTTCTCAAAACTGCTGTCAACATAACTTCTCCCTCAATCTGGGTAGGGTACCCAGCAATACCAAGGATAGTTATGAAAAAAAAAACCCAACCACGAAAATCTCTATAATAATCATATAAACATATGCTGCAACGGAATCCTGTTCCTTTTCCTTGAGAGTGTTTGCATGTATATCTTCTAGTACTGAATTCTTCGTAAGTGTTGTTTCACATTTACAAGTGATACAAGAAAAGAAAAAAACCCAAAAACTAAAAAAAAAACAGTCCAATAATAACTTTAACAGGAACACCAGCCAAAAAAAAAAATAAAAACAAAACAAAAAGAAGCCCAATCAAGATAAACATAGTATTCGCGCTCCTGTTACGACAACAATGCTGCTGATGATGATGACGAAGACGAAGACGACGTCGTCGATGTTTCAACCTTGTTTTGAATGGATGAAATTGTTTGGTTGGATGGTTAACTGACAGTATGAATGGTTAACTATATACTTGAATGTTTTAAGTATTTATTGTTGTTTTTGATTTGGCTTTGTTTTTCATATGGAATAAGTAGTATCCTCCGAAAGAGCAGCTAGTGTCAGACATACTTAGTTGTTTAAGGTAGTTGTTGGATTTTTTTTAGTTTTGGTTTTGGTTTTTGCTTGTGTTTTGGGTTTTAATTCACATAAAAAAGGATCATTTAGCTGCATTTTATTTATTGTTATGATACACTTGTGATTATAAGTTTTTTTTTTGTTTTGTTTTTGCGTTGTTCTTTTTTCGTGCTCTCTTGTCCGGTGAATGGCTAATATGATGCCCACAATGGTTATGCATAAGGAACAGTGAAGTGGTTAGAGGGACCAGATTTTCTGCAGACGATGTTAGGATATTTAGTTGCTGTTTTAGTTTCGGAAAATCTGAAACCGGCAGCCACTCATTAAGTAGCTCACTTGGGTTGATTCAAAACTGATCCCATTGTGATACCCAAGAAGACAGTAGGATATTTATACTACATCCGTTGTTTTCAAGGTGAACCAATCTGATTATCTGATGAAGAAATGGATTCGTCTCAGATTCATTTTGATAACTGATTTAAACGGGAGAGGAATTGTGTTCCAAGAATACGTTTCCTCAAGTTTGTCAGAACCGGGCATTGGCAGTATATGTTGGATACAGTTTCTTCCTTTTCGTTTCGAAGTTTCTACAGTAATGGTTAAACCGTAGGCCTATTCTTCTACAATATGTTTCAATTATGCAGTGTCCTCTAATAAAATAAACAGTTAGCCTTATTTGCTCACGACGGAATTCTATATGTCGATTCATCCTACCGACATCGTATACTGGCCAGGGCGGCCTCTCTATAACACATGTGGTTTCATTACTACACCTGTTCTGTGTATTTTCATATAGTTTCTGCTGTACAACCATCTAAAATTTTGCAAGGAAAATACCTGCAAAGGGATAATCTCCTCCTCAGCAATCATCGATCCCTTTTTGGCCCTGATTTCCATCGTGCCCAGGGAGCCATGTACACGTTATCCTAGAATGTCTTGCAATCACATTTAGGAATACCAGGCATACTTTGGTTAGCCTGTCGTGAAGACATCCATGTTTTCGTTAACGGCAGCCTTGCTATCAGTAAATATACATACATACATACACAGAGAAAACTGATTCGTAGTAGAAACCGAATGTGTTGCCAATCGAATGATTCGGTTGCACTCATCGAGTTTTTGGGTTCTAGTAACTGAAAGTCAGTTGATAAAGAAGAATTTCGATTGAAGCAACCTAAGTTTTGCTACCATTTCTTTGATTTCGTAGCCACAACCGCAAAATTCGATCACTAGGCAGAATCATTCGATTGGCAACAAATTCGGTTGCTACTACGAATCTTTTTTCTCAGTGTATATCTTCAGATATTCGATAGTACCTCAGCCGTTTGAATGCACGTTTTGTGGCAGTACTTAATTTCCGCCTAAAGAGAAGTGCAGAAGTTAGGAAGCCTGAAATAGAATTTTATTCCATAGTTCTCGATAAAGAAATGACCACCCAACCTATTACTCCATTTAGCTTTATGACATCATCAGGGAGTTAGAGTCCGGGTAGCCATATATCCCTATTCGGTATCAATTTTATGGAATTGCATGGAAAAAAAAATTGTTTGCGATGCAATAATTGACATTTCTATGGATGTTTCCACAGTAGTGCAGTATCTGAGTGTGCTCAAGGTCCTTACCAGAACAAGAGCAGCCAGCACTCAGTCTCAAAGAAGAGTTGAGAGCCATTTGTATCACCAGTAGCCAGTTTAAAATAGTAAAAAGTTCCTTGGAAGAAGTAGACCTTACAGCGCCTGTTATCAGTATTGCAATAGTCCTTAGAACCCGTTCAGTGGCCTTGAACAAAATTGTTTTAACAACTGCTTTCAAGATCCAATTGATACCCTTCGGCCCAGTTCTCTAGTTAGTACCAATTGCAGGAGTAGCTGACCACATAGGTCTTGTTAATCCTGTTTTTAATATTCAGATTCCAGGATAATCTTTTATAATGAATATACTGAATAAATACATTGAGTGCTAATATTCAAAAAGGTCTATATGCAGTCTTATTTATACTGCAGTTAGACGTTTTTGAATATAAGCCCTGGTTATATCTTCTTCGCTTGAAAGACATTGTATTTAAAATTAGAAAAAAAGACTTTAGTTTTATTTTTATCTGGATTACAAAGTTGAACAATGTTGCCTCATATCTTGCTTCATATTTTATTTTCTACCAAACAGATTTTTCACACTAGAACAATACTGAAGATTACGGCACGATCTCTTTAAATATTGTACGGCACATTGGACAGCACCGTGTTTTACACTAACAGATGTTTATTAGATTGTTTTATTTTCTTTTATTTCAACGATAAGGAATACACTGTATTTAAAACTAGAGTAAAGTTCTTCAGTATTTAACTTTTTTCACTTGTAAGCTCCAATTTGAATATCAGCATTAGAATGTTTTACAAGGTTGTCTCACATTTTGCTTCATAACTTTTTCTCCACCAAAACCGATTTTGCTTATTTTTGATAGCACACTGCCAAGGAATATATTAAAGATTACAGCATGATCTCCTTAAATTTAATGTGGCATATTGGACAGTAGCATGTTTTACACTAACAGACAAAGGTTTATTAGGTTGTTTCTTTTATTTTTTAACAATTTACCATCAAATGACCCCCATCCAACTAAAAAGTGTGAAAACATAATTAGAATTACTAATAATATTTAAATTTTCTCTTAGAACTATGAAAATAAACTGGTCCCCTTAACACTTCAGTTAAATACTTGTTCGCACTACATGAGTATGTTGTTTAGACAGTGATGGGATTTTTTTTTTTTTGTTTTCTTATAAATCGATTTTGATTTTGGCTAAAACTGATTCATATTCATAATAAACTCGATAATAAATATACATAACATAAGTTTTGAATGCTTTTAATATAACTAAAGACAATGAAGCAGCAGCAAAAAAAAATCGTTATTTTTAAACTCAAACTCATTCACTGCTGTCTTTCTTTGGCACTCAAGAAAAAACACAACAACAACAACAAAAAAAATATCAGACTTTTAATCATGATTTTTATGCGCATAAAATGAACTATAAATTATTAAGTGAACACCAACTAAAAATACTTAATAATTTTACTTCAAAACATTTTGTTAAATTTATATATTTTTTTTTTTTTTGTATAAAAACACTTTTATATACAAAGTAATTACCAGTTAGCAATCATTTTCAGTTTAAAGGGAACGCCTTTATTCTAAGATCAAATCTCACAAATATAAATTAATTATTTTTTTTTTTGTACTTTCTTGTTCTAATTGCAGTTTCACCACCCTGTCTGCTAATCGAAGATATACGGCGAGATGAAAAGACCATTAAGGATCTGGCCAATACCATTACCAATCTAAGTCAACAACAAAAGAATCGTTGGACAACAACGGCTGTTAACAATGTGCTCAACACACATTTGCATCAGCACAGCAGCAACAACAACAACAATAACAAAACGCAACATCAACAAGATGATAAAAATTCTAGAGATGAAACCGATTTCTATAGGCCAAACACAAAACATACATCGTCGTCGTCGTCGTCGTCAGCATTAGAAACACAAAGTCATTTAAGACCAAAGTCATTGCCATTGGCCTCAAATTCAACACCCGCCATAGTATCCGCCATTGTTAAGAAAATTCCACCAGTTATGGTGTCATCTTCCAACCAGGCGAATGCCACAAATAACATTAACAGCAGAAGCAAATCTAGTCCACGTTATCAAATGCAACAACATCAACTACAAAGCAATCAAAATTTAAACCGACGCCAACAAAAACAACAAGCTCTCGAGCGTGGCGATCCCGATGGTGGTTGTAATTTAGATGATCTCTCCTCTAACTATTTGGCCAAAACAGTAGAATTGCGTGTGAATCCACCACCACCGACAGCAAATATTGCAACACCACCCACCACCAGCACAACCGCAACCAACAACACCATTCCGGCCTCAGTTGTTGAATCACTCAATGCCAAAAAAGGTTGGCTAATGAAGCAAGATAATCGTACTGGTGATTGGACGAAGCATTGGTTCACTTTAAGTGGTGCTGCTCTGTTCTATTATCGTGATCCTGTTTCAGAGGAACGTGGTGTCTTGGATGGTGTATTGGATGTTAATAGTCTTACAAATGTGGCCGAAGTGAATGCGAATAGAAATTATGCTTTCCAACTAACAACATGGGATAAGCGGCGCCTAATACTGGCTAGTCTATCGCCCAACTCACGTAATAGTTGGATAGCAATTCTACGAAACGCTGCAGGTCTGCAACAAAATCCTGCTGTAGTCATACAAACCAGCAACAACAGCAGCAGCAATAGCAGCACCGGCAACAATAGCAATAATAATAATAATAGCAGCCAAAGCAATTGTAGCATGATGAAGCATTCTTCTACCTTGGTGGGTACGAATGAAAATCATAATGTTAGCAATAAATCTATGACTACAACAGAGCTTATAATCAAAGATAATACAAGTGATGATATGAAAAGTGAAATTGAAAAGGATTTCATAAAGGCACAAAGGATCAACAACAACAACAGCAGCAGTAACAAGAGTGTGAAAAAATTAACCACAGAAACTAGTCCCCAGGTGATAATCACCAATGTCAGTAGTTCAACTTCACCCAAATCTTCGTTAATAAGTCCCCAGACTCCCATAACACCAAAGACTGCCATGCATTTCTCTTCGGATGAAGAGTATCGTACGGCCTCTGAAGGTGGCCGTCGCGATAGTATAGGAGATTGGGGTTCTCCTTTGTCACCCTCACCACCTGCACCCCTTAATGTCATGAGAGCCAAAGATAGAATGCGTCCACGTACCACCACACCCTGCCCCAGAATGCACAAACGTTCAAGATCATCCCCACCCTCTTCGAGACGTAGCACGGTGGATAGCGTGGGTTCCGATGAACTGCCTATTATTCACACCGTCCACGAAGAAATCAATCTGAATGTGGATAAGGAACTGCAATTTCGTTTGAGTGTAGTGGAAAAGGAACGCGATATGTTAAGAGATGAAGCCAAAGAACGAGAAACCCGCATGTCTGAACTACTCAATACCCTAGAGCGTACTGAGCAAGAGCTTAACAGTCGCATACATGAAATGGAAGAAGTCAGAGAGAGTCTTAGCACACAACTAGAAGATGCCAAGAGAAATGCCTCTGAAATCATAGAGAGACTAACGGATGAACTGGAGGAAGGCCAAAGAAAAATAAAAGATTTAGAAGATCGCCTGGCGCGTGGCATTGAAGAGAATGAAAATCTCTATAAACGTTTAAGGGAAATGGAAAGCTACAGTCCAGCCAGTTTTATAAATCTTCAGAAAAGTAAAATGAAACGCATGGATTCTCTAAGCGATCTAACTCAAATCAATGACATTGATCCCTATGGATTAGAGCGTGATTCCTTGGCTGAGGAATATAGTGAGCTAAAGGGTCGTTTTGAAAAGGCTGTCAATGAAATAAGAGCCATGAAGCGGGAACTGAAGGAGTCACAAAATCAATATGATTCTTTGGAAATTTCCTACGCTTCCCTGAAACAAGATCTGGAACGCAAGGAGATACAAGATCAATCTCAATCACAAATGATGGCTGCCAGAATACAGGATCTTACCCTCAAATATAGTTCGTCAGAGAGGCAAGTTAGAACTTTGAAACAGAAATTAGCAAAGTCCGAACGTAGAAGATCCTTATCACTTAAAGGCAAAGAACAGTTAACCGTATCCAAAGAACTGGAAGTCAAACTGGGAGAATTGGAAA
This sequence comes from Calliphora vicina, assembly GCF_958450345.1. Classification (NCBI taxonomy): domain Eukaryota; kingdom Metazoa; phylum Arthropoda; class Insecta; order Diptera; family Calliphoridae; genus Calliphora; species Calliphora vicina. The sequence goes on along the minus strand of NC_088781.1, from coordinate 112,986,504 downwards.
ATAAAATAGATGAGCTGGAGAAAACTCATCACTTGGATATAAAGCAGCCAATTATGGAAAATCCACAAGCACCTAGAAGCTCCATTAAAAAATCCTCCAGAAGACGATCATTGGATGCAAGTCTCTCGGCTGTGGGATGCTCTGACTCCCTGCAGTTTTTGGTAAGAGTTAATGATTTGGAGAAACGTTGTGATGGAGTAACTAGCTCTAGAAGTTCTTCATGTACACCCACACCAAATTCGGCTACACCAAATTTAGATTCTCCTTCAAGGGCTTCACCTGCTGGCAATATGAGACTATCAGAGCATTTAATTGAACGTTTAAGATGCCTGGAAAGTGTTTTGGTTACCAGCAAAGATCGGTTAGAGCAAAGTCTAAGTCAATTACAAAATTTAAGATCTTCCCGCACTAGACGTTCCGTATCACCCATAACTGAACGCAAGGATTCGTATCGTTTTGTGGAGCGTTGTCTGCACGAAGTGGTCAAGTTAATAAGAGAATCCACTGAGACCTGTGTTTTGCAAAGCACCCATCATGAACTACCACAACCCAGTGTCTATATGTTACCCGATTCTAGTCCTGTTAAGAAAGCTTTAACCCAATTAGAATCTCAGCTGAGGTGTAAATTGGCAGAACTGCTAAAGCAAAGACGTATGCTGAGAGAACGTAATGAGTTGACCAAACGTAAAGATCTGGAGCTATTAGCCGAAAGAATAGCATTTGAAAGTGTATGCTTTGGAAAGCTAAGAGACTCTGTAGAGAGAGCTGAAAATCCTGAACTATTTTGCGAACGGCAAACTAGGGCTGAAGTGGCGGAAACTTCACATCTTATGTCTATGCTGAAGGCTAAGCTGCAAGGAAAATGCACAGTGAAAACTAGCGGAAGTCTAGATATATTGGCAGGAGTTTTGGCGCGTCGTCTCTTACTGTCTTCTTATCAAAAGAGCCATGGTACTCAAGCTCAACAAGATGTCAAAATTGCTATGGAACCAGTAGACCAAAATATGTTAGATGATCTTTTGCGTCAGCAGAATGAAATCAATGTTATTGCCAAACGCTATAAAAACAATGCCATGGAAAACTTGGCCACCAGCTTGGCGGCTGAAACTTTAAGCTACATGTCTACCAATGACTTAGTGCAGGGTGCTGTTCAGGAAGCTTGGCGTCAAGCTCAAGAAACCGTTAATGCTGAATTAGTGCAATCTGAAATTGCTCATATTATGATGCGCAACGCCGAAAGACTAGAATCATCTATTGCTCCATCCTTTGGATACACTCTTACTTCCGAGGAGCGTTTGTCTTTCGAGAAATTCGCTGATGCGGTACACGATGCCTTAAGAAGAGAAATGGAATTGGCTGTCACACAACTGACACAGTGCTATGAGGAGACTATGCAGCACATGAAACGCGGTCAATGGCGCATGCATTTGCAGCACGAACATAAGGCATCTGAGGGACGACAATTGCTATCAGAGTTTGCCGATATCATAGCTCACAAAGCCTTGGTAGATGCGCGCATTGATGTTTTGAGAGGAGATTATGCCTCACATCCTGCCTCGAAGATGGATGAAGAGAAGGAGGTAAAACGATTGGGTATTACGGCATTACAGAAATATGAAAATCTGTTTGAGGAACTTTCAAATGATCTGCAAATTAATAATTCAGATGATATACTCCTGGAAGCAGATTTTGAATTTATGTATAAGCAACATGCGGTTGATTTTCTTAGCGATCGCCAGGTGTTGTGTGACATTTCGACCTTCCTCAGTCAATTGGAAGACTCTCTAATCGCATTGCAATGTGAGGCCACCACATCATCCAATGAACACATACCACGTACCGAAATATCCATTGAAAGTCTACAAGATGTTTGTCACAAATGCTGTGAATTACGCAAACGAGCCGATCAACTTCTGCAAGAAGTACATCGCAAATTGAATGCCTCATGTCAGCATTGTTTGCAGGTGCGCGAAAAGTTGCACAGTCTCCAGGAACAGCATGAAAGTGAAATTTTACGTTTACAACAGTCACATGCCAAAGATTTAACAGCTCTAATGCAACAAGTCGAACACCAACGTACAGCCATACGTTGCCTGGAGGCCGAAAAGAATGCCATCAACCAAGACTTGAACAAAAGCGAAGAGCTAATGGAGGAGCGTGAACGTGAACTGCAAGCAGCAACACAGAGGCTCAATGCAAAAGAGCTAACAGTGCAAGCCACCCAAGGTGAACAGCGTGAGTTATTGAAACGCCTCGAGGCGGAAGAGGAAAAAGTGCGTTCGTATCAGGAGGAAAGTGATGCATTAACAATGAAATGTGCACGCCAAGATGATGAGTATGTAATGCTGTTGCAGGAACGCGACTACATACAGTCACAGCTAGCCAAAGAACAGGAGAGAAGTAGACGTTTTGAGAAACGTTTAGAGCTGCTGGAAATGGAGCATGGCAAACAAATGGAATGCCTGCAGCAGGCATATGGCGATCAAATGATGGCACACTGTTCCGAATTGCCAAATGTTGTGGATGAGGAGTCGTTCCGTCAACGTTACCAGTCGGAAATTGAACAATTGAGGGTGAGTTTTTGTTAGTTTTTATAATATTGTCCTTGAAAAAAAACTTGATTTTTAGTTTTGATTAGGTATTTTTTTGTTTAACAAAATGCAAATTTTCCTTAAAGATCATTTATCATATTTTTATTAACATTCGTCTCTGTTCTGTTCTGCTCTGGTTTGTTTTTTTTTCAGACACTTTGTGAAAAGGGTTTGTCAGCTATGGAATCGTCGCATAGACGCACTCTAAATGATTTAGAGGAAAAGCATAAGCAAGAAATTGAAGGTTTGCTAATCGAAAAGGAAACAGCCTTGGCTGAAGAAACCCAGGTAAATTGACTTAAGGCTACTTTCTGTGTATCTGTACAATGTACATATGAATTTATGTATGTACTTGTAGTTATATACATTGGTATAAGACTAACATACATAAGTATAACAACCATGTCATATATAATTATGAGGCAGAAATCATCTACTCAGACACTGTTGTTTTCATTTGGTAACTCCTTTTTTCTGCTGGTGCTGCTGCTGCTGCTAAACTTGCAACAGCAAAATTTAAACCTTGATTTTTCCTTGATACTTTTACATTTTTCTTTAACATTTTGTACTTTTTTTTAATTTTATATTTTTTTTTGTTTAACCATCACCTTTAGGCTACATTAGCTGCTCTTGATGCCATGCGTAAAGCACACCAAAGTGAAGTACAACGTGAAGTTGCACGCTTTAAACAAGAATTTCTTAAACAATTTCAACAAAGAGGCGAACGTACTTTAGATTCAACCAAGGCGAAGGAGTATGTATTTTGTGAACAATTTTTTGTTTAGCGTTTTTCTTAATTTTACTTATCATTTTACAATATTGTTAAGACGAGTAAGCGAGGTTTGTTTGGTAAGTGTGGTAAATGGGAAAACTTAATGGTACTTTGAATGATAAAGAAACATTTTCCATTTTCTTCGAACTTGTGAGAATTGCTTCCAATAGGATTATCCATAGATTTTGAGGACCTCTTCCACTTTATATTTCCAATGGAGTCTTGGTCTTCAACTTGGAGCTAACAATCTTTCCTCTCTCTCATTATGCTCGCTCATTCTTTCAACATCACCCAGCCAGCGAATTTGTTGCGTCTCACTATGAACACGTCGGAGTAGATCTCAGGTTCTTTCCATCAATGCATCGGCTATACTCTCCGTCAAGCATATGGAAGCATAGATTTATCCCCTTGAACAGGGGATTAGGATTGCTTGAGTATTTATACCGCGAGTGTTGGAATATTGTGTTTACAGGTCACTAATTTAAATCGATATACAAAACCTAAACTAGGTATACCCCAAACCAGGGCTGCAGTCAAACGTTGAAGTAGATGTCGGGTTCTTTCGTCAACTATACTCTCCGTCAATGCATATGGAAACATAGATTTATCGAAGGACTTTCCCTTGAACTGGGGATTAAGCTTGCTTGAGTATTTAAACCGCGAATGTTGGATTATTGTATTTGCAGGTCACTGCTTTAAATTGATATACAAAACTTAAAGCAGGTATACCCCAAACCCGGGTTGTAATTTAATGATTAGATTAGATTGTTCTGGACTAAAATTTGTTTAACTTTAGATACGTTTAAGATGATTGAACATATGTTAACATCAGTGATCTTAAATTTACATGAATTACACCTACTACAGAAGAGAGTACAGATTCGGGAGCTGATAGCGAAGATATACATTCGAATGTCATGTAGACTTGACGACAAATGTAGTGTCTTTTGTGCTGAGATTCCGACAGATTTGATAAAAGGTACAGTAATAAAAGAGAAGGGATTTGACAAAATATCTTGACAGTCAAATGCGTGCCAAAGACTCTGAAGTCTCAAGTTAGTGGACAACTGCAGATAGACCTCAGAACTAACAGAACCTTAAATGAAAATTTTTAGAGGATTCGGGAACGAATGATGGATTTAAACTGCAACTTTTAGCAGAAATCTTAATTAATTTTTAGTAATTTGAAAAACTTTAGGATATAATGGAAACTTCTTTAAACAAAAACTTAACCAAACTTACCTCACTACCCCCGTTTATAGGCTTGTAAAGAAATATTACTTACATAAAACCTTCTAGTACTTGTAGCTGTATGCATTTCTTATACTACTATTATATTCCCTTTATTATGTGTAAAATTTAAAAAAAAAAAAATCAAAAAAACTAAAGATGATTTATAAGTCATACATTAAATAATACTGAATTTTTCTTTTCTTTATGTCTTGCTCTGTGTACTCCATATAATTACAGAGAAGAATTGGAAGAATTGCGTCAAGAAATTCTATCATTCTCCGAAAAATATTCCATCAAATGTGTTGAAAACGCTGCTTTAGAAGAGAAATTACGTGTTGCCAATCAAAAACTGAAACATTTTCAACAAATGCAACAATTGGAATTAAGGTAATCATCAGTTTTGTGTAAAACCATACATATATTTTTATTTGTTACAGCTCATACATAAATATTTCTTTCGTATCTTTTTTTTGTTTTTGGTTTGCTCTTATTTACATTACCAATTTGAAAATGAATTCAGTTGAAATGGGAAATTTATTCAGAAATCGTGCTTAAATATTTTTTTTTCTTTCGTTTTCATCATGGTTTATGAAAGCTACATCAGAGAATATGACAATATAGAATCAGTAATAAATTACATACTAAGTTTTTTTTCTTAACATTAAGATGAGACCAATCCTATTCTTGTTTAATTTTTTTTCATTCTTGTGTGTTAATAATAACTGAGGGATTGTTTGAGAAAACATAAATAAATGTAAGCATAGTTTGCCTTAAATAAGCTATAAAACTGCAATGTAAAGATACATTTTAATGGCTTAAGATTGGCGTTTTTAATGTGGAGTAAAGTTATAAAAAAAGCTGTGTTCCCGCTATGTTTGTTAAATATTCCTTATGGGCATGATTTCAAGGATAATGGCAAAGATATTCTTAAACAAAATGTGTCAGTTTATCAATACGCCCTTATTTGTAATTTTGAGTTTTGTAACGATGCCCTATCGCAAGGACGCATAGTATGGTTAATGAACCCAATTGTGTTAATTCTGGAGTTGAATTTAAAGTAATGTGTATAACTGTTTTGTCTATGCGAGAATTTTTCAATTTGATAGCTTTTATTTTGAAACATTTGTACAATATAAATTTATTCAAAATATTGGCCATTGTTAGCTATGACCTTTTCCCATCTTTCTGACATGATTTGGATTCCGTGCCAATAGAACTGCTGATCTTCTGAGATAAAGAACGAATCAAGCCAAAATCAGATAATCTGTTCCAAAGTGAAGCGTATCCCAGAGAGAGCATTCGAAACAAACACAGGTGAAGTAATTACCAATTATTTCATTCTGAATACTTTTTAACAGGTATTGTAACATATGGCCAAGTGTTGTCATGATGCGATATTACGGTTTCGTGTCATCCTGCATATTCTGGATGTTTTTTTGTCAATGCTCGCTTCAAAGGTAATGGTTTCCTGTGATGGTCTGGTCTGATTTCAGCAACTCATAATAGGAGCCTTTTGCTCTACAGAGCATTACCTTAGCGCTGTGGATATTTGGTATTAGTATCGATTCGGCTGGTTAGCTGGGCTTCACACACATTTTCTTAAGCTTCGGGTTATCGTAATGGATCCATTTTTCATCGCAAATAATGACTCAGTACAAAAATGATTTTCATTCACATTGGAAGTGCAAAATCGGATTTCAACCCAGCAAAAAATATTTCGGATTTGGAAGCAATAAATATGATTACTGCATCTTCTACTGCTACATTAATTGCTTCCTAAAATTATTGCCTTACAAAAATGATTTTGGAAGGCATACATTAAGCTATTCGTATAGGTGGTGAAGTACTTAGAAAAAATCAGCGCTTCTTGTTAGGCAATCACTGGGTCTGTAAGATTTTATTGCTTCTCAGCAGCTCTAAAATCTATGTGCACAATTGTTTGCACATATTTAATTCGATGAAATCAGGTTAATTTTAAAGCTGTGAAATATGCTTATTTTGGATTCCTTATGCAGAGCCTCTACGCGAGGAATCCCATATAAAAATCATGTAAATTTTCATGCGAAGTGGTAGCAGTATACAAGTGCTCTCTGCCTTACAAACCTGCTTCCGAGGAAGCATCATTTTTTGCTGGGAAGCTCTGTCGACTTCAATTCGTATGGTACCCAATATCCCAGTTTTTGGATGAATCCTGCTGCTCTCAAATGTTTTGAAATTGCTGCTTGAGTAGTTCCCAAAAATAACTCTTGTTGAGCACAAACTGTCTCTCACAAGTTGAATCACATTCATCATAAGCTTTGGTGAGCAATCGATGTTCTACGGTGGACTATTTTTTAAATTAAAAGCAAAACTTCCCGCTTATGACGATTCGTTGGCAAAAATTCGACATTTTCGAAGCAACAATAAAAGTTTAATGTCATTTTAACCCCAAGTGCCATTAAGGGTTAATTTCCATTTTTGTGTTATTATTATTAAAACTAGACTTCATGTTATATTTTTCTTAAGTTTCATCAAAATCGGCCCAAAAATATATATTTCGCAATCATTCCATCAGAAATTTCAAATATTGAAAAATTTTACTTTGACCTCACGATTTAATGTTTAGTATTTTCTAATTTTAGAAAAAAAACTTTCAGTGTATATTTAGAATTATCTGGATTATAATATTCTGAAGAGGATCTACTTAATATTCATAAAAGTAAGGAAATTGAGCTCATTCGCCAAAATATGGCCAAATAATTAGTTTTTCTCGAAAATTGCAAAATTTAAATCGCAGGTAGGGAAAACTATTTAGATATTTTCATAATTTTTTCATATTTTTATTCCCTATTATATTGTCCATAAATCCGAAATGAGATGATCAAAAATTCTCAAATTTGTTTAACAAAATTTTTAAAAATTTTAAATGGGGTTTTGAAACTGCCGTTTAAAAAAAATATTTTTTTTGGTCATACCTGCGAATGGGATGTCGCACAGTGCTTTGTTCAATGGACAAAAATCAAAAACAAGATCATGTCTTTGATGTTAATGAAACTTATATTTTTCAATAGACAACTAAATAACTCATTCGTATAAAAAAGACTTATTTATAAATATCTCTTATTGTCGCCACTAGAGGTCGCTAAAGTTAGTACATTTTCAACATAAATTTTATAGAGAAAAATATATTTGTTTTAAGTTTAACTAAAATTATTGTTAAAAGTTCGTTTTAAAAGATATAAACTCGCGATTGGCTGCAAATGAAAGAATATGAATGTGGAATTATGGAAAATTACTGTCTTTGTCAAAAAAAGGTTTAACAGTTTAATCTGCGCAATTTTTAATAATCAACATTTTTTTTATTGTAAGCCTGAAATTCTAAAACTTTGTTGGAATATTAGTAAAATACGTGTTAATCTATTTTGATTATGTTTTACTATAGAATAGCCATAAGTATTATCTATAAGAAAATGTAATCATTAGTTGTCCTTTCGTATGAAAACTATTAAAATTTTGTTTTTGTTTAAATATATAAATTACCATTTCGTAAATTTTCAATTTGATGGTTTGGGGAAAGAGCTCCAGATTTTCGGTTTTTTATAAAATAATACCGTTTTTTCTTTTAAATAACTAAGAAATATTGCGTTATTTAATAAAAGTAGTTTAATGGCATAAAGTGTATTAATATTTCTTTATTTGGTTCTTGATATTGTATGTTTTTTGCTGAAATCAAAAAAAAAATCCAAAGTTTGATTTAATTTTGAAAAAAAACATGTTAATTAATTTTAATTTGTCTTTAATTTTATCTAATGCTTATCTCTTATTTATTATAATGTGAAATCATTATTTGTCCGTTTTGACCAGAACTTTAAAAAAAAATTGTTTTTGATGGCACCCATAAATAATACATTTTTACCGTAAATGTAAGTAACTCAATAATTGAATATAACCTACATATCCTCAGATTGAGATATTAATATGAGCTTCTGCTGATATTAGGAACACTTAAAGTATAATCCATTATCCAGATTCTAATATTACAGCTGAACCATAAGGCTATCAACATTTGAAAATGTCCGTCCATCCGTCCTTCCGAATTTAGAAAATATATACAATATTTCAGTATTTTTTTAAAAAAAGGATATATGGCAGTTATGTAAATCCTTGCTAGAATTTAAATGTTAATAACTAAATTAATCTGATATTATAAGAGAACAATAATTTCTGAAAATATAATTTTATTCAGGTTTATAGGTTTTTTAAGAAAAAGGATATATGGCAGCCACCCGAATCCTTGCTGCGATTTTCAAAAACAATAATAACTTTATTAAAATGATTATAACCAAATTGGTTCCAAAATAAGATACGATTTTTACGAATTTTTTAAAAAAAATTTAGATGTTATACAGGATATTGAAATCATGATGTCTTGGAATTATGAATATCCTTCCGATAAAATTTTCATAACTTTGCATCTAATATTATAAGAGAACAATAATTTCTGAAAATTAATAATTTTATACAGGTTTAAAGGTTTTTTAAGGAAAAGGATGTATGGCAGCCACCCGAATCCGTGCTGCGATTGTAATAAAAATTTTCACAAACAACAATAACTTTATTAAAATGATTATAACCAAAATTTAAAATGTTAGGAGTATAACTGTGAATTTTATTCAAAATTATATGTTCAGGATATATGGGAGGTACCCGTGTCCTTTCACGGATTTTTTCAAGAATTATATTTTTTCTTAATCTTACCAAAAGGTAATATTCCACTAATTTTTATTCGTCTGCAATAACTCCTTCTATATTTGTCCATTGCCTATATGAAAACAAAGCACTGTGTGTCGGTATCCTACGAAGCCAAAAACTCATATACAAGTAAATGTGGACATATTTTAAGTAAAAATGAGCTTTTATTTTAATATTTCTCATATATGTTAATTTTGTTCCTAAATTTCTTATTCTAGTGGCCTGAGACACGTTAATGGCCTGGAAAATTTTTAATAACTTTAACATTTTTTAACCAATTTTTGTTTTTATATCTCATTGGAACGACAATTACGTACACATTTCTATTCTTTTAAATTAAATTGAAAAATTATTTTTTTAATGGCAAAATTTTTACAAAAAACGAAAAAATTGCATTTTTCCCCTTGTAAATGTAGAGGGCACATCTTAACTCCAACCGATTTACCTAGAATTTTTCAGGATTATTTTTTTTACCAATGTTCAACAAACTGGGGGTGAGACTGGCCAAAATCAAACTTTGATTTATTAAGGGCCACCCTATTATGAACCCTTTAAAATGACATCTAAATTATTAAAACCAAAATCCTATTGTAAATCCCACATTTTTAAGTCATACACCCAATATAAAAATGCTGTTTATTTTATTGAACATCATTTCTTTTCTTATACAATTTTGTGTATAACAATATTTTTTATAGAAAAATTTTTGTATAACAGTATTTTCTATAGAAATTTTTATGTATGAAAGTATATTCTATAGGTAAGTTTGTGTATAACAGTATTTTCTATAGAGAAAATTCTGTATAACAGTATTTTCCATAGAAAATTTTGTATATAACAGTACTTTCTATAACATTTAACAGTTAACATTTACTATAGGAAATTTTGTGTATAACAATATTTTCTATAGAGAATGTTTGCATAACAGTGTTTTCTATAGAAAAGTTTCTGTATAACAGTATTTTCTATATAGAATATTTAATTTTCTATTGAAAATTTTATGTATCACAATATTTTCTATACAAAATAGATTTTGTAAATGATACCTTTTTCATATATAAACATTTTTTGGAAAAATTTTATTTTTACTGTTCGAAAAACAGCGTAGCGAAATGGGTTAATCCATTTAACAAAAGGTTAATCGTAGAACAAGAATATTGGGACAAAATTAATCTTAAAATTATGAAATCTTGTTTTGTTTAGAACTATTTACATTCGTCTTCACACATAATTTTTGCAGCTGAAAGCTCTACAACTCATCCTTCTAACTTGTTTCTACAAAAAAACCTTCATATTTCTTACTTCATTAACACACCACAACAATTTTCCACTCAATCATTTATTTTTTTTCACTCTCATTTGACAGAAACAAACAGTTCCGCGCTCATTTGGCATCCGAAGATCCCTCTAAAGATATACAATTTGTAACCAGGCCCAAGGATGGCGAAGACGCAAATGGCGATGCTGTTTGTCAAGATAGTGAGGTTAGTTAACATAACATAACTTGCATGCAAGTTCTCTAAAAACACTAGCTAAATTTACACAATTATAGAAATAATATTACAACTAAGAAAACAGAAAAATTTGTAACTAATCAGTTATTACAAAAATTACTTTTTTTTGATTACGTTGAAACAAAACAAAAAATTAAATTCTAAAACTAATTTTATCATCATATTTACTTACACAACTGCATATAACCAACATAACCTTTATATATACACTTAACAAACACTTAAATACATGATTTTTTTTAATTTTTACAAAACAACAACTACAAACATACATAAAAAAAAAACATTATTAAATAATAATAACAACTACAACAAAATTAAAAAAATAAACAGCATGTGCATGCTAAAAAATCTAATCACAATGATAATGATGCGAAAATATATAAACAAGAACAACTATTAAAACAACAACAACAACAACACCAACAACCACAACAAAGACATAGTAATGATAATGAAGAAGATCGTCATCAACATCAGCAGCAGCAGAAGCAAGAGTCAAAACAAAACAAATCCAAGTTGATTAAACCCTTATGTACCACTACTCAAATAAAAACACGCTCAGTTAATGATCTAAATTCTCACAATGATGACGATAATGGTAGTAAAATTACAAGCACAACAACAACAGCAACCACATTGATAGCAAATTTAACTCAACCTCCTACTTCGTTTGATACAAAATCAACAAGTGATAGTCAAACAGCAACATCTACTAGTAGCAATAGCAATACTGCAATTTCTACTCAGATGCATGATACTAAGCAGAAGATTAATACTAACAGCAACAACACTTGCAACACTACCACCACTACTACCATTCGTAGCAACAAAAACAACAACAACAAAGATATTATCAATTTAGCCAACAACAATAACAATATTATGGTTGTTGCTGCTGCTGCCGATAATAATGATAATGACACCAATGTAACTTTACTAAATAGTACTAGCAATAGTAGTCATTGTAAAAATACTATCAGTAGTAGTAGTAGTAATAGTTGTAGGTATGGTAGTGGCAGTAGAGGAGGAGGAGGTCTTGATGATAATGATTATTTAACCAATTCTCGATATTCGTATGAGCCATGTTATAAACAAACCAATTTGTTTAACTATCAGAATAGGATGTTAAACTTTGAAGGTAAAACTAATTGAATCACAACAATATCGAAATAAACAATCAACAACATACACATACAAAATTAAAAGAAAATAAAGTTTTCTCACTCTCTTACTTTATAACTCTCTGATCCTTTGTCTTTGTTGATGATGCACCACCACTCACTGTTATTGATCACTTTTCACATGCAACTCTTTCTACTTATGGAATATATTTACATGGGTGTTTGTGTATGTTTTCTGTTTTTTTTTTTTTTTTTTTCATTATAATTTCATACACTTTGTACTTTTTGTAAAGTCACTTGTCTCTTCTCTAAAAAATATTCTCTTCACTACATCACTACACTTTGTCTACTGTTATTTTGCAAATGCTTATTTTATTTGTAATCATTATCATTCACACATTTCTTGTCCACTACAGTGCACAATGGAGCAGAATCAATATAGTTTTGAAATAAATCTACAATTTCTAACTGACTGTTCAACAGACTCAAAACGCCGCTACAGAGGGGTTTGAAGGGATAGGCCGTCAAACATAACTCATATGCCTTGCTATGCCTACTTGAAATTTCATGTCAATTTTAACGACGGGTTAAAAATTACAGATTTATTTCCAAAATATTTCGATTCTGAACTATTCTAATCGTATACGAATTACCCCAAAAAAACTTATTAATATTACTCATACCACTCGTATTCCAATTAATGTGCGTACAGCATGAAACTAAATTGACTTCAAGTTACAGAGCATTATTCGACTGTGAGAAATTCGTCTATTATTTTTTGTTAAGAAAAGGATAAAACCATTTCGTTGAAATTATATGGGTTTTATAACGTATTAATTTAAATATTTACAGGTAAAATTAAAAAAAAAAACATACAAAACCTCGTACTTATACGATAATTTTAGTTATGGCATTTCAAGTCCCTTTCAAAGACCCTTCACATGAGAGCAACATTTCATATGTTTCCTTTGCGAAAAATATGAAAAAAATTCATAAAAACCATAAATAACGACCTTTAGATCCTTTGGTCCAGTCCACCAAATACCGGACCCAGGACAAATATTTATATCAAAGGGAATTATACTTCGATTTCAGTTCGGAACAACCAAAACATTTTTATTGTGTTTTTAACAATAGTTCAATAGATTTTTATGTATATCGTTACCTTAATATAGAAAGACCCTAACTTGTGTTTCGTTTATTTTGATACACTGTCCGCTCATAATAATATTCTGCCAAAAAAAAATTCGAATTAAAAAAAAACACGAGTTTGGGCCTGTCTTTATTAAGATAACGATATGTAGAATTGGATTCATTCAAAAAATCTAAAAAATTGGAATTATTGGAATTGTTATTTATGATTGCTTATAATACTTTACAATTTTGCATATCCCCGAAAGCAGATGAGAAATTATTTTAACAGGATTACATGTTATCCAACAATATTATGACCACTGGAATCATATATATGATTGCGGCAACCATAATATGTTAGAATATATGTATATCGATAACTTAGTGTGTAAACATGATAAGTCCCTTTTCATAAATTTTATAGGAGATACAGAAAACGTTATAAAATAATTTGTTTTAAATATTTCTGAAATTTGAATTTTTTAATAAAACTACATGTTTAGTATTTCCATAACATTTGTTCTTTATTGTTGACAGTAATGCTGCTCTCAAAAGGCAATGCAGCATAAATTTGAAAATTTCCCAAGATATCCCTAACAAATATCTGATATCAGGAAAAATTGGATTAGTATCATAACTTCTAATGACCATTGTCGTAGCTATAAGGATATGGAAAAAGAAGACAAGATTTTCCACCTTGTCTGTGAATGCCCTGCACTGAGTGTCAAAAGGCATAAATTCCTTGGTCAGGCAGCTCTCACGGCTACAGATTGAGTCTAATAACTTTGACATTTTAACATACATTTCGATGTAAATCACACTACATCTGACAAGTGGTGCGGTCTTGTCAAAACGCGGACCTTTAGACTCTGATTGACTGTTCGCCTCGTATTTCCCACCAAAAACTTATACTTGTATTATAAGTTAAATAAAACTTAAACTGTTCCATATAAAAATTCTCAAAACTACGTAAATTTATTCAAATATTGTACAAATTCATTAAATATTAAAATACTAGCTTCACCCGAGCTCTTCGCTACCCAGTTGTTGTGATATAAAAAAAATGTGAAAAGATTTTATGAATATAGTCTGTGATAACTAATATTTCCCACCAATTCCAAAATATCTAAAATTGTTTATACGTAATTCGTAAACTGAAGGGCCTAGAGCAAAAGTAATGGAAATCTGTCATATTTCCCACCAACATTTGTTTTTTATAAAATAAAGAAAATCTCTGATCACTCGTATTTCCCACCAAAATTTGATTTTTATAACGAAAATTCCAATATATCCAAAATTGCTTATAATTCGAAAACTAAATGAAAATCTGTAGCCACTCATATTTCCCACAAAAATTTGATTTTTATAACGACCTAGAGCGAAAAGAAAGTAAATCTGTGATCACTCGTATTTCCCACCAAAATTTGATTTTTATAACAAAAATTCAAAAATATCTAAAATATCGAATAATTCGTAAAATATAGGACCTAGAGCGAAAATATTTCCCACCAAAATTTTATTTTTATAACGAAAATTGCAAAATATCTAAAATTGCACCTTATTAACGGCTGCCCACTTGTATTATCGAACGATATGAAAATTTGGTATGTAGCGGACATGTGCTGGAATGTATTCCTTTCGCTTACACCAAATCATTCGCTTATGAATGTGAAACTGTGAATTAAAAATCTTTTCTGGAATATTTCGGGAATTTTCTTGGGTATTCTTCTTGTTTGAGATTGGTGCGAATCATCGAAATCCGTCCAGGCGCTATAAGCGTAGTAACTAACATCACTCTCATTTATATATGAGGAGCCGCAGAATAAGAGGTACTTTTTTGGCCATTTAAAATTTTTGGGAAATTGAGTTTTGTTTATTTCGCCCCCTTAAAAAAATGCATGAATGGTAACAAGTTTCTTACTTATCAATAGGTACATCTAACTGCCATAAGTCACCACATTGAATGTTAAGGATGTTTGAAATAAAACCATTTTTATTTTGAAAAAGAACCTTTTATTAAAAATTAAGATAAAAAAGTACGTTTTATACTAGTGTTTTACGTTTTGTTAAGCACCAATTTTTTTAAAACCCATTTCCTTAGTAAAAAAAATTTTGCTAACTTGATTATTTCTGGAAGATTTCAACCCAAATATTGTAAAAATATAAAAATAACAATTTTTCAAAAAATGCGAAAAAGTACCTTTTGTTCTGCGGCTCCTCATATATAAGATAGATTGGTATATTACTCGGTATTTATAATTTTATCCACATTTCCCGGAAAGCTTTTCATTAAAGATTTTATAGTTGCTTTCGTTATTTTTTGGACGATACTTTCCTGTGTATACTTTTCCACAGGTGGACCATAATATATGTATATTTCTGTGTTTATCGTGCCTGATGTTACAAATTATTGGCTTCTTTTGCCACAACTGAAATTGCTTTCCCCACATGAAAGTTTTTGAGGAATTTAATTTGTTTTTTTTTTCGTTTTGTTCTTGAACATTAGTTCATCCATCAGCCACATCCAAATCTTGACCCGGAAGTTGAAAAAGGTCTGCAGTATATAAGTTTCATCATCCATCACACCACAGGTGTATTTCTTTTATAAAATTTGTCCTCAATTTTTCACTCGTTCTTTTGCTTTTAAGATCTTTGCCGTATTGCGATTTGGAACTTTCTGAACTTTATACGACTTCAATCCAGCAATAGCTTTGGCTCTGCGCACAAAAGAATCATAGCATTTAACTATACGAGCTGCTTTTCGGATAGAAGTGTTCTATGCTCTTCAAAAGAGCTCTTTGACATATTTTGCCTTAACAATATCTGTTAGACCTTTTTTTCATCCTGATCGAGATTTTCTTTCAATGTTCAAGTCTTTATAATACTGTTTAATGAACTAGTTTCGAAATCACTAGTTCTATGGTTGTAATAAAAAAGACTGAAGTAGTTCTTGTTATAGTCGTTCTAGAACTGGTGATTTAGGAATAAGTTCTGCAAATTTTCTTGGAATATTTAGGTCTTTTGGCAAAAATTAAATAAATAAACTAATAGTTTACCCTTTCACGACCATAACTAGAGATGCTAAACGGGGAATCCCGTTCCCGAAAATCCCGGGGTTTTCGGGATTTTCTAAATCCCGAAGCCCGGGATTTTTTAATTTTAAATCCCGGGGTTTTCGGGATTTTCCAAATCCCGTTTTTCATAAATAAATAGGGGAAATTGTCATTTTTGTATGACTTTTTCATTCATTTTGACATTCGACATGGCCGAATATCGCAAAGTGATGTTCAGCAAAGTTGTTAAGCTCAACTCCTGCTACAATATAGTTAATAAAGGAAAACGGTATTTTTGGTTTTCCTTGAGTGGGTCTCTAGAAAATCCATTTTTCACCATTTTTTTTTAAGTTATCTAACAAAACTCAAATTAAATCCTCTTCAAATGAAATTGATTTTATCTCAGTTGAGGAGCTCGAACAAAATGAAAATATTTCGATGGCTAAAAGGCTAAAAGATATTATTAATAAATGTAAAAACCCCAAATAACAATAACGAAACCAAATTATAATGTAGATTTTCAACTTGCAAAATAAATACATCATTTTATTTCTGAAGGAACAAGAGGAAAATACTTGCAGATTTGTTATAAGTATTTGCAAACGGGTTTGCCAATGTGAAAGATGTTTTTCGGCAGCAGCATATGTCGAAAACAAACTTCGTTCCAGAATGGCAGATGAAACCATAGATGCAATAGTATTCTTAAGAAGCTATTTAAAATAAACACTTTTTTATACTAAAGTACGGTTTTTCACCAGTATGTCGATTTTTTTCACGAAAAATCGTATGCAGAAACGCATTCTACGGAAAATTCTAAGAAGAAACCAGAAGTCTAAAATCAAATCCTATCGCATTTCGTCCAATGATATTTCAGTATATATATTTTTTTTGGCCTAATGTACATACTTTATTGTTATTTCTTCTTATATAATGTACTCATGCAAGTATTTTATGCTTTTTAGTGTCTAATAAAAATTAATTGCTAAATAAAAAATGTACTTTCAATTGTAAAGGCATAATTATGTACGTTTCTTTCTTATAATTTTCGGGATTTTAGATTTCCCGAAAATCCCGAAACCCCGTGTCGGGATTTCGGGATTTTTTACCAAATCCCGAACCCCGGGATTTTTAAAAATCAGTCCCGATTAGCATCTCTAACCATAACTCTAATTTTTGAAC
The DNA here is from genome assembly GCF_958450345.1 of Calliphora vicina. Classification (NCBI taxonomy): domain Eukaryota; kingdom Metazoa; phylum Arthropoda; class Insecta; order Diptera; family Calliphoridae; genus Calliphora; species Calliphora vicina. Next base: position 112,969,173 of record NC_088781.1, on the reverse strand, counting down.
AATTCCTTAATGAAATTAAGTATGTAGTTGTGACAATCAAAACGATTGTATTCATTTCATACAGAAATGAAGATGTTGGTTTAAAATTTCATCGTATTTGCTTAAATAAAGGTATTTGTCTTCAACATGTCAACATCTATACAAGTTTTATTCTTAATGTATACTATATGGTGTCAGCACAAGTGTTGAAGTTACAACATACAACAAATTTAACTCTAATATATTTATACTACATATTTATTAATAATAACACACTAATTACACTTTAATGTTTAATACTATTTTTACACAAACTTACACTTACACTATTATAAATGTTTCTCATTAAAAAAACCACACTGTATGTAAAATATTAAAAACATATTTCCTCTAACTAATGATTTAATCTTTCACTTAATTATTTTCCAACCCTTTTCCAATAACAGGTTTGAAAACGTCAACCAGAACCACATTTGGTAAAAATTTGAAAACCTTTAAAAATCAATATAAATTAAACAATACTAAAAATACCACACCAATAAAAAATGAAACAACATCATCATCATCAACAACAGCAACAACCAAAATAAGCAAAAACGAACAACATCAACAAAAACCACAAATTTATAAATCAATTAAAACATTTCAAATACCAGATAATGATCAAACCCCAACAACAACATCCACATTTCAATTGAATAGTGAAAATTTACCACAAACTGAAAAAACAACAATAAAATCTATACTAAACCCAGTGGATTTACCAAAGAATTTTAGTGCTAATAATACAATTAATATAAATTTAAATAGTTTTTATAATATGGAAAAGCAACTAATTAATAAAAATCAAAAAAAACAACAACAACTAGATAATATTAACCCTAAAACTTATACATTTAATACAAACAGCAACAACAACAACAGAAACACTACTTTAACAGCCAATGATAAGAAAAATATTTTACCCATTGCCGAAAGATGCAGTGCAATTAATTTAAATAGTTTTACAGACATCATACAAAAAGCCACCACAACAGCAACAACAACAGCAGTAAAACATGTTGGTGATGATGATATTAAAGACTATGATAACAGCAAGCAACAGAAATTTCAATATTTAAACCAGCACAAGAACAACAATGATAGCACCATGTTTGTAGAGACAACAGCAAAACCAACTTGCAGCAGTTACAATTTATTAACTCAGCAACAGCAACAACAACAAACACATCAGCAACAGCAACAACAACACCATATTTTATATCAAGATATGGACAACACGACATTAAAAACGAAAAGATCCCGCATTAGCTCACCCCCTCCCTTAGATGGAAGGGACGTTGAGCTGACATTAAACACTACAACTCCATCATCATGCACTTCAAGCACTAACATTAACAACAACAACATCAGCAACAACAATATTAATCCAACACTAAACAGCACGAAATCTTTACGAAATTCATCACATTCAAAACGTTTTGAGTTGGAAATATAATCAAACAACATCAGCAGCAGAAGCAGTCGCAGTCGCAGTAGAAGCAACATCATTATGAAAACAAAATATTTATACGTAGTTTAAATTAATACATATTTTGGAAAAAAAAATGTAAGCTTAAAACAAAGGTGTTTTTGGGAGTTACAGACACAAGTATTTTGCTAAAATTTTGGAATTATTTGGAAATAAATTAAGGAAAACTTCAGTCAAAACTACATTATTTTAAATGTTGTGAAAAATAAAGTTTTGCAGTTACAAACTCTTTGAAACTAAATTTACATAAAAAGCCTTCAAATAACAAACAATTTACTGTCTATTAGTTTGTTAAACTCAGCTTAATTTTATGCTTAGTTAAGGTTTGAATCAATAACTAATAAATCAAAATCGATTCACAAATTGTTTTTAAAAACTTCCTGGGAAAACTTAGGTCTAGATTTACTGAAATTTAACTACGGTTTTATAGCAGCTTATTTAAACTTATAATATTATACTGATCGATGACTTTTGATGACAAACTTCTTGGGAAAACTTAGACCTAAATTTTTAAATATTTATTGAACTTTATTTTAACCTAAACTCAATATAATTAACTGGACTTTTATCAGTAGTAGCTAGAGATTAAATTAAACTTGGTTTAACTTTTGATGTTAAAATTTCATAAAAAAAACGTAAAACAGCTTGAAATGTTAAATCAAACTTGAAATGTTTAACAACTGTATAGTTAATCTCTAAAGAAATTCAAATTGCAGTTAAATACAGTATACCTTTACATATGTGGTTTATCCAATAATATTGTTCGATCACTTTTGTTGTCAAATTTATTGGGAAACTTAAATTTTAAGTAAAACAATATTTAACTGACCTATTACCAATAACAGTCAGAGATTAAGTTAAACTTGGTTTAACTGAAAGACGATTACTTTTGATGCTACAATTACAATTTGCTTTTAAAATTAAACTAAGTTTTTACTTCTACTTACATATTACAGCGAAACTAAACACTCCTTAACTGGTTTTATTAAACTCAATTGGATGTCCACATTACGTTGTAAAGAAGCTATTCAGTTAAACTCGAAAAAATATCACTTTCTTTTAAACCATGTTTTTGATGATTTAAAATACTTGGGAAAACTGTAAATTTTCACTTATACTTGGTTTAACGAACAGTTCAGCAAACATTTTAACAAACACAACTAAAGTTTAGCAATACAAAATTGTAATAGTTGTCAAAGTAAATTTTTACTTATTTTTGTTTTGGCGAAACGTTTAGCTAAACTCTCCTTAACTAGGTTTTATTAAACTAGAAATTTTGCATTAAATTCGAACATTCGAACAAGTTTTTCTTCCTTTCAAACCACCATGTTTGTGATAGTTTATATAAAAAAAAACTGTAATTTTTTTATTTGTATTTGGCTTAACGAAAGGTTTAGCTAAATTAAACTCGGAAAAGTTTTATTTTCATTTGTGATGGTTTAAAATACTTGAAGAAAAAACTATAAAATTAATTTTAGTTAGCTAAACTTTATTTAACTAGTGATTTATTAAACTGTAAATCTGTGTTAGACTTTTTAACAACAATTGAGTTAAACTTGAAAGAAATTAAACATTATATGTATACTTTAAAAATTAAAACTAAAGTTTAGCTAAACTTGTATCAAATTTAATTGAACTTAACCTCTTAACAATTGATTTTTTTGTAATTATTATTTGTATGGCTTTTTAAAGGAGAAAACTTTATTAAACACATGTAGGCATATTTTGACCTCTTTAAACTTAGCTTTAACGGTAGTTTAACTTAAGTTTAACTAGGATTTAACAAATAATAATGATTTTTCGAAATGTTATACTTTTTTAACTTTCTTTTAGATTAATATAACTATAAATAAATACTATTAAATCTGCTTTACAAACATTTTTGGTTTAACTATATGTTTACTAACTTAAAAGATATGGTTAGTTAAACTATCAAGACATTTAATTGGTCCCAAAGCTACAATATAGGAAAAAATTGGAAAAAATCATTGAAATTAGCTTAGACTTAGTTAAACTTTACCAAACTGCAAACCTCATAGGAATTTTTTAACGGTTTAACCTAATGGTTTTATGGAAAAGTTTAAGAATTAACAATTTAAAAAAACGTATTTGTTTTTAATTCATCTAAAACATGTTTTCGAGGAAATGTTTGCTTAACTAAACATTAAAAAACACTCAAGCTTAGTTAAACTCAAAAGAAATTTAATGGGTTTAAAAAAATCGGGTTATGTTTCAAGAAAATGTTTAGTTCACTAAACCTTATATTACCAGAAGGTTAGTTAAACTCAAAGAATATTGGATAGGTTTAACAAATTCAATTAATATCAAAGAAATTGCTAAATTTTAGAGGAAAATTACAAAAAAGTCTTTGAAGTTAACTTCAACATAACTGTACTTTGCTAAACTTTACTCATGATTAGTTAAATTTAAACGAAATTTTTGGATTTAATAATATTGTTTAAAGAACTGCTAATTTTTTGCAATGCAATTATAAAGACATTTTATACATTTCAATCGACTGGAAAAATCACTAAACCTCAAAGGAAATTGAAAAGGTATAACAAATTTATATCAATTAAGTTGAAACAAATTAAAAATTTTAGAGGAAAACTATAAAAAAGGTATTTGAAGCTAATTTCAACATAACCTGATAAACTTTACTAAAGCTCATGGTTAGTTAAATTTAAACGAAATTTTAGGGTTTTATAATATTGTTTAAAGAAGTGCTAAGTTTTCATAAGACCTTTTCTACATTTGAATCGACTGGAAAAATTATTCGAGTGAATCTTTATTTACATCGCTAAACTTAACAAAATTCCAAGGTTAGTTAAACTCAAATGAAAATGGCAAGGCTTTTAATTAAATATTCAATTAGTAGTAAATTCTATGGCAAAATTAGATTAGATTTATAAAATCTTTGAACAAATATAATTCTGTTTAAGCTCCAATATAAATATCCGAGATTTAAAATAAAATTTTACATTTAGTTCTTAAAATGTTATCATTTGTTATTAACAAAGTTGAACCCAAGAAAATTAAAAAAACACTCCCTCAAACATCTTTGTTTTACCTATGTACGTCGACTTTATTTGTTAGTGAATTTAACAATATTAATTTTGCACTATACTAATCATTCAAAATAACAATTCTAATCATTAATTCATTGCAGAAATATAATTTTTATTATTATCATGTTAAATTCATTTAATAATTTTTGTGAGTGTAGATTCTTTTTATCTCCCAACATGTCATCATTGTTTTTCTTTGTTTTTATTTAATAAAAAATACACACTTATTTTTTATTTTTTTTTTGCTTTAGGTTGTTAAACAAGCAATAATTATTCTATAAATAAATATATATTTTTTTTAATATTATTATTATTTGTTGTTATAGTTTTGTTAAAGTTAGTTGATAAAGAAAAAAAATTCTAATTCTAAATTTAAATTTTGTGTTATATTTATACCAAAACCAAAAATTATATTACACATTTAGAAATTCTTAATGTGCCCATAAAATTGTGTTTTAAACATAAAAAAAATTGGTCAAAAATTATAAACAAATATAATTAATTAATTGGTTATTCAAAAACTAAAAAAAAAATAAAAATGAAATAAAAACGTTTTATGTTTTTTCTTAATATTTGCAAAAAAGAAATAAAAATATATTAAAAATTTAGTTGCTTTATTTATATAAATATCATATATTTTAATCTTTATTTACTTTTATAAACAATTTGTATGTTTTTTTCTTCTATTTCTTCTATTATTTTTATTGTATTTTATTAAATAATTAAAAATATATTTGTTTTGTTAACCATTGAATTAATCCCTATACATATGAATGCATTATTTATATATTAAAACAAAAACATTAATAAACAATATAAAATTATTTAAAACATTTTTATTAATTATATAATAATAGTTTTTATTAAGATTCAAATAAAGTTATTGTTAAACAAAAAAAGTGTTAAAAGGGGTTTTAATTTTATGCTAAACGTAAGTATTACACAGTTAAATTAAAGATTTTAAAATAATAGTATACCCTACACCACCATAGTGGAGAGGGTATTATGCGTTTGTGCTGATGTTTGTAATGCCCAAAAATATTAGTCTAATACCCATCCAAGTACACCTATCCCTCGATTTGCACGATAGATGCGTTCCTGAAAAAATCGTGTAAATCGAAATTAAAAATTTTTGTATGAGAATTCGTGTAAATCGAAAAATACCTAAATACGAATAAATTAAAAATTTTGTTTAGAAAATTCATTTATATTAAAGTAAAGTATACACAATAGTTAATAGAACTCATAAAAACATGTCAGTTTATTAAAAAAGCAATTAAAAATATATTTCTATTATTTATAATATGTATCAGTCATAACTTCTAGCCAATTTATTATCACTGTCTTCCACAACTGATCGTATCTTTTAGAAGGCGACATATCACTTTCCTTACTAGATAATTTTTCTAGGATTTCTGGTTCGATAGTTGATAAATTAGAGATAACATCAGTTCGTAGAGATTTGGAAATATAATTTGTATCACTGGAATGCGAGGTTTCTTTCAATATTTGGGTTATCTTTAAAAAACGGTTTCCCAATTTTCAGCTTAATTCAAGCCCTTCACTAATATCACTATGCAACAAATGAAGACTTTTGGAAAAACGCAAGATCATTATAGTATAGGTTCGACTCTACTACCAAAGGGTAGTAAAACCCTATACTCAGTTTGTCCATTTTGGTGACCGATTTTTTTTTATGGGCCCCCAAAGTTTCTGAAAATCAGTGGGCCCTCTAAAAAAGGTGTCATCAGTTTTGGGTTAACAGCTAATTCAGACTTTGTGTTACGGCTTAACTTTATATGCCAATAATATAGCTAAGAGTCCGCCAAATAAATTTTGTTAAAATCTGTTTCCAAAAAATAGCTTTTTCGTGCACTTTTGTTGAAAAAATATAGGAAGAAAAATTTTTTTTTTACTTTTTTTAGAATAACTTCCAGGGACTATTAATTTTTCAATAACAATATTTTGCAAAGTTGTAGCTCTGGTAAATCTGAATAACTCTTGTGAACATATCAATGCAATCCGAACATATCTAGGCATTCTAAATAGCTGTCAAAAATCACTTTGTAGCTTAAAAATTTTAGTTTTTTACTATTTTTCGACTCTAAAACTAAAATTTTTTGTTAAAAATGTATGTTAGAGTGTATACTTCTCTATTGTGCTGGAATAACGAAGAATGGGCAAATCATTATCGGTATGATTCGGGCGCATCACTTTATCCAATCTTGAAGTGGGCAAGGTTTGTGGAGCTTCTGAAGAGTAATTGTATGCTTTTTATATAAGTTTTTGATATCGGTGGAAACCTTGTGACTTGGAGATTGACATTTTAGTAAAATGAATTAAGTTTGTGTTTTTTCGGACGTATTTTACCTTAAAAACTAACTATATTATAAAATGGTGATTTTCCATCAAGAAAAATAAAAACTTTGAATTAATGTAAAATTTGAACAGTTACAGACATCACAATAAAATTTGGAAGTAATGTAGATCTAAATGATCTTAAGTCAATGGCATCACTACTGTTGCCATTCTTTGTTTTCAAACATCGAAATTCCCAAAACGGGGAAATGTGTTCCAAAAACTGAGTTTTTTTGTACAATGTCCGCTTAAGTTAGTCAAATTTTACTTTATACGTTTTTGCATTAAGTTCTCTTTCCACATCATAAAAAAATCTGTATAGCCACGAAGAAAATTAGTTTTTTATAAAAGAAAAAATATGGGGACTTTTTTGGGAAAAAACTTAAAAAACACACGCATACAAAGTTGAAATATATAAAAAGATGCTTCAACTTTGGATGCGTGTAACTTTTTATAGGGACGAAATAATTGTTATCAGGTTGATTTTATTTTCTTTAGAATTTTATCGCAAATATACGTCGTATATAAAAAACAAATTTCGACCTTTCGTAGGCCCATCATATATAAAATACAAAAAAAAGATCGAGCAAAATTTAAAAAAAAATTAAACTTAAATATCTCTTGAACTAAAAGAGATACCTACAGATAAATGCATATTTTTGTAGATCTTCTCAAGGACTATCTACATTTTAAATTTCAGCTCATTCAGTTCATAAATGGCTTTTTGGCGATTTTTTTTTAAATGTGTGACATTGATCTCACTGATCCCCATTCCGAACACCTCAGCCGAGAAAATAATACAGCACAACATAGAAGTGTGGACTTGATCATACTATTTTAATAAATAATCTTTGTTTTAGCGTAAAAAAATAGTAAAAACGAAAATTGTTAAGGTACAAAGTGATCTTTATATGCTATTTAGAGTGACTAGACACGTTCAGAATGCATTGATATGTTCTCAAGTGTTGTTCAACTTTACCGTAGCTACAACTTTCCTAAATATTGTTAGTGAAAAATTAGGAGACCCTGGAAGTTATTCTAAAAAAAGTAAAAAAACAAATTTTTTTTCCTATATTTTTTCAACAAAAGTGCACGAAAAAGCTATTTTTTGGAAGAAAATTGTAACAAAATTTATTTGGCGGAATCTTAGTTATATTATTGCCATATAAAGTTAAGCCGTATCACAAAGTCTGAATTAGCTGTTAACCAAAAACTGATGACACCATTTTTAGAGGCCCAACTGATTTTCAGAAATTTTGTGGGCCCATAAAAAAAAATCGGTCACCAAAATGGACAAACTGAGTATAGGGTTTTACTACCCCTTGGTAGTAGAGTCGAACCTATATAGTCATGATCGTGTGTTTTTTTCACTGTTGCACTGTGTATTTTTTGTTGTCAGTGCTACTGATTTCGTAACTCCTTCAACGGAATCGTTGTCGTCTAGCTGACCCGACAGACGTTGGTTGTCCTGTCCAAATTAAGAAAACAGCTTGTGTTCGATTTGTGAATTTGAGAGAAGCGCACAGTGGTTTCCCTTATATGGAGCAGCGGTCAAAAATCAATATCTCCAAAACTAAAAAAAGCTAGGGTATTCAAAATTTGTCAGCCCAAGGTTATTTTTAAACAATTTTTGTAAATTTTTATTCCATTTTAATTCATTTGAAATATACACTGAAAAAAAAACTAAATTAAAAAGTTATACAAAGTTATATAATGCAATATGAGGTATTATATAATTTTTGATTTTATATGTTCACAATTTTTGTTCTTTATGATAAGAGTTCTTTATGCATCATAGAATAAATCCAAATTCCATAAAAAAGTGCATGAATTTTGGCAAAAGTGTTTTTTTTTTGGTCTTTTATCACGTAGTGGTGTCCGTATATGGTTATACATATTTCCATGACTTAAAAGATTACATACTGTGTTATTAAGTAATATAAGGTAATAAATAAGGTAAAATATCATATAAATATATATCAAGTATTAAGCAAATTTAAAACTCGTTGACTTTAACTACTTGTATTCTGTGTTGGTAAGTTTCGAGCTCCAGAAATAAATGGATCTGAAGTTAAAAAGATCATATTTAAAAGATCTATATTTGTAGCAAGGCACGATATTTTTCATGTATGTTGCAATCTAAACTGTTTTCTATCCAATAATTCACCTATTGACACTAATGCATGCTTGTTCACCTCAGCTCCGTGGATCTGAATTTTGTGTACCGACGGAGGGAGGGATACGGAGGGATATTCCTCAAACTTTACAGCATCAGTTTCAAATACAGAATTTATTGGCCTATCTACCAAAAGTACCATTTAGACCCGAAATCGTTGCTGAATATACTGTTTTCTCTTCAAAACACTTGACTTTTCGTTCTTACTCTTGTTCCATTTTTTTAGCTCTAATTTGTACGATAAGTGAACAAAGTATTCAAAAAATGGTATGTTGGCAAAATGCGATTTTTCATTATTTTTCGTCGGATGTCTATGTAAATCACATCCATATGAGAAAATATGCAAAAACCTGCGGCCACAATATTTTTTTAATTAAAGAGGGGTAAAAAACCTACAATTTGATGTAAAAGATGTTGTGGGCAGATGAGAGCCAAACAACTAAAAGTCTATGTGAAAAAGTAGTTTCTAAAAAATGTGTGTTTTGAAAATGTCAAAAAAGTATTCTTCATGGATTTTTTAATGGGCTTATATTTTCTCAGCTTTTATTATTTAATTTGGTAGAAAATAAGTTAAAATTTAATGTTTGTAGAGTTTTTGGATACTTCTGCCCCAATATCGCGAATAACTTTTTAGATAAATTTAAGTTTTCTTTTATAACTATGTAAGCACAATATATAAAATATAAACATAACTCCACTTTCTACGGACACAAAAATTAAATCTCGCAGAAAAAACAACATAATTTGTTAGATTCATAAAATTTAGAGTGTTGTCAATAAATTTAGTGCAATAAAGCTTAGAAAAAAACAAGTAAGAAAGTATGGTCGGTCAAGCCCGACCATATAATACCCTACACCAAGTAAATGAGTAAAAATATTTTTCTTTTAAAATATCAATAATTTATATTTTTGAGTGATTTTCGGAAGTGGGCCTTATATGGGAGCTATGACCAATTATGGACCGATCACCATAAAATTAGGTCGTGTTATTTATGTCTATATTAAAGTTAACTATGTTGAATTTTGTGTATATACCAACATTTTTAAGCGATTTATGCACGTTAAAGTGATTTTCGGAAGCGGGTCTTATATGGGAGCTATGACTAATTATGCACCGATCGTAATAAAATTTGGTGACATGAATTTCGTATGTATAAAAGTTATTTGGAGCGAAATTTGTGTAGATACATATATAAATAAACATTTATGACCGATAAAGTCCAATTTCGGGAGGACATTTGTATGGGGGCTATATGAAATAATGGACCGATTTCAGCCAGTTTCAATAGGGTTCGTCCTTGGGCCGAAAAAATTATATGTACCAAATTTTATCGAAATATATTCAAAATTGCGACCTGTACTTTGCGCACAAGGTTTACATGGACAGCCAGCCAGCCAACCAGACGGACGGACGGACGGACGGACATCGTTTAATCGACTCAGAAAGTGATTCTAAGTCGATCGGTATACTATAAGCTGGGTGCTAGACTAATATTTTTGGACGTTACAAACATCTGCACAAACGCATTATACCCTCCCCACTATGGTGGTGTAGGGTATAAACATTATTGTTTTTGATTTTGGCCTAGGGGGAAACCACTGTGAAGCGGTTTGAAATGGGTATAAATAAAGATATTTATAGACGGCAATACTGAATATTAATATTTGTCAAAAATTCAAGTATAATAATACAATTTCATCGTCTAAACAAAATTTGTATTAGATTTTCAAAAATACGAATGATTTTTTTGATTTACGGTCGGTATTCAAAATTTATTTAAAACAATTGAAAAACTTTTTATTTTCATATGTATCGGGTATGTATTTTTAAATACAAATAAGGCAAATAAAAATGTCAAGAAAATAAAAAATAAAAATAAGATTTTTAGAAAAATATCAATCAACAAAGAAATAAAATATTTGTAATACTCTCGTGTAAACAATAAATGTTTTTTCGAAACGATTTTTTGAAATACCGAATGATTTCAATAATATTTTAAATTTGAAAAGTGTTAATACTCAGTATTGCCGTCTATAAATACCTTAAGTAGTTAAAAAAAAACGTATTGTTGAATGATAATTTTTATTCATATAGGTTTGGGTTATGTTTGATGTACAATGAATCTTATGGACATTGAATAAAATATACATAAAAGCGTTACTGAGAGACAAAGAACATAAGTCTGTTGTCAAAAACCTAAGTCTTGCAACAACAGAATACATGTAAATCAATGTACATATTTTAAGTTTTTATACACGTAAGTAATCGAATTGTGGTCCGAAATATGAGTGATCACAGATCGAGCTCATTTTCTTGATTATACGCTTATTGGCGAAGTTATTAGCGGTTTCAGATATTGTGTGTTTTTATATAAAATATCGATTTTTGGCCAGAAATATGAGTGATCACAGATCGAGCTCCTTTTCTTGATTAAACGCTTATTGGCCAAGTTATTAGCAAATTTAAATGCCGTGTTTCCGCCGTTGAAATTTCTTTGACGATTGATTCCAAGTATCTTGGCATTTCGGAGTATAGTAGTGTTCGCCCAAATTTATCATTCCGGCGCATATCAAACAAGTAAAGAAGTATGGTCGGTCAAGCCCGACCATATACTAAGTAAAAGAGCAAAAACATTTTTCTTTTAAAATTTCAATAATTTAAATTTTTGAGTGATTTTCGGAAGTGGGCCTTATATGGGGTCTATGACAAATTATGGACCGATCACCATGAAATTAGGTCGTGTGATTTATGTCTATATTAAAGTTAACTACGTTGAATTTTGTGTGTATACCAACATTTTTAAGCGATTTATGCACGTTAAAGTGATTTTCGGAAGCGGGTCTATATGGGAGCTATGACTAATTATGGACCGATCGTAACAAAATTTGGTGACATGAATTTTGTGTATATAAAACTTATTTGGACCGGAATTTGTGGAGATACATGTATAAATTAAACATTTATGACCGATAAAGTCCAATTTCGGGAGGACATTTGTATGGGGGCTAGGTGAAATAATGGACCGATTTCAGCCAGTTTCAATAGGCTTAGTCCTTGAGCCGAAAAAATAATATATACCAAATTTCATCGAAATATCTTCAAAATTGTGAACTGTACTCTGCGCACAAGGTTTACATGGACAGCCGACCAGACAGACAGACGGACATCGTTTAATCGACTCAGAAAGTGATTCGAAGTCGATCGGTATATTTTAAGGTGGGTGCTAGACTAATATTTTTGGGCGTTACAAACATCTGCACAAACACATTATACCCTCCCCACTATGGTGGTGTAGGGTATAAAAATCTGGTCTATGTTGTAGATTGCGGTCGATCAACCATTTTATAGATGCCATCTCACTACCTGTGGTCACATATTTACAGCATTTGATAGGTGGGCGTATTATTGGGCATAAAAAACTTTTGTGGACTATTGTGAACATTTAAAAAAAAATAATCAAATCGGTCCAGGCGTTCTGCGATTTCAGATATATCGCAAAAAAGTGGGGGTGGTAAATTTTTCTTAAGAATTTTACTACGAACATTTAAAAACAAATTAGCCAAATAGCCGTTTTCCGATTTTAGATAAATCGAAAAAAGTGGGCGTAAAAGTGGGCGTGGTCAATTAATGAAACTAAACTAAGTCGGACCATGACCAACATTTAAAAAAAAAATTGTCTAAATCGGTCCGGCCGTTCTCCACTGATGCAATTACCAACAAACGACAATTGATTTTTATTTATATAGAAGATTTGAAGTATGATTCAGGCTAATTATCGCACACAAATAATCGTCAAAGTCGGCTATATATTTAATATCATTTTGAATATCAAAATCAAAACAGTTCCATTCATATTGTTTCCGGAGATTATTCTCTAGCAAACTCTTCAACTCTCACTTGTATCCTAGTTCTATTGGATAGTAATTAAGACACAATTTTCAACAAGATTGGTAAAGAACTTTCTAAGTTAGAGGAGGTCAAAATTTGACATATTGGCTAAACAGGTTTTTCTTCTCATCCATGTAACTTATTACCTATTGGCGCATATTCAGAAATCGTAACTAAAGTCGGAACTAGTAAAACAGAAACTAAAAAATAGTTCATAGATAGTTGTAGATCTTATTCACAATTCATAACTAGCTTAGTTACTGCTTTGACATATAGAGAAAACAAAATATCGATAATATTTTGATCGATATATACTATAATTAATTAAAAGGCTTATAAAGCTATTAGGAGACTATTTTTGTTCTCTAAAAGTACATAAGAAATTTATAGTTATAGTTTGTATGTAAATCAATTAAAATAAGGGTATGTAGAATGAAATTTTTGAATAGAATGTTGTTGACAAAAAAAAACACATCATTAGATTATTTTCTTTTTGTATACATGTATTAAAATGAAATCAATCAGCTGTTTTTTTGAATGTATTAGTAGTTGGCATTTAGTTACAACTTTACCCATGATTAAGTGCTAACTAATTGAGCTGAAAGTAACCAATTGTGAATAACTTAAATACCCAGCAAAAACTTTGCTTACCTAGTAAGCCAGCAAGTATAATTGGAGCAAAGCGATAACTACTTATTATTTGACTGAAACACTACTTACCGTTGTTCGAGATTTTTAAAAAATTCAGGGGTCAAGCTTACAAATGTACTTACAATCAGTTGAGAAATAAGTAGTAAATTCACAACAAGAATATGTAGCTAAAAAAAAAAACACAAAAAATATTGCCTTGTGTGGGAATCGAACAGTCACATTATTTGCTTGTGTTTGATAGTCAAGCTGCTAACTCACTGCTCCATGTACGAGTTATTTTATTGTAAGTTAACAATAGTTTTAACATCAACATATAAATGAATATGATATGAACAAAAAAATTGATGGCTTTGACAGGTGGCGAACCACTAACCTCCCGTTTTCCAGTCAAACACACTAGATAGCTGTGCTAAATGCAAAAGTTCATTACCAGCCTGCATAAAAATAAGTACTTATTCTAGTAAATAAAATAATGTGCTGGGTAACCACCACTCCTTACAAAAGAATGCATGAAATAACTAGTGGTCATCACAAAAATTCACAAAATTTTTCCTGGGTAGGTACTTAAAAAAGTCAACACATGGTGATCGTTTATGAATATGCGCAATTGTTTTTAGCAAAAGGTGTCCCAACTAGTTTAGGTACTTATTTCTTCAATCTTTCGAAAAAAATAAGTAAGTTTCATCTATTAATGTGGCCTTATGACCAACATATACTCATTGTAGGGTATTATGTGGTCCGGCTTGACTGTCATAATTGTTTTAACATGTAAAAGTCCATGTCTAATCTATTCAGACTAATTATCGCATGCAAATAATCGTCAAAGTCGGCTCTATATTTAATACCCTCTTGAATATGAAAATCAAAACAGTTCAATTCATATTGTTTTCGGAGAGTATTCTCTAGCAAACTCTTTAACTCTCACTGGTATCTTTAACTTCTCTATCTTTAATTCAAAATATTTCATAATCTCACAGTCTAATTTTTTGAAAATAAAAACATCAACCTCAGTCATGATTTGTCAATTCAAGCCTCAAGTATCTATCTACAATTTTGTTACGCTTTTAATAATTTGTGCTTTTGCGCGGCTGTCTTATCAACAAAATCAACTTGTTGATTATGGTTCAAAATATATTAAACACAATACATTGTCTACTATACAAACATTTTGGCATGATGGCAATGTCAACTGTGAAATGAACAGCAGAGTTCTTATAGAACAGTACAAAAAGTTACTGGACAGATCGTGTGCAGAGGAAGATCAATTTGAAGTCTTGTTGACACATCATGTGAGAAAACAATTAATACAAAGTATGGTTATTCAGCTGAAGAACTCACTTAAACAAAAGTCTTTTAAATCGAACAAAATATTTCAACAATATCTACAAGAACTGCAAGAAATCGATAAAAGAGCGGTTAAATCAATATGGTCCATGGCAATAAAGCAAGTTGATCCTGAAGAGGTTATCAATGAAATTGTGAGGCTTAAAGATGAGGAACTTCAAATAGATGCTTTTAAAAATCTGATAAATAATAGTCTACTAGATAAAGCTAAAACTGACACCATAATACCAATCTTGACATTTCATATTACTACCTTGTTTAAAAATAAAACCACTTGCATATCGCCTGAAACTAGTTTAGATCGTTTATATTGTCGTTTACCTCAGCAGCTGCGTTTGTTATATGAAGGCCTCAAACAACCATATATTTTAACAAATCTTGTCAGTCTTCCGAAAGGCAAACAAGTTATATGCACATTAGTCGCTGTTCATGATAAAGGCTTAGTGGCGTTTGGCATTCAACTGGGCGGTTCCGTTATGTATATATATGCTGGTGAAAATAATCGAATATCTTTTGAGAATGTTTCAGATATTACATCAAATCAATTATGGCAGGTTATTTGGCCTGATAATTCGTATGGACGGGATGCACCTGGCTATATATTGTTTCAAAATGAAAATACCAGAAAACTGTTATGCCTTGAGGAACAAAAAATGATACAACTAAGTGCTGTGGAGAATATGCTGAATCCAGCTTGCTACTGGTTGGTTTCATATGCAACTGAAGATGAACGAATGCAGGAATGTTGAAATAAATATCGAAGTAAGCAAAACCCCAAGGTTTGCAAATGTTTTGTTGACCATTTTGTAACAGTAAACAAATAATATACATATTTAGTATTTATTTAAAAACATGTTTATTTTGTTTGATTTTTTTTTAATAAGGGATACAAAAGGATTTCAACTTTTTAGAAATGTTCCGAAATTTTGTATACTTTCGGCAAGATAATTGTAAAGCACATCCTCAACTTTCCGATTTTATAAAATTTTATTAAAATCGGACCATTCATTTAGAAGCTACAGATTTATTTCCACTTTTTTCATTTATTTCCCCCATTCTGCACTGCTTCTTACACCCGTTTCATATTAAGCAATTCAGTTGCGCAAATCTCTGGTGTTTTGTATATGTCAGCGATAAGGTCGGGTTAAGGAGAACAAAATTTTGCAAGTTGTTTTGTTGCAAATGCCTAATGTGAAACCGGTCTTAGACCTGAACATACTCTTTAAGTTCCCAGTGAGCATTAAAATATCTGCCTTAAATTACTAAAAAAATACTTTTTTCAGAAAAAATAAAGAGAATAAGAATATTTCTTTTAATTCAGACAAATATCAATCTCAGTCACGGTTCTTCTGTTCAACGATCATAATGCACAAGCAAAAGTTTTTCATCTCAATTTACGTGTTTTTAATAACTTGCACATTTATTTCTAAATCTTATCAACAATATGCATTTATTGGTAAAGATTTAAGATATTATTCGCAAAACAACACATTGTCAACTATAAATAAATTTTGGCATGACGCCAATGACGATTGCGAAATAAACAAGAGTGTACATATGGAACTGTACAAAAAGTTTCTGACAGATCGTATACAGCCTAAACAAATTAAAAATTCATTTAAAAGAAATATTTTAAATCAAACATTAACGAAGAGCCTGAAGGAATTATTTATGAAATGGAGCAGCTTAAAGATGAGGAACTGCAAATTGATACCTTTCAAAATCTGGTTAATAACACTGTGCATGAAATTGACACTTTTTTTCTGTCAGTGGTGCCAACCGTTTTTTATGTTAGCTCGTATTTTCGAGATATACCGTTATTTCGAAAATGGAGGAGATTGCATAACATACATACACACAGCCTCTGAAGTGGGTAACACCAGTGCTTCTTTTATTTTTTCAAGATCATAAAAATCATTATATTCCGACTTAAATAATTTTTTTTTGAGAACCGAATCTATTATTCAACTCAATCTCAAACTTTTAAATTTGAATCGATAAATAGATTTTAGGATTCTAATTATCTTAAAAATAATCAAATAATTTTTGGTGTTTACTAACTTTTGAGGCTCACTGTATATTCGCGTAACTCAAAAACGGTTTAGTTTATTGAATAAACTGCAAAAACCGAAATTCCGCAATAAAATTACCTTTAATTAACTTTAATAAAATAACCTTTAATTAACTGCTTAACAAGTTTTTATTCTTTGCAATCGTTTTAGAAATATAAATTGTTTTTGGCTGCATTTTCCAATTTTTTATGCCGTTTTAGAAAACAAAAAATTCGTAATTTTCCTAAAAAATTATTTTTGTTTGCCAAAAAAAACAATTTATATTTCTAAAACAACTGCGCAGATTAAAAAAGGCTTTAGACTTACTTGAAGGCAATTCTATTGCGGAATTTCGGTTTTTGTAGTTTATCCAATAAACTAAACCGTTTTTGAGTTACGCGAATATATGTTATGCAACCTCCTCCATTTTCGATATAACGGTATATCAAGGAATTCAGCGTACCCGAATTAGTTTAACCCATCGGGTGCCCCGCTTGACAGTTTTTTCAACTGGTATAATTCTACACAATTTCCAAATTGTATTTTAGATGTTTTTATTTGTATTTCAGAAATTTCCAATTGAATTTCAGAAATTTCCATTTGTATTTCAGAAAACTCTAATAGCAATACTAATGGGAATTTTCTGAAATACAAAATGGAAATTCTGAAATACAAATAGAAATTTCTGAATAACAATTGGAAAATTCTGAAATACAATTAGAAAATTTGTAAGTATAAATTAAAAATTCTGAAATACAAATAGAAACTTCTGAAAATTCTGAAATATAATATATTCAATCGATTAATCTTTAATCGGTTAACCGATTAATTTTGGTCGGTTAACGGTTTAAATAACAAATAAACCGACTAATTTGTGTCAATTAACCGATTAACAGAAATTTCTTTTTTTTAACTTTATATAGAAATATAGTTTTACACACACAAATTTTATTACTTAACTCGTTAATATTCCCTTCTAGCTATAGTTTTTTAAAGTATAGTACAAAAACTGAAGCTAAGGAACTTGGAAATGACCTTTTTTCTAGAATTTTCTATCATAAACTTTGTCCTTATGAGTCGGAGAACGACATGATAATAGACGAAATTGAAGACATTACTAAAATTAGTCTTTTATCAGAACTTAACGAAACTATTAACCCGCCAGTGGTGACGCAAATTTTAATTTCATAAATGGTGACCCCGGTCTAATGCACTAATACTTAAATTTTTTTAAATTTACGTTTTTGACAATAAAACAAAAATATTTAATCAATTTAAGATAGTTTCCATCAATTTTAAAATTCATAAAATTTTTTAAAAGCAATAACGGAGAATAAATTTATTCGATTTTTTAACACACCCGGACTCACAGACATACAGGTAGGGGGGATGCCAGATTCAGATACGCAAAAAGCTGGACATTAGGCTTTAAAAAGCTGGACAAATCAAAAACAAACTGGACATTAAAAAAATTACTGAGAAAATGTTAATTTTGGTTTTGTGTAAATAATTTTTTTTAATTATAATTTTTATCCATTGTATTCAACATATATGTATGTATATTAGAGTGACAGCCGATTTTTTTTTTAGATTTCAAAGAGTGCCGGGTGGAATATTGTGACACTAGGCCTAAATGTTAAGTGCTGAAAATTTGAGTCAAATCGGGCAACGATTTCTGGACGCGCATCGAGGTCAAAGTTCAGATATATGCAAAATTTTACTGTTAATATGGAATAAATAGGTGAAACTCGTTAACTTTCTGCATTGTTTTCTAGAAATGTGTAGATTTATTTATATTAATGAATATTACATTTAAAAAAATTTTTGGAAATTAACCCTGTATCTCCTTTGGTTCAAAATGACCCAAAAACTGTATTATCGCCAAAATTAGAGAAAAATGCAAATTTTTCAGTTTTTGAAAAAAATTTGCTACTAAATAAATACTTTTGCAATTGAATGCAAAAGAATCGAAATATGTACGTAATTATCGTTGTAATGAGATATAAATGACAAAATTTGACTAAAAAATTTTAAAGTTATTACAAATTCGCCAGACCATTAACGTGTTTCAGGCCACTTGAACAAAAAATTTAGGAACAAAATTAAGATATTTCGAGAAAAATTAAAATAAAAGCTCATTTTTACTTAAAATATGTCCATATTTACTTGTATATGAGTTTTTGTCTTCGTAGGATACCGTTAACCTATTCGCAGGTATGGCCAAAAAAAATAATTTTTTTTAACGGCTGTTTCAAAACTCCATTTTCAAATTTTTAAAAATTTTGTTAAACAAATTTCAGATTTTTTCGATCATCACATTGGGGTTTATTGAGATCAAAATAGGGAATAAAAATATGAAAAAATTATGTCAATACCTCTTACAGTTTTTCCGTACCTGCGATTTAAATTTTGCGTTTTTCAAGAAAAACTAATTTTTTGTCCATATTTAGGCGAATGAGTCCAATTTCCATACTGTTATAAATTTTAAGTAAAACCTATCCATAATATTATAGTCCTTGTAACTTTAAATATGTTCTGAAAGTTTTACTAAAATCGGAAAACGATAACCTTTAAATCGTGAAGGTCAAAAGTCAAATTTTTCAATATTTCGAATTTCTAATGAAAAGATAGCGAAATGTTATATATTTTTGGGCCGATTTTCATGAAACTTGAGGAAAATATATATTGGTGTCTAGCATTTACAACAACAGTGCAAAAATGGATTTTAATTTTTAAGAGGACTTGGGGTCAAAATGGTTGTGTTTTTCGTGATTTTAAAAGTTGAGGGTAATTTGGACCCCAAGTGCTGCTAAGGGTTAATTTCCATTTTTGTGCTGTTGTTTTAAATTCTGGACTTTATGTTATATTTTCCTTAAGTTGCATTAAAATCGGGGCAAAAATATATAACATTTCGCTACTTTTTCATTAGAAATTCCAAATATTGAAAAATTTGACTTTTGACCTTCACGATTTAAAGGTTATCGTTTTCCGATTTTAGTAAAACTTTCAGAACATATTTAAAATTGCAAGGACTATAATATTATGAATAGGTTTTACTTAAAATTTATAACATTAAGGAAATTGGGCTCATTCGCCTAAATATGGACAAAAAATTAGTTTTTCTTGAAAATCGCAAAATTTAAATCGCAGGTACGGAAAAACTGTAAGAGGTATTGACATAATTTTTTCATATTTTTATTCCCTATTTCGATCTCAATAAATCCCACTGAGATGGTCAAAAAATTCTGAAATTTGTTTAACAAAATTTTTAAAAATTTGAAAATGGAGTTTTGAAACAGCCGTTAAAAAAAATTATTTTTTTTGGCCATACCTGCGAATAGGTTAACGGTATCCTACGAAGACAAAAACTCATATACAAGTAAATATGGACATATTTTAAGTAAAAATGAGCTTTTATTTTAATTTTTCTCGAAATATCTTAATTTTGTTCCTAAATTTTTTGTTCAAGTGGCCTGAAACACGTTAATGGTCTGGCGAATTTGTAATAACTTTAAAATTTTTTAGTCAAATTTTGTCATTTATATCTCATTACAACGATAATTACGTACATATTTCGATTCTTTTGCATTCAATTGCAAAAGTATTTATTTAGTAGCAAATTTTTTTCAAAAACTGAAAAATTTGCATTTTTCTCTAATTTTGGCGATAATACAGTTTTTGGGTCATTTTGAACCAAAGGAGATACAGGGTTAATTTCCAAAAAAATTTTTTTAATGTAATATTCATTAATATAAATAAATCTACACATTTCTAGAAAACAATGCAGAAAGTTAACGAGTTTCACCTATTTATTCCATATTAACAGTAAAATTTTGCATATATCTGAACTTTGACCTCGATGCGCGTCCAGAAATCGTTGTCCGATTTGGCTCAAATTTTCAGCACTTAACATTTAGGCCTAGTGTCACAATATTCCACCCGGCACTCTTCAAAATTTTAACAAAATTTTTTTTCCATACAACTGATTTTCACTCTAATGTATATCTCCTTGTGGTGGTCCAACGCACCTAAAGACGCGGATTTTGGTGATATCAGATTTGTAATATATTCAACCACTTTTGCTCTACAGAAAAATGTGCTCAAAATCCGCGTCTTTAGGTGCGTTAACCACCACAAGGAGCGAACATTTTCCAAATAATTATTTTTATTTACGCAAAAACCTTTAAAAAAATGGTGATACCCGAAAAACAAATGAAGTGACCTGGTCACAAACGAACTCTAATGTATATGTATTACACGGTTCTACAGTGAAAACAAATTTCAGAAACCCCCTCAAATTCAGAAGTTATTCTAAAAAACAGCTTTCAGTGATGTTCGTCAACTTAACGACCAGTAACTCTGACAGTTTTTGTCTGATTTTAATTATTTAACGGATTAAGAAAGAAAAAGCTGATTACGCTTTAAAATGACGTGCATTGTTTGATACATTTGTAAGTTATAAATTATATGCTTACATTTTATTATTTTATAATTATAATTATTTGCTTTTCCGTAACTGTTAAAATTTTTAAATCGGTCCAAAAATGTGTGAGTTAGAGGTACTACGACCTACCGTAAAACAGTTGTTTCAAAATAACTAAAAATTTTGAAGTTGTTTCAAAATTTTTGAAAACGGTATTTGTACGTCCTCACCTAGGCCTACAACCCCTACTTGGAATTTTTTTTCCTCATGCCAAAAGCTATCGAAAAATCGATGGCATAATGTCGATTGATAAATTGGCATCAGTATCAGAAATTTCATATGACAAGTATTCCCATAAAACTTTTTGGCATTTATTTTGCTAATTTCTTCAAAAAAGTATTAAGTAGAAATTTATAACCGATTATGGCCAATAAGCAGGTTGTTGAAAAAATAATAAATAAATAAAAAATACATACACTTTTTTGCATAAGTTATTACTGTGTACTAATTAGTAGTAAGTAAATTTTCATTTATGGATATTGTCGAAAATTTCTATTTAGTTGGACAAATTAAATTTTAGCTTGAAACTGGACAGGCATCAACAAATCTGGATAATCCAGCCAAGTCCAGCCCGGCTGGCAACCCTACATATAGGTCACCATTGGCGGGTTAAATTATTCAAAATCTAAAAAATATATTTATTGTTTCGTTGAATTGTTGTTTTGTTTGTTTTTGTTCTTTTTATTAACAAAATGCTTATATAACTACACAAAATTCATGTTTTTCTTTTCAATCTAAAATTAGAATAGAAATTATACCGTTAATCGAATAATTTTAAATTAACCGATTAAATCTAAACCCCGATTAATTATTTGCTCGATAAGCCGACAAGAAACCCGATTAATGGAATACCATAATAGAGTAACTTCGGGTAATGTGGACTACCGTTTTGTTTATTCTAAATTTTGGCCACAATATATATATGGATATTAAAAAAGATGTGAAGCATTAAATTAGCTAATGTATTCTCTAATTGTTTTTGCAGTTGAAAATGTTTTACGTCAAAGGATAAAAAATGTATGTGAAAATATTGTAAATATCGGGCCTCCAAAAACCAGTATTAAAAAAATTGGAGGGTAATATGGACCACTATATGAGGGTAATGTGGACTAGTATTTAATACATAAAATTCATGAATCAGCTAATCATGAATGATTAAAAAATTTAATTTCAATATATTTTTATTAATACAAACTAAAAATTCGCGTCCTTGGCTTAGATAGATTGCTTACAAAGTACATAGTTATTGTCGGGTAATATTGACCAGTAGTACATAATCAAGTAATTTAAGTGGTCCACATTACACGAACTTAGGTTACAGTGGTAAAAAATTATTTTTACCTAATAATGTAAATATGCTTAAATTCTAACCAAATATATGCAAAACTACGTGTCCACTTTAACTGTATAAAACAACCAAACATTAAATTCTACCAAGTAACTGTACCAAATTTTGTTTCTTACTTGAGCCCAAAAAAATGTTGAGCACGAGCATCAATTTCAATACAAGAATAAAAAGCCAACATATCAATTACTCATGAAAGCAAATGTGCAATTGTCGTTTCAAACAAATTGTAAAATGTACGACAAATCAGTTTTATCGTACCTTCAATAGTTTCTGAAAAAAGACACTGGTCCACATTAGAAGCATAGTCCACAATACCCGAAGTTACTCTACCGATCTATTAAACGATTTCCGTCCGTCTGGCTGGATGGCTTGCTGGTCATGCAAACATTTTGCGCAGAGTACAGGTCGCAGTTTTGAAGCTATTTCGATAAAATTTGGTACAAACATTCATTTGAGGCCAAGGAAAATACCTATTGAAACTGGCTGAAATCGGTCCATTATTTCACCTATCCCCCATACAAATGTCATTCCGAAATTGGACTTTATCGGTCATAACTGTTTACATTATATAGGTATCTACACAAAAATTTCACTCCAAATAAGTATTATTTATACGGAAGTCATGTCACGTAATTTTATGATGATTGGTACATAATCATTCCATATAAGGCCCGATTCCGTAAATCACTTTAACTGGCATGAATTTCATTACTAAACTATTTCTAAGTAATGAAGATGGTATGAAGCAATCATTTATAAGTAAGTTGTTCAGTAATTGCAAGTCCTTACCCAGATTTTGCAGGGATAGCTATTCACAGTAATAGTATACACTCTAATCATTCGATTGGCAAACAATTCGGTTGCCTCGATGAATATGTTTTCTTTTTTTTAATTCACCTAAAAGAGAATATAATTTATGCTTATTATTTGCTTCAAACAATCACCAAATGCTTCTTTTAGTCTGAATTTAAATATATTCTCAACTAAATTTTCAGTTTCAATTTAAAATGCTTCGTATTCTAAAAAAATAACCTCAGTCACGATTCTTTAAGACAACAAAGATGTTGCTCGGTCATAAACTTATCATCAGCATTTACGCGCTTCTAATAATTGGTGGGTTTTTCCAACTGTCTTATCAACAATATGTACTTATTGGTAATAATTTAATATATAATTCACAAAATCATATAATTGGAAATAATATACAGACATTTTGGCACGATGTCAGTGCGGATTGTGAAATGGAAATAGAACAACTTACAGAAGTGTACAAGAAGTTAATGGATGAAGAGGAAGATGAATTTTCTGCATTGCTAAAGTATCATGTTCGAAAAACATTAACACATGTTATGTCCACACAAATATTAGAGGCTTTTAAATTGAAAATTCTATTCTCAAATGAAAAACTGGAAGATCTAGAAGATCATGCAAGAGAAATAGAAAAGATGAGCAAAAATATGTCTAATGCAATTTGGAAGATAGTAATAGATAAGGTGTATCAATTGTTGCCTCCTGAAGATATTATTAATCAAATTAAGTCGCTCAAAGTGGAAAAAATACAAATTATTGCTTTTGAAAATCTTCTAAATAACTGTTTACTGGATACATCGAAAATTGAAACACTATTACCATTGTTGGCATATCATATTACTTCCTTTTATAAAAAGGAAATACCTAAGACTTCGAATGATACGCCCTTGGATTGTTTGTATTTCCGTTTACCCAGAGAGCTGCGTTTGTTGTATGATTTCACCGAAATACCATTATCTTTTCGCACTGAATATGAATCCTATCTATTTCAAAATCTGCAAGTCCAATCGAACGATAAAGGTTTAGTGGAAATTGGTTTATATAATCCTTATTATACTAATATTTACTTAACTGTTCAAGAAAACCAAACTGGTATTATTCTCGATGCCTCGCGTTTAAAATCATATCAGTGGCAGGTTATTTGGAAACAGAACATATTTAAACGAGTGGTTCGTAATGTCACAATGTTTCAAAATAAAGTTTCCAAAAATCTATTATGCGAAATCGAACAAAAATTAGCACTACTAAGTGCTGTGCATAATATGATGAATCAAGCTTGTTACTGGTTAGTTGATAATGCGTAGAATTTAAAATATACACATCAACTCTTCATAATTGATCGCTAATATTTAAAAAAAATAAAGAATATAAAACAGAAAAACATATAAGAAAAAAATTGTTTTATTTAAAATTAAATATTTAATGATTTACCACCTCTTCTAGCTAAATGTCGCAATAAGCATTTAAATCAGTGGCCGCCATAAATAGTATATGGAATATTGATTATAATAAGATGTTATGCTCTTTCGAAATTTTTATGAACCATTATAAAGGTAAGTTTGTAATAAAATTTCTCTAGATATATAATTTTTAAAGGCGTTTCGAGAGGCTACTTTAGTAACAGGTGCTACCTGAGATATTTTCGTAAAGTATCAACTTCAGTTACAATCATACAAGTATCCATGACATTCTAATTAAAATTATCCATGATAACCTACTTAATGCAATCGGTTGAAAATTTTAGCAAGTCTATGCGGTATATGATGCAGCAAATGATTTAAATGCAAACCATATTATTTCAAGTTACACTGAATTGTTTAAAATATGTTTCTGCTGCTTATCAGAACAGCGTAAAAATAATAACACTATGCGACAAAAAAAATTCTGGGAAATGTTACTATTTTTCTGATAGGTATTGTCGAGTACGAGAATATTTTTTGAAATTTGCCAAACACCTTTAATATATTGAGTTACGGGGAAAAAACTGGTTTTTCGACCATTTATAGTCAAATCGCACATTAATAGTTTTGTGTCACTTGCTGCAAGTCCACGAAATGCATTTCTCAACGAAAGCTGATTTTCGTAATACGGCTAAATAATTTGGAGACTTGAATTGAATTGCCAAAATTAATAGCAATAAGATGATATCATGGCACCAGACACACGTGATCTGTAAAAAAAACAATTAAACTATGTATCTGCTGCTTATCACAGCAGTGTTCAAAATGATGTTGTCAAACAGCTATCACTGAAAATATATACATAATTTCTTATCAAAAATATTTTTTTCTTCTTTAGGAGGAAACAAATAAAAAACTCACAATTTAATACTGAATTAAAATTTCCTTTTTTTTTAAAAAAATTGTAAAAATTTCTTAAACATCTATAAAATAATGGCTCGTTGGTCTAGGGGTATGATTTCCGCTTAGGGTGCGGGAGGTCCCGGGTTCAAATCCCGGACGAGCCCAAGTTAGTCACATTTTTTTTAGAAACTTCAATACAGAATAAAGCAGACACCGGAAAACTTTTTATTTTTTGTTTTCAATTCATACATATGGGCAATTCCATATTATCGTGCGTTACATTTGTACGCCTATAGAGTGGAATAGATTTTGCAAAAATAAGAGTATCTGAAAAATAATTTGGTCTTTATGTTCCATTCAGAGGGTACTATATTTGAAAATAATAAAAAGTTCCTTCGAAACATTTTTGTCCAAATATCGTATATCGTACGTGACATAAAACGGAAGTCATTTTGAGGTACATGTAGAAATATGCGAAAATTTTCGAATCGTGAGAGGCGTTATGTTTTCTTTTAATTTCTTACACTAAACGAAATATTTTTCCTTTACAATCCGTTATATTTAAATAAAAACAATATGTGGATGATTTTATAATAAATAAAATTGAATATCGTACGTGACATACCGTACGTGACATACCGTACGTGACAGATTTTCTCTTATAATAAAACAATATATATTCTGAGCGTGTTTCAAAATCTTCGAAAACGGTTTTAGTATATCCTCACCTAGGCCTACAAACTCCATTAGATGGCTTTTCAAGTTCTGATAAAAAGTGTCATTTTGTAGCAGAGTGTTATTTAAAGGAATGTGTAATCGATTTTTAATATTAAACAAATAAGCAATGGTTCCAGATTCCCGTAAGAAAAAATAAGGTAAATCTGTCGTTTTAAGAAGTTTCATTAAAAAAACGGAAAATATATATTATATATATTATAGCACTATTAAAAAATAATAAAGAGGAAAATCTTAAAGCAATAAGTAAAACAGTGTCCCAATTGCCTATGCCGCACAGTGGGTTCGATGGTACCCAAAGTGGCGATTAATTCATAGAAGTATTAAAATATAATATTTTTTATTGATGAGTTATTATAAGCACTTAAAAACAGAACATTTTAGAAAAAAAAGGTTAAACAAAAAAAAAAAACGTATTATTGTTTTTTTGGAAAAAAATACCTTTGTTCACAATTTCTGCTGTAACTTTGGATTGGAAAGCGATAAATTATTGAATAGAATTGGAAATTTAAGTATGCTTAATGTGCTATTAAAAAATACAAATTATAAATTTATTGTATGTATTTATATTAGTATAAATTTAATTTAAAATCCAAATTTTGTTTTACACAAAATTTTATAAAAATAACATTTTTTCAAAAAAGTCATAAAACAGAATATTATAATTTTTTAGTAATAAATAATTATAAATCCATAAAAACACAGCATTTTAGAAAAAAAATTGTTTAACCCGTTAAGTCCAATATTATTTTTTTTGAAAAAAAACCTTAGTTTACAATATATGCTGTAACTTTGGAATCGAAAACGATAATTTAATGAATAAAATTGGAAATTAAAGCTTAATTAATATGCTATTAAAAAATTAAATAATAAATTTATTATATGTATTTATATTAGTATCAATTTAATTAAAATTTTAATTTTTGTTTTTCACAAAATTTTATAAATGTAAATTTTTTTTCAAAAAAGTCACAAAAGACAATATTATAAATTTTTGTAATGAATAATCATAAATACATAAAAACACAGCTTTAAAAAAAATGGAAAAAAAAATTTTAACCTGTTAGGCGTTTTTTGTTTTTTGGAAAAATGTAATTTTCGCTGTAACTCTAAAAACAAAATAAATTCCTATTAGTATAAATTTGTATCCAAATATATGTAAAATTTAATCTGAAAATATAAAAAAAATTAAAAGTTTTGGGGGAATCTTTCTTTGGTTTCCTTTTACCTTCTTAATAAAAAATATATTAAAATATTTGTATTATTCTGCATCCTCAAATTCACCACAAATATCCCAATTATCATAAGCTTCATTAAAATCATTATCTTGATCTGCATTATCATTATTATAATCTTCTTCATCATTATCATCATCACTATCTTCATTGTTGTTATCAATTACTGGTCTTGTGAAATAAATGACAACCAGAGTTTTTACACAAAAATGAAAATAAAAAAAATGGCCGGGCATTGTCTGGACTTTTTTTTCTTAAATAATAGCTGATATCATATGAAAAATGAAAAAATGGTATGATGAAAATACATTTTAAGCTTATCAAAACGGTACCAATATTTCCTTTCTATGACAACGCGTTAAAAAGTTATGTGGCTTTAAAAATGTTTTGCTAAGGCAAACTAATAAAAAAAATGTCTAAACAATTTTTGTTTTTAATTGTCTAAGGAAAATAACAAAAAAGTAAGAAAGTATAATCGGTCCAGCTCGACAATATAATACCTTACACTGAGTAAATAAGCAAAAACTTATTTTTTTAATTTCAATCATTTATATTCCTGAATGATTTTCGTAAGTTGGCCTTATATGGGAGCTATGAGTAATTATGGATCGATGGATCGATTATGGATATATATGTATAAGACTTATTTGGAACGAAATTTGTGTAGATACCTATATAAATTAAACAATTATGACCGATAAAGTCCAATTTCGGGATGACATTTGTATGGGGGCTAGGTGAAATAATAGACCGATTTCAGCCAGTTTCAACAGGCATTGAGCTTGGACTTAAACAAATGTATGTACTAAATTTGATAGAAATATCTTCAAAATTGCGAACTGTACTTTGCGCACAAAGTTGGTATGGCCAGTCATCCAGCTAGACGGACGGGCATCTGGGCTATGGTAAAATATGGGCTGATCCATGAAAAATTTAGTCTTGTGATATCTTTTAGCACGAAACCTATTTTTGCTGAATTTTATAGACATTTATAAACCATAGCTTCATATTTCGGGAAGATATTTCTATGGTGGATAGGAAAAATCATGGACCGATTCATAAAAATAATGGGTGTAAAATTGTGTGGTATTATGTGCAATATACCCAGCAAAAACTTGCAATTACTGAACAGCTTACTTTTCAATCACTACTACATACCACCTGCATTACATATAAGTAGTTTAGTATTGGCTGGCATATAATCTGATACATATACATTAGAGTTCGTTTGTGACCAGGTCACTTCATTTGTTTTTCGGGTATCACCATTTTTATGAAGGTTTTTGCGTAAAAAAAAATAATGGCGTCCTTTTATTTGGAAAATATTCACTCCTTGTGATGGTTCAACGCACCTAAAGATGCGGATTTTGAGCACATTTTTCTGTAGAGCAAAAACTGTTGAATATATTGCAAATCTGATTTCACCAATGGATTCTGCATAAAAAATTAATAGAATTGATGTTTTTTGAATCCTTATAAATAGTTCCACAAACCCACAACAGGGGGCGCAAATCTCATAAAAAATAAAAAAATAATTTAAACATGCACAATGCAAAGGCATTTTAAGCTTAGAAAACGGCACCAATATTTCCTTTCTATCACTAACCATTAAAAAGTTATGAGACTTCAAAGTTATTTATTTAACAAGAAAATAAAATTTGGTAAAAAAAGTTCCTGAAAAATTAAATTTGTTGAGTTAGGACGATGTTGCAGCAAATGAGCTATATGCCAGCCATTACTAAACTATTTCTAAGTAATGAAGATGGTATGAAGCAATCATTGATAAGTAATTTGTTCAGTAATTGCAAGTCCTTACCCAGATTTTGCAGGGATAGCTATTCACAGTAATAGTATACACTCTAATCATTCGATTGGCAAACAATTCGGTTGCCTCGATGAATCTGTTTTCTTTCTTTTTAATTCACCTCAAAGAGAATATAATTTATCAGTCATGCTTATTATTTGCTTCAAACAATCACCAAAATTTCCAGTTTCAATTTAAAATGCTTCGTATTCTAATAAAATAACATCAGTCACGATTCTTTAGTCCCGGTCCACACTGTGAAACATTTGCTGCAAAACAATTTTAAATTCTCTTTTGAAACTGCATTCGTGTCCACACAGTGAAATTTTTGCTTTTCAGTTTTTGACATTTCTGTACAGTACGAATACGAACGAATAAATGTGGATGACATACTCAACAAAAACTTCATATACATGAAACAAAGTTCCCTTTTTCATTCCTCTTTCCGCTTTCATCAACAAACTCAAATGTTTTGCAGCAAATGTTTCACAGTGTGGACCGGGACTTAAGGCAACAAAGATGTTGCTCGGTCATAAACATATCATCAGCATTTACGCGCTTCTAATAATTGGTGGGTTTTTCCAACTGTCTTATCAACAATATTTTCTGACTGGAAATAATTTAATATATAACACGCAAAATCATATAATTATAAATAATATACAGACATTTTGGCACGATGTCAGTGCGGATTATTAAATGGAAATAATAAAACTTATGGAAGTGTACAAGAAGTTAATGGATGAAGAGGAAGATCAATTTACTCTAGTGTTGAAGTATCATGTTCGAAAAACGTTAATACATATTATATCCATACAACTGGTACAGGCTTTTAAATTGAAAATTCTATTCTCAAATGAAGAACTGGAAGATCTGGAAGATCATGCAAGAGAATTAGAAAATATTGACAAAAATATGTATAATGAAATGTGGAAGATAGTAATAGATAAAGTGTATCAACTGTTGCCTTCTGAAGATATTAATTTGCTCAAAATGGAAAAACTACCAATTATTGCTTTTCAAAATCTTCTAAATAACTGTTTACTGGATACATCGAAAATTGAAACTCTATTACCATTGTTGACATATCATATTACTTCTTTTTACAAAGAGAAATATCTTTTCGCACTGGAAATGAATCCTCTCCAGAAGTGGCAAAATATTAATATCTGAAAGTCCAATCGAACGATTTAGTGTTACTTGCTAAATCTAGTAATCATTCGAATATTAAATACTTAGTAACTATTAAAGTAAACCAAACTGAAATTTTTTGGAATAGCTCGGGTTTAAAATCATATCAGTGGAAGGTAATTTGGAAACAGAACATATTTAAACGAGAGGTTCGTAATGTCACAATGTTTCAAAATAAAGTTTCCAAAAATCTATTATGCGAAATCGAACAAAAATTAGCACTACTAAGTGCTGAGCATAATATGACGAATCAAGCTTGCTACTGGTTGGTTGATAATGCATAGAATTTAAAATATACACATCAATTATTTTTAATTGATCGCTAATATTAAAAAAAAAATAAATAATATAAAACAGAAAAATATATAAGATAAAAATGGTTTTATTTAAAATTAAATTTTAATAATTTACCGCCTCTTCTAGCAAAATGTCGCAATAATTATTTAAACCAGTGCACACTGGTCGATAAAACAAAGTGAAAAGTTTGTCACCAAATGTGTCATCACTATTTCTTATAAAAACAAGGTTTTAATATTTATAGTTGTTTTTGTTTTATTCCAACTATACTCTTCAAGAATAGCTTCAAAAGTGAGAGCATGTTGACAGTTGGTTTTTGCAGAGTGAAAAAGTGGAAAATTAAGCGCAACTTTAAATTAATATAAAAACGTTTTTTTGAAAAAATCAAAATGAATATTGATTTGGAAGGTATTAACTTAATTTTAATATAATTACAATTGGTCAATTCACAAGGTCTCTTATCATGTCATATTGTCATAATGTTCTAATATTTCACAATGGTTTAAAATTGTTATTGTTGCTATTCAAGCAAAAAATGTCCTAAACTATTACTACTCTGTAAGCTATGTTTATTGTGCTGTCGTATCCAACCAGCAGAGACCTGCGCCGAACCCCTACTAGTCGCATACGCCGAGCCGTCGAGTCGCTGATAATATTCGGGAGCCGACACCAAGAATCGCAGTCAAAAAGTTCTAGTCTCGAAAAATTAAGCAAAACCTCCATACCATTTTTCACAAGCCTCCGCCGCCGATAAAAGTGTTCGACACAGGTCTCTGATAATCAGCTGTTTTTGTTTACAATTATTTTTTGAACAAAATTTTTATTTGTTTTCGTAAAAGTGATTGCAGAATAATATTTAATGGACGCTATAGATTCTATATATAGTATAGAAAATAATTATTATTTTAGTTTTCTCACTTGACATTGTAACAGAAAATTTTTGTAATTGTTTTATTTTGTATCGGTCTTTTATATCAGCTGATTTAGATTTGAAATAGCACACTTAGTTATGAGGGGTTGTTCACAACAGTCGTATTTTTTCATGTTATTATTTTGGTACTTCTGAAATTAGTGAATTAGCTTAATGTGTTTAGCTTCTTGTGTATTTTTTATAAAATTAATATTTGCCCAGTGTCATTTTTAGTGTTCGTTAGTCCATATATTTCAATTTCAACTAGAGTTTTAGTTGTGTTTCCCCCTGATGTCACCAATGGGATTTTTTCTGGTTTATTAGTTAATATTCCAAGATTCTAAAATTGCAAATTTCAGCTGCATCCTTTTGCATCTCTTTGATTTATCTCCCATACACCAAAGCGGCCTCGTTGTTTTTGATGTCCAACTTTGAATTTTTGTGAGGTGTTTTGTTAGTTTATGTTCGCGTTGCTTTGTTATTGTTATGCATGTAAAGAATTGTGTCTGTTTTTTTTTCTTTTCCACGGACTTTTAGTATTTTTACTTTATGAATTTGGTCCTTATTATAAATTGTATTTGCAATAGTCACATCTTATAATTGCAAACTTTCGCGCTCACATATTTTTGATATTTGGTGCTTAGAATGCTGAAAAAGCTCGAAAAGTGAAGGATGTCGTGAAAAACTATATTAAAAATGAGGGCTATACATTCATTTAGAAACACGCTTAAATTATAATTGCAAAAAAATTTCAAAATTTTGGCAAAAATACATATTCTGATTGGCTTGCCTAAAAGGAGTCGATTTTATTAAACTCACATGAGCGAGCGGACCACGCCTAGATTTAGTTTGCAATTTTTTTAGTAAGATTTCTTATTGATTTTTAATTTTTTATCAATTTTAAAAAGTTTATAGTTTCACTTATATGGGGAGTGGGTGTGGCAGTTGTCCAATTACGCCCATTTTTGAAAAAAAAAAATTGTGTAATATCCTTATTATATATTGTACCAAAAATTATAAATGTACTATTATTTATTACCGAGATATGGAATTTTGATTAACTAGAATGTCATAACCTCGCACTGCGCGTTGGGGTGAATTTGGATGCTAAGGTATGGTAGGGGGAGGGTATGAGTCATCAACCACTTCCATTTTATCATTAAATAGTTCTGACATATTTATAAAGCCGTGACCGAAATTACAAGTTGATACCTACACTGGAAGTATTTTTGGCCGCCGACTCCATACTGCACCGACCACTGTGCAGTGGCCGCCATAAATATTATATGGAATAGTGATTATAATAACATGTTATGCTCTTTTGCAATTTTTATGAAACATTATATAGGTAAGTTTGTAATGAAATTTCTCTAGAAATATAATTTTTAAAGGCCTGTTCGAAAGGCAACTTTAGTAACAGGTGCTATCTGAGATATGAGATATTTTCGTAAAGTATTAACTGCAATTACAATCACACAAGTATCCATGACAATTTTCTTAATACAATCGGTTGAGAATTTTAGCAAGTCTATACGATATACAATGCAGCAAATGCTTTAATTGCTAACTATATTATTGAAAGTTACACTGGATTATTTAAAATATGTTTCTGCTGCTTATCAGAACAGCGTAAAAATGATAACACTCTGCAACAAAAATATCCTGAAAAATGTTACTATTTTCTGGTATGTGTTGTCGAGTACAACAATAATCCTTTTTTGAAATTTGACAAACACCTCCAACATAGTTTTGTGTCATTTGCTGCAAGTGCACGAAAAGCATTTCTCAACGAAAGCTGATTTTAGTAATACGGCTAAATAATTTGGACACTTTGTTGCGGTATTAGTCTTTCCATGATGAATTCTCAAACCATAATAAGCAGTGTTCAAAATGATGTTGTCAAACAGCTATCGCTCAAAATATATAAATAATTTCTTCTTCTTGAAGAGGAAACAAAAAAACTCAAACTTAATTTTAAATTTCTTTCTCACATTTTTTTAAAAAAATTTGTAAAAATTTCTTAAACAACGATAAATTAACGGCTCGTTGGTCTAGGGGTATGATTTCCGCTTAGGGTGCGGGAGGTCCCGGGTTCAAATCCCGGACGAGCCCAAGTTAGTGATTTTTTTAAAAAAAACTTCAATACAGAATAAACCAGACACCGGAAAACTTTTCATATAAAAATATCTTAATGTTTTTTCATTTGTTCAAAAAACTAAACCAATTATTTCAAACATAAATATTCATCACAATTAAAATTGAAAAATGCTATTGCTAGTTGACCGCCCCGGCTTCGCACGGTAGCTATTTACTAATGTTAGTTCTTCAAGTTTCTCCAACGAACATACATACATCTAAATTTGTACTGCATACTTTAGGGAGCTTTTTATTACAGTTGACTGGACGCTATTAAAAATTCCGAGTTTTATCCGAAATTTTTGATTTTTTCTTCAAACCATCTCCTGAAAATTTCGAATTAAATAAAAAAAAAATCAGCCAAATCAATCTAGCCGTTCTCACGTGATGACATTACATACATGGACCATTTCATTTTTATATATGGGGCATTTCACGTCAAGTGAACCAACTTTTGAAATCGATGTCTTCCGATCGCGAAATTTGCATCAATGTTAGTTCTATTGGATAGTAATTCGGACACCATTTTCCAACAAGATCGGTCAAGAACTCTCTGAGTTATAGGAGGTCAAAATTTGACATTTTGGCCAAACAGGAGTTTTTTTTATCCATATAACTTATTACCTATTGTTCTTAGCAAAATGTGTCCCAAATAGTTTAGATAGCTATTTATGCAATCTTTCGAAAAAAATAGATGATGAATTTCATAAAAAAAAACATTTAAAATTATACTTTTGTTTCATATTCAAATATATTTAATTACACTATGCGACAAATAGTAGGGTCAGTGATTGGTGGCGGCTCTGACCGCCGTGAAATGTTAGATCGGTAAAAAATGTTGTACGTGTCCCGGCGTTTCGCTGGGTCAGATCTAGGAATCGAGATATATCGACTTGAAATTAGTATGTATCGCATATGAAAAATTTTATTTTTTTTTGCCTTTTTCATGCATTTTAGCCATCTAAATGTCCGAATATCGCAAAGCTATGTCCAGTAAAGTTGTTAAGCTCAACGCCAGCTACAACATAGTCAATAAAGAAAAGTGGTATTTTTGGTTTTCATTGAGTAGGACCCTGAAAAATTAGTTTTGCATAATTTTTTCCGCTACCTATATTACAAAACTCAATTAAATTCATCTAATACTATACTCAGACAAACAATATAGTTTTACATATTTACCATAACCATTTCATAATTTTTACCAATTTTTTAACAATATTATGGTTACTGTAATTATATATATGATTGCGGTAATCATATACTATATCATTGTAGTAATTAAGTATATGTTTGTGGCAAAAATTTTTTTTATTTTTAAGTATATTCGATTTTCAATATTAAACAAATAAAAGTTATGGATACACTTCATCAAGACAGCATAGATATTCGATGTTGAATATTTAAAGATAACTTTTTTAACATACTCTTAATTGCAAAAATATAAATTGTTCTCTGAACAATTTATTTATTCTGGTATTTATCCGTTTCAGACAATTATAAGAATTTTGGCATCCATTTGTAAGTGCAAAATTTTACATATTTTGCTCTTTACAGCATATATTGTTATTAATAGCATATTTTTGCATATTTAAATCATAACTGTATATTTTTGTTGCATATTTTCTTTTTTTTTTTTGCATTATTTTGTTTTCTTAATATAATTTAATTCTTTGAATTGCAATTTTTCATTTCTATATAAGACAATATGAATATTTTTTTCAATATCTATTATGTAGTTTCATGGTCAAATGTTTAAACCTCGGAACTGACTAAATTGTTAGGACCGAATATATACTTTATATAACAAGTGTTTGTTATAAGCAAACTTCACTGTATTATTATTAAAAGGATTTTAATTTTTAAACTGGAGTTAAAACCATTAATTGAAAATGAAGTTTGCACCGGCTCGTTGGTCTAGGGGTATGATTTCCGCTTAGGGTGCGGGAGGTCCCGGGTTCAAATCCCGGACGAGCCCAAGTGATAAACATTTTTTTAAGACATTCAAAAAATAAGTACATATTAATTGCACAATTGATAAAATGTCGGTCCCTAATACAATTTAGTTATTTCAAAATTTGAGCTGTCAAACCGGTTTTCGAATTATTCAAAAAACCGGTTTATTTCCAATTTTCCGGTTTTTTAAACCGGTTTTTACAAAAGAACGGTTTTCGAGTTATTCGACAAACCGGTTTTTTTGTATCGAATTATTCGACAAAATCGAATATTTTTTAAAATTTATTTTAAGATTATATGCGATAACTTTTAATAATTATCTATTCCATTTTTTAATTTTAAACAAATTTTAATACAAGAATGTTATATTTAAATTAACAAACCAATCTTAGCAAACTTTAACAGATAGAAGTCAGAAAACATATCGAGCAAACAATTTGTTTTAATAAAAAAAAATATTTAATATACCTCAATTCTTAAATTGACAAAAAATACTAAAAAGGGTACTGCTACACGTTCAATATATATTGTGATATTTGGATCGCGATCCATTGTAATGGATCACGAAAAATTATGTTATTCTGCGATTTGGATCACGATCCATCAATACTGAATGCTATACGTTCAATAAATATCGCGATACTGGATCGCGGTCAATATATAGTGAACGTTTAGTGCCCAAAGAAGTCAGTAAACAAAATTTTGTGAAAACAAAAACAACATTCGTATGTGTGATTATTTTGAGTAATTTTTTGTTGGAGTTTTTTTTTCTAGTTTCCGCTCTATGTGTACTTCTCTATGGTAGCAATATATTAAAAAAAAAAAAATAAATGTTGAAAAAATTCTAATAAAAAATAGTTTTTGTATTTCATTTTGGAGGCCAACATTGTTCATATTATTCGTGATATAAAGCCAGTAATACTCGAAAAATTGGCTAAAAATAAGGCGTGGCAGTATAAATTTACTTTTTGTGTTATTTTATATCGGGCTTATATAAACACCCTTTACAATTTTTATTTAAGTGTGAGTCTCGTTATTATACGAAATTGTTCTCATACATAATTGATTAAATGTTTAATTCTGCATTAAAAACTCAAAGGCAAGGTCACAATTTTTGTGTGTGCTTGAAAATCAGACCCCACACCTACTAAGCATTGTTTTACGGATTAAATTGCAAATATGTACTCTAGTTGTATTCGGTTTTACGAATTTTCCGAGTGGGCCTGACATTATACATATCACTCGATCACAACAATTATTTTGAATACATACTTTTTAATATGGAAATATTAACGATAATTATAATTTGGCATATGGATTATCGGCTCGTTGGTCTAGGGGTATGATTTCCGCTTAGGGTGCGGGAGGTCCCGGGTTCAAATCCCGGACGAGCCCAAGTGAACTAATTATTTTGGAAATCACAAAATATAAAAATAAATATCTATGTATACAAAAATTACAAATGATCAAAAAATTTAAAATGAAAACAAAAGCTCCACTTGTTTTTAAAATCCAGATCACCAAATTTAAATAAACAACATTAATCTGTCTTTATATTTATGTTAATCAAAAACATTTTGTTTAAAAACAAAACATCAATTTCAAAACTTTATTTTTAAAACAAGGTTATTTCAAAATTAATAGTTTTGAATTAATAGTTTTGAATCTACAACTAATAAATTAATAAAATACCACATACAACGCCCGGCTCGTTGGTCTAGGGGTATGATTTCCGCTTAGGGTGCGGGAGGTCCCGGGTTCAAATCCCGGACGAGCCCAAGTAATAGTAATATTTTATTAGCAAAAAAAAAAACTGTAATTTTAACACGAGTACAGTTTTAAGCCAAAACTAATGTCTTAACATATGTTAACACATATTTGAAAACATAACACGTAGTCATACACATGTTTAACTTGTAAACTGCGCCCATTAACAAAAACATAATACCTATAATGTACACAAGTGTAGTTTGTGTCATAAAAGATATGCAAATAAGTTCAAACTAGTTGATCGCACTCACGCAGCTTTTGTTTAAAACTTGGAATGCGAAAATGCATGATTATAAATAGTGGCTTTATGAGGTTGAATTAAAACTAGATTGACCCACATATTTTTGTATAAAATGTGTGGAGATTTTAATTTGAACTAAATAAGTTTTAAACCGTTAACTGGCTCGTTGGTCTAGGGGTATGATTTCCGCTTAGGGTGCGGGAGGTCCCGGGTTCAAATCCCGGACGAGCCCAAGTGCATTCCAATTTTTTTTTATTATATACAGCCATTTTTCTGCATATTTATTTATGTTTTTAATAGTTGTTAGTAAAATTTATGGATTCAATTTATCTATATTTAACTGGCTTGTTGGTCTCCCGGGTTCAAATCCCGGACGAGCCCAAGTGTAACATAATTTATTTTGCTGCTAGAGAATGGTGGACTTGGGCACTTCTAATGACATGAAAAACATCATATTCTTCAGTTCATTATTGATAATTTGAAATCATCACTTAGAAAATGGCATTATAGAGCAGAGTTCAGTACTCATACCACCAAGAGCTAATTGCGATCCACTGTTCAGATAAACACAATGATAAAAAGGTTAAACAAATCTCTATTGTGCATCAAAAATACAACCAGAAAATTAGTTTTATTTTAAATTGCAATACATTTGCTAGCATTTCAGATTTTTTTATTTTTGTTTGATCATTGATATTTCACAGCATTTTAGGAACTTCGACTCCATCTGGCTCGTTGGTCTAGGGGTATGATTTCCGCTTAGGGTGCGGGAGGTCCCGGGTTCAAATCCCGGACGAGCCCAAGTATGAAATGAGTTTTTTTGTGAGCATACACATAAGAAAATTGATATTTAATACTAAGGTGGACACAAAAACCCTATAAACATCCACCCACTGATGCAGTTTAATGCAGTACAATATCTTCTGAAATGGGGTTTACTGGCCTGTCAGAATTACTGACGAAATTTAGTCAACATTTCATACTTCAATTGATGGATAATAGAAATAATACTATTTAAATATTTTAATCTCAAGTCAATCTACCAAAGAACTAAATACTTTTAAAAACAAGGTCCTTGTTCAAATTTTGCGAATTCGATATGATCATATAAGCAAAAGTTCGTTGCTATAGATGATAAATTCAGTTAATAATATCTAGAAGATCACGACTATGTGTGAATCTTTCGAATAAATTTAATAGCAGTAACCAACAAATTTATATTTTTTAACTGAAAACAGATAATTTTTCCTTTAAATGCACATATATTTACTGAATATTTCATCAAAAACAAACTCAAATGACGATATTTTACGATATTAAACTGCATTACAATTTAGAAGCAGCTTGTGAGGACTATTTTTGAGACCCTAGTGCAATTTCTAAAAATAACTGGCTCGTTGGTCTAGGGGTATGATTTCCGCTTAGGGTGCGGGAGGTCCCGGGTTCAAATCCCGGACGAGCCCAAGTGAAATTATATTTTTGTTATTTTTTACACATGAAAACAAACTAATTTTCAATTACATATTTAGTAATTTATGTATAACTTCCAAAATAAGCATCTTAAAGGAAAAAGTACCAGTTTTTCTGCTCTGATATCTCGAAAACTATTGTGTCAAAAAAATAATTTTGAATTGTTGCAAATCCTGTTACCGGCTCGTTGGTCTAGGGGTATGATTTCCGCTTAGGGTGCGGGAGGTCCCGGGTTCAAATCCCGGACGAGCCCAAGTGAATTTATATTTTGATTTTATCTTTCTTTATTTTTTTATTTGTACTTTAAAAATAAAAAAGTTACTTTGAGGAATATTAAAATATTTTTGGCAAAAAATCTGGAAATGAGCTGATATCTCGAAAACTAGACCTAGACTAGAATAGAAACCACAATGCAAAAAATCAAATTATAAAATACTAAAACCGTTATATGGCTCGTTGGTCTAGGGGTATGATTTCCGCTTAGGGTGCGGGAGGTCCCGGGTTCAAATCCCGGACGAGCCCAAGTGTGATTAAATTTTTGTTATTTTTTTAATGACTGAAATGTTTATTTATTTAACATATAAATATTTTTTTTATAAAAATATTGTTTAAAAAGAAATTCTGTATGAAGATATCTCGAAAACTAAATATATTGGGTTAAATAAACATTTTTCAAAATAAAATAATTCCAAACCGTTATCCGGCTCGTTGGTCTAGGGGTATGATTTCCGCTTAGGGTGCGGGAGGTCCCGGGTTCAAATCCCGGACGAGCCCAAGTTAATAATAGTTTTTTGAAAATTATTACAATTTATATTTCCAAATCTGAAATGAATAGTTTATAATTTTCTAAATTGATACTGTTTAATTAGTTAAACAATATAAGTATTTGAAATTTATAAACTTGTCATCTAATAATAAAATTTATAGTTTTCGAGATATGTACATCGTAAATTTTACTAAATTTTAGTTTGCATAAAAATGTGATCTACTATTGTTTCAATGTCGATATCTGGCTCGTTGGTCTAGGGGTATGATTTCCGCTTAGGGTGCGGGAGGTCCCGGGTTCAAATCCCGGACGAGCCCAAGTGAAAGCAGTTTTTTTTGGAACCTTGATCGAACAATTGTACGTTTTTTCAGGCATTAACAACGAAATCATCAGCGGAGTTTAGTTTATTCATTAAGCTCAAAATTGTTATGATAGTTACTAAAACCCTTTGAACTTAATTCTGAATGAACTCCGTTAGATGCTAGTATCCACATAAAATACAACACAAATACGTTGCTTACATTCAAGCTTTTGCAATGATAAGTCATAAATACGAAAAATACTTTAAAAGGCAAAAATCTTTTACAAGTTCTGATTTCTAATTATTAGTAATCTTATTTAAATAAGATTCAATAAAAAAAAGTACCTTCCTAATGCGCACAAATCATACTACGATCTGTTCATTTTAACTCTGATATGGGTCCATTTGTTAAATATTAATTTTTTTAAAATAAAAAAAATAATTTTTAAAAATCTCGTTCGAAAAAAATTTAGGAATTACTCAAACTACAAATAAAATGTGCAAACTATAAACGTTATCCGCTTAAATTTTCATCATTGGTTTTTAAATGATGTAGAACAATTATCGATTTTTGGAGTATCAAAAAGCGAAAATACAAATTAAGGTACACTCAGGTCTCGTTTTATGCGGATTCATATTTATGCGATTTTTAAATGATTTTTTTTAGAATTTTAAAAGATTTTGAAATTTTAGATGTTTTTAGCTTAATTGGCGTTTTTAAATTAAACCAAGCATGCATCACTGATATAAATAATTATAATTTGTTTTTTACACAATTCTTAATTTGGATCCAGATACGGAAAGAGCATTACAGATTCATCGCCGACTGCAACTTAAAAAATTCAAAATCGCAAAGTTGGATGACAAATTATTTTACAAGAAAAGTAACAATTGAAGTCAAAAAAATTCTTTGATCTCGTTCCCTATTCACTAGCTAAATTCTAGTGATGAAAATTATATTTTACCATATGATGACAATATGATTTTATCATCTAGTGATGAAAGTGACGTTGAACCAATTCCAAAACTATGCAGACAATTATTCAGTGATTCAGATTAATCATATATATTTTCAAAATTTCCTTATTTTTTTGTTTATTTTTTGGATAATTTTCAGTTTTCTCTGAAATTAATGAATTAATATTATATTTTTGTTTATTTTTTTAAACATTTTTTGTTTTTATACCCTTCACCTTCGTGAGAAGGGTATATATAAGTTTGTCATTCCGTTTGTAATTTCTACATTTTTCATTTCCGACCCTATAAAGTATATATATTCTGGATCCTTATAGATAGCGGAGTCGATTAAGCCATGTCCGTCTGTCTGTCTGTCTGTCTGTCTGTCTGTCTGTCTGTCTGTCTGTCTGTCTGTCTGTCTGTCTGTCTGTCTGTCTGTCTGTCTGTCTGTCTGTCTGTCTGTCTGTCTGTCTGTCTGTCTGTCTGTCTGTCTGTCTGTCTGTCTGTCTGTCTGTCTGTCTGTCTGTCTGTCTGTCTGTCTGTCTGTCTGTCTGTCTGTCTGTCTGTCTGTCTGTCTGTCTGTCTGTCTGTCTGTCTGTCTGTCTGTCTGTCTGTCTGTCTGTCTGTCTGTCTGTCTGTCTGTCTGTCTGTCTGTCTGTCTGTCTGTCTGTCTGTCTGTCTGTCTGTCTGTCTGTCTGTCTGTCTGTCTGTCTGTCTGTCTGTCTGTCTGTCTGTCTGTCTGTCTGTCTGTCTGTCTGTCTGTCTGTCTGTCTGTCTGTCTGTCTGTCTGTCTGTCTGTCTGTCTGTCTGTCTGTCTGTCTGTCTGTCTGTCTGTCTGTCTGTCTGTCTGTCTGTCTGTCTGTCTGTCTGTCTGTCTGTCTGTCTGTCTGTCTGTCTGTCTGTCTGTCTGTCTGTCTGTCTGTCTGTCTGTCTGTCTGTCTGTCTGTCTGTCTGTCTGTCTGTCTGTCTGTCTGTCTGTCTGTCTGTCTGTCTGTCTGTCTGTCTGTCTGTCTGTCTGTCTGTCTGTCTGTCCGTCTGTCTGTCTGTCTGTCTGTTGAAATCAGTTTTCTGAAGACCCCAGATATCTTCGGGATCCAAATCTTCAATAATTCTGTCAGACATGCTTTCGAGAATTTTGCTATTTAAAATCAGCAAAATCGGTCCACAAATGGCTGAGATATGAGGAAAAAACCAAGACAACCTCGATTTTTGACCTATTTTTTTACCTATATCTGGATTACTAAGACATTAATATAGACAATATGGATATCTAATGATAGATATTTCAAAGACATTTGCAACGACGTATATAAGACCATAGTAAGTTGGACCTACAATGGGTCAAAATCGGGAAAAAAATTTTGAACCCGAATTTTTTTTTTTTTAAAAAAAAATTAAAAAACAAAAAAAAATTTTTAAATTTAAAAAAAAAAATTTTTAAATTTAAAAAAAAAAAATTTTTAAATTTAAAAAAAAAAAATTTTAAATTTAAAATAACAATCGAAAAAATTTTTTTTCCAAAAAATTCAAAAAACAACTGGAAAAAAAATTAAATTTTGTTTACCTAAAAATTTTGAAGTATAATTTGGTGAAGGGTATATAAGATTCGGCACAGCCGAATATAGCACTCTTACTTGTTATTTTTTATATAAATGAAATAAACATATTTTTGTTGATTTTTTTATGCGATTTTGTTTTGATTTTTTAATTAATATTTTAATTTATGCGGTTTTCCAGAATTTTGGAACGAATCGTTAGTTTTTATAGGAACGCATCTACCGCATAAAAGAGGCCTGAGTGTATTTTACTTTCAATATTCATTAATTGGAAAATCTCAAAAAATATTCTAAACTTGGGCTCGTCCGGGATTTGAACCCGGGACCTCCCGCACCCTAAGCGGAAATCATACCCCTAGACCAACGAGCCGTGTAGCGGTTTCGAACTATATTTTTTTTGAAAAAATCTATATTTATCCATATTAGTTTTCGAGATATAAAAAATTTGTATTGTAGGTTTTACCAATGTTTTATTCCGAATATTTTTTAATTTAAATATTATAATTAAAAAATAACAAAAAATATTTCTGCACTTGGGCTCGTCCGGGATTTGAACACGGGACCTCCCGCACCCTAAGCGGAAATCATACCCCTAGACCAACGAGCCAGTTGGAAAACTTTGGACAATTTTGGTTTTTCACCTTGTAATAAATAATTTCATTAAAAATAAACTTATTAAATATTTAAAATAAAATAAAAGTTAA
Organism: Calliphora vicina; assembly: GCF_958450345.1. Lineage (NCBI taxonomy): Eukaryota > Metazoa > Arthropoda > Insecta > Diptera > Calliphoridae > Calliphora > Calliphora vicina. The sequence continues at coordinate 112,925,156 of NC_088781.1, read as the reverse complement.
ATATAAAACAAATAAAGTTAATTTTATAACCTAATGTTTAAACAAAAACTAAGACTGCAGCATAACTAATAGTCTTCTAAATGAAATTGTATTTTATAATCAAGACACTCACTAATTTTATAATCAAAAACTGTGAAAGCAACTTCTTCGAAATGGCATAAAAGCTTGATAAGTCGCCCACTTTGAATCAATCTCAAATCGTATCGTTGAATTTTATGTTTGTAGCTTCATTATGAACAAATAAAGTGGTGAATTACAAACATATAACATTATAAAATAATACCATGTATTTCAATATTTTACTTAATATTTTCAAGAATTTATGTTATTTAAATCAATTTATTTTTATTAAATTATGTTTTCATAATTTATTTCAATCAATAAAATATTTATTAGAAAAAAAATTTTAAAAAAATTTGTTTCACTTGGGCTCGTCCGGGATTTGAACCCGGGACCTCCCGCACCCTAAGCGGAAATCATACCCCTAGACCAACGAGCCAGTTGGAATATTGTTGACAAACACGATATTTATACAAAAGCTTTTGCCGTGTATATACATACCAATATATTAGTCATGTTGCAACGTGTGATGCTTATAAACATTTCTTAAAGCTTTTATATTGCTCTTATTAAACATGTTGCTGTAGTGTTGATAAGACCATCAACAATGTTGATATGGTTTTAAAATTAAAATAAACTAGTTAAAACTAATAAATTAAATTAATACGAACTTGATAAATACAGCATAGATACCATATAATGAAATTGAAATTTTGTGTAATAGTACGTAACGTACATAAAGCTATATTTCGAATATAGAATATTTTTAAATAATGGAAAGCAACTGGTGGGTGTGTTATGTTTTATTAAAAAAAAATGGGAAATAAAATTTTCAAAATCGTCATTGAAATTCGAAAAAACTATACAATAGACTTTTAACACATTAAAGAAAAATAATGATAATTTTGATAAATTTTCCGCAAAATTTATACTGCTAAATGTGGTAAATTTGGTTTAATAAATTTGTTAAAATAAATACAATGTATTCAATATTTATTTGCGTAACATTTTATTTGAAATTCATCGTTTTTAGGGGTTTGGAGGTTAGCTACACTAGGCATTTGTATTCATTATTTTGCACTTTTTTGGATTTTCTAATTGTTCTCTAATTGTTCTCCGTCAACTAAAAACCAAATGCTGAAAATTTGAGCCAACTTAAGGTAGGATCACACGATTGCCGCAATGCACCTATTATTGGTCTATTTTATACGTCAATCGTGTGATTTCACAACATATTAGCTCATATGTTAAACCACAACAATATTGTGCTTATTTGGCCTAATCAAATGCACCAGGGTTGCATTGTTGCCTTTGGTTGCAATGTTGCCTATCAAGCATTCATGTGAATGCTTGATAGGCAACATGCACCAATAAAAAATGTAAAAATACACCAATATTGATTGTCTTCTAGTGGAACAATTAAAGAAGACAATTAGCGCCAATACTCATTTTTGTAAATGAAATATTCTTTTTGTGAGCCACTCTCTGATCACATACATCTTTTAACATTTCAGACGCAGAGAATTTGATTGGGACAATTTCTTTATTGGGCCACAATTCAGCACAATAAAAATTGTATTAAATTGGTGCATTGCGGCAATGGTGTGACCCTACTTTTACAAATCGTTAAGAAGTTGGACATTTTATAAAAATCCAATTATTTAATTTTTCCATAAATATAATTTCATGCATACTACCTAGAATTTTACATTTAACATATATTTTATGTTTTCAGTAAATTTTTTGTTTTAAATAACAAATTCCATTTGTACTGTTGACAGTTTGGTGCACCAAACCAATATAAATATTGCTGTTTGCGTACAGCTTGTATTTATATTAAAGCTATAAACGAAATTTTCAATAAACCTAACAAATTAATGCGCATGTCTAAAAAATAGTCGACTTTTCGTTGACAAAGCAGTATTTAAGCACATACAAAACAATTGATGTTGATTTAAATTCTTTTTTGCTCAGGCATGCGCAGTAATGACCAAAATTCGATTATGTAAAAGAAACACAAGTTTGTGTATCTGTTTGCAGAAATTTTACGCTTGTGCATCAGATATTTATACTAAAACTATAAACCGAAGCGTATGGGAATTTTTGTACTAAACAAAATTTTCAGACATGCGCAGTAATACCTAAAATTCTATTATTGAAAACAAATCCAAATATGTGCATCAGCTATTTATACTAAAACTTTAAACCGAAGCGCATGGGAAGTTTTTGTACTAAAGTGATGTTTGTTTGTTCCATTATAGGTAATCGAAATATACTCAGGTCTCGTTTTATGCTGATTCATATTTATGGGATTTTTTAAAATATTTTTTTTAGAATTTTAAAAGATTTTGAAATTTTAGATGGTTTTTAAAGCTTTTTTTTAATTCTTCATTTACATAACCGAGCCCTTTTTACCATTTATAAATTAAAGCAATTTTGCATCACTGATATAATGGTTATAGTTTATTTTTTATAAAATCAAATTCTTAATATAGATTCGGATACGGAAAGAAAATTAAAGATTCGTCGCGGACTGACTGGTCTGTTTTCCGGATATCAAGAGTTGCATAAGCCACTTAAAAATTCAAAATCGAAAAGTTAATGACAAATTATTATGCAAGAAAAGAAGCAATTAAAGCTCCTAAAAATTCTTCCTCCTAGATTAATTCTAGTGATGAAAATGATATTTTACCATATGATGACAATATGATTATATCATCTACTGATGAAAGTGACGTTGAACCAATTCCAAATCGATGCAGACAATTATTCATTTCCTTAAAAAATGTGTTAGCTCATTTTTTTATCATTTTCACTTTTTCTGTAATTATACATATTTTTGTTTATTTTATTTAACGTATTTTGTTTTTATTGTTTAAGTAAATTAAATAAATATATTTTTGTTGATTTTTTTTATGCGATTTTGTTCTGATTTTTTAATTAAAATCTGAATTTATGCGGTTTTTCAGAATTTTGGAACGAATCATTAGTTTTTATATGAAGCTAGAGTATCGTTTTATGCGATTTTTTTTGGAACGCATCTATCGCATAAAACGACACCCGAGTTTAAATTTTTTTATCTTCACCTTAATTTTTTAATCACAAATCGTTGATTTGTGAGGACATACTAAAACCGATCTCAAAGATTATGAAACACCCTCAAAATGTTTAGTTATTTTGAAAAAACCTATAACCCACCCTAGGACGTTTTCCAATTTTTGTATATCACCGTAGCGCCGTGTTATATTATTTTTTTTTTTATAAAATCCGGTCATATTTATTACTTTACCATGATAGGGGTAGCGAAGCGCACCGGATTAAGCTAGTTTATATCTTCAATTTTTGAATTGAACTTACAAATAAATATTCTAAAATCTGGTGTTTATGGTCAGTAGAGTGCTCCGACAAAATAAAATTGCGAATTTTTACCATCCCACCCTATAGAATTCTTCTATGTATTGTAGCAAGACGTTGTGTAAAATATTAGGATGATAGGCTAACGTTAACTGGTGCAGCAACGACGCCGGAGTTTTGAGGTACATTTACAGTTTTTGTAAAAATTTTTCCATTAAATAATTCTTTTGCCATTTAATTTAAAAGAATGGAAATATGTTGCGTAATTGTCGTTCTAACCCCCATTAACACGAAGTCTGGTTACGTGTTAACTAATAGTTATACTGACAGTTTTCATACAAAAATAATTTTAAACGACAGTATAACTATTAGTTAGTACTAGGGTAATCGATTCTTCGACATTTTTTAGAAACCGGTTTTCGGTTTCTTCGAAAAATTGAAATCTAATATAAACTGGGTTCGGTTTCGATTTTTTAATAATAACCGGTTAACCGGTTTTTTTTGGCAAATTATTAAAACGCATATAAATAAATGAAAAAAAGTGGTATTTATTAAAACAAAAACAGTTCATGGAAAAACATAAAAGAAAAATAGATCATATAATTATAATAAAGAATTTATTCTAATAACTAAAAATAAGCCTTTAATTCAAATTTTGATTACTTTTTTAACCTTCACAAGTTCTTCGGGTCAAATTTGTTCGGGTCAAAGTTCCAAAAAAAAATATATATTTTCTATTTGGGTCAAATTTGAACCGAAGATCGTTAACGTGAGAAAATTTGAACCCCTTATGAAGGCTAGAATAATATCTTAGGAATAAAACAGTTTAAATGCTTTGAGTATATCGATTTTATAAAGTTAAAGTTTTTAATACACTTTGTTTCATACAAAAAATATATTTAAACATTGATTAGCCTTAACTATTTTTAAAATTTTGGTAAGTTACCCGGCCTTAAACTTATAAAAACACACTTTTAAAAAAACCGGCTATTCGAGGAATAAAAAACCGGTTTCTTCCACATTCGAAATGTGACCTTGAAAACCGGTTTTAATCGGTATTTAAAAATCGGGCCGATCACCCTATAAAAGACAAAAATTGGTTAAAAAATTTTAAAGTTGTTAAAATTACCTAAGGCTATTAACGTGTCTCAGACCACAAGAATATGAAATGTAGGAACAAAATTAACATATTTTTACTTAAAATATATCCATATTTACTTGTATATGAGTTTTTAGCTTCGTGGGATACCGTTAACATATTCACAGGTATAACAAAAAAAAAATAATTTTTTTTTACGGCAGTTTCAAAACTCCAATTTAAAATTTTTAAAAATTTTGTTGAACAAATTTCTGAATTTATTGATCATCACATTGGGATTTATTGACAATATAATAGGGAATAACAATGCGATTTAAATTTTGCGATTTTCGAGAAAAACTAATTTATTGGTAATATTTTGGCGAATGAGCCGAGTTTCCTTAGTGTTATGAATTTTAAGTTAAATCTATTCAGAATATTATAGTCCAGGCAATTCTAAATATAGTCTGAAAGTTTTACTAAAATCGGAAAACGTCAACCCATAAATCGAGTCAGTCCTCGGTGATTTTTTAGTGCTTTTTTAAAAGCTTCGGTGAAATTAAAAATTTGTAAAACATTCATGAATTATTTTTAATAAAGAAAAAAATTCCATTCAATTACAAGAAGCTATTTTATCACTTTGAATCATTTAAATAACACTCAGGTACAAAATTTACATTTGGGTTTGGTGCAGCGAAAAATGTAATTGATAAAACATATATGATACACTTAGACAATTAAGTTTATTTTTAGTAGATATTGGTCGTAAAATATCGCTGTTATAATTTGTTTGGTTATTCTATATTTTGTATACCCTTCACCATGAGTATGAGAAATTACAAACGGAATGACAAACTTATATATACCCTATCATTCCGTTTGTAATTTCTACATTTTTCATTTGTGACCCCACAAAGTATATATATTCTGGATCGTTATAGCCACGCCCGTCTTTATGTTGAAATCAACTTTTCGTAGCTCCCAAATAAATAATATACATGATTCCTACATCAATATATCCCCCATAGACCCGGTTCGCTTAATATTTAAAATAGAGAACATCGACTTTCAAATGGCACGAAAAAACCAAGACAACCTCGATTTTCGGCATATTTTTTATCTATATCTGGGTAAATATAAAGCCATGTAAGTTGGACCTAAAATATATCAATATCGGAAAAAATATTTTTTAACCGGATTTTTTTTTTCAGCAACAAAAATTGTTTTGGTATTAAATTAATTTAAAAAAATAAAAGAATTTTTTTAAATTTGTATGTCTTGAGTTACAAAACATTTATTTTGATATACAGTGGTTGACAAAAGAATGGAAACTTTTCCAAATATTTCATTAGTGGCCTAAAATCTAATATAATTTTTTAAAAATTTTTAAAATTTTTGTAGTATTTTATTTGTATACTTTTATTAACTTAATTTAACAAAAAACAAAGGACATAATTAATTAAATTCTAAAAATGTGAAAACAAAATTAAATGATTTCTTTATTACGGCATTGACAAAATAATGGAAACTTAGGTATTATTTTAACAAATATGGTGTAAACTTTGCAATAACTCAATATTTTGTTGGGTATCCCTTATTTTACGATCTACAATTTCCCATAGATTTTCTATGGAATTGAGATCTGGCGATTGGGCAGGCCACTTCAAAACACGTACCTCGTTGGATTGTAACTACTCGGTTACAACCCTAGAGGTGTGTTTCGGGTCGTTGTCGTGTTGGAATCTCCAAGCTAGGGGCATATTTTCCTCAGCGCATGGATATAACATTGTTTAATATGGTTCTGTATCCTATACCTTGCCCTGGAAAACATCCACATACCATAATATTGCCTCCGCCAAACTTTACAGTCTTATTTGTGTACTTTGGATCTAATCTTTTTCCCTTTGGTCGTCTTACAAATGTTCTCCCATCACTGCCTCTTAAATTGTATTTGGATTCGTCGGAAAAGAGGACAGTATTCCATTTCTGTATCGACCAGTTTAAATGATCCCTAGCAAATTGTAGACGAGCAGAACGGTTCTTTTAAGAAATGGGTGGTTTTTTCACAGGACGATAGCAACCAAGACCAGCCTCATTTGACCTGCGATTAACTGTTCGGGTACTTATTTCTAATTTTAACCTCTCGAGGAGTTATTTTTGGGAATTTCTTGAACTCTCTCGCTATTAAATTATCTTGTCTAGGAGTAGTCTTACGAGGTCTTCCACCTAAATGTTGAGTTTTTACAGAACCGGTCTCACGAACTTTCTTTATAATTTTTGAAACTGCTGATTTATTTATTGAATATTTGTCACAGATACTTTTTTGTTTTAAACCAGCTTTAAAATCGTTAATTATTTTATTTTTTAAATCTTCACAAATCTTAACTTTAGCCATTTTCGTTAACTTTGAAAAAAAGCAATTATGCGAAAAACTTAGAAAAAGAAATTGTGAAAAATTGCCAGAATTTAAAAATAAAATAACTGTAAACAGGATGCTTTTTACATCGTTCTTTTAAATATTATTTTCGATTTACACTTCTTTCTTGCAGAAGTTTAAAAGTTTCCATTGTTTTGTCAGTAGCGAAATAGTGAATATTTTTAATTTTGTTCGTTTTTTTTTTTCAGAATATAATTAGTTATGTTGTTTGTTTTTCAGTTAATTTATATAAATAAAACTATACAAATAAAATAATAAAAAAAAATATTTTAAATTTTGGGCTACATATGGAATGTTTGGAAAAGTTTCCATTGTTTTGTCAACCACTGTATATCCCACTCGCATCCCACTAAGCGACAAAAAACATCTTAAAGTAATCGACCTAAGCTTTCTTTAGAGCAAAACATAATTTAAAAAGGGCACATTTAAAAAATAAATAAGTTTTTGATTTTGCCAAAAACAATCAAAAATTGTATATCTTGAGTTACAAAACATTTTTGATATACTCGTATCCCACTAAGCCACCAAATAGGACTTAAAGGAAATCAAATAAGCTTTCCTTTTAGCAAAAAAAAATAAAAATGTTTTGAGTTACAAAACATTTATTTTGATAGATATCCAACTCGCATCCCACTAAGCAACCACAAAGGTCTTCAAGCTAAATATCTAAGCTTTCTTTTGAGAAAAAAAGGCCCATTTTGAAAAAAAAGTCAAAAAAGTTTTAATTTCGGAAAAAAATGTCAAATTTTTTTATTTTTTTTTCGAAAGATTGAAGAAATAGCTATTTAAAATATTTGGAAGACATTTTGCTAAGAATAATAAGTTACATGGATGAGAAAAAACAGCTGCTTGGCAAAACTGTAAAATTTTGACCCCCTCTAACTCAGAGAATTCTCTACCGATCTTCTTGAAAAATTGTGTCTGAATTACTATCCAATAGAACTAAAGTTGGTTGGTTCACTTGATATCCTATATATTTCAAAGCTCGCAATCTTCAAAAAATTGTGTCCCGAAATTTGGAATATTGACATTTTGTGTTTGTGACCGTCACCACTGTGTGCTCATCTGATCATCTGTTACAAGTCGCCATAATGTCTGTCATGATTTTTATGGTTTAAATGAAAGACAATCGCTCCACCACTCGAACACAGTAGTCATAACAATAATTTCTACTACATATATTCTAAATTCTTTTTTTGTGGCAACAAGAACGACAATAACATCAACATCAAGCGATTTATTGTCTCTTGGTCATTGTTAAATGAAGTACGAGTGCATATATTGATATAGTCTTTCCAAGAATGGCAAATACAAAAACAACATGTTTTCAGTTAAAGAGATTTTTTTCTATTATTTACTTTATATATTTCGCTATAATATCAATTTAATTTTGTTAAAACATTATGTATGCTTAATGCGTTTGATACCATAAAGTCAAGCGTTGAGTTTGAAGGCACATACTCATAATGTAGTAGATGGTAAAAAAAGAGGGACCAGGTTTTTCTCAAAAGAAATATTAGATATTTTAATTCGGGATTTTTAAATTAATTGTATCACATACAATCTTAATTTGTTGTATGGATCTAAAAGGAACATTGTAATTAAAGAAAACAGAAAGCGACAACAGATCCTCGTCGTATGAAAACATTGTTCTAACGCCCCTCTTTCGAAGAGTAGCTCTGATCTAGACTTAACTAAATGTAATAATAGAATACACATGTATGTATTAATTATGTATGCCTGATATATTAAACCTCATTGTAAAAATTATACGTTTTCAAAAAAGTACGGTCACCCTCTTTTACCTTTATTACGATCTTACATCTTTCAAACGTATTAGTACCTACTTTTTCACCAAACCACACATTTTTGCCAAACAGAACAGAAGAACGAACATTTTATATATGGTCTTCAACAAGTAGAAATGTTTGTCATACTGAAATGGTACGAGCAGTCAGTCGGACATCTGTAGCAAAAGTTATGCGTAACCAAAATGTTTAACATTAATTTCATGTTTAAATGACGTTTAATGATGGGAAGTAGTTTTTCTGCAAGATTGTATATCAGCTAGGGAAAGTTTTTTCTGTTATTGTTTAGCTTTTTCATATACCCAGCAACTTATCTAGTATTTTTGAGTCCGTATATTTCTTGTAAAATGAACAAGGAAATGTGTAAGCCTATCACCATGTATGAACAGAAACTTCAAAAATGTTGAGGAATAAGAAAAAAAAAACAGCAAACAAACACCAACGACAATAATTAAATCTGCAAGAAAAACCCTTGACTAATTAAACGTCTAAAGATTTGTAACAATTATGGCAACAACTCTATACGAAATGGATGGGTACGAGACTGGCTGACTGACAGCAATGCTGAACAGAGAAACAACAAAATATTTTTTTTTTAAATAGAAAGAATGAAATGAAAATGAGTTTGTTTTTTTAATTAGAAATCCTGATTGGAAATAATGAAGATGGACGTTTTTGTTTTAAAATATGTTTTTTTTCTTTGTTGTTAGTTTGAACTAATACCATGGAGATTTCGATAGAGAATTTTTGTGTTCAATGATAATTTGAAGCAGAATTTTTTTTTTTTTTTTAAGTTTGATGAAAATAATTTTGATTTATTTCATATACGATGGGTTCTATGATAAGTGAACGTTCATTTGTGCCACAATTTCTAACAAAGTCAAATAGTTTATTGCACTGTGGTAAGGCAATTAATCTCGAACGTCCCAATTCATAATGGGGCAGAATTCTAGTCTGCTATTTCAAAACGGATGATCCAATTGAGAGCTTCCTCAGGAGCGACGCTGTAGAGATTTAGATTTTAATATAATCTAATGATGAGTTATCGAGTTTAAAAATTTAAATCTCCTGGGTCTGATGGTATACAAGTACTGGTCTTGAAACAGTGTTCCTCGACGCTATCTCTTCCATTAGCTAAACTTTTCAGCACTTTATACCGTGCCGTAAAATTTCCTGCATGTTGGACGGTTTCTAATGTAACGACAATTCCTAAAAAGCGAGATGCTAAAAACCCTGATAGCAATTTGTTCTGCACTACCCAAAGTTATGGGGAGTATGGTTAAATATAATCTTGTTAAATATTTAGAGTACAACAATTTGCTTAGCGACTGGCAGTATGACTTTCGTAGGGGACGCTCTACTGGAGACTTGCTAGCATTCCTATGAAAAAGTTTTTATCGTTCCATTCACCGTTTTGCTGAAAGTAAAATGGTGGCTCTAGATTTTTCTAAAGCGTTCAATAGGGTGTTGAATGGTGCGCTTTTATGAAAACTTATTGCTTTTGGTATCGGTAATAGCTTCCCCCGATTTATATCGAGCTTTGTCAGAGTTCGCACTATACGAGTTGTTGTAGATGGAATATCATCAAACGAGCTCAAGATCAATTCAGGGGTACATCAAGGATCCGTCCATTCTCCTACTCTATTTCTTATCTTTCTAAACGACCTTATACGTCAAACTTTGAACTCTAACTCTTCTTTTGCAGATGACAGTAATATTTGTCATTCATATTTATTTAAATACTAGTTGACCCGGTAGGTAAATGTTAGTTCGTCAAGTTTCTCCAACCATGCCTGTTCTAATTTATTTTCAAATAAAATATCTAAATTTGTACCGCATACTTTAGGGGCTTTTTTATTACAGTTGACTGGACTCAAAAAGCCGGCTTTAGCCGTAATTGTTTAATTTTTTTTCTTTACAAACCATCTCCTGAAAATTTCGAATCGAATAAAAAAAAATCAGTCAAATCGCTCCAGCCGTTCTCACGGATGGCATTACATACATGGACCATTTTATTTTTATATATATAGATAGACCAAGCCTGTCGGAGTTTGGGGCAATGAGGCAAAACATGAATGTTACACTTAACCAAGTACTTGTGACAATGCAACTCTCATGTATAGGCCGCGGCGCTTCGAAGTCTATTTTGCAGTTACTGGACAGCGAACAGAAGAGGGCGAAGATCACAGTTGGATATCCAGCTATTGACTCACTGGAACATCGTCGCAAAGTGGAATATGCTACCTGCTGAAGTCTTTCCTATTAATTTCAAATCAAAAATAACACTAATCCCTCTAATGAATTCATCATGAATTAAAAGTATTGAATGCATTCGCTCAATCCAAAAGAATTGACTTAAAATTTTAATGTGTTCATCGACGTTAAAAGGAAAGGAATCTTATATATAAATAGGTCACACGTTTTTTTGTGGTACACTTTTAAGTATGTTATTGTCCACCAATATTGATGAAATATATATGGTTTAAAAGGTTAAAAGTTTTTTTTTTTAAATTCATTCCATAAAAGTGGTAAAAATCGTTTAGAAGTGGTCGAATTTCGGCCACCGTGCGATCCTAGTTATAATTAATTTGACTATTAAATTTTTTAATCAGAATTAAGATGTCAAAAAAACCTTTCTTTTTTGTATCGTAAAACTCTTGGAAGATTTAAAAAGTTGCCAAAAAGAGCTTTAAATTAATTGAATAGCTTGATTTCGAATAAGCTTAGAATCGCGATAAGGACCATTTTATTTGAGAAACGGAGTTTATATTTTGACATTTGTATATGAACTGATAAGTGAATTACAGTGAATGTCAGTAACAAAATCAAATTTTAATTCAATTCCTTTTTTTTTAAATAATCAGAATTAATTGTCTGAATGCTTCGATGATTCTTTAAATCTTTGTGGTTTAGTGGTCACTTTACTAACCATGAAATGAAAATTTTTATTTTTTGATAAAATTTTTTAGTAAAAAATCAATTTTTTTATGTCTGTATAAAACACTCTAACGTCCAAAATACATAAGCGAAATTAACAAAAGGTACACCAAAAGGTTTATAATTTTCTTTTCCCAGCTTGCTATTGAAAATCATCAAAATCTAATTGGTAGAACCATTGTTATGGATCCAAATGTAAGACAACCTCCAAAAATGTTGATAATTTTCACGTGTTTTATGTGACTTTGGGTAAATTCATTGCAGATAATAACATGAAATTTTTCACTCACTAGTTATATGATAAAAGATCAAATTCTGTTGAAAAAGGTTGAAATCGGCCCACAATTTCTCCCGAAATATCGTGCTATGGTATATAAATTCCCATAGAATTGCAATATCCATACTTAATTCAGCAGAACTAAGTTTTGTGCAAAGAAAAATTCGCTAGACCATTTTTTTTTTTTGGATCGGGCACTATTTGACCATAGCCCCGATATTAAGTTCTCTTCCGAAAATCACTCAAATACTCATAAATATCTTATATACTGAACCTAAAAAATGTATTAAGTTATTACTGACATAATAAGAAACTTGAAATCACAAAATCAAGTTTAAATACTGGAAAGATTTGAATTTTACGAAACAAAACTAGTATTTTCAATGTTAGTTGCAAATGTTTTGTCCGATATTGTATATCGCTAATATTTTTTCCTACAAACTGTTACATTTAGAAAACTGGAAGTTATTTAAGGTTATTCACTAATGAACATTGTTCAATTAAAACGAACTAATTCATTTAACGTTTGAAAGTCACTGGAGGTTGCTGATGACTTATCGAAAGTTTAAAATATATCCAATACCTTTCTATTGATATATAAAACATTATATATAATTATTTATTATACTTTAAAATAATGCATGCAAATCACACATCTTGTAAAAAAATCTCTATTATGTTATTCAAGTTATTAACCAAACATTACTAATTTGAATGACTTTAGAAAATAGATTTTTTACAAAAAAAAAATTTTTTTTAGTAAAAAATCTATTTTTCTATTTGGTAAAAAATATATTTTTTAGTTAACAATCTATTTTTTAGTAAACAATCTATTTTTTTAGTAAACAATATATTTTTTTAGTAAAAAATCTATTTTTTTAGTAAAAAATCTATTTTTTGGTAAAAAATCTATTTTCTTGTTAAAAACCTATTTTTTATTAATTTTTTTTTGCAAAATAAATTTTTGTCATGAAAAATCTTTATCATGGACTCTGAATACGCAATAGTTTCTAATTTGTGAACGCGCACAAAGTCATTCAAATTAGTAATGTTTGGTTAATAAAAGTTTACTTAAGCTCACTTTAAACATTCGCAAATGCTAGAAGCAACGAAAAATCACGAGCAAGTGAGAAAAACCAATGTATATATGGTACATGAAAAAATGAGAAGCGCATAGTAAGCTGTCTTTGACTTGAATAACATAATACAGATTTTTCCCAAGGTGTGATATTTGCATGCATTATTTTAAAGTATAATGAAGAATTAGATATAATGTTTTATATATCAATGGAAAGGTAATGAAATGTAGTTTCCATAAAATTTAAAATTTTGAAAACTACTTAATTATTTGTAGATGAAAATTAATAAAATATAAAATAAATATTTTTTAGAGATGTTGGATATATTTTAAACTTTCGATAACTCATCAGCAACCTCCAGTGAATTTCAAACGTTAAATGAATTGGTTCGTTTTAATTGAACAATGTTCATTTGTTAATAACCTTAAATAACTTCCAGTTTTCTAAATGTAACATTTTGTAGGAAAAAAACTATTTTTTGGAGAAACTTTAAATATATATCAATAATAAATTACTGGTAAATAACAGGTCATATTCTAACTCTGGAGGCTATAATTGCCGACTACTGCTTCAAAGTGGAACGTCTGAATCTATCGACTTTTGGCTTATTGAAATACGCTAAATTTAGGCAATTTAAAGATTAGCGGGTTAAATTTTATAATTTCACATTCGACTTTCAACAATTTTATTCTCTTTATATAAGAAATACTCTAATATTCCACTAATTAGGGCACACTTTTCAAATTTATATTGTAAATACAGATTTTTCTGTAAGTCAAATTATGAAAATGTTAAAACATTTGTTTTCATACCTCTTCAACATTTTATTTCATACCTATACCTTAGTCTTTTATTATTTTTTTGGTTTTCTCTAAAAGAAAAAAACCAAACAAAGAAAAAATTGCCAAAGTTTTTCTCTTAATAAACTTAAATATGTCGCCAAGGGTATTTACCACGCATGCCATTGTTACCATTGTCTTGTTTGTTCACTGATTTTATGTGACATTTAAGAGATTTTAATGAAACCTTCAAATAACAGCTGAAACGAAAAACGAGAAAATAAAAATCCAAACAATATCTTTGTTATGTAAAGGTTATTTAGTTAAACAAGTAAAGATCATGTTCAAGTATTACATTTACAAAAGATTTCGCACACACGATTTTAATGAACATAACAAATGAGGTCACAGTGGTCCAGGCAGGATAATAGTTAAAAGGTGTGGTTATTATGTGGTAATAGCTATGTATAACTGGGAGGTGACCTACAAAGTTTCTATTAACTTAATAGAATTTTAAGTTATTTAATGTGGCTGAAAGAAATCTGATTCAACAATGAATATATTTACAAAAGAAAGTGGCCTTTGAACCAACTCATAAGGTTTTTAACTTAAGTAACGATAGGTAATATCATTTTCTGTTTTACACTTAAAAATTTTAACGTTAACATGGTTTTAATACGGTCATATTGAATGGTGTTAAAACACTATAAATTCGACATAAAGTATTTGCTGTTAGTTTCTATAATTTAACTTTATTTGTATAATTTAATGTCTAAACAGTTTGCTTTCTAGTAAAAGTTTTATTTTTTAAAAGGTATCACTAAATATGTTCAAAAGGGCTTCAAGTACTTTAAGTACACGTAAAACCACAAACCATCTACACCTTGTGTTTGTATGTGTTGAAAAACCCAATAACAATCAAAATGAAAGGAAAACTATTGACCCACATTATTTCAGTATGTACAATCTTATCTATTGTCTTAAATTTTGTTAAACGAATGTAAACAGACAGCACAAAAATACTTTCATTTCAAATACACAAGTATTAAATTGATATTGAAAATTTCCATTTTCATAAACATGTACAACAATAAATTGTCATTAGCGAAATTATACTTAAAATAAATCTCATTACTTGCAACAAAGATACAAATATATGTATATTAGGATGGCCCCATTTGTATGGAGGAAAAATAAGGTATGGATATTCCCAACTAAAATGAAAGTTTAGATTTTTTGAGGAGATCATTTCTCAAAATGTTTGCACTGGCGTCAGGTCCCATTTTGAAGTTTTTATAATTTTTTTTTTTCATATTTCTCGCAAAGGAAACATATGAAATATTTAAAGTAAACTTTTTGGATTGATTTTGTTATCGAATCTTTGGGAATGTCACGGCTCTCAATATTTTTTAACAATTGTTTTCAGGTTACTTCTTTTATTCAAAATATTAAGGAAAGCATACGATACTATTTTATTTCTATTATGCGGCACACAGGAGTTGCTCCACAGAATGATTTGCTCAATATTACATAATCTTGCAATAAATTGCAATATTTTAATAATTAAGGGTGTTCTTTTAAGCCCGATAGAACTTGCGAAAGTGTTACCTGTCATATTGTGCCCACTTTTTGACATTTATAATCAGTATACTCTCGTTATACAAATCGTTATAAATTTATTGACGATTGAACAACGCTTCCAAGTTATCCGAATTAGAGATGGCAAACGGGGAATCCCGTTCCCAAAAAGCCCAGGATTTTCCAAATCCCGTTTTTCTTTATTAAATAAGGAAAATAGTAATAGTAATTCATGTATTTTGACATTCTACATGCCCGAATATCGCAAAGTGATGTTCAGCAAAGTTGTTAAGCTTTCATTATCATCATATTTTTTCGTATGTTATCTAACAAACAAAACTCAATTAAAATCATCTTCATACGAAATTGATTTTATCCCAGATGAGGAGCTCGAACAAAATGAAAATATTTCGATTGGTCAAAGGCTAAAAGATATTATTAATAAATGTAAATGACCCCAAATAACAATAACAAACCCAAATTATAATGTGAAATCTGTTTTTTGGTAGCAGCATATGTCGGAAACAAAATACGTTCTAGAATGACAGATGAAACCATAGATACAATAGCATTCTTAAGAAGCTTTTTATAAAAAGCTATTTATTTATCAAAAAAAATTATTAACTTAAATTGCAAATAAACAAACAGTTAATAAAATACATTTTTTGCAAATATAGTTCCAAAATCGGGCACTCAAATGCGTTAATTATTTACAAATTTACAATATCTTTTAAATACTTTTGTATAATTTTTTACAAAGTTTTTTTTTTTTTTTGAAATTTTCTACAATACTGCATTTACAGAATATAAAAACCTTGCCTTTTTATATAAGAAAAATTAGCTTTCTAATGTATGTAATTAGGTTCAAATCAGTTAAGAATGGCTTAAGTTATAGAAAAATTACTAAAGCAAGATTTTTAATTTTTTGGAAAAAAAGAATTTCGCTTAAAAAGACGAAAACACGATTTGAGAGACCACTTCCCGTTTATCAATATTTAAGTGTTATACATCAAAATTCTTGGTTTTTAGAGTGGATTAAGACACTCGATGATCATAAATGAATTTCGAAAAAAAAAATTAAAAGTGAGACGGTCTAATATGTATGCTTTTTAGTACGTAATAAAAATTAATTGCTAAATAAAAAATTTACTTTCAATTATAAAGACATACATATGTATGTATGTACGTTTCTTTCTTATAATTTTCGGGATTTAGATTTCTCGAAAATCTCTATCAAACCCCGAACACGGGATTTTCTAAAATCAGTTCCGATTAGCATCTCTAATCCGAATGTACTTTGAAAATCAGTTATCGATTCACGCAACTTATAGGCGATTGTTTTATCGCAAAATTGTATTCAGAGATGAGGCTCATTTTTGGCTTAACGGACTTGTTGATAAACAAAATCAAAAACAAACCCTTCATACTCCATTACATCCAGAAAAACAGTTTGGTGTGGTTTACACACTGATGACATCATCGGACCTTATTGTCAAAATGAAGCCGGATCTCGCGTTACAGTCAGTGGAGATTGTTGACGAACAATGATCAATGATTGTTTGTTTGAAAATATGTATGACATTTAGCAGGGCTAGATGTGGTTTCAACAGCATTTGGTATTATCACAAAGTATACAGAGGCGTCACGAGACAGAAAATAATATAGTTTTATATTTGTTTCATTTTTAGTAACTGCCCTTTTCATTTTGTTTTAGTCTTAATTTTCTGCCGCAATAATTCAATTTCTTTCCGATTTAGTTTGATGCAATCACTTATTTTTGTAATATTTCACTTTTAATTGCCATTGTACATGTGGAGTTTTATTTCGTAAATGTAAAAAACAACCAAGAATTTTGTTTCATTTAAATTTACACGTAAACAATACACACATTTTTATAATTTTCCATTTTAAAAAATTTTGTGCCACAGACTACGAAAAAATTGTCTTACAAATTTATTTGTTTGTTTTGTTCACATTTTTTTGTCTACCAAATTCGTGTTGTATATAGCGTTTTGCTTTAACACATCACTGATATTGTAGTACAAAATATATTGCTATCTCTTTTTATGAGAACTGCCCTAACATCTGATTTGGCGTTTTTTAAACGTCAAATTTGACACTTCTGTATATTCTGTGGTATTATTTCCTGTGGGGTCAAGTGATGTCACTGGTATATGCTAATAATTCAACAACAATTGACGGCTTGGAATCCAACATTGTTCTTGGTATTCGTGACATACGACCAGCTATGCTCGAAAAAGTGGTTCGAAATTAGACGTCCAGAATCCGCTTCGTCAGAAACTAATTGATGGTTTTTTTAATTGCTTACGAATTACTTAATTTTGTATACTGCAAACATAACTCAAATTAGCATAGTTTTTATCAGTACATTTTCACGTATGTGACATAAATTAATAAATATTTCGTAAAAAGTAGAGTAGACAACAAAATGCTAATTTTTTTTGGATCTAAAAATAGTTAATCTTGAAAAATTTCCGACATGACATTAGACATTTTTGCACAATTCGATCTAGAATTTCAAGCACTACATCATACAGATATATCGAACCACTTTTTTCGATCCAATTATTGTATATAAATGTTTTAAACTTTAAATACCATATCCCATATTGGAAAATAACTTCGAAGCAACGATATAGCCTTTGCCACAAATATGAAAAAAAATTGAAAAAATACCTTTTTTTCCGGGAGTTATACGGGAATGCAAAATTAATATTATAGTGAGAATTGTGCTAAATTTACCAATATTGATTATAATGAACTTAACTTTTATTATGGGTTTGTGCTAATATTTGTATCGCCCAAAATTATTAGTCTATCAAGCTCCTTAAAGTATACTGATAGACTCAGATTCACATTCTGAGGTTGGCTGGCTGTACAAATGTCCTCCCGAAATATGAATTTGCCGGTCATAAATGTTTAATTGATATAGGTATTTACACAAATTCCAAATAAGTTTTATATATACCAAATTTATATATCGTCCCCTCAATAAAACAATAGTGTATACTTTTGTTGCCATTTCGAAATAATTGAGTTTAAAATTTTTGTTTTAGTAGACATCTAGAACAAAAGTAATATTTCAATTGATCTTTTGACCCACTTCGTGGAAGTAGAATTTGAACAAATTTTGACCACATATTTGATCAGTTACGTAAATTATTATTATGCAATAAAATGGTGTATATGCTTATACGCTATTGTTTTATTGAGTGGACGATATGAAAGTATCCACATAAAATTCAACAGAAAAATGTTTCATATAGACATTAATCACACGATCGGTCCATAATTGGTCTTAGGTTCTTAGCACTTGGCAGAATAGAAAATGCATTCCAATTGTCTAAAAAATAAGTATTCATTGATATTCTTTGAATTATTACAGATTAATTATAATAAATCTTTCAAATTATATAAAAAATATTTTTCATATAAAATATTTAGTCATAGCTTAACCGACTATACTTCTTACTTGTTTTAGTTGGGCCACCCTACATTTGTATATTTTTTTTCAAAAATTACAGCGAAAAAAACTTTCTATTGTAGTTTATGCTGGAGAAGAAGAAAAAAACTGCTAACAATTGCATGTTTTTTTTTGTTTTATTTTGTTTTCTACCACAATAGATGATATTGGCAAATTTGACTTCTTAACAATTTGTTCTTTTGGCGCACCATCAAGATAAAGGAAATTGATGAATTTGCACATACGACGATGAGGAAGACAACAACGACTGCGACGAGATACAATGAAGCAAACGATTTTAAGAAACAAAACTATTCAACACGATGCTAAAAATGAGGGGGAATCAAATATAATAAGAGTATAATACTTATGTACGTACTACATACAAATGTGATCAGGAACATATGTTACTAAAGACCACACAATGTTATTAACAAAAGCATAGATAGTACGGTTAAACTACTTGTCACACTGAACGAAATCATATTATATCTAAGACAGTAATCAATTGACTTGGATTCGAAAATTATTGATTAAGCCATCATATTTCGCTAGATCTTAGTATTTAATTATGGTTGTACAATTTGAAACGTCATGAATTTTGTGAAGGCATATATAATATGTTGCAACAACTAATGCAGAAACAAAATATGCTTATAAAGAGATCATTTTGTTACAATTCTAATTCCGAAATTGTACTGGAGGATCCTTAAGGAGAATCCTGGTCTTGCCCCTCATGCTCCAAGGGTTCCTCAGATATGTTAATGTCTAGGAAATAGAAAATTTATGCGTCAATGGTACGAGTGACAATATACAAACCCAAAGTTTCAAGTACTCTGACATTTTGGCAGCTTTTTAAAAATTTAGACACAACTATGAAAATATAAAAATCTCAGACCAAATAGTACACAATATTGTGCCAACCCACCGAATAGTATTGATAAGTTATTGATAAAATTCCGGTTCTCTAGCGTAAAAATAGTAATTAAAATGATAAGCACTTAAATGAGTAATTAAAATGATAACTTTTCTATATTACATCTTAATAACGTCTCGCTATTATTGACCTCCAATTTGGATTTAGAAGAACGCGGAGTACTATTTAACAACTTTTATCCGAAAAGCCTTTGGAAGGAACCAATATAGCTCTGTGTTGTTTATGGATACCCCAAGTATTTAAAGCCAAATTTTCCTTCGAAGTTGTTACACGATTGTGAACAAACGCGGTACCCATCTTGTGGAAAACCTTATTCTACAAAAGTGATAATTTAAAATGGAGCCATGTAAGATGACATCCACAATCTCTCGCACTTTCAATTTCCGATCGACCAATACCATATCGTGAATTTTTTTCACAACTGGGAGTCCCTAACGTTCGGCGTCTTCCATACTTGAAAGGCCACAACGAAATTCAGTAAACCAATTTTTTACCACCGAAACTGGTGCAGAGTTTTCATAGTATTTATCACGCTTAGCCTCCTAATGTCACGCGGTAGTCTGCTATAAATGGCAGTCAAACACAAACTAAATGACGCGGCTTATTCAAATTTTGACAGGAGTCAACTGACAGATGTTTGTTGACAGGAGCAGTGTTTCCCATTCAGTTAAAAGGCGGGAAATTCAAAAAGTCATGGACTTATCGCTAATTGCTCACAAACATATTTATTAAAAAAACTTGGACTTCATCAAACGGCAACACCAGAATCCAAATGGACCACATCTGTATACTTCAACAATGTTGAAGCTTATTAATAGATGTCCACACGAAGCGCTGATCTTCATTGTGACCACAATCTTATTGTTGCTTTCATAAGATTTAATCTGGAGAACAAACTCACATCGAATAAGGAAACGTAAAAGCGACATTTAACAACACGGCTATTGGAAAAATCCGCACATGACGACAAACAGAATTAACTTGAATCTATCCCAAAGAGAAGGCAAAAATGCAGCTAACGCAAATAATAAGCGCATATTATAGCAGCTTGATGATATCAACATCGCAAAAGACTATACGAAATTCTCCGCTCAAACTTATGTACGATCCAGATCGATGGGATAATCGTGGTAGAAGATACAATTGGGTCTATTGTACCGCTGAAAAAGAAACAAGACATCAGAACATGACGGAATACAAGCAAGTGTCCAGAAGAAGTCGGAATTGATAACAAAGATTTATGGACACACATATCAAAGAACATTATACAGAATCACTTTCAGAGTCGATTAGTGTTCTTTAAAAGAATTGATGTTTGATAAAATGTATGGCCCATGTGCCTATTATTCTCTTAATTGATCAAGTTTAGGATTAAATTTGAACCATTAGTTTTTTTCTATAATAAAAGTCAGTTATATTATATATATTGATTTTAGAGTGATGAAAAATATCCCTAGAGAAATGATTCAAATTGAATCCTCGCTGGAACTAGCTTCAGATCACTTACCAACTTTTGTTACTTTATTGAGCCCCCTAGAAATTGTATCCCCGACTGGTAATTTAGCAATGGCAGGCACAAGAATAAATTGGCTCAAATATAAGAAATACCTCAGTACACATTGCTCGGAAAACATACCGCTAAGAACACCAGAAAACATCGATCACTCTCTTATCAATTTCGATAAAAATCTCAAACTGGCTGCTCGACATGCTACCCAATCCCCCGACAAATCAGATATAATAGAATTAATTCTGCTGATGTCGAACGGGTCTTAAATGAAAAAAGAAGAGTTCGAAGAGAGTGGCAATTGCACAGATCCCCCCAACTAAAATCGAAGCTTAAAGATTGTATAAAAAGACTTAAAAGCTCTTGGAATTTCGAAAAATGGAATCATTGAATAAATATTTAGAAAGCCTGGACGCAATCCCGCAATCGGATTACTCATTATGGCGAGCAACAAAAAGTCTTAAAAGACCCGTCATATGTAAGCCCCCTTGCGAAATTCAAGTGGTGGTTGGGGAAGAAATGATACTGAAAAAGGGAATCTGTTTGTTAATCATTTAAAAAAAGTATTTATACCGAACACATCAAACGAAGCAATTGAGTTGCCACCTGTTGTACCCCATTTTGGAGCAGCCCTACGTTTTGAGATTCGAGAGATCGAAAATCCTATTGTTGATTTAAACCCCAATAAAGCGCCTGGTATGGACTAGATCAGCAAGAAGACGCTTATGGAGCTGCCCCGGATAGCAATAAAAATAATTCTTTTTATTTTTAATGCTATATTACGACTTGAATATTATCCTCTAGAGTGAAAGGTTTCACTAGCTACCATCAGCCTATTTTCTAATATATCAAAGCTATTTGAGAAGATACTAATGAACAAGTTGTACCCGATGTTAACTGAAAACAATTGTATTCCGAATCATCAATTTGGATTTAAAAGAAAACACAGTACTATCGAACAAACCCATAGACTTGTAAATATGGTGAGAAAAGCGTTTGAAGAAAAGAAATACTGTTCCGCACTCTTCATCGACATCTCTCAAGCGTTTGATAAGGTATGACATGCTGGATTAATATACAAATTGAGTAAAAATTTACCCGCAAACACACATAAGCTGTTGGAAAGCTATTTAACTGGTCGAACATTTAATATACAAATTGAGTAAATATTTACCCGCAAACACACATAAGCTGTTGGAAAGCTATTTAACTGGTCGAACATTTGAGGTTAAAGAGGGAAACTTTTTAAGTACTGCACAACCCATTGAAGCTGGAGTCCCCCAAGGCAGTATCCTGGCATCTTTTTTATATTTGATATATTCTGATATGCCAACTAACAATCGCACTCATACATCAACATTTGCTGATGATACTGCTATTCTAAGCATTCATGAAAACCCTCATGAAGCGTCTCGATACTTACAAAATTACATATTTGAATTAGAAAAATGGTTAAAACAATGGAAAATTAAAGTCAACAAGAAAAATGTACACACATAACAATTACATTGCGTAGAAAATCATGCCCCCCTATTCATATCAATAACCAAACAATAAGTCAACAATCGGAAGTGAAATACCTCGGAATACATCTCGATCGTCGCCTTATATGGAAAAGTCATATAGATGCATAGTTGACTCAAATGAAATTGAAATCAATTCAAATTAATTGGCTTATTGGCAGAAACTCTACGCTTAGTTTAGATTGTAAACTTCTACTTTATAACATGATCATAAAACCGATATGGTGTTATGGCATACAGTTATGGGGTACGGCCTCAGCGTCAAATGTAGAATAGATCCAGAGACGCCAAAACAAGTTTCTAAGAATGATCACAGTTGCCCCCTGGTATATCAAAAACGCGAATATACACAAAGATCTAAACGTGCCCCTTGTAAAAACTGAGATCACGAAGAATGCAGAAAAATATTTAATAAAGCTTGAAATTCACCCAAACCAATTGGCCCGCAACATATTAGTTAACCGTGGCCACACTCGATTAAGAAGGAGAGACACAGCAGACCTAATCTAGAAGGAGGAATGCCAATTTAACCAAAACAACCATGAATACAAAATTTTTCGTCCGGCACTGGCTAGACTTATTAAATAATAATTATTAGATATAAGATTTGTACTACTTATTGTTAGTTCATTAAATAATGAAGATACAATAAATAAATGAAAATGAAAAAAAAAAAATATTATATAGGAAAACTGCTGAATTTTGATCATATATATCCTGCACATACCTCTCTACTCCCCTCGTAATACTCGAAGGTCCTTTCTAAAATGCATTGGTAAAAACTCCAGTTTCATGATATTGAGGCTAGAATGACTCCTCCGATGACATTCTACCAGGAACCGTTTTGTCTACATGATGTGCGAACCTTGACTATGAGAACCTTCGTTTTCTCGTGTCGATGGTGTTCCGAGGTTATTTGCATGCAACCTTACTTACTCTACCTTTTTGACAGCTTTGAATATTTCTCCATTACGTATCGCTCAAAGAAGGTGTCCATGCTGGAGCAGCGTAATTGTTCATTAGGCAACCAATCTTGTAGATAGCCGCCAACAAGGTTACTTTACCTTGCCTCAAGTACTGCGCAAACTGTGAGTAATTGCAGTAACATGCACTGAGGAGGTAAAGAGTTTGCCAAAGATGACAGCCTAATGGTATTGACGACTACGAAGTATTAAATATTAAGCTTTACCTCATTCGTGCAGATGTTGAAGTGTGTTCTAGTAAATTTCGTTATAGTTGCAAGTTATGAGCAGTGAAAAACCTTCGATATCTGCACATCATGACATGTTGAAATCGTGGACTTTGTTAGACCAACAATCGTCTTTCAACATTATTACATTGGATGTTACGACTCACTTTTACTATAAAACCATCATATTTATTTTACTTATCTAACTTGTCAAATCTTTAATATATTTTCACCGTGTATTATCTATTTTATTTAAATGTGTTTGAATATTGTTGTTTCTAATAAATTACAATCATGGCTTATACAACTGTTAACTAAAATATATACAAAAAAAAAATTGTTAGACAACAAAACATACAAACATTTATCCCAGACATCTATGGAAGAATTGAAAACAACAGCAGCAACACCAACAAGCTGAAGAAAAAAAAAAACTTAAAGTCATCAGATCGTGCAGTAGTGGCAACAATATAAAAATAAACAATTGTAATTGTTTTTATCGGCAATGAATTTGAAATTGTACGACTATGTACATATGAGATTCAATTGGTGAGTACGACCGCATATAGTCGAATTGTATTGTTTTTGGAGTTTGCTGTTTTATCCATACTTTCTGACATACATTCTAAAGTGATAATACGATTTGTAATAGTTTTGAAATCGCAAGTATTGTTAAACAATTTCAATACACATGTGGGTATTGGAAATCGTGTTAGTAGTTTTGTTTAGTTTTAAAGGACAAGCATATTTTAAAGGGTGCTTAATGTTAAAACCACTTAAAGTTTTTTTAAAATAATTTTTAGCTATTTGTAGCAAAATATTTAAAGGGATTTAGGGCAGTAATAAATTTAAAATTTTGAGGTTTGGAATAATAACACAAATATTAGATTATTTATTTTTAGGTTTCTGGGATAGCTAACTCGGAACACTGGCAGACAAGTTGTTACCTTTTGAGACTCAGCATTCGTAATTATTTCTTTATTTTCTTAGACTTAAGAAAACACTTTCTCAAATCATAGCATGGCCAAAGATTTTTCCCAACTACACTTGGAAACCTGCCACAAAAAACATATTTTTCTTTCACAATGTCGAAAGATATAAAAACCAGTTATTGCCCTGAATCAAAATGCGTATAAGCAATTAATTTTCGTTTGTACATAATTAGCCCCAGGCTTTTGAGAGCTGGACAAAAGCCAAGTTTGTAAGCATGGTACACAAATTCTATAACAAAAATAAAAAAAGAAAAACTATTAAAGGCTGAAAAAATTCATTTGATGGTAAGCGGCTCACTTACAACCAAATAATAATAAAACAAATTTTTATATTGACATTGTGCTCATTTTCTAGCTAGAAGCAAATATTTCGTTACTCTAGCTAACTCTTTACAGCATGATCGTTAAAATTCAAATCTAAATATATTAAAACTATAAATGGAAAATGCAGCTGTAAGAAAAATAAAAAAAATAAATAAAATAAATCGCTTTAATCTTTTAGAACCCTTAAGGTGTTTGATAAATTTCAAAAGAAATTGATATAATAAATAAACAAAAATTAACCTATTTTTCAAATCCAACAAAAGTAGGACAAATAAATTAATGGATTTTTATTAAAAATTTCTAAAAATAAAATTCAACTTAATTTAACAAAAAGATACTAAATTGAAATTTTTATAACAAATACCAACCCGGAATTGAAACAGTGTTCTAAAACCCTAAATTAATCTAAGCTGAGAGAGAGTTGAACCTAAACCAAATACCTACTATTATCAAGTTTATGAGTATACATTACTAATGTAGTACTTAACATTTCTAACATCATCTACTGCTGCATTAGCACCATCATCTTTGCTTATATTGTTGCTTTTCTTCAGCTTTCTAATGTAATGGTGTAATGGAAATTACCATTAATTAACACTTGCAGCCTGGAAACATTTGTTAACCATACTCTGGTATTTATACCCTTCAACGCGGTTTTGATGATGGTACTTAAGTTACTCTACATATGTACATAGACTGGGTTGTAAGGTGGGCTACTCCCTAAACCAAATAATGCTGGCTTTTGTTTTTTCCCAAAACATACTTTAGTGCATGCAGTACTCTTATCATATAAGTTTTTAGCCCACTATGTGGATTTGAAAACACAAAAACAAATTCTAACATTGCCTTCAGGGAAGAATTTTCAGTTACACTGTATCCATTTTATTAACATATGTTTCAAAATTAGTAAAATATCGGTTCGTTTGTAGGTCTATGGCAGTTAGAGTGCTTAAGTGATTGTTAAACATGGACTACACGAAATCCAAATTGATAATTTGGGATTATGTTTTGATTATTTAAGAACGTTAAAATTTTTCGTTGTATTATTTTATCAAATAGTTTTGACAAACAAGGCAATAAGCTAATCGATCGGTAGTAAGACAGTTAACCGGTTTTAATGAAATATATTTTCTAAAGCTCATTTTTTAAAAGATATAAAATAATTTCATAAAGATAGAGCCTTAAGAATTCAAAAATGCTAAATTTTCGAAGATTTAATTCACAATTCTTAACACATTTCGTACTAGCCTCCACAAATAAAAATAAATTTAACCAGTTAACCGGTTTTTTTTTGAAGACAAATACCGAAACCGTTTAACCGGTTTTTTTAAAAGACAATAATCAAAACCGGTTTTCTGAAAAACACACTTTGTCGGTTAAACCGAAAACCGGTTTTTTAAATTTGCCAGTTTTTTGGATACTTTAGTCTGTATTATGAAGCCAGATCATCTTGGGTATCATTATAATTTGGGAGATTTTCTTGATTAGTTCAGAGTCTGTTTCTTTGCGAATAGGTAACTCACATAATACAAAATTATTTGTTGGCGGTTATCGTTTGAAAACACATTACTTAAGTGTTCAGCGAAAACTATGTCATTATACTCTGCACTACGTTTCTAGGTGCCATCAGATAGTCTTATCGGGCTTTGAACGTCTTTGACCGGTGTCTTAATGATCTTATCTGCCTTCCAAAGGGAGAAGTTTGTGTGCTTGGTACTGGTTAAACTTTCAATATATTTGCCTCTGATAGCAGCGCGAATTGCCAGGTTATGTTGCAAATATCTTCTACATCTCCTCTTTTCGAAGAGGAGTCTATTAATTTCTGTATTACAAATATACATTTTAGGTTTAGAAGGAATTTGGCACTTAGAGTGATCCAAGGCTGAATAGATTGGAAACTTGAAGTCTCTGTATGTTAAATTCAGTGTGGCTATTGCTGCTGATATATTTTCATATTTCAACCAATCAGTTCTGAACGATAGATATTGGCCGTATTAGTTTAGTATAACTGATTAATGATCAGAAGAAATTTGTATGATATTTCTGCAGTAATAGAGTTTCTATTTTAATTCCTTTATATGATAAAAGCTATTAGATCTGGAATATTTCTAAGATCAGAAGGCGAATAAGTATGCTGACCAGATGATATAAAATCTAAGCAACTTGAATCTAATATGGACGAGCTTTACGAGCGCTTAGACAATCTTTTATAGTTCTGAATTAAAACGGTTCATTAGCTCCTTTTTCCTATTTCAGTGTATAGCGTTCCTACGCCCCAGTTCATTTAAGTATACTGGATTCTGTCAGTTGACTCCTTTCAACAGGCATCTGTCAGTTAACTTCTGTCAAAATTTGAACAAGCTGCGTCATTTAGATTGTGTTTGACAGCTATTGATAGCATACTACCTCGGTACTTGAAGAGAAATTGGAAAAAAGTGAACCATCACTAAACTATAGGCTAAGCTTGATAAATACTATGGGAACAAGCACCGAAGATGTCAAACGTTCTGGCCGCCCAGTTGAAGTTCTACACCCTAAGCAATTGAAAATTTCACGATGTGTTTTTGGCCGATCGGAGATTGAAAGTGCGAGAGATTGTGGAAGCCATAGGTATCTTTCTCACATGGCTCAGTGGTTTCAATTTTGAATTTGTTTAGCGTTGTTCAACTGCAATATGGATTGCTTCTTTTAATAGTTGGAGGTAACCCTTCCAAAGGGTTTTCAAATAAAAGTTGTTAACCAGTGCTCTGCCTTCTTCTGAATCCCAATTAGAGGTCAAGAGTAGAGAAATATCTATGCTCCCAATCGTGTGCGCATATGTGCAGTTTCCATGATCGAATTGCTCCCCCTTTAACCCTACTCTCAGGATTTAGCCTGGAGGGACTATTTCTTGTTTCCAAACCTGAACAAATTTCTCGGTGGAATGAGATTTGACTCCAACGATGAAATCACCACCAAAAAATACCTATTTTGTAACCTCGACCAAGAACGACAATATTTGACATTCCTGGCTGAGTCTCCAGCCAGGAATGTCAATATTTTATTTGATGATATCGCACTTTATCAAGATGTTTAAAAGTAGTGAGACAACCGCGATTTCGGATGACGTTATACAAGCATATACCGAGGTACCCCTCTTTGTGGACTTAAGCATCTGCCCCCCTTGGTGTTTGGAGTCAAATCAAAACTTAAACACAGCTTCACCTCCTATATAGCCATTGATTTTTTTTAAATCGGAATAGCCGTTTAGTAGTTTTTTTCAGCTTCCACACTGTGTGATGTTCCGATATCCTACGATATAAGGCTGACTTTAAATCGGTATGAAAATAATATAATATTGGTGTTACAATTGTTGTTGTAATATTTCCGCAGTTTTAGCTAATATCAAATTGTAGTCGTAAAGAGTTTTGTTAGTACTTCGAGCTTGAGCCCGAAAATTATCATGCTCATCTGTTGAATGATATTCAGCTTAATAATATTTGACGGTGCTCACTTCTCCCTTGGCTTCTCTAGATGTGGCAACTGCATAGATTTGTAATATACAAAAAAATATTTTCACAAGAACCCTCTGCATGAATTTTAGGGACTTTGTGATCTACATGTGTCTAAAACAATATGCCTCTTGTGTTCAGAGGAGGATAAATTAAAGTTTTGTTTTTGTGAAAAAAGATACATATGTATGTGTTTTTGGTAACACATTTCTGTAGTATAGAACGGTGTTCATGTTACATATTAAAAAAAATAATAATTGGACATTTTCCTGAAATATCTACAAAACATAGTGTCTTTTGTGGAACATTTTGCAAATGCACAACTGTATAAATACAGACGAATTACTAGAGTGAATTATATATTGATATATAGGGTCTTCCGATAGGGACTTCCGAACTTTGACAGTTGATAGCATATTGTTGAAGCTACATCTGTCGAATAGGCTGTCGTTTATTCAGTTTGTTTTGAGAAATTACCACGGACGGATACAGCGTTCAACAACACGTGCAAATAATAAAATTGTTTTATAAATCAACATACAAAATTGTCGAATTTATGACGCTACCAATCCACATGAGCTCAAAGAGCGTCCAACGCATCCCGAAAAAGTCTCTCTTTGGTGTGGTCCATATTTCTTTGAGATTGACGTTGGTATGAATTGTATGATATTGACACCCACGATATGTGATTTCAATAGGACGGAGCTACGAGCCACACAGCTTATGCGACATTCTGCAGGAGCGATTTGAGGGCAGGTCATCGTACGTGGACATGATGTGAACTGGCTACAGAAATCGTGCGATTTGACTCTGTTAGGCTTTTACTTGTGGGGTTTTCTTAAGTCTATGTGGTCTATGCAAAAAAGCCACAAACAAATTTAAAACAGGAAATGGTGTTCTTTTCTCATAATGATACTCTATCGTTTTAGTTTTTTTGTATGAATTCGCCATGGTCATTGGTCCACCTTAAGTACTTTTGTCATTTACTACTTACTGCATACAAATGTACGCAGTAAGTACTTTATACATAAGTTTGTAGGTATATTTGGCAAGGAATACGTTTTCTTAACACTTCCATTTACAACAATTTACTCAAACACATACGCTCGAATAGACAAAAAAAAATATTTGCTTTAAAGCATTTAAGTTTAAAAAGCTTCCTCCTTGCACGAGCATGTAGGAAATCAGGCAGTAATTGTGTATATGCATATATTGTAGCTATTTACGTATATGTACACAAACAGTTAATAGTGCACAATGGGACAACAACAATATCTCCTTTAAGTCCAAAAACGAAAGATCTTAAAGAAAAGGTTGTGAGGTCACACGATGAACTGAGATCAAAGTAAAGACTAAATCAGTACAAAAAGTTAAATTTATTTGCCAAATAGTTTACTTCTATGCCATAGTGCAGAGTGTATTTATGTTTATCTGCATGTTGTTATTTAAACTGCATATTAAATGCACTTAAGTTTCTTAAAGGTAATTTGTACTATTAATTCTACTGCTGGTGATGGCAGTGTATTGCTGGTTTATGTGGGTTGCATGTAAATTAATGTTAATATTATCTTTACACCTTTAAGTAATTTGTTTATGTTTACATACGTTTTTTTATGAAGACTTTTAAAAAGTAATTTAAGTTAAAAGAAAAAGTATAAAATGTTTTGTTTTTTTACATTTTGAAAAACGATATTTGCGATACTATAAAATAGTCTGTAGTAGAGACTATAGAATATTATCTAGGAGAGAATATGGAATAGTCTCCAGTCGAGAGGCTAATTAATAGTCTAAAGACTATAGAAGAGGCTCTAGTCGAGAGGCTGTAGACTAATTCCCAGTCGAGATATTATAGAACAGTATCTAGTCGAGAGACTATAGAATAGCATAGAGACTAGACAACAGTTAAAAACTATAGAATAGTAACTATTCGAATGACTACAGAATATTATATAGTAAAGAGACTACAGAATAGTCTAAAGTCTAGAGACTTTGGAATAGTCTTCACCATAAAGACCATAGAATTATCTCTGGTAACTATAGAATTGACTCTAGTCGAGAGACTATATAATTGTCTCTAGTCGAGAGACTATAGAATACTCTATAGTTAAGACACAATGGAATAGTTATTAGTTTGGAGTTTAGTGACTATAGAATAGTCTCTAGTTTAGTGACTATAGAATAGTAACAAGTTTAGAGACTATAGAATATTATCTAGTTTAGCGGCTATAGTCCACAGTGGGTAGACTATATCTAATAGAGTCTAGTCTAGAGACTGTATCTAATATATCCTAGTAGAGAGACTATATCATAGTCTCTAGTCGAGAAACTATAGAATAGTTGCTAGTCGAGATACTATGGAATGGTCTTTAGTACATAGACTATAGAATAGTTTCTAGTAGAGAGGCTATAGAAATTGTATCTAGTTGAGATAGCATCCCACAGAACGTATATCTTAATAGCAGGATTTTTTAACCACACAATTTTCTAGTTTGCTGAAATTAGAAAGTTGCTGTTCTGATTTAAATAACAGATCTACAAAAAGCTAATTGTACAAAAAATGTATCCTCATTAATAAAACACACAAGTCCACCAAAATAATCCCATGATAATGAAATAAACAAGCAAGATATTAATTGCTTTTTAATAATGTTTTACCCCAAATCCGCATCACACTCATATTTATCGCATGAATTTTCCTTTTGCTTTGATCTAACAACATTGAAAAAAGCTAAAAAAAAAAATAAAAGGAAAACATGATACAAAAAAGTAAAAAGTATTACACATTTTTAATTAATTTCTTTCCAAACTTAACTGGCAAAAGGAGTTTACAAATAAGTCAAGTCTTTAAGACCAACAGCAGCAACTTTAACAGGTGTTTAGAGAAAATTTCACCTTTTTTTCAACTCACAGAATATTTATGGCAATGAACTATACTAGAATAAATATGATTAACAACACCAAAAAAAAAAAGAAAAACAACTAGGAACTTGTATTTCTTATTAAATTTGCTTAAGATTGAAATCATTTTGTAATACACATTATTTTTTTGTTTGTTTCGTTAATTCAATGCAAAGTTGTGAAATTTCTTCATCATCTTGTGTTTGAACATAATTTTCATACTCTAGAATTGATCAAACATGAACAAGAAGTCAGCAGCAATGTTTTTTTTTTTGTTGCTCAACTAAATCTCTATTTGTTTTTGTTTGTTTATTTAAAGTGTGGTTGCACAGTGTTTTAAATCAAGGATACCAAAGTTATAATTTTATAGAAATCTAATTGGTTAGTTATAAATAGTTAGTTTGTTAACTTAATTGTTTAACATAAATGTTAAAATATTGTGCAAAACACAAATGTTTTAGTTTGTCTCTGTAAATGTGGGGCAATTTAACATTCAAGTCCTCGTTCTAGTTTCTAGATTCCGTAATTGTTATCATTTTGTGTTTTGTAAGGAAACACTGTGATTTTATTATACATCTTTAATAGGAAGTTTGATTATATGAAAATTACAACGAATACAACATGAGGCAACAACATCTAAGAAACATTAATACATATACACACAGAAACAAAAACGAAACTTTTAACATTGTGTCTAGTTTAGATCGAAGGAGGCGAACAAGAGGCCCGCAGAAAACATACATATATATTATAGAAATTGTCTGTGAAATTCAAAATTCTTTAGTTCTTAATTTTTTTTGTCAGATTTTACGTATAATCAAGGAGTTGCGTATAATCATTGTCCCAGAATGATTCATTTGACGTATTCTGCAATAACTCAAATTTGGGAGGGAGTGTCTTTTATACTGCTGGACTATAGCATCAGTAGAGAAACTACAGGATATGCCCTAGTCCAGGAACCAAGTCGAGACACCATATCATAGTTTCTATTCGAGTGACTTTATCATAGGTTCTTATCGAGAAACTATATCATAGTTTCCAGCCGAGATACTATATCATAGTTTATAGTCGAGAGACTATTTTGTAGTCTCTAGTCGAGAAGCAATAGATTAGTCTCTAGTCTAGAGACTATATAGAAGTAATACATCTGACCCACTGTCAGTAACTGGAAGAAGTTGAATATAACATTTGTCCAAAATATTTTTAAAATTCTTCTCAGGCTTGGAGTGCGTTTATATCGCGTGCAACTGCATTCCAAGTCTCGCAACCATACAATAATGTTGACTTCACGTTGGAATTGAATATACTGATGTTTCGTCTTTCTGGAGATATGGGTAGCCTTCCATACAGGACTTAGAAAACCAAATGACTGTCGACCACACATGATGCGGTTTTCGATATCAGCACTAGATCCTCCATTCTCTACAGACTGTTCAGCGATTACCCTTACTTGATCCACAAAGGATTTTCGTGGTCGAAAGCCAGCTTGCTCCGTTCTGGTTCTGGTTCTAAGGCGGATGTGAGTCGGCTTATGATTATATGCGCTACCACCTTGTTCACATTCTCAAAAGTGTAATTCCCCTCCAGTTAGTACATTTCGACTGATTTTTTTGGTATTTTAGCAATAAGACCCTCCTTTAGCTCGTCGTGAAGACACTCCGTTCTCCAAAATTCTTCTATTAACGGGAGGATTAATCACGCACCGACGTTGGGATCAGCTTTTAGCATTTCTGGCGAGATGTTGTCAGTTCCTGGGGCTTTGTTGAATTTGAAGGCCTTGATAGCGATGGTGACTTCCAGCACCGAAAAACTGCTAGTGGATATATCCGGCCTTACCGTATGTTCAGCACAGTTGCATAGAGTTGCATTGGGCTGCCTTGGTGTTTCAAGCTGTTCCATGTAGTGGTTTGTCCATATCTCCCGCTGTTAATTTTTTGAGGTTATGAGTTCGCCACCGCTGTTCTTTAGTGGTCTCGATGAAACGAAGGATTTTTGCTGTGAGTTTCTTCGTTATTCGGTACAGATCTCTAGTGCGGTTCGTAGCAAGTGCTGCTTGAGCTTCTCTTGTCAGATCATCTGTGTACGCTCTTTCGTCTCGGCGTGCATTTCGTTTGACTTGCTTGTCAATGTCACTGTGTGCTCTTGCAAACTCACATTTCTGACTACGAGTTTTTTCACTATTTAGTAAACCCTTGGCTGACTTTCTGTCTCCAATTAGCTGCCACGTTAGTTCAGTTATCCAGGGTTTCCTTTTATGCTGACAGTGTCCCACATGTTTGTCAGCAGCGTCCAGGAAAGTATATTTAACGTTATCACAGTCGTTCATAATTTCTTCATTAGCATTCTTGAGGGCAGCTTTAAGAGTGGCGACATATTGCGCTGCATATTGCCTGTGCTAGTTTAGCCACATCAAACTTACGTGCGATGGTCTGGTTAGATTCTTTGATAGCTGCAAGCTGATGTCTGCACCTCTTTTGTTCTCTTTTGAAAAGATCCCCTTCACTTTTTACTGATGGCCATATGGTATATTTGGTTTTCAGTTACGTGATCTGGGGATACCCACGTGACTTTATGTATGGTCCTGTGTGGAAACAATGTACCACCGATGACCAAGTTATATTTAGCGCACATCTTCATAAAAAGTTCTCCATTCCTGTTCAAGGAACCCACACCGTGTCCACCCATCACAGTTTCGAGGTTGGTGTTTGAGGAGCCAACTTGTGTGTTAAAGTCCCCAATCAGAATTATGATGTCGCCTTGATGGCTAACGAGATGGAAGAAACAGAAAATCATCCTGATACCCAAACCTGGAAAAAACTTTGGGAGAACCTGAGTCGTACAGACCGATATGCCATTTAGATTCAATAGGCAAGTAAATGGAGCGGGTGATTTATACCAGGTTACTGCGGTCATTTCGCAGATACAACTCGGTTTCCTAATAGTGAGATCAATAGTTGACACAATAAATCTGGAAGTAAATACGGCGAATAAACCAATTCAAAGCAAAAGAAGTGCGAGGAAGTATTGCGCGGTAATTTCTACAGATATCAAGAATGCCTTCAATTCGGCGGAATGGAACAATATAATTTCGTTGCTGCAGAATTAGAACGTTTCAGAGTATCTTATAAGAATATTAAAAGAGTCTTTTTCGACAGAACCCTGGGTATGTGACGGACAATGGCATTGACTGCAAAAACATTTAGGCGGGTAATCCACATGGATCGGTCTTAGGGCCACTATATTGGAACATCATGTATGATGGCGTGTTCAGGCTCCAAGTACTGGATGAATTGAAAATTGTAGGTTTTGCGGATGAATTGACGGTAGTAGTCCAATCCCGGAATTTATAAGAACTGCAAATTAACGCAAACGAGGCCATTAGAACCATTAAGATATGGCTTGGAAAAGCGAACCTGAAACTTGCAGAACAGCAAATAGAGGACGTGTTGGTAGGCAGCAGGAGAATAAAGGAAGTTTTAAGGACCCAAGTTGGAAGAAGTCGATAAAGTGCTGGACTATTAATCTGATGGTTGCGGATCCTCAATACCCATGCCAAAAGGCTATCATAAGTGGTAAATTCATTGGCCAGGATGATGCCAAATATAGGAGGCTCAAGGTAAAGTCGCAGTCCTGCTATATGTGTCACCCATCTGGAATGGTTCACAAAGATGTTCCTCCTGGATGGCGGTTGTCGCAGCATATCTCTTGATACATCATGTGTAGTTTCGGGCATAGTCCCTATTGATATCACAGCAAAAATATACGAAGAAAATATCATAAACATAGAGACACAATACAGATGAATTTGACAAACCGAAAGAAGACTATTTATACAAAATTGGTAATGACGGTGGGGGAAATCAATTTGTATCGATGGACATACAAATTGATCTCAAATATCGCGAAATGGATAAACTGCAACCATGTGACGCAATTTTTAACAGGACATGGAGGTTATCGAAGCTATTTATATTGCTTCGGACATGATAACTCACCGAGATGTTCAGTCTGCCCGGAGCTGAACGAAAATATGGCACATGTCATATCCGAATGTCACGATTCCAAGAGGAAATAACAAAGGTAGAGATACAGCTACGGTGCATCTTATCAACACAGAATATTGTAGATATCATGCTGGTATTGAAAGAATATTGGAATCGTTTAAAAGGATTCACAACTTACATAAGTGAATGCTTAAGAAATTAAGAGCAGATTCGAAAGCAACTTTGAGCAGTCACCTAGTCAATGAGAAAATGTAGATCAGCGACAAAAGCTAGCTACCCTGTCAAATGGAAATGGATGTCTTTAGTCGACAGAATAGAATATTCTTTAGTCGCGATACAGTACAATATTCTTTAGTCGAAAGGCTATAAAATATTCTTTAGTCGAGAGGCTATAAAATATTCTTTAGTCGGGAGACCATAGAAAAGGCTTTAGGCAAGAGACTACAGTTGAACTCACATGTTCAGCACCGAGAGTAAAGTGGCGAAAATATCCTCCAAAACCCCTCTCGTCTAGGTGGTCACCACGCATTTGCAAAAAGATTAAATCTTCCATACAATGATTCCTGTCAAAGTTTTACAAAAAACTAGGAACTACATGGCTGGTGGTCCAACAGCTCCTTTACTCCCTCAAACATTGTTCTGCCCTGCATGTGAAAATCCACTACCGTGTTGGTCCATAGTTGGGCGTTTTGTTATTATAGTTATAGCTTATATTGTTTTTGTTGTTTATTTTGTATTAGTTGATGTTGTGTTGTGGTTATGTTAACGTTGTTGTTGGTCGTTACTTGGTTTATTGAGTAGGCAGCGGTAAAACAACAAAAATTCTTGTTGTATTAGATATTATTTGTAAGTGGTAGGTTGTGGTTTTGTTCATAGATTATTATTGTTTTTCTTTCTGTTGCTTTTGTTGTTGCTGTTTTTGCCATAGCTGTCGTTCGTTGTCTGTTGTTTGCAGCGGAGTTACATGATTGCTGCAACAAATACTCTTTGTTGTTTCAGCTCTTAACAGCAACATTGAATTATTATAAGTTCTTGTACGATATGATGACTTGGTTTGGTTGTTAGTGTTTTTATACATTTAGAAAATTATAAGTCAATTGAAAAAATAATGCTTAATTTGGACTACAAATAGAACTACGGTAAAAGCTAAACTTGAACGACAGAATCTACCGTTAAAGTTAAATTTGGACTGTAAATAGACCTACGGTTAATGCTAAGTTAGGACGACAAACATAGCTAAGTTTAGAGCAAAATTGGAAATGCAAAATTTGGACTATATAGAGACCTACGATTGAGCCAAAATTTAGACTGTATAAAGACCAAAGATTATGCCAAAATTTGGACTATGTTAACACCTACGATTAAGCCAAAATTTGGACTATAAAAAGACCTATTAAACCAAAATTTGGACTATATAAAGACCTACGATTGAGCTAAAATTTAGACTGTATAAAGACCTAAGATTATGCCAAAATTTGGACTATATAAACACCTACGATTAAGCCAAAATTTGGACTATATAAAGACCTAAGATTAAACCAAAATTTGGACTATAAAAAGACCTACGATTATACCAAAAATTCGGACTATATTAAGACAAAATTTGGACTATATAAAGACCTACGATTGAACCAAAATTTGGACTATATAAAGTTCATAAGATTAAACCAAAAGACCTAAGATTAAACCAAAATTTGGACTATATAATGACCTACGAGTATAAACAGACCTATTTATTTCTTCCAACAATAATGAATTTTTATTATAACAATAACAATTTTGTTAAGTGTATAAAATTGTTCATAGTTTAAGCTAACTATGTTGCAAGTTGTTGGTAGGTAATTATTTTATGTTGTTATTTATTTTTAGTTTTTTTTTTTCGTGAGTTTTTCTCCATCAATGCGTTCTTCATTCAGTTTTCAATTTCCTTTTAGTTCGCATTATAAATGTATACATTGATTCAATAAACTTGGTTCAATTGAATTGTGCAAAAATTGAAAAGACGAAAAAGAAACAAGACAAAAACAAAACACTAACGAAATTGTTTTAAAGTTGTTTATAGTTTGCGTAGTTAAAATGTTTGATTTAACAGTCATAATTTAAGGTTTTGTGGCAGAGTTTGTTTTGTAGTTTTTTTTCAAAATTTTTTCCTCAAATGTTTCGTTATGGTTTTTGTGGCATAGTTATAGAGAGTCGTCATCATAATGTTGCCAAACAAAAATCGAACCATTTTTAGTGTACGTTCTACTAAACTAATAATGCCACAAATTGACCCAGTTTAGATTTTCGAGCTGCTTGCAGATTGTGTGTATTTGTTTGAATTTGTTGCCAACTCTCCCATTTTGCCAACTCCTTGATTTGATTTCCATTATCAGGTTAATAACAACTTTTGCAGCTCAGTGTACTACATGAAATTTTTATTATTCTATGGTTTTATTTTCCTTTTCATGTTGCAAGTATTACTATTATTATTATCATTATGAAGCACTTGACTTTTCGACTGGAAGCTATCGTAAATAGAGTCAGCTGAAAAAATGTAGGAAAATACTCTTAAAGCTTCAAACAGCATAATTATTATGAGAATGAAATAAATTATTTTAATTACAGTTTACAATTGGGTTTTGCAAAAAATATTTTCTTCTCATTGTAGTTTTATTTATATTTAACAAGAAATATACAATTATCACTTGTTGTTACTCGTTAAAATTTAACCTCAGGATATCATTTACACTTGTATGTTAAATTTGAAGTGAAAGAATTATTTGTGGTGTGTTTTTTTTTTGTTTCTTTCAAGGAAATGAAAGTTTTTTCTTCGTTTTAGTGATGTGAGCCTTAAATATGAATTTTTTTTAATGAAAATTTATATTTCTTGGGAATTTATGGCAATTAGAAAAAACTAAATTGTTATAATAAACATGTAAAAATGTTGAAGCAATTATGTACGAAATTAAATAATAAAAAAGTAATATTTTAATCTCTTAAGGTACATTTTTTCAGAAATTTTTGTACTTTTACAGTTTTCCGTCTTTTTTTCTAAAATAATATTTCGGAACTAAAATTTTCCAACTTTCTTCAGATCAGTCTCGTATTTACTGCATCAAGACAAATTCTGAAAAATGTTGCCCCATTTAGCCATACTAAATGGGGCAACACCGTATAATTTCAGAGTTTGTTGGTTGGTTTACGTCCATGGTAGGCGTTCATATTGTTCAGATTACGATGATTTTCGTCAAACAACCCGAATGTGAACAAAAGAGCGTAATAGAGCGTAAAAATACACACAATTCATTCAGTTTCTTGATGTTGTTGTGGATATTTTATTTTTTACCCAAAAGAGCACACAAATTAAATGCCTGTTTTTGCCTACCAATGGTTTACGTGGTAGTTACCTGCTCGCTAACAGTCAAGTAGAGTCGAAAGGGCACGACAAGACCCCACGACTCGTCAGATGTAGTGTCATTTACATCTTAATGTATACTAAAATTTCAAAGTTAATAGACCCAAACTGTGGCCGTGACATATTTCAATAGGTCAATAAGACCTCACCAAGGTTGGGAATTAAGTAATTTATTATTTATTGCAGAGAATGTGGAAAATCGTTTCTTCTTTTTCCCTATCCTTACAGCTACGACAATGGTCGTTAAAAGGAAGTGACCCGTTAATACTGCCACCCTACATGTATCTAAGTTGCGCCATCTATTCTCAGCCTTTGTAAAAAAGTGTCTAAAGATAATACTTTTAATAGTCCCCAGTGGAATTGCTACTGAAGCCGCATTGGAAATATTCAAAGTAGATCCCAT
Organism: Calliphora vicina; assembly: GCF_958450345.1. Classification (NCBI taxonomy): domain Eukaryota; kingdom Metazoa; phylum Arthropoda; class Insecta; order Diptera; family Calliphoridae; genus Calliphora; species Calliphora vicina. Next base: position 112,885,620 of record NC_088781.1, on the reverse strand, counting down.
TCTGGCCAACTCGTTTGATCAGAAACTCAGAAACCCCCCTCAATAGGTGAAAGTCTATTGGAACAAGGTGCAGTATTAGTACTACCATACATCTTACGACTGGTGTAATAGTCCACCATTGCCCTTTTAACCCTGTGTGGAGCATTCAGTTTCCATGATATTTTAGAGTCCAGCATTATTTGAAACGGGGATTTCGCAGTTTTTCAACCGCGGAAGTCAGAGCTCGGATTCATGGTCTTTGTCTTTCCGTGGTCCAATTGGTCCTAAAGCAGTGGACATCACTATTCACATCCGGAAACAATCCTCCTCATAATCGACAACTATTATCAACTATTTTTGTCTAGAGTTAATAACGATAAGGCATAGTATCTTATTGAATTGCAAGAGTAGTTACTAGGGTGATCGATTCTTCGACATTTTTTAGAAACCGGTTTTCGGTTTCTTCGAAAATTTGCATTTTAATATAAACCGGTTCCGGTTTTTTAATAATAACCGGTTAACCGGTTTTTATCGAAAAATATTAAAACACATAGATAAAAGAAGAAAAAAAGATTTATTTATTAAAATAATAGTTATTAAAACAAAAACAGTTCATGGAAAAACATAACACAACAAAAATGAGATCATATTACAAAAAAATAAGCCTTTTTAAAATGCTTTAGGCTTTAAAAATATCGGCATATGATATACGTGTGGCCCCATATTAAGTTATTTTAAAGTTAAGGATCAACATACAGGAATAAATATTCTTATTTTCTTGCATTTGAACGTGTGTTATATTCATAAATTTTTGGTTGTCTATTCGGCATAGCCAAATGTAACATTCTAAGTTGCTTTTTGTGTCAAATGTATGTATTTTTTTAATTAAAAATTTTAGCCCTTTTTTAGCCTTTTTTAGCCCTTTTTTAGCCTTTTTTTCTAAGTATTTAGCCCTTTTTGTTCACCATGAATTGGCAACACTGCTTCACATGGTCTTCGGATCAAATTTGAACCATGCTGAAATTAACTACGTTAGGTTTTTAGAAACATAAATTGGCCAAAAAAAGTATCTCCATTTTTTTGTTTTGTTTTTATAAAGCTAGACATTGAAAATGATCTTTCTCAGTGTACTTGTAGGACATATAGTTAACAAAGCATTGAGTACGTTTTTAAGATTTCCAGATCGCTTGTGACATTTATATAAATATAAAAAGTCTTCGAAAATAGTTGTAGTATTTGTTTTAAAAAAGATTTTTGGATTTTAAATATTTTTTAAAGTTTTTATTTTAATACACTAAAACTCATAAAAACACACTTTTAAAAAAACCGGATATTCGAAGAAAAAATCCCGGTTTCTTCGATATTCGAAATGTGAGCTTTTCAAAAAACCGAAACCGACTTAACCAAAAAAACCGGTAATAACCGGTTATTAAAAACCGGGTCGATCACCCTAGTAGTTACATTATTGAAAGTACCCTCTATGTCCAGGAAGACTGATATTGTGTACTGTTTAAATTCGATAGATCTCTATATAACTCTTACGACTTCATACAGAGCTGTTTCTGTGGAGCGACCCTTAATGTAGGCATGCTGACTGCTTGAGAGCCTTATTATGCCCTCTAGTCGATGCCTTATATTAGAGTCGATGAGAATTTCCAACGTTTTATGTTGGAAAGATGAAAGACTAATTGGACGAAAGTCCTTAGCATTTTCATGAATTCTTTTTGCAATTTTGGGAATAAAAACTACATTAAACCTCCTCCAGTTAGCCGGAACATGATTTAGAGGGAGAAATAGCGTAAATATTATGTGAAGCCAGGAGATGATATGCCTTTTTGTGCTTTGTATCATATTTGGAAAAGTACCATCAGGCCCAAGTGACTTGAATGGGGAGAAACTATCAATCGCCCATACCATCCTATCATAGGAGATAATGTTACTATAGACATTGGATAAAGTCCTACTTTCACTCACAATATCCGTAGCAACATTATTGCAGTCTTGGAAGGATAGGATATCAAGTGACTCTGCTGAGGATTCGGATCACGAGTCATCCTTCTTTTTAATATTTGTAGGATTGGATTGCCCCTTGGCTAGAATTCTGCTAACTCTAGCATAGTCTTTTGTGTTATCTATAGATTCACAGGAACTTTTCCATTATTTTCTTTTGTAAGCTTTTAACTTATAACAGTAGGTTTTTACGATTTGTTATTATAGCAAATAATAAAGGCCCTACGTGTTTCCCTAAGTATCTTAGATAGTTCCGAGTTCCATCATGGAAAGAAGCTTTTCTTAGCCTTAGTGATAGCGCAGGAAACTTCTAAAGCTTTGACAGCAGTTTTACTAAAGTAATTGAGCCTTCAACAACTAACATATTCTTAAGTTTATGTCTAAGGGCCGCATTAATTTTTAACCAATCGATCCTTCTTGGGTTCCTAAATTGCATTTTCTCTGTCAAGTCCTAAAGCCTAATTTCGAAGAGAATCCAATTGTGGTCAGATAACGACCTTTTTTTGGATACTCTCCACCTATCTACTGATACCTTAGACCTAATTAATGAGTGTAATGCCTAATACTTCATTACATCCATTATAGTTGTCCGAACTTGCTAAAATGAATGTTGCTGTGTTACCAGAATTTCTTATACTTAGTTTATTGGAATTAATGAAATTAAGTAGAGACTCACTCCTTACTTTGATTTCACTGCTACACCAGATTGAATGGAGCTTTTCTTTGGCATCACAGCCCAGGATTATGTCGTCAGGAGCCCCAACAGAGAACAGGAGAGCACTTACTTCGGCTGGATGAGCTGTCTTTTCTTGAGGCAATCATAAAGTTCACGTTATAAGGTAGCTGTACCTTTGCTACTGTTAGGTTCGCTGAGCTAAACTGCGTACAAAGAAAAATTTTAATATATCTTTTAGCAATAAGACATGATTTTAGCCTACCATTACTTATTGGATAATATTTTAAGTTAGGATGATTCGAAAATCGTTTGAAGCAAGTTCACATGGATCCAGGTTAGATCCCGTTGAAATGACATAAATAAGTTTATGTTCTAGATACTATTAAAGGCCATTGGTCAATAAAATCATATTCTAAATTGGTTAAACATCGATTATATTTTCAAAATTTGTTTTTGCTATGAGTTCTATTTAATTTTCTAATTGCATCTACCTTTCTTTCACATACTCTCACAACACTGTAATACACACAGTTCCCTGGTAATGCTAACAAATTGCATGTACAAATTAATTTGCAACAAGTGAAAAAGGCGCTTAAAATGCCGTTAAAAAAAACTACGCCTGACAGCCAAGACCCGTTAAACCAGACCCAAAGAACAAATTCAGCAAAACAAACGTATTTCCTACAATGCGTTAAAAAGATAATTTCAATTGATAAACAATAAAAACTAAAAAAAAAAATACAGACAACAACGCCATTCATTGGCATCTACTTACCACATATGAGAGAGTATTTTGGTATTGACCAAACATTTATATGCAATTGACGCTGAATATTCTTTTGCCATAAATAACGAAAAGTAACACGACTATTGAGTGTAGAGACTTATGAGACACTTGCATTTTAACCAGTGCGTCTGGGACATGTAATGAAACTCTATCCATCCATTGGTTACACTAGTAATTTATCTATAAATTTAACACATGTGGCGGATGTTGTTTGTACGCACCAAAACATTGTAGAAGTAACTAGTATAGTATAAATAAAGTACGAAAAAACTGGCAAGTAGTAAACAAAATTTTCACACCATTTATAACAGAATTGTTTGTAGTTTGTAGCCAAATATATTTTTGTTAGTCATCCTTGACTCAATTTATGGACACTATCATTATTTCAGTACATGTAAGTACTTAATATCGTTTTAATATGTTGTGCGTTTGTTAAATGCATTTGCATTTAACACTTACAACTTCTTCTTTCGATTGTCTGACATCTATATAAATAAATATTTACAAGTATCGATTTTCTTCAGATTTTGGATACCCTACAAGAAGTACATTTCAAATAACGGTATCTAATTCAAGGTGCCAAAGTATATTCATAGTATGTTCCTTAGGGAGAAGTTAAAGTCTTTGTCGACATCGTTAGAAGCAAATAACCTTTCATTCAGAACCCATATGAGATAAAATTTATTGTATATTATTTACCAATTGGGTGTTTTGTATACAACCATAACATCCACACGTTATCATCTATTTGAGTTTATAGTGCTGAGTTTCAATAAAACTGTAGGGCTTTTACACAATCACACTTGACCACTAATATTTTTCTAACACTCTTTTAAGGTAAATTGTTCCGTTCATGTTATAAATAAATTTGTAAATTCATTTTTTTGGTACACAAAATTTATTACGCACATGTTCTTCTTGGCGAGTATACTCTTTCCTGGTCTGTGTGTTTTTTTATTTTAAACATCATCAATAGTTTGCAAATTTGAAGATGACTACAAATTTTGATGTGCGTACATAAATTTTATGCAATCTACAAATTGTTTGCTAAAGTGAAATTATTTGCGCAAAGTGATTTCACTTGTGGCAATGTTTTTTTTTCTATTTTATTTTCGTGTAAAACTATCAATTGAAAATATGACAAGACTTGTTTTAGCTTAATATGGAAAGTTTTCTCTATTCTCTAGTCAATAATATGGTATAAGGGAAATATGAAAAATATATAGAACCTAAAAACATAAAGTAAACAAAAACAAAGAGACTAGACTCTTTTTATAAAAAATATTCCAAAGCTTGAATTTGCACAAACAAACAAAGCATTATATTGTAATACTTAGGTTTCAGAAATCAGACATAGGTCTTTCCCATTTAGCCTTCGTCTCTATATTTTTTAAATGATTTACTTCTCTTACTCCTGCAAGCAGCATGGGAACAAACTAGATTATTCCAATATATACATTTAATTTTCCGAGCTATGTTTGAACTCATATTTGCTTTCTAATAGGAATTTTCACATTTTGTTTTGTTTCTTGCCAAAAACGGCTGTTGGATTCCACCTGCCCAGAACATTCGAATTTTTTATTATCATTGAACTCTAACGTTTCTCTTAAAAATATTCGAAAACGACAATCGCAAACGAATAAATAGCAATATCGAGATTTAAAAATATTGGTTATTTTAAAAATTGTCTACAATTTTTCAGTTTAAACTTTAACGTGCAGTTATAAAAGTCAATATATCTACATCACATAATTAATCTTGATCTACTTATACTTTGCTCCCGGGTAACAAAGCATAATTAGATGAAGCTTAAATTCTTACTTCGTACTAATACCGTAGTTAGCCGACAGAGAGTCGAGGCATTTATCTCGTCGGATTGTACTCATTAGCTAGTATGTCAATAAGTTGTCGTTAGTCGGCGAGAGCTGAAGAATTTATCTCCTCGGATTAGTCGTTAACCGACCGAGAGCCGAAGCATTTATCTCGTCGGATTGTACTCATTAGCTTATATAGTCAATAAGTTGTCGTTAGCCGACGAGAGCTAAAGAATTTATCTCCTCGGATTAGTCGTTAACTGACCGAGAGCCGAAGCGTTGATCTCGACAAATCCTCTAATTGAAGTTTTGCCAATTAACAAACTTATTCCGAATATCCACGACAGCTCTGTGGTATATATTTCAAAGGAAGCAGACATTTGAAAAATTTTTACAGACTTAGCATATCCGGATGGAAACAAAAATGGCATCACAAAACTTTGAAAAATTATAGAGATTTATTCGGTATGACAAGCATTTACATATATTTCAAAAAATTCTCGATAATTTTATAAAAATGTTTGTACCACAATTATTATAATAAATTTTCGATTATTTGGTCGGTTGGGGGGTATTGTTGTGTTCCAACAGAATTAAACTGACCGAAGGTATGTCGAGGTTTGTCAATCCGGTTCTCCTGTAAGCATTGAGAATGACTATCGCATTCTCAAAGTTTCGAGAACGATATCAATAATGAATCAATAGCAATTATTTAAAAAATTCTCTACAATTTCTCGGATTTACCTTCCGAAAAATTATTAAATTTCTCGATAATTTTACGAAAATTTTTGTGTGAGAATTATGATAATAAATTTTCGATTGTTGGATCAAATCCTACAGTATTGTGGATTTTAAGTTAAATAAGGTTATTCCGTTTCGATACAGATGTTAGTACCAAAAAGGTTTAATCTGAAGGATAGTCGAGATTTCTTAATATCTGCAGTTATGTCAACTTTTGAATCACTAGATTTGGCATATTTGGAAAACAGTGTTGCTGACTTCGTGTCATTAATTCTTGCTCAGTGTTGAGTTATCATTGTTTGCGATGTTTATCTCACTAATCGATTTCAGCTTCAATTGTATATAGGAATATGAGTGACTTAGAACATCGATAGCTTTTAGTTTATCCATGTAATACCCCTTCCCACGCTTATTGCCTTTTCATCACAAAGTCGGGGATGCAATTGAAAAGCATTGGTGATAATACCGTGCACAGTCATTTGTACACATGGAAAAACAGGTACATATGCGAAAGTAGTTGCAATTCATAGTAATACTGAGTACTCAGTTTTTCTTGATCGGATAAGATATCCTTTAGAATGGATTTTGAAATTTCAAGCTATTTTGCTGCTCAGTTGCTTCTAATCCAGGAAGCGCCACATAACGTTTCTGTACATCTTGAAGATATATATCAGCTTGGTGGGAACACATCTGCTCTCCAGTGCATTCTAGAAAATATTTCCCTGGGGTACACCAGCAGATATTTTATCTGATATCTGATTTGGAATAATTGTTAAGCAGCAGCAATCTAATAATTGTGTATGTTAGTACATTGTGCCAAACTTTACTGAATTCTTGAGATATGTCAATAAATAATGTAGAGCAATTCTGCTTCCTCTCAAAAGTTTTCAGATAAGAGTAGTTATCCAATGTACCTGTTCGATAGTACTGTTCTTCCTTCTGAAACATCGTTACAAGGCTTTCAAACATTTCAAAATTTTTTGAGAATATTGACATCAAGCTAATGAGACGGTGTGATGTCACTTGAGTAACATCTTTTCCCGGTTTTGGTATCATAACTATTTAGTAAAATTTTCATGATGAAGGAAAATATCCTATACGATAAACAAAATAATTCTTAATGCTGAATTGGGCAGGTTACTTATCACGTGGTAGTAATTTTATCTATACCAGGTGATTTACCTGCCTTTAGACATTTGATTGTCGTCTTAACGGCAGAGAACCGACATTTTTTTATAATGTTAGCAATAATAGAAGAATTTGTATCACTTGGGGTAAATACATTCTCCAAGTGATTGCCTCAATTTTTTCGGAAGTATGTTTTGTCCATTCTCCGTTCTGGAGGCATATGGGTGACTCATATTGCCTATTTGTCACTGCTTTCCAGTGACTATAATCGGTTTTCTTAGTACAATCTAATTTTTTGAGATAATTTATCAGTCTTTAATGCGACGTGAAGTCTACTTTGGCACTAGTTATGTTCAATCTTTACGCTCGGGGAACGCAATTGTTGCCATTGACGTCTGTGTGTTTTGCATTGCAATCACCAGCTGCTATAAATCTATAAGACATAGCAAATTCTCTCAGACAGATTAGATGCGTACTCAGAGTCTCCTCGGATGTCCATCTGTTGAGGGATTTCGGGTTTCTTCGGGAATTATGAATATTCATTTTATCTTTGGGCTTTCTTGTTTCCTCAAGCCGGGAGTTTCATAACAAATTTTATTGTATGGTTTTCGGAGTGTATATTCAAGCCACCTTTATTAGAGTGTAGTTGTTGCCTTCATCGTCAAAAGACTTTGCTTTCGGATCTATAATATCACAGAAGATTTGCAAGTAATAAATGTATCCCTTTTAGACAATATTTTTTGTAAAGCAAAGAGAAGTCATGAGAAAAGTCAGAGAGTTGTATTATACATCCTAAGTAATCTCGCGTGAAGTCAATTGTCTCAAGGGAGTAGTCACTTTATACTTTTTTGAACTTCACTTTTGAACGAAAATAAAAATAACGTTGAAAACTGATTTCTTAATAATTTTACTGCTCCACCTAGTATTCAGTAGATGCAAACCTTTTGATTTGTGTCTGTACTAATGTAAGAAATTTATTGTGGTTTTGCTTAGCTATATATTATCAAAGACATTAACCCATCTTAGTTTGGGGATTACTGCTTTCGCCGCCTTAAAGTATACCGTAAAAGGGATTGAATACATTTTTTTAACTTATTTGTAGTTATATTTAGCTTCAATTCAACTAAGAAAATATTCTTATCGCATGCATGTCTTAAAATATATCAACCTATAAGCTTTGCTTGTGAAGTAAACACATATAGAACAAATGTCAACAAGTAATGTAATAATATACTCTTCAAGAACGTGGAATTCTTGATGTACTGAAGGTTAATGAGGTCCAAATTTATTATATGGTGCAATATAAACTTATATATTCAATGACGTTGTGGGTAGCAAGATTACTGTGACTAGTGAGCGATTCAGAACCATGAATAGTTGAAACAAAAACTCGACTTTTGAAATTTTTGATTTTTTAAAAGTCGATTTGTCGACTTTTTTCAATGATTGCTAGATTTATTAACGAGACAAAATAAATGTTTACAAACAAAATTAAAAATAAAAAATAAAAAATTCGAGTTGTTCCACTTTACTCCAAACAAAAAGTCAATTTTAATTTTTCAGCAAAAAGTCGATTGTTTGTACAATCGATTTATAGATCCCTACTGAAGGATGTATTTTTAGGTCTTTCGCGGTGAGTCCAACAACCCCATCTTAATGGATGCCGGTTTCTTATATGTACCAGTACGAGCACCTCCTCACCAATATACATCTCGAAGAACAGGGTAGCCGAGGATATGTTTGGTGGAATGATGGAGATTGAGTTGCGTTATTCTCCCCTTGGTCTATGTCTTAAAACTCTGACATTGACGTCATCCGGATTAGAGCATCTCTCGGAGCGGCAACAATGATTTTTTAGTCAGGATGACCACTACTCTTCTGGATGGTAACCGACAACCTTTCCCACCTTTAAATCGTTTATAGAGAGTCTATATTTCCTAACTGAAGATGCTTCAATATCTCCCAGATGCATATATGGTTATTGTGGCTAGGTTGACGTGGTTCGTTTATATAACTTGTGAGAAGTTTTCGTGTTGAAACATTTTTTTAAGTTCTAAGAGTCATTCACTCTTCCTGTGTTTAATAAGAGGTTTATAAATATTTCTAATGCACAGTTTATCATATACAATATAGAAACGAAATACAAGGAGATGATCGAAAATGTCAAAACTATGCTTTTTAACTAAATATCAACATACATACATTTATAATATTACATTCACAATATTGTACAAAGGATAAGATAATCATCAATTAATTTCAATTATTAAAAAACCCTCCACTTTACCCCAGAGTATAATAAACTCCAGACAAAGATGATAAACCCCTCTGCTCCTTTTGCTATATACTTTTCTGATTTATTAATGAATCAATTACATTATGAATGCAGAGAATGACAATTGAAATTTAGTAACAACAAATTGATGGCTCTCTATATAAAGGGGTAAATGGGGAATAACTATTACTACAACATTATTGTATCGGATATACTTATACAAATTCAAATATATACACACAAATACAAACAACAAAACAAACGCACAAATGTTTTAGAGATTGACTGATGGATGGATGGATGAATGTTGGTAGATGAATGACTAGAAGTTTTAGATGGATGAATGGATGATTACATTTGGCTGGAATAGATTAATAAAAATGAATGAAGAAGAAAAGAAAAACAACACAAATTGTGCAAACATGACTGCAGATGTAGTAGTAGTAGATTTTGAAATTACGAGGTCAGGCTAAAAAGTTACTTTAGAACTGTATGGATACTTTACGCTATGATACTATCAAATATAATTTGTCATGAATTTATCCAGTTTTTACAATATTGATCTCATAGTAAAGCTTATAGTTTCAATATATTTTCCATAAAACCCTTGTCTTTTGAACACAGGATTTTGAACCAATAAATTGTTCTTGCAGAAAGGATATCGCAAGAAAGACATCTTCCATTTTCAAAAGACCTTACTCAACAATAAGCCATTGCATTGAACTAAAGTTCCAAATAATAAAAAGTATTGTAGTGTAAAACCCCTTTTTAAGTGATCTATGGGAGAGAGAACGATGCTCAAAGTAAAAGCCGAGTCATTTCAATGAATCCTTAAAGTAATTTTTGTTTTTAGTTGTACTACTTTTTAATGCCAATTTATTGCAAAATTTTGAAAATTATTTAAGTTTCCAAAAACTAGACTTTATTACCTATCCAGCGATATGCAATATGTAACACGAACTGCTTATATTACACTCAACAAATACATCAGAAACACGCTTCAATGAAAATTATCTACTACCTTTCACCATAACAAAGTTAGTACTTACTATGCACTTCTCATTATTACGTGTACCGTTTCTTATTTGTTATAAATGGTCTCTTGTTGTTTTTTTTTACTACAGAGCTCTCACGTAAACTTTGTAAACGAAAAATTCATGTAAATTGAACTACGTTGTGAACGTTCATAAAAATTAGCGAATCAAATTTTAAAATATAACATCTTTTGTTTTCACAATCACATTTTTTAACAGATTTAAAAGAGGCAGTTTTAAAGGCTTTATGTAAGAAACAAAGTGAAGCCAAAACTAAATGTTTTAAAATGGGTCACATTTAGCGAAACTGCAAAGCACCAAGAAGGCGAACCAGATATGTTTCACCATCAAGAAAACACCAGCATCATTAAGCATTACAGGAGCCACCTTTGAAACCAGCTATCACTGAGAGGCAGGATTTGACACCCAAACCTGACGGCCCTACCATCTCTATATAAGTAATGCGGCATGAAAATCCTTACTATGGACACGGGATCGTCGCTACGCGTTGCAGTCTATCATCACATCAGATTTAATAAATAAAGCAATTGAATCAATTTGCAATGTAAGTCTACGCACCGCTACTGGAGAGCCTGCCACTGTCCATGGTAAAGTTAATGTGAAACTAACTATGGGTGGATTTAGCGTGGAAGTATTCATTGGTGCAGACTTCATGATTAGTTACAGCATTACTTTGGTTATGGGACAAAAAGTCATGAATTGGAGAAATGTTGAAATACCACTTGACGTCGGATATGAGAGTAAGTCTCAAGTAAGAAAGCTAGTATTTGTTAAGCATCAAAATTTGCCACCGCAGTCAGAGGATTTGGTATGGGTCCGTGAGAAAGAGGAGGTTTGTATAGACAATTGTTTGTGGGTGTTGAAACCAGCAGATGTGAAAAGTGGACATGTAACGATGAATGCCCTCTTTTAACAGTGTAACGATGGAGTGGTTCCTATGGCGGTGCTTGATATGTCCCCCTGTGAAGAGGTCGTCGGAATGTGTTCTAAGATTGGAGAATGTTCTTCAGTAGAGGCAGTGAACATTTGTGATGAAATGACCAACGACCAAAATAAGACGAGATATGATAGAGCACTATATAACCTATAATGTAATAAAGGTTTGTTTTCCAATCTACAAACTTACTGGGAAGAAACATATATGAAAGTTAAGAAATTGGACGACGTGGTCTATAGGATATGGAAATGTGTAAGATCGATATGAAAAATTAAGGTTGAACATCTAAAACGACTAGCTGCCTATGGGAGAGGTGAATCTATGCATATTCGAGAAGAACAGCAGGGGGAAGTATTACGAAATTGTATTTGAAATTAAAAACCGTTATTTAACGGCTGGTTTCAAGTTGCATTATGTTTCTCAACATTTATATTTCAAGAGACATGAAATTGTGGACAATGTTGTTTACCTGCATTTAACATAATGTCCACTATTAATATTGCTGTGTAACATACAACATTGAATAAATGCTCTGAGTGGATCATTGTAGAAATAAAACTTTCATGAAGCTACTGGAAGAAAGATGGCACGCTAAATAGTGACTGCGCTTGCTGTCGGTATTTTTAGTTTATCATTGGCGCTGTTAGTGTTAACATCAACTGCATTCTTATACATTATAAAGTGTAAGAACTGCAGGCATTACTCCATGAAGATTGTTGTAAAACTCAACAAGAGCTTGCAAAATAATTGGGAGCTACTCAAGCAGCAATTTCAAAGCCTTTGCAAGCAGCAGAATTCACCCAAAAGTAGGGAAATTGTCCACCATACGAAGTGAAGTCGAGATATCTTGAAAAACGATTTTTCATGTTCGAAATGATGTTTGAACGCTATAAAAGAATATCTTTCTTGCACTGAATTATTACTTGTGATGAAAACAGATCTTTTGCGATAACCCGAAGCGTAAGAGATCGTACGTGAACCCCGACCAAACTGCCGAATCGACACCAAAGCTAAATAACCACAGCGCTAAGGTAATGCTCTGTATTTTGTGGGAGCAAAATGGTCCCATCTTTCATGAGATGCTGAAATCAGGCCAGACTATCATATGGAACCTGTAGCGAATGCAACTGATTTGTTTGAAGCAAGCATTTGCCGAAAACGCCCACAATATGCGACTAGCCATGAAACCAAAATATTCCATGATGACAAAGCTCGGCCTCCCGTCGAACTATTTTCTGTATCGATCGATGCAGAATGCTTTCTCTGGGATACGCTTAGAACAGAGTCTCCAAAATTGGCTGGATTATTGACCTCAAATTGGCTGGATTCTTGACCTCAAAAGATCAGTAGTGCTTTAGTAACTTCGATTATCGAAATTCTGGAGGACTTTACATTTTGTATGGCCAGAAGAGTTAATCTTCAAAAATTTTTTATCGATATTTTTCGTCCCCATTATTTTTAGTGGACTCTTAGATTTTTAGTGAACTTTTTAGAACTTCCTCGAACTTGTAGTAGATTTTTACTCTATGTATGTGTAAACATTTGTATGATTGTAGTTGTAGATGAATGTTTACTAACTTTTAGTAACATTCAATGAAAAATAATCACCATCATCATTTATTTTACGTTAAAACATCAATCTTAGTTGGTTGGTTGTTTGCTTCATTGCTGATGCTGCTGCTGTTGTTGCTGCTTTGTCGTTGTGTATGGCAGGAGTAATGTGTAACATTGTGTATTTGGTGGATGTTGTAAGTATATTGGTTGATGGTTGGTAATGTTTTTGTTGTTGTTGCTGCTGTTATTTACTTGTTTCATATCAAAAATGTTGACTACACAACCAACAGTTGGCAGCAAAACTGTCAGTTTACAAACGCATTTTGTAAAACTTGACTGATGTTGATGTTCGTTCTGTTTCTCTCTTTACTATGTTAGTGTGTATGTACATAAAATATTCTGGCAGTTGATGGCATCAGCATCAGAAACATCACCATCATCATCAACAACATTATTATCATCATCATCATCAGCAGCAACAGTATTAACATCATGACAATCGTGTGCTTTATATCACTGATGTGGTCGTTTTTTATTTTATTTTCTCTTGGTTTTGTTTTATTTTTTTGTTGCGTTCTGTTTGTTGGTTGCGTTTGGTTTCTCCTCCATTTGGCGATGTAGTTAAAACATGTCTTCGTTCGTCATTGCCATCATTATCAACATCATCAACAGAACCATCAACATCATGTCAGTCAGCCATTCTACACTGTCGACTTTTGACGTTTGCTGCAATTAACACGCAAGTTAAGGATAACAAATCACACACATCCAACATAGACACAAACTCACACACAATCAACGAACACATAAATACTTGCAACATACACATTCTCCCATGGAAAGATGAACAGAAGTGTAAATTATGGATTCATAGAATGAGATGGGAGTGAAAATTTCAAGATTGTTTATGTTTAACTAAGAGGATGGCTTGAGCTAATGCAGTTAAGCTTGTATTTATCCCAAGCATTTGGAAGATCATAATTTGGAATTCATTGTGCTTTGAATTCTTCGTAAATTTCTCATATGTAATTCAAAAACCTTGAAAATGTCATGAAATGAGCTTTCCTTTAGGGCTACTGTGAGTCGGAAATAACTTATACACACCATTCCAGCCAATACCTTGGTAAGGCAAAATATGTCGAACAACTATTTCGAAGAGAAATGAACACGCAGAGCCCAAGCTAATACTGGATTGAAGTCGTATATAGTTCAGAACTTCCGGGTCAAGATTTTAATATGGCTTTATATGGATAATGTTCAAGAACAATACCTGACAAAAAATCAAACAAAATTCCCCATGAAGTTTCTGGTATGTCAAGCCATTTGCAGTTGTGATAAAAGAAGCCAATCAAATGTGACATCAGGCACGATAAACACAGAAATATATATTACCGAGTGTCTAAAAAAACGGCCTTTAAAATAATTATTTTAAGAAAGGTAATAGGCATCAAGCCACTATAGAAAAATGGCCCTTGAGTGCTATGCAAACAATCTCAATTTTGTACCACTGCAATGTGGTAAATTCCGGCCAAAATTTTTTTTGTTTTTAATTTTTATAAAATTTTGATGGTAAATTTTTCTTAACACTTCAAAATATACAGTATCATTGTTATTTTGTCTATGAAGTAACTATACGTTATTGATAGTTCTGTAAAGTCAAAGGTTTTTTCCTGTCGTTTTAATATTTGAAAAATTAGGACATGTTTTTAAAAAACATTTATAAAAGTGAAGTGATTGGGAACTACTTTTAAATCTGTAGAAACTAAATTAAAAAAAGTTTGAAAGGTCAGAAAAAATTAAAAGAGGCTATTAGAGGTTAAGTGTAAATTACATCTAATACTGAAAAGTATCACGAGTAAGTACTTTAAATTTCAGCAGCAATTACGTGCCATTCCAATAACCAGATCGATTTCAGTGTCTTCACATTTTACACATTTTTTTTTGGATTTTTTTAGTCAACTTTAAAAATTATGTAAGTTTGAGAATTATTTTCGTCTATGCTTATCTGGCCAAACCATATATTTGTATGTCTAAATGTTTTCAATGGATGTTTTATTTTATTTTTAATTATAAACCTAATTAAAGCCATTTCCAAAAATTACATACTTTTTTCGATACTTTTATAACGTCAATATTTATTTGGCAGAACCCTGTATGTAATTTCTAATATTTTTTGCGATAGTGTGTTGTTCTTTATTTGCACACCAAATTTCGGACATTTACATGAATAAACTAATTTTTTCAATAATTTCAAAATGTACTAATTTTCTAATTTTCAGCCACTTAAATTACTTATATGCATTTTTTTCCTACTTTTAGAACGTCCATGCTTTTTGGGCCAAACCCTGTATTTGAACATCGAAATATTTATCGATCGTTCGGTTATGTTTATGAAGAAATAAAGAAGTTATGGATTTTTGGCCGGAATTGACCACCGTGCACTGGAGGCACATCCACCCAACTTTCCAGAACTTCGGCATGTAGAAAGGTATTGGGCTCTTGTAAAAAAAAGAATTAAACAACACATGAAAGGTATACCAGGAAATGTCTGATTTTAATCGAGAGTGTATAACCTCGTCCAAAACGGAAGCAACTATAAAATCTTTAATGGGAAAATTTCCGGAAAATGTGGATATACCAACTGAAAATATTGAAAATGCAACGATTCCATCGTCCTTGAATTCGTTCGTGCAATTAAAAAATAAATGTGAAGAAAAAATTTCGTATATATAAAAAAACTTTTTCAACTTTTGTTCACTTTGTGATACATAAGAAGTCTGTTAGCAAGAACGAAACCGCACCGATCAGTATCGAAAAACCTTCAAGCCGGAACGAAAACAACTTCAAGTAGGTTGTTTTCGGTGCTGTAGTAACGAAATTATTTTAATTATTTTTTTATTTAAAATTTAAAGCAAATCAAAATGAATAAAAAAACAAGTAAGAAAGTATGGTCGGTCAAGTCCGGTGACATGAATTTTGTATATATAAAACTTATTTGGAGCGCAATTTGTGGAGATACATTTATGAATTAAACATTTATGACCGATAAAGTCCAATTTCGGAAGGACATTTGTATGGGGGCTAGGTGAATTAATGAACCGATTTCAGCCAGTATCAATAGGCTTGGTCCTTGGGTCCAAACAATAATATGTACCAAATTTAATCGAAATATCTTCAAAATTGCGACCTGTACTCTGCGCACAAGGTTTACATGGACAGCCAGCCAGCCAGCCAACCAGACGGACGGACATCGTTTAATCGACTCAGAAAGTGATTCTAAGTCGATCGGTATACTTTAAGGTGGGTATTAGACTAATATTTTTGGGCGTTACAAACATCTCCACAAACGCATAATACCCTCCCCACTATGGTGATGTAGGGTATAATAAATTGTCTTTATTGTAAGAGGAAAAAATATAAGATTTTGTCAAAAATAATGAAATTCTATTTCATTTCCAATTGACAACTTAAAAAATAATTTCGTTTCTGTTTTATGCCGCAACGCACCCAACTGAAACGAAAACAATTCAGAAACGAGACGGTGACGAACAGCAAAGATTTTCAGTTTCAGTTTTCGTTATCGGCTCCGATTACGGTGTACAAATTTTATTTTTTTAAAATAAATATTATTTTTAAGAAATAATATTTGATATGTCGAATCTTTTATACCCACCATTAATATGTAGTTTTGGCCTTCTACGGGGACTTGAATCAGTTATGGTCAGAACTCTACAGAATATGATAGAGTGAGTAATTTCTTAAAACTTAAAATGACAAAAGTTGGATTTTGGCCAGTATCACCCCCCAGTTTGGTGAACATTGGTAAAAAAATTTATCCTGGAAAATTTTTAGGTAAATCGGTTGGGGTCCAGAAGACCTCTGAAGTTTTGAGATGCATTTACAAGGGAAAAATGCTAATTTTTCAGTTTTTGTAAAAATTATGCAATTAAAAAATATTTTTTTCAATTTAATTTAAAAGAAAGAAAGATATTAAAAACAAAAATTAGTTAAAACATGTTAAAGTTATTAAAAATTTCCCAGGCCATTAACGTGTCTCAGGCCACTAGAACAAGAACTGTAAGAACAAAATTAATATATCTTGAGAAATATTAAAACAAAAGCTCACTGTTACTTAAAATATATCTATTTTTATTGGTATATGAGTTTTTGGCTTAGTAGGATACCGTTAACCTATTCACAGGTATGACCAAAAAAATTTATTTTTTTAACGGTTGTTTCAAAACTCCATTTTCTAATTTTGTTAAACAAATTTCAGAATTTTTTGATTATCTCACTTGGGATATATTGTGAATATAACAGGGAATACAAATATGAACAAATTATGAAAATATCTCCTATAGTTTTTCCGTAGCTACGATTTAGATTTTGCAATTTTCGAGAAAAACTATTTTGGCGAATGAGCTCAATTTCCTTACTGTTATGAATTTTAAGTAGCACCTATTCAGAATATTATAGTCCAGATAATTCTAAATATGCTCTGAAAATTTGATTAAAATTGAAAAACGCTAAATCTTAAATCGTGACGTTCAAAAGTAAAATTTTTTAATATTTGGAATTCCTAAAGGAAATATAGCGAAATGTTATATATTTTTAGGCCGATTTTTATGAAACTTAAGAAAAATATAACATGAAGTCTAGTATTTATAATAACAGCACAAAATTGGAAATTAACCCTTTATGGCACTTTTAAAATCTCGAAAAATACAGTCAATATGAATTTTAATGTTTTTTATAATTAAATAAACTGAGTCACTCAAGTTATTTTTTAAAGTTAATAAATCAAAAGTTCACTAAAGGATTAAAATTAATTTTATTTTTTAAAAATGCTCAATAAAATATTAATTGCGTTATTGATGAAAAAATACGGTCTAAATACAATATTTTGCCGTTTAAAAAATGTGTGGTCAAAATTAATCAAAATTGTGAACATTTTTTAAAATGGGTTAACTTACTACTTTCTAATACACACTATAATATTCTTAAGTTTGGTTCCTTTATCCTGGTTTATTCCTGGTTCCAAATCAAATTTTGATCAGCAAAAGTTTGGACTCATTTTAACCCCAAGTGCCAATATTCATATCCATTTTTGTGCAATTATTATAAATAATAGACTTCGTGTTATATTTTTCGTAAGTTTCATCAAAATCGGCCCAAAAATATATAACATTTCGCTATCTTTCCATTAGAAATACCAAATATTGAAAAATTTTACTTTTGACCTTCACTTTTTAAGGTTTAACGATTTCCAATTTTAGTAGAACTTTCAGAATATATTTAAAATTATCTGGACTATAATATTTTGAATAGGTTCTACTTAAAATACATAACAGTAAAAATATCGAACTCATTCGCCAAAATATGGCCAAATTAATAGTTGTTCTCGAAGATAGGAGATATTTCCATAGTTTTTTTCATATTTTTATTCCCTATTATATTCTCAATAAATCCCAAATGACATGATAAAAAAATTTTGAAATTTGTTTAACAAAATTTTTAAAAATTTGATAATGGAGTTTTGAAACTTCCGTTAAAAAAATAAATAGGTTAACGGTATTCTACGAAGATAAAAACTCACGTGCAGTTTTGGCACCAAAAATTTATGATGTCAACAAGCTCAATGAGCAAATTGTATTGAAACTGCCTGGTGAAACAATGAAATACAATTCGATTGACACAGTAATGAACGAAGAACATGTCGTCAGTTTTTGAATTCATTGGAACCAGTCGGAATGTATTAACATTGAACGCACCAAAATTATTCTACGGATCAAGATTGAGCATCAAAAAATGTTCACCAAATTTAATTGAGGCAACAATCATCGATGGAAGATTCAAAGTCGAAGACGTACTGATTCTACGCATACCGATGATTTTCAACGACTTACCATTTCATTTCCCATTTCGCTTTGCCTTGCCTATAACCATTAACAAAGCACAGTGCCAATCATTGACTATTGCTGGCTTTCATATCTAAAATTCATGTTTTTTCACACGCTCAATTGTATGTGCATCAGCACAACAAATAATTTATATATTTTTACTCCAAATAAAAAAAAACAAGAACATTGTATATACCCTGGTCTTAAGATGAATTTTTTTTAAGGGCATATATTATCCGCCGTCATTTGGCTACAGATAATAAGTCAGGTCAGGTCGGGGGAGTACTTGCTTTATTTTTGTCCGACTCTGTATATTGAAATCGAGATCGAGATGCATTATACTTAAAACAGATGTTTTCGAAGGCCCAGCAACGCGGGTGCCTTAATGTACAAGAAGTCCATCTTTTACGATTAGTGATGATGTCCAGATAAATCTTAACTATGCGTTGCCGGATTTCGAAATACACTCGAATTTATAAGTGCGGATGTATTGTATACTTTTTTAAGCCTAATTAAAATTCAATCATCACCTACGTTAAGAGCCATTCAATTCGGCCGAATGCAGGATTTTTGTTCGAGATGAGTGTCTTATCGGATGGAGATTTTCCTATTGCACAACACGTTCATGAAATTCTTACTTTAAATTTATTAATAAACAAATATATTCCTTTAAAAGTCTGTTGTGAAATAACTGTGCGAAAAATATCGTTCTTCGTTCTCGTTCACTCTTCTCTCCTGGCTGTCATTTTTTTTGGTATTTCGCTGAGCTGCAGAGTGATGGTGATGATGATGGGTGTTATTTTCTGTTGTTGTACTCTGTTCTATGTGCTTCATCATTTCATTCGCAAGTCATTCAAGTCATTCATTTTCGTGACCCCACACGTTTTTCTTGCTGTTGTTTGTGTCGAGTTCTTATACATTTTACTTTTATTCTTTAATTTTCTTCTTAATCTGAGCTCTTTTTCGACATGCCAACCATGTTTTAGTGACTTGAGGTCGTTTGTTATTCCTAATTTCACTTCTTTTGTGTATGAACTTTACTCTACTTCGATTTATCCTCAGTTTTTTCATTTTTCTTATGGGTTGGTTGGTGTTTTTGTTTTGCGATACGGCGCTTTAGTTTTAGATAAATGTGAGAGTATGTGAGTGAGTGTGTGTGCGTAAAATGTTGAATTATTTTTCTGGCAAGTCACTTGAAAAGTCATTAATCATTTGGTTTTGTTTCTTTCGTTTGCTCTTTACGTTTGGCCCTTTAACATGATCTATGAGTATAAGAAAACTTTCTTTTATTTATTTTTCTTTTTTTGGGAAATGGTATCATAAAGATGGAGTTATACTGATTTTGTCGTTTCATATGTAACAATATGAAATATTGAGTCTAGATTTTATATATTGTGAAATCAGTAATGTTCTTTCAATTCTAAAAGCACATTATTTATATAATGAAGGTCAAAGGTCACACAAATTTAGTTTTTAGTTTATATCCTTGAATTGGTTCAAATCATATTACGATTTTTTCCTTTTTTAATGGTTTATTAACATTCTTAAGATGGGATTTATGGCTTTTGACCTCTAATATCTCACTAATCATCATTTTAATTTAAGCTGACTTCTAAATAGTTAGTAAAATCCTTATTTGACTGGACTTAAAGTGAAAATATATACATTGTACATATGTTAACAAAGGGTGTTTACGATGCGATGAAACCGTTTTTTTTATTTCATTGATTTGTGTTTGAAGTCCAGTTCCCTGTACCACCACTTAACATCATATATCACGCATCTTGTTTGATACTTACACTCGTATCTTGCAAATCCCCCATGAGTGTCCTTATTATTTATTTTGACATTTAAGGTTTTCTTTACGTGTTTGCTTTTGTTATTTATGTAAAAACTTTCTTTCAGTGGATGTGGTAGCTGTGTGTGTTTGTGAATTAATCAGCCGAATATTGATGATACAATTGTATCTATAGAATTGGGTAATAATTGATTGTAAGGTTATAAGTTCATATTGGTCATTTGTAGAGATTTCGTCGCTGGTGCGAAATGATTTATGATACAATATTTGTACATAAAATATGAACACCCACAAATAATATAAATCGCTTTTCTTAACGTTGTTGTTTTTAAGAGTACAATGTTAAAAGTTGAATTTTGTTTGTGATTTTAGGCTTTTATAAATCCTAATAATAGAAGTTGGAAAAAATACTTAGACTTATCGCTTAATTTAGTTCAACGAACAAAACGTATTAAAATCACTCACAAATATTTAAAAACTCATAAATAACCAACAAAATCTGAACAACGAGTGTCCATTTTTTCTTTGAAAATTCTCTTAAGAAAAATGTATACACACGTTTTCTTATGAATTCACCTGTGACTGATTTCATACATATTTTCTGGACAAACGTTTCACCCGTTTTACTGAATCAAGTCATTAGTCAGTCATTTGTATATATTAACAATAGAGCTACTGTGCGATATAATATCTAACAACTAAATGAATCACTATTTTGATGATCTCCAAAGCGGAATAAATCTCCTGCTCATTAGGATATACCCGTCATTCTAGGAGTAGAGACTTTTCAACCTACCTATTCTATATAAATAAAAATCAAATGTCGTTCGTTGGTAATTGCATCAGTTGAGAACGGCCGGACCGATTTAGACGATTTTCTTTGTAAATGTTGGTCATAGTCCAACTTAGGTTTTTACGGAATGATAACCACGCCCACTTTTATGCCCACTTTTTTCGATTTATCTAAAATCGGAAAACGTCTACACCGATTTGGCTAAGTTTTTGTTTAAATGTTCATAGTTATCCAATTTAAGTTCGCAATAGTCCGCAAAAGTTTTTACAGAAATAAAAATTGTCCATGTCCACTAATGCACTTATTAAATACAACTGCAAATATGTGACGAAGTAACATGGCTGTGATTGGAGCTAGTGTGGAAAATTCTATGGCCAAAGAGTGTACTTTACTGAGGAGAATATAACAATGAGTTGATCGACCTCCATCTATAACATTGACCAGTTTTTTTAGATGTGCCGGAATGATAAATTTGCCCGAACGATGCTGTATTCCAAAATGCAAAGATATTATACTTGGAATCAATCGTCAAAGAAATTTAAATGGCTCCACGTTTCCTCCATTTATTTTCCTACGACCCATTAGGTCCATCCAAGTAACGATGAATGTTTCTATTTGCGTTTGCAAGGTTCACCGAATAAAAATCCAAACTCATCCGAAAGGTGTTTACAAACATTGCACAAAATTACAATAATCACGATTGGTTGAACTGCGAAAAATATTAAGATTGAAATTGCTGTCGAATTCATGAAGTACAAATCGGTAGATCCAATCGAGTTTTTAAACTCGCTTGATATATGCAGATTACCGCCTCACAATCTCCAACTGAAAATGTGATCGGTAACCATAATGTTACGAAACATAAACTAACCATGTATTTGTAATGGCACCCGACTTGCGGTAAATAATCAATAAAAATAAATAACATGATGAATAAACTCATCGAAGCAACATTACTTTATTGTTACACCATTATTTGTTTACGCGCCTGATATTTTTATATAAATATTTAAATTCGCTAATAACTTGGCCAATAAGCGTTTAATCAAGAAAAGAAGCTCGACTTGTAATCACTCATATTTCTGAAAAAAAAAATCGATTTTTTTGTATAAAAACTCAAAATATCTAAATTCGCTAATAACTTGGCCAATAAGCGTTTAATCAAGAAAAGGAGCTTGATCTGTGATCACTCATATTTCTGAACAAAAATTGATTTTTTATATAAAAACTCAAAATACCTAAATTCGCTAATAACTTGGCCAATAAGCGTTTAAGGAGTGAGATCGAAAAATTCTTAACATACATATATGTTTATAAAAAAGAAACCACTAAACTTACAGCTTTAATTTTTTTTTTATTTGATTGAAATTATTATTACAATTTACAAAAAAAATTATTTTTATAGTTTTAATCACTAGTGATGAAATTTTGAACCTTTTTCGGAAACCCTTCCATTAACGTTTTTATAGTGCTTTCTGTCACTTTGCTCGAACATGTAGTCCATCTCCGTTTAAAATCTACCACACTTTTGGACACCTTTTTTGTACTCTTCAATTCTCTTTTAACAAGAGCCCAATATCTCTCCACTGGCCTTAGCTCCGGGCAGTTTGGAGGATTTGCCTCTCTTGGTACAAATACCACATTATTGTTCTTGTACCACTCAAGGGCTTGTTTGCCATAGTGACAGGATGCCAAGTCAGGCCAAAAATAAGTGGACACATTATGAAGTCTTATGAATGGAAGCAGCCTTTTTTGTAAACATTCCTTGATGTAAATTTCGGTATTTATAGAGCCCGTTGTAACAAATGAGTGGCTTCTTTTGCCGCAACTGCATATTGCTTGCCATACCAAGAACTTTCTGGGAAATTTTGTCTGCTTTTGGGTCCTAAACTTTTCTTCAACATTCCCTCGAGCATCAGCAACATAAAATTTTTGACCTGGAAGTTGCGAAAAATCTGCCAGAACATACGTTTCGTCATCCATTATGCAGCAAGAATATTTTTTTATAAAACTTGACTTCAATTTCCGTGCTCTGTTTTTGGCCTCTAAATTTTTAGTAGCGTTCCTGTCAGGAACTTTTTGAGCCTTGTATGTTTTTAAACCTGCATTAGCTTTAACTTTTCGTACCAAATAGTCCGAGCACTGAGCTAACCGGGCTGCTTTCCTACCGGATGTGTTGGGAGCTCTTTTGAAAATGCGTTCTATTTTTTTGGCTTTAGAAACATCATGTGGACCATTCCTTCTACCTGAACCAGGTTTTCTATCAACTGACAAGTTCTCCCGGTACTGTTTAATAACATTGGAAACAGTTTGACGGCAGACCTTTGTATGCTTGGCCAACTTTTTGTAAGACCAAGTTGGGTTTTGTTGAAAATATTTAATAATTTCAGTACGCACTTTTTTCTGGTCACTCATTTTAATCAGATTAACAAAAAAATTAATATAATTGACATTACACATAATAACTGACATGTTTTTCAAAGGTAACTTGATCAAAAAAAAATTCAAATAATACTTGGGTTAAAAAATGTAATGAAAAACGTGTGTTAAGAATTTTTCGATCTCACTCCTTAATAAAGAAAATTAGCTCGATCATTGATTACTCATATTTCTGACAAAAAATCGATTTTTTTTATATAAAAGCTCAAAATATCTAAATTCGCTAATAACTTGGCCAATAAGCGTTTAATCAAGAAAATGTGCTCGATCTGTGATCATTCATATTTCTGACAAAAAATCGATTTTTTATATAAAAACTCAAAATATCTAAATTCGCTAATAACTTGGCCAATAAGCGTTTAATCAAGAAAGGAGCTGGATCTGCGATCACTCATATTTCTGAACAAAAATCGATTTTTTTATATAAAAACTCAGAATATCTAAATTCGCTAATAACTTGGCCAATAAGCGTTAAATCAAGAAAAGGAGCTCGATCTGTGATCACTCATATTTCTGACAAAAAATCGATTTTTTATATAAAAACTCAAAATATCTAAATTTTCTAATAACTTGGCCAATAAGCGTTTAATCAAGAAAAGGAGCTCGACATTTGATCGCTCATTTTTCCGATCAAAATTCGATTACTTATATAAAAACTCAAAATATGTACATTGATTTATATGTATTCTGTCGTTGCAAGACTTAGGTTCTTGACAACAGACTTATGTTCTTTGTCTCTCAGTAACGCTTCTATCTATATTTTATTCTATGACCATAAAATTCATTGCACATATTTTAAAATCAAATGTAAATCAAACATAACCCAAACCTATATGAATAAAAATTATCATTCAACAATACGTTTTTTTTTTAATTTGGACAGGACAACATCTGCTGACCCGACAGCAAGTTATTCAATTAAACAAGATTGTTTTCAGTAAACCCTTGATATTCAAGTGAAGTCAATTATTACGAATTGTATATCTTTATTGACCTTATTTATGCTACTTTGGATTATGTTATTCCAGGATAGTCTCCGATCTAGGATAACAGCGAGAAACTTATCACTATCGTAATTATACCCTACACCACCATAGTGGGGAGGGTATTATGCGTTTGTGCAGATGTTTGTAACGCCCAAAAATATTAGTCTAACACCCACCTTAAAGTGTACCGATCGACTTAGAATCACTTTCTGAGTCGATTAAGCGATGTCCGTCCGTCCGTCCGTCTGGTTGGCTGGCTGGCTGGATGTCCATGTAAACCTTGTGCGCAGAGTACAGGTCGCAATTTTGAAGGTATTTCGAAATTTGATACATATTATTTTTTCAGCTCAAGGACCAAGCCTATTGAAACTGGCTGAAATCGGTCCATTATTTCACCTAGCCCCCATACATATGTCCTCCCGAAATTGGACTTTATCGGTCATAGATGTTTAATTTATATATGTATCTCCACAAATTCCGCTCCAAATAAGTTTTATATACACAAAATTCATGTCACCAAATTTTGTTACGATCGGTCCATAATTAGTCATAGCTCCCATATAGACCCGCTTCCGAAAATCACTTTAACGTGCATAAATCGCTTAAAAACGTTGGTAAACACACAAAATTCAACATAGTTAACTTTAATATACACATAAATCACACGACCTAATTTCATGGTGATCGGTCCATAATTGGTCATAGCCCCCATATAAGGCCCACTTCCGAAAATCACTCAAAAATATAAATTATTTAAATTTTAAAAGAAATTTTTTTTTGCTCTTTTACTTAGTGTAGGGTATTATATGGTCGGGCTTGACCGACCATACTTTCTTACTTGTTTTATGTCTGATTACATTCAATTTCAAGGGAATACAGTTATCAACCTGATATTTCTCCACTCGCTCTGTGTTGACTTTTAAACTTTACCAGATATCAATTCAGCTTCAGATATAATACTACTTCCCACAGAGTTCGACGATTGGAAAGTTTTTGAACAAGTATCTTACAGATAAATTGTTGTTTATCAAGTAAACGCCAGTTCTACCATACTGGATGGTATTGAGCTTGACATTAATAAATCAAGAAGGCAAGAACTGAGTAGTTCATAATTGATGAGCTCACCAGTGAATGAAGAGCTCTTTCTACAGAGTTGTCTGTGTTTATTGTTAATATATTAATGACCCTATCTAAGGAGTTTAGTAAATAGGATAAAATAATGGTCTATAGAGTTATAAAGACAACTTTACATTTAGTTCGAGTTTATCTTACAAGATGCTAGTTTCCATTGCTTTTCAGAACAGAAAGTGTAGAAACCATTGTTATTGGGCGATAATATTTAGGACTGTTAACTTTTTCCCATTTTAATCATGACATTGTTATACAGGTTCTGTCATTTATTTTTTGAATTTTCCTTATCGACCTCGAACGGATAAGACCTTGTATTTTTTAGAAATATATTCCGTTCCCGGATGAACGAAGGTGGTGTAAGTGGTAAGGAGTCCACATGGATTGAAGTATTTTCTACACCGGTTTACAAAACCAATGCACAAAAATGAGTTTACTCCAGCGGACATCCCTCTGAATACTCAAGTTCAGAAATTTTACACCAACAGTAAAACTGATGAAGCGACATGATCTGCATTGAGTCTTATGTGCGTTAAGATTACCTGAATTCTGACAAATTTAAAAAAATATTGAAAAAACTATATGCAAAATCCAAGGATAACTCTTCATAAATTAGTCGGTTTCCCTTGAAAAATGAATACCTTCAAGAATTAATTGAGGCATAGAAGTTTTGTGGACAAATAATCTATGTCATTGAAGACACTTGTTAAGACTTTCACCATTATTTAATTGTTATATTCTTCCGAATGATATAATCACAACTAGCCCCTAAACCAGAAGACCCAATGCGAGCGATTTAGTACTCACAAATGTGTCTACATATTGCCTGTATTTCTTGTTATTTATATAAATCCATATACGTTTAACTTAAACCTACTTGACACACTTAATATTTATTTACACATATTTAACATTAGTCTTCTTATTGTTTTAAAAAAATCTTATCCCACTCGTATTAATTGCAAAATATTCTTTGAAGTCTTAAATGGATTTTATATATTTTCTTCCAACTACGAAACTTAACCCCAAAAAAAAAAACAATGACAACACTATACGACAAGTATTTATTTGTTATTCACTAACTCTAGCACCAAGTATTACGCCTTTTACTGAAAGATAAAATAGCATTTTATCTTTAACTGAAGTGACAGCAAACAGTACTCAAAAGTATAAATGAAAGGATCCTGCATCCTTTTGCAACTTTGGACTTTGCACTTTGGCACATTTTAAATAGAGAAACGACTACTGACTGCCACTACACTGCTGCAACTGGTACAACAACAGATTTTAAATGACAGTGCTGGGGCAAACACATACATGACTCTCATACATATATATGAATGCAATATTACTCATACTAATATAAATTTAACATTACACCCCAGCAGTTCTAGGAGATAGTCCGGAACTAGTGAGTTTATCCATCATTTAGGGTGGGAACTAGTTACTTCAATAGCCACGTGAATAGTTATTTTATCCTTTTTGATTACAATGAGACTGTCCGATAGCTGGTCCAAAGTAGTTGGTCAAGGCAACGCATTGAATTCACAAACTGGTTACATAGCGTCAGTTACCTTACAAACGTGGTTCCCAGCAGTTCTAGGAAACAGTACCGAACTAGTGATTTTACCCATCATTTAGGGTGGGAACTACTTACTTCAATAGCCACGTGACTAGTGATTTTAACACGGGCATGTCCTAAGCAGGGGGTCAATTGTCTATTTTTGATTACAATGGGACTGTCTAATAGCTGGTCCAAAGTAGGAAACGCATTGGATTCACATGCTGGTTACATAACGTCAGTTACCTTACTAGCTTTATAACTGGTTACTTGATCAGCTACTTGACAAGTTATTTTAACACGTGCATGTCCTAAGCACGGGGTCAATTGACTCTTTTGATTACAATGGGACTATCTGATAGCTGATCGAAAGCAGCCAACACTTTTGCTATGTTACATGGCATATCAGTATACTTAAGCAAAAATACTAATAAACTTTATGAGAATTATATCAACACAATTTGTATAAGACCAGTTTGTACGAATTACTCACAAAACGTTTAAAGTGATTAGACTCCAGATTACGTAGAGACACTTAAGTGGCAATTGTCTTCACGCTAGAATACTTGGGATGTATAAAGTAACCAATTGTCTTCTCTATGCACTACAAAGTGCACACACGTGTCAAATGACCAAAATATATAAATTGGAGTCAGCCAAGAGGGATACATTGACTACTTGCTAAACTGCTGGGTACATATTTGCTTGCAATGCACTCATACAAATGCATACATAAATTTAGAGAGACAAACCAACAAACCGGAAATGCAAGATATACGCACATAAAGTAGTTGTGCACCAGGAGAGTACATAAATGGGAGCTTGTGAGATGTTTACACAACAATGGGTGGTGGCAACTACTCTTAACGGTCTATATGTTTGTTTGTGCTAGTGGGTATTCTTACTAACGCATGGTTGCATTTTAGTGCATTATATGTGTACGAGAGCAGTCAGAAAAATACTTAAAAAAGGGGGAAATCATCGTATTCTCTTCAAAAAATAAACACATTATACGTCGAATATTATCGACACTTATAGCCACTTTCATGAAGATAATGTTTTTCCCATATATTAACTGTAACAACTAAGAGTGTGATATTCGGCTGTGCCAAAAAGAACCTATACTTGTATTAAGTTAAATATTATTTAAATCGTTAAATATAAAAATCCTCAAAGATACGTAAATTTATTCAAATATTGTACAAATTCATTAAACTTTACAATATTCGCACATTAATTAGTATTTATAAATTTATCCACTTTTTCCGGAAATTCTCCTATTAAAGATTTCAAAGTTAGCTTTTTTGACGATGTAAATAAGAAACTATTTGAGGAATTTTGTTTATTTTTTTTATTCGGTATTATTCTTGAACATTACCTCGTCCATCAGCCACCTAAAACGCTTGACCCATAAGTTGTTAAAAGTCTGCCAGTACATAAATTTCATCATCCATCACACAACAGGTGTATTTTTAATAAAATTTTACCTAAATTTTTTCGCTCGTTCTTTTGTTTATAAGTTATCTAACGCATTGCAATCTGAAACTTTATAAGACTTCAGCCCAGCATTAGCTTTGGCTCTGCACAGAAAATAATCGGAGCATTTAACTTTACGAGCTGCTTTCTGTTAGAAGTGTTCATTACTCTTCGAAAGAGTTGTTCAACTTCTATTGTCTTACAACCTAGACTTTTTTTCTTCCTTATTCAGGTTTTATTTTAATGTTCAAGTCTTCCTTATGGCTTTTGAAACAGTATGAAGATGAACATTTAAATTTTTTGCTATTTTTTTGAAAGTCTATATTTGCGCAATTTGATAAACTTTAATGATTCAGGTCAAAGTGGCAATATAAACAAGTAAGATTACTATATTCGACCGTGCCGAATCTTAAATACCCTCCACCTAAATATGATGGTATAACAACTGAAAGAATATAACAATTGCTAAAAAGACTAGTTTATGCAGAAGATATTTTATTTCAAATGTACAACAAATTTTATCTAATTCAGTAGTTTATAATTGAAATTCCTATTGGAACGTATGAAATTTAACAATTCATATACTTAATAATTAGTTAATATGTTTGGATCTAAATTTTTTTTTTAACCTCAAGTGAAGAATCAGAGTATAAATAAAAAAGGGTATACAAATATATTTTTTTAGACAAATTTCAAAATATTGGGTTGTGGGACTTATATGGGAGCCATGACCTATTATGATTCGATTGTCATAAAATATTTTAAAGTGATTTGTATGTATTTATATGGGAGCTGTGGCCAATTATGGACCTATATTCTCTTATATGGGAAATATAGTTAAATATGGACCGCTTTTTACAAAATCCATTATTATGATTGCTGGATACAAATTACTGATCTGTGCGTAATTTAATTTTGATATCGATTTGTTTTAAATATTTATTAAGGTTAATATCATTTTCGGAAATGGGCCTTATAGGGGATCTATGACCAATTATCGGTCAATCTGCGTAAAATTTGGTACAGTGATTTCTGTGTACATGAGTATTATTTGTGTCGAATTTTAGCATTATAAAGGTATTTATAAGAGATTTAAGAGTACTTAACTGATTTTCGGAAGTGGACCTTATATGGGAGTTATGGTCAAATATGGACCGATATTCACAAAAACTACTAGTATGATTTCTAAATATGTATAAATTACGGATCTGTGTAAAATTTTGTTTTGATGTTGATATTTTTTAGATTTTTATGTAAGTTAATGTGTTTTTCGGAAGAGGTCCTTATATGGGAGCTATAACCAATTATGGGCTGATTTTCATAGAATTAGGTACAGAGGTTTGGTATATATGGAGACTATTTATGAACAATTTCAAGTTAATATCGATATTTGTAAGATATTTGTGCTTATTTAAGTGATTTTCAACAATTCAACATTTCAATTTTGCGTGGATACTGCAGTTTTGTAGGCATTTACAGTACCAAACTGCTTAGCAGAACAATAAACATTTTTTTGCAAGTTTACCAATTTTGTTTGTCTATTTTGGACGTTAGCGTGTTTTACACAGACAGACAGACGGACAGAGAGACAGACGGACATGTCTCAATTGACTTAGAATTTCATAAGGATCAATAATATATATACTTTGTTGGGTCTCAGATGAATATTTCTCAATGTTACATACGGAATGACAAACTTATATATACCCTCATTCACCACTTATGGAGGTGGAGGGTATAATTATATTGGATGTATGACTTAGTTATTGAATATTCTATTGTAAAAATCAAAGTTTTTTTTTTGCTTCGAAAATATTGAATTTTATGCCAACAAAGCGTCAAATGCGGGAAGTTTTCCTTTATTTCTATAATTTGAAAAAAGGTGCCGCTGAAGTACCCCGATTGCTCACCAAAGCTTATGGTGAATGTGTTCCATTGGTTGCAACGTGGTTTGGTTTATGCGGTTCAGAAGTGGAACACAAAGATCATACAGGCCAGCCAAAAACTTCAGAAGACCAAGAATTGGAGGCATTAATCTATGTAGATTATTGTCAAAATCAACGTTTGCAAGCAGCAGAATTCATCCAAAATCAGGGAAATTGGATACCATACGAATTGAAGATGAGAGACCTTGAACGACGATTTTGTATATCTGAAATGCTGTTTGAACGATATAAAAGAAAAACATTTTTGTATTTGCAATGACAAATTTATTCGTTACGATAATCCGATGAGTAATAATACATCCTATGTGAAGCCAGGCCAACCAGCCGAATATGCCATATATCCATGGCGCTAAGGTAATTATCTGTATTTGGTGTGACATAACTATTATGATTTGCTGCAGTCTGACCAGACCATCACAGGGAACCTGCACCGAATGCAACTGATTCGTTTGAAGCGAGCATTTGCCGAAAATCGCCCGGAATATGCCGCCAGACATGAAACCGTATTATTCCATTATGACAACATAATATTCCACATGTTGCAATAACTGTTAAAAGGTATTTCGAATGAAGTGGTTGTAAAGTTTTGCCTCACCCGTTTTATAGTCCAGTCCGTGTCCTGTCCGACTACTATTTGTTACGATCAATGTAGAACGCTCTCTCACTTTGGAATAGAGTATCCGATATTGACCAAAAGATGACCAGTTATTTTGGCTCGGAATTGGGGTTCCTACGCGGGAAAAATTTCCCGGAATATTTTTTTGTTAATATTCGGGAAATGTTTGTCGGAAATTTTCGGGTATTTCATCACAAGTTTTCTTCTTAAAGTTAAAATATTCAGATACATTTCGATGGCCAAATTTGTTGCTAATTGAATTATTCCATTATATCTATAGATTTTTTGGCAAAGAAGTATTACTATTGAAATAACCGAATTTTTTTCATTCTACTCAAGACACAGCAGAAAAATTTGGTTATTAAGAATGAATCAAATTTAAAGTTTATGCTCCTGTACGAATTATTAAGATCTTTTAGGGATATTCAATGATTATTAATAATTTATTATTCATATTTAGAGAAAATAATAACAATAATAGTGGTTCAAATTTGTTTATCTACAATCAGATATGAAAAATGTCTCTAACTACGTATGTTTTGTAGATTTAACATTGCCGAAATTCTTAAGATTTTTAATTAAACAATGAATTTATTGATTTCATACTGATTAAAACTACGACGGTGACAATGCCGATCAAATGCCACTATCAAATTAGAAACCCTTATAAAGGCTGGACAAACAACCAAATATAGTTATTTTAAAACCCTGCACAGAGAAAACAGATTCGTAATAGCAACCGAATTTGTTGCCAATGGAATGATTCTACCGTACTGACCGAATTTTACAGTAGTGGTTACAAAATTTTAGAAGTGGTAAGAAAAATTTGGTTGCTTCATCCGATATTCTTCATTTTCCACTGATTTTATGTTGCCAGAACCGAAAAATTCTATGTGTGCAACCGAATCATTCGATTGGCAACAAATGCGGTTGCTATTACGAATCTGTTTTCTCTGTGTGGTAAAATTATAAGTCAATTTATTCGAAAATATTTTTCTGGTTTTTGGTTTAATTTAGTGTTAAAAAATTCCCGGTAGTGAAACGATTTTTTAATTTTCTCCCGGGAAAGAAAAAAGTCCGGGAAATTAGGAACCCTATTCGGAATCCATGTCATGCCAGAAAAATGGGAAAAAGTCATAGGGTTATATTGATATCCAAAATGGGTATCGAACAAAAGCTAAGATGGTTAACAGTAGATTACTAAAGCAGGTGCAATTTTTGGTATTGTTCTCTCATTTAACATATTCTCCAAATTTAGGCAACTGCAGCTGATCGAAATTAAATTTGGGTCGTACAATAAAATTTCTCTTTTATAGATTTCGTGGAATGAAAAAGTTTCAAGCAACGACTTCTTAGCCATCCCTCGTTTATTAACATAGTGAATCTTGCAGTTAGCATTACAATTTCAAGTGCCTGTTATTTGTGGTACAACAAATCAATAGCACCAGAATACAGAAGTTTAATAAACAAACAGAAAGACAGACGGATGAACAGACAGACTGACAGAGGGACCGATAAATAGAAGAGACAGAGAAACAAACCATCATACTTTATAACTGCTGCAGTATAACACTGGTGACACTTAACATCCGTATTGTTAAACAGTTGAGAAATTCTACTTTGGGTGTTGAATACAACTTTAACGTTCATATAAATATTCTTTGGAAAAATGCACAAGTCAGTGCCAGCAGAAAAAAATGCATTTCTTACTTACAAAGAGTATGTATGTATATAATTTTATAGAAAAGCTAAAAATTTTTCTATTTGCTGCCAAGTACCATTCATACACCACTACCAGTGCTAGTGGTGTTTCTGTTCCTGCCATAGCTGCTGCTGATACTGCTGTTGAAGTTCATGTTGTTTGTGTTGTTCCTGCTGCCATTCTGCTACTGCTGTTGTTGTTTGTGATGATGTTGATGCCAAGCCAGTGAGTGAAAATACACAGCGGGCGGTACCATTTACTAAGTGTCAAAAGCAAAGCCAAAGCTATTGTCAACATGACTTAACCCAACAACACACAGGCAAACCTAACAACGACAGCAATATGTATGTATTTTGTTGTTGCCTTTCATTGTTGGCAATTGCTAAGACGTTTTGTTGCGTTTATCCAATACTACAATAACAACATCAACTTATAGTAGCAGGAACAGCTAAAAAAACTACAAAATTATGGGGTTACAACCCATCATGTCATCTAGGAAATTTTACTTTACAACATATAGTTCAGCACACTAACAAAAACTAAACATAAAATGTGCGTGTGCATGTTGACAGCATTTTCATTTTTCCAGGATTTAACTAACATTGTATTGCACACAAAATGACAAGTAACCGGAAAATGTAGTTTATTGTCTGTTTCCGTTTACAAAAACTGGCAAACAAAAAAATGTGAAATATTAAAAATAAATTTCTAAAATCTTAATTTAAACAAAGTGCTAAAGAGTTGCGTTTAATTTAGACTGATGGTAGTAGTTTATTTTTTAAAAAAAGGGGAACATTTTAAAATTCAACTTCATGTAGAACAAAACCGTTAAGTTGAATTTGAAAATTGACATAGGATATTTCGAGCCCTAATCGCAAAAATAACGTAAGCGACATTTTATATACAGAGATATATGTATATACAGAGATATCGCAATTTCAATTATATCCTTGGGCCGAAAAAATTATATGTACAAAATTGCGACCAGTACTCTGCGCACAAGCTTTACATGGACAGCCAGCCAGACGGACGGACATCGTTTAATAGACTCAGAAAGTGATTCTGAGTCGATCGGTATACTTTAAGGTGGGTGCTAGACTAATATTTTTGGGCGTTACAAACATCTGCACAAACGCATAATACCCTCCCCACTATGGTGGTGTAGGGTATAAATATTACACTGTATTATTCAAGAAAATACTAGTATTACAATTTAAGTGTTTATGGATTGTGTTTTTTATGGGGTGAAAAAGACGGCAAACGATGTTGTAATGAAATTTGTACTGCAATATATAAATATCTCCTTGTTTTAGATGAACAGAGAACTGTTAACGATTTAAGTTTGTATTGCGATAGCTGTGCCTGCAAAATCATAATAAAGGCATGTTAACCATGATAGCTTATTTTATTATATCATCCAAATTCATTAAATCTATTAAAATTACTTACTTACTAGCAGGTCTTACCATGATGCCTGTTGATTCTATTCACAGCACAATAGAATCATTTACTCGAAAGCAAACTGTATGGGCTCCTGAGTGTATATGGCTAAAGCACTCTGATTTTCTAAACTGGAAAATGTTGTCTGATCTGCTTCTTCAAAAGAAAGTAAAATTAACCCCGATGTGGTCTGCAATTTTTGATACAACCGTGATTACAATTAAATAAAGCTATTTAGACAATAGCGAGGAAAAGACTATTAACATTGATTTAAATACTTCTACGGTCTATGGACATCCTCCGCTATACAACAAATTCAATGATATAAAAGCTGTTTGCAATAAAAATATATTGTTATAACGCCTTAAACGAAATATATGAAGCACCTACTAAGCACCTACTATATTATGTTAAATCTTTACTATGATTTATAACAAATGTTTAATTTACTGCATACTTTAAGAAAATATATTTTCGAAACTTAAGAAAATATTTTTTCTTTGTAAAGCATTTATCGTATGCGCCACAATTTAGTCTCAGCTGCCTGTAATAGAGACGGTAAAAATGACGTAAGCTCCAAAACAAATTTCTTGCTCACAAAATTAACTTAAAAATGCACTTATCGCATGTATGATACCTTATAAATAAAAACGAAAAAAACACTCTCTTATAAAATTTGATTTTTGGCGCTTACGTTATTTTTGCGGTTAGGACTCGATATGTTAAGGATCGCATCAAGAACCATTGGCTTTCTACAGTGCTAATAATTAAATTCACAGATAATCTGAACCTAAATACTTGATATTGGCTATTCATCTATATTCATCTACATACACAAAAGACGTCTAGTGAGTTGTTCACCAATCTATCCCAATTGCTCCAAAGCAACACACATCTCCCAAATGATATTAGTGCGCTGTGGAAACATATTTCATTCAATGTTGACAGCAGTCTAAAGTAATGTAGGGTACCAAAGGCTGCTGCTACATATTTTTATTATTTTTGTTCCTTCAGATTTTTGGAAAAATGTTAATATAGATTGTCAAGGATTTAATTTAGTAGAGCCAAGTTGCGTTTTTTGTTTTATTATCGAAATATTATGCCATTTCAGATTAATATTTTATTAAAATATTCGAGGATCAATCAATCCTCTAAATATTATTTAAATTTTTTGGAACATTGATACTCAACAATATATGAAAAAAATTTGCATAAATAGCGGTTATTTTGTCAGCTTCCCTATTAATCTTTCGTTATACGATGGTGTAACAATACGGCCGTGACTTTTTGAATGAAACACATTTTTTTTCCACATAGTCTAGAGCTCTATACACTTTGTCCAATATTTCTCCATTTCACTTTTTTCAATTTTCTATTCAAGTCAAGCAGTAGTCTGATATCAATGGCTGTCGAGCACAAACTAAATGACGCAGCTTGTTCAAATTTTGACAGGAAGTGTTGCCCTTATTGACTCTCTCCTTAGAAAAAAGTGGATCTGGTAACGGCAATTGTACTAGAAATATGAAAGGAAAACCGAGTACCAAGCATAGATGAAGGCGTGGAATGTTAATCTGCAGCGCACATTAAAAATAATAAGGCTGCAGGTGGCGGCTGAGCTATTTAAAGCTGAAGGCGATGAGTTGGTTAGGGGCATGCATCTGCTCATCAAATTAAATGAGAAGATGTCTGATGATTCTTATGTATAAACAGGGACACCTTTTGCTACAATTACTGTGATATAATATCACTATATGAACATATTGTGTCAACATCTGAAGCCTAATTGACCCTTATCAATGTGGCCTTAAGTCTGGTAAATCTACAACTAAAAATCTAAAAAATGTAATGTTTTATTGTTAAAACCTTAGTATTTTGCACAGTGGGAGAAATGAAAAAGAAAAGTGAAAATAAATCTGTAAGATCTAAACGGATAGTACTATTTTAATTCTACTTCGAAAGTCTTTGGATTCACAATGATACAAATTTTGAAATTATTTTTCTCTTGTAGTATTCCCAAAATGTTACCTTTCAGAAAAATATTATATATTTTCTGTGTAACTAAAAATTAATCTAAGTACTTTTTCGAAAAAAAAATGGCGAAAAAATATTTTTCTGATAAGGGTTTAATATTGGGTGAAGGATCAATTATGGACCGATCCTCGCAAAAGTTGGTACAACGATTTAGGTACATATAAAGCATTATTATGTCCAATTTCATCTCGATATTAACCCTATAACCGGCCAATTTTATTTCGAGGGAAAATAATATAGAATAAGTTCGGGTAATGTGGTATACCTATTTTTTATTTGACTATAATTTTTAGAATCTTAATTCGATTGGAACAGTTCTCAGCTGGTGTTCTACAAGTGTTAGGTATACATTCATGAAAGTAAAAAAGTCGTTTAAGTTCAAGTTTTAGAGAAATTTGGGAAAAAGAGAAAAAGCCCATAAACAAGCCATTGAAAAAATTGGCGGGTAATGTGATATACCATGTTCTTTTAATATTGTATACTAAACCACATAACCGATGCATAGTATTTTAATTTGTAAATGAGTTGAGTTTTATTTAAATCATCTTCAATTAATTCGGTTAAAGTTGGCGGCTGATCAAGCTTACCAGAAGCTCCTCAATACATTCTTCGCTTCGTAGGAGACATTGAATGACTGATGAGAAAAAAATGTTCATTTGTTGTTTCTAATAGCTCATATAGTGTTCTTCAATTCTTCCGCTGCCCATTTTCATACTTCACATTACTTTGGCATATTATTTGCTTGAAATTCTTTAGCTATACCACATTAGCCGACCACGTGCTTTATTGAAATTAGTATAAAATTAAACATATACACTAAAAACGCTATATTGTTACATATGTTCTTCAACAGAAAAATATTCCCATTTGACTTTAAAATTAAATTATTGAAGTTTAAAACACGTGATTTTAGAAAAAAAATTAATTTTTAACAGATCAAAAAAAAGTCTACCACAAGATAATGCTGATTTTTTACAACTGACTATTTCCATGACCTGCAAAAATGAAGTACACTCACCCAATGTTATTTTTCTGAGATCATAAAACTCTTAAGCTTGGTGCAGCTACTCCTATGTTCTTAGTTTTAGAGAAAAGCAGCTATACCACATTACCCGCCTATACCACATTACCCGAACTTACTCTACCAGGTTATTGTTTGAAAAAAAAGAAATACGTTGGAATATAAACAAACAAAAGACCAGTGCACGTTCGTGTTTATCACAATCAGTAAATTGTTTGTCTCTTTACTCATATTTACCATTATAACGGGAAAAATAACCAAATAAAGTAGCATTACATACATTTAACACACCCGCCTAAAGTCAGCCTTGCCGGTTAGAGGGTTAATTACACTGTCCAACAGTGAAAAAAATAACCCTAAATAACTCTTGACCTAAAAATGATAATCTACATATGTAAAATATATATTTTTGTAGATCTTCTCTAGGGCTATTTATATTTTAAATATCAGCTCATTCGATTTTTGGCGACCCAAGGTGGCGTGCAATTTTGCTAATTAAGCGTAAAGTCCTTTATCTATATATTTGGTATTTTTGGTGACCCCCATTGAAATTTTCAAGCAGAAATTTTCGTTGAATATTTTAATCCTTAAATGTCATTTTTGAAAGGACTTTTTTCATTTTCTCGAAAAAAGGGTCAAATTGTCTCCTAAGGAGAGGAGCTCGAGGGTTAAGATCTTCCCCAAAAATGATCCCCATAAAACATTAACTTACAACATTTTTTTCAGTTAGTGTACTTAGCTCTAAGTTAGCTCCCTTCGATCAAAACATTAAAACTTTGACCCACTGTAAAAAAAAATTCTGACCAGGTGGACTATAAGTTTATTCTACAAAAATGATCTACTCAACATGCCTTTTCAGAATTATAGGGTCGCTATTCTGTTCCAATCAAAAAGTCTCAATTTGTTGGACAGTGTTATTATAAGACAATTATTAATGTTCAACGCATTTTCTGAGGGAGACCTTGTGTGTGGACTAGGAACAAATGGTGCCCGATTTTCGCATTCTTTACATATGTATAATTTCATAGTACTTGGAACTAATTTGTGCAACTTTTTATCAGTATTGCCGCATAATAAACATATTTATGAATGCTTAAACAATATTCCGGGGGGACATTTGTATGGTGGCGAGGTGAAATCATGAATCAATATTGCCCAATTTCAATACCAAACAAGCTTTATCAACAGAGAGTATTTGTGGAAAATTGCAGTCAGCCAGTTTGGGCCCTATCTTATTTTTTAACAGACAGATAGACGGACGTAGGTCTTAAGGTAGGGTCACACATGACAAATATTGGCTCAAAAAAGAGTAACCACTTTTTTAGCACAAATTTGTTTGGAGTGTTTACTCTTACAAGTGTTTTATAAGATCAAACAGCATCAAATAAAATAAAAATATATTGTTTGTTTTGAATCATCCAAAGTAAAATAAGTTTTTGAAATAAATAAAAGAATTCAAATATATTTTATTTAGTGGTTACGTCTTTTTCGTCAAATATTTGTCATGTGTGACGCTACCTTTAGAATCATATGAGGAGCCAGAGTATATGTACTAATGTGGGTTTGCGATAAATATTTTACTGTGCTGTAAATAGAATGAAAACATCAATATACTCCCCATTTTTTTTATGGTGGGTATACAAATTTATATTCAAATGCAAATAAGTAAAGCGTGATCCATTTCGAGGTTCCCTACTTTTTTAAAGAAAAAAACGCAGAAAATTCAAATTTAATGGGGAATATTTATTATCATTTGAAAGAATATTCTTTGGCATTTATTTTTTGAAGATTATGTCTATCAAATGTTGGCCGCTGCTACGTCACAGATGGTCCATACGTTGAGTTCAATTTTCGTTGACTCGTTCGAGCATTTCGACTGTTAACTGGTGAGTGACACGCGTGATGTTTTCCTCCAAGGCCTGAATCGGGTTTGAAGCGGGTTTGTCTGCATAAACTTTAGACTTTACATATCCCCACAGGAAAAACTCTAACGGTGTGATATCACACGATCTTGGTGGCCAATCGACGGGCCCAAAACGTGAAATTATGTGCTCACCGAAGTGTTTTCTCAATAAATCCATTGATTGATGCGATGTGTGGGAAGTGGCTGAAACCAAATGTCGACGAGATCACGAGCTTCAATTTCAGGCATCAAATAGTCGGTTATCATGGCACGATGAAGGTCGCCATTGACGGTTACGTTCGCACCGGTATAATTTTTAAAGAAAAATTGGGACCGATGATTCCAATGGCCCACAAACTTCACAGCGTGCTGGACGTGGTCTATTCGGTCAAATATTATCCAATGAATGCTGGGTCTCAAAATGGGTGATGGTGTTGCGAATAGTACGCTCAGTAGGTATCACATACTCCAAATGTTTTTCTATAAGATTATTCAATTTAACCTAAGCAATTCGCAAAATTTGTAACGAAAGTCATCTGAATATTTTAGTGAAAATTATATATGAATATTGCAAGACAAGATCAGTTCAAAAAATGTGTATTATGTGAATTAAATAAAGCTCATTAATCTAAATGAGTTCAAAAATAAATAACTTCATTAAAACGATAATGATTGGATGCTTACGATTGAGGTCCCAATTTTACTTATGAAAACATTTAACTTTCCTTCCAACATACTAAAATCTAATGTATTTGAGTGTAAGCAGATTACATTTCCATAGAAAATTTACCCTAAAATGCATTAAATAAATTCTACTTTAAAAATGTAAATGGTTTTTCATAAATCTCTTTTAACTGTATAGAATTATGAATGCAATCGAGTAAATTTTCATTTTCACACCTATCAACACATTTCACACTTTGTAAAGTTAGACTAACGTTTTTGTAGTTTTTCTTGTGTTTTGCTTTTTTTGGACTAGAATTTAGTGTATATTGAAAAGACAAAGAAAAAAATTTTGGAATGGCAGCAGTTAGAATATTTCATTGTCAAAATGTTACACCAGCATGACAGTTACAATACTGATATACATATATACACATGCTCCCATTCTTACCAACACTGAAAGGAGTTCAGTGTTAGAGTTGAAAGAAAAAAAAACTATTTGAAGTAAAGTTAAATGTATTTGTATTAGACAGTCAAAGAAAATGTGTTGGTAAAAAGAGAATGGAGTTAACAAGATTTTGAGGTATGAAAATTGTAAATAATTGCCTCGATCTTTTGTCGGCTGTCTGGAATTAGTATATATAACAGTTCTAAGTATTTCGAAATTTAATTCTTAGTTGTAATTATTCGATTCAAAGCTTTTATAAAATTTGTACTTCGTACACTCCTGCGTATGATTAATTTTAATTTGAAATATTAAACATTTTTCCTCGACTGTGTCAGTGCTTAAAAATATTTATACTGAAAATTTAAAGCATAAAAGAAGAATTCAAAAATACAAAATGCCTTTAAGCGTAAATAAATTGGAACTGTCCTTTGCCCTGGCATGCTCTTCCATTTTAATATTAATTTTTTCCTTTAGACATTCACAGTCACTGCGACGTCGACAATATATAACCTCATTCAGGCACATCTACATACCACCACCAATCTACTTCTTACTGCTGCTACTACTACAGCATTTACTACTACAGTGCAACAACAATT
The DNA here is from genome assembly GCF_958450345.1 of Calliphora vicina. Classification (NCBI taxonomy): domain Eukaryota; kingdom Metazoa; phylum Arthropoda; class Insecta; order Diptera; family Calliphoridae; genus Calliphora; species Calliphora vicina. Next base: position 112,844,214 of record NC_088781.1, on the reverse strand, counting down.
TTATGTTTTTTTGTTGCTGCTGATGTTGTTGCTTACAACAAAATATTATTTGAAAATCCCCAGAGTAAGACAAGTATTGTAAAAATTGCTGCAATGGATATATGTTGCAGTTGTCGTTGCTATTGTTGATACAGTTGTTGTTGGCGATGGTGCTGTTGGTTGATGGTGGTAGTAGTGTTGTCAGTTAAAGCAATTTATGTCAGAGACCATCCGACAGATGGCAGCAGTAGTTGTAGTAGTAATAGTGCGAGATGTTGTTGTAGCATCAAGAGTAATAATAATGGCAGCTGCAATAAACAATTACACTTGGAAAAATCTTGTGTAGAGATACAAAACTATCACGTTAGAGTGCTATATATGGCAGTGCCGAATCTTAAATACCGTCCACCTAAATATAATGAGAATTACAGAAACTAAACTGTTAAAAAAAACTGTAATATCTAGTTTTTGTTATTCGTACTTAGTACTGATTAAGTGAATGTGTTCAAATTTAAAAAAAAAAAATATTTTTAATCTTAACGAATACTCGGCACATAATATAGCTCTCTTTCTTGTTTATAAATTACGATTATTTATGTGGGCAGGGGAAATCATAAATCGATTCTTACCATTTCCTACAGAGTTTGTCCCTTTAGAGTAGGAATTACTTGTGCAAAATTTTATTGTATTATCTGCTATATATTTAAATAAAATAGCAAACTATTTTTGAACCCGATTTTTTGTAGGTTGTCTCACATGTTGGATTATAACTTCAGATCTACTTTACATATTTTTCTAATTAAGTCTTGGCAACACTAATGGCAAACATTCAGCCTGTTCAAACCAGTGTTTAAAAAGCTACGATAACTAACAAATTTTTAACTGTTGCTATAACTACTGCTTCAAAAAAGTGTATGTAGCGGTAGCGGTAGCAGTAGCATTTGTCTTTTTTCGTTTTCTTGTTTTTTTAAAACTACTGCTACCTTCAAAATATAAAACTCTTAACAGAGCAGTAGTAATAAAACATGAATTGTAAATGGAGTAATAGCATAAAAATACAAATCATTGCTACTGCTCTATATCGAGTTTTAATTTTTAAGGTAGCAGTTGATGCAGCAGTTAAGGTAGCAATAAAAGTAGTCAAAAAAGAAAATCTTCAGTCATAAAAGCAAAATTGACAGAATTAAACACTGTGTGTTGTTTTTGTTTTGAAAGAGTTTGAAAGAATTATTCATTTTTATTCGTCTCAGATGTTCGTGTTGCTAACAGAAATATCGTGTTTTCTGTGTTTATAACAAAAAAGCCGAACTTTTGTTTACAACACGACCAACTTACACAAATATAAATTCACAACAACAACACATAATATACTTTTTTTTATTTTTGACCTATTTTATTGCTACCTCAACTGCTACTTAGCTGCTACTTCAACTGCTACTTAACTGCTACTTCTTCTACTACCTCAACTAAATTTTAAAAGTAGCAGAAATAATAAAAAACTAATGACTGCTACATCAAAACTTTTTCTTTTTTAAGGTAGCAATAGAAAATAAATTACTCTGCTACTTTTAAATTTTTCTTTTATTAGTACTACTACAACTACTGCTACAAAAATGTGAAGGTAGCAGTAGTTATAGTAATTATTGACTCCGAGTTTTTATTAATTTTTTAACTAGACTACTTTTGTTTTTTCGTTGCTACTGCTACTTGTAGTCTAGTTTTTTAAACACTGGTTCAAACCAAAAGTCGTTCTCATGACCAGACATAAAGCAGGGATATCATTCAGAGATCAAACACAGAGCCTTATTTTATATGATAAAATATTTTCGCACACCTCAACCTTCTTTTCAAACACACTCTACAGTAATTTCATTTCATAAATTCCCACCGGAAATATCAATGGAATAGCTATTTTCACCACTAACTTGTATGTATCCGTCTGTAAACTTCATATCACCAATTCTAGTTTTAGCACATTTTCTAGTTTGGTATGAAAACATCGACGTCCTTGTGTAATAATAAAGCCTGCAACTAAGATTCAGACATCCTACTGTAAAAATCATTCTTAAGAATACGCATATTTCCTTCCAAAAGTCCAGCCATTATTTCTGTTCCTTTTTTCCCAAGATCTTAGTCCATTAACCAAATCCATGAGGTGATATGCATTGCCCAGAATAGCCCCCGCAATAACCTTTTCCAATTCTCGGACTATACTAAGGCATGTCAAAATTGGCATAATAATGATGGCAAAAGGCCAGTAGATCATACTATGACCTTTTTGGCCAATGAAGGCTTCTAGTGAGGATATTTTTAGAGAGCCATTCATAACCTTGTTGATAAGTCCCACTGAATCCGAAACCTGCAAATGGAAAAAAAATAGTTTTTGTCAGGATGGTGGTCAACCCTTTTTTGTCTCACAGTTTCAAGGTTAGATCCAAAACTTGCTGTATCTTTTCTGATAGTTATTACATTTCTCTATCGATCCATCGATGACCAAGATCAATAGTAGAGCTGATAATGCTCCACTTTATGAGCAAATCCTAATTATTTTGCGATGTCCCAAAGGCATCAAACTCAATAAATTTTAATGGCAGAATCTGTAGCATTCACTTCATTCTGATAACTGATACATCCTTCATGTAGGGCTTTGAAATTCAACTTGTCTCGGAGATCTATATCCTGTAAATGTCATAATAATAGTTTTATTGGGTTGATTTTTATATCAATAGCCATATAGATCTGTCATTAAAAATACACGCAGAGATAAAATATGGTTGTGGTAAACGTAATCTAGGAGCAGCATACTATGATAAGATATATGATTGTAGTCCAAACATATTATCATCATCATTAGTATCATAAAGTATGTTCTGAAGTAACCATATTATGATTTAAGTAATCATAATATGATCCAAAGTAATTCTATTATGACCATTAATAAAGCCTGTTACGACAATAATATATGGTTACAAAGACAAAATTTTAGTTGTGTAACCATGCCGAACCATGTTTTTTCTATGCGTCGTTGCAGATTTGATCATCGGCTTAGCAATATATACAGAAACTCAACTGATTATATTTCTGTAGCGATTAACCAGGAATTATAGTAAGGGTGATAATACGCCACCGTCTTTTCGATGTCCAAAGATGCATTTATCATGCCGCTTATAGCCATTAATGCAATAATTTGCCTGTACAGCGAGCGATAAATTACATCGTACGACATGTTATATGATTGACAGGGAAACTGAAAGTGGTTTGCATTCATGGATATATAGATCAAAAACGAACCATATTAGTATATTTAAAGATCTTGCACCTATTTCAAGTGGTCGCTAAAGGTTACCATGAGCAGGATACAGTTATGTCGACCTTCACAGAAAATGTTGAGTGAATATTTAACCGAAGCTTACAGGTCTCGTCTGGTGGCTTAGTGTATGTACTTTTCAGACTTTTTATGAATATTTCGACTAAGTGGTTATCTGTAATATTGGGTATATTTATTAATCTTAGATTTTTAAGTTAATCCTTTCTTATCCATACTCGAATTTACCTGACATTTAACATTCTTAAATATTATATCTCTTGTTGTTGGACAGTGAAGGGATCTCAACATTTCCTCCTGTCCTTTATAATCTTATACAATCGATTTTAAACTTCTAGCATGTAAAGCAGTGGTCACAGCTATCATTTTCCACAGTTGATCGATCAAAACGATTGTCGGTATTGCTTGCCGATGACAGCCGTATACTGGCAATATCGTAGAGTTTATTCTGGACCGAACATTTGTACGTTGAAAGCGGTACAATGATCAATGTTGTCAAACTAGATCAATGTCGTAAAACTAGTCGCAATAAAGTTTACAGCATCCAATTGGTGGACCGGTCACAAATAATTTCCCACTAGAGATTACAAGGATGCGTGATTATCGACAAATCATAGCCAGCTTTATATAACAGAATGAAGAAAATTTAGAAAATTTAATTAAGTAAGACAAGTAGAGAAGTTTTTAATATTATTGAAAAGAAAATGATACATAACCAGTTTCAGTTTCTGCGATTACAATATTGATGTTCATTAGAGTGTCCCTTATAAAGCTTAGTACTCTGTTCATATTTGCGAAAAATTATGGTTTTTTCATGCGAAAAATTTTACATGCTGTTTGACAGCTAGCTGTTCGTGCGAAAGAAGTGCAGCTTATGTTATTTCGTGTTGAAAAATAAGGTTGCCAGATGTATTTCACATGTTTTCCACAATAAAAACAGAGTACTGCTTTTGCGAAATTATTTCGCATATATTTCATTCCAACTATTTTATATGTAGTTTGACAGCATTTCGCACGAAATTTTGAACAGAGTACCTAGCTTAAGCCAAACAATTTTATTGGGAATTTTGGAACGGGTACCCTCTATTTTTTTATATATGTATATAAAACTATAGTTAAATATGAAATTTTGTCTTTCTTTCACGATTGCAACCCGTGCAGTGCCGACTTGTGATTTAGTTTTGAGGTGAATTTACAAGGGGAAAAAATGCAATTTTTTAAGTTTTTGTAAAAATTTTGCTATTATGTAATTACTTTTGCAATTTAATTTAAATTTAATTTAAAAGATATAAAAGACAAAAATTGCTTAAAAAATGTTAAAGTTATTAAAAATTCGACAGGCCACTAGAACAAGAAATGTAGGAACAAAATTAACATATTTTGAGAAATATTAAAATAAAAGCTCATTTTTACTTAAAATATATCCATATTTACTTGTATCTGAGATTTTGTCTTAGTAGGAAACCGTTAACCTATTTTTTTAACGGCAGTGACAAAACTCCATTTTCAAAATGTTTAAAAATTTTGTTTAACAAATTTTAGAATTTTTTGATCATAATATGGGGATTTATTGACAACATAATAGGGAATAAAACTGTGAAAAAGTATGTCAATACCTCCTATAGTTTTTCCGTACCTGCAATATAAATTTTGCGATTTTCGATTTTTCTAATTTTTTGGCTATATTTTGGCGAATATGTACTCAGAATTTTGAATGGCGTAAGATATATTATTGTTATGTAATGCGAGATCTAATACCTTCAGTCTAATATAATTTGTGGAAATTTACACACAAAAATGTTAGCCACTTGTTAGTTAGCATACAGTTTTTCATTTTGGAACTTTCATGTCTTACTTATGAAACTTTCTGTTAACATTATTTTTGGCAGTGTTTTGCAAATACCACTATTGCTACTTCTTCCCTTTACAATAAACTAACAAAGATTGTTAAATTGTTAAGTAATGCAAGTGAAAGCAGGAATAACAACAACATAAAGTTATCCTTATAGGATACAGTTGGTATCTAAAGAAAACAACAAACAATATATAAACATCTATTGCTTTAAATGGAAAAAAATGAGCCATAATGTTATCAAACCATGATCCGCTTGTCGAGTTTTACTAGTATTTTCTATAAAAATTACAAAACGAGAAGATATTTAGTTGGCAAAATAAAAAGAATTTAGTTTTTTCTGGGGTATTTCCGATAGAAATAAGGCACAAAACGGTGCGGATGAAAACAGAGTTGTGGCAGAAAAATTTCCAAAAAAAATCGAGAATGAAACTATTTTGTAAGGGATATAATTTCTACATCATATACATACATGGGAAGAAATCTAGATGTTACATGTGATATACTCGAACTTTCTACGACTCTGTTTCTAGAACGCAGCTATCATATTATCCTAAAGTCAGGACTGTAAACAAGGCAAAATTATACTTATCCAGGAACGAACACACCTATTTACTTATATATGTAAGTGTACGTAGACCAAACTACATCTATGCGAAACGAAGTTAGTAGGACCTTTGATTTATTTTGCCAGCTAAAAGAAATCTCTCTATTTTCATTGCTTTTGCTCGACTCGGAGCAAGAGAACACATAAATTTATATGTTGTTAAAAAGTAAAAATGTTAAAAAAAAACATTCCATTTGTTGTTGTGTTGTTGCTGATGTATAAAAATGAATTGAGACAACACACAACACGGTATAATATTTAGCAATACCAACAAACATGCACCAAACATCTAGAGCTGTAACGAAGAAAGAAAGAAACAAACAACAGCAGCAACAACAACTTTAACGTCAGCAACATTAAATGTGAAAATAAAGTTGAATGTTCAACTTGCAACACCTTCTCAGCGCGCTGGTTGTCTTGCTTTCCTTTCCTGTTTATGTGCAAGTATTAGTAAGTGGGAGTGTATTGGTTAGTTATGTGTGTATATACGGGTCTTCTGGGTTTGTTTGTATGCATCCGGTAATATCCTTTCTGCCGGAAGGTAAGTAATATTTATTAGTTTGTTAAATTGTGAATTGTACAAAATGGTTTTTCCACTAAGTAGATTTTACTATTATAGTTAACTAGTTGTTTTTCTCTCTTTGCCTCTTTTTCTTTAAACATAAATTCGCTGCTTTGTTTATGTATAAAAGTGCAGAAAATGCTAAAGTGCAGCGTTAAATAAAGAAATGAAACAATGTTAATCAAAAACCTGAAATATATTAGATTATGTTAATTTTGATTGCAAGATTTCAAACGATCATCTTGTTGGAAATTTGAAATAGATTTGACATAAAGGTTTACAGAAATTAAGAAGGAAGAGGCAGTTTCGCCAAAGGTGGTTTGTTAAGTTAGGTTTAATATAAATTATTGGTATAATCGAGGAAAAACTATATTTTTTATTTGAATTTTCAATTTAGAATAAAAAATTATTTGATCAATAATTGTGGATTAATCGAATACTCGAATAAATTTAGTTTCACGTTAGTATAAAAATACAAAAACTTATTTAAACACAAATTTTAAGAAAAATATCTCAAGGAAACAATACCAATAGTTTATACTGATATTCCAAGTTGGTTGCATTGGAAATTTCATTTGAAACTACATTAATTGTTTTACAAACACAATCTACGATGCCTTTTGACTACAGAAGTCTTTGGCAGGAATCGAACCCGCAAAACTCTAACCGGTAGGCCAGCAGACTATAATCTAGTCAATCGAATATGTAACGGAATTATAATGATTTTCCAATTAATAATATAATATAGTTAATATAGTTATTATTTATAATCAATTTTAGTCAAACGCCTTAAATTTGTACTGAAGGTCTCATAAGAATTATCAAAATTTGTCTGGTTTTCAATATATTTTATTAAATTATTCGAATAATAAATATTTTTATTCATTATTCATTGGAATAGTCGATGAAGAAAAATATAATAAACTTGTATTCGATTAGAATAAAACTGTACAATCGTACACTTCCATCGGGACTCAAGTGTTGTCCAGTGAAAGCACAAGTTTCCAGAAGAAGTGCATTATGTGATGTGATCTCTAGTAAAGATGTCAGACATTCTAGCACGAGATTCCACAGTTTGTCGTGCAAAATATTGGTCAGTATTCCCGATCGATGACAGTCATACTCATTTGGCTTTTGCAGTCACATGGGTAGCTTCAAGCCACTATCTTGTACAATCGGAGACTTTGAGATCAATCTCGTCATCCTAGTCAACGAATCCCCTCTTTGCCAGTTAATCCTCATTCGAATATTCCCCTCGTATATTCGTTAAAATGGCAGCCAGACTGACAGCTCAGCCTGAACTGTTGCACACGCAACATTTGCTCGATGACTGCTGTAAAAAAATCGTTTGGCCAATGAATCCTCAATATAGTTTTTGAAAAAACTAGAGAATATGAAACTACCTTGTTTAGAGATGCCTAGTTCTCTAGAACAATATTGGAAGTCTTGTAGACATATATAAGATATTTGAAGGTTGTTGGTTTATACTCGAATATTATTTTCGTTTAGAAAAAACACTTTAAAGACTGAAATCTCACTGAAGAAAATTATTCTGGTCTGGACCATAAAGCATACTCCACTTTTGCCTGATGGAAGATGTTAAAAATCACTTGTCCATTGAATCCTCAAGAATCTCAGAATCCAGAACCATTGCAGAATTTGAAGCCATTTCCTGACTTTCGATATTCGAATATCCTATCCGTTTATAAATCACCAGCCTATTTTTTAAAAGCTGGTCTGGTATTTATAAAGTATGTGTAATACAAAATCACCATTTCGCTTCCACGTTAAGCCATGAGCCATCAGTGTATTACCCTGGAGAGATTAGTCCCTGACACGAATGGTACGTTTGTTGTATCGTTTTAAATTTCTTCAATACTTATTACACTGCGCAACAATCAAAATCGGTGAGGGTTCTGCGCACCATGTCGATTCCTAGACCCGGTGAGCAGAACCCTCACCCTCATATATAGATTTGAAGTTAGTAAGTATCGTAAAGGGTAAATTGCCATCAATTAAAATAATCATCAAAGTGTTCAATTTAAAGTATCAGACCCCATTCGTTTCTTTGCTGTCTTTCCATTCTAGCTTGATGGTGCGTCTTCTTCTTCTTCGGAGTCTGTGTCGGATGTGGATCTGTCTTCACCCGGAAAAAAATATGATGTTTTAAATTAGTTAGTTAACTTTACTTTTGAGACATACTCTCGGAGGAAACCCATTGTATTGTCTTCTTCATTGTCGGGATCATACGTTTTTCAGGCCCCAGTGAGTCTAGCAGGGACAGCTCACATGGAGGTGATGTGAACTGACCACCTTAGTTATGCGTCAGAGTCATTGAAAATTGAACATTTCCCAGAGAAGCCGTGGCGGGCATATGACTTGTTATATTCCATACATAATGGCATCGATAGGCCTTTCAAACGAATAAAAAGCTTCGATGATATCTCACACACACTATATTTTACGCAAATTCCGATTTTTTACCTAAAATAATTTTTTTTTTATTAAATTGTCGTTAAATCTAATCTCGAATTTTTCAACTTTTTATACGTGTTTTAACCAAGTTTTATAACAATTAGTTTTACAAAACTACACTTTATTTGTAGAAAATGTTTACCCAAATTAATTTTTCATATTGCGGTCTGCTAAAATAAATAGCAAAAAGAAAACAAAAAATAATGACAACAATACATTTTAACCATACCCAGAATTTGCAACAAACATACTTTACATTGAGTGCAGAAACAATAAAAAACAAATTTAAAGTAATTCATTCACATGTCAACAACATACTCAGGCGCATTTAACAAAATAAAAGAAAAATACAAACACACAGACAATAGACAAAAGCAACAGCAGCAATAGGATTTAACAAATTTCTGCAAAAAGGATAAAAGCAACCAAAACTTTACACTACAACACACATACTCATATGAACATGAATGCGACACATACAAAAAAAAAAAAAAAACTGTTCAAAGCAAAGCAACCAACATACAACAAAAACAGCAGCAGCAGCAACATATAACCAAAAAGAACATGTTGTTCGTACTCGTACTCATCGTTGCAATCTCAGAGTGACAGGGAAATGGTAAATGGTAGCAATCGCCAACAGAAAATAACAATAACATTACAAATAACATCAGGGTGATATATTTTCTGTTCATTTCTATTCAGGATGAGAGCTGTGGAGGTGTTAAGGAAAAATACTCATTCCACACATAAGACTGTCACATAACTCAACGTGATTAACGTCTTGTTGTCTTCTGCAAATATATACGTACATTTTTGTACATTCATGTTTTAGATCTAGACATTCAGTGCCATCCATACATTATTCTCTCTCTACTTTTTATTGTTAAAAAAAAAACATAGAAATGTAGAAAAAAAAACTTTCCAAATAGAAAAAGATTTGAATCTTAAAAAGAAAATAAAGTATTAATTGTTTGAGACAGAACGTTAAGCTCTTGTATAGGAGGTAAACTACAAAAGTAGAAAGTTTATAAGAAAAATCTGTAACTGAGAGTTTCAAATATTCTTTAACAGATATAAAAAATAATATTTTTTTACCAGTTTAATACTCTTAGTTCCATATTCATCTTATGTAGATATTCTTTGTCCGTTCCACTATCTATGAGAAAATCGCTCGTGTATAAAGTACGACCCTGGAATAAGCTTACTTTTTCCAGAATGTCTTTCGTTCTTCAGGATTAGAGTCGTCTTGTTGGACAACATGGTATCCATATCATCCAATTCAGTTAAAATTAAGTTGGTAATCATCAACCAATAGCGCTCGCCGTTGACGGTCAACGTCGTTCTCAAAGAAATATGGATGCCGCTAGACCAAACTTCAGACCAAACAGTGACTTTTTCGGGATGCATTGGACGCTCCACAGTGGTATTGGAAAATAAATCTGTAACTTCTAAACCCTTAGTCCGATTTGAATGAAATTTCACATGCGCAAAGACGAAGTGCAGTCTAGTTTTTATACCGGTAATTCCCGGTACAAATTTCGAGGGAATTTTGCCAATTTTTCACTACCCGATTCCCGAGATTCCCGACTAAAAATTCTGGGAATTAAAAACTGACGAAAATACATAGAAAACAAGTTAGAACTCTATTTTTTTCACCAAAAAACAGTGAAAAGTTTTTTACAGTTTTTTGCTTATATCTCGGCAATAATAGACCGCTTATTATTATTATTTATTTGTGGTTTTTCGTATGAAAATTTAAAAAGTGAATTCATTATTTATAGAATTTAATTCTTATTGAATCATTCTAATTTCTTTAAATTTCTTCCTCCAATCCATAACAAAATAGCTTAAAAAATTTATTAAATTATTAACCCATTAATGCCTGACCCCAGAATCCGTTGTCCGATTTTGATGAAATTTTATACAGACAGTACTTAATTTATATTGCCATGGATATTTTTAATTTTTTTTATCTGCCATACATGAGCCTGTGGCATATATGGGTTCTAAAATACCTTTACTTAGAAAAAGGAAGCCCTTAACGCATTTTTTCAATGTTTTGATGATTACGTTGTAGATTTATCAATACCTAGCTACAGGCGCGGATCCAGAGGGGGTAATAGGAAATTCCCCTGCCTTAAAACCGAAAATTATTCATATAAATAAGGAAAAAAAGAGAAAAATGTAGAACAAATTTTAAATTCCAAAAACTAACCACACACCCCCAAAATGGTTGATCTGGATCCGCGTCTGCCTAGCTTTCATACAGATGGTGAAAAGTTGAAACCACATATCTAACTGTTATGTTAATCATTTACCATCAATAGATCTACATAAGTGTGGCTTGATAAAAAATATCGTTACATTTTTTGATAGAGTAAAAGAAATTCAATAATAAGTCGGTAAAAATTTACAAAGTACAGTATTTTAAAGTTTTAACAGTTGTTGGCTAACAATTATAAATATATGAGGAAAATAACGACGCAAACCACACATACTTTCCATTAGATAATGATGATACTTTTAGAAAATATTATAATGTCTGATGAAATTCAAATAACTAATGAAAAGTCTGGTAAGTCTGAGATGGAGTATATTTATAAGATCTAAAGTTGTATCTTGACGTTAAAAATAATGGAAATATTGGTCTCCATAATAGAGGACCATATTTTTGTTAATGAAGAGAAAGTCTAGGAAATATTATATAAAAAATATATGGGGTTATTGGGATCACTTTATTCTGCATCACTTTATTATTCCTATTCAACTTTTCTATGACTATTATTAAGACCATGGTAACATGGTAACTTAATAGTGGTTCTGGTAAAGTTTTCACAAATGGATAACAAATTGAGGAGGAATGGAACTCTCTAACACTATCCAGTAGTTCGACAAGAACTCAATACACCCGTAAACTACACTTATTTTTACTATTGTCTAAACACCTGGTTGACTTTAATTTGTATGTATTGGGTCATTCGTCAAGAATGTGCTAGTTGTAATTCAGAGTGCAGACGGTTTTTACTTAAACATTCTCAGGTATTGCATGGCGGAGGCAGTCGTCACTTTACTGGTGCTAAGAAATCTAGAGATGGGGACATTTGACACTTGGTTTTTTGTATTGTACTTCAGAAAGCAGTTATTCAACATATTATGACAGGTTCGAATGCAGAGTAAATTGTCCATTTGCAATCCACAAAATGTAGCTATTGTCCCCAAAGAGTCAATTGACTTCCTCCTAGGACAAGTCTACTAATTCTGTGGCTATCGGTAACCTGAAAGTAGATTAGATTGCTAGTTTCAGACTACCACCACGAATTGTGGGGTCTAAAAACCCCTACACACACATAACTACTATTTTTTTCAACATATGAACAGGTTTGGCATCATTATTTCATGGTCGAACAAATTTTACTTAAGTTGTGTCAACCTTTCACAATCTAAATATATTATATAGTCATGTATTCTCATACCCTTAAATGTTTTTATTATGATTTTCTAAAGAAAAAACTAAATTTTTACTTCAAAAATTAAATTCATATTTCATATGTTTTAGAACCCACATATGCCGAAGTGGGTATTTTTATACCCAATCCACAAAATCATATTTGTAGCTTAGGAAAGTGGGTCTTAGAGGAGATCTAAGACTATTAGACACATGGAGGGCATGGGGGACTTTCACTCCCCCCGTTTTCTAGAGCCGTTTATTTTCGAATTTGTATGATTTTGTAAAATTGCTCAACTTTAGCCCACTAGTTCCCAACCAAGGAATGACGTAATATTTCCGAAAAAATTATTTTAAGTAGTTCGATCCTTCCTTTATCTATTCCAGAAAAAAGATTTTTGATATCGCTCTCCTAGAAGTTTCTAGAATTTTTCTAAAATTGCTCTATTTTTGGGTATTTTTCTACCCATTCGGCGTTAATGGGTTAAATTGTTCTTCAGTTCAAATCTATTACAAAAAGGCTTAAGACAATTTTTTCGATTAATTTTGTAAATGATTTGATTTAACAAAAATTTAGTCATTAAAAGTTTGAACAAATTCTGCTCAGTTTAAACAAAGGCTTTGGAATGAATCTAAAAAATTAAATATTAGGAATGGATTTATGGAATGAAAGGCTGATATTCTTTAATTACGGATTAAGATTTTAGTGAATTAAGCACAAATTTTATTAATTAATTAGAAGCTCTGATATTTCGTAATTATAAAACTAAGTTTTTATATGAAATTTGGCTATAATAATTCTAATTTACAGTATCGTTATATATTTCGGGAATTCTCGGGAATCAAAAAAGGTCGGGAAATTAAAAAACCTAGTTATGGACAGTTATGTATGTAAACTTTTGTGTAATATTTGTGGACCTGAAACGGTCTCGTGTCAAAAAGTCTGATTTGATAAAGACTTGCAATACATAATATCTGGTGTAAATTTCGTAACATCGGAAATGGGAGATGGGAAAAGTGCTGTTTTCTGTCCGCTTTGGTATGTATTCTCCACATTTCTAATAACATTCCTTTGACTCCCTTTATTTTATAGTTTATCCCAGTATGTTTTCAAATCTTCAATGTCATAATAAGAAATTTTCGAAAATTATTTTCCCACTCACTAAAACTAACAAATTAATCTTCAAAATGTTACTGCTAAATTATGTTTTTGACATGACTTGAAAATTTAAACTTCAAACATTTCTCTATGTACTACATAAATACAAATACACACCATGAATATAACAAAGTTAATCCTTTTGGCAAGACAGCTTCATTCATTCATGTTCATTATTTCCAGCAAAAACAGAATGGAAAATGATGATGAAGACGAAGAAGGAGCACAAAAAACAAACATGAACCGAACTGAACTGTAGCTATCAAACTGAAAACGTAAATCAACAATTGTATTTAGAAAGCAAACCAAAAATAGTCCTAATATAAATAATTGTGAGATATTTGAGGCACTGAGAGAAAAGTTTTGGTAGAGTATTAAATTTTAGATATTGAACATTGGTGTCAATAGAAAATTTAAGCTATTAATGATTAATTGAGCAAAAACATTTTAATTTTAAGTTGTGATTTTCGAAAGTGGGCTTAATGGGAGCTATGACCAATTATATACCGATCATTCTGATATTAATTGTGATTAATTTTTATATGAAACCAATTTTTTGTTAAATTAAATTTTGATTCCATCATTTTTAAAAGATTTATGCTCATCAAAGCGATTTTAGGAAATGGAACTTATATGGGAGCTATGACCAATTATGCACCGAAATGTCCATATGAAACTTATTTCCATTAAATTATATGTGGACATCGAAATTTTAAGAGATTTCTGTTAGTTAAAGTGATTTTTGGTAGGGGCCTTATATGGAAGCTATGTTTAATTATGGACCGATCATCTTAAAATTAGGTGACATGAATTGCGTATATATAAAACGTATTTGGAGTGAGATAGCGTCCTATTTCTGGAAAACATTTGTATGGGGGATAGTGAAATAATGGGCTCAGCAAGTGGATTTCAGCCAGTTTCAATAGAATTCGTCATTGGGACTACAAAATTTGATCTAAACGACGGACGGACGAACGAACTTATTTCAATCGATTCAGACATTGATTCCGAGTCGATCGGTGGGTGTTAGATTAATATTTTTCGGCGCTACAAACCCTCTCCACTAATGTAGTGTAGGGTCCTTAGGACACTACAACAGTAATGTGGCATCATATGTTCTTCTCAGTGGTATCTGTTTTATCACTTTTAAATCTTCTCTATACGATCCAAGATTTTCAGAAAACTTTTATGCTCATATTACATCCTAGATTTTTAAAGCTAATTAAAAGGTCTATTCCTCTTAACGTTCAGCCTTCTGATTTCCTAAGAAAATTTCACAATGGCAACAAAAGATTCCAAGCCACAACTTCGAAATCATTCATTGAATGTATAAAATCGCTGTCTTTTATTTAAAGCCTTATTTGTGGGCCAGCAAAATACTAGTTTTTAGTTTTTCTGTACTCAAACCTGGAAATTTTCTTGAAAGAAAGGCACGTGGACGAGTTTTATCTGATGCCTTCACATCAAATTGGGACTTACGAGACAGTATAAGTCACAATTTGATGTGGAATCAGGGCAAAATGTTCAAATCTCTGGAAACCAATGGCGAGTTTAAAAAATTTTTTCTCCAACTGTCATATTTTCTCTCAGAAACCAATCTTTCTTGCTGTCGTAAACAGATGAAACATGAAAATGCTGTGGTTTTTCAGTTCTGTCCAAATAATACACGCAGAGAAAAAATATAATTGGGCATGGTTACTCTAACCATTTATATAGTGTTACAAGTTTTTTAACTATATTATAGTCACAGTAACCATTTACATGATTGTGGTAACCATAATATGGTTAACTTACGATTCACAGGATTGTCTCAACCATATATATGGTTACAGTAAACATATATATGTTTGTGGCAACCATATTTATGATGAATAATTTTATCATAATATGTTGTTCTCAGATTATGATAAGCCTTAAGCCGAGAGCACCATAATATGATAAGTCCTTCATCATATGAATGGTTGTCACAAACATATATATGTTTACTGTAACCATATATATGGTTGAGACAATCATGTGAATCGTAATTTAACCATATTATGGTTACCACAATCATGTAAATGGTTACTGTGACTATAATATAGTTAAAAAACTTGTAACAATATTGAAATGGTTACAGTAACAATGCCCAACTATATTTTTTCTCTGCGTGTAGGTACTTCATATGACTACATTTACCGCTTTTCCTTAGTTTTAAACGTTCACTACACATTTTACGCACAATGTTTGAAACACAGAGCCTTTTCACTGCCTTAATCTCTATATTAAAGAAATTTAGATACGAGTTTCTCACTAAGTCTGTTATAGTTAGGTTTCATTGTGTATTTACCACACATGTACAATAACAAAACCCTTTTCGGACATTGCGACAACTTTTTCGTGATAAGAGCGAGAGACCTTGTCTGAACTGCTGCTTCAACGCTATAAAAGAAAATAATTTTTGCACCGAATCATTACTTGCGATGAAAAATGGATTTATTACGGTAACCCGAAGAATCAGAGACAGGCCAACCAGCCGAATCGACAACAAATCCATGAAAATCCACCAATGAAATCCACAATTTCTTCACTGCAAGTAACCTGCAGTTATTTATCACCAACGAAGTCATCGGCCACACTCTTCACCACCTGGACGAAGGAGGTAAAACTGAACTTAGGCAACATGGTCGGAACGGCGAACAAATTCCGACCGTGAACCACCCGAAAATCTTGGGTGTCACTTTGGATAGCATTTTTACCTCCTCAGAATACGCTACTGCAATCACGCATAAACTGCGAAATATGAACAAGGTCCTCAAAGTACTAGTCGGCAGTACTTGGGGTATGGACAAAGAAACCTTGCTAGCTACCTACAAGACGATTGGTTGGTCAGTGGTCAACTATGCTGCTCCAGTGTGGTCGCCTTCGTTGAGTGAAGGTGGAGAAATATTCAAAGCTGTCAAAACGCAGCCTCAAGGATCGTCACAAGCTGCATTTAAATTACCTCGGAACACCACAATCACGAGGAAACCAAGGTTCTACCGGTCAAGGAACACAACGTCATGCTGACCGTTCCTTCTGGAATGTCACCGAAGGAGTCATCCAAACTTCAACATCACACAGTTGTAGTCTCCCCCGAGGCATATCAGACAGGACCTACGGAAATACGAGGAGAGCATACAGAGATATGTGGAGGATCCATTTGATCGCCGCTCGTATACGACAGCTTTGAACGACATTCACAGAGACGCTATCAAATCCGCGGTAGCAGGATACCGTATGAATGTCGTACTTGGAGGCCGCCCACCACCGATAGCAGACGTCGAGAAGATTCGGCATCGTGGCACAAGTGTCGTTCTGGTACAACTTAGATCAGGATGGAGCAACAGACTTAATGCCTTTTGGACCCTCATAGACCGTGACTTCCTTAACTTATGCCCAGCATGTGGTCAGGGTCCCCATGACAAGCTCCAATATTCAACTGTTCACCCAAACTCATCCTGTTGAAGTAGCACAATCTCTTGGACTTGAACAACATGCAGAACCCCCAGAACATCCAGATTTATTATTGTAAAATTGTTCATGCTGCTTTCCATCGATGCAGAATTCTCACTCTAGAACAGCGAAATGCAATGAGCTCTCAAATGAGCTCTCTTGTTTTTATTTTCACATGTACGCAAGCACACACATTGTATAAAAACAGTCAGTCTCGCATGAGCATTGATAGAAGCAGGTTGTGTTACGCTTTTATGCTTGTTTATTTCATTATTTCAGGCAGTTGTTTTTGTTTTTGCCAGAGAATAATTCTCAACTCATACAACTACAATATCTAAAAACTGTAGTGGTGTGAGTTTGCATTTCGCTGCTCTAGAATACGCTTCACTTCAGAACAGAGTATTTGAAATTGGCTTGATTCGTTCTCGGCCTCAAATGATGAGTAGTTCTTTCGGCGTGGATTTCGTATGTTGTTGGAATGATCGGAAAAGGTCATACCTAACAATGGCAAATACTTTGAATAAATTTATATTGTAACAAGTAAGAAAGTATGGTCGGTCAAGCCCGACCATATAATACCCTACACCAAGTAAATGAGTAAAAATATTGTTCTTTTAAAATATCAATAATTTATATTCGTGAGTGATTTTCGGAAGTGGGCCTTATATGGGAGCTATGACCAATTATGGACCGATCACCATAAAATTAGGTCGTGTGATTTATGTCTATATTAAAGTTAACTATGTTGAATTTTGTGTGTATACCAACATTATTAAGTGATTTAAGCACGTTAAAGTGATTTTCGGAAGCGGGTCTATATGGGAGCTATGACTAATTATGGACCGATCGTAACAAAATTTGGTGACATGAATTTTGCATATATAAAACTTATTTGGAGCGAAATTTGTGTAGATACATAGATAAATTAAACATTTATGACCAATAAAGTCCAATTTCGAGGGGACATTTGTATGGGGGCTAGGTGAAATAATGGACCGATTTCAGCCAGTTTCAATAGGCTTGGTCCTTGGGCCGAAAAAGTAATATGTACCAAATTTTATCGAAATATCTTCAAAATTGCGACCTGTACTCTGCGCACAAGGTTTACATGGACAGCCAGCCAGCCGGCCAGCCAGCCAACCAGACAGATGGACGGACGGACATCGTTTAATCGACTCAGAAAGTGATTCTAAGTCGATCGGTATACTTTAAGGTGGGTGTTAGACTAATATTTTTGGGCGTTACAAACATCTGCACAAACGCATAATACCCTCCCCACTATGGTGGTGTGGGTATAAAAATGAACTATGTGTCTAAAAGCAAAAATTGCGGCAAAAATTATTATTTCCAAGGGAGCTAGCATCATAAAACTTTGTGTAGTGACCTCTGTTGCTAAAATAAGTATTTTAAAGAAATTGGCAATAACTCCCTCCCCCTCTTTTCTGATAAGCCCCCCTCACCAATTCACCAAACAACATTTTTGTCTTTATTTGTTGACCTGTGTCAGTCTTATTTATTATACCCTCCACCACCATAAGTGGTGAATGAGGGTATATATAAGTTTGTCATTCCGTGTGTAACAATGAGAAATATTCATCTGAGACCCAACAAAGTATATATATTATTGATCCTTATGAAATTCTAAGTCGATTGAGCCATGTCCGTCTGTCTGTCCGTCTGTGTAAAACACGCTCACGTCCAAAATACGCAAACAAACTTAGTAGAGTTGCAAGAAAAATCTTTATTATTGTCCTAAGCAGTTTGGTATTGAAAATCAGCAAAATCGGTACAGTGGAACCAAAGTTATGAATTAAAATGTGGGACAACCTCAAAAAAAATTGATAATTTTCACATATTTTTGGACATTTTTTGTAAATATATTGCAGCTAATATCATAGAATTTTGCACTCGTTACTTTTATGATAAAAGGAGTAACTCTGGTGTAAATTATAAGAATCGGTCCAAGATTTCTCCTAGCCCCCATACAAATATCTTCCCGAAATATGGTTCTATGGTCTATAAATGCCTACAGAATAGGAATATCCATATAAAATTCAGCAAAAATAAGTTTCGTGGTAAAAAAAATTATATTGCAAAATTTTTCGTGGATCGGCCCATATTTGACCATAGCCCCCATATAAAGTACACTTCCGAAAATCTCTTAAATAAGCATAAATATCTTATAAATTTCGCTATCAAGTTGAAATTCGACACAAATAATCCCCATATATACCAAAATCGCTGTACCTAATTCTATGAAGATCGGCCGATAATTGGTTATAGGCCCCATATAAGGACCACTTCCGAAAGACACAATAACCTACATAAATATCTAAAAAATATCAATATCAAAACAAAATTTCACACAGATCCGTAGTTTATATTTAGAAATCATACTGCTGGATTTTGTGAATATCGGTCCATATTTGACCACAGCTCCCCTACAAGGCCCATTTCCGAAAAAAGATATTAACCTTAAAAAATATTAAAAACATATCGATATCAAAATGAAATTACGCACAGATCAGTAATTTGTATCCAGTAATCATACTTCTGGATTTTGTGAATATCGGTCCATATTTAACCACAGCTCCACTTCCGAAAATCACTAAAATCCTCATAAATTTCTTACAAATATATTTATCAGGTTGAAATTCAAAACAAATTTATTCAATACATAAAAAAAATCGATGTACCAAATTTCATGATGATATGCCCATAATTGGTCTTAACCTCCATATAAGAACCAGTTCAGGAAAACACATTAACCTGCACAAATATCCATAAAAATCTATACTGAACCAAAATTTTACACAGATCAGTAATTTGTATCCAAGAATCGAGCTACAAGATTTTTTAAATATTGGTCCATAATTCGGCATAGCTCCCATATAAGGTCCACTCTTGTTAATAGCGTTGTTTATATGAAATTCCTCAAAAATAGCTCTTAAATACTTAGGACCATAATAGGTCATAGCATCCATATATTAAACCAAAATAGTACATATATCAGTAATTTGTATTCAAAAATCATAATACTGAATTTTGTGAATATTGGTCCATAATCGGCCACAGCTCTCATATAAATACATAAAAATCACGTTAAAATATTTTATGACAATCGAATCATAATAGGTCATAGCTCCCGCAAAAGTCCCACAACCAAATATTTTTAAATTTGTCTAAATATATTTGTATACCCTTTTTTATACTCTGTTTCTTCACTTGAGGTTAAAAGGGAAAAATGTTGATCCAAACGTATTAACTAATTATTAAGTATATAAATTGTTAAATTTCATTTCATGAGGTCCAGACTTAAACTCGACAACACTTCCCCTTTGCGCATGTCAAATTTCATTAAAATCGGACTAAGGGTTTAGTAGTTACAGATTTATTTCCCTCTTTTTTTTCTCATACCACTATGCGCCACTTTGACACTCAGATATTGTAGATCGTTTAACCCAGTTCCAACAAACTGTTAACGGTTACCTATGTAAGAAAATAATAATTTACACGAAGATTTAGAAAAATTAAATTGAGACGACAATTTCTCAATTAAAAGACAATAATTAACTGTGTCAAACGTTCTAATAGGAATTTCAGTTATAAATTGCTGAATTAGATACAATTTTTTGTACATTTGAAATAAAATATCTTCTGCGTAAACTAGTCTTTCTAACAATTGTTATATTATTTCAGCTTTTATACCATCATATTTAGGTGGAGGGTATTTAAGATTCGGCACGGCCGAATATAGTACTCTTACTTGTTTTTTTTATAAATTTCCTAAAATTTAGATAAGATTTCTTCAGTGTATTGAAGAATACATATTCTTGTTGCTGTTTATTTTGAGTTAAAACGATTTATGTCATGACAGCAAACATACTCGTATGCAAATTCATGTGTCCATCCATCTAACAAAAACTGCCAAGAGTATTATAGAAAATAGTACCACATACAGAATGATGTGATGTGAAAAGGAAATCATGAATTTGTGCGGTCAAATATTCCCATTTGGAATAAGTATGCGTTTGTTTGTCTGGAGTCGATGTACGAGCATGTATGTATGTTACTCAAATACAACAACCAAATTTAGTTCATGATAAGATTAACTGTGATGATGAGCAGGAAGAAAATATACATCAACCACATAAACGCATGTCCTATTACACACCAAAACAAGAGAAAGAGCCAGAGATGAGCAGAAATATAAACACAAAGATCCCAAACATTTGGTATGTTTTGACTGGCTGACAGACAAGTAGACAGGAAAATAGTTTAGCTATCCACAGATGGAAAACGAAAAAAATAAATCGTAAATAAATAGGAAATGATGCAGGGAGGAGGCCAACCGTCAAGTCTGTCTATCTGTTAGTTATAAAGACAAACTGACATACAATGCTTATCAAAAACTGTGGTACAGCACAGTAAAACTCATTCATACTCTAACTCAGTCACTCTCCTACATGTTGTAGCTCAAATTCTATTTTAACAACAATTTCATATTTGAAATTCTTAAAAACGACATGTGAAGTATTTGTATTTTGCTTTGGGTGGCTTATTTCAGTCTGTGTTTAAGCAATTTGTTCATAATTTTTAATTTGTATCTAGGCCTTTGGCTGTTAACTGACCACAACTTCCTTTCCATTTAGTTTTTTGTTTGGAATTTTCCGTTTTTGTTTTTTTTTTGCCCTTTTTTGGTTTGTATTTTGAAATTAATTTGATATTCCAACTGTGATTACAGCACTGTTAGTTGGTATGTTTAAATATATGTGTATGAGAGGCAAATTTTATTTAGGTTTCAACAAAAGCCTACAAATTTGATTGACTGACCCTGGAGCTTAACATCTATTCATATTCTTGAATTTAATTGTATAAAATAATTTTTAAAATATTGAAATATACATATATGTATTTAGATTTGAATATACCTAGCGTTAGTAGAACTTAAATATGATGCAGAAGTTACAAAAAAAATTATTTGTTTATGCTAAATGATATTTTAAAAATCTAAATATTTACATTCTCGATTTCAATACTATCCAGATTTATTTTACTGCATAAACGCTTTACTTTACAACCGGACATGTTTCATTGCCTGGAATTATTATAAAACTCTGTTTATTCGCGGACATTTTTTTAGTATTAAATTATGTCAAAAATCAGAAATTTTTTTTTTTTAAATAATCCATAACTCCATAATGAACGAGGTTGTGTCAATAAGTCCTCGAATTTTTGAATTTTCCAGCACTTAACTGAAAGAGCCAGAATGCTCCTGTCAACAGGCATTTTCCATTTGACTCCTATCATAATTTGAACAAACTGATTCGTATAATTTGTGTTTGGCAGCAGACTTCCTCGTGACTTGAGAAGAAATTGGAAAATGTGAATTTCGTCTGTTCATTAAGTATAAGCACGGAAGAAGCCGAACTTTCTGGACGACCAGTTGAGGTCTCTACATCCGAAACAGTTGATAAAGCTCACGATATGGTGTTGACCGATCGGATATTGAAAGTGCAAGAGATTATGGAAGCCATAGGCAACTCACATGGCTCAGTGCTTTCAATTTTGAATGGTCACTTGGGTATGATAAATATTTCGTAAGATGGCTGTCGCGTTTGCTCAATCGGGCGCACAAAAGGATACACACATGTGCAATTTCCATAGCAAAAATCCATGATTTAGGCTACAAATTGCTCCCTTTTCCACCCTATTATCCGGATTTACTCCCGAGTGATTATTTATTGTTTACAAACCTGAAGAAAATTCTCGGCGGAAAGAGATTAGACGCCAACGATAAAATCATGTCTCAAAAATACATATTTTGATAAGCATGTCGAGCTTATATCTTATTTTTTGAAAGAAATAAAAAAATTGTGATTCAGTCAAAAACGCAAGGGAGGAAACTAGAGTGAGGAAACCCGAGTGATTATTTATTGTTTAAAAACCTGAAGAAAAGTCTCGGCGGAAAGAGATTTGACGCCAACGATAAAATCATGTCTCAAAAATACATATTTTGATAATCATGTCGAGCTTATATCTTATTTTTTGAAAGGAATAAAATAATTGTGATTCAGTCAAAAATGCAAGGGAGGAAACTAGAAGGCTCTTTAAGAGAGTCCACTGCAAATAACTCTCATTGTACTGGGATGAGTATAACACAAAGTTTAGATCATGTTATAGTTAGATTTGAATGGCAAAATCTCGAACCAATGGAGGTTATATAAGGAACGTTAATGGATGTAAATTTGCAAATAGGGAGGATATAGAGGAAGAGGATACAGATGATACAAATTTTAATTAGGTTAGATTAGATTTCATGGGCCGAATTTCATCAAGCAACTGACCCTTTTCCAATTAAAATAGATCAAATGCTATACACAAGAAGTAAACAACAGGATACTTATTCAACATCTGTTTTTTCGAAGTAGAACCAACCAGATGCTCTGATGAAGGAATGGATGCGTCTCAGATTCTTCCTTGATAACTCATCTAAACACGAAAGGAAGGGGTTCCAAAAATACGTTCCTTCGTGTTTGTTAGAGCTTCTCTAGTAGTCATTAAACCGTAGTCCCATTCTTCTAGCATATGTTCCAATTATGCAGTGTTCTGTAATTGAATAATCAATTAGCCTTATTTGCTCACGACAGAATTCTATAAGTGAATTCGTTCTGCCGGCATCGTATACAGGCCAGGTAGACCTTGCGATTCTTTACTCCATCTTTTCTGTGCATTCTCATGTAGTTACTGCTGAACATTTTGCAAGAGAAATACTAGAAAAGAAATCAATCGCATCTTCAGCCATCATAGTTCCATTCTGGAAAGTTCGTCAGCTATACAATTATCTTGATTTCCATTATGCCCAGGGACCCATACATGTATTATCCTAAAATATCTTGGTGTCTCATTTAGGGATACTCAAGGTCCTAACCAGACCACGAGCAACCACCACTCAGTCTCATAGCCATACAATTATCAGTATTTCAATAGTCCTTAGAACCCCTTCAACGGACTTCTGGTGAGAAGCATTCCCCAAGGCATTCCGCCACATTAATACTTCATAAAACAACTTTAAAGATACAATTTATAACCTTCTCCTCAATACACCCGTTAGTACCAATTGCCAACCAACCAATACCTGTTAGTACCAATTGCTTTCTTGAAAGAGTAGACGGCCACATAGGTCTTGTTAATCCAGTTCTGAGTATTCAGGTTCCAAAAGAATCTTTTATATAGAATGATGCCAAGGTACTTTGCATTTGAAACACTCAACTCACTCAGTGTACTTAGTGCAGAATCCGTAAAGCTAGATATTGTATTCAGAAATTTACCAGAAATAAATACCGCAATGTCGTCAACGTAAGCGACTGTTTTGATCCTTCTGCAGGATATTCATAGTCATGTTCCACAGAAGTGGTGATAGTACTCCTCCCGGGAGAGTTCCTCGCGTACAACATGTGACTATGCTACTGAGTATCTTTTCGACAATTCGGGGTGTACATAAATTAATACCATGTTCTTATTAAAGTCATATTCGTATTAAAGTCACATTTTATATTAAGGAATATAACAAGAGAATACTCCTCCATGACGACAACTTGCGAATGTGAAGCTCTTTCCACCCTTGGTATAGGCTGATTTAGAGATGAGATCCATCGGAATAGTCATTCTCAAGTGAACGTCAATAACCATCTCTAGGCTTTTGCGCAGAAAAGATGCAAGACTAATTGGTCTGTATCCTTAGGTTTAGTGTGAGTCGCCTTGCCTCCTTTCGGAATGAAGACGACTCTCAACATCGTATATCATCTAGGTATGTACGTCCATCTGATACACGCTATGAATATATTGGTGAGCCATGGTACCACTATATCTTCGTACTTCTAAAGATCAGTCAGGGCCCGGGGATTTAAACGGGTCGAAGCTTTAGATGGCCCAGAGTCGGCAGCCTCATTTATACTCTCAGCATTGACTGGCATGCAGTCTGGGAAATCAGTGTCAAGTTGGCCCTCAAGTGTCTTCTTGCTATTTAGAATAGAACTACCATAGGTTTTCTGAAGGTTGCTTGGTACAACTGGTGAGGTTGGTAGAATATCACTTAATCGGCTCGTCTCAAGGGATCCTTGCAGGTCCTTAAAGAAGTTTCTCCAGGCTTTCCTTTTAGCGCTTCTTATCAGATTTATAGAATGATTCATTGAGGATTTGTATGACGACCAGTTTCCTGGTTTGCCGCATTGAATATTAAGGACAACATGTCCTTCTGGTATGTCGAAGGTTGGTTTTGAACCTCTATTTAGTACCTACTTCCAAACTAGTACCAAGCAATTGACAACATTCTCACCTCTTGTATTGCTGTCGCCTTTTTCACTACGCTACGGGCTATGTGGTGAAGATTTGGACAATCTTGTATAATCTTTAGCGATCGACTGCTTCCAACATCATGTAGCACTGTTCCAATGCTTTTAATCTTCAAAATAAATCAGTGATAGGTTTTCCTTTAGAATGTGACATACTAGAGTGCTGACTAAGTAGACTCCAGTTCGCAGAATTTCGCAACTTTATAAATAATCAAACTCCAACTCCGTCGACTCCAAAAATGCATATTAAACTCTGTTTCGATGCTATGGTACACAAATGAAGCTCTCATTAATTTTAAGGAATTTCATTTTATTTAAAACAATCATTATATACCATATGATCGGTATTAAATCTTTTGATCACTTTACCAAATACTTGAATTTATTTAGTTATCTTTGAAAGCAATTTAAAACAATTCAATACACATTTTGGCCAGCACAAATTACTATGATGTTGTTTGGTCAAATATTTTCTTATTGCTTTAGGAAATAGAGGTCTTTTAACCAAAATGTGCTAATTTATTTTTGCCTTAAAGAGCAAAAAATAGCGTTGCTACATATAGTCAAAATATTAGTAAATATCACAAACAATTACAATCAAAATCATTTTACCACAAAATTTGAAAAAAATAAAAACGAAAAACAAAGAACTACATAATTGCGTAAGACAAGTGGCAAACTTGAAGACGTATAGACAGAGGGACAGACGGATGATTGGCCTAAGAAAGATACGGAAACTGTGCACAACACAATAATACAATAATGCCGATACGAAACATTAACAACTAATCAGATGACTGCCGTCTGTTTTGGTCAAATATTCGTACGTTCAGAAAAGCGTAACAAATAAAGACTACAACAATTTGTTTAAACATCAACGAACGCTAAAGGCAACATTTATAACGACCCAGATCAAAATGATGACTTGTCATGACAGCTTGTCATGCGGTTGTGGCAAAAACTATATACAAAATTTGTAATGATGGTGTGACCAATACGTTTAAATGATGTCGAACTAAAATAAAACCTAAAAGAAGATTTCAAAGCTGTTGCTGATGTTTTGAGAAAGGTAAAACAAATCCAATTAGATACACAAATGATCAATTATGTGGTGTCTGAAGGCATAAAGTATATAGTACATTATAAATACATACTATGATTATTAATGACATTTGAAGATTTTTAGGAAAACATGTCATTCATTATAAAGCTGCAAAACAAAAACAGAAAATATAAAATTAAATTGAACCCCTAAAGCTTTTAAAATTTATTATCTCCTTTCATTGGAGTGTGTATTAATTAATTTAAAAATGCCCATCAAACGATGATCGATTTTATGAAAATTATAAACAATTTCCATTATTATATTAACCAAAATTGTTTTCAATATAGCAGGCTTTTAAAGTTTATTAGCCATTTGCACGCAGTATGCCGCAGTGTATTTAAAATACAGTTGTTGTCTTTAGCAAAATGATTAGTTCGGTTTAACCATAAATTTCAAAATGATTTACACGAAAGGCAACTTTAATTTTTTGTTTGCCACCACTAGCACTTCTACGCGACTGAGTGTAGTAGTGGTGGTTAGTGGTTAGTTGACGGCATAGTACGGTAATTGAGAGCAGAGGTGTACAAACTTTAGTGCATAGAATTGGAAGTATATGTATATGGTTTTGTTTGAATTGGATAGTTATGAAACCAGATGTTGTCCTATTGTTGTTGTCAAGGTGTTATCAGTGGTTGACGCCATTCAGCAGGAATCGACCGTATCTTTATATCAAATAAGGAAAAATATCCTATTTTTTTTTTGTTGGATATCATGACTAATTGTAACACATTGAATATATTAGAATCTGTTTGAAAATTATGACATAATTTGATGTGTCAATAGTCTCTATGAGACTTTGTAATGAGTATTAACATCGACGAACACGATAAATAACCATCTGAATGTTCTTGTAAACCTGGACAATCCTACTGTTATATGTTAGAATCAGTCTATGTTTTCTCCTAGATTCAATACAAATATCCTCTCGACAGCGGCTATTCCAGCAGTTCACTTTGGTCTATCCAAATTCCATTGTTATTTAGAAGGGCAGTAGGTCCATCAATTGACAATTGTTGTTTCCAACATGAGTATCTGATGAGTGAGAATATATATCTGATATTAATTATCTGCTGCTCTTCTAAGAATGAGAGTTATATAAATATATGCCAAACAGAATTGGTGAGACACCGTATCCTCCTCTTCTGCGTTATGAAATGGATATAGTGTCTCGTTATCTCATTCAGAGATAAACGACGTTATTTATATAAGTACGAGGGTGCTTTAAAAGTCCGTGCCTTTTTGAATGAAACACGGCTTTTTGGATAAAAAGTTATCTTATTTTTTAACGTTGAGCTCTCCATTGAGCTCTACGCACTTTGTCCAACGTTTCATCTTTCAAAAATAAGATTTGTCAAGGTCATCAAAATAGGAATTTTTTGTTAGGTAATTTCATCGTTGGAGCCAAATCTCTTTCCGCCGAGACAGCTTTAAATTCGGAGAATAGGGCTGAAGAGGGAGCAATTCATAGCATAATTCATAGATTTTTTTCATGGAAAATCCTTCTTCATACCCAAGTGATCATTCAAAATTGAAACCACTGAGCCATGTGAGATGCTTATGGCTTCCTCAATCTTCGATCGGCCAACATCGTATCGTGATTTTTTTATTTGTTTCGGATGTAAAGACCTCAACTGGGAGTCCAGAATGTTCGGCATCTTCCGTTCTTGTAAGGCTACAACGAAATTCAGTGTACCACTTTTTTACCAATTTCAGTGGTGCCGAGTTCTCATAAAATCACTTTTGTCTATTTCTGCTATCAATGCACAGTGTAAGATTTAGCCATTCTAGGGAGACAAAATTAAATATCTTGGAAAAAAATTAAGCTAGACTTATGAATTTTGGTACAAGGTGTTACTAGGCCAATATGTACCATTGTCATAAATGGGCGAAATTGGACTAAAGCCACGCCCACCTACTATACAACTGCAAACATTAAAATCTGATATTTTTCGCCTTGGATAATCAAACATTAAAAAACGGCGAGTTTGTTATAAATAAATTGCGAAATTTCAATGTTTGTGCTTAACCAAGCAAAAAACATCACAAAATCATGTTTTGTTCGGTTTACCGCTTTCCACCTTAGCTTAAATCTAATATAGACATTTTTTACAAAAATTTGTACTTGCTCATTTTTCTACAAATATGATATATGGAACGGTCAAGCCTCTCATTTTCGGGTGTTTTAAGCCATATATCAAAAACATTCACTATTTGTTTTTTTTTAATCGGAACATTTCGGTAGATAATTTTATATGTGCCTTAAAGTACGTACTTCAGACGATCGTTTAAAAATAATTTGGTGATATTGCCTTATATAGAAAAGAATTTATCGATTATAGAATTTAGTTTTTTTTCCTAACTTAACGAAAATAGTAATTTTTAAGTGAAATAGTACTAAAAGAATTTTCTATGTTCTGAAAATAGATTCTGATTATATTAACAGCGAATAAGTTGAGCTTCAAAACAAAATAAAGAATCGTTAAAAAATTTCATTCAAATAAAATGTTACACGCTTTTAAAAATCAACAATTTCATGAAAGTGTTTTTTTGTTGATTTCAATTCACTCAAAAATTAAGTTTAAAGTACCGTTATATTGTTGACAAATTAGGAAAAGTTTTTAGCATTTTCTTATTTTATAATTATATTTGATAAAAATATTTACTCAAATTGATACTCAAAAAAACGATTATCAAAGTATTACACTGTGCAATGGCTGTCAAAAACAAACTAAATGACGCACCTTGTTGAAATTTTGACAGGAGCCTACTGACAGATGCCTGTTGATAGAAGCCTTTTCAGTTAAGAGCTGGGAAGAAGTGTGTTATGGCCATTTACAATTAAGAATCTCGATATTGATTGGGCGTCGGTATGTTCGGTTCCATAGCTCCGTATTGGTAATTGTGTTAGGCTAAAAAAGTTTAAGCATTCTTAGCAGATAACGGTTGATGATATTCCAAGATTCACAGACGTAATGCAGAATTGATCTCACACTGTAGTTTTTGAAGTTTCGTTCTCATTGGTATTTAGTTTTATAAAAATTTGGGAATTATCTGCACACTCTAGACTCTCTAGGTTTTAGTTAAGTCCCCATCTTATACCCCTTGCTTTAGTAACATTATGTACAACGAATTCGAGGATAGACTGTCATGGATTTGTCTCGACATTTAACAATTAGGGTAATTATTTTCAGATGAACGTTTTTGTAGTTAAGCGCGTTCCATATAGCGTGGTGGCTTAAAGTATCGAACGCCTTATAGAAATCTATAAAGATTATGTATATGAAATACTTAAATTTGGAGGACTACTCTTTTGTTTATAATATTTACTGCACTGAGGATTGTGATTCTTCTCCAGTTGCTGCAGTCCTTAAGGCAGGCACGTTTCCAGGTCAAACAATTGGGTGTTGGGAAATAAAGTTAAATTTATTTTACATTTGTTTTGATTTTTTCTATTAAAACTTTTCAGTTTTGGGGGGGTGTAATTTCCTTTTTTACTCCTCTGGATTCGCGACAGCCTTAACGTCACGTTTTTAGGAATATTGACCATCAGGCCTTCCTTATGATTTGAGTCCACATCACAAATGTTCAAAATATATCGATTAGGGTAACTTTAAGTAAATCTGGGGCGATGTTGTCAGTTGCAGAGACTTCATTATATGTACTTCAAGTGACGACAGGACATTCTATGGATTTTTCTTGTCTAACTCTGTAGTACAGGAATAGAGACTTACACGATTAATTGTGAAATTGCATAGCATGCTAGAGTAATGTTGTCTCAATATTTTCAAATGTTCACTTCAGGAAGTGTATAATATTCATCGCGGTTCTATATTGGTTTGGTATTGCAGAAGTTTTTGTTTATTATTTTTTTGTGATGTCCTTTTAAGTCTCACTTGCATGTTGTTCATGCCATCTTCTGTTGCTTTTTTCTGGCACTCTCTTCAGGTTGAAGCGTAAGGTCTCTAGCCTTAGTGCGGAATCTTGCTAAGATAATTTTATCAGTTGATAAGAGATTGGAGATCTTGTTTTTCACAATCCTAAAAGTAGAAAAGTACTGATGAATCACTGCATACTTGATACAGTTTGGATGCTTCTGGGATGGTTGCTTCAAGCTAAAGGTCGATAATTAGTGATAGTGATTTCAGTAATAAAATGTATTTAGGTCAAAGCGACTGATAAGGCCACCAGACTTTCTTTGGATACCTTAATGTCGATAGCTGAAATTAACGATTGTACAGCACTATAAAACAATAGGATTTTATCCCACAGATTTCAATGAAGAAGTTACCACCAAATATATTCCTCCTTTTGAAGCCATAAGTATACAACCACATGAAACCTGCAGGACAATGTCCGCAAAGCCTCCTATCCCTATTTGGGATGAATGTGTGGAATTGTATATTAGAGAACGGTATCGATGCAGTAGTCGACACTCCTATGTAAAGCTAAATATTCCAAGATCATGGAGTTCCCAGATACCTTACTACACCACGAGCCTCAGCGTTTAGCCTCAAAGCAGAGTTTAGAGACAAATTAAATCAGTTTACCCTATTGTAATATCTTATTTGTGTCATTTGTATCACTATACATAAATTTCTGACTATTACCTTTACTCATTTCCCCTTAATTTGTGCATTTCCCACCACTGGAGTATTTTAGATGCAATTTTTTAAGTTATTTTTTTTTTTTTAGTTTATGGTGCCACTTAAATACCAAGTATTGTATAATATTAATACTAAGAATCAGTATATTGCGAAAATACAGTTCCCCTTTATATCAAAAGCTTGTTATGCCCCCATCCGTAAAATTGGTGTAAACGAATTTAAAGAAAACGAAAACATTAAGCAAAAAACTACAGAAACAACAACAACAAAAAAAACAAGCGATGTGAAATGTCTGTAATTTGGACAAATTGATGAATGGTTATTTGCCACGAGATGCCAAAGTGGTCATTATTCTTATTCTTCTAAACCTACATACATTTTCGAACAAACATACAACATTTCCAACATGCATTTCAACGAAATTCACCTAAATGTAGATTTTGTTTTATTATTAAGTTTATTTCACTTATGAATGCGCTTACATGTATGACGCTGATGATGATTATATGTTTTTCATTTCCATTTATATGGACTCGTTATAGTTGCTGTTGTGTTTTTGTTATCCACACTGTTAAATGGTCATTAAGGATACAATGAGTTGATTATTTGGGTTGGTAAATTGCACACAAACTAAAGAATTTAAACAATACATAAATACATATATATTTAATACTCAAGGTTGACTATTCTTACTTGAATGTCTGAGTTATAAAAAGGATATTTAATTCTCACGAATCATGAAGGCTAAAAATGCATTATAGCCAGAGTATACTTTAAACGTAAGAAATGTATTTAAGCTTAATTGTAAGTCTGAAATCAAAAACACTACCACTTTAATCATTTTACTTGTTAATGACAGAAGTCATTTAGGATTTATTCTTATTTAACTAAATACACTTTTAGGCAGTTGCAAAAGTTCTGAGTAAAATAGTGAAGTTGAAACAGGAGTTTCTTTTGAATTGAGTTAATAAGATTTAGTGATAATAGTTTTGGGGTTCGAAATTTAAAACAATTGATATAAAGCGTCTGTTCTTTGTATATGTAAAGAAGTATTTTTATGAAATACATAATTAAAAATTTAATTTGACAATATTATTAGGTTTTGACAATTCAAAGTCGACTTCCAGTTGAATTGAATGAAAAATAGTATATTGACGTTTGTAAATGTAAATCCATTTGGTTTAAATTTGTGTAAAAATATGCAGTTTTACTGTACCAAGTTAGTCTGTTATTCATCGTAATCAGTTCCAACATACTTAGATCGATTGCTCCATCACACAATTGAACCAACCCAAGTTCTTTATAAAACTCATGCTATCCTCCAATTCTGAAAAGACAGACAGTTAAAAAAGCTGTCTCAAATCTGAATCCCAACGAATTTACTCTGTTCCATAAAGCTTTTGCAATCCTCAATTTTGAGGACAGTTCACTAAGTATGTCCATTTTACCCCTACTTAATCATGGAAAATAAATAGGCAGACTGCTCTATTTTCAGATAAGGTCAACTCGTGGCCAATTTCGTGTTCACCAACGCTTCTCTCCTAAACCGAAGTCTAAGTTTACAAGAGAGTTAAGGTATACCCACACAAACCAATGATTTCATTTGCTGCCTCTCATCTGTCTCCAAAGGAAGTTATTCTGTTCCATATAGCATTTACAATCATCAATTTTGAAGATAATTCACTAACTCTGCCAAACTTACCCCTACTTAATCATGGAAAATAAATAGGCAGCCTGCTCTTTTTATACCCTTCACCATGAGTGGCAAGGGTATATATAAGTTTGTCATTCCGTTTGTAATTTCTGCATTTTTCATTTGCGACCTCACAAAGTATATATATTTTGGATCGTTATAGATAGCGGAGTCGATATAGCCTAGGGTGGCCCTTAATAAACGAAAGTTTGATTTTGGCCATTCTCACCCCCCAGTTTGGTGAACATTAGTAAAAAAATCATCCTGAAAAAATTTTAGGTAAATCGGTTGGGGTTAAGACGTGCCGCAAGCCCTCTGAAGTTTTGAGATGCATTTACAAGTTTCAGTTTTTGTAAAATTTTGCTATTCAAAAATTACTTTTCCAATTTGATTTAAAAGAATAGAAATGTGTACGCAATTGTCGTTCTAATGAGACATAAAAAACAGAAATTGGTCAAAAAGTGTTAAAGTTATTAAAAAATCGCCAGGCCATTAACGTGTCTCAGGCAACTAGAACAAGAAAGGTAGGAACAAAATTAACATATTTTGATAAATATTAAAATCAAAGCTCATTTCTACTTAAAATATATCCATATTTACTTGTATATGAGTTTTTGTCTTCGTAGGATACCGTTAACCTATTCTTAGGTATGAACAAAAATATAAAATTTTTTTAACGGCAGTTTCAAAACTCCATTTTCAAATTTTTAAAAATTTTGTTAAACAAATTTCAGAATTTTTTGATGATCTCTTTGGGATTTATTAAGAATATAATAGGGAATAAAAATGTGAAAAAATTATGAAAATATCTCTTATAGTTTTTCCGTACCTGTGATTTAAATTTTGAAATTTTCGAGAAAAACCAATTATTTGGCAATTTTTAGGCCAATGAGCCCTATTTCCTTACTCTTATGAATTTTAAGCAAAACTTATTCTGAATATTATAGTCCAGATAATTCTAAATATACTCTGAAATTTTTACTAAAATCGGAAAACGTTAACCCTTAAATCTTGAAGGTCAAATGTCAAATTTTTTAATATTTGGAATTTTCTTAACCCCAACCGATTTACCTAACATTTTTTCAGGATGATTTTTTTACTAATGTTCACCAAACTGGAGGGTGAGAATGGCCAAAATCCAACTTTCGTTTATTAAGGGCCACCCTTATATTGCCATGTCCGTCTGTGTGTTGAAATCAACTTTCCGAAGCCCCCAAATAACTTACATACACGAATCATACATCAATATCTCCGAAATTCTTCCGGCTCGGTTGCTATTTAAAATCGGGAAAATCGGTCCACAAATGGCTGAGATATAAGGAAAAAACCAGGACAACCTCGATTTTTGAACTATTTTTGACACATATCTGGATTACTAAATCATTAACATAGATAATATGGATATCTAATGACAGATATTTCAAAGACCTGTGCAACGACGTATATAACGACATAGTAAGTTGGACCTACAATGGACCAAAATCGAAAAGAAATATTTTTTAACCCGAATTTTTTTTTTCACCAAAAATTTTTTTTTTTCACTAAATATTTTAAAAAAAAATTTTTAAAAACTAAAAAATTTTTTTTTCTAAATTTAAAAAAAAAAATTTTAAATTTAAAAAAAAAATTTAGAAATTAAAAAGACAATTTTGAAAAAACAACTGGAATACAAATTTAAATTTTGTTTACCAAAAAATATTTAAAATTTTTATTTTAAAGTATAATTTGGTGAAGGGTATATAAGATTCGGCACAGCCGAATATAGCTCTCTTACTTGTTTCAGATAAGGTGATCTGGTGACCTATTTCGTATTCACCAACTCTTCTCTTCTAATCCGAAGTCTAGGTTTACAAAAGAGTATACCCATGCAAACCAATGATTTCATTTGTCCCGATATGTAGCGACATTGCTCTGTATGTTCTTGTGGCTCGAAGTCCTTTTATGGAGTATTTTATATGCTTAGTAAAAACTAAAAAAGAACTGAGAAATTTATATTCTTTCTTTATATGTTGATAATATCGACAGAGAGTACCTTCGGGTTTTTGTTTTAAAGGTCCAGGTCATCATTAATTTTATACTATTCACAATTACTAAAACAGTTCAGATTCCATATTTTGGAGTAAAATAGTTTCAAAAGGATATCTTTTTCAATATATTTTTTTCAAGATTCTTCTAATTCAGCATTTCATTGTTTAACATTACCTCTGCAAATTCTAATAGCTTAAACATAAGTTGTTTGTTAATTTATCTGTATTTTAGGAGTATTGTTCTTTTGATAGCACAGGGGAGGTTGTTTGGTTCACCAGACCAGTAATTCTGATGATACGAAATTTGAATGACTTTCTAAATAATTGGGGAATCACTAGTAATGTTGGAAATAAAGAGGCATTTGAAGTCTTTTTAATCACAATTAACATTTGAATATATTATATGAATATAAAACTCATTTCTTAAGGAATTTAATTAAATGCTTTTCAGAAATCTCTACTACCACACAGCTTCGTGAGATACCAGTCAATTTAAAAAACATACGTATCATCTCACATAAATTTATAGTCGTAATACAAATTTCAAATATAGTTAGCTTAGTGTGCAAATTTGCTAAGTCCACTTTTTATGAATATTTATATTTTAATACACATCGCTAAAATAAGTAAAAATAGACTATTTGCATAAAAAAATATAAAATTAAATCGTTTCTCGATGATATACAAAAATATTAAGTCCATTTTGTGGTATGCAAACGTGTTAAGTCCATTTTATTTTGTCAAATGAAACGGAAATCATAATTTGTTTAGGACATATTTGATCATTTTGAACTTTTTTATCGTCTCGACTCCTGATATCAAAAACTTTTTCTCCATTGTCTTTTGATAGCAACTTTAGTGACAATAGAGACCTAAACTCCGATACCAGAGTTAAAGGGATAAAAATAATGAACAAATGTTATAATAAGAAAATGTTCTAAGTCCACAAAAATATAGAAATAAGTAATGGGAAATGTCCCAAACAAGGACTTATAAAGTGATTACTTATGATTATCAAGGATTTTAGAATGTTAACTTTGTAAAAAGTGACTTAGCACATTTGCACACTAAGCTAACGATATATATTGTATATAAATCTTGCGCAAGTACATATTGCATTTTAAGGTAATATTTCAAACCTGCACAAGTCTCATATTTCACACAAAATTGTATGTACAAAAAAGTGACCTCGTAATAGTCAAGATTAATGGTCATTGCTGAAAATTAAACAAGAACTTATAAACGTAAAAGCTAAATAAATTTTTATTTTATGTTCATTGTGCTCGTGTTTGGCCAGGCTACAGAGAACGAGTACGAAAGGAAGAAGAAAGCCAGCCAGGAGTCGAAGGTAGTAAATTTGTATGGAATGGTGTTGGAGAGTAAAATGTATTTTGTGTTGTTGTTTCTGTTGCTGTGAAATAATACTCGTATATTACAATACCGGCATATCAAGGACATAATTCATTTTGTTTTTGTTGTTTGAATATGTATTGGTTGGTTGTTTGCATGGTTAGTCAGTCGGTCGTTTGTTCGGTTAGTTGTTCTGCTGCTGGCCAGTTAAGTATTTGGTTAGTCGAACAGCGTATAATACTTTCTTGTGAGAAACTAAATAAAAATACAAATAATACAAGTAAACCGAATTGAACATGAGTGGTGAGGAAGCAAGGAAGTATGATGCAAGTAAGCATTATGGTAGTATGGCTAAAATTAAAGTACATACTTACTGGCAAAATGAATTGGATGCCAAAATAATACAACAGCGGCAGCAGCAGCGAATATAAGACTTATGAACTTGTAAGAGACCATAAAACAAGCAGGAAAAGTGTGTAAAATACGAGGTCATAAATCTATTTTAGAACACTTAACGTACTTTTTGGCAAATAAATATACCAAAAAAAAAAAATAATATTATAGTTGGATTGCAGTAACAACTGGGCGCATTATTGCGTGTGCAATCAATAGCAGAGCAAATTGGTAAGAAATGCAAATACAATATATGGAAATTTATATGAGTCAGTATCAAAATAATAATAAAAGGAAGATTAGTCGCTATATGTAGTTTTAAAGCTTATACTTTTTTATATACAGTGCAAGCTTGATTTTCGCGACTAATTGAAAACCAGACCATAACCCAAAATTTTATAGAAAAATTGTATGTAATTTTTAAAACTAGAATTTTTTTTATTTATATATTTACATTTTTAAAGAAATTGGAGATTTTGAGTTGCTTTTTTGGCAAAATATTTTTTTCTAAATAACAGCTGAATCACGTAGTTTATATCGAGCCCTTAGCGCCAAATTATCGTAAGCGACAAAACGCAAATTTTACAGGAGAAAGTTTTTTTGATTATTTTGAAATTTATACATAGAATTAAAAATGTTATGATGCGATATAATATAATTTCGTTCAAGCTATTTTTCAAAAATATTTATAACTTTTGACAATTAAAAATTCATTGAATACATTATTGAAAAATATGACTAAAATTTTTTTTTATTGAATTTTTGCATAGATACAAATTTTTCGAATTGAAATAACATTTTTATTTATGAATAGTTTTTAATAAAATTGCACAGTTACGTAGATTTTTCTATTTAAAGTGGAAAAATAAAACCGAACTTTGCAATTTACTATCAGCAATACCGCAATTCACAAAAAAGGGTTGAAAAATTCCAAAAATCGGAATTTTTAGTTTTTTAGTTATAATATCTATACCAGGGTTATCGGGGTTATCGGAACCCTTTACAAAATAATTAGAGACATATTGAGCCACCTAAAATCGGTTACTATACTTTGATATCGAATATGCGATTTGAGAATTTTTGCCCTAAAGATTAATGTTACATAAAAAATGGGTATTTTTTGAATGGACCTGGTCCCCTCGGTAACAACAATTTTTTAACTTTTTTTCATTTAAAATATTTTATTAAAACCTAGCTTTCAGAAAGTATAAATTCTTTATACAGCCTCTTAGAAATTTTTTGCGATAACTTAAAATTAAAAAAAAGTTCTTTTCTCCCAAAAAATTTGTGAAAAATCACCTTTTTTAATTCAAATGCATATAACTTTAGACTTAGTCATTATTTTTAAACAATTCATTTTCTATTTGACACATACATATGATGTTAGTCTAATAAAGGAAAACTGGAGAAAATCGGGAAATATTTGGATACGCTGTTATCAAAAAACTGGAGTAGTGTGGGTAAAAATGTTGAAATTTTGCGATTTTGTTGCGATTATCTCCTAAGCTATAAGAGATAATTGAAAGGTAGTAGCGCTCGATGAGAAGATTCTATATGTGTATTTTTTTTGAAATCGGAATACAAACGAAGAAATAGGATCGTTTTAAAAATGTAACATACCCCAGGTATCCTACTTTGAGGACTCTTGGTCTGGCCCCTGGGGGCTCATGAGGTCCATGTTCAGAAGTTAAACTCGACAACACTTCTTCTTTACGCTTGTGAAATTTCATTCAAATCAATTTAACCATTTGGAAGTTACAGATTTATTTCCCTCTTTTTTTATACCACTGAGTGTCGCTTACGATAAAATTCGTTTACTGTAAAATGTAAACACTGACTTACGATAAAATATTACCCTCTATAATTTTGAAGTTATTAACAATTTTGATATTCTGAGAATGCTAAAACATCAGTTGGTCCATAAAATTTTAGTTTTTGCAACAACAATTTTTTTTGAAAATGTCGCTTTCGATAATTTGGCGCTAAGGGCTCGATATAGTACGGTTGTCGGCTTATCATTTTCCAAAGCCCATTGTATGCATATGTTTATCGATGTTATACAATCGTCCTCTTTAATTTTGTATTCTTCATGACCACTATCGAATTAATCCTCCGATTCCGTATCATTTTCTCCCACATAAAATTCTTCTTGAATCCAGTTGTTTATGTTAGCATCCGTGAAAAGAGGTTTCGTACCAATTTGAGCTACAATTGTACCAATAGTTGAACGATCTTCGTTTTCTTTCTTCACTCCATTCAGTACCGAATTCGAGCAAGGCGTTCGAGGATTTTCGGATATTGGACACGGATATTTTATCCCAGGACGTAGCTAGAATCTGAGCTGCATTTTTGAGATTGGAGTTTTTTAGTTTGAGCTCCAACGTTATTACTGGATTATTGAAAAAGCATTTTAAGGCGCGTGGGTTTTTCGATTTTCCAGGGCAAAAAACTTATTCGCTCTTTAAATATTTTTCTTCCGGGAATCGTTTTCTCATTGCATGTTATTCTCATTGCATGAGGTTTCGAAGCCAATTTCTTGCCCGTAATTTTTAAAAATCTAATTTCTTCAACCATCCTTCAATGGTTTGATAAATTTTGGAATATAAATGACTGGTTTTTGATCATAAAATCGCTGCTGATATTGGAAAATTTTTTTCTCTTTATTTTACAAACCATTTATAAAGTTTTTTCCATTCTTGGGTACTCAGCTTTCTTTAAGGTGCAACGCTTGCCAGGGCCAATTTCTGTTGTACGTACGAACTATTTTAATGAATTTGCTTGCTTTATAATGCGGTAAATTAAAGACTTATGCAACTTGTAATTTTAAACTTTTCCCACATTAATATATGTATTTACACAACGAATGATACGAATAAACTGACAAAATCGAAGATTAAAATCAGATAACAGTCGCGATTATTGAACCTGCAATTTTAAAAATTATACCGTTGTGATAATGGATAGTAGCGAATACCAATCATGCACTGTAATGTTACTTTTGAGTCTGTCACGATTTTTAAATAATTCTTTTTTGTTTGACGTATACATTTGTTGTTAATCCAATAAAAGAAAAATGTAGAAAATCGGAATGTATTTGGAACCGCTGTTATCAAAAATTTGGAGTAGGGTGGGTAAAAATTTTGAAAAAATACTATAATTATCAATTTTATCATTATATTTGCATGCGTAAGGGTGGAACTTTGTAAATGGGCTTTATCTTCCAAACGGGTGTTCCTATCCTAACCAAACTTGGGATAATTACGTAAAACAGTTTTGGCTAGGATATCAAGAAATTTCAAGTAGCTCCAATTCAGATTGAAAAAAAGGTTAAAAAAAGTTTTTTCTAAAAATTTTTATGAAAAAAGCTTTTCTGTGAAGAATGTTTTCCAATGAAAAAAACTCTTTTGTGAACATGTAAAAAAAGCTTAGTGAACCACTTTTTTCTATGGAAAAAAGTTTTTTTTCTATAAATGTTATTTCAATATTTTTTTCTCAAAAAAGCTTTTTTCTGTAAAAAATTACTTATAGAGAAAAAATCTTTTCTAAGATAACAGGACTTTTTGTGAAAAATTTTTTTAAAAAAAGCTTTTTTGTTATATGAAAAAAAAAAAATATTTTTTTCACTAAAAAACAGTTTGTCTTATAAAAAAAGTAAAATTTTATGAAAGAATGTTTTTCTGTGAAAAAGTTTGTTTTGAAAAAAAGGTTTTTTTTTAATGAAAGTGGTTTTTCTTGGAAAAATCTTAACCAAAGTTATATTTTGTAGAGCTTATTATAATTTATGTGTGAAAAAATTTTATGGTATAACAGAATCTACGAGTATCATACATAACAGAAGCTATCATAAACCTAACTTGTAGAAATTCCCTATTCATTCAGTCTCCTATAATACGACTATAGTAATTGCTGGTAGTATTATGATTACATCATTTGACGTGGCTGTATGATAGACAAAATATTTCCTTATTTACAAATCAATTAATCATAGACAAATATAAATGAATTTATCTCTATGATAACCATCATAATCGATATAAATTAATAACATTTCATAACATAATCAATTGCCAAAAGCATGCAATGTAACGTGTCTAGTCTGGTAAATTAATGGCATGATGATGATGATGACGGTGGTGATGGTTAAAATCGTACCACGCCAAACTTTGCCACATAAAATTTATGCACATACAGACATCTCTATATACTTATAGCAAATAGTCGTTATATTTAAGAACAAACATTCAACATGTATACGAGTACTAACAGCCTACACTAAATACACTGCATTACATTATATAGACAGCAAGTGAGATAGGCAGACAGACAGACACGAAACGCATACAATTTTTTTATTATAATTTATGATGCGACATTTTCATCAGCAATTCGTTAAATTTTCATTACCACACAACACTCAGGGGGCATTATACATACCAATTATAATGCCCAATGGCCAAAAATACCATAAATTTATATGCAAATGAAGTTTGCTGCCATTTGCAGCAGGAGCTATAAAAAAGAAAGTAAAATTTTTTGCATGCAGTCGTATGTATGAACAAATGCCACAATGATTACATTTCGATGCAAATGTGTTGGCTGAAGGAAAACTAAAATAAAAAAACAAACTGTATAAATAAAAGATGCAAGGGTGTATTTTGTATGCGACATAAGTCTTATCGTAACTACAGCTACTCATGCCTCCTGGTTGCAAACATTTTTGTTTCGTTTTTTTTCATGATCATGATGATGATGATGTTGTTGTTGATAAGATGTATACATGTGAATTTCGGAAATATGATAATAAATCAATTTTTTTTTTTTAATTTTTGCAAATTTCATTTTAACGATAACTTGAGTTTTTCAACGATAAAGTTGAGTTGTTTGCAAAATAATAACATGATGCATATATGGCTACATGCAAGTTTGTACATTTGAGGTTGTTGAAAATACAAGGTGTATCTTGGTAATGGGTTTTTGGTAATATAAATAAAAGGTGGGTAAGCAGGGGTAAAGTCATGCCACAAAGGGTTGTGTGAAAAATTTTATGAATTTTTTAAAATTAAATTTAATAAATTTTAATAAAAGAAGTATTTTTTTTGGCAAAAGTGGTTTTCCTTAAAAGTTTTAACATTTTGCGAGTATTGTGATCAATCACAAGGCTTGACATAATAAAACACTCTTCGAGTTTGTCTCCTTCCTTAATTTTTCAACACAATCGACATTATTGTTTGCTCCATTATGAATATTACAAAAGTCTGCTCTGGCAATTCCACTATGGGATGTCGTTTTATCACTTTTGAGGAATCTGTCTAAAATATTATGTTAAACTATCTCCAGTATCAAGAATGCAATGAAAGATTGGCTACCGTTAGAGCTAAAAATGTCCTTTCAGCTTTACTAC
The DNA here is from genome assembly GCF_958450345.1 of Calliphora vicina. Taxonomy (NCBI): domain Eukaryota; kingdom Metazoa; phylum Arthropoda; class Insecta; order Diptera; family Calliphoridae; genus Calliphora; species Calliphora vicina. The sequence continues at coordinate 112,802,409 of NC_088781.1, read as the reverse complement.
CGTGAAAGTTAAATGTCGTCACCAAAATAACTGCAATCATCTCATCTTTTCAGACCAAGAACTAATCAAGCAAATTTGGGATACTCTGTTTCAAAGTGAAGACAGATAGTACAAATAGTAGTCGGGCGGGGCAAGGTCTGGACTATAAAGCGTGTGAGGCAAAACATCCCAACCACTTTATTCCAAATTGTTTTAAACAGACAACTTGTGGCCGAGTGTAGTAATGATAAAATATTTCAGTTTAATGCCAAAGCTCGCTTCAAACGAATCAGTTGTGTTCGGTACAGGTTCCCTGTGATGGTCTGGCCAGATTTCATAATAGATCTGGTTCCATCAAATACAGATAATTACCTTAGCTCCATGGATATTTGGCTTTGCTCTCGATTCGGCTGGTTGGCCGGGTTTCATGTACGAAGTCTCCAGGGCCTGATGGTTTGCTGAATTTACTTGTCCCCCATCAATTCGTTGTAGACTGGACAGTGGATCGCACAACACGTTACAGAGAAAATTCGTTCTCTAGCCGTACTGTCCGTATGTGGAATAAGCTTCCTCCTGAAATCTTTCCTGTCACTTTCAATATAGGAAAATTAGAATCAAATCAAACACTACTCCCCCAATTCTCCCTCCCATAACCTATTTTCCTAGTTCCAACACTATGCTTTGCATGAGTAAGATTCACCCCATGAGTACTGGTTAGTGTTTATAAAAAACCGACTTTTTAAAAAACCGGTTTGTCGGTTAACCGAAAATTGGCCTTTTTTAGAAAACCGGTTTTTCGTTTAACCGACATTGAAAAAACCGGTTAACCGGCATATATGTGTAGAAAATATAAAAAGACCAATAAAGTATAAAATTTGTAAATTTGCAGCTTTAAAATTTGTAGTTTTTTGTAATCAGTAATGGTTAATATTAAATAACTATGAATATTCAAAAGTGCTAAGTCCATTTTATTTTGTAAAAATTTCAAAATTGTTATCTCACTCAAATGGAATTGAGTATAAATATGTTTTAGTTTTTTGTTTATTCATTAATGTGCTGTCTTTCTATAGCGAACGAGTACTTTGAGTGGCAATTTAACATGTGTTTTGTTATTGTAACAAAAACAAAATACATGTAAAACGTCCACTCAAAACGTCTACTCGCTATATCATGGATCTTAGACCGTTTATTTCTGAAAAGGAACACTAAGCTAACGAAATGATTAATAAAATAAAATTTAAAGAACAAAACGCTCATTAGTGCGTCAAATTCAATTAGTCAAATTCATTAAAAGAAGGTATGCACATCAAATTCAAGTTAACGTTAGGTAAAATTATCACTAAGTTTATAATGAATCATTATTACGATTTAGCTTAACTTCTAGAATTATGCGGAATTTAATTTTTAATAGTTTCATGTGCAATTTATTTTAAAAAGTTTTTAAGTAAACTCATCGTCTTCTACTATTTAGAATTATTGCAATTCTTAAAAATATCAGTCTAAATAGGTTTGTATTGTAAATCAGCAGTTCAGATTTCAAATTAGACCAATAATGTGTGTACAATGAAAAATTGCACCAAAACATGAAATTTATCAATTTTAAAAACCGGTTAACCGAGTGATAAAAACCGGATAAACCGGTTAACCGAAAATCAACATTTTAAATTAACCGGTTCGCAAAAAAAGGAGATTTCGAAGAAAAACCGGTTTTTCGGTTAACCGGTTTATAAACACAAGTACTGGTCCAAGAAAAAATATAATTTCGGACATGCAATATCGTATTTCAAGGTCTCTCGGCTTCAATTCGTATGGCACCCAAATTCCTTGCTTTTTTTATAAATCCTGCTGCTCGCAAGCATTTTGAAATTGCTGCCTGAGTAGCTCCCAATGATTTTGCAAGCTATTGTTGAGTTTAAAAACAATCTTTATGGAGTAATGCCTTCAAATGCCTTCTTTTCAAATGCGATATTTTTCTTCCGTGTCTAAATCACCAATTCTGAACCGAACAAATCATGGAATGGAATACATTCACCACTATTGGTGGTGAGCAATCGGTGTGCTTCAGCGGCACTTTTTTTCAAATTAAAAAAAAAAATTAAATTCCCGTATATATGTTCAATGACTAAGTGAGAATAAACGACAGATATGTACCCTTCAAAATGACGTATTATTAAAAATATAAACCGCCTTCAAAATATTGAAAATTCCGCATTTTTGAGTCATGCACGCAATAAATTAGAAAAATATATATTTTTCCGTAATTGATGACGAAATTTACAGAAGTTCAAATGATATACAAATTCATCTTTGTCAAGTTAATTTAAAATTTAATAAATTTTATTGATATTTACAATTTTTGCTGAAAATATGCGAAAAAATCGAGATAGTAGGGAATTTCCGGGAATGAAAAGCTTTTTAATTTCCTCCTGGGAGGAGAAAAATTCCAGGAAATTAGGAACCCTACTTGCTACGTACAACTAAATTGATGGATTACAAAATATTGCGTGGTTCGTGAACCTTTGTCTTAAATCCGAAACTGCAAACGCTCTTTACTCCTGCAAAAGCGATTAATGAAAAGAGTTTGGGATGTCTCATAATATTCTTTATGGGACTTCAGTTCTTTATTCTCTTTACTCTTGATGTACTCCTTATCTAGATATTATCCACAATCTTTAGATACGATTAGTTGGAGAACACAGGTTAGTTTTTCCAAAAAAAAATTGGCAATCGATGAATGATTCAACTATTTACACAGTTTTGGTTCTAACCACACAAAACTATTACTTATGCGCTCAAAATCGTGGACAGTTCAACTACATAAAATTTATTTTTTTCAAAACCAAATAATTTTCTCTCTGTATACCATTACAGGGTAAGAACATTTGTAAATGTCGTTGATACAGAACTGACACGATTGAGTGCGTTAAGGGGTATACAACAGTTATTGTAATTTCTGTAAATCAAAAAGGATCCCGGATCTCACCAGTGTCTTTCAGGTGCAGATCCTGGGAATTAGGAAAGTCACAGACTGGCATGAATCGAAAACGGCCTGGAAATGTCCGTGTTGGAAGACGATCGCAACCATTGAGTGATTTCGACGAGATGGCTATATAGGATTTAACTAGTTTTTTTGCTCGTGTAACAACTAAAAGGTAAATTGTTTAAAAACTAATTTATAGATTTATTGATCATCTTGAAGATAATTTTTAAAAAATAAAACAGATTTTTGCGACAATAAGTATTTCTATTACATACTAGTGAATCTATAGTAGAACAAATCTGAGCAGAAGTACATCTCTCGCGTCATCATAAATTATCTCTTAAGGACGTCCGGCAGATTTCTGTTATGTGGCTTTAGAGAGGTCTGGTTCTAATCTGGCATTAGTATTGATTTAATAGTATAATACCCTTTAAAACTCAATTGAAGATATCCTGGTGGAAGGCCACATAAAACCAATTTTTGATGTAAAATCTGGTGGAGGATCATACAAAACTCATTAGTGAAGAATAATCTGGTGAATCACCATTATTTAAAACTCGAATTTAAAATTTCAATGTACCTACTTTTTAGACCAATGTATAAGTCGAGACAGACTAACTGTGGAATATCCCGTAATAAAAAATACTAGTGAATATATTAAACTCGGTACCACTATATTATTACGATTTTAACGTATTTCAATATGATTAATTATTATCATTTAATAAAACAATATTAATTTTAAATATCCTTAAAATATTCGTTATTCTCCTAAATTTGATTAATATTTATTTATTTACCATAACCTATGGAAACTATTAATCTCCATTTCTCATCATTACAATAATTTTCTGTGTATTAACAATTAAAAAATGGTTACAAAATCTTAAAAAAAATAATACCCTTTTGAATCCTTTAAACATTATGAACAATTATTTTAAAATATTATCATTAATTCACTAAAAAATATTATCATTAATTCTCATGCATGTTAATTATCTTAAAATATTAAACTCTATCAACTCTTTAAATTCTGTTTAAAATGATTTCCATATATACACATACACATTGCACACATACTTACAAATAAAATTTATTGAATTTTTCCCACCTCCCATTTAAGGTTAAAACACATTAATCGTATTTTCGGTCTTTTCTGCAGTTAATCAAAATATCAAATTAACTGTCGTGTCTGCTGCATATAAATCATACAAAAAAGTAGCAACAGTAACAGCTAAGGCAACAGCAAAAACATCAGCTACAACAAAAGCAACAACAACTACTACTACATGGTAAAATGTTACAAGAAAATAAAATAAATGTATTAACATTATGAGACTTGAATGAATTATTATATGTTGTCGTTTTTTTTTGTTTGCCTCGTTCAGTTTTATATTTTGCGAAAATTTATGCACATGTCAAAAAATTCAAGTTGTTGTTTTTTGTTAATAATGGCAACTTTAACGAAATATGCTCACACACACACACATTTATATAAAGACATTTGGCTAACATATACATTAACAAATTCATTTTGACATGTAAACATATAAAAACATTCACAAATACATACAAACTGTAGGTTACGTACATTTAAATTATGACAATATGGGTCTTTCTATTTCTAGATCTAGTTTCAGTCTTTTGTGGGGACTTAAAATTAGCAATTTCAATCCGCCATTTCTTAATATATTTCCCATATAATTGTATTTATCTCTGAAGTGAAATCTATCGTTTGGGAAATTTTTCCATATATTTACCATATATGTAACTACATTTATCTCTGCTGGTTAACATGCAACAAATATGGATGTAAAGCTGTTATCGAAACCCCAATGTTAGAATGAAATAATTTCTTACTCAAATTACGAATATCTTATGAAATAATCGCGGCATTTATTGTTTTTGATAATTTTTATTCGTTGTAATGGCCAAACTTGTTGCCCATCGAATGATACTATTATAGCCATAGATATTTTCGTGTTCCAGCAGAAGTAACCGAATTTGTGTCACTCAACTACAATTATTCAGCCACAGCATAAAAATTTGGTCATTAAGAATAAATCAAATTGAAATTTTATGTTTTTAAAGGATATTAAAATTTGATAAAATAATAATTTCAAAATTTATCTTTCGAAACGAACTACTCGTGTTAATATAATCGGAATTCTTAAGTTTTTTAATAAAATAATAGAATATATTGATTTTAAACCTATTTAAAATAAGGCGCTACGAACGAAGTCCCCAATGAACAAAGTCCCCAATGAACAAAACCCCCATTTCGGTTTGGGGGTTTAGTTCTTTTTGTTGGGGATTAATTTCATATAGAACTTTGGGGTTTTAATTCATAATGAATTAAACCCCCAATTTTGGGGCCTTAGTTCATTTTCGGTTTGGGGACTTTGTTCATTGGGGACTTCGTTCGTAGCGCCTTAAAATACAAGTGTTGTAATGCCACACTTAAAACGTTGGACCAACAATGTGCAACCAAATGTGGTGCAGTATCAAATTTTTCTGGAAATAAATCTGAAATTTCTAACGGCAGGTCCGATCGGGATAAAATATGACGTGGGCATACCCAATGAGTATTCCAGTTTAAGTTATTAAAATTTACCCTATAAATGCTCGGGGCGGCGCTATTGGGGTTTAAAGTACCTTCGGTACCTTCGACATGTAAAATTTTTAAACACTTGCCATTTTTTTGTATCCCATCTAATTTCAAAGATGTTTAAATTTTGGAAAGCGCTTGGCCAAGTTTGGACCACATCTTCTTAAATCCCAAAGTTGCGATCATAAAACGGAAAGCAGCTTTGGAAACCTTGATGTGTTCCCTATTTATCCACAAAGTATTTTCCTAGCCCCAAAGGAAATGTGGACCCTATGGTCAAAATTATAACTAATACCATTTTCGCTCCAATTTTTAGGAATTCCCTTTGACCTTTTGACAAGTTTTTCTTCACCTTAATATTTAGAATGACAAATTTAAAAAACGCTGAAAATTTCATTGAGTTCTGTTAATATATGGGGCATTCATGTCAGTTGAACCAACTTTTGAAATCGATATCTTCCGATCGGGATGAAACTTGCAATAAGGTTAGTTATTAGATAGTAATTCAGACACAATTTTTCAACAAGATCGGTCGAGAACTCTCTGAGTTAGAGGGGGTCAATGATTGATATTTTGGTTAAGCAGGTGTTTTTTCCTATCCATGTAACTTATTACCTATTGTTCTTAGCAAAATGTGTCCCAAATAGTTTAGATATCTCTTCAATCTATCGAAAAAAATATTCAAAAAAAAAAAATAAAATTTTTTTAATATTTTTGTCCGAAATCAAAAACTTTTTTGACTTTTTTTTTAAGATGGGCCCTTTTAAATGAAGCTTAGATATTTTCCTTGAACACCTATTTGGTCGCTTAGTGGGATGCGAGTGGGATATCTATCAAAATAAATATTTAAAAATTTTATGTCTGCGTTACAAAATATTTATTTTGATATATATCCCACTCGTATCCCACTAAGCGACCAAAAATATCTTAAAGGAATGGATCTAGGCTTTCTTTTGAGCAAAAATAAAAAAAGTGCCCATATTGGAAAAAAAATTTGATTTTGCAAAAAAAAAATCAAAAATTATATTTCTTGAGTTATAAAATATTTATTTTGATAGATATCCCACTCGCATCCCACTAAGGGACTAAATATATCTTAAAGGAATGGACCTAAGCTTTCTATTGACTAAAAGAAATTTAAAATTGAAAAACTAAAAAAAATTCGAATTTGTAAAAAAATTCAAAAATTGTAAGTCTTGAGTTAAGAAATATTTATTTTGATAGATATCCCACTAAGCGACCAAACAGGTGTTCAAGGAAAATATCTAAGCTTTATTTTAAGAAGAAAAAAAAGGCCCATTTTAATAAAAAAAGTTAAAAAAGTTTTTATTGTAAAATTTGGAGATTTTGAGGCATCTCTTTTTATATAATTCCTTTGCATTTATTTTTGACATGGTACTTACTTCAATAATCTTATATATATAATTCTTCTGCGCGTGTGTTAGTAACTGAACTCCTCCTTAAGGGCTGTGTCGATTTCCATGAAATTTGTTGTGTGTGTTTGAGTGGGTCCCTGGATGGTTTAGATTCACAATTGACCTATATAGGTACAATGGACATGGCACCTCCCATATAAAGTAAAAATTTCTTATTGCATATCTGAGTACTATTATAGTGGGAGTCTTCAAACTTTGTGTCAGCTATGGCAGAACAGCTAGTACCTTATATATTCAAGGAGTCCACTTGTTTAAAATCTAGCTTTATAAGGTGGTGTTGTAGGTGAATCATGGAACACGGGGTGGTGTATTATCTCAGCTTTTTTTGATTGGTTCGTATGGATTTTAAGAGCTTATGATGTATCCGTGGCAGTGTCTGAGAAATACTTACTATCACGCAAATAATTTGATTGATACTACGGCCAATCTATGCTTAGAGCAATAGGAGTGGATCCAGTGTAAACCCTGGCAAAACGGGAATTGTATTGTTCACGACAAGATCCATATATTTCCACAGCCTCGCTTGAATGAAACTTACTTTGCCCGACAGTGAAAAATATATGGAAGTTATCCTGGATTAGACTCAATGCTACAGTCAGAGGCATTTCCTTATTGATCTCGATTGTACACATTGAGATCAGGTAAATTCCCCATAGGCAAAAGTGCGAGTGTATGTTTGTTTATGTATACCTATATTCTACGGACAAGGATGGGTGTGTCTTTTAGACCAATACAGTGTTATATTGTCTGAGATTTTGGGTACCAAGAGGGCCGAGAATTGTTTAAGGTTTTATTGGATATGTGGGGATGATATTTAGATCTATACTGTTAGTCAAGTAGTCCTAAAATCAATAATTTCTGTAATACATCGAGTTTGTTCTTGAATACCGGTAATATCTGCTCGAATTCTACTGAATAACAGGCACATCCGGTAATCATATTGTGAATACACTGGAAAAGAGGTGGTGGTAAGCAAGACTCTATGATGGAAGTGCATGCTAACTCGAAGCACTGAATCAAACTAAGGCAAACCTTCTATAAGAGGAATTAATATCAAAAATCATGTAATATTTCTGTGCAATAGGGTGTGCTTCTCGGATTTGTATGCATCCTAAAAATTAGATTATCCTGAAATATTACATCAGAAGCCCAATATTTTTTTTCGTGATTCCTAGTCTAGTTTGATTTAGTGCTTCCAGGAAGAACTAGGCGGTTTTTCATCTTAGTTTACTGCAATAATGTTCAGTCCTAAATATGGAAACAACCATAAACATTTCTGAATATTAAAATATTATTACAACATTGTCTATTTTGACACACTGTACAAATGAAATAAAAAAAGTTAGTATTCAAACACTCTCCCATACACACACTTGTTGTTAGTGATGATAGATGATCCCCATAAAATTGGCATACCATGCCATACTCTGTCTGCCACACAAACTTGCTACACTTGATTGATAATAAATTATTTTGCATAAAAAAAGAAGCCAACGATTTTTTTTTTAATAAACAGCAGCTGTTAGTGGTTGAGTTGATAAGATAAAGGCATACACAAATATTTAAATTATTAAAACATAATCAAAGGTAATTTATAATAAAGGAATTGAAAACAAAGAATCCCAATAAATCTACAAAAAGAGGAAAAAGTTTAAACAGATATAACTACAGCTTTATTAACTCTAAACAAAAAGGGGTAGAAGCTCATGCATGTTCTGTAATGCGATACAAGTAAAAAATCAACTGAATTTATATGAAATTATCATCATTAATTATAGTTTATGTTGTTTTTTGTTTGTGATAATCTTAATTAAAATGTATGAAAAAGGTATGGCCATGATAAAATGATTTTCAACTTGTTATTTTTGTTGTTGGGGTTTTTGTTTCAAATAATTTTTCAAAACTGTCGGCACAAATGGCTACAAAGTGCATAATTAATTACCTGTGGGCAAACAAAACTAATGATCAGCAACAACATGTACAAGACAAACAACACTCAGTCACTTCACTCATTCATTCAGTCAGTCGTTCACTCGCTCGCCAACAACTTGCAATTTTCTTTTGATGTTCGTTATAAACTGTTCAGTGATATCAAAAGAGCATCTTAAAAACATTATGACTGATTAATGAAGAGCCATCATATGGCATGATTTGAACAAATGATAGTATTTCGGTCTTTCTAGATTTGTAGCCATTCAACTCACTCCTCTTTCTCTCTATCTTACTATTGCTTGGTTTTAGATATTAATGAATAAAAACTGAATTGCCAAGACATTTATAATTTTATCTCATAAAACCATAATCATAATAGACTATAAAAAAAGAGAATTTGATAATTCTTAAGGTGGTTGAAAACGACTGTGGGATCACCTATTTGTATTAGTTTGTAGCTTTTGGTGGTAGCACCCACAGGATTTTTACTTTTTCCGGATGCATTCTTGTCTTGGAATTTATACAAACTCGACAAGGTGCTGAGACACTTTATTAGTTTATCTTGATTGTATTACTTTATATGTCTAGCAAAAACATTCATTTCTAGATAATGTACATTTTTTCATAAGTGTGTTCTCTATTTGTAAGTTTTGTTGATGCACATGTTGCATACTCGGCTCCTGAGGATTCTATCGCGTACCTAAGGTGTAGACTGAGATCACATCGCTCCGTAGAACATAGTTTTAGTCATCTCTTGTCGGTATTATAATTCTAAAGATAATCGGTGTACTGTCTAATTGTAGGATGCTGCCATGAGAAATACGGCCGTACTTCAGACCACCCGACTTTGGATTTTTAAAGTAGATTTTGCAAAGATTCATTTGTTGTAGACATCTGAGGTATGTATGTTCAGAATCGTCAGAATTGCCTGAGGAGTGTAATCCACTGAGCCAGTTATAACAAAACAGGTTAGTCTCTGTACATTTTTGAGAATATAAAGCTTATGGTGAATGCGTTCTATCGGTTTCAACGTGCTAGAGATGGTTTGTGCGGTTCAGAAGTTTGAAGACCAATAATTGGAGGCATTATACTCCATGAAAATTGTTTGAAAACTCAACAAGAACTTGAAAATCATTGAGAGCTACTTAAGCAGCAATCTGATAACTTTTATGAGCAGCAGATTTCATCCAAAAGCAGATAAATTGGATACAATACGAATTGAAGCCTTGAGACCTTGAAAAACAATTTTGCGTGTCCGAAATGCTCCATGAACTCTATAAAAGAAAATAATTTTTGCACCGAATCATTATTTGCGATGAAAAATGAATTCATTACGATAATCTAAATCATAGATTTAGATTATCGTAATCGTACACAGAGAAAACAGATTCGTAATCGCAACCGAATTTGGCGCCAATCGAATTTTGTCGGTTGCAAGTACTATCACCTAATTCGGTTACAATTACTGAATGAATATGGTACTCGTAACTGTTTTCAAAACAATAAAATCTACTATTGTGAATTATTTTCAAAGTTATTTTTTTTTTCAATTTACATATTTTATTTGATACAAGAAAACTGGTAAAATACAATTATAATGAATGTTTTAAATATTGAAATACTATGACGTCTGCATTTATGTAGGGCTGGACAGCAATAACGGGAAATATTTACGGTACTCTACCTCAGATGGTTGACTTCATGGCCATGGATCATATCGTAGTGTGGTTTTCAAAAACTTTTCGGGAGTTACACGCAGTAAATGCTTCAGCGTGCCTTCACTTCATGACAATATCTTGCAACATAAGGAAGTACGATGGCTAATTAATTTATTAATCTGTAAGAGTATAAAAAAATCATTAGTGAAAACACAAATTGTACGAAAGCTCCAAAATATGTGTTTGCCAATAGTATCTAGCGAAAATAATTTTGAGCTTACTCATTCGAATCCTCAGCATAATCTTCAGTATTTTAATTGACTACTTCTTTAGGTCTTTGTGGATAATATTAGGTCTGTTCATTTACTTTCCCAGTAAATACTTGCAACGAGAGGATAAAATCAAAATTTTCAAAATTACTCTCTTAAAATCTCAAAAATAGTAAAAAGTAAATGAACGCTTTTCCAGTAACAATTGTTTTCTACACACAATTTTCATATTGTATTCCTTTTAAAATGTATAAATACTCACATTTTCTTCAATTTTATTGAAAATTCTTTTTTTTATATTTTTTCACCACAAAAATAAAATTGAAAATAAATAAACAATAACACAAAACATATGAAATATAAGCTGCTAACTATTACGAGTTCAAAATAGAACTTGTAATAGTTTGCAACGAGAGAGAACTCTCTAAAATTTATACGCTCTTGAATTTTTCTCTACTTGCAAGTTTTTTGAGTTAATGAACGCTTTTCCAGTAACAATTGTTACTAACTAGTAACAACTTTTAGTTATTGAACATAGCTATTTTAATTTCTTCAATTTTTGCATTCGTTTTATTTTAATAATTTTGTTTCAAAATGTCAAAAAAACAAAAAATATTTCCATTGGTTGATATACTCGAATTTGGCTTTGTTATGTAAATCATAATCGAATTTTTCAATTACAACTATTATTATACTAAAATTAATTCGATTGTGATTTCCGAATCAATTTATTTATGTTTAGTAAAGACACAAACCGGTGTTTTACAGTTGTTGGAATCATATTTTAATTACGATTATGATTTTACAATTCTAAACATAGAAATTCTATTCAATTTATAGTATTTTAATAACTACAATACAATTTCCTTCCACATTATAAAATTTTTATAATCAGAACCTATTTCCAATAAATCTCTTTTCTGTGTGTATTACTAGCTGCTGAAATCTAACCTCGTAAATCTAAAATCGTAATATTCAATCCAAAATTGGCTTAATTCATTCTTGGCTTAAAAATATCAGATGTTCTTTTGGCGCGGAATCAATATGTTCCAAGAGAGATCCTCCTAAATTTACTCAGATACAGGATATTGCTGACATGTAAATCAACCTGTCATTCAGAGTGTTTAACAAAAATTATGAGAGAGTGACTTGTACTTTACACCTCAGTTCTCTCAAGATGAACCATAATTTCAGACTACCGCTGAATACAGGTATACTAATAAGCTGGGCATCCGGCCCTGAAAATTTAAAGAGCTTCAAAATGTCACTCTTCACCCTATCTATTCTCCCTTCAATGGAAACTAATAACTCACTTTTATGGATTTGACACAGGCAAGATGTTCTTAAATCATAAGAGGTTCCAGAGGCTAATATCATTAGATAGTACATTTCGTAGACGTGATACCTCCGTGGTGAACATCCGTGACTTCTTTGTCCCTTTTGGTATTTTTTCTTCCCAGCTTTACGAATTTTAGTCTTATTTCGGTCAATTGAAAAGTTGTCTACATTCCTCGTATCAGTCTAGGATTCCACCTTGGTTGTTAGAAATGCCGAGATTCTTCCCTCTCCCTACACGTAATTTAAAAAGCGTTCATTAGAGTCCGATATAGGAAATCCATTGAATCATCCACAGCTAGCATAAAGTCTCTCCATTTCTTGAGTTGACATGGCATAAATGAGACTAATGAATTTAACCCAGTCACTCCTACTAGAATTTCTAGCAATTGCCCTACATAATTTAAGCTATAACTTAAAAATTATCCTATGATAATCAGGAAAAGAGCATTCATGAAATATCCTCCAATAAAGAATATTAACCAAGATAGTATTAGTTACCAGAGTAATATCAATGATATGTACTCTGATCCCATTAAAACACTTTGTTCTTTTACACTTATAACATATACTAAGGATATAGATACTCATCATTATTCTTTACTGAAATCGACAAACGTTTAATAAGACAAAAGTTTAATGGGCTAACTTGGTCTGCAGAAGTTGACTATTATTAGCATGTTTTTGGAGCATTTCAAAAGAATATATCAGTATATTTTAGTACTGGCTGGTTTACCATTCATTTTTGGATTATATTGAGATAATGACAAATCCTCTAACAAATCGTTACTGCCTACTCTAATCATTCCATACTTTCACAAATCATTTACAAATTTAATATCTTAAACTGAAATTTATACGTAAATTACATGATAAATCCTTCTAAAAATACAAAATAATAACAATAAATAACAAACAAACAAAAAAAAAGAAGTATAAAACTCCTGTCCATCCATTCAGGCATCATCTATCCACTCATTCATTTGTCTTTTTCCGTTGCTGTTATAAACCTTCCACCAAACTTCCATCTCTTCCAGCTGTTCGTGTTCATGTTTTATATGACTAGATATTATTAATTTTTGCTGTAGTTCTGATGTTTTTGCTGCCGTTGAGCGTCTGATGTTGAAATTTCTATGGCATTATTATAAAAATATAAGCAACAAAAAAAAAAAAAAACAATGAATATAAATGATATTTTATATTTTGATTAATGATATTGATGAGTTGGGATGTTGCTGTTATTTTATGGCAGCGTTTTATTTTTTTTTTCTTTTTGCAAGCACTCTTTGAAAAAAAAATATTGCTGTAACTTTTTTTTGTGGCGATTTTTCAACAAAAAAAATAATAATAAATTTATGTTATTTAGTTGAATCATTTATCATTTTTAATTTCACCAGTTATATGTTAGATAAATAACATAATTATTATGATAATTTTAAAAGTTGTTTTTTTTTAATGTTTTTCATTTGCAGTCTGACAGGTTTTGAAATATATTATCAATTTGTTTTTACACGGGGGTAGTTCTAATGTCAAGGAGAATTACCAGCTACTAATATAGAATAGGAATCTTTTTCAATGAGTTTACAAAATCTTGTTTGGTATTGTGCTAATAGTATTAAAAATCCTGGGAGGACTGACTGGGTATATCTAACTGGGTTTATGTAGGTTAGGTGGGGTCACGTGGGTCCATTGATTGAGAGATAGTAAAAAAAGGGGGAAGGGGTAAGTTGAGTGATAAGTTTAGAAAGAGTAGGATTAATAAAAGAAATTATAGATAGAAGTTAGAGGAGCTAGAGGAGAGAAGAAATTCAGAGAGCCCAGACCATCATAGTACAAATACGGGCTCACTATGAGGTGCCTTTTCACCTTTCCAGATAGTTTGGAGAGATTTAACCATCTGATTTTACTAATACACCTTAATTCCTTCCCAGAGAGTTCGAAGAGGTTGTTAAAGGATATTTCCTTTAAAAGCCTGGTACGCAGATCACCCAATGACTGACAATTACAAAAAAAGTATGAGATGGTATCTTCCTCCCTCTCATTTTGAAAACTCCTACAGAAGTCGTGGTGAGGCAGCCCAAGTCTTGCAGCATGGGTACGAAATTGCAATGCTTCTATATTGCTGAGTTTACAGTGTAATACAGGCCATATCATCCTCGTTATGGTAGATTCGTTACTCCATCTTGTTTGGGCAAGTTCATAGTATGCATTATTTATCCGTTGTTTACACGTCGACAGCGGTTCCTATCCTCGCGAAGTTATCAGCAATACAATTGCCTTCATTATTCCTGTGTTCATGTACAACCATTGAATGTCTTGCCATTTCATTTAAGTATGCCCGGTATTCCTATACTATAATCGATGTTTTATATTCACCTACCAGCGATTTGATTGCAGCTTTAATGTTAGTATATATACGAATATCCCTACCAGATATCATGTAATATCAAAGCCAGTTGGCCGCTCTCCTAATGACCGAAGCTTCGGCCTGAAGAATACTGCATCCATTTGAGAATATATAGAACATTCTTATCCAAAATTATCCCATTTTTTGGACCCATTCGTATAGTTTTCTAGCCCCATTAAGCCAAGGGAGAGACTATCATGAGTTTCCATACTGGACGGTATTGAAAAACCGACGGAAAAAAGGTCTAGGGGTGCAGTAATCAATATGATCTGGAAGATTTTGAATATTTCCTATTATGCAAGCATGCCCAGTTCAGTAGAGCAAAAATAAGGATTCCCGTACTTCTCAATACCCTTTCAAAGAGTATACATTTAGAGGCTCTATCCATTACCTTTCACCATAAAGAGGCGCCGTAGAATAGTATCGGTTTATTAACTGTGTCGACTAGCCAGTTCACGGTCCATGGTCTAATACCCCATCTTGTGTCATGGTCTTAGATGCTCTTGCCGCAATGTTGAGTTTCCAGAATAATTTCCTGCCCAAGTATTTTGAACTATCAGAGGGCGACAATTCGGTTCCTCTCAGTCGGGGTAGCGTAAAATTAGGTATCTTAGTCCTCATTGAGAACAGTAAAATTCAGTTTTGCATCGATTTAGTATTTCGAGTTCCGTTTCCAGTTATTGCGATATTGTGAACAGGTGAATCCCTGAAACCGTCACACAGATTCATTTTGGTGTCAAAAAGTCAATTTTTCAAACACTTAATTTCAAAAATCAAATGATGCAGTTTTGTAGAGAAATGTTTTAAGATGAAATTTACACTGATATTTTTAAGAAAAATTTAAATTTTTTTTTTAAAAATTGAAGTAAGTCCATGCAAGGGTGTTAGCAAAAATTTACTTATATTTTCACGCAATTCAGTGGTTTATTTATGTATAATTTTCCTAATAATACCATTTAACTTTAACATATTCGAAAAATATAGCATTTCTCCATAAATACAAAAAAAAATTATGGGGATATCATAAACCGTTAAGAAGATATAGCCATATTTATAAGCCTCTAAAAATTATTTTATTTTTGATTTTCCATGGAGAAAAAAAAAATGTTGCCCCACTTTCCTCCAAGCTGTTTTTTTAATAAAATGAAAAGTTTGATTGTCTTGTTTCGATTAAAAGAAAAAATAGTTTTCGGAAATTTTCGGAACAGGATGAAAACTTAATATTTTTTGTCGAACAATAAACGAAATATCAAAACAATTCTTATCTATGTATGGGTTTCGTGGGCGGTGGGCGTGACCGATTTAATTGAAACTCGGCATGCTTTCCTTTTTTGTTTCAATAAATGTATGTACCAGATTTCTAGACTTTTGCTTGGATATAAATAATTTTATGTGAAAAAATGGTCGGTGATGCGTGGTCGATTTTGATAAAATTAAATTGTTTTCTTCATTTAGTCCACATAATTCTCGGTGCCAAATTTCAATGCTCTACTACCACTCCTTATAATTTTGCAAAAAAATGTATGAAGCTATCCCTCTAATGATCTAAGAGGGTAAGACTTTTAGGTCTGAGGTAATATGTCCAACTATTGGGTATGTAGGACCATGAGAGACAGGCGTTTTAAATTGCTATCAGCCATGGTCTTAGGTCTGCGTTGTTTTGCAGGTCCGCCGGTATAATACCATCGGGGCCTGTAGATTTGTATGAATCAAAGCTCCATATGTCCCAGAGTAGCTTATCCTCTTTAATCTCAGTTGAGGATGAAGTCCGATTATGCTGTTGGGATTCATATGCCGCATATATTGGCAAGCTTCCCGGAAAATGAGTGTCCATGAGTACTTCAAATGTCTCAAGTCCACCAGTGGTCCATCTACCGTCCTGTTTTTGGATGTTGCCTTGAACGGCTGAAGATTTAGATAGAGCGGCTAGTCTCTGAGGAGCTAGTCCATGATTTCCGCTTTGCGTTACTGACCAGATTTTTGAATTTATTTAAAGATCTCTTAGCATATCCTTCTGCAATCCGTTATTTCCGGTGACCACCTGGGTGGACGTCCATTACCTCTTCTTACAGAGTTGGTGCAAGTATTCGCAGTAGCTTCAGTTATGAAGCTCGTAAGCTTATTCACAAATCTTACAATATCCTCAATGTTTCTGTAAGTTTTAATAGCGCCTACCAGTAATAGTGTTGGAATGTTTGTGGTGAGGCATAAGAAGTCGATATTTATACTCTACACCACCATAGTGGGGAGGGTATAATGCGTTTGTGCAGATGTTTGTAATGGCCAAAAATATTAGTCTAACACCCACCTTAAAGTATACCGATCGACTTAGAATCACTTTCTGAGTCGATTAAACGATGTCCGTCCGTCCGTCTGGTCGGCTGGCTGGCTGTCCATGTAAACTTTGTGCGCAGAGTACAGGTCGCAATTTTGAAGATATTTCGATGAAATTTGGTACATATTATTTTCAAGGACCAAGCCTATTGAAACTGGCTGAAATCGGTCCATTATTTCACCTAGCCCCATACAAATGTCCTCCCGAAATTGGACTTTATCGGTCATAAATGTTTAATTTATATATTTATCTCCACAAATTCCGCTCCAAATAAGTTTTATATACACAAAATTCATGTCACCAAATTTTGTTACGATCGGTCCATAATTAGTCATAGCTCCCATATAGACCCGCTTCCGAAAATCACTTTAACGTGCATAAAACATAGTAAACTTTAATATAGACATAAATCACACGACCTAATTTCATGGTGATCGGTCCATAATTGGTCATAGCCCCCATTGTTAAAGGATATTTGTTAAAGGATATTTCCTTTAAAAGCCTGGTACGCAGATCACCCAATGACTGACAATTACAAAAAAAGTATGAGATGGTATCTTCCTCCCTCTCATTTTGAAAACTCCTACAGAAGTCGTGGTGAGGCAGCCCAAGTCTTGCAGCATGGGTACGAAATTGCAATGCTTCTATATTGCTGAGTTTACAGTGTAATACAGGCCATATCATCCTCGTTATGGTAGATTCGTTACTCCATCTTGTTTGGGCAAGTTCATAGTATGCATTATTTATCCGTTGTTTACACGTCGACAGCGGTTCCTATCCTCGCGAAGTTATCAGCAATACAATTGCCTTCATTATTCCTGTGTTCATGTACAACCATTGAATGTCTTGCCATTTCATTTAAGTATGCCCGGTATTCCTATACTATAATCGATGTTTTATATTCACCTACCAGCGATTTGATTGCAGCTTTAATGTTAGTATATATACGAATATCCCTACCAGATATCATGTAATATCAAAGCCAGTTGGCCGCTCTCCTAATGACCGAAGCTTCGGCCTGAAGAATACTGCATCCATTTGAGAATATATAGAACATTCTTATCCAAAATTATCCCATTTTTTGGACCCATTCGTATAGTTTTCTAGCCCCATTAAGCCAAGGGAGAGACTATCATGAGTTTCCATACTGGACGGTATTGAAAAACCGACGGAAAAAAGGTCTAGGGGTGCAGTAATCAATATGATCTGGAAGATTTTGAATATTTCCTATTATGCAAGCATGCCCAGTTCAGTAGAGCAAAAATAAGGATTCCCGTACTTCTCAATACCCTTTCAAAGAGTATACATTTAGAGGCTCTATCCATTACCTTTCACCATAAAGAGGCGCCGTAGAATAGTATCGGTTTATTAACTGTGTCGACTAGCCAGTTCACGGTCCATGGTCTAATACCCCATCTTGTGTCATGGTCTTAGATGCTCTTGCCGCAATGTTGAGTTTCCAGAATAATTTCCTGCCCAAGTATTTTGAACTATCAGAGGGCGACAATTCGGTTCCTCTCAGTCGGGGTAGCGTAAAATTAGGTATCTTAGTCCTCATTGAGAACAGTAAAATTCAGTTTTGCATCGATTTAGTATTTCGAGTTCCGTTTCCAGTTATTGCGATATTGTGAACAGGTGAATCCCTGAAACCGTCACACAGATTCATTTTGGTGTCAAAAAGTCAATTTTTCAAACACTTAATTTCAAAAATCAAATGATGCAGTTTTGTAGAGAAATGTTTTAAGATGAAATTTACACTGATATTTTTAAGAAAAATTTAAATTTTTTTTTTAAAAATTGAAGTAAGTCCATGCAAGGGTGTTAGCAAAAATTTACTTATATTTTCACGCAATTCAGTGGTTTATTTATGTATAATTTTCCTAATAATACCATTTAACTTTAACATATTCGAAAAATATAGCATTTCTCCATAAATACAAAAAAAAATTATGGGGATATCATAAACCGTTAAGAAGATATAGCCATATTTATAAGCCTCTAAAAATTATTTTATTTTTGATTTTCCATGGAGAAAAAAAAATGTTGCCCCACTTTCCTCCAAGCTGTTTTTTTAATAAAATGAAAAGTTTGATTGTCTTGTTTCGATTAAAAGAAAAAATAGTTTTCGGAAATTTTCGGAACAGGATGAAAACTTAATATTTTTTGTCGAACAATAAACGAAATATCAAAACAATTCTTATCTATGTATGGGTTTCGTGGGCGGTGGGCGTGACCGATTTAATTGAAACTCGGCATGCTTTCCTTTTTTGTTTCAATAAATGTATGTACCAGATTTCTAGACTTTTGCTTGGATATAAATAATTTTATGTGAAAAAATGGTCGGTGATGCGTGGTCGATTTTGATAAAATTAAATTGTTTTCTTCATTTAGTCCACATAATTCTCGGTGCCAAATTTCAATGCTCTACTACCACTCCTTATAATTTTGCAAAAAAATGTATGAAGCTATCCCTCTAATGATCTAAGAGGGTAAGACTTTTAGGTCTGAGGTAATATGTCCAACTATTGGGTATGTAGGACCATGAGAGACAGGCGTTTTAAATTGCTATCAGCCATGGTCTTAGGTCTGCGTTGTTTTGCAGGTCCGCCGGTATAATACCATCGGGGCCTGTAGATTTGTATGAATCAAAGCTCCATATGTCCCAGAGTAGCTTATCCTCTTTAATCTCAGTTGAGGATGAAGTCCGATTATGCTGTTGGGATTCATATGCCGCATATATTGGCAAGCTTCCCGGAAAATGAGTGTCCATGAGTACTTCAAATGTCTCAAGTCCACCAGTGGTCCATCTACCGTCCTGTTTTTGGATGTTGCCTTGAACGGCTGAAGATTTAGATAGAGCGGCTAGTCTCTGAGGAGCTAGTCCATGATTTCCGCTTTGCGTTACTGACCAGATTTTTGAATTTATTTAAAGATCTCTTAGCATATCCTTCTGCAATCCGTTATTTCCGGTGACCACCTGGGTGGACGTCCATTACCTCTTCTTACAGAGTTGGTGCAAGTATTCGCAGTAGCTTCAGTTATGAAGCTCGTAAGCTTATTCACAAATCTTACAATATCCTCAATGTTTCTGTAAGTTTTAATAGCGCCTACCAGTAATAGTGTTGGAATGTTTGTGGTGAGGCATAAGAAGTCGATATTTATACTCTACACCACCATAGTGGGGAGGGTATAATGCGTTTGTGCAGATGTTTGTAATGGCCAAAAATATTAGTCTAACACCCACCTTAAAGTATACCGATCGACTTAGAATCACTTTCTGAGTCGATTAAACGATGTCCGTCCGTCCGTCTGGTCGGCTGGCTGGCTGTCCATGTAAACTTTGTGCGCAGAGTACAGGTCGCAATTTTGAAGATATTTCGATGAAATTTGGTACATATTATTTTCAAGGACCAAGCCTATTGAAACTGGCTGAAATCGGTCCATTATTTCACCTAGCCCCATACAAATGTCCTCCCGAAATTGGACTTTATCGGTCATAAATGTTTAATTTATATATTTATCTCCACAAATTCCGCTCCAAATAAGTTTTATATACACAAAATTCATGTCACCAAATTTTGTTACGATCGGTCCATAATTAGTCATAGCTCCCATATAGACCCGCTTCCGAAAATCACTTTAACGTGCATAAAACATAGTAAACTTTAATATAGACATAAATCACACGACCTAATTTCATGGTGATCGGTCCATAATTGGTCATAGCCCCCATATAAGGCCCACTTCCGAAATTCACTCAAAAATATAAATTATTGAAATTTTAAAAGAAAAATGTTTTTGCTATTTTACTTGGTGTAGGATATGATTTTTTACTTGTTTTAAGATATACTTTGTAACATATAGGTGGAAATGATTTTTAGTTTTTGATCTACGAAATAATAATAGTTATGGGTGTAAAATCCCCTAGACCTTTCTTTGTCTCGCTCCATGCGTTTCTTGTTTGGTGTTCTCCAAATAGTATTAAAAATCTTAAGAGGAACGACGTTAATTTTCCTTCATTATCTGTTTACATTTCAACCTATAGGTAAACATACTTGGAAATGTGTTGAATATCTGTCGGTAAATATAAACTAATTTATGTTTTTGAAAAGTTAAAGAATGATCCCAATTCATAACTGAGTCTTAGCAATGTTCTTCTTTTGTGCGTTCCGCAGCAGCCCTCTGAATATGCTGTATAATTTTACTAACTTGAGGGTCCCTCAAAGGCGGCAAGTAGGTCCAGATAGGAACATACCACATATTATATTTCAGAGTTGGGGGTAGTGCACTAAATGTTGAGTGCAATCAACATTTCACTAGCACTAAATATTATTTAAAAAATATAGTTTTAACTAATAAAATCAGCTTTAGTGGTAGTGAAGCTTATATTTTTATCACTAATATTTTTTAGTGATAGTGATATTTTTTTAACTATAAATCAATTGAGTGGTAGTGTAGAAATAAGCACTAAACTCAAATAGTTAAAAAATTTAACAATAACTAAAAAAAAGCTTCAATAATTTTCTTTGCACTAATATATTCAAAATTAGTGATCGTGAAGTTATTCCAGTTTAAACTAGAATATTAAATATACAGATGTTTGTTGAGCAAGCTTCAAAGTGGTTTTCAGCATCCGAAGAAATAATAACACAAAAAAACACTGATAATGTAGGATTCTTAGATTTTGGGGAAATTGACAGTAAGTGAAAAAGTTATTAACATCTTCAATATTAGGACCTTCAACCTTTGTTCAGAAAGATGGCATAGTGAAATACGTGCATTCCTTTTAAGCTCGGACACTGATATTTGCAGTCTCAAAAAATATCCAATAATAAGGCAAATGTTTTTTAAATTTAACACGCCTTTGGCTTCTTCTGCTCCAGTAGAGCGTTTATTTTCTTTTAGTGGAATGGTGGATTCTCCTCCGAGAAATAAATTAAGTGATTCGAACTTCGAAAAGCTTGTTTTACTTAAAGCCAATAGTCGCTAATTATTTTATGTGTAATTGCTTATTTCTCTTTTTATTGTAATTTGTATATTTATATACCGCTTTTACGTTTTTTCCTTAAATATATTAACTTAAACTATGAATAGAGTAAAACATTTCTTTGTTGAAAAAAATAGTGCAGGAATATTTTTTTAACTAAAAATTTTAGTGTAGAAAAAATTATTTCATTAGGCTGCAAAAAAATATTTTAACTATTTTCAAAATATTATTAGTTAAAAAATTTTAATTACACTATCACTATTATTGAGTGAGGCTTATATTTTTCAACTCATCACTAAACATTAAAAAAATTAGTGAAATATTTTACACTACCACTAACTATTAGTGATAGTTAAAAATTAGTGCACTACCCCCAACTATGTTATATTTTTATTTTTCCTTCCTTAATCTATAAATAAATTCTAGATTTATTTGTTATACAAGGACAATTATATGAACCCAAAACACTGGGAATTCAAACCTTTAAAGACTTTAAAAATCATATAAGCAATATAGATAAGAGACTTTGCTGAATTATGATGCCGTAGACCAAGAGAATTACTCAAATCCCAAATTTTATCACCAGCTGGCTAGCAGTTTTTGTACAGTTGCTTAACTTAATCTGCAGTTATTTGTTTTGCAATATATTCCCCCAGAATTATTTGCTAATATTTGCCACCAGCTCCAATTATGACCCCTTTAAAAGCACGTTCTTTATTCTCCTACCACAGCTACATAATTTCAATCTATTCAAAATCCAATTTCATTTTATATCAAACTGTCTTAATACGATGAATTATTAAAATGCATAAATTCAAATATAAATAAGTAAAATAAACCAATTAGCCTCAGTTGTAAAATATCTTAAGGGGATTTTAGAAAATTGATAAATTAAATAAATTTATAAAGGCAGGCATACTACAGACATACACATACGCACATAAAACATCCATCTAACTGAAAAGGGGAAGGTATGCCAAAAGATGTTAGTGGAATTGATGAAAATTACACAGCTAATGCCTGATCAAATCGGCGTTATATATTTTTGGGTCACTAGACATGGATAAGTTCTTTGTAACATAGGGAAAAGATATGGTTACTTTATACATCCCAGGTAAACTAGCGTGAAGTCAATTGTCACTTTGGTGTCTCTATGTAATCAATAGAAAAGTAACTTGTGTCTTATTTAAATTATATGTGATTGCAAAGATAGGCTATTTGACGTGCTTGAAATATTTTATTAAAGGGCTAACTATCATTATACAAACCGATTATCAAACGATACAACTTTGTTTCTAGCATTACTTGCAGCTTATCTTGGTATATTATTAAATTGTTAAAATGAAAATTCTTCTTTCCTCGAATAATAAATGATATATGAGGAATACCTTCCCGAAAATCTTAGGAGTGAAGCCCATAACAACAATAACGCCAACTTACCAATATAAATTATGAACCCTCACTTGGCCCCAAGGTACGAACTAGTACATTGTAAACATGTAAAATAATGAAAGATAATTGAATATTTTATACTTGTTCGAGTTCAGATACTTGCACATAAAATAAACTCATTCAGAGAGTAAAGGAAATGAAAATGAAATTAACTGCAATTAGGGTCAGAAAATATTATGATTAATATGCAAAACGGCACATGTGTATGCATATAATTTATGCATGCAGTAACTAACTCACTAACTGACTGACTGAAAGACTGAATGAATGAGTGAGAGAATGAATAAAACACAAAAGCAAGAGGACTTTGTTCGAGTACGAGTTACTGCATACTAAAATATTGTACACATAAGGTACAAGTGTACAGTACTTGTATACATATTTTATAAGGTGATGTGTTTTGTTCTAAAGTCAAAATTATAAAAATACATAAAACAAAAGTGCATCACAAGGAGCTTTACAAGTGATACTCGTAATCTTAAGTTAGGGGGGTGGTGTGGGGAAAGCATGGCAAGACAGAGACGAGGTGGTGCTAATTTATATATACATATATTGTTTTATAAGACAATGCATTTGCTGTATTACTTAATATACACAAACTCCTACAATGAATATTCGTCTATACAAATACTATGAATATGAAGGCACGGTAAAATACAAAAGGTTTATATTATAGCACTCTCACACTTGCAACAACGACATTAACATACACTCTTCTCACTCTCCACCTGGACACATTTGCACTCACACTTTTGGCCAGCTTTCAAAAACAAGACATGCAAACACTTGCATATCTACAACAAAAACGTCGTCATCATCATCATCCTCGTTGCAGTACGTTTTATGCTCATTCGTACTAAACAAAGAATATTAACTTGAGGCATATTTGATGTGGCACGGTAATGTGGCACGTCAACGCATTGTATGCAATTTCCGTTTTAGTATGTGTTATTTAGCTGAAAGGCATCATACTGTGTGAGCCAGTGTCTACATGCATAAAAATAATAAAGTTTATGTTGTAAGCGTTCGAAGTTGTGTTGTAGTGAATGTGAATGAAATGACTGGCTGGCTCACTGACTGACTGACTTGCGGAGTAATAGAAAAAGTGATTGAATGTATGTATGTAGGTATATGTAGTGTGGTATGAGGTTAAATAAAAATGTGGCACAGTGGTTTTTCTAACTTAGATTAAGGATTAAGTATTATTTTGTTTATGCTTTAAAATATCATTTAGCTGGGGACAAATTCTCGCATTCGTAATCGAAATAAATTTCGAACGCTTATTTGCATTCGATTAAAAACTAGCTCGCTATCGAGCACAATCATTATAAATATCTACATATTTTATTCGATATCGAATAAGATAAAAAACTTCCACATTTGTATAAGTTTAAGTACTTCGTATACAAATGCGCGAGAATTAGCTCCATGGAATCAGTCCATTGACATTATAAGACATCAAATAGTGTTGAAATAGCGAAACCAAACTGCTTCCTTATTAGAAACAATTCTATCCGAAGCTTATCATCTCCTGGAAACCTTACGAATTATTTCAATAGTTTTCTTGTTTGAAAGTATCATCATGTCCATGGGTTGAAATTAGCACAGCGTTCGCCCGAAGGTCTGCTATATATGAAACTTTTTGGTCTTCTCCTGGAATCCTTATCAAATAATAAAACTAAGGTTCTAAAGACCTCGATATTACAATAGTTATCATTGTGGATCAGAATAATATGCATTTTTCTTGTTCACATTTCTTAAAAGGCGATATACCGTTGCATGATTAATTATATATCGAGGGCCTATTTTCAAAGCCCTCTATCTTTGATTTTCAATTACTTTTTGATGGTAAAATGTTCAGTTAAACAGCCTTCATATATGGTGTAAATTTTATAACAAACATGTTTTTTTTTGCGTTTTTGTTATTTCTCTATCTTACACAAATATTTTTTCTGAATGCAAAAGCCTCTATCTCTTCAAAAAAAAAATATTTTCAAATAATCTTTTGAATCTAATTTCAAAAGCAAAATAAAAACATTTTTCTATAATTTTTTGTTTAATATTGTATTATTAGACGCTATCTTAAATAAATAAAAATGTATTAAATAAATCACGTTAAAAACTTACAGATGGCATAAATGAAATCTAAATAATTAATTTATATTAAAGTGCCAAACCCTCTATCTGATCATTTCATACATACATACACATTGAATATTTTTGAAAAGCAAAACCCTCTGTCTATCATAAAGTCCACAATAATGCAAAATTTTAAACACCAAATATATGTGAAATTCAGTAGTTGCTTTAAAATACCGAATTTTAATAACTGAAGTAATACGCAAAAAAAACAGTGTTTTGGCTCTCTTGAAAAGTTGTGTTTTTCAAGATAGAGGGTTTTGAATATAGGCCCTCTATTGCTACGAAATTTTATTATCAATTTGAATTTAATGGCATGCAATATTCATCCTGTTCATAAACATTTCAATCAGTGATAACATGCTGTTTTTAACATTGTTTATAAGTACGAAAACCTTAACTGCTGAAAGCTTATAATTGTGGAAATAGAAAATTCCTTAGATATTTAATGAAATTACTAGAAGATGTGTATATAAATAATAACAGCGAGTTGTAGATCATGCAGTATGTTAGAGTTAGAGTTAACACCAACTGTATTACCAGTGTATTTTTGTAAACAATAAAGTGTCTTTTGAAATTGTGTTAATTGTTGTGTTAATTTAAATAAATAATGAGTTGTTATAATTTTTAATCTACTGATCGCTTTTATTAGCAATTAAAAGAGTCTAGTTTATTTAATGGAAATAAACCACCGTTTTTAAAAGGTAAAAATGTGAAAATATATATTTTATTATATATTTTACATATCTTAAAGCACACATCGAAAATGTTTAATATTTCTTAGGATACATACATGCAATGAACTAACAATATCCGATATAATTAGTTATCTTAATTTCAGAGTCTTTTTAAGATTATTTTTAGCAGAAGCCAGAAACCAAATATTTAGTAGAATATAAAAAATAAACGTTATCTACGTCCAGAGTTCAATGTAGAACCAATATGTCACAAGCCGGAGTTTAACAACAGGTCTGTGAAAATCAACCAATATCTAAAGATACACACAATCAACTATTTTAGTTAACATAACGAAATTTGTTCTGGAGTAAACCTTTGCAATAGCATAGAAGGCCCATGTTTGCGTTGATTAAGATGATTCTAATAGCATCATGTTAAGTTTTTAGAGCAACTTAATCGGGTTTTCTCTATGTACCAACTTGGTGCATATGTAATCTGATTGTGATTGTTCTGTAAACCTCACCATTAAGGTTCGATGAAAAGAGGGTCCTTAGTTAATTATTACCTCTTCAATAAAGGCAAACTACATCTACACAAAAGTCCAACAAGTTGTGTACTATCCGTTTGTGGAAACCTGCAATTAGTTTGTTGCTTGCGGATGATGTCTTTTGATGCGAAATATCTGGATATATCACGGGATTAGAAAGTCCAAGGGGCCTAAGGCTGTTTATTTATGCATATAAGCTAAACGGAAGACTTGGGAATTACACCAATTATTATGGGTGTTTCAGCCCATTCTATGGTATGCATGCAATCGTTTGTTTGAGTGCTTTACTAAATGTCACCCATAGTAATATGTTTGAGAAAATTTTACGAATTTCAGCATTTATGATTATAGGTGCAAAACCCACCATGTCATTAGAGGATCATTTCGCCATGATAAAATGGTTGCTTGTGGATCTAATGGCCAAATGGAGTTGCTATCGAGTGACTTATGGACATGTAATATTGGTTATTACATTCCCATACCATGCTGATCGTGATTGGACAAAATGTGATGAGACACTCCTAAAGAAGTGGCCACTTAAAATCCGTACGCACTGTAGTAATCATAACAAAGCTCCTGTTATCAAAATGGAGAAACATTTATGTACATATGCTTTTAACAAAAAATCTACCGCTTTTCTACAATGAATTGCAAGTCATTATGTTTAGTTTTAAAAAGTGTAGACTCAATGGAAAAAGAAGCTAGTGATAAAATTGTACACAAATATCTAGAAAAGCCGACTTTGTCGTGTTAAAAGAAACCCAAAATCTGATTTTTTGCAGATATCAGGTCAGAAATTTTACATCTCGGCAGCTCAAGGTTGTGTGATCTTTAAATATGAATACATAATTGATGTTATATCAAAACACATCAATTAAACAAATTGCCCAAATCTTCGTCCAATCGAGATATATTGGAGAATTGTTAAACGTAAATTGAAAAAGAGTGCAGGTCAGTAAATAACCAGATTTTGATGAGAACAAAGTGGAATAAATATGCTGGAATAACGGTAGAAGTGCGAAGTACAGTTGTGCAGATATTAATAGGATGCATAAAAAGAAAGGCCAGAAAATGTATTCGAAATAAAGACACATAAACCAGCGTGATCACTTGGCTGAAGTCGATTTAAATATTTTTGGGTCACTAGACACGGATAAATTCTTTGTAGTACATAGATAAATATATGGTTACTTTATACATCCCAGGTAAACTAGCGTGAAGTCAAATGTCACTTTGGTGTCTCTATGTAATCAAGAGAGAAGTAACTTGTGTGTTATTTAAATTATATATGATTTCAAATATAGGTTATTTGACTTGCTTAAAATAATTTATTAAAGGACCAACTATCATTATACAAACCGACTATCAAACGACAAATGTTTCAACACATAAGTTCACATGGTTGTTAACCATTTTCTGAAAATTTTTCTGACAACCTTGTAAGATCTGACAACAGTGTATTATTAGCTTTACTTGCAGTTTATCTTGGTATATTATTAATTTGTTATAATGATAATTAGAATTTCCTCGAATAATAAATGATATATGAGGAATACCTTCCCGAAAATCTTAGGAGTGAAGCCCATAACAACAATAACGCCAACTTACCAATATAAATTATGAAA
Source organism: Calliphora vicina (assembly GCF_958450345.1). Classification (NCBI taxonomy): domain Eukaryota; kingdom Metazoa; phylum Arthropoda; class Insecta; order Diptera; family Calliphoridae; genus Calliphora; species Calliphora vicina. The sequence continues at coordinate 112,774,042 of NC_088781.1, read as the reverse complement.
TTTTACATCTCGGCAGCTCAAGGTTGTGTGATCTTTTAATATGAATACATAATTGATGTTATATCAAAACACATCAATTAAACAAGTTGACCAAATCTTCGTCCAATCGAGATATATTGGAGAATTGTTAAACGTAAATTGAAAAAGAGTGCAGGTACAGTAAATAGCCAGATTTTGATGAGAACAAAGTGGAATAAATATGCTGGAATAACGGTAGAAGTGGGAAGTAAAGTTGTGAAGCTATTAATAGAAGGCATAAAAAGAAAGGCCAGAAAATGTATTCGAAATAAAGACACATAAACCAGCAGTTATATATTTTTTAAAGCTTAATATTTTACCTTTAATTTCATGTATACAACGTTAACATAAGTTGTTTCATTTAAAAGTTATGCTCGTTTTAATCCGTCCGGATTTTAAGTGGCCACTTCTTTATCATGAAAGTCCACTAATGTCTCAGTGACGAGAGGGGGTGTAGGAGTAGATTTTTACATGACTTGAACAGGAACTGGGGTGTTTTTTAGACTTCCGATCAATATAATGTTTTGTTAGGGGTTCATATTCAGATCCAGTAAGAACTAGGTCCTGAAATGTTGAGCATCTCTTAAGTAGATGGCGAGATTTTCCATACTTACTTCATCACATCACATTGCCGCAAAATGTGTCATGTCACTTTTAGAAAGGGAGTTGACTGCTAGACACTCTAAGATTATGCAAAACCAAGATAGTCCACAGGGACTACTTTTCGATCGACTGCTCTAACAAATATTCCACGGGAACAGCAGCGGAATCTAGTAGCGCTGGTTACTGTTAGTAGGGAATGTATGCCAGTAGATTAAATCTATAATTTTACGACTTCAACTGAATTTATTATAATGAGGAATAGAAGGATATGGTTGAGAATCTTCTTAAACAATGTCCGGGTCTAGTAGGTCTGATACTCGGATTGCCTGACGAATCTTTTAGATATGAACTGAAGAATAATAAATAACTTTGTTAGTGCTACTGAATGATTTGTTTTAGGACTTACTACAGGTGAGGGGATATTGATACTAACATGGACTCTTTCTTTCGGGTATTACAATGAGGGTATAAGTTTGTCGTTTCATTTGAAATTTTTATCTGATGCCTCAAGATGAAAATATTTTCAGAATTGAGTGCAGTTTGTATTGGATATTAATGGCAAACAGCAAGAAATATGTAGAAATGTCGAAATTTGTATGCTGCAATGTTCGAATCGTAGATGTGGTTGCATCATGAAAATACAATGGTCATCGTTGAAATATTTTGTATATTGATGTTTTTGATATTGCTTTTACAGGACTGCTGTAGCCGAAAGTACTTCCCTGGGAAAAATAAACTTTGCGCTAATACTGGCGATGAGTAGGCAATCTTTGGCTGAGTGGGACTCTCGTCGTTCCAAAGCAACAATTAAATTTAGAATTAATTTACATTTTTCATTACATGTTATGTGGTCTGATTTACAGCGATAGATTTATTAAGATATTTAGCTACTAATTATTACAGTGGTTATTTGGTATCTCTAAGAAGAAAGATAACTAGAAAGATTTTCATGGGAACATAATATATAAGGTAATGTAATGAATTTGACACTGTCACCTTAAAAATATTCAAATTTGCTGAGAAGTATGACAAACTGAAAATCTTTAATTCCATAGAAAATATAATATAAACCAATGTCTTTCACCGTCTACAGCAGATGCAATATGTACAACAGAAAATCCACTGACAATCATAACAATAACACAACTTTTCTAATAGTTAATTAAGTTAATTCTTTTTTGTAAAGAATTCAAAAATAATCCTTTCAAATCACAATACAAACCACTGCTCATTGGCAGGCATGAATGAGTGATGATGTGAGTGTGGCGCAATCAAATGCCAACTAATAATACATCATACGTGCTGCATATGCAAACATATACAAGAATGCAAATGTGATGGCATGAATTGTATATATTATTGTGCTGCAAGTCAATGTGTCTAGATGTGCATAATTCTTTTAAACAAAAAAACAAACAGACAACGCCACCATTTAACCAACCCCAAAAAACATCCTACTTGCAACACAATTCACAAACGCATGGAGCTACAGTAATGAGCAAAAAGGTCAATAAGAAATTTTGTTTTAAATTGTCATTCGAAAACAAGATTAGGTGTAATTTTAGTTAGATTCGTCCTTGTTGCGAAACCTAGTTTCTTTACGTTCATTCTCGATGCATTAATCTTGAAGCTTTTGCTTTTGCCCAACATCATAAAACATGTTTCATATAAATCTAATATTTCAATCATCACTGTAGTATTTGCGTAGATTCGAAACAAATACAAACTGCCAACAGTTAGTTGCCACTGTCAACATGAGCTCAGATTTACATACATCCATTCATCTATCCATTCATAAAATATGCATGCATTTGTCGTCAGCGTCACACAGTCAGTTGTCTTTTATGTTGTACAAAGAGTCAATATAACAACGAGGTGTCTTTTTTTATCCAGTTTCTTTATTTGCATTCGTTCTGTATGCAGATGTAAGTTTCATGAGGTTTTCTATTATTTTTTTTTTGTTCTTTCTGTTTGATGTTGCATTTAACCATTCTACACTTTGATTGATTGCGACTGCACTTTGCACCATTATTGTATTTTATATTGTTGTTGATGTTGTGAGCTGTGCTGTTCGGTGTGCTGTGCCATTCTGCACTGAAGTATGCACTTGTAAACCTGCTGTTGCATTTTATTGTCTTGTTTTGCATTGAAAATCATGTTCCCTTACTGCTGGTCTTGCATATCACTTCGCCTCTGTTTTAAGTAATATCTTCTGTCTGTTTCAAGTGCCTGTAAATTAAGGTTTTCTTGGGAGAGAGGTATTGTAAGAAGAATAAAATTGTTCTATGCTAATAATACATATTTTATGTGGAAAATGTTCCATCAATATTAATTGATAGCCACGTACACAGGCCATGCATGCAATGCATGTGAAGTATCCAGTTGCCTTTTCATTAAGTTTTACTTTGATCATCAATAAATGCATAAAGAACCATTTGAAATATTGTTGTTGTTTCGGTTGAAGGAAGAGGACATGTTTGCATATAAATTAAGTAACTAAATCGTAATGGCTTTCAAATTGGATGGAGCTTATTTAAATTAATTGCAGTAAACATAACTTGAGTAGTTTGTGAATACAAGTCTGCATATGCATTCATTAATCTAATTGTAGCAGTAATCGAGTTTGTTAAAACAAGTAGGATCAAGTAGTCGAAGAGATAGAGGATAGGACCGATCCCCCTTATATATAATTGGTTATTCATTGTTTCTGATTTTTTGCATTCAACTTTTTATTTTGTTATGAGAATAGACATAGAAAGTCTCCTGTCATAGACCTAACTCAGTTGTCAGAAACCTAAGTGATGAGAATGTGTTAGTAGAAAAAACTATGTGAAAACAAAATTTACGCTCTATGTTTCTCTATTCTCTTTTTTTCTCCATCTTCAAACATTTTGATTACTCTCAGCTGAAGATTTTTATTATGATTTTCGAAATCGATTATCTCAAACAAATTTTCCCGATCAACTCACGTATAGCTTTCATTATGTATCTTCAAGACCGTTACACTATAATTCGAAACGTAGTCGTCATTTAGTCACATTCTGTGAAAACTACGATAATGTGTGAAAAAAACTAAATCTAAATTCTTTAGACTGTTCAATATTAGCTTTCAAAGAGATTCTGGTGGTCCATATGCAAAGATGGACTTCGCAAAAACGAAAATTGTTGAGGAGTGTGGATAGCTTAACAATTGGATGATCTAGTATCTACTTATAGGCGAATAGGGTTACACATAAAAGCAGAGTTTTATTTGAGTCAGAAGATTCATTTGCTTTAGGTCATGGTTTTTAATGATTTTCAAATGACGAAGAAGCTTGCCGCTTGTTTAAAATCGAACAGAGCTTAAAATTTACAACTTTTCCATGCTCTTTATGGCTGGACTTCTTAATCCATATCACAAAAGAAACTTTCACCAACCCTACTCTACCCGTCGAAAATTCGATCTTAAAATATCTAAATCATTAATAACTTCGTAAACTGCGATTTTTAGCAAAATAATCTCAAATATCTTAAAATTGTAATAACTGCGTAAATACTGTAATTTTAGAGAACATAAGCTCAATTAATATAAAACTCGTTAATAAAAATCGCAAGTTTCGATTTTAGGACAAATAAGCTCAATCATATTTTATACCAAAAATCGATTTATAGTATAAAAACTCACATATGGGCAATTCCACGAGAATGACTACCACGACTGAAAATCCAAAAACCCCTGAAACTTTTTTTCAAGATGATTTGAATAGGAGAAAACACTAAAATATTATTATGTGTAAGTATTTAGAACAACATTTTATTGGCAAAAATAATTGTTTGAACTGACTGTATTTAATTTTTTAATTTAATAGGCATGTTTTAAGCAAAAATTGCGGTTAAAATTAAGCTCCCAATTAGCATATAGTATGAAATGAATTTTACTCTGATTTGCTATTATAAAATTGTTTATTGAGACCGAATGTATATTTTCTATTAATTTTTTTAGTTTTTGTATAAGAGAAAAATGTTTCACGTACGGCATGTCACGTACGATATTAAATTTTATTTATTATAAAATCATCCAAAGATTGTTTTTATTTAAATATGATGGATTGTAAAGGAAAAATATTTCGTTTAGTGTAAGAAATTAAAAGAAAACCTAACGCCCCTCACTATTCTAAAATTGTCGCATATTACTACATGTACCTCAAAATGACTTCCGTTTTATGTCACGTATGATATTTTTTACAACTATTTTTCGAAAGAACTTTTTATTATTTTAAAATATAGTAGCCTCTGAATGGAACATAAAGACCAATTTATTTTTCAGATACTGTTAAATAATTTGGTCTCTACTCCACTCTATAGGCGTACAAATGTCACGTACGATAATGTGGAATTGCCATATCTTAAATATTTTTAAATACAAATATCATCGTTAATAACTTTCTAAATATATACTCTGATTTCAAGGAAAATAAGCTCAATCTCATACCATTCATATTTTACACCAAAAATTTTACTTAAAAAAAAAATATTTTCATTAAAAATTTAATTTTTATAAAAAAAACGATTTATAATAAAAAAAAATTATTTTTTGAAAGAAAAATAAATATTTTATAGAAAACTGGATCTCATTAAAAAAATAATTTTCTAAAAAAAAATTTTTTTTTTTAAAAATTGTTCAAAACGATAAAACCATAATATGAATTATTGCCTCATAACTACATATATACCATTCTATGAACAGCTTTGTAAATGTTCATCACGTCGTTCAATTGTATTGAATGTTGCGTCTACAAAAGTTTACTTATACAAGTGATCTGGAAAGCTTGAAAACTTACTCAATTCTTTGTTTTCTATATGTCCTACAAATACACCAAGTAAAAGATAATTCTCAATGTCTAGTTTTATAAAAACAGAAAATATCGATATACTCCAAAGCATTTAAACTGTGTTTTACTAATTCCTAAGATATTATTTTACTTTCATAAGGTCTTAAAATTTACTGACGTTAACGATCTTCGGGTAAAATTTGACCCAAATAGAAAATAGATTTTTCAAAAAAAACCTAACGTAGTTATTGACGTTTGAAAATAAATTAAAGTCATAAAATATCAAAAATATCGACCATTAATTTTTAAAAAAAATGCAATTTTAATTTCAAAATGGGTAACATTTTATCAGAAGACCTTATGAAAGATAAGAAAAACAGTAGTTCAGCAAATATAATGAAAAGAGACAGATATATATTAGAGCTGCCAAAAATATATTGTAGTGCTATCAAAGCACTGAAAAAATCTAACTTAATTGTACGTAACAAAAGACCTTAAGTCCAAACAAGTTTATAGATATTTTTTTTGCCAATTTGTTTTTCTAAAAATTTGTTTTTCTAAAAACTTAACATAGTTGTTGATATTTGAAATGAAATAATATCCATAAAATATCAACCACTCACTTTTAGAAGAAATTAAATATTAATTTCAACATGGATCAAATTTGAACCGAAGACCTTGTGAAGGATAAAAGAAGTAATCAAAATTGTTCTAATCACTATTATTTTAATAAATACAACTTTTTTTCTTCTTATTTCTAGGCGTTTTAATATTTTTTCCAAAAAATCGGTTATTATAAAAAAAACCGAAACCGAAACCGGTTTATATTAAATTGCAATTTTTCGAAGAAACCGGAAACCGGTTTCTAAAGAATGTCGAAGAATCAATCACCCTAGCTGATAGTCCATGAAATAATGAGAAGTGCAGTATATATCACAAACAAAGCTAGTAAGGAATTTTCAAGAGTAGTTATGTTAGCAGTAGTATTTTAATCTATAATAAACAATAAAATATAAAAATTTTTATATCATTGGAAAGGTAAAGAAGTCTAGTTTTCAAAAATGTTCACAAACACTATAGTTTCTGCATTGTCATTTAAGTGGAGAATATTTAAAATGATGTTCGTTTTTTTTTTTGAGACGGCTAGAAAATAACATATCCGGGATGGCGAATAGCATTAAAAATGTCTTGCGATGAGTCTATTTTTTAAGAGTACACACAATCAACTCTGAGTTAAAATGTGACTTATTAGGACCATCGAGTGGGGATGTTGGTGAGGAATAGAGGAGGATATCAATGTTATACTCATTCTTAATATAAAAAATCATATACTCGTCCTGTGTTTATCATCAACTTGACCTTAATTGTCTCTCATTGTAGAGAGCTAAATAACGTAGTTACGGTACGGGAGACTGTTGTATGAACAATTCTCTACAAAAATTTACTTACATGATCCACGTGATCGAACGACAAAATCGTGTATCACCAGACATACGAGCACGGGTAAATAGTCCGTGACTTTTTGAATGAAACTCAGGTTTTTGGATAAAATAATCATTATATTTTTGAACATAGTCTCCTTTGAGCTCTATACACTTTGTCCCACGTTTCTTCAATTTGTTTATATCTTCACATCACCTTCCGCCGAGCCATATTTTCAGGTTTCGAAATAAGATATAGTTGCTGGGGGCTAAATCCAGTGAATAGGCGGATGAGTGAGAAATTCGTAGCCTAATCCATGGAGTTTTGCCATAGAAACTGCACATTTGTGCACTTTTTGGTGCATCCGATTGTCAGCAAAATGTTCACAAACACTGTAGTTTCTGCATTGTCATTTAAGTGGAGAATATTTAAAATGTCACAGTCAAATATATTTTTTTTTCAATTCATATATTTTTTCTAATTTAATAATAATAAAATTATGCTAAAAGGCATTTCGTATGGAAATTGGAACAAATTATTGTTTCATCATAGCTTCAAACGAAACCTATTATTGTAAATTATATGATATGTCACCAAATATGTTTAAAAATATTTGCACAATAAATATTTTTTGAAATTATATTCCATATATTGACATATAAACATACTCTTATGCATATTTGATAAATATATGATCAGTCACAAATCATTTCCATATTTTTGTCGTTTTTCATGAAAAATGTATGTTTCTTGAAAGCATTAGCAAAAAAAAACTGAAAAAAATAAACGATTAACTGGTTGATACGTAAAACTCTCGTTATGTCTTTTGCAAATACATCCAATATTTTTGTTGTTGTTGTTTTTTTTTTTGCTGCTTTCTTGATTGATGTCTGCCTGTCAGCCAGTCATTCAGTCATTTTGTTTGTGGTTGTTTGTTTGTATGTATTACTTGTTCATATGGTCTTAGCCTTGCCAGCTAGCAATCATTCTCTCACCCATCTTTAGCAAAAAAAAAAAAAAACACAAACAACCAGTCATCCATCCATCCATCAGTCTATGTAAGTAATCATTTTTCTTTTAGCATTTTATAAATTGCCATTTCCTCTGGCACATGACTTCTTTGTCTTTTCATGAATTTAGTTTTACTTTAGAGATTCATATGGCATACAGTCACACACAAAAGCATACAAACACTCATATAGATACAGACATACCATTATAATTGATGGATGGTTGGAAATTTGTAACTAGAACATTCATATTTACAAAATTGTGGTTGTATTTAAAGGTTTTCTGTAAGTATTTTGGTTTTATGCCTTCTTGATGATTTGTATTTTGTGTATGATGGTTACTAGAATATGATTAATCACTGGTAATCATTTAAAAATCACTAGTTAGAAAATAATCTATGTACGTTATGAATGTGCGGCAATATTTTTCCTTTTTTTGTTTTTTTTTTAAAAAAAACACAATTGAAATATTTTGAATAATTATTCTTGTACATTTAACAAATTGTTTTTTATTTTCGTATTTATTTGTTGTCGAAAATTGTAAAATTTTTGTGTAATTACATGTTAAATTACTGCTGGAAGTTGTGAGCAGAATAAGAGCACAGATAAATGTATTACATTTCAGCGCAAAGTTTGTTTTATTTCCTTAAAAAAATATGTTCTCTTATTTTTACCTTAAACTTTTATTTAGATTTCCTCCTCCCTGCTTATTTCGTTTATTGTTTCCAACCAGCTTTACTTGAAACCTCATTATCGTGTTTTTTTCTGTAATTGCTGTCCATGCATTTACGCGCTCGTACAGTGTCTGACACTGTGTGATTGCGTTAATAAACACGTTTCAATGCAATCGAGTGTTAAATCAACAAGTAGTGTCTAAACATGTCCATGTATCAAGGTGTCTGTCTGAAATATAGACACTATAATTTCTTAAGAACAAACTGAACTATTGAACAAAACCAAACAAAATTGCAACCAACCGAGAAAAAAAAACCTCATAAACTCATATTAAATAGTTGGTTCTTTCTTTAAATACTAAAACTTACTTACAAAATTATTTAGTTAGTTTGAAATGACACGATTGAGCCCAACAGCTACAAACTTTGTTTGTAATGATTGTTTACAGTGAGTGCCCGCATATAAGTTACATTATATTGTGGCCATTAACACGCGTTTGGAATGTGCAATTATTTGAGGATAGATAGAATAAATCACGTTTACAATGTGTTTTAATGTACGAGTGCTAGAATGGTAAGTTAGCGACAGAAGGGACTTCTTTATTTTTATTAGATTGTAAAGAAAATCACGTTATTGCAAGCTTGGATAATATTTAATTGTACACATCCACCAAGACTAGGCATCTTGTCACGATGTTAAGCTTTGAATGTAAGGATCCATACAGGGTATCATGGCGTGCAACATACTAAAATCAGTTAAGTGTATTAAAACTTCTATCCAAGCATATCAGTGATTCGTATGATCGTATGAATAAAAGTTTGGCAAAGAACCATATTTCGGGACTTCGGATTTTCATCATGAATCTCTATGCAAAAGAACTAGGAACCGAATTGCATTATTCCAAATTGAGCTTCCCGTACAATAATCAGGGAAAATGCAAGGCAAGTACCATTGTGTGGATAAACTATCAACTTTGAACTAGAATAGTTTCTGCGAAGTATGTAAAGCCAACAGACAGTGATTACTTCTCTAAATGAGCTATCCAAATCTAAAAATCGAATATCGAATTGAAAATTATGATGTATGAAATTATTCCAAATCAGAAGCACCATCTCAAGGCTTTACAATAAACTAGTTTTTGGCGCAGTTCATGAAAGATATGGAAATGTTGATTATTGGTGAGTCTCCATGAGTGGCAATTCATGAAATCTTTTATACAGGCCCAGGTTTCATATAAAGCTAAATAACCTGTGTGATGAGAGACCAAAACAAGGGACCATCCCGGCTTATGTCGAGCAACAAACTAAAATCAGTGTATTAAACCATCTAGAATATCAGAGTTTCATAGGAGCATATAGACAAAATATTGGCAAAGAACCACATTTCTGGACTTCGAATTCCCAACATGAGTCTCTTGCTCAATTGGACAACACGATACATAACAGATGAGCAAATATGGCTAAAATGCAAAGGAGCTGTGAACCAAACTCATATCTTCCCTCTAGTATAACGTAGTTCCTATCCAACCTTCTGAGAAGGAGGCAAATTTGCAGAGCCGTATGAAATATCGTTTAGATAAATTACCAAATATCATAGCAGCGTTTATAATTGCCAATTCCAACAAACACTGAACTTAGTTCTCCACACGAGTCGGCTTTAGGAGGTACATATTTGATTTAGCATGTATCTTTGAATAAGTTACTAAACCAACGTATGAATAAACTAATCAAATCTAAAAATATTCGTCTTATATCGAACATGAGTCAAAGGTGAACAGATTTCCGAATCTCAAAAGTTTTTCAATTGCAATAAACCAGTTTTTAGCACACCTTATTACACCTTAAAGATGTTAGTTTTTTATTATAATCGTATTCAAAATTTCTTGCGATGAGTCTATTTTTTAAGAGTACACACACTCAACTCTGAGTTAAAATGTGACTTATTAGGACAATCGGGTGAGGCTGTTGGTGAGGAATAGAGGAGAATATCTATGTTACACTCATTCCTAATATAAGAAATCATATACTCGTCCTGTGTTTATCATCAACTTGGCCTTAATTGTCTCTCATCATAGAGAACTAAATAATGTAGTTACGGTCCGGGAGAGTGTTGTATGAAAAATTTTGGACCATAATTCACTTACATGATCCACGTGATCAACGACGAAATCGTGTATTACCAGACATACGAGGACGGGTAAATAGTCCGTGACTTTTTGAATGAAACTCAGGTTTTTGGATAAAATAATCATTATATTTATAGTCTCCTTTGAGCTGTGTACACTTTGTCCCACGTTTCTCCAATTTGTTTATATCTTCACATCACCTTCTGCTGATCCATATTTTCAGGTTTGGAAATTAGACATAGCAGCTGGGGTCTAAATCCGGAGAATAGGGCGGATGAGTGAGAAATTCGTAGCCTAATTAGAGTGACAATCAGTTGTATGGAAACATTTTTTTGTTAAAATGTTTAAGAGTGCCGGGTGGAATATTATGACACTAGGCCTAAAAGTTAAATGCTGAAAATTTGAGCCAAATCGGACACGATTTCTGGACGCGCATCGAGGTCAAAGTTCAGATATATGCAAAATTTTACTATTTATATGGAATAAATAGGCGAAACTCGTTAACTTTCTGCATTGTTTTCTAAAAATATGTAGATTTATTTATATTAATGAATATTACATAAAAAAACAATTTTCGGAAATTAACCCTGCATCTCTTTTGGGTCAAAATGACCCAAAAACTGTATTATCGCCAGAATTCGAAAAAAAAATGAAATTTTTCAGTTTTTGTAAAAATTTTGCTACTAAATATACACTTTAGCAATTGTATGCAAAATAATCGAAATGTGTACGTCATTATCGTTGTAATGAGATATAAATGACAAAATTTGGTTAAAAACTGTTAAAGTTATTACAAATTCGACAGACCATTAACGTGTTTCAGGCCACTTGAACAAAAAATTTAGGAAAAAAAATTAACATATTTCGAGAAAAATTAAAATAAAAGCTCATTTTTATTTTAAATATATCCGTATTTACTTGTGTATGAGTTTTTGTCTTCGTAGGATACCGTTAACCTATTCGCAGGTATGGCCAAAAAAAAAAATATATTTTAACGGCCGTTTCGAATATCTATTTTCAAATTTTTAAAAATTTTGTTAAACTAATTAGAATTTTTTGATCATCACATTGGGATTTATTGAGATCATAATAGGGAATAAAAATATGAAAAAATTATGTCAATACCTCTTACGTTTTTCCGTACCTGCCATTTAAATTTTGCGATTTTCAAGAAAAAATAATTTTTTGTCCATATTTTGGCGAATGAGCCCAATTTCCTTACTGTTACAATTTTAAGTAAAACCTATTCATAATATTATAGCCCTGGTACCTTTAAATATGGTCTGAAAGTTTTACTAAAATCGGAAAACGCTAACTTTTAAATCGTGACGGTCAAACTGATCGACCAACACCATATCGTGAATTGTTTCGGATGTAGAGACCTCAACTGGGCATCCATATTCAGTAAACCACCTTTTCACCATTGGAATTTATGATAGCATAGGTTTGAGTGATAATTTTGTCCGTATAAAATAATGTTTAATGAGCACACGAAATTCACTTGTTCCATTTTCTTCTCAAGTCATGCGGTAGTCTGCTATCAAAAGCTGTTAAATACAAACTAAATGAAGCAGTTTGTTCAAATTTTGACAGATGTTAACTGACAGGTAGAGTTCTCGCATAATTTTTGTGCGAAAGCTCGTATTTTAACGAAAAGAGTAAAAACTTAATTTACTTAATTATTGCTCAAAATCTACATTCGTTGTAAAACATGTAAAAGAGCTATATTCGGCTGTGCCGAATCTTATATACCCACCAAATTATACTTCAAAATAAAAGTTTTATCTATTTTTAGGTAAACAAAATTAATTTCTTTTTCCAAGTTGTTTTTTTAATTTTTTGGAAAAAAAAAATTTTCGAATCTTTTTTTTTAATTTTTTAAATTTTTAATTTTTTTTGTTTTTTAATATTTGGTGAAAAAAAATTCGGGTTAAAAATATTTTTTCCGATTTTGACGTATTGTAGGTCCAACTTACTGTGGTTTTATATACGTCGTCGCAAAGGTCATTCAAATATCTATAATTAGATATCCATAGGTAAAAAATGGAGGTTGTCCTGTCCTTATATCTCAGCCATTTGTGGACCGATTTTCTAAATTTTAAAACATCAACCTAGAGATATTGATGTATGAATCGTGTATGTAAGTTATTTGGGGGCTTCGGAAAATTGATTTCAACAGACAGACAGACGGACATGGCTTAATCGACTCCACTACCAATAAGGATTCAGAATATATATACTTTATAGGGTCGGAAAATTATATTGTGGAAATTACAAACGGAATTTCTTTTTATATTTTTTTCTTTCTTTAAATTACAAATCCTTCTCACGAAGGTGAAGAGTATAAAAATACAGAGGATATGTTTTTAATGTAATACTAGTATAATTATAATTATGTATTGTGTCACATAAGATATTTTATGCGACCTAAAGTTCACTACAGCAGACCCAGGCTTCGTAATTGTCCAGTTTGGTAAGAGTCAAGAACCAACCACAGCCAATATTGAGGCACATCCAAATATCTTCACAACCTAAAAACATTGGTTAGCCACAAAGCAAATGGTCAAATGTTTTATCGTGTATCTTGCAAAACCTGCACTGGTTCGTCCTGGTGATCGCGAGATGCTCTAGTGACAATTTGATTATTTAAAACTTCGTTATTGAAATTCAGCAGATAACATCCGAAACAAGAGAAGGCAAATTTCTGTTATATCGAACATTATCCGCTACTTTGGATACCGCATAGAAACTGTATGTATTCAAAGGAGAGACAACTCCGTTCCATATCTAATCGGGTTCATAACAATATTAAATAAATACTATGTATCGGATCTAAACGCAACAATTCCAAATTTGTTTTCTGAATAACTTAAAAATTAACTGTCATATAAAATAATTTATGTATAATTCGTATTGTTCCTAAAACACTATTTTATAACAGAAATTCTTTTAAGCAAAATATATGTATATCCGACTGACTTTAATTAAATTTTTTAATTTATCCAAAAAATCGTTAGAGTGGAGTTATTGCGTTTTGTTATGGATCTACTCACCTTTCAACGAAAGAGCGACTCATTTTAATATGGAGTTCATCTTGAAGCTGGAATGTCCCTTTTCTGATTTATTTTAATGCCAATGCATTTTCCTCAATGAACACAAACAGCACTAGTTTCCCAGTTTCTGCTCACTAAAATTAGTTCATTTTGTATAAACGTGTTTTTATCTGCAATATAATTTATATTTGTATTCATGTCAGTTAAAATATTTATGAATTTCAACATGTTTAACTTAACATATATTGTTAGACAACCGGTAGATGGTAAATAAACACTAAACTGATATATGTACTACATACTACATGCCATTAATTAATTATTTACAACATTACATTTCAAACTATCAGATATTAATACATTCCACAAAATGATGTTATCGTTTTAACACAAATTTATTTAGTACATCAACTCATCTGGTTCAAAATCATTTCAATTTACGTTTTTTTCTTCTTCTTCTTTATTACGAGCAGTACTTAGTTTGCTTTATTTTTCTGTATGCTGTTTTTAACAAATTGTTTTAATATCAATTTCCTTTATAGTGTCTAATAACAGACATTTCAAATTGTAATTGCTTATAACGAATCAAAGATTGAGATTGTATCTTCTTGCTTTGGATGCATGTATCTATGTATTCATGTTGCATCTACTACATATGGTTATGTGTTTGATTATATGAAAATAACACTTAAGAAGAAGTTATGTCTGTTGTTACACTGAAAGAAAAACCTTCGTAAATACAACGTTTTTCTACGTTATATTAATGATTTTGTTCTTGAAATCAGTCCGATTACCGGTGTCATTGCATTAACGAAAAATGTTTCATTAATCTCAAAATTTTCGTAAATATAATGAAATAATGTCATTAATATAGAATATATAAATAACGTCACCATACGTGTTTACAATGTCAAATATCATTAACCCATTGATACAATTTCGTCAATATAATGAAAGGGTTTCATTAAATTAATGAATCTCTTTCAATACTTATATGAAAAAAATCATTAATTTAACGATTTTGCATTAATAGTATAACGACATGTTTCATTGATGTTAAGAAACTTTATCATATATGCAATGAATGTTGACATTGGTTTAATGACATTGCTTCACTAATATAATTATATCCTACATTAATGGAACGATGTTTTTACATTTCAAAAATGAATTTTGTCATTGATTTTCCTACATTGTTTCGTAAATAGAATGTGCTCCTTCATTAATGAAATGAAATATATCATAAATATAATGATTATAAGATATTATATTAACAATATTAATCATTATTTTAATAAAAGGTTTCATTCCAAAAACGATTCCTTTGATAATAATAATGAACAAAAATAAGTTATTTATAATTACAATTTATTAGGATTTTAATCTAAATGTACATATGTATTAATACTTTTTATATTTAAATTCGATTTGTATAATAAATACAAATAAATACAAAAAAATATAAGCGGTATTCACAATGTAGAGTACTTGACCTAGTAAAAAAGCAGAAAAGCTATTTATTGACAAACATTTCAATTTCTAATGTATTTCGTTTTTATTTTTTTGATATTGTGCTCTTTTACTACATTACCAGGCCAAGTACTCTACATTGTGAATACCGCTAAAATGAAAAATAATTGAATATCAGTAAAAACAATCTTCGCTTCAGGAAGACTGAGATAGTGAAAAATGGTGATGAAACGTTTTTGGATTCCTGAGAGTCACTCAAAATTTGTTGAGACATGTTTTTCTCCGCCCTCCACTTCTCTAAATTATACTTAAAAACGATCTTGTCGCCAATTTTCATTTGCTGAGTAATTTCAAATAAGTCATTAGCAGACATTATGGAAATTGTGATGTTTTATTCTAAAAAAAAATATTTTAATAGTTTGTTTAAATTTTTATATAATTATTAATAATGTTTACCTTGAAAAAAGTTTATGAGGTGATTTAGGCCCCAAGAAGTTAGTAGATATTGTAACGTGTTTTTTGAGTTTCTTCATCTAAAAATAAAATTTAAACGTATTCTTTAATGGGTATCATAAATTTTCCTTTTAATGTATTAATAATAGCTCACCTTTCTTATGAGTCATTGATCCACTTGAATCGAAAACCACTTCCTCAATTGATTGAAATAAATCCTCCTCAATCCATTTTTGCACAAAAAACACTTTAAATTATTTATTACCAAATTAGATTTTGATCACAATTTCAACTTTTTATAAACAACAAATAAATCAATTATATTTTTAACACAACAACTCTTCACTTGTTGACTGTTTAAAATAAACTAAAATTAAATAAAAAGAAACTCTCAAAAACAGAAGATGATGCAATTTATGTTGTTGTTGTATTTTTTTTAAACGTGCCACATTATGTTCCAACTCTATTTTATTTTTCTTTGTGTCCATCAGCATCAACATTCTCTTGTGTCCCATTATTTCTTTAAGAAACGTTCAATACAACGCAACTTTACGTTGTATTGATAACCGAATCGTTGTAATTTACTATTATTATATTAAATACTTAATTTTTTTTTTTATTGAATGACACATTACGTTAAATTAATGATAAAATCATTGTATTTACTACAAATTTTCATTAAAAATATGTTTGCCATAAAGTCCCGTTATGATTTGTTTGCAAAGAAATGCATTACGTTGTATGGATTACAAGTTCATTAATTTAATGACATGGTTTCATTAAACGTTCGTCATAATTACGTGATTGTTAAAAAACTTGTTTAAAATATTAATGTAAAATGACATAATTTTTGGCGTTTTTCGTCTCATTAATGACAATTTGTTATATTAGCAAAATAACAAGAACTAAGCAATTTAAATATTAAAAACTACATTAATTCGATTCCTTTATATGTAATTTTGTTTTATATAATTTATTTTTTTTATTTTTCAATATTTAATCCAAAAAAATGGAAAACAAAAAATTCATTATGGCTACGTAAATATTTCATTGAATTTTTAAGGGGTGCTGTATTTCATACAAATATTACTATATTTACACAAGAACAATTAGGATTTGCCAATTAAACCTTTTTTATTCCAAAAAATTAATTTGGGACACATTCGTTATTCAATTTATACATTGAATCTCACGTTAAAGTTTTACGTTATATTAACGTAAAAAGTTTCGTAGCATCAATGACTCTACGAAATGCCAAAAAATACTCATTTTGCCTGAATCGTAATATTAACGTAATTTTCGTGAATACAACGTGAAATTTCATATCATTAACGAAACTTTTCATTGCATTAACGTAAACAGGTTAACGTAAAAGTTTCATTGGGGTTACGAAGCGTTTTTCTTTCAGTGTAGGTATGAATGTTTGTTGTGTATTTCTATATGTTTTGATGCCAATTTAAGATGAATTTTCTTTGACAAGCAGATAAGTGAAACAAATGAAACTTCTATGGAAAAAGTACCGGAGCGTACAGCCAAGACAGACTTGTAAGAGTGCAAATGATCAGCAAACAGGCAGCTTTAGTATCATCAAAGCGTTATATGCTGTAGAAAAAAAAACTAAAATATAATTTAAAATTTTGCATCCATTGCCAATGTATTTTGTTAAGAAGCTTGATGGCTTCAAGCTTGTTGGAGCAATAAGCTTATAAAGCAAATATGTTTACAAGTGGTAAATATTTGAAAGTACTCAAATACGACTAGGTTTGTACGCTACATTATAAAAAATTACAATTTTAATTGATTTAGAAATATTATTTTTTGGAACAAAGGCAGTCAATCGTATTTATTTGTTTCTATACATATAAATCATTAATTATTCGACAACCGTATTCTGAACTTTATGACAGTGACAATATTTTAACAAAACTGAAAATTTGATAACTTTTGTATAGAAATTTTTATAATTTTGTCATTCTCATAAATAGGGGGCGGATTTTAAAACATTCATTGTTGAAAAATATGCGCCTAAAATAGGCTTAAAAAAATCAAAATCTGAAACTATATTTTTGTGCAGAAATATATGGATCGCTCCATGCCCACAAATTCTACAACAGAGTTTTAAGCAGATATGACTCTTTGATATATCGGGTCGATTTGTAGGGAAGCAAAAAAATCGCCCAAGTCACAAGAAAATCGACGCATGATTAATATTATTTATTACCTACATCACATTTATATTTATCATACGCTCTATAAAAAATATTTATACACAATACATACATCATATAAAGTGCCAAAAATGGTGATTATTTAAAATTTTTCTATGGAGACCCCCTAAGGGGGTTACCGAGGGTGTGCCACCAACATGGTTTGCTCGGCCCCCCAAAGTTAGTGGGGTTCGGTCATACATTTAGACTCCATTGGGCCACCATAAATGGGTCAATGTGGTATTTTTCAAAATTTTACCTTTGGGTTAAAATAAGGAACATATGAATTCATTTTAGAGGTTCCTTTGTCACTTGGTCGATTTTTAAATCGACCCGCCCTGATATATACTAACAATTAAATAGTTACGATGAAAATATTAATTCATTTGATTAATAATGGGACTTGTCTTTTAAAATCATGAAAATGTTGATAGTTTTGTAAAGTAACATCCAAATTTAATTACGATCTCGCAATGAATGATTATGAAGACCAGTAACTGTGCATGGTAAGTTACAAAAAATCTCGGTAAAGAAATATCTTATAAATCGATATTACAATAAAAAAAAACAATTACGGAATTCTTATAGTCAAATAAAAATTTCTAAACTCAAAATGTTTTTAAATGATTATTCTCGATTGTTGACAGAGAAAGGACAATATTTGATGCTATTTCTAACAAATTCTATAAAAAACTTTTTGTCAGGAAAATGTAATGGCACATGACGACAAAAAAATAATGGCCCATAGTCATAGTCAGAAATAAAGTATATTTTAATAGAAATAAAGTCGTCTTTAATTAAGAGTGGACTTTAGGTCTACCATAGACAAGTTAAAGTATATTTTTGACGTTAAAGTCGACTGTAAATATAAAACAAGCTGAAGCTGTTATTAACTCATTTAACAACAGCATCAGCTGTTCTTCGCCATGTAAAAAAGTTCGGCAAAAAGTAAAAAAAATTAAGTTACAAGAATTTGGCAGAGATTTTGCAATTATTGAACAGTTATCAATAAAATTAGTACCAAAATATTCTAAATATGATATTAATCTTATCTTTTCCATTTTTCCACCACAAAAAACTTTTTTTCTTTAGTTGTCCCGGTTAGTTTTATTGTTTACCTTTTTTGGTTTTTGTTTTAATTTTCTATGTCAGCTGTTCAGCGGTGCCACTAGTCTGTATTTTGTTGTATATTGTATGAAAACATTTTCTACATTTGAGGTGGCACCCAGTTAAAGTCGGTTCAATTTAAAACACACTTTGATTTTGACTATAGTTGCAAAATAATTAAAAGCAGGTTTTTATTTTAAAGTTGTTTTTAAAAAGAACCGACTTTAGTGTTCGACTATGATTATGGGCCAATATTTTTTAAAAAAATTGGGATAATATGGATATAAATATTTTTACGAAATTGCATTATCAATTTGATTTCAAGAGTCTGTATCGGCTGCTTTCAACATTCATCATGTTTATAAATATTTCCACACAGAGAAAACTGATTCGTAGTAACAACCGAATTTGTTGCCAATAGAATGATTCTGCCTTGGTGACCAAATTTTACAGTTGCGGCTATAAAATTTTAGAACTGGTAACAAAAGGTTGGTTGCTTCAACCGAAATTTTTTCTTATTAACTGATTTTCAGTTGCTAAAACCAAAAAATTCTATGTGTGCATTTGAATCATTCGATTGGCAACAAATTCAGTTGCCATTACGAATCTGTTTTCTCTGTGCATCAGTAGAAACTCCTAGTTATCAATAATATTGATAACACGCTGTTATTAGCATTGACAACATTAACTGTTACAGCTGCTAACATTAACATTAGAACTGCAAAAAGCTCTAGGTGATCATTGTGGAAATAGAACACTCTAGTTCTGACCATTTGATAATTCATGAAACTACTAAAAGATGGCACTATGTATATAAATAGTAACAGCGAGTTGCTGGGGAGTTAGTATATCGTAGGCGATATTAGAGTTAATTACCAGTATATTCTTGTAAATTATAAAGTGTGTGACTATTTTAATTGTTAAATGAATAAAGATTTGTTACAATTTTAAAATTACTGATCGCTTTTATTTGCAATTATTTAATGGAAATAAACCACCGTTTTTAAAAGGTAAAACCGTAACAATATGCAAAATATAACAAAATAAAATATGTAAAAATATGTTAGAGGATAAACATGAATTTACATATAAATTCGCCCCTTAGTCATAAAGTATAGAATACCTTCGTAAACATATGTAAGTCCGTTCTTAATTTGAGATCTTCATTAATTTGATACCAACTGGCTAATGGCCAGATGGACATGGCTAAATCGATACCTCTATTTTGGATATTTCCTATTACTTAGGTCTTAAATCAATATTGTAAATATAATGAACGGAATGTAAATCTTGTATGTACTCGAGAGAAGAGTATAAAGATTCCAATGATTAAAAAGAGTACTCTTGATTGACTACTTCATGCTGTTAGCATGGTGATTAACTTGGATCATCGAACGAATTTTGGGGACTACGATTCATTGCCATGTTTTGCAAATTTTAAAAAATAACAATAAAGTTCTTTGTTACCTTACGAATCCCAAAGCAATCATTTAGAATTCGAATCGAAGATCCTTATGATATTAAAATTAAAGAGTTTAAAAAAATGAAGTAGAAATACCTGGGAAGTGACACTATTTTTCTGGTGGGTGTTATTGAGTACAACAAGAATCTGGTTTTTAAATTTGCTAAAATCCTCCAAAATCTTGAGTTCCGATTAAAAAAACACAGATTGTTTGTACCTTTATGAACTTATAAGCCAGTAACTTAGTTGAATATAAACAGATTTTAAGTTTATCAGCGGATTTAGAAAGAATAAACTTAGGCCTTTCGAATGATATATATGATATTTAAGTAAACTTGAGAAATATCCAGACAACATTTTTTTTTAATTTTTCCACAAAAAAAAACAACTTCAAATCCGGAAAAATTGAGTGATATGAGTTCTAACACTGAACTCATATCTCATATATCATGATATTTTTCTTTTGTATGATTTTCTTTGTCAATTTCAAGGATTTTGTAGGATTATTCTGACTCTTGATATAATAGTTTAACTGTGTACACTTCTCTTTGGCTTTTCAAATGGGTTTTAACGGGAAAAATTGATTTTGTTTCTGTTTTTGGAAACAAATTTTATTATACATTTTTTTCCCTCTTAGTAATATCGAAATAGTAATTCGTACTAAACTATCTTACTTTAAATATATAAAACTCAAAAATCGGTTGGAAAAATTTCGTGTTATAAAAAACTACACCAGATATTATGTGTATCAGGTCATATGTAAAGTAAAATACTGAAAATAGTTTATCTTTTGGAGAAATTATATAGCGAATAACTATTTTAAACTTTCCAAGAAACTTAAAACCTTTGATGTGAATTTGTGTCATACTACTATAACATTTAATCATTCTAAGCTTTGGTCAAAAACAAAAAATTTAATTTGTTTATACCTCTTTCAAAATATGGTTAAACAAATACTATAATTTTAAGAATTTATTTTTAAGATTTTATTTAAGATACATGTGAGAATGATACAATATGAGCAAAAAAGAATTAAGCTAATATACGGCTTTTCGGATTTAACAACACAAATCCGGAATGTTATTATTTAATCCATAAGAAAATAAACAGATGATTTTACTAAACTCTTTGAATATTTTATAAAAATGCAGCAAACTATTATTTTTATATTATTATAGATATTGATGAAACTGTAGAAAAATAACAGCAAAATATGCAGGGCTTATCATATAACAATTCTATAAAAATAAACAATTTTAAAATTAGTTTCGAAAAAAAATATTTATAATGTTTTCGTGTTGTACTTTAAGAATACCGTTATTTCACTAAACCGAATAGATCGAAAAAAATTGAAAGTTTTTTTCGTACTCTATGGATTCAACAAATCAGAATTGCTACATGAAAACCCCTATAAGTTATTTTCGTTCACTTTTGTATAACAGTTTTCATGGGTCAATTAATTTAATTGTTTTATTTTTAAAATAACATCTAAAGTGCAGCTTTTATAAAAACATTTTAAATAGTGGGTCTTATTTTGACCACAATTACATCATTGGGTTAATTTTTATAAAAATTTAATCCTCAGATATTATGGAAGCTTCATCAAAATTCGCTGATGCATACATAAAATTTCAGTACCTACCTTTTTATGAAAAACTCAATATATTCAGAAATTTTACTTTTGATACCGGTTGTGAAAGGGTTGACGTTGCTAGATTTCAGTGAAATCTAAAGTTTATATTTTCTATGGATTGGGTAAAAATATTCTTGCTTTCTTTTTTAAACTAATAGCATTTGTAAAATTATTGCCAAAAATTGGGATTTTGAGATATCCTTAAAGTTCAAACCTATATTTCGCAAGTTTAGATTAGGTTCTATGGACAGCGACTCCTCAAGCAGCACGCTTGAAAACATTCAGAAGTTGATCCCATTCGACACTCGTTGTTTCCAAATTGAATCAAACAGATTCTCTGATGAAGGAGTGGATGGGTCCCAGCTTCATCATGGATAGATCATATTAACACGAGAGGAAAGGGGTTCCAAATATGCGCTCCCTCATGCTGGACAGTGCCGGTCAATGGCAAAATATTATAGCTTCTGTAGTAGCCATTGAACCGTAGGCCAATATAGACAGTGTTCTGTAGTCTTACATATTTTCTCACAACAGAATCTCGCAAGAAACCTCGCAATAACGCAATTGAATTCATTGGTACACATGTCATGTATCATATAGTTTCAGCTGAACAATCGCCTTGAAGTTTGCTAGTGAAATACCAGAATCGAAGTCGATCGCTTCCTCACTCATCTTCGTTCCCATTCTGGCCAAACCGTTCAGGCATCCATATAAGCATTATTAAATTACGGCAAACTTATGAGAGTTATTGATCTAATACTTTTAAGTATTATAAAATATTTATTATTAAAAACTTCAGACCGATTATATCTACATTTTGTGGAGCTTTGGCATTATTATCTCAGTTTTTGTTTTCAAGTCCTGGTTTTTTCGATCATAAATTTACCTACCCTATGATCAAACAACATCACCATTCTATCCTTTGTAATAAACGATTACGAGTTACTTTTCAAATCAAGCTTCAACTACCATAACAAGCAAATGTTTCAATCATTTTAACATGATACCAAGCAAGCAAACTGGCAGGCAGGCAGGCAACTCATCAATCAGTAACACTCTGCCAAATCAGACAATCTGTTATGTTGATGTAAAATGTTCGTCGTTTCGTATTTTTTTTTGCAATAAATAAAGGTAAAACAAGTTAAAACATGTTGCAGGCCATAAGAAGTGGAAAGAATTTTATTTACGACTTCTACAAATAGCAATCTTTTGGATCTTCGTTTATTTTTATTGGCGATTAATGAAAGAAAAGTGTTGGTTTAAATTAATAACCTTAAAAGGTAACACATTTAATTTATCTATTAAAAACATCCGTGTGTTTATTATAAGATGTCATGAGAATAAAACATACATACGTTATATTATGAAATAAATAATGGGGCATGTAACATGTTAAAGTTAGTGGACATTAGGAATAAAATCACTGGGATGATTTTTGAAATTTTCTGTTTAATCGACTGTTATTTTATTTGATTATTTATGCTTTATAAAGTTTAAATAAAAACATACATACATACCTTTTGATCGATTATTGTCACAACTTAAAATATTAGTTAATTAGTGCATGCCCAATAAAATCTTTCAAATCTAGTCTTTGTACTCCACAGCTGTTGATCTCATTAACTTATTATGATCATGTTATCTTTAAAAGTAACTGTAGCCGTAGTTAATGAGAGAAAATCGTTTCATTGTGAAATTATAATAAATTAACACACATAAAATGGTCCAAACTTTTTAAAAATTATTGATGTAATCCCAACGATTTATTACGAAATGCAAATCAACATGTCTCCTCCATTTATCTAATAGATTTACCAAACATTTCTGTTTGAATCTATGCTAGTGTATTTACATATGTATGTGTCTCTTTCTGAACTTAAGAAACAAATGTAAATTTAAATTTCCTTTGACAGTTGTCATTATTCATTTCGTTTTTGAATAAAGAATGAAAGATTTAACAAACAAAAAATAAATAGAAAAACTATACAGCTGAATGTGCAAGTACAACAACTTACTAAGATCATTTGTTATTATTGCAACATTTACAATTAATTATTGTTATGTTGACATTACAATGTGCCATGCTATGAAATCTGTCAGGAATTTTGACATTAATCTATTTTAAATATATAAAGAAATACAATAGCAACAATGGCAGCAACAACTATGACAATTCAAAAATAATAATCATAACTTAAACACAGGCATAAAGCTGACAACTGTGCGTGACTGAAATTTAACTTGACACATTTTTATTATGAACACATTTCTTCAAACGTATACATATTCAAGTAAATATTCACATACTGCGTACTTTAGTTTGTGTATATGCAAATTTTTACTAGAAAGAACAATAACAACAACTTATAACATTTCCTTCCTTTTGTCACACACATGAAAGTACAATAACACCCATAGAGTTTAGAACTATGTGCATATATCTGCAATAGGGTGAATACCAATACCACACAGTGGGGTAGGATGCAAATTGATTGAGAACAAATCGAATGAAAAACAAGTAAGAGAGCTATATTCGTCTGTGCCGAATCTTATATAGCCTTCACCAAATTATACTTCAAAATAAAAACTTTAAATATTTTTAGGTAAACAAAATTTTATTTTTTTCCAAAGTTGTTTTTTATAGCCTTATGTACGACGCACAGTGGCTCATTTTCGTTTTTCATCGGCCAAAACTCTGTAACTTTTGAACCGATAGAGATATTTTAGAAATATTTTTTGGTGGACAGATAACTTCTTGAATTTTTCTCCAGTTTTAATTTCATTAAAATCGGATCAGCAGTTGTTGCGCAATTTAAGGTTAAAGTTGAACTTTTAATTTTTTATAGCATTTAGTATGAAAATGCAAATTTTTTGAATCAGCTATACTTATTAAAAAGTTATCAGCAGATAAAAACAAGTAAGGAAGTATGTTCGGCCAAGCTCGACTATATAATACCCTACACTATAATTTATTTTCGTGAATGATTTTCGGAAGCGGGTCTTATATGGGAGCTATGACTAATAATGGACCGATCGCCATGAAATTAGGTCGTGTGATTTACGTCTATATGAATGTTATTTCTATTGAATTTTGTGTTTATACCAACATTTTTAAGAGATTTATGCTCGTTAAAGTGATTTTCGGAAGCGGGTCTTATATGGGAATTATGACTAATAATGGACCGATCGCCATGAAATTAGGTCGTGTGATTTACGTCTATATGAATGTTATTTCTATTGAATTTTATGTTTTTACCAACATTTTTAAGAGATTTATGCTCGTTAAAGTGATTTTCGGAATCGGGTCTTATATGGGAGATAGAACTAATAATGGATCGATCGCCATGAAATTAGGTCGTGTGATTTACGTCTATATGAATGTTATTTCTATTGAATTTTATGTTTTTACCAATATTTTTAAGAGATTTATGCTCGTTAAAGTGATTTTCGGAAGCGGGTCTTATATGGGAATTATGACTAATAATGGACCGATCGCCATGAAATTAGGTCGTGTGATTTACGTCTATATGAATGTTATTTCTATTGAATTTTATGTTTTTACCAACATTTTTAAGAGATTTATGCTCGTTAAAGTGATTTTCGGAATCGGGTCTTATATGGGAGATAGAACTAATAATGGATCGATCGCCATGAAATTAGGTCGTGTGATTTACGTCTATATGAATGTTATTTCTATTGAATTTTATGTTTTTACCAACATTTTTAAGAGATTTATGCTCGTTAAAGTGATTTTCCCATATAAGAGAGCTATGACTAATAATGGACCGATCATCATAAAATTAGGTGACATTAATTCAGTTTATATAAAACTTATTTGGAGCAAAATTTGTGTAGATACATATATAAATTAACCATTTACGACCGATAAAGTATAACTTCGTGAGAACATTTGTATGGGTGCTAGGTGAAATAGTGGACCGATTTCAGTAGTTTTCAATAGACTTCGTCCCCGGGCCGAAAAAAATTTATGTACCAAATTTTATCGCAATATCTTCAAAATTGCGACTTGTACTTTGCGCCAGTCATATGAACAAATAAAACAAACAAAAATTTGGGAGTAATTTCATTCAAATGAAAAAGGTGTTCAACAAACAAGTCAAAGTATATATAGGCTTAAAGAGGACACTTTGGGCTTTCTCCTGGTTGTAAAATTTGTTTAACCCCTTTTGACCCTAAGCACTTTTACTCCACTGAAATTCAAATTTGTCTAAAATATAGTACCTGAGAAAAAAAATAATAACACATCAGGTATAAACGGTACAATGACAAATTATATCAGCTATTAAAGACTATTATCTTACCAACATAACAAAAGAAAAACCATCCAATTATCTATAATAGTTTGGGAGTAATGATAATTTACTTCTGATCAAATTTACAAAAATCACATTTTTATAAAATGACATAAGATATTTGACTTTAACAGCATGCCACGCACACAATTGACAATATTTTTATCTAATTTTTTTGGCTACCTTAGTTTCAATGTTACTATTGAATGGCATTAAAATTTTTGAAATCGGAGTTAACAAAAAGTTGGACTTTTGGGCGATGAAATAGAGGTATGAGCCACCGTGCGACGCTGCAAAGGTCTTTGAAATATCTATCATTACATATCCATATTGTCTATAGTAATGACTTAGTAACCCAGATATATATAGGTAAAAAATCGAGGTTGTCTTGGTATTTTCCTTATATCTAAGCCATTTGTGGACCGATTTTCTCGATTAAATAGCAACCGAGCCGGAAGAATTCCGGAGTTATTAATGTATGAATCGTGTATGTAAGTTATTCGTGTGTTTCGGAAAATTGATTTCAACAGACAGACAGACGAACATGGCTTAATTGACTACGCTATCTACATATAAGGATCGAGAATATATGTATATACTAGAGTGTCCCTTAGAATTAAATTTTTGGAAATGTTGAGACGGTACCCCCTGAAAACTTGTGTGATGACATAAAATACCACCAAAAAAATGTTTAGCTTGTTCTAAGAAGGGCAACCCGTGCCGACTTAGCGATTTAGTTTTGAGGTGCATTTACAAGGGGAAAAAGTTTCATCAAAATCGGCCCAAAAATATATAACATTTCGCTATCTTTCCATGAGAAATTTGAAATCTTGAAAAATTTGAACTTTGACCTTCACGATTTAAGGGTTAAAGTTTTCCGATTTTAGTAAAACTTTCTGACTATATTTTAAATTACCTGGACTATACTATTCTGAATAGCTTTTACTTTAAAATCATAACCGTAAGGAAATTCGGCTCATTCTCCAAAATATGGCCAAAATATTAGTTTTTCTCGAAAATCTCAAAACTTAACTCGCTGGTACGGAAAAACTATAGGTGGTATTGTCATATTTTTTCATATTTTTATTCCCTATTATGTTGTTAATAAATCCTCATGTGATGATCAAAAAATTCTGAAATTTGTTTAAAAAAATTTTTAAAAATTTATAAATGGAATTTTGAAACTGCCGTTAAAAGTAAAAGTAAACTTTTATTTTAATATTTCTCAAAATATGTTAATTTTGTTCCTACATTTCATGTTCTAGTGGCCTGAGACACGTTAATGGCCTGGCGATTTTTTAATAACTTTAACATTTTTTAACCAATTTTTGTCTTTTATATCTTATTAGAACGACAATTACGTACACATTTCGATTCTTTTAAATTAAATTGCAAAAGTAAATTTTTAATGGCAAAATTTTTACAAAAACTGAAAAAAATGCATTTTTTCCCCTTGTAAATGCACCTCAAAACTAAATCGCTAAGTCGGCACGGGTTGCCCTTCTTAGAACAAGCTAAAAAATTTTTTGGTGGTATTTTATGTCATCACACAAGTTTTCAGGGGGTACCGTCTCAACATTTCCAAAAATTTAATTCTAAGGGACACTCTAGTATATACTTTAAAGGGTCCAAAAATTGAAACTAATATATCGATGGCTTAATATAAAAAAGGCGTAACTCGATTTTTTGTTACTTTACAGGAACAAAAAAGTTTTAATGCAATTTTTAATAAGAAGAGACATCACATTTTATTTCTCATATAAAATTTATTTTTTTAAATTTTAATGAAGTTATTTAATACAACCCTTTTTTCATTGATATTTTCGAAAAAAATAATTAGTTACGCCCTTTTTATATTAAGCCACCCTTCTCACGATGGTGAAGGGTATAACAAGTAAGAGTGTTATATTCGGCTTTGATGAATCTTGTATACCCACCATCAAAATGTAGTTTTGGCCTTATTAATATGTTATGGTCCAAATAAATGTTGCCCGATTTTTGCCATACTATACAGTTTAATTTCAGAATAATAATTTATGCAAAATTTTATCAGGATTGAAGAATAATCAACCTATCAGAGACCGATATTGCCCATTTTCTATACCAAACAAACCTGTTTGGGTTCCTTAAGGCCCTATCGTGTTTTCTGACAGACAGACGGATAGACATTGTTAGATCGCCAATATACCCTCCATTTGTTATCCCATATAACTTTTATTTCTGTTATCTAAAACTAGCTGAACCCGGTCCGCGCTGCTCCCTTAGAAAACATCTGTTCTATATTGCATCTCGATCTCGATTTTAATATACAGTGTCGGACAAAGTCGGTGATCCAACCTTCAATATTAATGAATTCAAAAATTCAGTAGGATAATTGATGGCCTGTTCTTCGTTCATTACTGTGTCAATAGATTTGTATTTCATTGTTTCGCCAGACAGTTTCAACTGAATTTGGTTATTGAGCTTGTTAACATCATAATTTGTTGGTGCCAAAATTGCAGGTTCCCACATCCAATCCGAGTTGTAAGACTTGGGCATTTGGCAGAAGTTCGGGAACGAAATCTCATTTTATGCGGGATCAATTGGAATTTTTCCATTTGCGATTACCAACAATTGTTTTGACAATGTTTCGGCAGAAGAAAATTCACACGCATGTTCGATGATAGCGTTCGACTTCTTTAGCTTAATTTCTAGTGAAATAAGTTTGAGGGAACTTTGCATTATCATAGGAAAGCAGGAGTAATGATTCAGTTCTGTGGTACATTTGGCCTTGATCTTTAAAGGTGGTCATGAAGCCGACGACATTTGAAAGAATGAGTTGCACTTCTGGATATTTTGAAGAAAGTGCTTGAAAATAGGATTGGCATCGGAAATGTTACTTACTCACTCTTTCCAGGCGGCTCAATAATTGGTGGCTGAATAACTATACCGTTCGAACAGAAACAGAACGGCGATTCCTTACGGAACTTTAAAACGCTGCAATGTAAGCAATGTTTGTTAATTGCGCCAATCAGTATGTTCTTGAGATTCCTGTAGTCATGATACTTATGCCCGTAATTTCAACAAATAGATATGTATCTACGGTTTAAATTATTCAGCAGATAAATTTACATAAAAGGTAACTTGACATTAATTTCAAATCTATATATACGGGTAAAAATGTCCAAATAAATATTTTTTCTCCATAAGTAACTAAGAACTGATAGATATCTATTTATTAAAATTACGGGCATTTTTGTAATAAAATGCCGGCAACTTTAAATCGATTATTTCTCTTGATCGATTTGATTTTAAAACTTCCCTCCGCCAACAGACCGAACATAAAAAATTTGATTTTACAGTGTGACCCGCTAAGCTTTTCTGAAGGTTTTTTCTGAGACTTGGGAATACCTTGTCGACAAAGATTTGAATATTCATTTGCATTTAGCAGAAGTTCTCATTTGTGGTCAAGATCAATCCGATGTCCAACAGTTGTTTTGAGAATGTTTCGGCAGAATTTTCTTGTAGCAAATGAATACGCATGTTCATCGATAGCGTGATATTTTAGACTCGGTTCCAAATGTATGAAAATTTCAAGTATGCGTTCAACACATCTGCAGGCATTAATCGAGAAATAACGTGCAAAGTTTGGCGAAAGTCGCCAGCAAGAAGAATCAGAGCACCTCGCATCGGAGTGGACAGTGCGTCCGTCGTCAAATAACGTCGATGTAATCCAATTCAGCATTCGAACATACGCCAATATTAAATTGATGAGGAGTGTTTGGCCTGTCCCTCCTGGTGCATCGATGAAAAAATCTCCACAATTTCCGTTTGTTATACGTTGCATAATTTTTTCGTAAGCATTTTTTTGATCAGGAACCAAACCAAGCCTTAGAGGTTAATCCACTAACAAAATAGATTTGTAGTTTTTGCGAAGTAAAATATTTTTCCTGCAAGTCCTAATCTTAATTTGTTGCAAAAATATCTGTCTTAAAAATGCTGCATTAATCTGGTAACTTTCATGATATGCAGATAATAAGATCCTTAAAATATAAAACACTTAAAATAGAATTGGGTGACAGAATGTTTAGTATGGCCTGTTAGAACAATCTCTGAAATTTACTTTTTAAAGATAATGTTATTCAAATATCGGCGGCGACTACATTCAGAATGTCAAATTTGGGACCACTCTTTCCAGCTTTGCTACCAATATTTCGCGAATTACACGAGTAATGTTGCCTTCCAAGTCTTAAATCGTAGCTGGTTTATTGGCGAAGAATTTTTTTCTTCACATAACGCCAATGAAAAGACATCCAGAGGGGTGGCAAGTTGACCGGTGCCGGTTGAAATAGGATAATGGTGCATGGAAGACATTTCAGCTGAATAATTTGGAGTCGTTGTTGCAGAGTAAGTCTTGAATTGTCACAGAGTACTGAATAAAAATAAGACAACAGTATGACATCAGTGCAAAAAAAAACAAATGATAAAAGAATCTAAGTGAATCACCCATTCCAATGGCTGTGAACAAAATGATACTAATACATTGTTGAGATCATATATGGTATATATTATAATTTTTAATCTACACTTTATTTAGATACGTTAAATAGTAGAATTTTCGAGTTTAATAAGATATCATTTCTTAATTCAAAAATATGGTTTAAGTATATTTCTCTGTTTTGGTGATTTCACCATGGTGGCCATATTGGGCATTCAACAACATCATTCTGGAAGCGATAAATTTTGAGTTTTAAAATATGGTTGTAAATTGGCAGAAATTCCATAGAACCGTCTATTCTAGTAAAACAGAATAGTTCCCTTATCGATGACAAACCTGACATTCGAGCTTTAGCTTAGAACAACATTGAAATATCTTTGTATAGTTTTTGATTGTATGTTAAGTTTTAAAATAAATTCAGGGAATGTGGGTCATTGAAAATATTAGGGGGCTGACACTTATGATGCTTGATTTTGGCCTTTTCTGAAGAAAGACCTTATCAGGGATTATGTGATACTGGTGCTGCTTAGAATGGGCGAATGTAAGGCTTAATAACTTATTTCTTTCAATGACTTGGAGGCACATATCTATGCTGAAGTCTAAAATTACTAAATGCTGTTTTATTTGTCATCTCCGTAGCGGATTATTAATTACAACGATTTATATTGGAGGTGCGTAGATGGGAACGAAGGTTGAATACTGAAGTTTTATAGAATCGTCTAACGGTCTAAACTATCGGACATTGAACTGGATCACATAATGGGCTTTATAAACAGTTGGGTTTGTTTCTATTGTGTAAGAGCAACATAAGCTAAGATAACAGTTTGTTTCATGCCAGAATATGTGATCATTCACAAATTTATAATGAGACTACTAAACACGTTACGTGGCCGAAAAATTTTATAAACTATCTTCGGAATTTTGTGGTTGTGGCAGATCAATGACCCATACGATCACAATTTATCAAAACTGCGACTATCAAGTTGTGATAATGACTTTTCCAAACAGTGTAAAAATAGAAAATACTAATTGAAATAAAAGAAACTCATTCAATCTTCAGATTAATTGATTGGCTCGAAGTGAATCCGACATTTTTGTGACGGAGTAACACATTGGACCTCAGTGCTAAGTGATAATTAATAAATGGGCGGTACCCCACAACAACAACATATACAATTTTCATATTCAAACAATATTTTGCTCAACCCACTGTGCAAAAAAACATACAAATGTATATAAATCACTCACTCCACAATGAAGAGGCGTGTGAATTGTTTGTTACAAACAAATTTTCATATTTGTTACAGTTGACATTTAAGCATCACTTTTGTGTCAAATTTTTGCGACTACTTGTCTCAAGAATAAAAAAAAGCAATTGTAAAGAAAGGTAAGCAAAAGGAACTAAAAGAAATGTATGAATTCTGACACAAATGTAAGAAAATTTCGCAGAAATCATAGAATGAATGCATCTGTTAAACTTATGTTTTGAGTTAAACATGATTAATGAATTTGTTATGTAGTTTTTCTGCTTTTTTACTGTGTGTATTTTGCTCCTTTCTTTCCTTCGGTTTCTGTTGTTGCTCTTGGAAATGAAAAGTAGAATAAATGTTTTAACATTTTTTATGTTTTAATAGTACAACTCATTATTTTTCATTGTGTTGCAGGAAAGCGAATTAAGTATTCGGGAATGGGAAAGAATTTTTAATTGGGGGACGAATGTAGAACTACAATCATAGTATTCTTATCTAAAAGAATACAGGATTTTTTTGAAAGGATCCTGCAGTTTGAAGTGAGCTTATAAATAATAATAAAATGGTATAAAGCTAATCTTTTTTGTTATTCCGAAGATATTATTGCAAGATTTTTGGTGATTTTTAATTTAGTGGCAATTAATTTTTAATTATATGCATTTCAATTGTCTATTCTAAAAATATAAAATGCAAAAGGTTGACCATTCCCTTCTAACATTGAAAGAAAAACTTTAAATTTTATTTATTATTTTGGGAGTTAAGGATCATTCTAGTTTTGTCTGCTATTTAAAAAAAAAATTAACACGAAAAACATGATGTTGTGTTTTTTTGTTAGTATCTTTTCAAAATGAAATGCATGACAATTGCAATTTATTTTGTTTTAGGTTCAGTAGTAGATTTACTGTCTTTTTTTTTTGGTTTCTTCAGCTAAAACCTTTTTTGTAGGTTTTTTTTCTACTATACTACTTTGTTTGCATTCGGCACGTTTTTCATTATTTTCGTTATACATTTTAACGCTTTCATGCTTAACTTTGTTTTTTCAGTTACAATTCTTTTTTTTCGCCATATTATTTATATTTTCAAATATTTCTTAAGATTAAGTTGAGTTCATTTGTTACAACCCTCCTTTAACTTAACGTCGTTCGTTTTTGTGATTTTCATCATTGTTATGCTTTAGTCTGTTTCTTTCTCTTCCTTCAAAAAGCAGAACAAAAATATATATTTTTCTTGTTGATTGTGTGCATTTTTCATGACAGCTACGTGTTGACAGCTGTCATCGTGTCATATGATTAATGTTTGTCAAAAACAAATGTAACATTTCGCCAAAAAATATAAAAAATAATAATAACACAAAAAGTAAAGAAAATTAAAGTGACTAATGACTGTAGAATTACCAGACAAATTATATGTGTAAGGGTATATGGTATACAAGTTTGTGTGTCTGTAAAAAAGTCGAAAGTATAATTTATTATGTCATAATTATTTAAGGTTTCTTTGTATTATTTACTGTTATGGAAAAAAGTACTTCATTATACTTATGATGTCTGCAGATAAAAATTTTAATGAATGTATTGTTTTGTTATTTTGCAGATTAAATATTTTCTAGGGAATTTGTAAATTTGGAGACCATGAGATTTAATTAGAGTATAAAGCAGTGGTTGATATTCATAGACACCAGGGGCAGAAATTGATTGTTTATTACTGTAAGCAGCACGAATGTCAATGAAGTACATATAAATTATCCATAACGCATACTCAATGTTATCTTTATGCCGACCACTGGTCTAAAGTGCACAAGTCATTGTGGAACAGAATCAAAATATTTTGGAAATTATCTGCCATTTCAAACTGATTCGATGAAATTCCACATAGGTTTAGCAGAGGAGAATTCACTGTGAAATTACAAAACATTACTGTGGTTGTTCCGAAAAGTTAGCCTTAAATTTGGAGAAACTTTAACATATAGCAGAATAATTTTCTGCGAAGGTTTTCTATGTAATTTCCAATAGGTTATTTATAAAAATTAAAATATATTTTGGACATAAAATCTCAGAATTCCCAACAAATATAAAAAAAATCTGAATAGTTGGAATTTTTGCCCATAGGGACGACATTTGGTCTGAAGATAATAAAAGGCTTATATTCATATTAAAAAAAATATTAGCCTTCATAGGGTCTTCGGGCCAAATTTGAGCCATTTTGAAATTTAAATTTATTATTAATATTTATTTAATGCAAATTTAATTTACAAAAAATATAGATAAAAAAGGACAAAAAGATGTTATATAAAAAGTATAAAATAGTTTATAATTTCTTCATTATATCCTGAGGTGGATGTTTTCTTAGGTGATTATAATCAAAGTTCTGTATGGATTCCGTTAAAGATGTGATTTGGTTGTTATTTTTTAAGCAAGATAAGAGGTGATCCATAGTTAAGATGTTGCCGCAGTTTGGCCATACCGGTTTTGAGGAGCTGTTTTTAAGGATGTATGGGAATTTAAATTTAATTTGTTCTAAAAGTGAGTGTTGATATTTTATGAATTTTATTCAATTTCAAACTAATATATATCGGGCATTTCATATCAAGTGAACCAACTTTTGAAATCGGTGTCTTCCGGTCGGGATGAAATTTGCACCAAGGATAGTTCTATAGTAATTCAGAATTTTTCCACAAGATCGGTCGAGTACTCTCTGAGTTAGAGGGGGTCAAAATTTGACATTTTGGCCAAGCAGGTGTTTTTTCTTATCCATTTAACTTATTGCCTATTGTTCTTAGCAAAATGTGTCCCAAATAGTTTAGATAGTTCTTTCATCAATCTTTCGAAAAAAAATATTAAAAAAAAAAAATAAAAAAATTTTAATATTTTTTTTCTGAAATCAAAAACTTTTTGGACTTTTTTTTAAAATGGGCCCTTTTTTTTCTTAACATAAAGCTTAGATATTTTCCTTGAACACATATTTGGTCGCGTAGTGGGATGCGAGTGGGATATCTATCAAAATAAATATTTTGTAACTCAAAACATACAATTTTTGACTTTTTTTGCAAAATCAAAAACTTTGTTGACTTTTTTTTTCAAAATGGACCCTTTTTTAATATTTTTTTTAGCTCAAACAAAAGCAAAATTTTGCAAAATCGAAATATTTGTGTTTATCTTTCGATTTATTAAATATTTTGCAACACTTACGTACGCGGTTAATAAAATAACATAACTTATATACATATATTTTAAGATCATGGCATTCATCTATTTCAATGTAATCATTATAAATGTCATCCTCAAAATCACATTCAACTCCACTTTAATCTAAGTTAATATTTTTATTATTAATTGCGATTCTTCTAATATTTCGCCAGCAAAATAACAAATATTTTATTCCGTACCTTTTATTTTCATTGGTTCAAGTACTAAGTTAAAAATTTTGAAAAATTTGTTTTTAGAATTGTAAGTTCTTGCAGTAATATTTATATATTTATAGAAGGAGCTATCGGAACACTCATCTACAATGATCGAAAGTCACTTTGTCTTTAGTTATTTGTCGTATTTTAGAAACAATAAAATTTTTATGAGTCATTATTACTTATTTAAATTTGGAATTATGAAAAATGTTAAGCAATTTAATAAATTAAAATATATATGACCATTTATTCCTTTTATTCGATTGTTCTACATTCAATTGTTCGAATTATTCGTTATTCGAAAATTGCCATTTTTAAATTATTAGAATAATTAGACGTAAGAAATTATTCGATTAATCGAACGATCATTAGTCGAATGAATACCCTATGTGTATAACAACTGACATATTTAATTTACATGTATATATTTGAAACTTTGTTTGTATTTACACCTATAGACTTTTTTTGAAACCAGAACTTAACGAAAATATTAAAAGTATTCAAAATCTAAAACAATACAAAAACGTTTCCAATGATATACTGAAAGATTTATATGCTTACAAAAAACTATGCTTTCGATTTCTCCAACATCTACAATCAGCGAGAGAGTTTTTTCCAAGTCAAGTTTTATTAAATCTAAAGAAAGAAATCGTTCAAAAGAAACAAAATTTATATTATATCCTTTTTTTAAAAGATTATTTTAGAAGATCTCACAAAAATCCTAAAAAAGTCACATGTGTATACAAAATGATCTCAAATACCATATTTGCTATTATTTTTTGGTTGAATTGTTATGTTTGTTTTTGTACACAAAATTCGTGGTTGTATTTTCAGTTCAAATTTAATATAGAAATTGTTCGGTTAATCGAATAATTTTAAATTAACCGATTATTAACCGAATAAATCTAAACACCGATTAATTATTTGCTCGATTAACCGATTAAACCAGAAACCCGATTAATTGAATACCCTAATTAAGTCCATTCCTTTAAGATATTTTGGTCGCTTGTTGAGATGCGAGTGAGATATCTATCAAAATAAATATTTTGTAACTCAAGGCATACAATTTTTGACTTTTTTTTTGCAAAATCTAACTTTTTTCCAATATAGGCCCTTTTTATACCCTTCACCGTCGTGAGAAGGGTATATATAAGTGTGTCATTCCGTTTGTAATTTCTACATTTTTCATTTCCGACCCTATAAAGTATATATATTCTGGATCCTTATAGATAGCGGAGTCGATTAAGCCATGTCCGTCTGTCTGTCTGTGTGTCCGTCTGTCTGTCTGTCTGTTGAAATCAATTTTCTGAAGACCCCAGATATCTTCGGAATCTTCAATAATTCTGTCAGACATGCTTTCGAGAAATCAGCAAAATCGGTCCACAAATGGCTGAGATATGAGGAAAAAACCAAGACAACCTCGACTTTTTACCTATTTTTGACCTATATCTGGATTACTAAGACATTAATATAGACAATAGGGATATCTAATGATAGATATTTCAAAGACATTTGCAACGACGTATATAAGACCATAGTAAGTTGGACCTACAATGGGTCAAAATCGGAATAAAAAAAAAATTGAAAAAGCAAAAGAAAAATTTTTAAAATTTAAAAAAAAAAAATTAAATTAAAAAAAAAAAAATTTAAATAACAATCGAAAAAATTTTTTTTCCAAAAAATTAAAAAAACAACTGGAAACAAATTTAATTTTGTTTACCTTAAAATATTTAAAATTTTGAATTATAATTTGGTGAAGGGTATATAAGATTCGGCACAGCCGAATATACCACTCTTACTTGTTTAAATTTTGCTCAAAAGAAAGCTTGGGTCTTTTCCTTTAAAACCTATTTGGTCGCATAGTGGGATATCTATCAAAATAAAATTCAAAAAAAAAGGCCCACACCGAGTATAACATTTTTAAAATTTGGTGGCATGACTTCTGTATATATACAACTTATTGGTGTTGAATTTTATCAATATCAAAATCAAAATTTTTAAGAGATTTATTCTGGTTAAAGTGATTTTCGGAACTGTGCCTTATATGGGAGCTATAACTAATTATGGACCGATCATCACAAAATTTTGTGGTGCGAGTTAGGCTTATATAAAACATATTTGTGATGAATTTCGTTTGGATATCTATATAAATAAGATTTATTTATGAGAGCTTAACTATTTTCAGATACGGCAATCGTATGGGGGCTAGAAGAAATAATTGACCGATTTTAACCAAATTCAAAAGGCTCCGTCCTGGACAAAGTGTTATCGAATTAGTCCGACCTGTAGTTTGATTACAAGGTTTACATGGACGGACGGACATCGCTTAATCGACTAAGAAAGCGATCCTGGGCAAATTGGTATACTTTTTTTATTTTAGCACGTTTTAAACATCAGCACTAACTATTTTTATACCTTACACACCACAGTGGTGTGTAAGGTATAAAAATAGAAAAAAAAAATGGTTAATTAAAATTATAAATTTTTCCAGAAAAACCAGAATAACTTAATTTCTTGTGATCAACACATAAACGTATAGAGTATGCGATCCATATTTATATGAATATAAATTTTTGTGTAGAAAGGCATCTAATCGCTTCGGAAATAATTTTACCAAGTTTTGGCATGCTTTCAGCTCTATTGAGTTACATGCTCCTAGTAAGGACTCTTTTAGCTGAACTAACGTGTTAGTTTTTTTTTTTTTTGATATACTCTCCTAGCTGATTCCTCCCAAAGATTTTCAATTACATTACTGGGCTCTGTGCAGGAAAGTATTTCTATAAGTTTGGTGCAGTTATGGATCAACTAAACCTTTGCCACATCTGATGTGTGCATGGGATCGTTTTCTTGATAAAAGGCAAAATGTTTTCAATACCCAATTTTTCATCACTTCGCTTTACATTTTGTTTCAAAATGTTGAGATTGACCAATTTGTTATTTTTCCTTCAATAAAATACAGCCCCAAACAATAACCGATTTTTTACAACGGAATTGGGCATTTAGTTTACACCTTACAAACAGCTTGCTATCTCAATATTATTTTTCTTATTACTAAAGCATGAACAAGTTCTTTGGTTATCTTAAAAAAAACTGTTAAAAATTAAGGTTTTTCGTGAACAATTAAAGTGAAAATTGCTGATAAGATTTTTGACACATTTGCGACCAGCGTGCAAAAATTATATAAAAAATATGTTTTGTATGAGGAGCCCTTCTTAAACAATTTATTTTGAAAAGCAGTGTAAGTCTTTCCCATACACTGTTTCTTCAGCATAATTATCATACCTATTTCCACTTAACTTTCACACCTAAAGGAAGTTAATTTACAAAATATTTTAAATGCCATTTAACCATGAAAAACGGATACCAATTCT
Organism: Calliphora vicina; assembly: GCF_958450345.1. Taxonomy (NCBI): domain Eukaryota; kingdom Metazoa; phylum Arthropoda; class Insecta; order Diptera; family Calliphoridae; genus Calliphora; species Calliphora vicina. Next base: position 112,735,185 of record NC_088781.1, on the reverse strand, counting down.
CATAACTTTTATTCTAAAATAGCTACCATTCTCGAGAAAATTGCAAACAAGCAAAAAAAAAAAAAGATTTGTTTTCAACTAATAAAATGAAAAACTTTGTGCTTTTTATTTGGTTTTTGTGTGTAACAATCAGCATTTGTTAAGTCAGTTTACATGTGTAAGAAAATGTAAATAAGTTTTTCTATAACAAAATGTCGTCCGTAATATAGATGTCATAGGAACATGTAATATTCCCTAACTGGCAATAGTAATACTCATGTTCAAATATGTTCTACTATAGTATGCGGTTTTGCAAGCAGTAGTAGTTGTTATAGTTTTTATTGGTTCAATGAATAGAGCATAGTTTTCTTTCTTTGTATTTGAACATACATATATACATTCACATGCTAAGAAACTATTCGCATAGCGATTTTAATATTCACTTGTATTTAAACTTTGATTTCTTTGGCATTTATGGCCGAGTTACTACAAGAACACAAACATTTCAACACATTCCATTTTATAACCAGATAGATAAAAACAATATGATTATTGTCTGGGATAACTCTATTTAGCTGTAAGGTTAACAACAATGTTTTTTAACTCCAATAACACATACTACAGCAAATATTATTGTTCTTCAATTGCAGTTTTGAGCAGAAATGAAGCATATTTTGGAGACATTATTTGAGGGGTTAGAATTGATATAATTGGAATTTTGATGTAAAGATTTTTTAATATGGAATGTAGTTAAGACTTTGATTCACTTATAACTTTGGATTTGAATGTGTTTAAAGTGTCTTAAGATTCCTCCGTTTCGGGCCATTCTATTCTACTTGCTTATACACATCTTGTATTTACATATACCCTGAATTAGGCAAGGGCTTATATTGCTGATTATTTCAATAGAATGCAGCCACCAAAATCAATTAACTGAGCACTTAGACTTTAGGATGCCGGGTTTGAGTTGACATCAGCTAATGACTAGTATGTTACTGTTACTGGAAGATCTTTAAAATTGTGACCATGAACCAGGAATCCTTGGAAACTATTAGGGAAAAACCATTCAAGGTTAGATAAACAAACAAAACGGTTGTGACAACGGCATTTCTTACTAATCCAATGATTGTGTTTTCTTGACCGAATTTTCTAGTTCTGTCTGCAAATTTTTAAACATATTGGAGGTGGAATTTAAAGTTGGTATCACCAATAGGTCCCGTTATGTGCTAAGTTTCTTTGTATCTCTTCTAGAGACATTCTTGGAGAATTTTCGATGTCATGTACACACTTTCAACCACTTTTGGTGGTTATATCCTCCACCATCAAAAGTGATGAAATGTATAATTTTCTATTGTACAAATGGTGTTGAAAATGCTAAGAATCATTCCATGTTAGGTTAGGTCGATAGGATGCGAAGAAAATACACCTAGGACACTAGCCGGCCTGTTTTTCGCTTCTTTTCATGGTAGCTCACTTTCCTGGACGTATTTCCTAAGAATTTTCCATTCAGTGTTCGTGAGGGATGTTATATCCGGAATAATATCGCGACCAAGATATTTGGATCTAATTTTGATGAAAGCCTTGCAAAGACAAAGAAAGTGCTCAAGAGTTTCATATGATCTTTGCCTGGTACCCATTTGATGCAAATCTTACCTCTGGGAGAGTATTCGGACAAAGCTCTCTTGCGGTCCAATACGGTCTTTGATTTAACCTTATCACCTGATATCGCCCTAATTGCATTCTGGTTGTCGGTAAATATTTTATAGGCGTCATATTTCTTCGAATCCAATTTACGAATTCCTTGTTTCCGGAATTCTGTCTGGAAGCTAGTGTTGTGATTAGATAGACGGTAATATATTTCTCTTTACGGGTTTTCAATGTAGAACCCCAGGCCCGCCTAGTCCCCCTGTTAAGAGCCATCTATGTAGCGGATTCCTATGGGTATTTGCTCTAATATTCAGTTTGACTATGATATTCTATCTGGGATCAGTGTTTCAAAGTTTCCCCACATATTCGGTGTCTGGTATGCGAGTGGTCTGTGTATAGCCTTCCAATGTGTCCAGCAATCATTGATGACGTGTTCTATAACCGCATTTGGTCATTTAGTAGGACTAAGGCCTATAATGCCTATAGAATAAAGGATACGTTTATATCCTTAGAATATAAAAGAGTATCTTTAGACCGAGCTAGAGTCACTCTTCATTTGTTCACTTCTGTACGTACAATATTTAAATATTTTTGTTTTTACAGATTTGTCGTATTGTGGTTTCGTATGAATGTGTGTCCAACATTTAGCAAATACATACTCATTCATATATGTATCTTTACACCCAAACAAATACATTTTAACTACTACATTTAAAGTAGTAGTTTTTATTGAACTATTTACTATAAACTACACTAGCACGCATACCAACACACTTCAGCATGCAACCATTTACACACATACGCAAATGTTTCCTTATAATATCCCAACAGTTCTGGATGACTGTCGGCTCCTTATTTGTCCGATATTGATTTTACCTACTAACTACCTAACATGTTACTTGATTAGCTACATAACTAGTTATTTAACATGTAAGCGGAATATAATTGACCTCAAATATTCAGTTAAAAAGACATCTCTTGACAGTCCAATAACCTATTGCTTGTAAACAAACTTTCATTCTATTTTATACTATTTATTGTGGGTAAAATAACTACTTTCTAAAGTGCATTACAAAATGGATACACTCTATTTTACTTAAGGTAAGGTCACACATGGCAAATATTTGCTCAAAAAAGCGTAACCTAAGTATATGGGGAATTTCATGTCAAGTGAACCAACTTTTGAAATCTTCTTCTGATCGGGATGAAATTTGCACCAAGTTTAGCTCTATTGGATAGTAACTCAGACACAATTTTTCAACAACATCGGTCGAGAACTCTCTGAGTTATAGGGGGTAAAATTTTGACAATTTGGTCAAACAGGGGTTTTTTCTTATCCATGTAACTTATTACCTATTGTTCTTAGCAAAATGTGTCCCAAATAGTATAGATAGCTATTTCTTCGATCTTTCGAAAAAAAATATTTAAAAAAAAAAAATAAAAAATTTTTAATATTTTTTTTTTTTTCTTAAAATAAAGTTTAGATATTTTCCTTGAACACCTACTTGGTCGCTTAGTGGGATGCGAGTGGGATATCTATCAAAATAAATATTTTGTAACTCAAAACATAAAATTTTTGACTTTTTTTGCAAAATCAAAAACTTTGTTGACTTTTTTTTTTCAAAATGGACCCTTTTTTAATCTTTTTTTTTAGGTCAAACAAAAGCTTAGATATTATCCTTGAAGACCCTTTTGGTCGCTTAGTGGGATGCGAGTGGGATATCTATCAAAATAAATATTTTTTAACTCAAGACTTACAATTTTTGACTTTTTTTTTTGCAAATACGATTCAAGATATACAATTTTTGATTTTTTGGCAAAATCAAAAACTTTTTTGACTTTTTTTTAAAATGGGCCCTTTTTTTTAAATTTTTTTTGTAGTCAAAAGAAAGCTTAGGTCCATTCCTTTAAGATATTTTTAGTCCCTTAGTGGGATGCGAGTGGGATATCTATCAAAATAAATATTTTGTAACGCAAGGCATACAATTTTTTAATTTTTTTTTGCAAAATCAAAGTTTTTTTTCCAATATGGGCCCTTTTTTAATTTTTTTTTTTGCTCAAAAGAAAGCCTAGGTCCATTCCTTTAAGATATTTTTAGTCCCTTAGTGGGATGCGAGTGGGATATCTATCAAAGCGATCAAAACCATCTTAAAGGAATAGGCCTAAGCTTTCTTTATAGCAAAAAAAAAATTACAAAAAGGGCCCATTTTAAAAAAAAGTCAAAAAAGTTTTTGATTTTGCCAAAAAATCAAAAATTGTATATCTTGAGTTACAAAATATTTATTTTGATAGATATCCCAGTCGTATCCCACTAAGGGACCTAAAATATCTTAAAGGAATGGACCTAAGCTTTCTTTTGACTAAAAAAAAATTTTTAAAAAAGGGCCCATTTTGAAAAAAAATTCGAATTTGCAAAAAAAAAAGTCAATAATTGAATGTCTTGAGTTACAACATTTTTATTTTAATAGATATCCCACTCGCATCCCACTAAGCGACCAAAAGGGTCTTCAAGGATAATATCTAAGCTTTTGTTTGACCTAAAAAAAAAGATTAAAAAAGGGTCCATTTTGAAAAAAAAAAGTCAACAAAGTTTTTGATTTTGCAAAAAAGTCAAAAATTTTATGTTTTGAGTTACAAAATATTTATTTTGATAGATATCCCACTCGCATCCCACTAAGCGACCAAGTAGGTATTCAAGGAAAATATCTAAACTTTATTTTAAGAAAAAAAAAAAAAAAAATAGAAAAAATTTTAAAAAAAAAAAAAAAAGTTTTTGATTTCGGAAAAAAAATATTAAAAATTTTTTTTTTTTTTTTAAATATTTTTTTTCGAAAGATCGAAGAAATAGCTATCTATACTATTTGGGACACATTTTGCTAAGAACAATAGGTAATAAGTTACATGGATAAGAAAAAACCCCTGTTTGACCAAATTGTCAAAATTTTACCCCCTATAACTCAGAGAGGTCTCGACCGATGTTGTTGAAAAATTGTGTCTGAGTTAATATCCAATAGAGCTAACCTTGGTGCAAATTTCATCCCGATCGGAAGACATCGATTTCAAAAGTTGGTTCACTTGACATGAAATGCCCCATATATATATAACCACTATATTTTATTTAGTGGTTACGTCTTTTTCGTCAAATATTTGTAATGTCTTTAGAGGCAAAAAAGAGAAATATGAATCGTTATTTTCAAGCAACGAATTTCTAAAGTGCATTTCAGAATAGAAGTTTACAATGGATACACTCTAAATTACTTAGAGGCAGCAAAGTAAAACATGAATCGTTTATTTCAAAAACCAGACAAGCAACGAATTATTGATTTTCAGTAAATCAAAGATAACTTCTAATTTTATTAGGGACTTCAAGAGTAAAATGACAAACGAACTGTTTAAAGAGTTTAACATCATATTCATATATACATTAGAGTGGGTAAATTTTTTTCTCGACCAAGCGGTTATCAAAATCGTAATCTACGATGAATTCTAAGAAGGTTTGCCGAAGAAACCACCCGAAACTTTTCCTTTCGTATTTTATATTTTTGTTTAAATATGCTAACATTTTATTGAGCCTTTTAAGAAACTTGACTAGGTTTGGGCTTGTTCGAAATGAAAGAAAGGCAGAAAAGATGAATCTTTGCAAATGGAGAAGATTAACAGTACAGCTTTTGGGTCACATTTGCGGCAATGAAAAAAAAAATATACAAATAAATCTGTAACTTCTAAACCGATAATCCTATTTTAATAAAATTTCGCACGACTATAGCCGAGGTGTTGCTGAGCTTTAGTTTCGAATTTGGACACTAAGGTGGTGCGGAGACACAAGACCACAAGTTGGAGTGTCTCGGGTATATTACAAATATAAAATTATGCCAAATTTTAGTTCTCGATCCGATTTGAAAGGTTTGTATATATATAAAAGCTACTAGAAGAGCGCTACAAAAAAACATTACTATAACTACATTTTATCTTTTACACTGGTTTTTTCGCGATTTTTTTCGAAAAAAGTACATACTTATATTAATCTTTAGTTATACAGAAAATAAAACAAAATAGATGATCCGTTTATATTTTTCTCAACGGTAACATTTTGGAAAATACTATAGAAGAAAAATAATTTCAATATTTGTATAACTGCGTGGTCAAGAGCCTTCCGAAGTAGGCCTATTTTTTATGTAAATTTCAAATTTATACCAATCGCTACCAATCGCTGCTTTCAAAAAATAAAAACCTATTTTGTATGCCCCAATATGTTCTTAAATATTTTGCAAACGGAATTTATAGCCCGGATCTCGGTACAGTCAACAGAGTCAAAAATATAAAAAAATAGCATTTTTGGGATTTTTAAAATGCTTTTTGGGAATTGTTGGATTGTCAATAGCAATTCACAGATTTATTTTTCACTTTTGCATTTTGATCAAAAATTTCTATATAAGCGTAAAAATTCACTGCCTTGACGACTACTGCATTAACAAACATCGGAGAACACTAAAATTTAAGCTTTTTATTGCGTTTTATGCAATTTAAAGCCATTAATGAGACTAGTGGAAAAGATAAGTTATACATTTTATATATTAACGATTAGGAAATTGTGCATTCTTTTTAAAACTGTATAAAATGTCTAAGAATTAAAAGACTTTTTGCAAAAATATGGGAATAAACAAATTTTAAAGTAGGAGAAAAGTTACCTACTATAAATGGTGTAAATTTACAGGAAAATTTATTAGAAAAGAAAGCAAAAAGAAAATAAACTGTCTGAGAATTATATCAAGACAATTGGTATAAAACCAGTTTGTACATATCACTCACAAAAAGCACAGAACAAAATAAACGTTTAAGGAGACTATGTTCTAGATTACTTTATGTCACTTGAGTGTATCCAAATTGACATATGACTGTATAGAAATAGACCAATAGACTTCTTCTCTGCACTATAAAGAGCACCAAAATATATAAACTGGAGTCAGTCAGACTTTAAAACTGCTGGGCTGCTACTATTAGTAGTGGTGCTGCTTGCTGTTACTGATGTTATTTGTTTTTGTAGTTATCTGCAACATTTTAGAAGTGTGCTGGAAAGTACAAGGGATATTCTTTTTATTGTCCTGTTCATATATTGTATTCCTGGTGTTTGTGTGGTTCTATGTAGCTGGAAATGATAATACGAGTATGAACTTTGTATGTCATGTTTTTAAAAACCACAATGTGTGTTTATTGAAGTATGTAAAAATGTAGAAAATTTACTCATGTGGAATGTTGCAAATTGAGATTGCAATCATTGTTTGAATGTTTAAACAGATTATGGGTAATGTTTTTTTTTGTTGTTTTTGTTCTTTCCTTTTGAACATTGTATGTGTGAGTAACTTTGTCGTTTTCTTTTAATGGTAAAACTTCTTCTTGAATAGTTTTAGCAATAAAAATATACATTTGATTAGGAAGTGTTTGCCAACTGTATGTATGTTGTTACGATGCACAATGTATGAGTACATATTGTAATGAAAGATTTTTTTTAACATTCGAAACTGTTAAGGATATGGGGATTTAAATACTAGTTTAAGTTTTATATATGAAGTCATAATTGAGCAAATTTAAATAAATTTAATAGCTATTTAGTTAAAACTGAAAAGGACATCAATTTCATTGAAAAGCGATTCCTAATCCGGTTAATTTTCTTATAAGGTTTTTTTCTAACTCCAAAATCCTCAGAAATTTATTTTAGAAATTGATTTTACTTTCATAAAGATATAAAATTCAGCAAGATTTAAAGTGAAAATTTATACATTTACATAGGTTTATTTTATACTTAATTTCTTTTTCAAAAATTCTTAACAAATTCACTTAAATTTGTATTAAAATCTTACGTCCCCTCCCAAATTTTGTAATACTATTCACATTAACCATTTATCAAAATACTTAAAAACCACTTAAAGAAATCAAATCATATCATTAAGTCCATCCATTATAATACCCATTCACAGTATGACTTGTATGCGCTGCTAAGCCGAAGAAAAACCAGACAAACAATTTCCAACAGTCATTTATTGTCAAAACTTTAACTAAATAATCCTTTTAAAGAAATTTAAACAAAAATTCTTTTGTCTCTATAGCCATCACAACATCATCTACTTCACAATTCATTTCGAAAGAAGAAAAAGCTGTCAAAGTTTTATATACGCTTTTAATCCATATGCGGCCAAATCGTATTAAAAGACAAATTGTTGCTGTGGCAGATTAAACGAAAGATGAACATGACAAAGTGGAATGTATTTTTATAGGGATGTATATATGTTCAGGAAAATAAGTAAGTATATTTATATTTAGTTGTATGAAAGCATTAAACAAATTTATAAATGAAAATATTCAAAGTATAGATAAGCCTTTTTGAGGCACTACAAAAATGAGATATTCTAAGAAAGACGAAGGGTTTGTAACATTTTGGTAAGGAAATTGCTAAAACTTGGAGTGATGAAAAGAAAAATTATTGTTTTCTCAAAAAAATTTGAGAAGTTTATTTATGTGGTCCAGAGACCATGAATCTAGGTAACCTCAGATAGATTGCACATCATATTTTTGCACACAAATTCAAGGAAGATGTGTCAATATCTTGCATGTTGACGTATGAGAAAAAGTTAGAAAAATTAAGAAAATACTGAAAAAATTGTTTCATCTTCTGCAATCGATTGCTAAATTTTTTAAATAAAATTTAATAAAGGGCACCATCCAATTCGGTAATGCCAAATACTAAACACTTAAGTTATGATACCTAAGACAGCTGCGCGCTGTTGCTGTCGCCGTTGATGATTATGCTCGATTGCTTGGAGAGTTAGCAACTCTCAAAGAAATGAGAATGAATGACATAATTATGGGCGACAACATAATTAAGAATGACATGCAAAAGTATGAATTATCACTGAAATGTCACTAAAAATGAAATGAATGCTTCAGTTTGAAGTAAAACGCACAGCAAGCCAGCAAATGAACGAACGAATGAACAAACATCAGCATCATGATGATAAATTGAAAGAGTTGTGTACAGTTGGGAGTGAGAGACGCACAGCTAGACGGACAAAGAAAATATTGGTGGCAGACACGGCGTGTGGGATTAAGTGTGGCAAATTTATGATATGAAAAATTATGTTTTTGTTTTTTTTTTTTTTGTTAAAACAGCCTGTTGATGTGTTTTCTTGATAATTTGGGGATTTTAGGAAATTTGTTTGCCTGAAACAAAAATAAGAGCAACGTCAAAAGTTTTATTAAAAGTGAACGAAAGTACAAACAAAAAAAAACAGAAAGAAATAATGACAAATGAATTTTGTGTGTGACAAACCCTTTACGCGTAGGATTATAAAACACGAATAAACCAACTTTGATGTCTTGCTTGATTAAGTAAGAGAGAAATGTCAGAGGGATTTCAAAATGTGATGAATGTCTAAAATTTGCTGTCTTGAAATAATATGACATTTAGATGCTATTTATCGCAGTAAGATGTTAGATGAATAATGCTTTAAAGTTGTTGTCTACATGAGAAGGTGGTAATTAGTGAATAGAAATGAAGGGATTTGTAAAGACAAATTAAGGAATAAGATGATATAGGAAATGAGTGAATAGTTGGGATTCATGTAAATTGGACTACATAGAGACCCACGATTGAAACTAATATTGGACTACATAGAGACCCACGATTGAAACTAATATTGGACTACATAGAGACCCACGATTGAAACTAATATTTGACTACATAGAGACCCACGATTGAAACTAATATTTGACTACATAGAGACCCACGATTGAAACTAATATTGGACTACATAGAGACCCACGATTGAAACTAATTTTTGACTACATAGAGACCCAGGATTGAAACTAATATTGGACTACATAGAGACACACGATTCAAACTAATATTGGACTACATAGAGACCCACGATTGAAACTAATATTGGACTACATAGAGACCCACGATTGAAACTAATATTGGACTACATAGAGACCCACGATTGAAACTAATATTGGACTACATAGAGACCCATGATTGAAACTAATATTGGACTACATAGAGACCCACGATTGAAACTAATATTGGACTACATAGAGACCCACGATTGAAACTAATATTGGACTACATAGAGACCCACGATTGAAACTAATATTGGACTACATAGAGACTCACGATTGAAACTAATATTGGACTACATAGAGACCCACGATTGAAACTAATATTTGACTACATAGAGACCCACGATTGAAACTAATATTGGACTACATAGAGACCCACGATTGAAACTAATATTTGACTACATAGAGACCCAGGATTGAAACTAATATTGGACTACATAGAGACACACGATTCAAACTAATATTGGACTACATAGAGACCCACGATTGAAACTAATATTGGACTACATAGAGACCCACGATTGAAACTAATATTGGACTACATAGAGACCCACGATTGAAACTAATATTGGACTACATAGAGACCCACGATTGAAACTAATATTGGACTACATAGAGACCCACGATTGAAACTAATATTGGACTACATAGAGACCCACGATTGAAACTAATATTGGACTACATAGAGACCCAGGATTGAAACTAATATTGGACTACATAGAGACACACGATTCAAACTAATATTGGACTACATAGAGACCCACGATTGAAACTAATATTGGACTACATAGAGACCCACGATTGAAACTAATATTGGACTACATAGAGACCCACGATTGAAACTAATATTGGACTACATAGAGACCCACGATTGAAACTAATATTGGACTACATAGAGACTCACGATTGAAACTAATATTGGACTACATAGAGACCCACGATTGAAACTAATATTTGACTACATAGAGACCCACGATTGAAACTAATATTGGACTACATAGAGACCCACGATTGAAACTAATATTTGACTACATAGAGACCCAGGATTGAAACTAATATTGGACTACATAGAGACACACGATTCAAACTAATATTGGACTACATAGAGACCCACGATTGAAACTAATATTGGACTACATAGAGACCCACGATTGAAACTAATATTGGACTACATAGAGACCCACGATTGAAACTAATATTTGACTACATAGAGACCCACGATTGAAACTAATATTTGACTACATAGAGACCCACGATTGAAACTAATATTGGACTACATAGAGACCCACGATTGAAACTAATATTGGACTACATAGAGACCCACGATTGAAACTAATATTGGACTACATAGAGACCCACGATTGAAACTAATATTGGACTACATAGAGACCCACGATTGAAACTAATATTGGACTACATAGAGACCCACGATTGAAACTAATATTGGACTACATAGAGACCCACGATTGAAACTAATATTGGACTACAGAGAGACCCACGATTGAAACTAATATTGGACTACATAGAGACCCACGATTGAAACTAATATTGGGCTACATAGAGACCCACGATTGAAACTAATATTGGACTACATATAGACCTACGATTGAAACTTAACTACATAAAGAATTACATTTCAAGCTAAAATTGAACTGCAAAAAGAGCTAAAATTGGACTACATAAGGACCTACGATTGAAGCCAAAATTGGACCACATAAATATTGGAGCTGAAATTGAACTACGTAAACCCTATGATGGAAGCTAAAATTGTACTACATAAAGTACTACGATTGGAGGTTAAATAGGACTACATAAAGACCTATGATGAAAGCTACTATTGCACCACATAGACCCCAAAGACCTGCTATTGAAGCAAAAAAGTAACTACATAAAACCTGGACTACATTAAGACCTGTGATTGAAGATAAAATTGGACTACATAAAGACCTACGACTGAAGCAGAAATTGGACTACATGAAGACCTGCGGTGGAAAATGAAATTGCACTACATAAACCTGATTGAAGCTAAAATTGGACTTCATAAAGACCTACAATTCAAGATAAAATTTAACTACATAAAGGCCTACGATTGAACCTAAAATCGGAGTGCATGTGGTTAAAATTGGACTACGATTAATGTTAAAATTGGACTACATTAAGACCTATGATTGACTGTCACTCTTGATTCGTCCAACATATTGGCATGGAGGAAATTATGATCTCTGAATCTTGCTATTCTCAATTTTGATGCTTCTCTGATATTGAAAAAAACTCTAAATTTCTTTTATTCGATTGGAGCTACACTCGTGCAACTATAATAATATTTGCTAATGGGAGTGTTACACTAATCGGATCATTTGGTTAATTTCAAAAGATCTTAAACCTTTTTGTTGCACTAAAAATTATGAGCCTTATAAGCACTATATAGCTGCACTAACATTGGACCTCATACTGAAAGTTCTTCCTTGTTGTACAATGACTATGACGGTATTCTTCCATCTCATGAGGATGTAGAAAAGTATGTTTCTAGGAGAGCTGATCATTATAAAATAATGTTTCTTTGAGAACCTTATTATTCTCCTCAATCAACGATGTATATCTCTCCATTACGTTAACACGATCATGCTGAACCTTTTCAGGGTGATGTGAGAGTTTTTCCCTCATTTTGACAATACTATTTGTATTTGTCATTATAAAACTAATATGTTTTAGATGTTTCTATTACTTTCATCCAACCACGTTTCAAAGCTTCTCAGGGTAAAGTGAGAGCTTTTTCCTCATTTAGGAAGTAAAAAAGAAAACAATACTTTTATGTGATAATAATGTAGAAAAGTTAGATGGAGCTACAGCAATAATGTTAATATGAGAATACCAATCAGATTTAGAAAACCAAAAGAGCCCAAGTAGCGAACAACTATTGAATGTTTGAATATAAATGTAGCCATAATCGAACTTTTCAGTAGATTTAAATATATATTTTTTATTATTCACTATCCACTATTTTAAACAAAATATTCAACCAATACTATTTTTAAATTTTAAACCCCAACCTCCCAAATTAAATTGTAATTTATCACACATGTGCTGTGTCATAACATTAAAAACCAAAAACAAACAAATAACACAACATTTGACACTTTGAGTTATATTTTCCTTAAAAAAACTACATACAAACCCCTCTCAAAAAAATAAATATAGATACACTTCCTAAAATTCATAAAAAATACTGTTCACTTGATATTTGGCCATCAATCTTAACTCATCATTTTTGCTCAAAACTGTCAACATAACGAACAAACAAACACAACAATATCTACACAAAAAAACACGTTACGTAAAAAATTAAACCACAAAATAACAATGTGATATTTTTTTTTTTGGTATTTCGGCGCGTAAAATATACATTTAATAAGTCAAATGGTTAATGCAACCAACTCTGAGTCATCAGCCAAACAAACTCGTAAATCCAGCACTATGTTTGTCTGATTGTTTTGGACTCCGTATGTACTTGTGTACTCCTATATGGAGAATGTCATCATCATCATCACTGATGATATATTTGTGTGTTGTCATTGCCATCCATCATCAGGCATCAATCATAAACTTAACAAATATAAAAATACCCTCAGTTTTTTTTGTGGAAGGAATTAAACAAGAAATAACGATAATTTAATTTTTAGTTTAAATAACCACATTTTTTGAAACGTTTATTTTAAACAAGAATTAATTTAATATGTTTCAGGGTTAATTTATAATTTTTATGAATGGTTTTTTGATGTAAATATGATTATATTCGTATATGCTTTACAATTTAAAAGCGGAATTATTTACGAAAATAAATTGTAATCAAATATTTCAATTAATTATATATTTACACTACTGGTTGAAAAAAGTAGCAAAGTGAAATATCGAATATTCTCTCCCAGCAAAATATTTTGTTAATTTAAAGAATTGTGTAATAAAGTTTAAAAGTAAGTATTATATATGGCTGCGCAGAATCTTGCTTAACTCACCATCAATATGTGATAATAAAATATTTTTCTGTTAAAGTCATTTTCTGTGGGGGACCTTGTATAATTTGTCCAAAATTTTATCAGGACTACTGAAGCAGTATTCCGCGGGGACATTTGTATGGGGCCTATGTGAAATCATGAACCGATATTGCCCATTTTCAATTCCAACAAACCTAATGAACAGATAATTTTTCAGCCATCTAGCTCCTTTCGTTTGGGCCCTTGCTCGCTTCAAAAAAACAGTTGCATTTGGTACAATTCCCTGTGATGGTCTGGTCAGATTTCTGCAGTTCATAATAGATAGAATGCTCTTGCTCTCACCAAATATAGAGCACTACCCTTGAGCCGTCGGTTCGGCTTGTTGGTCGAGCTTCACATACGATCTTTTACGCTTTAGGTTATCGCAATGGCTCCATTAAAGATTGTGTGTAAAATTGATTTTCTTTTATAGAGTTCAAGCAGCATTTCGTACATTTAAAATAGTTTTTCATTATAGAAGTAAAGCAAAACTTCCCGCATATGACGCATTGTTTCTACAAAATTTGACATTTTCGAAGCAAAAAAAAATATATGATAAAAAAATATGAATATAGTAAGAGAACTATATTCAGCTGTGCCGAATCTTATGTATTCTTCACCCAACTAAACTTAATTTCTTTTTTTTTCAAAATAGTTTTTGCGAATTTAAAAAGAAATCTTTTTTTTCAAAATTTGAAAAAAAAAATTTTTTTTCGAAATTGTTTTTTTTTTTAACTTTTTTCCAAATTTTTTAAAAAAAAATAATTAAAAATTTATGACTGAAAAAAAATATTTTTCCCGATTTGACCCATTGTAGGTCCAAATTACTATAACCTTATATACATGGACTTTGAAATATCTATCATTAGATATCCATATTGTCTATATTATTGACTTAATAATCCAGATATAGATCAAAAATAGGCCAAAAATCGAGGTTGTCTCGGTTTTTCATTATATCAGTAATTTGTAAGCCGATTTTTTCAATTTTAAATAGAAACCGAGGAGGAAGAATTCCCGATATATTAATGTATCAATCATGTTTGTTATTTGGGGTCTACGGAAAGTTGATTTCAACATACAGACGGACATGCTATCTATAAGGATCCAGAATATATATATTATGTCAATGCCTCTTACAGTTTTTCCGTACCTGCGATTTAAATTTTGCGATTTTCATATTTTGGCGAATGAACCCAATTTCCTTACTGTTATTAACTTTAAGTAAAGAAAATCTCAAAATTTAAATCGCAGGTATGGAAAAACTGTAAGAGGCATTGACATAATTTTTTCATATTTTTATTCCCTATTATGATCTCAATAAATCCCAATGTGACGATTAAAAAATTCTGAAATTTGTTTAACAAAATTTTTAAAAATTTGAAAATGGAGTCGAAACAGCCCTTAAAAAAATATTTTTTTTTGGCCATACCTGCGAATAGGTTAACGTTATTCTACGAAGACAAAAACTCATACACAAGTAAATATGGATATATTTTAAATAAAAATTAGCTTTTATTTTAATTTTTCTCGAAATATGTTAATTTTTTTTTTTAAATTTCTTGTTCAAGTGGCCTGAGATACGTTAATGGTCTGGCGATTTTTTAATAACTTTAACATTTTTTAACCAAATTTTGTCATTTTTATCTCATTGCAACGGTAATTACGTATACATTTCGATTCTTTTGCATTTAATTGCAAAAGTATTTATTTAGTAGCAAAATTTTTACAAAAACTGAAAAATTTGCATTTTTTCCGAATTTTGGCGATAAAACAGTTTTTGGGTCATTTTGACCCAAAGGAGATACAGGGTTAATTTCCAAAGAAAAAATGGTAATGTAATATTCATTAATATAAATAAACCTACATATTTCTAGAAAACAATGCAGAAAGTTAAAGAGTTTCACCTATTTATTCCATATAAATAGTAAAATGTTGCATATATCTGAACTTTGACCTCGATGCGCGTCCAGAAATCGTTGTCCGATTTGGCTCAAATTTTCAGCACTTAACTTTTAGGCCTAATGTCACAATATTCCACCTGGCACTCTTTGAAATCTAAAAAAAAAAATCGGCTGTCACTCAAATATACACAGTACTCAAATAAATTCTGCAAATAGAAAAACTACTCAGTATTGTGTTGTGAGCGTATGAGTAATATTTTCCATATAATTTGTATGTGGTACCTGGGTCACCCATTTAAGGGTGTAAATGTAAAATGATTTACCAGTCGCTCCCAAGTCGAGACACAAAAGATTCCATTATAAAAAATAAATATAACAAAAAGTTATGAGCTCTCAGACATTTTCAAGAGCCTAGGAATTCTGCATTTAATGAAAGTTGCAATTAAATTTAAAAAAGTTACCCTGGTACCCTGTCATACACATAAGGGTTAAAAAAATCAATATTTCTTGAAAAAAATTCAGTAAGAATTTAATTTTTCATTAAAAACCCGATTGATCTACCATATAAAAACGTATTTTTCTTGAAAAAATTTGTATTATAAAAAACAGCATTTTTATAATAAAGCATCATAATTCAGAAAAAACAATTTTTTCAAACCAATGAAAATATGACCATCATCATGTGATGCACCAAAAAGTCTACTGCATCACGTCTTTCAATTTAGTTGAATGTTTCGTCTACAAAAGTTTACTTAAGCTGAGAATATCCAGAAAAAACGAAAAAGCACGAGCAGTAACAAAAAAAGCACCAAAACAAAGCCGATTGCGTATGAGCTGATAGTCCATGAAATAATGAGAGTGCATAGTAAGCAGTAGTTATCATAAACAAAGCTAGTAAGGAATTTTTCAAGAGGAGTGATGTGCGCAGTAGTATTTTCAACTATAACAAGCAATAAAATATCACGTATTATATACCATTGGAAAGCTAAAGAAGTCTAGTTCTCGTAAATGTTAACAGACGCTCTCATTTAGGTGAAGGTTATATAAGGTGTTCCACAACAAATATATGTTCTTTTCTTTCAATTTATTAAATCTTTACCATAATAAAATTATGCTAAAAGACGTTTCCTATGGAAAATGTTTACACTTAAGTGACAAATTTCTATTTCATCAAAGCTTCAAAAGAAACCTCTTAAATTATATGATACTAGCTTGACCCGGTGCACTTCGCTACCCCTGTCGAAGTAAAATAAAAAAAATGTGAAAAGATTTTATAAGCAAATAAATGAATATAATTAATACCGGAATTTCTTGCTTATGATTAATTGCATACTATGCCGTTGAAGGTATAAAAAATATCCTGTGATTTTAAAAAATCTTGAAGCGTATTTTAAGACATTCGCCTATTTTTAGTCAGGCTCCTTATAATGATATGAAATCTATTTATTATAATAGTTAAAATATATTAAGTAATATTCGAATATCAAGTGAATCTAATTGTAAGAGTCTTTAAACTTTGTTTAAATTACGTTGATGCCAGTGTCCTGTTCTGCCAGACATTAAGGGGTGCCACACCCCTTGTTCCCATCCGTCCCATTTTTGGATAAACTTCATGCACTGATTAGAAATTGATTCGTATAAAGTTTGAAGGCTGTCGCAATAATAGTTCTGCAGATATTCGAAAATACTATATACTTTGCATGGGAAGTTCCACGCCCACTTATCCACTCCAGCCCATTTTCAGCTATTCTATGTACAATGATAAGAGAGCTATTCGTTCAAAGTTGGAAGAATCTAGTAATTATAGATCTCAAGATATTTAGAAATAACTAATTACTTTGTATGGGAGGTGACTCACCCCGAGTTCCGATCCTTCCCGTTTTTTTTATTAACTTCTTGCACTGATAAGAAATTAACTCATATGAAGTTTGAAGCCTTTCACATTTACAGTTCAACAGATATTCGAAAATAACCATTTACTTTGTATGGTAGTAGCCACGCCCACTAATTTAATACAGCGCATTTTCAGCAAAACCATGTAAAATGATAAGGGTGCAATTCGGACAAAATTTCAACACTTCCACAATTATAGTTCTCCATATATTTGAAAATAACTATTTACTTTGTATGGGAGGTGTCACGCCCCCTGTTCCGATCTGTCCCATTTTTAGTTAAACTTCAAACAGTGCTACACCCAGCGAAAAAATTAACACATCCGTGTACATTTTAACACCATTCGGTGTCAATAGTGTATCAACCCCGTATGTGTACAAATTGTACACGAACGGTGTCAATTTGACAACGATAAAATGACACCATTCCGTTACCGAATTGACACCATCCGTTGTCGATTTGACAACGTTCGTGTACGATTTTATAATAGACCGTTGACAATTTGTCACCGTTTGTGTACGATTTGACACCAGACCGTTGTCAATTTGACACCAAAAATTATCGACTTGATACCGTGCGTGTACGATTTGACACCTGACAATTTTTCCTTTCTTCTCTGCCTGGGTCTTCACTGCCTGGATCTTCATCTGCAGTGTTGCCAGGAGCTGGCGAAAAAAGAAGCTATATTGGCTTCAAAAAAAGGCCAGAAAAAGCTAAACCGCTTTAGAAAAAAAGCCAAAAAAAGCTAAAATATTATAAATTAAGAATTTTGGTTTATATTTATTTTTAAATAAAAAATTAGAAAATATGTTCATAAAATTCATCTGCTTTACTTAAAGGAAGTACTAAAAAGTTAAATACTAGATTAACCATGTCAGAAAATGGACATTGTTGGTTCTATATTTGTCCATTTGTAGTTTAATATATTCTGCCCCTGAGCCTTAAGCTTCGTAATTTTATTAGCACTTTAATTTTTCACTATCAATATGACATAATATATTTTTTTTTGGTTTTATTACTTTATTATCAACGGGAAAAAAATTGATTTTGCGTAGAGTTTTCATATGGTAATCTTTGTCGCAATTGCTCAATTAGTTTAATTTTTCGTATTATTTTTGTCATTATCTTCACTAATTAAAACGTTCTTTATTTTATCTCTTATTCATCAAACTAGTATGAAAAATGTGTCAAAAACATTAAACAATTTTCAATTGGCGACGATAATGGATCAAATTCCTTGAATTTTAAATCAGAAAACAGCAAATGATTTATTTAATTTTTGTACTTTGTGCAATACTGGTTTTAAAAAAAGATGGTACGCCAAATTATAATCAGTGTATTAATTGCTTAAAAGTTTGGCTTTTTAGAATTGCTGGTTTGACGAAATTAAAACAAAATGGGTTTTAACTCGAAGCATAGATCCACAAGACGTTTAACGGCTATTGATCGCCATCGAGTATCACAAGCCTTCAAGAGTTTGTGGGGCTCTTGTCCATTATATAATGATGAATATAATGTGTAATAACAATTTTGTCTTGAAAGAGAATTTGCTAGACATTTAAGCTTTCAGATATAAAATACTCTATTTCATTTTGAACCACTTGATATTGGCAATTGTTATTTGTTCTTTTAATACTGCACAATTCTTGAGTATGTTGAAAAGCTAAATGAAAATCAGTAATGAATTAAAATGAAAATGGTTCACAAATATAAATTTAGCCTTTTTATTTACTCTTTAGTCTCGAAATTTTTAGCCTTTTTTAATTTCAAAAAAGGCTATTTTGAAATTAAGAAAAGGCTAGAAAAAAGCCACGGAGCTAAAACCAAAATTTCGAGGCTAAAGAGTAAATAAAAAGGCTAAATTTAACCTCAAAAAGGCTAAACTGGCAACACTGTTCATCTGCATCAACACAAATTCGCAATCAAACACAATTACACTTTCTTTTATATTTTGGTTCTTAAACCATTTATTTGCATCACTATTACCCTATTAAAATATTTAAAATTTTTTAATGTAAATAAAATTAAAACACACTTATAAAAAGCAACTCACGTTGAAATGCATCGCGAATAATTTAACAACATTGCGTTGTCGATTGGTACCAGTTTGTTTACAAATTTTAAACGTACGGTGTCGAAAAAAAGTGACACTGTATGGTGTCAAAATGACACCAACCGTTTTAATTTTTGCACATTAAATATTTTTGAAATTATATTCCATATATTGACATATGATCAATCGCAAATCATTTCCATATTGCTAACGTTTTGAAATTGCAGGTTGAGTAGCTCCCAATGTTTTTGCAATCTCTTGTTGAGTTTGACAACAATCTTCATAGCCTGGGCGATCTATTTCTTCCACATACCACTTCTGAACCGCACAAACCATCTTTCACACATTGAAACTGATGGAATGGATTCACCGTAAGCTTCAGCGGCACTTTTTTCAAATTAAAGAAGTAAGTAAAACTTCTGGCATATGACTATCCGCTGGCACGTTCGACAATTCGAAGCAAAAATAATTTGTTGTTTATTGTTTAATAAATGCAAAATTACATAAAAGATCAAAACCACGTTCAAAAGATACGTCATCTATTGTAAATCCAGTATTTTTAAGTTATACGCCCAATAGTTATTTTCGAAAATCTATAGAACTGTTATAGATAGAGTCTTCCAACATTTTATAAATTACTTTCCTATCTTTGGAAGCAGTTTAAGTAAAACTAGTCTGGATCGAAAGTTGCATACATACGAAATTATAGCGGACCGAAAATCTTAAGAAAAGAACCAAGATTTTTTTAAATTTCAATATATTTTTTATACTTTCAATGGCAAAAGCATGTTATACAATTCTGTGAACTTTTGACAAAACAACTTAAGTAAAATTTTAAAATTTTTGAGGAGAGCGCAAAAACTGTTGAATTTATCGATCAATATTTTATTATTTGTCCTTGAAGAAGTTTATTATTTGTCTCAAACAATTATACAAAGGACAAATAATAAAATAGTTATCGATAAATTCAACAGTTTTTGCGAATTAAGTTGTTTTGTCAAAAACAAATCAACAACAACAACAAATAAGTTGATTTGTTTTTTATGATATCTCAGAAACTAATATTCGTAAGAAGAAGCAGATTAGTGTAAACGGAGCTTTTTGAAAAGTTAGTTTTATTATAAAAAAAAAACTAAGATATTTTCTTATCTCGACTTAAGATGTTTTGTCCAAACTCAACAGAATTAAAAACTAACAAGAAATTCCGGTATTAATTTATTCATTAAATTTTTGTATAAAATTCCTTCATATTTTTATAATTTACTAAGATAGGGGTAGCGAAGATCACCAGGTTAAACCAGTTTTCGTGTCAATTGACTTTACGCTGTATTACCTGGGATGTTTCGTTGCTCTATAATCATTGCTACGAAATATGTTGTAGCTAGTTTCTGGTATTTTAATTTATATTTTTCAGATGACATCTAAACAACACATTATACACTATTAGCATTTTGTTTTTCATTTAGAGCACAATAAATATTTAACGGTGTATTATTTGTTTAACAAGTAAGTATTTCTAGTACACACTTTGTTAATTAAATAAACACACTTACAATTATTTTGAAAATCTCTATCTAATTGTTGGCTTACACCATCACCAACATCGTCACGGTCGCCTCGCCAATGTTCTCCCTTCTGTACAACAACGTGTTATTATTTTAAACAGTTGTCAACATTAATTTAAATTCTGATGTCTAATAAAGTGTCAACATCTATGTAACCAACCAATTTACCCATTGGCATTATAACACTCTAAATACTAGACACTCAGACAATTTTGAGTGTCTAAACATCTAAATGCATCTAAATATTTTCATAGTGCAACCGACATACATACATTTATATTTACAAATTAATAACGATACGTTTCATTGCTCATAAACATTTAATTTAATTTAAATTTATCATTGCATTACGAACAAAATACTACTAATAATAATAATGTAACGAATTGTTTTTAATTTTTCGCATCATAAAAATCACAAAATATTTACAATTTGTTATAATTTAAGACATGCATTAGTATGCACTTTATGACATTTTTTTCCATTTTTTTAAATTAAAATTTCAAATAAATATGACGGTGTCTACTGCACACTTGAATAATGAACATTTTTTAAGGTTTAATGATTTTGTGAAAATGAAAATATGTCTGTATAAAGCGAAAAAAAAAGAAATATTTGAATAGATTTAAATTATCTACAACAGCCAGTGTCTGTCAAATGTTTATTTGTTGTGTTAAAGATTTTGACAAATGTGCAACAAGTGTTGCCAACAATTCATGTAATTAAAAAAAAACACACAGAACGAATGAAGCAACATTTTTGAATGAATTAATATTTTTTCTTGTTTTGTATTTGGTGTGTTATAGGAAATTTTCATTTGTAATTTTGCAGAAATTTTTATTATAAATTAATTTTGTTGAAAATGTTGCAAAAATGACTAATGATATCATTATTTTTGTTGGGTAAGAATTAATATATGGGAGAAAAATTTGAATTATTAGAGATATTTATATTGTTTGATTTAAAGAAATAATGGGGTATATGCATGTTGATAATTACTAAAGTAAAACCTAGAATGTTTAAAAGTCTGCATAGTATTAATAAGGACCAAATAAATAAAATATGTTAAATCCAGGGCATTAGAAATATTAAAATTTTCCGTCAAAACATGTACTGGTTTATGTACTACGAGTCGTACTCTGACTACGACTTTGTATTAAAGAAATCAAGTAAGGTAGACTACGCAGAGAAAACATATTCGTTATCGCATCCGAATTTGTTGCCAATAGATTGATTGTGTTTTGGTAACAGAAAATCAGTGGATAAAGAAGAATTTCGATTACAGCAACCACTTCTAAAAACTTTTTTGCTACATCTGTAGAATTCGGCCAATAAGGCAGAATAATTTGATTAGCAACAAATTCGGTTGCTATTACTAATCTGTTTTCTCTATTTACGTGTTGAAATTATCAAGACTAGGTGATTGTGAAATAATACTAGATCCTACCAGTTGCATTGTAAATATTTCTTGATCCCCCTGAACTGATAGCATGTCCAGAATATGCTCCTTTATGAATTTAAATAGATGAATAGGATGAATAAATTTTTTCACCTTTCCATATTCCCTACACTTGAGAAAATAAATATTAAAAGGAATTCTAAATATGCTTGATTTTTTACCGATGATCAGGTAACAATGTCATCAACCTTGAGATATTTCTCTAAATTTGGTTCAAAAATTTAAACTGTGATTATTTAGGAGTTCTTTTTTTATCACATTTAATATAAGTCGTCTTCAGTAAGAGTCCGCTTTTAATAGTTTGAAGTGATAATGCTTCAGTTATATAAAATATATTGGGCGTATGACTTAAAAAATACGGGATTTTTATACCCTACACCACCATAGTGTGGAGGGTATAATGCGTTTCTGCAGATGTGTGTAATGCCCAAAAATATTGGTCTAATATTGGTATATACCGATCGACTTAGAATCATTAGTCATAAATGATTAGTCATAAATGTTAAATTTATATACGTATCTACACAAATTTCGCTCCAAATAAGTTTTATATATACAAAATTCACGATCGGTCCATAATTAATCATAGCTCCCATATAGACCCTCTTCCGAGAATCACTTTAACGTGCTTAAATCACTTAAAAATGTTGGTATATACACAAAATTCAACATAAATAACTTTCATATAGACATAAATCACACGACCCAATTTCATTGTGATCGCTTCATAATTGGTCATAGCTCCCATATAAAGCCCACTTCCGAAAATCAATCACGAATATAAATTATTGATATTTTAAAAGAAAAATATATTTACTCATTTACTGGTGTTGGGTATTATATGGTCGGGCTTTTCCGACCATACTTTCATACTTGTTACTATATAAATCTATTCAAAGTAGTGACAATTGTTAGCTATGATCTTTTCCATCTTTCTGCCAACATATGAATTCCGAGACAAAAAACTGCTCATCTTTTGAGGCTAAAGAGAAGCGTATCCCAGTGAGAGCGATCAGCATCGATCGAAACAAATAATATTTGGAGGGGCAAGGTCTGAACTATAAGTCATGTGAGACAAAACTTCCCAACCACTTGCGTCCGGTACAGGTTCCTAATGATGGTCTGGTCAGATTTCAGCGGCTCATAATCAGTGTTGCCAGGAGCTGGCGAAAAAAGAAGCTATATTGGCTTCAAAAAAAGGCCAGAAAAAGCTAAACCGCTTTAGAAAAAAAGCCAAAAAAAGCTAAAATATTATAAATTAAGAATTTTGGTTTATATTTATTTTTAAATAAAAAATTAGAAAATATGTTCATAAAATTCATCTGCTTTACTTAAAGGAAGTACTAAAAAGTTAAATACTAGATTAACCATGTCAGAAAATGGACATTATTGGTTCTATATTTGTCCATTTGTAGTTTAATATATTCTGCACCTGAGCCTTAAGCTTCGTAATTTTATTAGCACTTTAATTTTTCACTATCAATATGACATAATATATTTTTTTTGGTTTTACTACTTTATTATCAACGGGAAAAAAATTGATTTTGCGTAGAGTTTTCATATGGAAATCTTTGTCGCAATTGCTCAATTAGTTTAATTTGTCGTATTATTTTTGTCATAATCTTCACTAATTAAAACGTTCTTTATTTTATCTCTCATTCATCAAACTAGTATGAAAAATGTGTCAAAAACATTAAACAATTTTCAATTGGCGACGATAATGGATCAAATTCCTTGAATTTTAAATCAGAAAACAGAAAATGATTTATTTACTTTTTGTACTTTGTGCAATACTGATTTTAAAAAAGATGGTACGCCAAATTATAATCAGTGTATTAATTACTTAAAAGTTTGGCTTTTTAGAATTGCTGGTTTGACGAAATTAAAACAAAATGGGTTTTAACTCGAAGCATAGATCGACAAGACGTTTAACGGCTATTGATCGCCATCGATAATGATGAATATAATGTGTAATAACAATTTTGTCTTGAAAGAGAATTTGCTAGACATTTAAGCTTTCAGATATAAAATACTCTATTTCATTTTGAACCACTTGATATTGGCAATTGTTATTTGTTCTTTTAATACTGCACAATTCTTGAGTATGTTGAAAAGCTAAATGAAAATCAGTAATGAATTAAAATGAAAATGGTTCACAAATATAAATTTAGCCTTTTTATTTACTCTTTAGTCTCGAAATTTTTAGCCTTTTTTAATTTCAAAAAAGGCTATTTTGAAATTAAGAAAAGGCTAGAAAAAAGCCACGAAGCTAAAACCAAAATTTCGAGGCTAAAGAGTAAATAAAAAGGCTAAATTTAGCCTCAAAAAGGCTAAACTGGCAACAGTGCTCATAATAGATAGGACTATTTTCCTCCCACATAACTATGGATATTTAGCTTTGGTGACGATACGGCTGGTTGGTCGGGCTTCACATACGACCTCTTACGCTTCGGATTATCGAAATGGATCCTTTTTTCATCGCAATTAATCATTTGGTTCAAAAATGTTTTTTTTTTATAGCGTCCAAGCTTAATTTTGAACATGCAAAATCGCCAACAACTTAAAATCAATAAAAACCATATTGAATCGATAACAAACATTAACGAAAGTCTAGTAATGTTGAAAGTTTTTATTTCAATATGGAAAAATATTAATTTAAAGTTGAAAATTATTAATTAATCGTATTTCATATGGTTTTTCTATTATAATGAACATTATTGAATTAATATGATGCGATCTTGTTTTTAAGTTGCAGTTTTTCCCTTAGTGTATGGTACACAATTTCCCTACTTTTGGATAAATCGTTTTGAAATTGCTGTTTTAGTAGCTACCAATGATTTTAAAAGCTCTTGTTAAGTTTTACAATAATCTTCATGGAGTAATGCCTCCAATTCTCTAATTTTTTTGGCTGACCTGGTCGATCTTTGTTTTGCATTGCAAAATCACCTCTTCTTAATCCCACAAACCATCTGTTGCACATTGAAACCAATGGAACACATTCACCATAAGCTTTGATGAGCAATCGGTGTGCTTCAAATTAAAAAAATTGAGAAAAACTTTGTTGGTACAAGTTTTGACATTTTCGAAACAAAAAAAACTTTGTTGTTTACACTATAATACACGGAGCCAGATTTTTGATTTTCTGATGACATAGAAAGCCGAAGTTCGGCATACTTAAAGAACTTTCTCTACAGAAGATCATAACGAAGCCAGATTTTACAATTTCGGTCTATAGGCTGCACGTGGGGCTATTGAATTTGGCCATAAACCTCCCTTATTTTTTGTTGGGAATTTTTATATTTTCTAGATTTTTATGAAAACCGATGAAGGGAATAACGGATATGCAAGTAGTATTGGTCATGAGTCCTAATGGAGCCACATTTTATGTTTCCTGATATTCACTACAATTTTCTATTCTCCAGTTATATAACTTTTAAGTTCCCAGTAATGACACATAAAAAATATTAGTAGTACCACATGTTAAGGGTAACTATTTGAACTGATTTCAATAGTAATGGTGTTTTCTTTTCTGACACAAAATGTTGCCTATATAGTTTGTAGCATTTATTAAATGTGTTTACATAATGTGTTGCATTTTTAACGATCACAATAGAACAAAAATCATTACCATTTATGCACTTTTCTTTTATGTAGCTTCTAAATATTATAAAACTATAATTTTTGCTTACATAAAAAGTGGTGCATTTCTAACCCTTTGTTAAAATTGAGGGTGAAACATGTTGCATATATTCAGGGTTTTATGGTAACATTATTAGAAAAGATCACGACCAAACTACATTTCTACAAAAGGCAGAATAAATGCATTATTTATGCCAGAAAAGAAAACACCATAAGTGGTTTATGACATGTACTGATGTAATATTTCAACATTTCGAATAAAAGAAAATATTTCATAACTTAAACACATTTGTCTACCGAAAAGTTCTTATATTTTAAAGGAAATTGATTTTTATTGTAGATATTACTTATGTTTTGTGTGGTACTTTTACCTTTCCAAAATTTTTCTTAAGGACCATAATTGGGGAAAAAAACCTGCAGAGAGGTGGAAGCTTGAATTGTCTTTAAATATTGAACAGACAAGAGTATTTCAAACAGTAATGGATGCAATTTATGTTCAAATTATTTTTATCTCGATGGATCTGGTGGAAGTGGAAAGACCTTACTAAGAAAATCTTTTGAAAGGAAAATCTCAATTTAAACTTCCAGTGCCGTTAACGGAGAATTCAATATCAATCATGAGAGCAAATACAAATGTCGCCCAATAAATTAAAAAAGCCAAACATATAATATGGCAATAGCACCCAGTCACGCACTTAATGCTGTTGATAAATTATTAAAAACGTTACTGAAAAATCAATATCCCTTTGGAGGCAAGTTTTTGCTGCTTGGAGTTGATTGAAGTACTCAGTTCTCTGGTAAAACTTTAAAATTTTAGCACTAAACCCCAACATTGCCTTTTAAAAATGGGCATATCTTCAACCGATTTCGTGTTATAGTTATTTGCTATGTATTTTTCTAACCTTAATATGTTGATAAGGATACACATATTTCTTCGATTATTCCTGTTATATAGTGCTTTAGAGTTCTTTATAATCACCAACGACTTAGTGACTAACATAAGATGGTGCGCGTATCTTTCCCGCGAAATCTCCACCAAAAGCCAGAAGCCACTGCACAACGTTTTGTAATATTGTAAAATAAATTGTGGAGTTTTCACAACGAAAAAATTAAAAAAATTAAATTGTTAGAAAATTCTATACTTCTTACAATCGGCAAAAAATACAACTAAATCAAGAAGAAATAGCTCTTGAATTAGGCACAAATAAAGTTATGAGTATTTGGGCAAGCAGTATTAAATTTGTCCGGTACTAAACAAGTCAAAAAGTAGCTATCAAGCTATACTTTCAGAATTCTATTTTCCAGTACAATATGTATACGGCTACAGTACATACCCAGCAAAAATTTTGTGAATTTTTGTAATGACAACTAGTATTTCATGCATTCTTTTGTTAGGAGTGGTGGTTACCCAGCACATTATTTTATTTACTAGAATAAGTACTTATTTTTATACAGGCTGGTAATGAACTTTTGCATTTAGCACAGCTATCTAGTGTGTTTGACTGGAAAACGGGAGGTTAGTGGTTCGCCACCTGTCAAATCCATTAATATTTTTGTTCATATCATATTCATTTATATGTTGATGTTAAAACTATTGTTAACTTCCAATAAAATAACTCGTACATGGAGCAGTGAGTTAGCAGTTTGACTATCAAACACAAGCAAATAATGTGACTGTTCGATTCCCACACAAGGCAATATTTTTTG
Organism: Calliphora vicina; assembly: GCF_958450345.1. Taxonomy (NCBI): domain Eukaryota; kingdom Metazoa; phylum Arthropoda; class Insecta; order Diptera; family Calliphoridae; genus Calliphora; species Calliphora vicina. The sequence continues at coordinate 112,707,415 of NC_088781.1, read as the reverse complement.
TGTTTTAGCATTCAATAACCAAACAATATGTTCCGGCATATGTTATTAGAAAAATCCATGAACTATCCACACTCATATAGTTGGGTTCGGTTCCATGGGCAGCCACTCGTCAAGCAGCTCACTTTGGTCCATTCAAAACTGATCCCATTGTGATACCCAATGGGTAAATAGCAGAGTATTTATAACACTTCCGTTGCTTTCGAGTTAAACCAAGCAGAATCACTGATGAAGCAGTAGATTCGTCTAAGATTCATCCTTGATAGCTCATCCAAGCATGATATAAACGGGATTCCGAGGTTTGTCAGAGCCCGGAATTGGCAGAAAAGGTGAGACACAGTTTCCTCCTCTTGTTCTTCTTCTTCTACAATAGTCGTTGTACCGTAGGCCCAAACATCTAGCATGTGTTCCAATTATACAGTGTCCTATAATAAAGAAGATAATTAGATACTCATATAGTTCCTAGATAATAATTCTTATTAACTCATACTAATTCACAATATGCGGAATTAAAATAAGTTTTTACTGGCGTTTAATAAAGTGGGTATCAAAGTCTTTCAACATAAATTCCCACTGAAACAATGTATTTATTAGTTTTTCTATGGTCTCTGCGCAAATAAATAACTATTTTTCAAACAAATGTCATAATTCTTAAAAGTGTCTAACTGGCGACAATTTCTTTTGTGCACATAAGGAGACAGAGAGGGAGAAAGGGATAAAAAGCAAATAACAAATAAATAACTAACTGTAACTTTCAAATACCATACAAATACAAAAGTCATTGCATAATGACAACTGAACAAATATTTATTGAATAGTTACTCATACAAATATACTAAACATACTGACAAACAAATAAATTGTATGTTTAAGTAAAGGTAACAGGGTAAACGGAAAAGTACTTTCAAAATCCAAGGAGACAACAATTTGTAAGTTCTATTAAGATTTACTTATATATCAGTAAATCATGTTTCAGATATAAATTTATTTTGTTTTGAAACCTGCAAAAATGGATCAAAGAAAATTATTTTCATTAACAGTTTAGGTTATTGCTAAATCAAGGACCCTAAGAATTCTAGAAATCATGTAAGTCAAAGAAAGTAAGCATTTCCAAATCAGGCTTAGATGGGCTATTTCAAAAAAAAATAGTTTAATGAAAACCTTATGGATTTTCAACCAACTTTTCCTTCCGTCCTCCTACCTATAGCATGTATAGACAAATCACTGGAGTATTACGGTAGTGACCAGAAAGTGTTAAATGACTGTTTGAAGAGTGCAGCAGTTACAAGATGGTATGCAGAGATTAAACACTAGAAGCTAAAAGTAACAGAATAAAAAATAAACGTAAAATAAACTGAAATAAACAAACAACTAACTTAACAATAATTTAATGTGTCAGTGTATGAAAGAATGACTGCTTTATGACAATAACAAAATGATTAATGAGCTTATTGAAATATAAATACATAGAGACGCCATTAAATAATTATAATGAATAAATCATACAAAAAATTGTACGCATACAATTAAAAAAAAAATATAAAATAATAATGTGAACTTTTGATTATGAGTCGTTTTCAGTCTGAATACTGGAAAAAACTGAAAAAATCATAAATCATTTATGAAATAAAATTAGCGGTAAAAAAAATTTACGGCTTATGAAAGCTTACAACACAGTAACAGTCATGCCTAAATAAGAAATAACCAGGCGGCATTGGAAAATCCAATTTTGAAAGTGCGTTATGTAGTAAAGTTGGCTGTAGAAGATGAAAAAACTGCAGTTGTAAAAGTTTTTGCAAATTTTTTGGCTGTTGATTATTGTATTTTATAGTTTTTTTTACTTTATACATACAACCTAACCTTGTAATCAAATTTTTGTTGACAAAACGTTAACACTTTAGCATTAACGACAGAAATGGCAACGCAACACTCTTCGCTTTTATTTAGGTAGGGCTGTCACTCACACACAGAACGACAGGCGCACCAATTCATAATCACTCCATCAAATACATGCACGAACAGGCAGACAGACACATGCATACAACTTTACTCTTTAATTCATAATTGTAGCGCCATCTTTAAATGGAGAAGAAAGAAAAAACCGTTTAACTGTTGAAAAAAACAAAACAACAAAATTAAACATCGGTAGCCGAGTATGCATGATTATGTCTGAAGGTTTTTATATCAAAGAAGAAAAAAAATTACGCTCGTAAATCAATTTATTTGAAAATGTCAAAAAACTGTCAAATTGTACAGCTACTGATAGATTGAATGCCATAAAAACGCACACAGTTGACTCATAATCACCACTACTACAGCGAAATGTCAATGCACAGTGATTTCTTTTATAACAAAAGTAAATGAAGATAAAGGAAAGTGAGAGTCAAGTTCCAGAAAGATTCAAAATTAATCAACAGGATTCATCCTAAACTAGGAACGTTAAAAAAGGGTATGAATTTGGCACCGACTCATTACTTGTGATGAAAAATGGTTCCATTACGATAACTCGAAGCGTAAGAGTTCGTATGTGATGAAATCAGGCTATATTGAAAGCAATAGTAAAATATACCATACCTCCAAATTTTGTCATCTTCTTCGATCTGCTCTCAGGGGTTGAACCCTGCTTATGCAAATCATTGTGTTAGAACTAGGAAAATAGGTTACTGGTGGAAGGAAATAAGAAGTAGTGTCTGTAAACATTCTATTTGAACTTTCCTTCATTGAAATTGACAAGAACAATTTCAGAAAGAAATTTCTTCTTCTTCTTTCCCATGCGGGCGGTATGTTGTGCGGTCCAATGAAAAACGTATATTCCGTAAAAATCTGTTGGTATCAGGAACAAGTTTCCTAATTTCATCAGAACACATTTCATTACTGTTACCGATAGAACAGTGAAACACAAGCACCTCCGCCCTCTCCTGTATGATTTTGAGAAACTCTTAAATATATTGCGATAAATATTCGGTAAATAGTGAGAAGATCAGATGGAGCGAAGTTCGGAAATTATAAAAATGTTTGCAACTTCAATTATAAAATACTTATCAATGCCATTGTAGCGGCGTTGAAAGTTCCTCTGAGACTAGCCTCTTGCGCAAGATTCTGTCTAAATCCCCAACCGTTCAAGGCTGTATCCAGAAACAGAATGGTAGATGGACCACCAGTGAAGTTGAGATACTTGATTATATCGGCTGTCCTGCAAAACAAGGCAGAGCTATTTACGCCATTGCTGATATCGATTTTTCAAGCCTATATACTCAATAATTGGACCTAGTGTAATGTGACCTTTATCCTTAAGGGGATAAGGCTTCACACACCAGTGCAAAGGACTTCAGACCGATAATTCTATCATATAAGGCCATGACGGCTATGTATATGAACTGGCTAGTTGCTATGGTTACCATACCTATACTATTTTATGGGGCCTCTGTCTGGTAAAGGGAAATGGTTGGGCCTCCAATCGGGCATTGTGTACCACGGGCATTGTGTACCACTGCGACGAAGTCGTCCTTTCTCTACTTAACTTCCTACCGGCCTTTAGGCTCAACGCTTGTAACGCATGGAATTACAGATGCTATGGATATGCTTGCATAATAGGAAGTACTCAAAATCTTCCTGATCATATTGATTAGTGCACCCCCAAAACCTACTTCCTGAGGAACTTCGGTTTCTCAATCCCATCCAGTATAGAACCTGATGATGTTCGCTCCCGTGGTTCAATGGGGCTATCCATCTATACGGATGGGTCAAAAAAAGGGCGGAGGCGTCTACATTCCTGAATTTGGGATAAAAATGATCTTTATACTCCCAAATGGATGTAGTATTATTCAAGCCGAGTTATCGGCCAACTGGCTCAGATGATATTAAAGGACATCTGGTAGGGATATTAGTATATATACTGACAGTAAAGCCGAAATTAAATCCCTGATAGGTGTTTATACAACATAAAATACAGTCCAGAAATTCCGGACATCCTTAAATGAGATGGCAGACATTCAACAAGTGTACTCAATTATGACCGAGGCTGTTATCCTGTGTCGACTTGTAAGCAGTGGATAAATAATGCATATTACATACTTGCCAAAACACGGTGGGGTAATGAATCCACAGTTGCCATTATGAGGATGATATGGACTGCGTTGGACTGTAAACGCACCTCATATCTACTTGAGGAGCCGCAGAACAAAAGGTACTTTTTCGCACATTTAAAATTTTTGGGAAATTGAGTTTTATTTACTTCGCCCCTTAAAAAACTGCATGAACCTGGAAATGGTAACAAGTTTCTTGCTTATCAATCCATATATTTAACTGCCATAAGTCACCACATTAAATGTTAAGGATGTTTGATATAAAACCATTTTAATATCGGAAAAAAAGTTTTGTTAAAACTAAAGAAAAAAAGTACGGTTTGTTAAAAACAAAATTAAAAAGTATATTTTGTATGTGTTTTTTTTTAACGATAATATTTTAAATGAATATTTTTAAACCTGAACTACTATATAAACAAATTAAACATTGAAATTAAATATTTTTTTTTTGTTTTATACTAGTGTTGTACGTTTTATTAAGCACACATTTTTTAGTAAAAAAAATAAAAAAAATGTGCTGACTTGATTGTTTCTAGAAGAGATCAACCCAAATATAAAAATACCAAAAAAAACAATTTTTGAAAAGATTTGAAAAAGTACCTTTTGTTCTGCGGCTCCTCACTTCGGTACCCATACTGCAAGAATAAGGAGGAGGAAGAGACTGTCTTACACTTCTTTTGTAATTATCCGGCACTGGGTGATCTACGTCCAGGTTTTTATGCGAGCGATCCTTTCGTAATTTCTTCGGTTTATCTTGTAAGGAATTATTTTATTTGAGAATACAGGTGGTTGATAAGACCGAGCATGCAAATTGCACATCATAGGGACCCGGTAACTGTCGTATGATGGTCTGCGTTATTTTAATTCTTAAATTCTTCTCTCCTCCAACTCCTCTAATTTCTATCTATGCTTTCTCTTGCTAACTTTACTCTCATTCTACCTATAGATTTCCCTCTTTTTTTACTTATCTTTCTTCTTTTTTGCTGTATTTTCTGTCTTCTCTGGTACCACAAAGCGAATAACCAATGGTCCCAAGTGCGCTCTACGATACAAAGGTTTTGGATTTGTTTACTATCATTTCATTTTATTACGATAAACGAAACATCATTTAAATTATTTTTTTTAATAATAAAGTATGCAGAATAAGCTTAGGTTTAGAATAGCACATCGGACTAATGGGCCCATGGCTTTGGTGGCGATCTGTTAATATTGTTATTTAGCATGAATACAAGTGTAGTCCAGTGGTTCATCCAGCCCGAAGTCCTGGTTTTCTGAGCCAAATGCAATTTTGTTGATTAACAAACCCATCAATGTAAAAATGTGCTTCAACGCTTAGAATGATTTTTCTCGAAACAGTGGCCGCCAAACTTTATTTAAATTTTGGGGCACAGTATTTTTATTACAACTTTGCTCCGCCTATATCCAACTGTTAACTACATTAAGCATAATCAAAACCTCTTACAAGTGGTTACATATGTGAAATTAAACGATGCTAAGGTATCCATAATCTGAAACTGGTTTCGCTATTGTTCTGTTGGGATTTGATATTTTGATTCCGATACCTTTAGGTTATTACGCAGGTTTTATGCTACTAAACACGTTATTTAGCTGAATAAACTTATTACAGAAGTTGGTAACTGGTGGTTCCATATAAAGAGTTTCTTTTAATTTAGTTTTCTCTGCAAACCACTGTTATACATCATTTACTACTGCTCCAAACAGTGACTGACCACAAAGATTTTTTGTTTAAACTTTTTACTGACTTATTTAAGATTTGTCACATGATTGACGACCTAAGGTGTCATTAAGGCAAAAAGACAAAACCAAAAAAAAAACATACACAACAAAAAGGGTCTGCTGGCTAAGTTATTGGCTACTTGAAATGAAATCGATGTTTATTTAAAAGGTTTTCAATCATTCATAAATATTTTGTTTTACGAGTGTAAAGTATTAAACTGCAGGGGCCAGTTTTTATGACCATGATTAGTGGCAACTGAAAGACAATAGTGAAAGTTTGTAGAGCTGTTAATGTTGTTGTTTCTTTTACAACAGACGCCTTGCAGTGTCGCGCCACAATTGACACTAACGATTTATGTCGCAAGATAAAGAAAGAAAAACCACATAAAAATCCATTCAAAATTCCTTCCAAAAAAGCAAACAAACAAGCGCATAGCACAACAAGCGCAACACAAAGAAACTAAAATAACTAAAGACATATGTCGGAAATTTTGTTTCTATATGGTATTCAGATAAACTTCAATTACAAGTATTTCAATACATGTTAAAAAGATTGTTATTGCATTTTTTTCTGTTAGTTTGTTTGTTGTTGGCTGATTCAAATGGCTGGTCATTTTCTTGTTGGTTGGTTAAGAAGAAGGAAAAAAAAAAAAAATAAAGCAGTAAGATACACGGGGTTTAAGCTGTCAAACTTGTCGACGTCGCCATCGTTGTGGCTGTCGTCAACGTCGCTGTCTCTTTAGTGTCTCCAGTGTTAGTTGTGGTGTTTATCTTTTGTATTTTAGTGGCAACATGATTGTAACCAAATATTATGTTTAATCAAGCCTAAATTGCTGTTTGAAAATTGATTGACCATTGCCTGCATTTAATACCTTATTTTTATTTTATATGTATTTTTTTAGCGATGCCTGCTGTTTGATGTCTACTTTTTCGTAAGACATTTTCAATAATTTTTATAAATTTATTAACATTATCTTTAATGATTATTACATTTTACTTTTTGTATTATTATTTTTCATATACTTTGTTGTTTGTATAATGTTGTTTTGTAATTCACAGATTTGTTTACAGACAAATTTGTATGGGGATTTAACAAGTGATTTAGCTGAAAATTGATGGTTTATTCAATTAATAACTGTTAATGTTGACCATATAATGGAGGTGTCAACACAGTGTGACATTTTAGTTGGAATAAAGTAAAAATTAAGTATTTATAAATTTAATATCTTGAAAGCTTTAATTTGTTTAAAAGTTGTTTGAAATGTTAACTGACATTATGTAGAGGTGGATGTACTACTTATATAATCGTTGGTAAAGGAGGCTGTTGATTAGAAATAAAGTTTTTTTTTAAGATATTGGTTGCTATAATAGGTTACGATAGACATCCATTAATGAATGAATCTAATTCGTCACCTAATTGACGAACTTTTGCGAAAATAAGTGGATACCTCAGGATTTAAGTCATGACAGTTAAAAGTGCTAATTGCATACGTTTCAGAGTTTTCTAAGATCCCTGTTTACAACACATTGTATTCTTATTACTCAAATACTCTGGTTTGCGTCGCTAATTGGGACCGGAAAAACACGAACCAGATCGAAGCACGATTTTCAATACATTTGTATTGATTTTCATTTAATTGGTTCCAAGATTCGTAATTTTAGCTGAAAAATGGATTTCGAAACAAACATTTTCATACTATCGAGGCAAATCGAAGTACAAACGACGCAACTTCGAAGACATGCGGCGCAAACTGAAACAAAAATGATGCAAATCGAAGGACTAACGACGAAACTCCGACGGAAACTGAAATAAAATCGACCCGTCCGAACAACCCGTCTCTTATTTGATTATTTTGACAATTGAATATACAATTTTCGTTATTGGTTGAATTTCAAATACAAAAATTATAGTAATTGAAAACACATTTTTGTTATTTTTTGTGTTTATTTATTCAATAATTTTTGTATTTGAAATTCAACCAATAACGAAAATTGTATATTCAATTGTCAAAATAATCAAAATCAAAACTCAAAATTCAATAGAATGACAAATATTTGAATTGAAACGGTTTAAGAACTAGTTTTTTCTGTGTAGTTAATGTTTTTTCAGAACCAACCGTTGTAGTTGCTTATAGAATGGAACATTCAGATCTCATCAAATAATGCAGGATATCGAATGACTATTCATTCTCTGATCACATTTATATTGTCTTTGTTATAGAAGTTCGCGAAAAGGGGGAGAGATCCTTCCGAAATAGGAAAAGTACAGATAGGGAGGGTCAATATGCCATCCTCTATCGACTTCTCCATCGATAGAGGATAATCATGTTTCGATCCATAATGATCGGAAGGTTGGGGAAGGTTGATATCGAAATTGCGGTAAGGGAATTGACAAATCCATTTGATACGGTAATTTCAGAGTCCTTCAGATCTAGTGAATGCAGAGATAGGAAAAGGCCATCGTGGTGGACCTCCGAGAGAGCAAGTACTTGTACAGAGTGTCACAGACTTTTCAATGAGGAAAAGAGGCTCGCACTAGACCGATTACAAGTCCCCTGTAAACAAATTTAACTAGCTGATTATAAACTTCATTCGCAAATACTGGAGAGCCGTCTCTAGCGGCTTGGTAAGTTCCTTCGAGACAAGCCATTGGTGCAGGATCTTTTCATCTTCGAGTGCTGTTCCGAGCTACATCTAGACATGAACTGACAGCTGAACTAGCAGCGGAAAGGAAAGCTTGATGGTTTTTATGGACTTCCCTGGCAGTATCCCTCTATCTTAGTATAACACTGCGGACCTTTCTGTTGACCCATTTGTCCCAAATCTCATAAATGAGCAGAGGACTGAAATGGACCGTATAAATCAACAGGTACTGATGGAATTATTCCGGCTGATTTACAATGGGATGGGATTCGGCATTATTTTTTTTTTGCTTAGACCAGCACTCACGGGATGACCCCTAGTTGCAACTAGCAAAATAGGTTATGGGAAAGAGGATAGAGGGAGTAGTGTTGTGGATATTTGACTTGAATTTTCGTTCATTGAAAGAAACAGGAAATACTTCATACGGACCGTACGGCTAAAGAACGAATTTTCTCTAAAGTGTGTTGTGCGATCTATTGACCATTCGACAACGAATGGATGACCTCCCGATGATGAACGCATATTTCATAAGAAATTACGGGGATAGGGAAGAAGTTCTCTAATTTCATCAGAACACATTTCATTGTACTATGGATAGAACAGTGAAACGCAAACCACATTTATATGATGCGGCAGAAAATCAATAGAGCTGGGTACCCTACTGTCACCGATGAGCATCTTCGCACTCTCCTATATACAGACGAGTAAATCAAGATAAGTATACTTCGGTTGTTTAAAATCGGATTTGTTATGGGCTTATTGACTAACCACAAGCATTCATCAAATGAGTAGAAATTAAGATGACTCTGCTTCTATACCTATATTAAGGTTATTAGCGTTTTTTTTGTGCCGCAATTACATAAGGTTTTCTTAGATAAATATAATATAAATAGAACAACAAAAAGGTCCATAAAAAAGTTGAACAACCTTTAAATCTTCTTTTGACACAGTAATATATATCCATTTCATTTGACTATCCATTGAAGAAATCATGTTGAAGACAGGTTTGTGTCAACTGTTAAAGGAAGATGATAAATTCAAGACGCGATTATAGATTGAGAGAGATTTTTTCTACTTTTGTCCAATTACTTCATAGTAGTATACTAAAGAGTGATACGGCTCTCTGAAAATTTTGGTTTTCAAATTAGGACTATTGAATTTAATAATGAATTGTTATGCTGAGTATGTCAATCGCCAACTTGCAATGACATCCCCTTATTAAATTCACCAGTCAACAACGTTGCGAGTGCGTTGAACATTCAATAGTACTGGCGGAACTAGTTCAATAATTGAATTTTTTTCAACTTCTAAGTTTTTAAATTATTTTGACCTTAAGCATCAAATAAAATGTGCAACCTTTAAAGGTTACCCGATATCGTTAAGAGTTTAAGTATTTGGTTTTTAGACGACGTAAACTGTTTTAAACGTTGGTAGCATCGAAAATCCAAAGTGTGCAAAACAAGGATCACCCTTATATCCATAGCCTTGTTAACTACTAGCGAAAGTCAAAACCTTGGAAATAGCATAAACTGTTGGTAACCACAGATCTCCATAAACAATTTAATAAATAATTCGCACATTTGCATGCTAGAAACTTTACATTGAAAATTTCTTCACACACATAAACTCACAAACCTGTGGCATACACACACAGACAGAAACTCACACATATTGTGCACTCAAAATGTCAGTCAGTCAACAAGAATGTGGCTCGTTTGTTTTTCATCTTCTATTTCAGTGTCAGCATTGACATGTAGTCATGCAAACAATTTCAGGAAAGAAAAATACTACGACCAACAACAACGATGACGACGACAGCAAAAACGAAAAAAAATAGCAAATAGTGTAAAAAGTTCATGACTGATGATTTTTTTTCTAGCTTTTTGTTTTTAAGTGAAACTAAAAGAACGAACGAATGAAATAAATATTTGTTAAAGAAAACATTGGCACACAAGCACAAAAGCATTTTTAACACTCAACACTGTCAGTCACTTGTCTTTTTACTTAGGAAACACAGCTAAAAAGAAAAACGGCCAAATACGAAAAAAGAAGAAGAAGAAGATAAACAACAGCAACAACAACAAAATATTCAGCAACATACAACAGCAGCAGCAGTGACATGAAGAAATGATATACAACATATTGTGGACTGACGGACGGAAGGACAGACAAACTGAATGACTGACTGGCTGTTTGTTTGTTTGCTTGGTTGCTTAGCTGGTTTGCTGGGCTGACTTGACTGTCTGACTTTTTTGAAAAGAAAAACTCATCAATTTTGAAATCCCCTACAATTAAGACAACCTTTCAACATTTTTGTGTACAACATTTTTCAAATAATTTACGAAAATTGTTTATTTCTGTCTGTATTTTGTATTTGAGTGAATAATGAAAAATGTCAATTTAATGAGAAAAAAAAACTGAATATGTAATATATGTCTGTTTATGTATGTCTGATGAAGAATTTGAAATATTTTGTATACTATATAGTGGATTGAAGACATAAAATGAATTTGAATTGAAAATAATTTATCAATTGTACATGCAAGTTTTACATTAAACAGTGGGGTGAATACAACTTGACACTAGTGGTGTCAAACAACATTCGTTTTCTTTTAAATAACATTTACAAAGTAGATAGACAAGGATAGGGTTTTCCGTTGCACAATGGGAAGAATTAACATGTGGAATTGTAGAATTTGTATAAAAAGTCACATGGTAAAATGGTTCCTAGTTTGTCATATTCGTATGGTTGCCGGCCATATTTTCATATCAAACTCAATTGGAACGTTCTTACAAATGTCTTCAGCTGAAAAGACAAACGGTTACAGAACAAGGATAAATTGTAGGACAAAGGACATATGTTTCCGTTATTTTCTATAGTAAATTTTGGGAACCATATTAAACGAAACACATAACACAATGGGACAAGTCGTACTCAAAACTTCATTCTGCATTAGCGGTTGTAAACATGCCATCACTAATCTATTTCTGTCAGGTTATCTGCGCTCTCCAGATGACCTATGTTTTCATTTGAATTTAGCGACAAAATTGGATATCTCAAAAACCATATTTGCCATTTGTCCCGTTAAAAAAAAAAAACATAACTTTTTCATTAATTACCACAAAAAATATAAAAAAATCAAAAATTGGAAATTGGAAATACCGATAGACAAGGATGCTTTATTTTCTGAAATATTGTATTTTCTAAAAACTGAATATCACTATTTAACAATATACATAGGTACTTAGTGCATTAACTTATATGAGTTTCAATAAACTCATTAGTAAACATTATTTAACTTTCATGAAAAATAAATGGCACGATACTCGCTCTAGGATGCTTGTAATTTTAGTTAAAGGTGAGTTGTTGGTCCATTGAAATGGACTGAGTTTATTGAATTTATTACTTCAAATAATAAAAAAGCTGATAAAAGCGATTAAAATATAAATTTTAAATTATGGACTGAAATAGGTAAACTTTATTAAATAACCCGTTACTCCTACGTAGTAAAATAAAAAATTTTAAAGATTTTATAAACTATTTTTTTAATGAGGTGAAACAAATTAGGTAAAATTATAAAAAATAAATTTTCAGGCAAAGTTTGAAGAATCTCGCAATTTTAATTATCCAGATATTCAAAATTTACTATGTATGTACTTTGAATGGAAAGTTTCACACCCACTGTTCCGATCTAGACCATTTTAGCTAAACTCTGTACAGTGATAAGAATTTGATTCATACATAGTTTAAATACTTTACAATTATAGTACTCCAGATATTCGAAATTAACTATTTACTTTGTATGAGAGATGCCACTCCCACTAACACAATAACATTTTCACCCAAAAAATGTAGAATAGTAAGGGTGATATTATGGCAAAATTTTAAGACTTCCACAATTATAGTTCTCCAGATATTCGAAAATAACTATTTACTCCTGTATATAGTTCGAAGACTTTCACAGTAATAGTTCTCCAGATTTTACACAATTAAAATTAATGTGTTATTGTTGATTTTAATAAATAAAATAGGATAATAACACTTCTTCAAAATAACACTTTTTGTCAGATCTTGAAATGTGACCTAATGGACGTTGTATGCCTAGGTGAGGACAAGCTAAAACCGCTTTCAAAGATTTTGAACACCCTCAAAACAATAGTTATTTTAATTTTTTTCTATGAAAACCAGATGCACTGAGCTTTAAAGACAATTTTATATAGACAAAAAGGAGATATTACTTATTAAAATCGGTTTATATTTGCAAAAGTTATTAAACTTTTTCGAAAAAAGTTCGAAAATATTTGCCCTGTTTTTTTTTACATTTATATGCGCTGGGGTAGAAAATACTCAAAAAGGTATTAATGAAAAGTTGAATAACTTTTACAGTTTTCATCCGATTTGAAAAATTAAAACCATGTTTTATTAAGAACTTTTCTTTATGCATTGATATAAATTTTTATAAGCTTTCATATCAAAATTAGCAATGAAAAGCGACTCAAATCAAAAAAGATCGTAACAAAAACAATACTTATAAACAGGGAAACCGGAAATATGCTCTAAAAAAAGCGTTTTAGGCGCTTTAAATATGCAGTAAAAACTTTAAAATATGCTCTTAAAATTTAAAAAATATGCTCTTAAAAAAACAAACTTTTACATAATTTTTAACCAAAAAAAATTTACTTAAATTTTCAAATAAAAATCGTTGTCTATTGGATCTGAAAACATTTTTAAACATAGAAAATGTTCTTTCGACATCAACTGATTTTACAGGAGCAAATTTAAAAGACAATATTTCTTTAACACTTAGAACGGTTAAGTTTGAATTAGAACTAAAATTAGATATTTAGATGGAGCTATTATTAAAATAGTGCTTATTTTATATTAAAACAAGTAAGAGAGCTATATTCGGCTGTGCCGAATCTTATATACCCTTCACCTAATTATACTTCAAAATAAAAAATTTAAATATTTTTAGGTGAACAACAATTTTTTTTTAATTTTTTCATTTTTTGGATAAAAAAATTTTTCGAATTGTTATTTTAAATTTAAAAAAAAAAATTCTGTTTTTTAAATTTTTTTTGGGTGAAAAGCCATCTATTTTTCAATTTTGAATTTTAAACAAAGGAAGTAAAAACCTGTAACACAACAGTGAAAAATAAGTAAGACAAAATTTGTTTTTGATAAACTCAAAATATGCTATTAAACAGTAAAATATGCTCTAAAAACGCAAAATATGACATAAATATGCTCTTAAAACAAATATATGCAAAAATATGTATTTAAGGGTAAAATATGCAAAAATATGCACTAACAAATCGATGCCAAAATTCTTAAATAGTTCTGAAACGTGTAAATATCTTATCCATGTGCTCATTAGACTCACCAGAAAAAACATGCATTTGCATATTTTGGTTTCCCTGCTTATAACTTACAAATGTATCAATAAATGGATGTCATTTTGAAGCGTAATAAGTTTTCTTTCCCAACACGTTAAAAAAAATAAAAATTGAACAAAAACTGACTGAGTTACAGATCGATTTCAGAATAACTTAACTGAATTTGAAGGTGTTTCTGAAATTTTTTGACACAATTTGTAATGTACTCAGCAAGTCTATAACCCACACTAGGTAATTTTCTATGTTTTTTTCCATCGTTCTCTGATCATTTAGTGGTGTCCCGTTTTGCAAATTTCAAAAGGTGGCAAGTCTATATCCGTATCATGTACTGATTAATTCATATGAGAGCCCAGGTCGTGCAAACGTAACTTTTTAAAGGTTGTCAAAAACATCCTTATGATATTCATAAATAGAAGAAATATAAATGGATATGATTCCAAAGATAGTGAAAATTAAAACTGGTCAAAAATCCTTTAATAGACAGTCGCTAAGAAATCATTTCCTATGAAACTCTCAGTTTTAGATTCCAAAAATTTTTATATTATAACCAAAAATAGCCTATTTAGGTCAAATGATCATGACTGAATTACACCTAATGCAATTTTTAGATGCCTTCTACAAGAGTTCAATGTTGAATTTCTGCAGTCATCGAGACAAAATATAGTTAATAGAGAGATATCCAAAGTAGGAGACGATTATATGCAGGCCTTATATACAATATATGGTTACGATTTTAATATCTTATTTTTCATTTTGAAGGGTACATATCTGTCATTTACTCTCACTAAGTTTTGAACATTATAGTGTAAACTAGGTTTTTTTTGCTTAGGAAATGTCGAATTTTGTGATAACAAAGCGTCCTATGCGGGAAGTTTGCCTTAACTTCTTTAATTTGAAAAAGAGTGCCGCTGAAGCACACCGATTGCTCACCAAAGCTTATGGTGAATATTGTTCATCGGTTTTATCGTGCGAGAGATTGTTTGTGCGGTTCAGAAGTGGTGATTCTGAAATGGAAGACAGAGATTTCCCAGGCCAGCCAAAAAAAATTAAGAACCTAGAATTGAAGGATTACTCCATGAAGATTGTTGTAAAACTCAACAAGAGTTTGAAAAATCATTGCGAACTACTCATTCAGCAATTACAAAAAGCTGAATTTATCCAAAAGCAAGGAAATTGTGTACCAGACGAATTGAAGTCGAGAGACGTTGAAAGACGATTTTGCATGAGCGAAATGGTGTTTGAACGCTATAAAAAACATAATTTTTTGCGCCGAATCATTACTTGCGATGAAAAATAAATCCATTACAATAACCCGAAGCGTACAAAGATTGTACAAATGTTTCAAAATAAAACAGTCTCATGACTGAATTTCAAAAGACTCAATGGCACCTAACGCAATTTTTAGAGCCCTTCTACGAGGGGTTCATTGTCTCTGCAATCACCAAGACAATTCTTCATACCATTAAAGAAAAGTCAGTTAGTAGGGAGATATTTAAAGTAGGAGACGATTCCGATTCACGATGACGCCAGTAACCTTTGCATTTCCACTGACGATAAAGCCGACATTGCGGTAGTTTAACTAACAGGAAGATGCTTCACGTACTGTAACCTTTTTCTTTGATCCTTGATATTTGGTGGGTTGGTATGAATATTTATTAGGACTAAAATCTGTTTAAATTTAGACTGAAGACAACGTTCATTCTCCTCGCTTATTTCTTAATTTTCCAAAGAATCTTCTAAGCCAAATATCCAAACTTATCTATTTTTGTTCGCAGATATTTTCAAAATTTGTGGTAAACGTACTATTTTCATCATCATGGGGATATAACATGAATAATACTATTAATGAAAGTCTTGTGACAATCTCTGAATGGGAACAGTGCAAACAAAGTCGATTTTAATCCAAGACTCAATGCTGTATGTTACCAAACAAACCCATATTCATTTTTATAATAAATATTAAGGTCTTGATGTTTGAGAATTCTTACTATTCCATATTTGACCAAAAATGGAATACAACTCTTATGATGATTACATATATGTGTAATCTAGAGGGACAAATGACTGAATTTTAAAAACGGGTAAAGATAATTCAATGATTTTTGAATCACAGTTTTCCTACGATGTGATACATTTTTTGAAAAAAATTTGAGGTGGACGTGGCAATATTACGCCTACCTCCCATACAAAAGTTAAAATCAAAATTTTAATATTTATACCATACACCACCATCTCAGAACATACGAATCTGCTCAGGATCACTTTCTGAGTGTATTTAGCGATTGCCGTCCGTCCGTCTGTCCGTCCATGTAAACTTTGTAATAAAACCACAGGTCGCAATTTCAAAGATAATTCTACAAAATTTGGCTTTTATATTATCACACGGACGAAGCTTATTGAATTTGTTTAGAATCCGTTCATTATTTCTTCTAGCCTCCATACGATTGCCCTATTTAAAAATAGTTAAACTCTCATAAATATCATAGTTATGTAGATATTCAAGCCAAATTCAGCACAAGTAAGTTGTATATAAGCCGAATTCGCACCACCAAATTTTTTGACAATCGGTACCTAATTAGACATAGCTCCCATATAAGGCCCACTTCAGAAAATCACTTTAACTAGCATAAATTTCTTAAAAATATTGGTATTGCAATAAAATTTAATACAAATAAGTTTTATATATGCAAAATTCATTTCACCAAATTTCATAACGATCGGTCCATAATTGGTCTTTGCTCCCATATGAAGCCCACTTCCGAAAATCAGCAGCAACGGCTTCCAGACTTTTTGGACTTTCTAAAATTCATAAACAAAAGTCTACAACTTTGTCGTTTCCAGTACTAATATTTCCACAATTTCGAAAATTTAACTACGAACAACTTGTGTGATCGTGATGCTTTTATGGGTCAAAACTTTTCGGTGGTTGATTTTGGGTGGATTTTCTTTTTGTTTCTAGAAATAGAATGGATGGTAAACACTATAGTAACAAACATTTCGCTGAACTAAACTGAACTCTATAACTTTTTTTCTATTGAAAACTTGAAATTAAAAAAAAAAAAAATCTTACCTTAAATGGATGTCTTGAATATCACTGCCAAACAAATTTAGCAGGCTTTATTTTAAAATGCAATGAAACTCTTATATAGTAAAAATATTGTACTCTAATATTCCAAAAAAAAAATTTACAAAAATTTTAAAAAACACCAAAATGCAACGTATCCAAACATTGATTATTTTTATCAAGAACTATTCAAAATGTTTAAGGTCAATAAAACATCTCACTTTCCGATACCATTATATTATTGTTGTTTTTATATTTTTTGGTTTCAAACTTGTTTTTGTAAATACCGGGTTGTTTTTTATTGTACTCAATAATTTCTTTTTTTAAAAAGGAGTTTTTTTTTTTAATTAAATCCCGCTAAAACAATGAAATCTGACACTGTGCGGTGCTTTGAAGTCTATTTTGGAGTTAGGTGGCGTACAGGAGAGGGCGAATGTATTTATCACTGTCATTAGATTATCCTCCTCGGTCCTGGCGTGCAGCCTACTGGACATTTTTTAACCGTCTGCAGACCTGCTTAAAAAAATAATTTTTCGTCTTACGACCATTTATACAGCTAGCTGAACATGTTTTTTGTTCCAAAAACCGGTATTTTTTCAAGCAGGCCACACTAAAATTTTTTTATTTTTTTTTTGTGATCAGTTGTTCATACAACACGTTTCCTTGATCACTTAACCATTTCAATTTAAAGTTGTGAAGTATAAAAACTAAAAGAAATATATAATTTTATTGTTAACAATTTAGCATTATTTCCAACTGGCTTCACCTACAATATCTCAGAATTTTTTCATCCTTTATGTCCTTGAACAAATTTTGTATTCTATTGTTTCTTCCAGAAGCATAAAAAATAATATTGAAGACTTCAGCTGCTTGGTTTTCTAAGGAGGTTATACAATTATATAGATTTACTGGACCATCCGCGCAATGTTGTTCAGCGCATTAATGGACTTTAGTTTGTGCGTATATGTTATTGTACTTATATTGGAATCAATCATCTAGGTAAACCTTATATAATTGAAGCATTTATTTGCCTTTGTAAAGGGTATATACGATTTGGAATAGCCGGGATGGTATTCGAACTATAGTTGTGTTGTCAATTTCCAAAATGGTATAACATATGACAACTGGCAGCTATCAGTTTCTATTGTCAAATTGGCAACCAGAAATTTGTGGTCGCCCTCTGATGACGCAACTGAAGTACGGATTTCAGTTTATATAAAACTTATTTGTGCTAAATTTTGTTTGGATATGTTTAAAACTAAGATATTTATGAGAGCTTAACTATTTTCAAATAGGACAGTTGTATGAGGGCTAGAAGAAATAATGGACCTATTCCAACCAAAATCAATAGGCTTAGTCCTTGGGGCACTATAAAAGTTTGTGTCAGAAAGTGATGCTGAGCAGATTGGCTTAAGCACTAACCCAATATTCCCTCCCCACTATGGTGGTATAGGGTATAAATGGCACATTATTACTGTCTATAGTTATGAGTACTTTTTTTGTATATTCGCGGAGATGAATATAAGGAACAGGGCAATGAACACTTCCTAAATAATTTAGTAAAAAATTAACTGATATCACTAAGGAGTGAGATCGAAAAATTCTTAACACACGTTTTTCATTACATTTTTTAACCCAAGTATTATTTGAATTTTTTTTTGATCAAGTTACCTTTGAAAAACATGTCAGTTATTATGTGTAATGTCAATTATATTAATTTTTTTGTTAATCTGATTAAAATGAGTGACCAGAAAAAAGTGCGTACTGAAATTATTAAATATTTTCAACAAAACCCAACTTGGTCTTACAAAAAGTTGGCCAAGCATACAAAGGTCTGCCGTCAAACTGTTTCCAATGTTATTAAACAGTACCGGGAGAACTTGTCAGTTGATAGAAAACCTGGTTCAGGTAGAAGGAATGGTCCACATGATGTTTCTAAAGCCAAAAAAATAGAACGCATTTTCAAAAGAGCTCCCAACACATCCGGTAGGAAAGCAGCCCGGTTAGCTCAGTGCTCGGACTATTTGGTACGAAAAGTTAAAGCTAATGCAGGTTTAAAAACATACAAGGCTCAAAAAGTTCCTGACAGGAACGCTACTAAAAATTTAGAGGCCAAAAACAGAGCACGGAAATTGAAGTCAAGTTTTATAAAAAAATATTCTTGCTGCATAATGGATGACGAAACGTATGTTCTGGCAGAATTTGATAGTATTTTCGAGGCGTCCTTTTATGCACTAAGGTTAGAACCATTATAGTCTTTATAACAGTACTGACTAGAAAACTTTCATACTCTAGAAAGACCTCAAACAGTCGAAAAAATAATTGGTCAATTCACAAGGTCTCTTATCATGTCATATTGTCATAATGTCCTAATATTTCACAATGGTTTTTATTGTTTTTCAAGCAAAAAATGTCCTAAAATAATATTACTCTGTATGCTATGTTTATTGTGTTATCGTAACCTACCAGCAGAGACCTGCCCGAATGCCTAAGAGTCGGTTAAGCCGAGCTGTCGAGTCGAGATATATTAGGACATTATGACAATATGACTGATAAGAGACCTTGTGAATTGACCAAATGTATTTTAAAAATGGAACTTATTTAAAATTTACAAATATTGGAAACTTTAAATTAAAAAGTTCATGCCAACGCGTACATTGGGTCTTTCAACTTCTTTTTATTAAATTTACGATATATTGTATTCTTACATATTTCAAATTATTGACCTATATTTTCCTAAGAAAAAATGGGTCATTTGAGAACGCTACTTCTCACAATATTTCAATTGTTTAACACCTCAACAAATTGTAAAAGTTCATGCTAGAATTTAAATTCCATTAGTTTTTTTGTTAAGTAAATTTCTTAAATATTCTATTCGAAAATGTTGGTTGCCAAAGTTTTACATTTTCTAGAAAACAATTTTTCATTGCCACTTTTAGATGCCACCACAGCATGTCTAGAAAGGTATTTCAATTGAAAATGAAAAGCTATGTGATAAATAGTTGAAATTTTATTGAATTTTAAGATCAATGACATTTAACAAATCTTCTAACAATTTCAACAATTAATAGAAAACATTGGGTTATTTCCTCTTTGAAAGTGAAGCCAAAAACCAAACTATACATAAATAAAAAATAACACATACTATTCAATGATATACATTTAAATACCTATAATAGACAAGTAAATTTCTTAGATTTCTTAAGGGAAAGGTGTGCCAAAATTTCACAAATTCAAATGAGGTGAGAATTAAATTCGAAAAAAAACAGAAAATTGTTTAGATATTGACTATACATTTACCACATACACATTGTGAAGTCATTAAATGGATGATTGTCTATTCGCTTACGTTTTCCCACTCTCACCCTCGTAATGTCTGTCATCCATAACACAGCCAACAGTACGTAAATCATTTCTTATCAATTCAATCTTTATCGCCGAAGACAATAAAATATGTTCAGTATTTATTTAGCAGGCAGAGTTGAGTTTTGTGTAACCCCCTCTTTGCGTTTTTCAAATGTCAATATAAATACATAAAATTGATTTTCATTGTAGCTACTGTTTGACATGTGTCTGTCTGACTGCTGTCAATAAAAAACCAGTAGAATTAAATGAAGAAGCAATCTTCTAAATGTTTTTATTGTCTATCAGTATTGTGAGTGTATTTGATGTCTACCTAGAAAAGGTGGTAAGTAGAAGCATGTAGTTGTCAGTAAATAATGTACCTCATCGTCTCCAGTTGATGAGATACGCAAATAATTTCTTATTTCTTTATGTTAGAAAATGTTTGATTTTCTGGGTTTTCTATTTGAGTTGTTGTTACGTAAAATAAACAGACACTTAAAGAAATTAAACAATTTGAAGTATTAATTGCTTCCCAAAACTAATTTTTATATTAAGACTATCACCTGTGTCCTAATGTAGAATAATCTTTCAATTCCTATGTCTATAGGACTTTCTCAAGCTCTATAAAGGGTCTTCTAATAGGGACTTCCGAGCTTTGACACTTGATAGCGGCCATATTGTTGAGACTACAATTATGGAATTGGTTGTCATTTATTTATTTTGTTTTGACAAATAACCATGACCTGACATAGTGTTCAACAACACATGCGAATAATAAAATTGTTTTCTCAAAATGGGTTTCTCTTCGGGCAAAGTTCCGAGTGCTTTGCCCACTTTACGATGAAACCCACTTCCACATGACATCCAAGAGCGTCCAATACATCCGAAAAAACTCACTGTTTGGTTTGGATTTTGGCCATATTTCTTTGCAAACGACATTGGCCAGGCCATCACCGTCAACGATAAGCGCTATAGGTCGATGAATATCAATTTATTTTGGCTACATTGGACATTCTGTACGAGTAATTTGTGGGCATGGTCATCGCACGTGGAGGTGATGTGAACTGGCCACCGAAATCATGAGATTTGACCACGTTAGACTTTTTCTTGTGAGGTTTTCTTAAGTCCTAGGATTATGCGAATAAGCCAGAAACCACAGCGGCCATCAAAGCCATAATAGCCCAATGTCATCGGTCAAACTCAGCCTGATTTATGCGCCAGAGTGGACATATTGTACACTTGAAACACCCTTAATAAAAATCTACAATATGTTGTCATAAATTCTAGCTTATTTAGCAAGGTCAATCAGTCTTATCACAATTTTCTTCTCATCCTTACAAACTTTTCTCTAAGTGTATCCTTAACAATTTTGTTGTAATTCATTCATTTGAAATGTCATATATTTTGTTCTGTCAGTTGGATTTGATTGATAACAACTGTCAACACTTGAGAAATAAACATGAACAAAAACCACAAAACACTTTGGTTAACAAATAAAAAGCAGTAGTTAAATAAACAAGCCAAATCGTATATAAATATATTTCTGATTGTGAGGTCTTCTATATACTCATTTATAAACAAAGTTTTAGTATTAAATATTCTATTTTATTTGAGAGGTGGCTGCTGACGTTTTTAATTAACATACATCAATATAAACGTATTTTCGTAAGGATTTCACTTTGTTTAAAATGGATTTTGAGATTTAATAGGAAAATTTGTTGCCCTTATAACGTAAAATGACTAATTTTAGAGATTTATATAAGCACTAGGGCATTGATTCGAGCAATAATCGTTCGATTAATCGAATAATTATTCGAAAAATCTAAAAATTTTTATTTTCGAATAACGAATAATTCGAACAATTTTATGTAGAATAATCGAATAAATGTACATTTATATTTACATTAATTCCAAATATAAATAAGTAATAAAATTTTAATGTTTCTCAAATTCGACAAATAACTGAAGATAAAGAGAGTCTTTCGATCACTGCACGATGGGGCCAATGACCAGTTTTTGAGGCAATAAATCACAGGAAACAGCTAGACCTTTCAGATTTCGTACAGATGATAATAAGAAGTTTCTAAATCTTCAGTAAAAAATTTAAGTCAATCGGACAGTGCCACGCCCATTTCCATTAAAGTGCAACTGCGGATGCAGATCACTGGAAAATAATAAGTTTCTGACTTTCAATTAGGTCACATAAATGCTCACCAAAGACTTTTGTATTGAATTTTAAAGGAATACCCACATTTTAAGAGATGTATGCTGGTTAAAGTGATTTTCGGAAGTGGGTCTTATATGGGAGCTATGACTAATTAAGTTTTATATAAGCCGAAATCGTGGTGCGATTTCGGCTTATATAAAACTTATTTGTGCTGAATTTGGTTTGGATAGATATTAGGGTAATCGAATTATTCGATTTTTCTCTTGTTCGAATAAAACGAATAATTCGAATAAGAGATTTTAACTTGATCGAATAATTCGATCACACGTTTAAAATTAATCGAATTATTCGAATTAAGCAAGCCCTCTGAATCGTGAAGGTCAAAGGTAAAATTTTTCAATATTTGGAATTTTTCATGGAGAGCAAAAATGAGCTTTAATTTTAATATTTATCAAAATATATTAATTTTGTTCCTACCTTTCTTATTCTAGTTGCCTGAGGCACGTTAATGGCCTGGCGAATTTTTAATAACTTTAACATTTTTTGACCAATTTCTGTTTTTTTATGTCTCATTAGAACGACAATTATGTACACATTTCGATTCTTTTAAATTAAATTGCAAAAGTAATTGTTTAATGGCAACATTTTTACAAAAACTGAAAAAAATGCATTTTTCCCCTTGTAAATGCATCTCAAAACTTCAGAGGGCTTCCTCAACCGATTTACCTAAAATTTTTTCAGGATGATTTTTTTTACTAATGTTCACCAAACTGGAGGGTGAGAATGGCTAAAATCCAACTTTCGTTTATTAAGGGCCACCCTAATATATATATTATATATCAACGTGTAGGAAATTCTGTCTTCTTTTCAAAAATATGTACAATTTTTAAGAATTTAAAAATGTATTGAAGACTTTTTGCAAAAATATGAGAAAACATGTTAAAATGGTATTAGGGGATATTTGTGTTTTCTTTTGTGTATAAAATCAAAAGCTAATTTTAATAATTTGTTTTCTATACACATAGAAAAAATTATTTTTTTATGCCGTTTTCAAAAACAAAAATTTCGAAATTTTTCTAAAAAATATTTTTTTTGCCAAAAAAATTGATATGTCTAAAACGACTGTGCAGATTAAAGGAAATTTCAACTTCCTCGATTTTCGAAATAACGGTGTATCTCGAAAACAAGAGCTAACCTAAAAAAACGTTTAGCACCACTGGATTTAGCGTACCCGAATTAGGTTAACTCGCCGCATAAAGCATTGCTCCAAAACAGAAACTACAGAGTTTGCTAGTCAATTGTTATGTAGATTGTTCGGGAGGGAATCTGATCAGAATATTTCTGATGAAAACTTAATGATGCACTTTGTTTTCGAATGTTTATTAACATTATCAGTACTTGAATTTAAAGTTATACTTTTGAAAAAAATTTAAATTATTCGAATAATTCGATTAAAAAAAGAGAAAAATCGAATAATTTGAATACCCTAGTAAACATCTATTGGATTTATTAATATATTTAAAAATACAAATAACGTTTTTAAATTTGTTTTTCAAATAAATAAACCGTTTCATACAAATGTTAAAATGTTGAGGCTTACAAAGATTAATACAAAATGAAATAAATAATGTAATATTTAAAACCACAGCGCATTAAAATCAATAGCAAACATTTGAAACTCTAGAAGTTCAAAGAACTCAATTATAGATTTTTATATTTCTCAACATAGACACTATTGAGTTGCATAGCAGTGCCAAAATTATTACCAAATTGCATATCTGAAGTTTAGTTTGGGGGCAGATTTTGCATTATAGCCTAGATTCCTCAAAGCGCATGTGACAACTCAAAGTGCATGTGAGTTAAATAAAGGATATATCTATACCTTTCATTCTATTAGAAATTAAATGTTGAATTTTTAATATAATAAAATTTCTTATAAAATAATTGCAATAATAAAATTTAACTTGGTCTAATTAAAAGATAATTTTATTAATATTTTTTTTTAGTAATTATTACTTAATTAAAAAATATCAATTAATTTAATGAAAATACTTAAGTTTTCAAAAACTACATTTCATTACCTATCCATTGATGTATAATATGTTATATCTGACTATTTATTATTAGCTATAATAACACATGTAAATCATACCTAGTGAAAAATTTCTTCTATATTTACTTATAACACTAGTAATGCTTACTATGCACTTCTCATTTTTACATGTACCATTTGTTTTATGTTGTAGACTGCTTTGTTGTTGTTTTTTGTGAGTGCGCATGCGTTTTCGTTAGTTTGTCTCATACGAATTTCTTAACTGAGCTTAAGTAAACTTTGATTGACCAAAGATTTAACATTTTTGATAAACGTTGATCAAGTCAATAGAATTGAGAACTGTTTGGTTCATAAAAATTGATGTAAGTAAATGATACCAAAAAAATTTTTTTGAAGTAAAAAAAAAATTTTATTTTTCTCTAAAAATTAAATTTTTACTACAAATTTTATTTTTCTCTAAAAATTAAATTTTTACTACAAATTTTATTTTTCTCTAAATTTTTTACTAAAAATTTAATTTTTCACTAGGAATTTAATTTTCCACTAAAAATTTGATTTTTCACTAAAATTTTGATTTTTTATTAAAAATTTGATTTTTCACTAAAATTAAATTTTTCACAAACACTTTGATATTTCACTAAAAATTCGATTTGTTACTATGAATTTGTCTTTTCACTAGAAATTTAATTTTGCACTAAAAATTCGGATTATCTCTAAAAATTCAATTTTCACTAAAAAATAGATTTTTCACTTAAAACATAAATTTTCACTAAAAATGCGATTTTTGTTCATTAGAAATGCGTTTGTTGTCAAAATATCATTTGTTCACTATAAATCCGAATGTTGACTATAAAACCGATTGTTGACTCAAAAACAGTATGTTAATCACTAAAAAAAACGTTTTCACACTAAAAACTATTTTTTCACTATAAACTGTTTTTTAGTAAAACAACCGTTTGATGATTAAATACTGTTTTCCGTTTGTTAACTTAAAAACTTTTGTTGACTAAATAAACTTTATTCACTAAAAAAATAGTTTGTTAATAAAAAAAAGTTTTATTAACTTAAAACCCGCTTGTTAACTAACAAAAAACACTTAAAAAAACTTTTAATAACTTAAAACCCGTTTTTTAACTAACAAAATACCGTTTGTGAAAATAAAATACCATTTTTTCACAAAAGTTTGATTTTTCACTAAAATCTTGATTTGTTAATAAAAATTTGATTTTTTCACTAAAAATTTTTTTTCACTAGAAATTCAATTTTTCCCTAAAAATTATTTTACTTAAAACTCGATTTTCACTAAAATCGATTTTTGGTGAAAAATTAAATTTTAAATAAATAATTAAATTTTTAATTAAAAAAAATTAAAATTTTAGTGAAAAATCAAATTTTTAGTGAAAAATTAAATTTCTAGTGAAAAATTAAAAAATAGTGAAAAATTTAATTTTTAGTAAAAAATTAAATTTTTAGTAAAAAATTTAATTTTTAGAGAAAAATAAAATTATTTGTGAAAAATTTTTTTTTACTTCAAAATAAATTTTTTGCTATTATTTACTTACATCAATTTGTATGAACCAAACAGTTCTCATATCAATGCACTTGATCAACGTTTGTCAAAAATGTTAAATCTTTCGTCAATCAAAGTTTACTTAAGCTCAGTTAAGAAATTCGTATGAGACAAATTAACGAAAACGCATGCGCACTCACAAAAAACAACAAAGCAGTCTACAACATAAAACAAATGGTACAAGTAAAAATGAGAAGTGCATAGTAAGCATTACTAGTGTTATAAGTAAATATAGAAGAAATTTTTCACTAGGTATGGTTTACTTGTGTTATTTTAGCTTATAATAAACAGTCATATATAGCATATTATATATCAGTGGATAGGTAATGAAGTCTAATTTTTAAAAATGTAAGTAGTTTTTTATAATAATAGACACATTTTAATTAATAAGTAATAACAACTGAAAAAAAAATTAAATAAAATTATCTTTTATATATTGCAATTATTTTATAAGAAATTTTATTATATTATAAATTAATTATTTCATTGTCAAGAGAATGAAAGGGTTTTAATTTTTTATTATGATCTGGGTCAGCATTATATGTAAGATTTATATATATCCTTTATTTAACTTATATGCATGTTGAATTAACTTTATTAGGAATCTAGGCTAGAATACAAAACCTGTGGTGAAATCAAACTTCAAATATGCAATTAGGTAATAAATTCGCTCGTCTTTTGGCACTACTATCTATATTAATAGTGTCTATGTTGAGAAATGTAAAAATCTATAATTGAGTTCTTTGAACTTCTGGAGTTTGAAATGTTTGCTATTGATTTTAATACGCTGTGGTTTTAAATATTCTTTATTTCATTTTGTATTAATCTCAATATTTTAACATTTTTATGAAATGTTTTATTTATATTCAAACATTTTTAAAAAAACTTTATTTATATTTTCAATTATTTTAATAAATCCAACAAGGTACTTTATTTTCCCCGTGAAATATTAAAATCTTGTTCAACAAAAGTTCATATTGGGTGTATGACTTAAAAATGCAGGATTTTTTTTAAATTTTTAGCTTTTATTTTGAAAGATTTGTACAATAAAAGTTTATTCATAGTATTGGCCATTGTCTGGCAACATATGGATTCCGAGCCAAAAGAACTGCTCATCTTTTGAGACCAAGAACGAATCAAGCCGATGTCGGATACTCTGTTCCAAAGTGAAGCGTACCCAGATAGAGCGTTCTGCATTGATCGAAATAAATATTAGTCGTACGGAGCACGGTCTGGACTAAAAAGTGGGAGAGGCAAAACTTCCCAACCATTTCATTCTAACCACTTTTTAACAGGTATTGCAACATGTGGCCAAGCCTGGTCATGATAGAATATTACAGTTTCATGTATGGCCGCATATTTTGGACGACTTTCGGCCATTCGATAAAGGTTCCCTACGATGGTATGGTCAGATTTCAGAAGCTCATAAAATATCGTAACGTTTTTATCCCACCAATTACAGATCATTACCTTAGGGCCATGGATATTGGATTTAGTGTCGATTCGGCTGATTGGCCGGCTACATATATGATCTCTTTCACATCGGGTTATGGTAATGGATCAAACATCATTTCTGACATGCAAAATCGTCTTTCAAGGTCTCTCGGCTTCAATTCGTATGGTACCCAATTTGCCTTATTTTGGATGAATCCTGTTGCTCGCAAACATTTTGCAAATGCTGCTTGAGTAGCTCCCAATGATCTTGTAAGCTCTGGCTGAGTTTTACTTCATAGAGTAATGCCTTCAGTTCTTGGTCTTAAAACTTTTTGGCTGGCCTGTGCTATCTTTGTCTTCCTGCAAAATAATTTTAATACTTAAGGCAACTTATTTTCTTCCTTTTAATTCCATAATTTGATAAGTTTCGCTGACATATTAGAGAAAAGTGCAGATTGATGCTTTATATAAAAATAATTTATAAGGTGTGAGTAATTTGTTTACTAGAGAATTTGTTACTCATTTTAAAACCCGAATTAATGAACGATGTAAAAAAGTTTTTAATACGTTTATATTGTACTTGAATTCAGGATTATGTCCAACTAGCTCAAATTTTTTAAAGCATAGCTCCAAAACTGAAACTACAGAGTTTGCTAGTCAATTCTTTTGTAGATTGTTCGGGAGGGAATCTGATTAGAATATTTCTGTTGCAAATTTAAGGATGGTCTATGTTTTTGAATGTTCTTTAACATTATCAATACTTGAGTTGTTAACTTTAACGTTATTTTTTGTTTTTCTTTAACAAGAAAATATTAAAAAACTTACATCAATAATTCATTCTTTACTTAAAAAAAAAAAAAATATTCGAATAATTCGATTATTATTCAACGTGTTAAAATCTCTTATTCGAATTATTCGGACAAGAGAAAAATCGAATAATTGGAATACCCTAATAAGCACACACAAGAAAGTTGTGGAAAACAAATTTCAAGTCAATATTTCAATTAGATTTAAAGATATGCCACATTAAAACTGAGTTTGTCATTCTAAATAACAAAGTATAAAAAAAATTGCCAAAATTTCAATTCCTTAAAATTGGATCGAAAATTCCAAAAATGGTACTTTTTACAATTTTGCCCATAGAGTCCAAATTTGATTCGGTGCTGGGAAAATACTTCGGGTGTAAATAGGGAACACATAAAGGTTTCCAAAGCTGCTTTCCGTTTTCTAATCACAGCTTTGGGATTTTAGAACATGTGGACCAAAGTAGGGTCGTGTTTTTTATACCAAAATTTTTCCGTAAAGATACCTTATAGAGAAATAAAAATTGTTATATGTTCTTAAAGAAAGTTTTGTTTTTATAAAAAAGAGCACAGTTTCGCCCAAAAAAACATCAAAAATCTACTATTTTTTAATTTTTAAATTGAAAATCGTTTATTTATGGATCCATAATTGATATTGCTCTGAAATCTTCTGTGCATTATTGGTAATTTAGTATTCTAACTAACAAAAAAATTCGAGTCCAATCGGTCCAAAACGAACGACCTATATTTTTAAAAATGCGGACCAAGGTATGGCAAAATTTTGAAATTTGAAGAGATATATAGCTCACGCAAGAATATTTTTTCAAGACCTAGCCTTCCAAAAATATGAGAGTATATATAAGTTTGTCATTTCGTGTGTAATATTGAGAAATATTCATCTGAGACCCAACAAAATATAAAGTATATATTATTGATCCTTATGAAATTCTGAGTCGATTAAGCAATATCCGTCTGTCTGTGTAAAACACTCTCACGTCCAAAATACACACACAAACTTAGAAGACTTACAAGATAACTGTTTGTTATTATCCTAAGCAGTTAGGTATTCAAAATTAGAAAAATCGGTCCAGTAGATCCAGAGTTATGAACCAAAATGTAAGACATCCTACCAAAAAATTGATAACTATCACATATTTTTTGTTATTTGTGTAAATATATTGCAGATAATACCATGGTTATTTTTATGTTGAAAATGATAAAAAATTTCTTACAGATATATGGTTTTATAGTATATAAATGCAGATAGAATTGTAGTAGCCATACAAAATTCAACACAACTTAGTTTAGTGCATAGATAAATCGAGAGACCAATTTTTTTTTGATCGGGCACTATTTGACCATAGCCCCCATGTAAAGTTCACTTCCGAAAATAACTTGAATACACAGAGATATTTCATATGCATCGTTATCAGGTTGAATTTCGACGTACATAACCCCATATACATAAAAATCGCTGCACCTAATTTTATGATGATTGGTCCATAATTCGTTATAGCGCCCATACAAGGACCACTTCCAAAAACATTATAATTTTCATAGATATCTGAAAACTAGCATTATCGAACTAGAATTTTTCAGATATCGGTAGTATTTATTCACAAATGATACTACTTAATTGATAATTATCAATTAAGTAACAAGAGCTCCTCAAAAAAAAAACTAAATATAGTTTTGACTATGTAATGTCCCATACATGATTTATCAAAAACATTTTCCGCGGCACCAAACCAAAATGTCAATTTTGTTCCTCTGTGTAATTGGAGCTAAGACTAAATAAACAATGAATATGGATATTAAAGTATTTATACCTATATAATTTCTATAATTTTCATCATATTTACGTGAAGGGTATTTAATAGCCGAATACAAAACATTATATAAAACATTATTGATGAGCTAAGAAAAAGAAATTCATCAAAACAAATTAATTAAAATTTAAACAAAATTTTGTTTCTGCCCATATATGTAAGTATGATTAGGTTAAAGGTTCAAACTAGGCAATATATCAAACAATTTGTTTGGTTTGATATAATGTGATAAAACCGAAAATATAATAATCAAATTTCTTTTCAAATATTGACTTTATTTATATGTAGACAATCTATACCTACTAATATGCGTATAAATATACATACATATTTACTTTACTTTTCAATCAATAGCAGCAACAGAAGCCTAAATTACATTCCATTATATAGAGCATAAAGTATTAAGAGTGTATGGTTAGACATTGTAATACAATATTTGAGCTTCATTACACTCATAATTTATATTTATTCTGGCGCCTACTGGTATTACACCTAAAAAGTTTTTATATTGTACATTATAACCAAACACAAGAATAATCGATCATACATCAATATTGTTTGTGTTGTTTGCATTAAAGACATAGAGAAAAAAAATTGAAATGTTTACCCACTCTACGACATACCCCGATAACCCATGCCTACGGAAAGTAAATATAGACAGAACAAAATTTAACGTTTATTGTTATATTTTTTTTCCTCTAAAACACTTACAAGGTGATGCCAGGGAGCGATACTCATGTTTTGTGTTGGTTTTTATTTTTATGACTATGAACATTGTCGAAATTATTTTGAACAATACATACTCTGTACTGGCACAGATACTGGTATTGTAATATAATAAATTATTGTTTAAATGATAGATCATATTGAAAAGCTATCAATCAAATGTTATAAATATTTTATGAGACATTTCAACAAACAAAAAAATTGAATTGTAGTCAAACATGGAATGTACATAAAATTTCAATACGTTATAAATTATGGGTTATAAAAGATTGTAAAGAGAGTGCAGAGAGAGATAGTTTAAATGAAACTGAAAGTTATTTAATATAAAAAAGAATAAACTAATGGCTATAATAAATTATGCGCTTAGATTTACATAATTTTGTATTAAGAAAATATACTTGCTTATGTTTTCTTTAGTTACTTTATTTTTACAAGCTGCTTTTGCATGCTTTAGTCAATAATTGAAAACCGATTTTACATTCTGCTTATATTTCTAATAAATTACAATCCGCCTTCCTTGTTCGCACCTTAGAAAGCCAACTTTATCGTAATGCACACTTGTGTTTAAATTTTTAATTTCTTGCTTCACTTCTTTTCCGTTTATATTCCAAATTTTGTGTATTTCGAATTAGCGGTTTAGAAGTTATATACTTTTGACAATTGTCCCCACTATTCAGCACATATTATTGACTACTATGTGATTCTCATTTGTACACATGTGATAATCATGAATGAAATAAACAAGATTGCGCCATCGACAATTCCGTTATTTTAACCTTCGCTTTACCAATACCCACCCGGGTGACCACATCGTGAACTAAAATATAGCAAAAATATTGAAAATTAATAAAGTAAAATATGTAATAACATAAAACCTAAAATACATTTTATTTTATTAAACATAAATAACTTTTAAACATAATTATTGACTTTTCCATTATAAATCACATACAATTTTCATATAATACAAACAGTTTAGGTCAATGTGGACGTCACTGAGCTTAAGAGAATTTTTTAAGAGAGCGATGGCGCAATCTTGTTTATTTCATTCATGTGTGATAATGTAGCTTTGTTTTGTTGTTGTGTTTTTTGTTTTTCATGTAAGTATTTGTAAGGCTGCATATTGTTGCTATTGACTATTTTTGCTATTTATTGCCAATGCTGGTATTGGAAAGCTTTAAAATTCGTTAAATATTTTATGTAGCTTTCTAAGGTTATTTTTAATTAATTTCTGAGTTAATAACAACATAGGTTCCTACAAAAAATGGTGCAAAAAAACATTAGATCTAATATTCCTGTTAAATAGTCATTATATGGTAGTTTGCCTATCTATATTAATTACGATATCGCTAGTAAATATCGGTCCTTTTATACCTAGCACCATAAATATAGAGGTATATTAAGATTGTCATTCTGAATGTAACATATCGAAATATTGATCGTAGACGATGAGTACATGTTAAAATATTCTTTATTAGTCAGAAATGTTTGGAGCTGAAAGTACGAAACAATAGTAAATATCTTCTAAACTTCTGGCTCAATTAAATGCAGTGTATGCTAATATTATTGATCAGCCTGTTTTAACACAACATCAGGCCATAAATTGCGGTACTTGAAAGCACCTTCATAAAGGTTTTAGAAGATATTTGACTATATTCATCAAATTATACTAATTTTTGAGATCAGTATATATCTGTGATTATATGGAAGAGTAGCTTATGTCGATATAAGGGCGAATTGATAACGAAAAAGCTGTTAAGTAGAAAATATGTCAAATCCAATAATTTTTTTTATAACTTGTACCTTTGGTGTCTAATAAATTTATTACCAATATTTATGTTAAGTTATAGTTTGTAAGAAACAATAAAAATTACATAAAATTGAGTATAGTTCAAAACATCTTTTTTCGACATAGTCTATTCTTCGATACGGACACATATACATGTATATCGCTCATTTGCTTAACATCGTCATAACTCAAAATCCGTGTTTTTTGAACTGAGTAATACAAAATATGCGCCATTCTATAGTCATTCATATAGTGTTATCAGTTTTCAAAAAGTCAATTATCTTTTGTGTGAGAGTATTTTTTTGTTGCAAACATCAAAATTAAAATTCATGTTTTCTCGTATATTTGACAAGTAAAAATTTGGGTTAATTACAGATGTTAACATCTACTATTTAAATCAGATTTTGTTTCTGAAATCGCATGATTTGTTGAACATTTATTTAAGAAATAGTAATATGTTATAAAACATTCAAAGTCGTTTTTCTCGAAACGACTTTTTTTGAAATTATGGCGTTGTTTCAGCAAATGAGCGATATATATATGTAAATAGTATTTTTGAAATTCCCCCAAAAATACATAAAATCCAATCTATATCCACATTAAATTCCTATATACCCAAAGTCAAATGTTCGAAAAAAAAGTCCCAATTTTTTAAAAGAAGTGAAGTTTTGTTTCTATGCGATGGAACCGAAGATTTTTCCGAATTATTGCTTCAAAGGGTAATTCAAATATATTTCGACTCTAAATGATTTTGATAAAATTTAAATCATACAGTCGACTCTTAAATGCAAATTTTATAGCCCATATCATATAGATATGCTTCATGTTTGACAGCCCTCCAAAGTAGGACATCTCGAACATTTTATGTGAAAAATTAGCAATGTTCAGGAATGAATAACTTTAGAACACGTCATTTGATTTAAACAAACTTGGTGTCTTTTGAAAGCATTCACAAATATTTTATTAAAAGCGCATATCTTAGCAAAAAGACAGCCAAAATAGTAAATGTTTTCTATCCTTGGATAACTCCAAGAATAATATTTTTATATTCTTAACTTTTCTTCCACTAAATAGACAATTGAATTAATTGTGAATATACAAAATGGGATTCAAAAGGGTTCAAAAATTATAGATAGATCTATCTATCTTATTTTGCATACTATTCGTTTAAAAGTTATTACTTGAAAATAATTTTCGAGATATATCCAATTTTTGTTCCATTGTAATGTATTCTTCTAATCCCATATATTTATTAAAGTTTGGTATTTATTTTTAGTCTGTAGTAATGAACAGATCGTCATAACATTTTATTATCTCCTTCTTCTCAGAATCACTTCCTAGACTAGAGCTAATATAAATTTTGTGATGGGGTCACAAGTAGTAATTACACTGTCCAACAAATTAAAACATTTTGATTGGAACAGAATAGCGAACCTATAATTCTTCTGAGTAGATAATTTTTGTAAAATAAACTTATCGACATTCTCAAGGAATATTCCCATTTTAAATATTAGCACAATCATAAAAGGATTTTTGTCAATTTTTTTAAAAAAAAAGTGGCGTTTAATTTTGCTAAATAAGCGCAAAGAGCATTATTTTCAACTTTGGTATCTTTGGTGACAACCACTGAAATTGTTCGGCAAAAAATTTTGTGGAATCTTTTAATTCTTAATGAGGAGTCGCAGAACAAAAGGTACTTTTTCGAATTTTTTTACAAATTGATTTTTGGGTATTTCAAAAAACAATTTCGCAAAATTTCTAAATATTCCAAAAAAGTACCTTCTGTTCTGCGGCTCCTTTTAGGACTTTTTTTATTTTCTTGAAAAATGGGTCAAATTTATCCCTAAAGAGAGGATCTTTAAGGTTTAAGCTCCTCTTCCAGAAAACTGATCCCAATAAAAATCCACAATATAACTCTGAAAATAAGAATTCTCTCAGACATTAACTTACAATTTTTTTTAATTTAGTATAAGGCGATCAAAAAATTAATACCCCAATTCTGTTAGACAATTGTTTCGTGTTGTCTGAGGAAGAAAAGTAGTCGAAGTTACAATTCAGTAAGACAATATATTTTTTTCGTCTAGGTTACGTGGTTTGTGACTATGATTTACGTTATTATCATGTTAATACTGCCAAGATATATATTTTTTTAAATTTATAAATTTTTCTTCTACTTTTGTCATTAAATTTATATATTTTAATCGTTTGGCAATAATGTTTTTTTATGAAATTTGACAAATAAAAAAAATATTTATTAATTAAAAATGTTTCAAAAAATTTTTTATATGATCTCTGAAATTTATTTTATCATCCAGTTGGACACCCAAGATTGCGTTTAAAAACTATGTATGTTATTGCCCTGCATTATGTGTGCTGAAAATCCTTGGTGGACTGAATATCATCATTGATGTTAAATGTATTTCTTCGCCACCGCCAACTGTAGGCTTACTGCCATCTATGTATAACATATACTCAGGCTATCATTTGTAACTACCTCTATGAGATCAACTGTCGGTTGCTATATAGTCTGGTACTTTTCGGAAGATCCATATTCAATATACCATCATACATGACGTTCTATAAAAATGGTCCCAGTACGAATCCGTGTGGAACCCCATATAGTAGTATTCTTTTATTCAGGTAGTCAGCTATTATATTGTACAGATAACCACATACACCCATAATGATGCAAAACCCTTTCGATATCCTGGCCATCTCGACTACTTCGTTAGTAGCATCAAACGTACTTCTTCCCGTACGAAATCCGTATTGTTTCGGAGATAAGCCCCCCAAGTTCATCAATATAATTATTTAGCCTGTGAAGTAATAAGCATCCAAAAAGCTTTCCTAGAGTGTTTAATATACATAGTTCATAGACGTCTATATGAGCTAGGTTCTGGGGAGAACAGTTGATAGCTAGATAGGAATGTAAGGAGGACGTAGGAATGATACTGAAATTAAGCTACCCGCCCTGGGGAGAACAGTTGATAGCTAGATAGGAATGTAAGGAGGACCTAGGAATGATACTGAAATTAAGCTACCCACCCTGATGAAATGCCGAAGTATACCCATGGTGGAGTTGGTTGAGTTATCGTAGGACAACTAGTTGATAGCGCGCTATCACTACGTCCAACAAAAAAAGGTAGATTGATAGAGAGATATGTAGATAGATAATCTAATAGTTCCAACGGATTAGTTTTATCCGTTGTTGAAACAAAACCTACAAAAGAAAACATTTACAAAATACTCAAGACGACTACAAAATTGTTTTCGTCTGTTTTGAAATTTAAAAACGTCCACAATATTTTACTGAGTCAAATATTTTACGTTATTAATTGCCATAATCACAGACTACAACCATTATTGATTTATAGAATTCAAAGATAATAACTCAAATATGAAATGAAGAAAATTCGTCATAATTCGTCTAACAGAATTGGGGCATAAAACTTTGTAAAAAAAACTCAAACCAAAAACTCAAACTTAAATTCTTTAATTCTACAAAAATTAACTACTC
Source organism: Calliphora vicina (assembly GCF_958450345.1). Lineage (NCBI taxonomy): Eukaryota > Metazoa > Arthropoda > Insecta > Diptera > Calliphoridae > Calliphora > Calliphora vicina. The sequence goes on along the minus strand of NC_088781.1, from coordinate 112,671,259 downwards.
AAAATGCCCTTTCAGAATTCTAGGGTCGCTATTCTGTTCCAAAAATGCTGTTGTATAAATATTATCAATACAGGCAAATCCCGGTATAACGAATCTCACATTAACGAAAATCCGATTTAACGCACGGTCAAATTCGTAACATTGACCACCTTATATAACGTGAATTAAATATCGAAAACCGTAGAAGAATTTCATTGAACGAATAACTTAAAAATTTAGATGAATGAGTGAAATATGGAATAACAAAATTTTCAACATGTATTTTGAAGCAAATAAAAACAAACATTATATCATGACTAACTTTTTCCTATAAATTATCTTTACACAAATTAAGTGGAATCAAAAACTGAAACGGTTTTTTTTAAATGTTTGTCTCTGAGTTTAATTTACTATAGGTTGAATCATTTTCAGAATTGAAATCCCTTACAGTGAATGATTTATTAATCGCGGAAAATGCACCAAGCTATCCTCCAGAAGAACAATTAGTAAATCATAGATAGTAACATCAGTTCTGGAACTGAAAACTTGTGGAAATGCGATCGTTTTTGGATCACAAAAAATATTTAGAATCATAAATGTTATTAAAATCCGCTACGAAAGAAAGGAAATAAGATTCAATGGATTTTTATATATTAAAATTTTCTTCAAAATTTGGTTTTGGATTTTGGTTTGAATAGAAGGATACTACATTTAGGTGCGATTAACCTTTTATTTATTTCAATATTTAATATAATATAACTACAAACAATTAAGCAAGTATAAATATGCTTACAGATATGCAAAAAAATATAAACTAATGCTTTAAATTAATTTTATTCTAATATAAATAAAATAGTAACATATTTTCCACCTTTCAAAATATAATTGTCTTTTTTTGCTTCATAAAATTCCGACAAAGCTAGATGGTCCTTATTTCAAAAGTAGCCAAAATTTATTTAAAAAAACTCAAAAATAATATTTTCTTTAAATGAATATACCATTCTTCTAAAAACGTCTGAAATATCAAAAAACATACTTTTCAACGAAAAGTAAACGAAAGGTATCTAAATATTTGAAGTTTTTGAATGAATAATGTTCAATTAAGAATTCATATACAAGAAATTAGTGATGTGAAAATACGTCAGAGTTTAATTATGTCGCGGTTCCAATAATTATAATCTGTTTGATTTACAATTTTCTTGAATAGTAAAACAATCTATCTATCATAAAGTCCCCAATAATTCAAAATTTTGAAAACCAATAATATGTGAGATTCAGTAGTTGCTTTAAAAATATTGTTGAATACCGAATTTTAATAACTCAAATAATACGGTATAACTCAAAAAAAAACAGGTTTTTGGCTCTGCTGTGTTTTTTAAGAAGAGTGTTAGATCGACTGAGAAAGTGATTCTTGTCCGATCGGTATACTGGCATAAAACTCATGTTGCAAATATGTATTATATCCAACCCATTATATTAGTGTAGGTTACAAAACATTTGTGCCAAATATAAATAAAATCGTAGGACCCATGATCAATGGAATGATCATACCTTGTATTATTTAAATGATCCGTTAACTGGAGTTCAGATACAAATGTATATTCAGTTTGTTAAATTTTTACACATTCATTTCGAACAGAAATACAAAAATACATACATATGTATGTATATTCATTCATATTTTTATAATTTTGTCCTAAAATATCCACATACTATGTATGTGTATTTATAAATTAATAAATATAAATAATTGTTGCAAATGTTTTCTGCAAATAAATTCATTTATTATAAATTATGACATAATAAATACGTAATACTGTCAATATTTTGTCATACACATTGACAGCTGTCAAGAAATATAAAACTGTATGTGTATTTGCTGTCTAAACAAGCAAAAATGCCCCCAAAAAAAATATGAACATAAATATTTTATAAATTTATTTTTAGACAAATATGGCAAAACAATGGCGTATTGCTAAAAATATATAACTGTAACTTGAAACAATAATAAATTTTAATTTTTGAAAATGTCGTTTTGTTATATGAATAAAATTGTATTTTAGTTGAAAATTGTGAAAATGAAATGTCATAATTTTATATTTATTAAATGTAACAAACGAAATGTGTATGTATAATTAAAACAAGGAAAGTAATGTTGTGGCAATAACAAGTTTGTTAAAACAAATATGAAATTCAGTTAAGAATACTAAAAAAAACAATGACGACCAGTTAATCAGTATTGATAGAATGTTTTTGTTCGACTCCTAAGCTACATTAGCTCAACTTGTGTAAGAACGATGGGTACAATGAAAAGGTAAACATTTTCATACAAAATATGCATGGCGCTAAGGTAATTATCTGTATTGGGCCGAAAAACGCAATGAAATTTACTCACCCGCTTTATAGTCCAGGCCGTGCCCCGTCCGACTACTATATGTTTCGATCGAGACAGATCGCACTATCTGGGATACGCTTCACTTTGGAACCGAGTATCCGATATTAGCTTGATTCCTTGGCATTAAAATATGAGCAGTTCTTTACTTTTCCCATCTTTCCAAATAATTAAAAATGGTCTATTCATTGAATAAATTTGTATTGTACAAATATTTCAAAATAAGTAAAAGCTAAACATTAAAAAAAACCGCATTTTTAAGTCATACACCCAATAATTTTAAAATTAGTTTTTTGGTTACTTTTTTGCTCTAACTAACTTTCATTCGCTGTACTTTTCGTTCCAGTTGGAAAAACATGCGTTTAGCTGACTATATTCGAAGATAATGGGCATTTCAATAGGACCGAATTTTTCACAGTTTAAGCTACATACACTGGTGCATATTCCTATAAACGCACACTACTTTTTTTTAAAAGATTGTAAAAATTAAACATGAACATATTTAGGGGGCTACAAATTTGTTTATTAAATTAGTCAAGACTTCACTTAAAATATTTGGTCAATTCACAAGGTCTCTTATTAGTCATATTGTCATAATGTCCTAATATATCAAGACTCGGTAGCTCGGCTTAACCGACACTTAGGGATTCGGCGCAGGTCTCTGCTGGTTGGTTACGATAACATAGAGCATCAGAGTAGTATTATTTTAGGACATTTTTTGCTTGAAAAGCCATAAAAACCATTGTGAAATATTAGGACATTATGACAATATGACATGATAAGAGACCTTGTGAATTGACCAATTGATTAAAAAAAAAATCATTTGTACTTTATTTTTTTTTACTTAATTTTAGAGATTAACAGCCATTTTTAAGGGTATTTTCCTATAAACGCACTTTAATTTATGGTCCATTGTAGCATTACTAATAATGTGTGGATGATCCATTGTTATGGATTGTTTCAAAATTGATTCCACTAATTTTTTAAGCTGATTGGAATCAATTTCCTCCCAGACTTGTTTAATTCTTAGTTTCAGCTCTGTCACAGTCATTATGCTTTCATTCTGGGCATTATTTGCATAAACTTTACGGGCCATGTATCCCCACAAGTTCTCCATTGAGTTTAAGTCCGGACAACAAGCCGGCCAGTCCAACAGAGGAATGCTATGTTCATTAAACCAAGATTTCGATCGCTTAGAAACATGGATTGCAGCATTATCTTGTTGGAATATGCAATCTTCATCCAGTTTTTCATCCATAAATGAGAGAAGAGCATCTTCCAACAGTTCATTATAAATCGCACTATTCAATTTTGTCGGAACAAAACATATTTTCGACTTGACAACTCCAGAAAACGCTGTCCGAACTATAACACTGCCAGCACCGAAATTACGTTTTGACATCCGAACATCGTTTGATCTCAAATCGTGCCAATAGCATGAGTATGAGTCAGGACCGTCTAAATTATTTTTTTTTTCATCAGAGAAAATTACTTTTTTCATCTCATCTGTCCATTTCATATATTTTCTTGCGAATTTTAGACGATTTTCTTTATATAGCTTTTTTAGGATTGGTTTACATTTCGGCTTTTTCCATTTAATGTTTTCATCGTTTCATAAAATGTTTGCAACGTGTTTGGAAGTCACTGGATGATTCAGTTTATTCTTTATTTGTGTGGAATTCAATTTGTTGCGTGTTGCTTCTTGTTTTACTAGATTAAGTTTTCTTCTTGTTAGTTTTGTATTTCCGTTTGTAGGTTTGCTAACTCCATAATTTTGACCTTTCTTCAAGAAATTTCGCACCACACTTTCCGAACGATCGATTTTACGCCCAATTTCTCTATTGGAACATCCTTGGTCGTGAAAAAATTTTATTTGAATCTTTTCTTGATCGGGCAAAAAAGTTCCCTTGGCATCTTTAAAAGTGATGAAATTTATTGATTCAAATAGAAAAAGTTGCAGTAAATTGAGATGTTACTATTAGAAACATACCTTCGGTTAAAAAAAAACTAAAATTGATAATATTTTATTTTTGGTAACTTTTTTAAAAACAAATTTCACGTCTGCGTTTATACGATAGCACCACTTAAAATAGCACCAAGAACATTTGATCGCATAATTAAGGCAAACAACAAGAATAAGAAAAAAAACTTGTTTACTTTCAAAAAGTACCGTTAAGTTGTCTCTCATTAAAAAAGTTAAATTTTGCTTTTGAATGAGAACAACAAAGATATAACAAAAATACAGAAAAAAATTAAGTGCGTTTATAGGAATATGCACCAGTGTACTTCTATAGAGTTGGCTGTCATTTATTCAATTTGTTTTGTAATGGACGAATATAAATTTAACAACGCATGTTCTGTTCGCGAAACGTTCCACGGACTTCGCCCATTTGTCCCATGAGTTTAGGTTGGCGGCGTCAGTTTTTTGAATTTTCCTATTTGTTTGAACAAAATTTTCTTAAACTTCTCCATTAGAGGAAGTTGTGAGTAAACTCAGATAGGCATTGTTAATACACACAGAAAACAGATTGGTTGAAAATCAGTTATAATTATTAAAATTTAATTACGTTAAACAACATTATATTCTAACCATTAAATAACAGTATATTTAATCGTTTTTTAATGTTTAGAACTGAAATACAGTTATTGTTGTGGAATTGTGGTTGCAATAACTGTAAAATGTTGGTTTGTGTCTTTACTAATATAATTTTGGTTAATTTGGAAATGACAACCAACACTATTGGGGTTTGTAATCGATAAATTCGGTTATTATATATAAATTGACATTCGTAAAGAAAAAACTATTAAAATAAATTTAAAAACAAAAATTATTAATCTGTGAATACATTTTGGGTAACAAAAATTAAATTATACGGAAGTGTAAGTAATTAACACCAATTTATTTCCTAAAATATAAGTATGTTTCATTAAGGATCTTTTAATATTTTTTAGGAGTTTAAAGAAGAAAAAATAGTGTGTGGAACCACCGAAATAGACCGAAAACTAATTCTCAACTAGCCATAAAACAATATTTTCCCATTATAAAATCTATTCAGTGAGAAAATAATGCACAAAGCTAAAAAGTATTCTATTGCAGTTCAGTGGTTGTCACTTATTGAAGTGATAGTGTTCAAAACACGCTAATAACTTTAACATTGCCCAAATGCTGAGGCCAACAATACGATCAACCAACATCCGTACAAGTACAATTAAGTTGACTCCGTCAACAGAAACCAATTTGACTGGAGGCACATAAATGATACTATTCTGGATAGTTGCTGGATGCATGCATAATTCAGTGGCTGCAGGAAAAATTAAAAAGAAGGAAGAACAAACGGATTGCAAACTGTAAATCACATCATACTTTAAAACACTAAAAACAATTGTAATTTATGTTTATGTATGCATCTTTCTTCAAGCGAATGTTTATTAAATAAATTATATTAAAAAAGAAAAGTCAAATTATTTTGAAATTAATTCACAGTAGTCATTGATACGTTCTGTCCCTTTCACCGAATTGTGTTTGAAAACAGTTACGAGTACTAATAAATTCATTAATTCCAATCGAATTTTGAGATAGTTATTGTAACCGACAAAATTCGATTGGCGCCAAATTCGGTTGTGAACACGAATCTGTTTTCTCTGTGTAGTTCTTACAAAATAGTAAATGAATATTTTTAGGACAAACCAAAATCTACTTTTATATATGACATCTAAACTGTCTTTGTACAGGTGCAAACATATATTGTCAAACAATTTATTGAAACCCTTGCAATGCAGGGTGCTAACTGCTAGTAAAAGCAACATTGTATTTACTCATAAGAAAAATGATTTATATAAGGCAGTTTATTTATATTTTGTTAAGAACATCATGTTGTATTATTAACAAGCTAAAGAACATTGTCTATAATAGGGCACTACAAAGACAACATTTAAATATTTGACCAGCATTACTTGCTACCAGCTAAATTAAAAAGTCAATTAAAAATAATTCGCAACCCGTTCCTTTAAGTTTAGATAGAGTATCTAAATGTACTTATAAATATGTATGCATATATAATTACAAACAATCAATTCCATCTAAAGTTTTCAATACCGGTTCAAAACTAATTTACACACAAAAAAAGAAGTGTACAGATACTTAAATGGCGACACTTCGCACCACAACCTTAATTACCTGTCATTAATCATGTTGATCAATATTCCTGCTAAAAGACATCAATTTTATAAAACTCTACACTACTGCAACGGCATGTCCACGTTACGTAGCGGACGCATACTAAATTAAATAACAGAACGACCAGCCTTTAAGAAACGTTCGTCCGCTGTACAGTGGTATTGTGTGTTAAAAATAAGTATTAATAGATATTAACTGCAAAAGTAAGAAAGAAAAAATAATCAAGCAAAGGGCGAGTTTATGTTATCGCTTCGACAATTTATTAGTCGTAAAAATAAGCGTCTTTGGGGTTTTAATGTATTTGGCCGACTCGACAATTCATAATTAATATTTAAGCACTTTTCTTGCACTCTATCATCATGTTAGTTGTAGTCGTCATCATCGTAGTCATCATCAGCACTAACCACAACAGCAGTAATCATCTCTATCAAGAATATATGTACCTCCCCATGGTAAATGAACGACTTGTTTGGCATATAAAATAATCATACTCATCATCCTTCATTGTTTCATTTTACACAGAATTTTTCGTTTAAGTTATTCATAGAGTTATTTATGTGACTAACATTCGAATAATTAATCGGTTATTTGAGAAATGCTCAGAAGTTTTTAAGTAGATTCGATGGAACTTTAATTAGAACAAACAGTAACCTCATATTGTGGCAAGATCGAACCCTAAATAGGACTTAATAGATAAATAGATATCTGTAGACATGAAAATAAATCAAACTTCAACATTTTGTATTGTTCTGTCAATAACTGAGCATGATAGAGCGCTACTCCCGAACTCCCTATTCTACATCAAGACAACATTACACCTTGAATAGTTTTGTATGGACAAAAAGTAATATTTCAGCGTGGAAAATCAGTTGGCGTGAATAAATTTGGTAGAGGGCCCCAATAGTTATCGAGGTTTAAAAAATATAATAAAAGTGATAAATTAATAGCATTAGCGTAAAGAAAATGTTAACTCTATTATAATAAATTCTTTCTATTAACGTTAAAGAATTAAAATCAAATATTTTAGAGGTTTTTAAGAGTATTTTTGAATTTAGCTAAATAAATACAAACTAAAGTGTATTGGTTTACGAATAGATTTAAGTTTTAAAAGAAAGTTTACAGAGGTGCTTTCTTACAAATTTAAATTTTTTAATGGACTCCTCGATTTGAAGATGAAGTTTTTCAAAAGCTAGTAACAAATGATATCAAAACATTTATCCCTTTTTGGTTTACATTAATACAACTGAATTGTAATGTATTTATGATTCTCGTTTTTTAGATAAAATTATAAAATTTTGTAAAAAATAATTTAATTTTTATTTGTTTATTCAAATTACATTTTTCATTCTTGTTTCCCAGGAAAAAAAAATTCGAAATTAGTTTTACAAGTTGAGCTCCACGAATGCTTTTCACAAAGCCTCTGCTGCCATAAAGAATTACATATAGAGCTTGAATATTAATGTGAAAATCCTAAGTTAATGTACTCTAGTACATTAACTTAGGACAACACTTAGGACAACAAAGGACAACACTGCTCCTGTCAATAAACATCTGTCAGTTGACTCCTGTTTGTTTTTGACAACCATTGATAGATCGGGATGATTTATAATTTACACCAAGGTTAGACCTGTTGGATAGTAATTCAGACACAATTTTCCAACAAGATCGGTGAATTACTATCCAATAGGTCTAACCTTGGTGTAAATTTCATCCCGATCGGAAGACATCGATTTTAAAAGTTGGTTCACTTGACGTGAAATCCCCCATATATGAAACTTATTTGTGTTGAATTTTATTTGAATAACAAAATTTTTAAGAAATTATACTCGTTAAAATGATTTTCGGACGTGGACCTTACATGAGAGCTATGACAAATTATGGACCGATCGTTACAAAATTTACAAACTACAAAATTTGTTGACATAAACAATACCGACCATATGATACCCTACACCGATAAGATGATTATATGGGAGCTAATTATAAACCATAAAATTAGGCTTCTGTATATATGAAACTTATTTGTATTGAATTTTATTTGAATACCAAAATGTTTAAGAGATTTATGATTATAGGAAGTGGGCCTTATATGGGGGCTATGACTAATTATGGACCGATCATTACAAAATTTGGTGGTGCGAGTTCGACTTATAATTGTAACTAATTTGTGCTGAATTTTTTTGGGTAACTTTATACATAAGATATTTATGAGAGCTTAACTATTTTCCGAAAGGGCAATCGTATGGGGGCTAGGAGAAATGATGGACCGATTATAAGCAAATTCAAAAGGCATTGTCCTTGGGGCAAGACAAAATTTTGTACCAAATTTCATTATCTTTAAAATTGCGACCAGTACTTAAAACTCAGAATTTATTCCTGAGCCGATTGGTATATTTTAAGGTGGGTGTTGGGAAAATATTTTCGCACTTTACAAGCATCAGCACTAGGGGGTGTAGGGTATACAAATATTTGAGGCCGTACTTGCACGGTAGATGCCGAACGTTCTAGACGCCCAGTTGAGGTCTCTACACCCGAAATAATTAAAAAACAATATGGTGTTGGCCGATGAGAGCTTGAAAGTTCGAGCTATAGGCATCTCATATGACTCAGTGGTTTCAATTTTGGTTGATCGCTTGCGTATGAGAACGCCTTCCGAAAGATGGTTGTAGCGTTTGCTCACAATCGCACGCAGAGAAAAAATATAATTGGGCATGGTTACTGTAACCATTTATATAGTGTTACACGTTTTTTAACTATATTATAGTCACAGTAACCATTTACATGATTGTGGTAACCATAATATGGTTAACTTACGATTCACATGATTGTCTCAACCATATATATGGTTACAGTAAACATATATATGTTTGTGGCAACCATATTTATGATGAATAATTTTATCATAATATGTTGTTCTCAGATTATGATAAGCCTTAAGCCGATAGCACCATAATATGATAAGTCCTTCATCATATAAATGGTTGTCACAAACATATATATGTTTACTGTAACCATATATATGGTTGAGACAATCATGTGAATCGTAAGTTAACCATATTATGGTTACCACAATCATGTAAATGGTTACTGTGACTATAATATAGTTAAAAAACTTGTAACAATATTGATATGGTTACAGTAACCATGCCCAACTATATTTTTTCTCTGCGTGCGGGTGTACAAGAGACTACACACATTTGGCTATGAAATGCTCCCTCTTCCGAGATACCTAAAATACTACTGAATTTGACCCGCTGATTCCCCAACAAGAAGTAGCAACCAATTTTTTCTTAAGTAGTCCTATTCTTCCTTTATCTATCCATGAAAATGGATTTAAAATGTGACCCACATGGCCCAGTTAGAATTTTTCTAAAACAATTCTATTTTTGGGCATTTGTCTACCCATCCACCGATAATGGGTTAAACTAAATTATTAAATACTGCCGGAAGTCCAGTGCTCTACTAAGTTCCGTCATGGATTCAAGGGAAATTTCCTATTTCTCCCCAAAACCGAATAATGTTCATATAAAAAATTGGGTTCGGCCTCTCAAACTTGAGTTACTGGCATGAAATTTTTGTACGAAAGATACTTGAATACCAAAACAATATATTTAAGTCAATTTGACAATGTCCAACGAATAGAACTGGATGTCATATAAATGTGAGAAGATCGTGTATTACACTACTTAAACCTGGTAGTTACTTTTTTATCTAATTCCTTGTGATGTCGTACACAGACGACTGTAAAAATACTTTATATTAGTGTACCTTAACGAGATAAGTAAGACTGGAACTATACCGAAGTCAATTGAGTGAAAACTCAAATGGATACCATCGGAAAACCATCTTTGGAATTTCAAATTGCAAATATTAAACAAGGTTTCTTGCCTTAAATGCTGGCGATATGCTCTTTAAGGATATTGTTTCTATATAAATGTTTACTCAATGACCAATCACTCGTGCTGTATATATAGATAAGCCTTATTCACTACAGGTTAAATCATTTGGCAGGTCATTAGTTCACTATGTCGCTGCTATGAGGTTATCATTCCTAAGCTATTCCCAGTCAACTATTAGATTCGCCTACCACTTATAACAGATGATGAACAAGATCCAGATGAAGCAATACTTTTAATGCTTTCTGGTCCCAGATATACTGAGGCATTGTCAAAATATTCCCAGTGTTCTGTAAATATCAAAATTAATTGTTACTGTTCTCTAAACAAACGCAAGGCTTCTCAATTTGTTCTTGCTTGTTGAGTTTCATCCTTGATCATTGTTCCACGATCTATACGGATGACCATAAAAGTAAACCGCAGCTCCCTGGATGCACTTGTAGGTATTTTTGTAAGCATTTTTTGATATTAAGAACTATGATTTTAACATTGACTACAAAGGTTGCATGAATACATTGATTTAAAAAGTGATCCTTAGCATTAGGAGGATTCGCCTACCACTTATAGTAGCATATCAACAAGATCCAAATGTAGCAACACTCCTTATTCTTTCTGGTCCCAGATAGACTTTGGCATTGGCAAAATATTCCCAGTGTCCGGTAAATATCATTATAGCACTTTCTCGATATTTATCCAACACTATTTGTTACTGTTCACTGAGCTTCTCAATATTATTTTCCTAGTTGAGTTTTATCCTTGATCTTGGTACAGATCGTGGCACCAACTAACAACCATAAAACTGATTCCGCGGTTCTCTAGATTCACTTCTATGTATTTATGTAAGCGTATTTTGACATTAAGAACTATGATTTTTACTTTAACTAGAAAGTTTACATGAATAAATTGATTTAAAAAATGATCCCGAGTATTTGGTGAACTTTTAAACAAAAAAATGTCACTTTTTGAAGACCAACATAAATCCCTAATTCTCTGAGGTACATTTTAATTAATGAAAGAATTTATTTTTAAATTTCTCTACATTTTATTATCTTTATAAGTGACACAATATAACTAACGCATGTTCATTGAATCTGATCATGAAATACCTAACTTTAAATCTTTTTTAACCACAATCGCTATATTTACGCAATACTAAATCGAGTACCCGAATATCAACCATCACTATATTGCGAGTAAAATATCATCATACACACTCAAAAACGACCAACCATCATGCCTCAGTTTCAATCAGATAACTTTAGCACGTCACGCAGTGCAAAATTAGTATTCATTGAATTTTTGATAAATGTGACAGCAACAATTTCAGCACATATTCCTACTCCTTATGTTTCGTGGTAAACTACTTGCAACGTACCACCTCTTTGTGTATTGTATGTAGCCCATAAGCTGGACAATCTACTTGTTTGTATGTTTTTCTACTCGTTCTGTTTTGTTTTCATCCAAAAAGGGTAACGAGCAGACTTAAGTAGTAAAGTTGTGATGATGTGGTTGTTGTTGGTATTGCTTTTTTGTTTTATTTTTTCTGTTGAAGTTTCTACTTAGCTGTCAAAATTTTGTTGTTTGATAAGTTATTATCTTTATGCAACATGCATGCATGAATGCATCACTTTACTGGAGGCATATACTCATCAATAAAGCTGCTTAATGACCATGATCGATTGCACCTTTTTTTCCATTTTTTTTTTGCTGTTGTTCGTGTTGTATTTCCATCTCCTTGTTTCACAACATCGTAACATTCACTTGGCCTACGGCATTTTAATTGAAGTTTAGTGCTGAGGAGAGTTTAAAATTGATGTTAATGTTTTTTTAGGGGTTCGAGTATTTTGGTTTGTGTGAAAGAGCCGGTTTAAAAAGATTGGGGTTGCCATGATATCAAGAGATTAGAATACTGAAAGGGAAATAACATCTCAATTCGTGGTAAATGTGGACTTTAAAAAGATAATAAAGTTTGGGAAATCAGAAAGAATTTTAAAGAATCCTTTTTTAACTTTGACCGGCAACTCTAATTCTTAAAGCAAACTATGGTTGTTGTCATCATGCATATAAAATTTATACAACATATTTAAACATTGATGTTGTTTGTTGCGGTCTTATGTCTTAAATAAGTGGACTTTTCTACACCCATCGTCCCAAAAAAATAAAAAAGAAAGAACATTAAACAAAAAGCAACAAAATGCCAACGACATGCAACATTTACAATCACAGTTGTTTAATGTTTAACCATCATTACAATCTAGATATACAAGCCATCTACAACTGCCACCAACAAAACCAACTAACCAGGCAATCAACCATTCAGCCATCCATTCATCCATCTATCCAAACATCCAACCATCCATTCATTCATCCATCCATCTAGACCATCTAACCAACAGACCTGCTGATTGATGTGTTTAATAAATAAAATTGTTTCTTTTGGCCTGTGTTTGTGTGGATACATTTCATATCTTCTGCTCTTTTGGAAACTCACGCACATGTTGATTGAAGTCATCTGTCTTAAAGGTGGAGATCTCAGTTGTTCTTCCTTTAGTTAACCAGTTTGTGGTTTTAAAACTGAAATCTTTAACTATAGTTTTTTGCGTTTCTGTTAAATTGATGTAACCAGTCATGTAAATGGGATTATAAAGATAGATGTGGAAATTGAAGAAGTTTTTGGTTATTGAGAAGGAAGTAGTATTTTTAAAGTTGAAATACTCTTAAGGAAAAGCTGACGTTTTTGGAGAACACTTTTGGGTATTAATGTTTTTTATGTTCTTATTCTTATAGAATTAATTAAAGTATTTATATCAGCAGGAAAATCAAGCTTTATGGTGAAACTTATTATTCTTTAAGGAAGTAGAAAGTTGAATAAAGTTTAAATTATTTAGAAAGAAATTTCTGCAGATCTTTATTGTCTTTCAATCTCTACTCCGTTAAGTAACAACAGCAGAGAAATAATCTCTGATATTTACTTTATGTGACACATTTTCTAGAATAGATACTGGCCCTCAAAATTGTAGTGTCTCTTCTTCGACTAAATGCTGGACTGGAGATCACAGTGTCCGAGATCTTCATGCGATCTTAATTCAATATGTCTAATGAGGACTTCCAATAGTTTTTCAATGTTGGTTTTTTTAAATTCGAAGTTCTCTCCAATGCTGTTGCATTGGAAGATTCCCTTTTGAGCTCCCTGAATTCGAGCCTCTTCGATTATATTCCTAACATGATGAATTGCAGTAGCCGTTGATTTGACAGACAAGTAAATAGATAGATTTCCCTAATATAAATTATCAATACAGAACCAAGAACATGAGGTAATGAATACAAATTGCATTATTAGAATACCTAAAAGACAAATCTAGGATCACTACTTTTTTTTAAAAAAGATTGTAAACATTAAACATGCACATATTTAGGAGGCTACAAATTTGTTTATTAAATTAGTTGAGACTTCACTTAAAATATTGTTTACAAAAAAAATTCATTTGTACTTTATTTATTTTTACTTAACTTTCGAGATTAACAGCCACTTTTAAGGGTATTTTCCCATAAACGCACTTTAATTTATGGGCCACTGTAGCATTATTAATAATGTGTGGATGATCCTTTGTTATGGATTGTTTAAAAAATACGGTCTGGCATTGATTCCACTAATTTTTTAAGCAGATCGGAATCAATTTCCTCCCAGACTTGTTTAATTTTTAGTTTCAGCTCTGTCACATTAATTATGCTTTCATTCTGGGCATTATTTGCATAAACTTTACGGGCTATGTATCCCCACAAGTTCTCCATTGGGTTTAAGTCCGGACTACAAGCCGGCCAGTCCAAAAGAGCAATGTTATGTTCATTAAACCATGATTTAGATTGCTTAGAAACCTGGATTGCAGCATTATCTTGTTGGAATATGCAATCTTCATCCATTTTTTCATCCATAAATGACAGAAGAGCATCTTCCAACAGTTCGTTATAAATCGCACTATTAATTTTTGTCGTAACAAAACATATTTTCGACTTGCCAACTGCAGAAACGCTGCCCAAACCAAACACTGCCACCACCGAAATTACGTTTTGACATCCGAACATCGTTTGATCTCAAATCGTGCCAATAGCATGAGTATGAGTCAGGATCGTCTAAATTACTTTTTTTTTCGTCATAGAAAATTACCTTTTTGCACTCATCTGTCCATTTCATATATTTTCTTGCGAATTTTAGACGATTTGCTTTATGGAGCTTTTTTAACATTGGTTTACATTTCGGCTTTTTCCATTTTATGTTTTCATCGTTTCCTAAAATGTGTGCAATGTGTTTGGAAGTCACTGGAAGATTCAATTTATTCTTTATTTGTGTGGAATTCAATTTGTTGTGGGTTGCTTCTTGTTTTATTAGATTAAGTTGTCTTCTTGTTAGTTTTGTATTTCCCTTTGTAGGTCTGCGAACTCAATAATTTTGACCTTTCTTGAAGAAATTTCGCACAACACTTTCCGAACAATCCAATTTCTCTATTGGAAGATCCTTGGTCGTGAAAAAATTTAATTGGAATCTTTTCTTGATTGGACAAAAAAGTTCCCATGGGCATCTTTAGAAGTGATGAAATTTATTGATTCAAATAGAAAAAGTTGCAGTAAATTGAGATGTTACTATTAGAAACTTAACTTTGGTTAAAAAAAAAACTAAAATAGATAATATTTTATTTTTGGTAACTTTTTTAAAAACATATTTCACATCTGCGTTTATATGAATCTTCCACTTAAAATAGCACCAAGAAAATTTGATCGCATAATTAAGGCAAACAACAAGAACAAGAAAAAAACTTGTTTACTTTCATAAAGTACCGTTAAGTTGTCTCTCATTAAAAAAGTTAAGTTTTGCTTTTGGACGAGAACATCAAAGATATAACAAAAATACAGAAAAAATTAAGTGCGTTTATAGGAATATGCACTAGTGTATATAATGACACCTACAAATTAGATTGAAATAAATGGATTCTTATGATATAAACCGCAGAATTGTAAAGAGTTTTTTCATTAGAAAAAACAAAACTGATTTTCAGCTGACTGATCTGTTTTAACTACAAGTCTCTAAAGAATTTAATTGGTCATTTTAACACTCTTTAATGGCATATAAATCAATAAAGTTTTTACATTTGTAAAATCTCATTGACACATTAATTACATCTTATTGTAGGTAAAACCATTTTTCAACACTTTGACATAAATATTTAACACTCAGAGGTCCATTGTAAAGTCATAAAATATGTATATTAAGCAATTTAATTATACAACCATTAAAACTATTTTTATAACTTTTAATTTGTAAATATGGCCTTTTTTTACAACCACTAACTTTGTATTGACGCAGTAGTGTCGGTCGTTGGTATGAAGGTCGTCTTAATAGCCTTTCAACATAGTTTTTAACACATTTTAGCACATATTGAAATGTACTGTCTGAAGTAATTTAAAATGATATTGACATGTCAGATACATGCATTTAAACAGCAAAATAAAAACACAATGTCTGTGTGGATGGATAATTTATGTTACACCATTTGCGATTAAAGTTTGAGAGAAAATTGTTTAAGTATTGTAATACACAGTACACATAGTTATAGTGAAAATATTGATGTTTTTCCTCCTGATGTTCTATTTCTAGATTTGAGTTCATGATTACAAGAAGATTTTCCTATGAATACAAAAAGCGTGCATCCGAAATGTCCATTTTTCCATTAGGCTGAGTTTAAACAACTGCGAGGAGTATGTTGGATTTGAGAGCCACTGTGGTTGTGGCCTATTCGCAAGAAAACCAAATAAGAAAAACTCTAACGGGGTCAAATTCAACAATATCGGTGGCATCGCCTTCACGTGAGATAAACATGCCCTCAAATTATTCGTGCATAATGTCTTATATGGCAGTGTGAAACCACATGTCGTTGGTATCCACATCAGAACAAAATAAGTTGGTAATCATTGACGTATAGCGCTTGCCCTTGACACTTAGTACTGGGTAACTTGCTGCAAATAATCATCATTATTGTAATGATCCAGGATAAAACATTTCTTTAAGAAGTTACTGGTACAAGCTGAAGCCAAATATTAAGAAATGCAGAACCTCTCAGCTAGTGGCGCGATAAACTTGGAACAATAAATGTGATATCAGAATCATATTGCGAGGTATATAAATATTTGTTGAGTTATATTCCTTTATATATTTAATCCTTTAATTACCAGTGGAACTTAGGGCCGCAACAAATGTTTTCCATTGTGATTTATTATTATACAACAGTTTCATATCACTCCAGGATATACCATGCTCATGCAACTCGTTGTCAGTTAGTCGTCACCAAATATTCGATGGACTGTCTTGTTATATCGTTGGCTGGATTTCTTATTGTGTGTCCCGGCCAACCAAATTTACGCGATCGTATACTTAAACCCATAGGAAATTGATTTGGTTGGTCAGAATATTCTAAGTATATGCCTGAGGCAACGGTTTAGAAAAGCCTGCATAGTACTCATTTCGCGACTCGATATATAGCATGTTTCGCAGCCATATAAAAGCACAGATTACACATTGCTGTTAGAAACTTGTCTTTAGTAGAGATATTTTGCGATCTCCAGATTTTGTTGAGCGTAATACAAGCTTGCCTCGCCTTACAAAGTCTATTCTGAATATCTCCTTTGCTGCCCCCACTTTTTGAAACTATATTCCCCAGATAGCAAAAGTTGTCAACATCATCATGAATTTTTTTTGACCCCTACTCATGCAAAGCATTGTGTTGGAACTAAGAAAATAGGTTATGGGAGGAAGGATAGAGGGAGTAGTGTTTGTGGACATTTGATTTGAATTTTCCTATATTGAAAGTGACAGGAAATACTTCATGAGGAAGCTTATTCCACATACGGACAGTACGGCTAAAGAACTAATTTTCCCTGTAATGTTTTGTGCGATCTACTGTCCAGTCGACAACGAATTGATGTGCCCTTGCCGAAGAGCGTATGTTGCGTAAAAATCTACGGGTTTCGGGAACAAGTTCCCTAATTTCAGCAGAGCGCATACCATTGTAGTATCGGTAGAACAGTGAACACAATCCACATTGCGACGATGTGCCAGTGAGTCAATAGAGCTGGATACCCTACTGTCACCGATAAGCATCTTCGCCCTCTCCTGTACGCGGTCGAGTAACTCCAAAATACACTTCGAAGCACCGGCCCACACATGAGAGTTGTATTCCATTTTAGGTCGGATATAAGTGGTGTAAATAGTAAGGAGATCAGATGGAGTGAAGTATTTCTTACACTGTTTTAGAAAACCAAGGCACTTGAATGCTTCTTTCGACACTCGAAAAATGTGTTTTGTCCAGCGGACATCGCACTGAATACTCATGCCTAGAACATCAAGAGCTTCTGATTCCTTAATATTTACACCACCCATAAAAACCGATGGAGCAACATTATCTGTGTGCGTTTGTGGGTTAACATACCACATTGAGTCTTGCGTGCATTAAAATCGACTCTATTCGCACAACCCCATTCAGAGATTGTCACAAGATCTTGGTTGAGCGTATCATTCATATTTTGCCTCATAGCCACAATCTCCGACAGGCTTGGTCTATAATTGAATGCATATGAATGGCAAATGTTGCTGTCATCTGCAAAAGAGTAGATAGGGTTGGAAGTTTGACGTAGAAGGTCGTTTATAAAGATAAGAAATAGAGTAGGAGAAAGGACGGAGCCTTTCGGTACCCCTGAATTGATCTTGAACTCGTTTGCGATCTCTGAGAAAGCTCGATATAAATCGACAGAAGTTATTACCAACACCAAAAGCAATAAGTTTTGCTAAAAGCGCACCATGCCATACTCTATCAAACGCTTTAGAAATATCTAGAGCCACCACTTTACCTTCGCCAAAACGGCGTATGGAACGACACCATTTTTCTGATGGGAAGGCTAGCAACAATTCAGGGTTGTTAGCCTCTCCCTTTTTAGGAATTGGCGTTATAATAACGATAGGGTTCTATAATTCGATTGTTCGAACAATCGACTATTTCCTGAAAAAAGTCGAAAAGTGGAAATCGACTTTTTGGTCGGAAAAAAGTCGAACAATCGATTATGTTATCTCAAAAGTCGAATAGTCGAAAATAGTCGATAAAAGTCGATTAAAGTCGAATAGTCGATAAAAGTCGACTTTTTAAATTGTTAAAAAAAATATTGCACTTGCATTTTTTGTAGTGTATGGCTAATATATGTAAATAATAAATAAATAAATGTTTATAAAATAAAGCTTTTTTCTACACAAAATTCTTACAACATTATTCTAACTATTATCGCCTTCATAAGTTTCATTTTTATTGCTAAACATTACAAAAGGCGCATCAATAAATGTAGATACCATGTATTTTTTACAAGAAATGGTAAAAAGTTGAAAAAAGTCGAAAATAGTCGGAAAGTCGAAAAAAGTCGATTAACTAAAAAGTCGAAAGTTCGAAAAGTCGACTTTTCATAAATTACCAAAAGTCGAAAGTTCGAAAAGTCGACTTTTTAAAAAACGGAAAAAGTCGAAAAGTCGAAAATTCGAAAATTCGACTTTTTGTTTCAGCTATAGAACCCTAATTAGCAACCTTCCAACATACTGGAAATTTGCCGGCACGGTATAAAGTGCTGAAAAGGTTAGCTAATGGACGAGCTAGCGTCGAAGAACACTGTTTCAAGACCAGTGCTGGTATACCATCAGGCCCAGGAGACTTATTTATGTTGAAATCCGCTAATTATCATCTCGGGAACTCCTTTGCATCTTAGAGCTTCCCAAATCGAATTGTGTTGTAATGTGTGAAAAGCACGTGAGCGCCATTCGACCGGCTGTTCAACAATTACCCTAAAGCTATTGATGTGATCAATACATGACTTGTTTGGCCTACAGCATGCATGTTCTCGTCTCAGCTGTGGTTCAATGATGGTTAAAATGCGATTATGCAGGATGTGAGCTATGATTTTGGTTGCCATGTTTAAAAGAGTTATACCACTCCAGTTGGAATACTCTTGCAAGTTCCCTTTCTTTGGAAGTTTGATTGTAAGGCCTTCTCTTAAATCGTCGGGAATTTTCTCATTTAACCAGAAACTAAGGGTTTTAATAAAGTCGTTGTCAGGATGATGTCTGCTTTCATAATCTCAGGAGGTATTTCATTAGTGCCTGCAGATTTACTGAGCTTCAGACGCTTAATTGCAGCTGTTATTTCCTCGGTTTTGCGCTGTTTATATCGTTGTTTACGTTATTTATCTGATGCATTGGATCACAATTACATATTGCTGTAGATACTATCGGATTGCCCGACAACAATTTAGAGTAATAATTCTCCCACAACTCTATCTGTTGATCGTTGGCATAGATCAATTCGCCTCTATCATTATTCAGAGGTTTCAAAGTGTTATTACTATGGCCAGCAATCTCCTTCGTAATCCGGTATAGGTCATTGTATCATAGATTTCTTGCCCGTTGGGCATATCTGTCCAAATTATCAGCCCACTTCCACTTATTTTCTCTTGCACTTCGTTTAACTTTCTGGTTTTCTTCCTGATATTTACGTTGTTCATTTTGTTTAGATTGTGGGGTTCTAGCTTCATTTACATTGGTTTTAGCCTGTTTCCTGGATTCTATTATTTGCCATGTCTTTTCGGATACTCAAGGCTTTTATGGTCCTTTTAGCATATCCTAGTTCACTTTCAGCTGTTTCAGTGAATATGGATTTTACATCTTTCATATATAAATTAATATTTTGTTGGGCAGAAGTTGCTAGGAGATCTACTCTGTTCCTCAAAGCGTTAGAAAACTGAACAGAGACATCATAGTTATTTAATTTTTGAAGGTCAAATCTTCTTCTGTTGAGGGCTGGTTTACGTTCTACGTCTTTTAACTTTAGTCGAACTTCACTTTTGATCAGGTGGTTATAACTACCCACATCGACGCCTATCTTATCTGTTGGAGCATAGCATTGAATGCAGCATAGATATCTTGCACGTGGTTGCCATTCAATAAGAGCGTCTTTTGCCTCCTTCGAGAGAAGAAAACCAACACCACTTGCTCTAGGTTGACCGGATGCTTTGCCAGAATAGACAAATGTTAAAGATATTATATGTTCTCGCTCAGACCCAACATAAACATCTCCAGAAGCTTAGTAGTCTCCAGCATACTGCACACGTTACAAGATCCAAATCTTATCACTTTCTTCATTCCAATAGTCGTCAACACATGGGGGTTCGAAATGTTATTGACATTATTATTTACATTTGTATTGGTTTCAGTAATCATTTTAACTTCGGAGGGAACAGGTAATTAGCCCATAGCTTTCACAGGCTAGTGCTACTTCCCGAAACGCCATATTTTAAATAGCCATTCGGATATGCTAAAGACCGTCCCCAGGGAGCACTGCGAGGAGGTCACTGCAGATGACTTATTAAGGATAGTGGGAACACTTTACCTTACGCTTTTCATTTTTAGGATGAGAGTGTTTCTAAGGGACGTTTTAAACATTTTACCTTATACATTCCCTTACCTTTTGAACATGCTAATTAACGTTTTCGTTTAAAGAAAGTTCTTAATATGACTTCCATTTTCACAGCTTTTTAACAATTCTTATCATTTCACCAATTTCCTAATAAAAGTAACTTACAGCTGATATATATTTGGAAATGGTGTTATACTGACAACCACAAAACTATACAATACATACCTCCTTTACAATATGAATGAAACGTATAGGACTTCGACTAAATGCTATGAAATTGAATGAATTCAAAAATAATATAGTGACTATCAATTTTCTCAATACTAAATTATAAATTAAGAGTTTTGTACAATACTTACAACAATATTGTTGAGCTTGTTGTCTCTTCCTTTCATAAACATGGGGTTATAACATATTTAGACGTTTTCTCCACCTTCGTTGATACTCCTTCTTCTCCTGCCAAACCAATCAACGATCATTAATATTCAGCCAGAAGAAGAATAAGAAATATTGGTAAATGGTAGAGGGAAAAAAAGTTAAAATAATAAACAACCAATATAACAATAAGAGCCTCATAATTTTAAATAACCATGACTGTTTTGTAGGCATGAGAGTGTTGGTGATAGTGTTGGCTTTAGTCATATGGCCATAATAATTGTAGAAGTATAAATGGAATTGATAAAGAAACATACGAGGGTTAGTAGCAAAAGAAATTAATAATAGAAATCTAACAATTTGTACTTCATTTACTCTTTTCTTACAAACCTCGTTTTCATACAAAAACCTTTAAATAACTATATTTATGTTTGTGTGCTTGTGAATATAGCCAGCAGGAAAAATGCTAGGTTTTTACTTTGTAGGCCTTCGAAAAGACCAGTTTACCCATTATAAAAGATGTCATTCTTATTCTACTCTGCCTTCCCGCAGAATATGTCATCATTCACATTCAAAATTGCATTCCAAAATAAGGTCTAACAAACCTTTATTTAAAATTCAAATGTGATTGGTTTTGCAATTATTTCTCTATGTTGTTTCCTCCCTATAATAAAATTTAGTCATTTGTAACATTTGATGCTTCAAAAGATCATAGTTTTATATACAAAATATATTCTTTAGGTTTTATGCTGAATTCATTAGGAATATTTTTCTTAATAACCCTCTTTAAAGGCTTGCTTCAGCAGACCTTCAATTAAGCTTAAATTGTTAACCCTTTTAATAAAAGTTGTTATATACAGGTTCTATGAGGCATCTCGCGGCAGGTCTTTAACGAAAGACACTCTTAAGTATACCTTCTATCAGCGCTTTCACAGAAGCGATAACGCAAAGCTTTGGCTCCCAATGACGTGGAATAATTTTGCAATGCGGCTGGTTGACCTTGTGTCTACAAAATAAGGCCTTTAAGAAGGCCTCTGCTCTGTATATTTCTACCTTTTGGGTATATTTATATGAAGTTACCATACCATTTTACAAAAGAGAAAATGGTGAGAGGAGGAGAAGGGAGTCAGTAGTAGTAGTAGAGAATACCTACTGACAATATTTATTGCAAATACAGCAATAAATTTCAAAACACCATTCGCTAAGCACCACATGGGGTCTTCGAAATTGAAGATAAATTTTAAGGCGGCAATTTATGATTTGTGAGCATAAGTGTTGGTACATTGTCTATAGAGAAGTGAACAATTGGTATTGTATGGATTTTATTCTTGTTGTTAAATAATGTTTTTAGACAGTGGTGTAGGTGTGACAATGTTTGGGGCAAGACAGCACCTTGTTATGAATTAAATGAATGAATCGAAAGAATTGCTTTACAAAATTTGTGTAGTTTACAAAATTAAAATATTAAAGAGCTCATGGAACTGGAGCAAAGTCAATTACCTTTAAATTTGACATGACATTCTGTAAAAATCGATTCTATTTTGCTCACAATTATGTAAAAGTTAGATAGAGATATGACATTGAGGAATATTTTTATAAATCACAAATCGGTCTTATGCAATAAAATTCTTAAAAAAATTATGTGTCATTATTCCTCTCCGAAGTCATTTAATTTGTTAATAAAGGTCATTTTTAAATTAAGTATCTCACTTCCCGGGTTGTCTGTTGAACCTATTGGGCAACGATGTATCAATATTAAATTCTGTAACTGCGTGTCCTAATTTGGATGTAAGTTCATTTAAGGCAGAATTATTAAATAGACTATAGGAATCTCCGGACCTCACATTTGGTGTCATTAGTTTATCAATATTTTATGTGCACAACTCGTAAAACGGTACTCTGGCAACTGAAAATTTATGCTGAAATGGTAATAGCACCTAAATTTTGTATTTTGGTATTAAATGAGAACCTTCTGGATCTCAATACACTTGGAGGGGGCTCAAATGTCGTTATGTTAATTAATTAAACATTTTCGGATACCCTCTCTGGAGTTATAGAATCTATGATGAAGATACTGATGCTATTATTACAAAGGAGAACACGCTAATGGATCCTAATATCAACTGCCTTTTGGATTTTGGTGTTGAATTAAATCCTTATGCTCCACAACATAATTGAAATTGGCTTAAAACGTCATTCTGTTATTTAAAGGGAAATTTCCGGCTACAATCTCTAGTGTATTAGAATGGTCTCTCAGTCAACTTAGTCAATGGACTACAACTTGTAGAGATGGTGTTAGTCCTTCGAAAAAAGAGTTGGTTCTAGGATAATAATTCCAAAGTTTAGGCACCCTTAATTTAAGAAGTAGTAATCTCCATATGGGTCAATTGAATGGTGTGAATTTTGACTGTAAAATTAAATCAGCTACTAATCTAATGGTAAAAGTTAGAAAGAAATACGCGTATATGCATTGCAATCAGGAATTAATAAGTAAAACTTGAGGACTGAAACCACGAGTAATTCATTGGATATAAATGACTAATTTAGATGCTTTCATTTTAATTTTAAATAAAAAACTTAAAATTTAATTGAATTTTTATTCTGACCAGAAAATAACAATCTCTTACATTTGCTTTTAAAATAACACTTCATATCTCGTGAATTTCGCGTTTGATATTGGCTTCCAAGTCATATAGAAGCTGTCTTATCTACGAATACTTTCAACTTAATATAGCCCCATCTAGGCGACCAGTCACAAGTCCAGAATGCGAAATTAGCAAGGATCTATGATGTAAAACATATTTTTCTCCAAATTTCTCACAGAATGCTGAATTTCGTATAACAGCTGAATAATTTGGAGACGTTGTTTTGGTGAGATATTTTACATGATGCATTTTCAAACAATGCTGAATAAAAAAAAACAAGTAAGAGAGCTATATTCGGATGTGCCGAATCTTATATACCCTTCACCAAATTATATTTCAAAATAAAAATTAAATATTTTTAGGTAAACAAAATTTATTTTTTTTGCAGTTTTTTAATTTTTTGGAAAAAAAAAATTTCGAATTGTTTTTTGTTCTTTAATTTTTTTTTTAATATTTAGCGAAAAAAAAAACTTTTGGTGAAAAAAAGTCGGGTTACAAAATATTTTTCCGATTTTGACCCATTGTCGGTCCAATTTACTATGGTTTTATATACGTCATTGCAAAGGTCTTTGAAATATCTATCATTAGATATCCATATTGTCTATATTAATTACTTATTAATTCAGATATACACACAGCCTCAACAGTGAATTTTTTGATTTTCTTCACAACCGAATCTATAATTCAACTCAATCTCCAACAAACCGAAACATTAAAATTTTAATCGATGAATAAATTTTAGGATTTTCATTATCTTAAAAAAAATCTAATATTTTTTGGTGTATACTCACTTTTGAGGCGCACTGTAGTTCAAAAATAGGTCAAAAATCGAGGTTGTCCTGGTTTTTTCCACATATCTCAGCCATATGTGGACCGATTTTGCTGATTTTAAATAGGAAACTTCTCGAAAGCATGTCTGATAGAAATATTGAAGAATTGGATCCCGGAGATATCTGGGGTATTCAGAAAATTGATTTCAACAGACAGACAGACGGACATGGCTTAATCGACTCCGCTATATATAAGGATCCAGAATATATACATTATATGGTCGGAAATGAAAAATGTAGAAACTACAAATGGAATGACAAACTTATATATACCCTTCTCACGAAGTTGAAGGGTATAATAAGACTGTGACACAAGTTATGCATTATCTGATTTGAATCACCCATACTTCAACATTGGTAATTGGATCACTTGATCGGTAATGGACGTACAAACTTATCATTTATTCGCAGAACGTGTGAATAGAATTACATGTCTTCATAAAGAAATATGCTCTTAGAATTCAATTCCGACAACTCAATATTAAAAGTGTTGCTCCCAACAAATACAGAGAATTACCTTAGCGCCATGGATATTTGGCTTTGGTGTTGATTCGGCTGGTTGGCCGGGCTTCACATACGATGTCTTACGATTCGGGTTGTAATAATGAATCTATTTTTTATCGCAAGTAATGATTCGTTACAAAAATTATTTTCTTTAATAGCGTTAAATCATCATTTCGAAAATTCAAAAACGTCCTTCAAGGTCTCTCAGTTTCAATTTGTATGGTACCCAGTTTCTAAGCTTTTGAATGACTCCTACTGATAGCAAACGATTTAAAATGGCTGATCGAGTAGCTCCCAATGAAATTACAATCGCTTGTTGAGTTTGATAACAATAACTTTCTTCAATTTTTTTTTAGCCGGCCTCTGCGATCTTTGTCTTCCTTGTCAAAATCACCACTTCTGAACCGTACAAACCATCTCTCGCACGTTGAAGTCGTTGGAACACATTCACCATAAGCTTTGGTAAGCAAGCGGTGTGTTTCTGCATATGACGATTCGTTGGTAAAAATTCGACATTTTCCATAACTGAGTTAGAACTTTACAATAATTACATATAAGTTATTAAAAACCGCGTTCAAAAAATACGCCATATTGTAAATCCCGCATTTTTAAGTCATATAGCCAATATATTTCCTAATAAAAATTCGACTGTGCGCGGATGATATTTGCACATGGTTTTTGAGTAAGAGTAGTACACCCTTCAATTCTCTTGTCAATATCCTGTGCTAGCACTAATTCGTTCAATTCGGAAGGTTTTTATTTTAAAATAATCCAAATTCATTTTCAATACATCTAGGCTACGATGTATTGAAAATGGTTATACAACTAATAGGGAGTGACAATTAAGTGGGTCTATGTCGTAATAAACCAGTCAAGTCCGATTTCCTAACTTAAACTTAACTCAACAATAAATTCTGAATATAACGTTAAATCCTTAACCCATTTTTTCTCTAAATAATCATACGCTTCTGACACATTTTCTTAAGAAATCTTTATATATTTAATAAATTACACAACGGAAGAAAATCCTTTCATGGTGGCGGCTTCATTATAACAATATTTTGTAGCCCGCCACAAATACATACCTACATACACTGTACGAAATAAATACAGCTAATTTAAATTGACTTGGATCTACGAAAATCTTTATAAATACAATATTAAACAAAAGAGATTACATTTAAATTTTCATAGTGTAAAATTATGTGTACGCTCGTAAATAAATAAATTTTTAGTCCTTTTGCACGTCTGTCTGTCCGTTCTTCTTGGATTTGAATTTATGTTGTCGGTGAACACAGAAAATTTTATGAATGCTCACATGAAATATGGAACATCGTTAAGGGCAATTCATAATAAAATATGAGTTTTATATAACAGGCATAAATACATAGCTACATACCAACATACTCATAGTGTTGAACCGTAGAGCGGTTATGGTGAAGGTTCCAATAAGCTTAACGTACAATGTTGTGATGTTCATAACTGGAAAGTGTGGTAACTAAATTGTTTAAGGAAAGTAAAATGCTGCACAGAAAACGGAAAAAAATAAACCTTCTTCTGGCTTTGCTGATTCTATTAAATGTTGTACTTTTTAGCTGTGTACATATTTTTTTGTTAATTTTTTTTTAGTAGATGAAAAAATGTTTAAATTATTATCATAAGCAGGATATTGGATTAAAAAAATGCTGCCGCTTATGAATAAAATTACAAAACATTTCGTATCTTCTTCATTTTTATTTACTTCTTTTTGTAGACTTGGATTTTCTTTAGAATTCCACAGCAATACATACATATACAGTGAAAGTTCTACTAACGAACAACTTCAGTAGATGGACGAATTTTCGGTCCTGTTGGTAGTAGTTTTTAAAAAAAATTAATCTCTATGCAGCACAAAATTCGATCGAATGAAAGATAAACCTAAGCCAAATTTTACGTAACATATATGTTACGTAAAATATATGTTACGTAAAATATATGTACATATATGTATAAATTTCAAAATAATCAAAAAAAACCTTCTCCTGTAAAATTTGTATTTTGTCGCTTACGATAATTTGGCGCTAAGGGCTCGATATGTTACCGGTATGTGCATCCAATGCGTTTACTACTTTGGGCCAGCTATAAGACAGACTTAAGACATACACGGGTTAAAATAACCCTAAATGGTAGGTGAAATTACTAGTTCCGGACAGTTTCCTAGTATTACTGGGAAGCGCTGCAACACAAGCATGCATACATATTTCTGGGAATTACAGAACGAAGATGTCCATGTGACTATAGTAAGATGCGTTTAATTCATAGATTTTTTTTAAACGTAAGATTTTGTAATGGCTCTTCGAAATTTTATTTATTTAAATGAAAAATTGCAATAGTTAAGAAAAAGAAAAACTTTCAGTGCGTGATTTTGCAAAAAGTTAATTAAAAAAATCCAATAACGCAAATCTTTATTTTTATATTGGATATTCAAAGTCTGCTAATATATATTAAAGATAGACCATCTGGTATTACCATCAATTACCAAAATAATTTTCTCCTCAACTTCCCAGTGACAAGCTGTGTTTCGATTGGTTTGCAGTGGTCATAAGTAAGAATATTCCTCTTTCAGGACGAATAATAAAGGTTTTCATGTTTTCTCCATCAGTACTTATTAGTGTATTCAATTAATCGGCTTTCTGGTTTAATCGGTTAATCGAGCAAATAATTAATCGAGGTTTAGATTTATTCGGTTAATAATCGGTTAATTTAAAATTATTCGATTAACCGAATAATTTCTATTTTAATTTTAAATTGAAAATTCAACAACGAATTTTGTGTACAAAAACATAAAAAACAGCAAATAAGGCATTTGAGATCATTTTTGTAAACATATCGCTTATTTGCAACAACGTCATAACTCAAAATCCGTGTTTTTTGAACTGAGTAATATAAAATATAATCTTTCATATATTTTTATCAATTTTCAAAAAAGTCAATTGTTTTTTGTGTTAGAGTGTTTTTTAGTTGTAAACATCAAAATTAAAATTCATGGTTTCTCGTATAATTGATAAGTAAAAATTTGGGTTAAATACAGATTAGAAAGATATTAACATCTACTATTTATATTTCTGAAATCGCATGATTTGTTGAAAATTTATTTAAGAAATAGTAAAATGTCATAAAAAATTCAAAGACGTTTTTCTCGAAACGACTTTTTTGAATTATGACTTTGTTGCAGCAAATGAGCGATGTGTGAGTTTTTTAGGGTTTTAGTGAGATCTTCTGAAATAATGTTTTATAAAAATAATATAATTTAAACGATTTTTTTTCTTTAGATTTAATAAAACTTTTCTTGGAAAAAAACTCTCTCGCTGATTGTATATGTTTCAGAAATCAAAAGCATGATAAAGAATATTCCTTTTTGGATTGTTTTAAATTTTGATTAATTTAAGTTTCGTTTAGTTATGATAAAAGACTATTTTAAAAAAAAAAATGTCGTCTATGCATGTAAATACAAACAAAGTTTCAAAGACATGTAAATTAAATATGCCAGTTGTTATACATACTCACTAATCATGTTTATTGGATGTTCAAAAGTATCTAATTTTAATTTGAAATTGTATTTGAATTGAAAGTGAAAAATAAATACAAAAAATAATTTTAAAGTGCAAAAAAAAGGAATTTCGGTTAATCGGTTAATCGACACAAATTAATCGGTTTATTTGTTATTTCAAAATCAGCAATTTTAAATTATTCGAACAGTTAACCGTCCAAAATTAATCGGTTAGCCGATTAACGGTTAATCGATTGAATACCCTAGTACTTATGATGGAATATTACTGTACATTTAAATATTTTCTCTTGACATTTTTTAAGCACGATGCCTTAACCGACAAAACTACTCCGATGGTCGGTATTCGCATATGGCAGGTTTCACTGTAATCAACATTGGATATTTGGTTAGTGGAAATATTGGATATGCAAGGCATTTACTACAAAAAGCTGTGTGAAATTTGTATAAATCTCTAGATTTTATACAAAATATATATCTATGTAGGTATAATCCTAATTCCAAATCTTAGAGTTTAAGTTGTTAGGATACGAGTGCTGAATGTCGATAGTTTTAAGATAAAATGTTTAAATCACCTGAAACCTGAATATTAACACGGCTCCTTAAGAAAATTAAGGAAAGCATAACGTGAATACCATGATCTGATTCATAACGGCTAAGAAAATTTGAATAAGTTATTCAAAATTTTAAATTTTTTATTCCCCTAGATTTTATACAAAAAAAAAATAATGTGACACAATTCCTAAAATGTATTATATACTAGGGTATTCATTCGACTAATGATCGTTAGATTAATCGAATAATTTCTTACGAATAATTATTCGAACAATTTAAAAATGGCCATTTTCGAATAACGAATAATTCGAACAATTTTATGTAGAATAATCGAATAAAACGAATAAATGTTCATATATACATATTTAAATTTATTAAAGTGCTTAAAAGTTTTCATAATTTCGAATTTAAATAAGTAATAATGACTCACAAAAATTTTATTGTTTCTGAAATTCGACAAATAACTAAAGACAAAAGGACTTTCGATCACTGTAGATGAGTGTTCCGATATCTCCTTCTATAAATATATAAATGTTACTGCAAGAAGTTACAATTCTAAAAACAAATTTTTCAAAATTTTTAACTTTGGTACGGAATAAAATATTTGTTATTTTGCTGGCGAAATAATAGAAGAATCGAAATTAATAATCAAAATTTTAACTTAGCTTAAAGTGGAGTTGAATGTGATGGAGAATGTGATTTTGAAATGATCATCGAAAGTGATATTGAGGATGACATTTATAATGATTACATTGAAATAGATGAAGGCCATGATCATAAAATATATGTATATAAGTGATGTTATTAAGCGCGTACGTAAGTGTTGCAAAATATTTAATAAATCGAATGATAAACACAAATATTGCAAATTAGCCACGTTCACTGACAATGATATCAAACTTTGGACAGATTCTCTTTATTGTGTAATTCCCCAAGACCACTTTATTAAGCAAAGATTCGGCAACGTTGATAGAGCTTGATGTATATTACAATTTGTTATAAATAATTTAGAAATTGTGAATAATTAATTTACTAAAGAATTAGTTACTCAATTTAAAACCGGAATTAATAAACGACATAAAAAAGTTCTTAATACGTTTATATTGTATTTAAATTCAGGATCATGTCCAACTAGCTCAAATTTTTTAAAGCATAGGTCCAAAACGGAAACTAAAGGGTTTGCTAGTCAATTGTTTTGTAGATTGTTCGGGAGTTAATCTGATCAGAATATTTTTGTCGAAAATTTAATACTTGAATTGTTAACTTTAACGTTATTTTTGGTTTTTCTTTAACAATAAAATATTAAAAAAACGACATCAAAACTTCATTCTTTACTTTTTTAAAAAAAATTTAAATTATTTGAATAATTCGATTAATGAGCTCTTCCCTGATCATAGGTAAATTTAATTAACTACTATGAAAGAGAACGGGTTTTCAAACCCTAATCATGCCAATTGGACTTGGACAGATTTTCCGCAGTCTCGGCTATTTAATTATGTTAATTTGGTTCTAGAGTTGAAAGGGATCAATCAAATATAGACAAATCCTAAACAAGGAGAAATTGTTCAGAGAGGGCTTAAAATGGACATTTCTGTAAAACTTCCCAGTTCCATCCTACCACATTGGGATACCTGGTGTGTAATTTCATAAATGGAATAAAATCGTTAGCATTTGTATGATAAGTGCAATAAACATCGAAATTTGTTTCTTTCGAATCGAATTACGCAATAACTCCCGGAAACTGTCGACGGTATCTGGTATTCTTTATCGTCATCTAGGCTATATCTTGCAAATCAGTTGTACTTACTAAATATTTATTTCAGCCAAGTAGAAGGGGTTTTACCTCCGGTTATGTCAAATAGCGTCTTTAATTAGTAATGCTTATATGTATAGCCAACCTTTGACTTGGTTGGTTAATACAGCCAGCAACCTCGATATATCCCTTTTCTTCAGGGTTATCAGTTGCATAGTACGTTTTTCGTTAAAAGATGGCCACATTAGGATTATACCTTTAATAGTCCCCAGTGGAATTGCTACTGAGACCGCATTGGAGATATCTAAGGCAGATCCCTTCTGGCTAGTTAGCCTGCCTGTTCATTACCTTAGTGGTCCCTGTGCGCTGGTACCCAAACCAAAGTAATGGTAGCTAGACGACCTAGCCTTGACAGAGAATTCCTACATTGCTTAACTAGAGAAGATGAAGTTGTGTAGGCATCAGTGAGAGAAGTGCCGCCTCACAGTCGACAAAAATACCTATATTGTATTGCAAGCTTCCATGATTGCAAAAATTTCCGCGTGGAAAAAACTACACTCATTCGGAAGACGATACGAAAAGCCTACCTTAGGTTCGTCACAGAAAACGCCAGAACCAACACTACAGCTCATTTTAGAACCGCCTGTATATATCCTAGTGTCATATTTGTACACGAGAGGGAATTAAGACCCTATCGAAATCTGTATATGGAGTAATATAGTTAGATGGTTGGAGATCGATCGAAGGCAACTGGCCCAAAATCCCCGAGTGGCCATATGTTCTCGATCTCCAACAACCAGATGCTTGAAGACTCGCTGCGCTGCAGGCAGAGGTGGCCATTATATGAAGGTATATTCGCACAAGGTGCAATATAGAGTTCAGTGCCTCTGAAGGACTAGTTTTTAGTTCGCCGATTATACCAATGCAGGCTGATCTCCGGACTTTGTATAGTTGGTCTACGACATACTTCCTTCTAGTAGCAGTCCACCATACAAGAGATCAGTAATTTAACTATGCTGGGACTAAGTCCCCATTTTCTACCAAACATCCTACGACAGGTATAATAGGCCACCGTTGCCTTTTTTACTCTGTGTGGAGTATTTGGCTTCCATGATAATTTAGAGTCCAGTATAATACCTAGATATTTTACATTAGGCGATGCCTAATGTGAGCGTCAATGAGTCTTTCCAACGTTTGAAGCTGGAAAGATGAAAGACTAATTGGACGAAAGTCCTTCGCCTTCTCATGACTTCTTTTGCCAATTTTGGGAATAAAAACGACCTTAACTCTCCTCCAGTTAAGGGAGAGACAGAGCGTAACAATTCTATGAAACCAGGGAATGATATGCCTCTTTGCACTTTGTAGCATCTTTGGCAATATACCATCCAGCCCTGGTGACTTGAAAGGTGAGAAACTGTCAATCGCCCATGATATCCTGTCATTGCAGGGTCTTTTGTGTTATCTATAGATTCACAGAAGTTTCTCCATGAGTTTCTTTTTGCGACTACTATAGCTTTCTTGTAGGCTTTCAATTGATCATGATATGGTTGCCATGATATACTATTATAGCTAATGTTAAAGGCCCTACGGATTTCCCTACGTAGTTTAGATAGCTCCCAATTCCACCATGGAGTAAAGCTTTTCTTAGCCTTAGTGACTTTACAGGAAACTTCGAAAGCTTTGACTACAGTCCTTCTTGGGTTCCAAAATTGTATTTTCTCTGTCGAGTTCTGAAGTCTAATTTCCAGAATCCAGTTATCGACAGAGAACGACCTTTTATTGGATACCATCCACCTATCTACCGATACATTGGGCCTGTCATTTATGAGTGTAATATCTAATACTTCCTCACATCCATTATAATTGTCCGAACTTGGAAAAATGAATGTTGGCGTGTTACCAGAAATTAAGTAAAGACTCCCTTTCATTTATTTCACTGCTACCCCAGATTGAATGCCTGGCATTGACATCACAGCCCAGGATAATGTCGTCGTATACCCCAACAGACGACAGTGGAGCACTTACTTCGACTCAGGAGCTGTCTTCTCATGTGACATGTAGCTAGAGGCAATCGTGACTTTGACTTAGAGAAATAGGTTTTTATTTTATAGGAATGTATAAAGATTTCGATTGTTATAGATTTCCTGCATGAAATACGGTTTCCAGAGTCTTTCTCACCTAAAAGGATTTTTTATTTAATCAAATATTTCTGAATGGAAATAATGTTAATTATTCCTAAGAAACCATTATTTCAGACAGAACAAGATGAAAACTTCATTGCTCATCAACAGAGAATATTTATAAAATTTTTCAGCTAGCTAATTTCGTTTGGGCTATCGTGATTTCAACAGACAGATAGACTAAGAATTTCATAAGTGTCTTAGAATTTCATTTGTGGGTGTTACAAACGGAATGACAAAATCAGTAGCTTCCCTTCATATTTGTATTGTACTACTGTTTTTAATCGAATGGTCAGCCCAAGATACAATTATTATCTGAGACTTTTGAAATTCTACACATCTTCTCTATGATAATATGTGTGGAATGTTTCTGGAAGTTGTAATATCTGATTAAAGAGATCTAAGAATTTTATACGAAAATTTTCACTTATAAAGCATTTATAAATTTAAAAAGTGATTATGAATATGGACATCGATATAGTCAGGATTCTTAGGTTAAGTTATCCGTCCATTCCTGTTAGGTAAAGTTAATATGTTTATCTTAATAATGATTGCGAAGAGTTTTTGGCTACTTTCTGTGTCAAACGATTAATACAAGTTTATTGTTTCATCATCAGCACACATTGTAAATAGCATTTTGAGCATCATTAATCAATCAAGCATATTTAATCAATTCACTCACGACGTGGCAATTGTGAAGATAGCAAGACTGGATGTAAATATACATAATCGTATTACTTACTAAACACTACAGAAACTATCCTCTCACCACTAAAATTTGCAATGTCTTAGCTGCAAAGCTGTTAACGGTTAATTACACAGGTGCCTAACTCACTTGTCGAAATGGGGATTGTTAAATTACCAGAAATCCCATATCAACATAATTCGTTCCCTTTGCGAGTAAGCATAAATTGTCTACTGTCGACCTATCGTTTCGAGAATGATCGAAATCAATATTACAAGCACATCTAAATTGGATCGCATGAAATGAGTTAAGAAGGCGACAGTCTAATATTTTTACCCAAATTTTTGATAAATTCGTCAATTGCGTGAAATTGTTAATACATTCGTTTTTTGAATTCGTAACCTTTGTCGCTATATAAAATCATTATACTAATAAAGTAGTCTTTATTACATTTTTGGATACGAATAAGTCCACGACTTTTTAAATTTCCAGGCTCTTAACTGAAAGCTCAACACTGCTCCATTAGAAATCTGTCAGACTCCTGTCAAAATTTGAACAAGCCATTGATAGCAGACTACCTCTTGACTTGAGAAGAAATTGGAAAAATGTGAATTTCGTCCACTCATTGGCCTCAGACAAAGATCTGAGACCAATCTAATTGTGTATAAATTGATATCTTACAGTGACAACGACATGTTTAGGTAACTGATAATTTTTATAGTTATAAACAGTTAGAACTACAACCGGTGGCTACCAATCAGGAACCAGTTACATTCCAAGTTGTGTTGGTTCATTGTCTTCTATAAAGGTTTATGGATTCTGATAAAGTAAAACCAATTTATAAAATCGTGGATCTCAAAAAGCTCAGATATTTTATAAATTTTCTAAAATCAAATTTATTTTTACAATCACCGAACTAATACTTTCGACCACAACCCATTACTTTAAAATTCTTAGCCAATTTTTCTTACATTTTTTTCACATTGAACCTCTGCACTTTTAAGCAATATTTTTTAAATTTCACATTTATTTTCTTAGTCTCACTTTATGCTTGGCTGTGGTTAAGAAGCTAAACGCTTATATTGTATTAATGTATATATTTTTTCACTGTTTTTTTTTAATATTATTTTTCCTTAGCCTTCCATATATTTACAACATTAAATTGTTATATATGTTGCCAGTTTGCTGTGGCGGTTACCGCACACTATCTTTTTTTTTTCCTCAACACACAAATAATAATAAAGTTGTTGGTCTGCCTTTAGCAGTAAAATATGAAAAAAAAAAGTTTTGAAAAGGAGAGAGAAAAATGGTTGTATATTATTTATGATTACATATTTTATGTTGTTATTATTTTTATTGTAATGATATTCGTGAATAATGCGTTGATTATAAACAATTGGTAAACGAGACAATTTGACAGAGTGTTGTTTTGTACCGCTAATTTTAGTTGATGGGTTTTTGTGGACAGTGGAGTGGAGGAACACTGTTGTTGCGGAGATGCTTTTGTTGTAAATGGTTTAAATTTATGAATCTTCTTTCGTATTCAGAGATTTTAGTCTTCATACAACTATGGTTCTTGAACGGTCTGTCCATTTAGTTTAACGGAAAAGAATGGGTGCAGCTTTGGGGTGTTGAAAATGAATAACTTTGAAAGTGATCTCAGCAGAGAGATCCTAGCAAGGGATTAAGCAATAGGATACGTCATGAAAATTAAGTTGTCTCAGTATATTTTTAACCTGTGTATGATTTGTGACATTTCACTGTAACACAGTTCAAATCATATTCAAATCATAGTTTATGTTCTAATCTAGCGTTCAACGATTTTGGTCTGTGTTTCTTGGACAGTCCGATCATAAACTTTGAAAGATATAGCAGTAGGATACATCATCATAATTCAAATATTTTCATGTATTGGGAATATGACTTAAAAATTCGGGATTTTTTAAAATATCTAGCTTTTATTTTAAAATATTTGTAAACTATAAATTTATTCGAAGTATTGGCCTTTGTTTTCCCTTTTTTCTGGCAACATATGGTTTTCGAGCCAAAAGAACTGCTAATCTTTTGAGGCCAAGAACGAATCAAGCCAATTTCGGATACTATGAGAGGGCGTTCTGCATCGATCGAGACAAATAGTAGTCGGGCAAGGTCTGGACTATAAAGCAGATGAACAAAACTTCCCAACCACTTCATTCTAAATACTTTTTAACCGGTATTGCAACATGTTGCTGAGCGTTGTCATGATGGAATATTTCGGTTTCATGTCTGGCTGCATATTCTGGGCGTTTTTGGGCCAATGCTCTCTAAAAAGGAATAAGTTCCGTTCTGTATAGGAACGATATGGCTTGATTACAGCAGTTTATAATAGATAGGACTATTTTCGTCCCACTATATACAAATACAGAGCATTACCCTAGCGCCATGGATATTTGGCTTTTGGTGTTGATTCGGCTGATTGACCGAGCTGGACATACGATCTCTTACGCTTCGGATTATAGTAATGGATCAATTTTTCATCGAAAGTAATGATTCGGTGCAAAAATTATTTTCTTTTATACCGTTCAAGCTGCATTTCGGACATGCAAAATCGTCTTTCAATGCCTTTCGGTTTCAATTTGTTATGTTACCCAATTTATCTGCTATGGGATGATTAGACTTCATTACCTATCCATTGATGCATAATATGTTATATCTGACTATTTATTATAAGCTAAAATAACACTTGTAAATCACACCTTGAGAAAAATTTCCTCTATATTTATTTATAACAATATTAATGCTTACTATGCACTTCTCATTTTTACATGTACCATTTGTTTTATATTGTAGACTGCTTTGTTGTTGTTGTTTTTTTGAGAGCGCATAATTTGTCTCATACGAATTTCTTAACTGAGCTTAAGTAAACTTTGATTGACGAAAGATTTAACATTTTTCATAAACGTTGAATAGATTTGAAAACTGTTTGGTTCATAAAAATTGATGTTAGTAAATAATAGGAAAAAATTTATTTTTCAGTAAAAAAAATTTTTCACAAAAAAAATTTAGTTTTCTGTAAAAATCAAATTTTTTATTAAAAATTAAAATTTTTACTAAAAATTAAATTTTTTATTAAAAATTAAAATTTTTACTAAAAATTTAAGTTTTCACTAGAAATTTAATTTTTCACTAGGAATTTGATTTTTTATTAAAAATTAGATTTTTCACTAAAATTCAATTTTTCACAAACACTTTGATATTTCACTAAAAATTCGATTTGTTACTATGAATTTGTCTTTTCATTAGAAATTTAATTTTCACTAAAAATTCGGATTATCTCTAAAAATTAAATTTTCACTAAAAAATCGATTTTTCACTAAAAACATAAATTTTCACTAAAAATTCGATTGTTGTTCACTGGAAATGCGTTTGTTGGATGATTAAATACTGTTCTCCGTTTGTTAAATTAAAAACTTATGCTGACTAAATAAACTTTATTCACTAAAAAAATAGTTTGGTTATTAAAAAATGTTTTATTGACTTATAACCCGTTTGCACTTTGCTGACTAAAATACCGTTTAAAAAAACTTTCATGAACTTAAAACCCGTTTGTTAACTAAGAAAAACCGTTTGCTGACTAAAATACCGTTTGTGAACTAAAATACCATTTTTTCACTACAAATTTAATTTTTCACTAAAATATTGATTTTTTATTAAAAATTAGATTTTTTACTAAAAATTCTATTTTTCACAAACAATTTGACATTTCACTAAAAATTCGATTTGATACTATGAATATGGCTTTTCACTAGAAATTCAATTTTCACTACAAATAATTTTACTTAAATTCGATTTTCACTAAAAAATCAAAATTTTAGTGAAAAATCAAATTTTTAGTGAAAAATTAAATTTCTAGTGAAAACTTAAATTTTTAGTAAAACATCTTATTTTTAGTAAAAAATCTAATTTTTAGTAAAAAATCTAATTTTTAGTAAAAAATCAAAATTTTAGTGAAAAATTAAATTTCTAGTGAAAACTTAAATTTTTAGTAAAAAATTTAATTTTTAGAGAAAAATAAAATTTTTTTTCTGAAAAATAATTTTTTACTTCATTTACTTACATCAATTTTTATGAACCAAACAGTTCTCAATTCTATTCACTTGTTCAACGTTTATCAATAATGTTAAATCTTTCGTCAATCAAAGTTTACTTAAGCTCAGTTAAGAAATTCGTATGAGACAAATTAACGAAAACGCATGCGCACTCACAAAAAACAACAAAAAGCAGTCTACAACATAAAACAAATGGTACATGTAAAAATGAGAAGTGCATAGTAAGCATTAATAGTGTTATAAGGAAATATAGAGGAAATTTTTCGCAAGGTGTGAATTATAAGTGTTATTTTAGCTTATAATAAATAGTCATATATTACATATTATATATCAATGGATAGGTAATAAAGTCTAATTTATGAAAATGTAAGTAGTTTTTTATAATAATTGATAACATTTTAATTAATAAGTAATAACAACTGAAAAAAAAAATTAAATAAAATTATTTTTTAATTAACCTCAAGTTTAATTTTATTATTGCAATTATTTTGTAAGCAATTTTATTATATTATAAATTGACTATTTGATTGTTAGTATAATGAAAGGTTTTTATTTTTTTATTATGATCTGGGTCAGCATTATATGTAATATTTGTATATATCCTTTATTTAACTTACATGCACGTTGAGTTAACTTTATAAGGAATCTAGGCTAGAATTGGTAATATTTGGTAATAAATTCTCTGGTCTTTTGGCACTGCTATGCGAATTAATAGTGTCTATGTTGAGAAATATGAAATTCTATAATTGAGTTCATCGAACTTCTGGAGTTTCAAATGTTTGCTATTGATTTTCATGCGCTGTGGTTTTAAACATTATATTATTTATTTCATTTTGTATTAATCTTTGGAAGCTTCAACATTTTAACATTTGTATGAAACGGTTTATTTATTTAAAATAAAAATTTTTAAAACGTTATTTGTATTTTTAAATATTTTAATAAATCCAATAGGTGTTTACTAGGGTATTCAAATTATTCGATTTTTCTCACGTTTAAATTAGTAGAAATATATTTGAATAATTGACATTTTTTTTGAACCTTGTACTTCTATTATATGAAAACGCATTTTTTAAACATTTATTTTTGTTTTGATTTATATTATTTACTAATTATACATGTATAATGAATGTTAGAAAAAAATTTTCTTTTATATATAACATTATTAATTTTTTATGAGTTTTATATGAAAAAAACCTAAAAACTATTGTTGAAATTTCAGTACAAGTACCTTTTCACACATTCGTACTAAACACATTTAAATCTCTAAACTAAACTATTGGTCGGATCGCTTTGATTTTTTTTTCTAGATAAAATTTCCTTGGAATTCATGTGGGGGCGGGTATACTTCCCATGGACCATCAAGGAGTAATTTCAGTTTGAAAATGAAAAAGGTCCCCAGGGACCTTCTCACACGCCGGAGGGCTAATAAGTAAAGAATGAAGTGTTGATGTAGGTTTTTTAATATTTTATAGTGTTAATAACCATTCGAAAACAAAGTCCATCATTAAATTTTGATCAGAAATATTCTGATCAGATTCCCTCCCGAACAATCTACAAAACAATTGACTAGCAAACTCTGTATTTTCTGTTTAGGAGCTATGCTTTAAAAAAAATTAACTAGTTGTATATGATACTGAATTCAAGTACAATATAGATGTATTAAGAACTTATCTATGTCGTTAATTAATTCGGGTTTTAAAATGAGTAACTAACTCTTTAGTAAATGAATTATTGACATTTTCTAAATTATTTATAACAAATCGTATTATGTCCGCAAGCTCTATCAAAGTTAACGAATCTTTGCTTACAATATAATATTCAATAACTAAGAGTGAGTAAATGACAGGTATTTGTCCTTCAAAATAACGTATAACTTGTTAAAAAAAATTCGTTCATACGCCATCTATTGTAAATCTCGCATTTTTAAATCATACACCTAATATTTCAAACATGTTCAATAAAAAACGGTTCCTATTTTAAATTTTAATAAAACAAAGTGTGTGTGAGACCTTCCGAAACACTACAAGAATAAAGCTGAAGGGGTCAAGAAAAAGGCTAAATGTCCTCAAATTGTTCGTGAAGAATATTCAATATGAGATGAGCTGTGTAGCACGTAGCGCGGTCTTGTTGATGTAGCTTGAGCTGTATGGCCCCTATCAACTGTCAAAGTACGAACGTTCTTATTTGAAGACTCTATATAATACGATTAGAGCATTTCTGAATAATCTGAATAATGTGTATTCATATTTCGATAAAATAAACTTTTCAATTCCTTAAATCTTTGGTTTACTCAAAGTATCGAACTTATCCATCTTCTTATCTCCAACATCTTTCTCGGCTCCACTGTATTACAGTTCAAATCATATTCAATATGTTTATCATTTTCATATTGCCCATGAAGGAAACTAAATATCTATGCCTCCTCCCCCTCTTTATAATATAAACTCTAAAATTTAACTTCAACTCAGATAATTTAACATTATTCTTGTTATTATTTCCTACACAATAAATAAATATTTCTTAGTTTGATTCGATAGCAGTAGTAGTAGTAATAGTCTGGCTGCGGCATCATCATCATGGATGGATCAATTTAAAAAACGATTCATGCGCATGAGAATGATATAAATTATAAAACACATGAACATAAAAAATATGATGATAGTTTATTACGATGCAATGGTCGTCGTCGGCTAACTCGTTAGTTTTAGTCAATTTTATTTTACTCAGTTCATGTTATGAAAAAAAAATAAAATATATATTGGTTGTTGGGTCCCCTATCAACAGGGGTTTTATTTGCAAAGTACGACGGTTGTTGGTGTACAGCAGAGCATTTTGTATGAAATGATTTTTAACAATTTCTATGGTTTTCAGTTTGGCAGACTGATGAAATTTATAGAGTTTGTTGTTTATGATGTCAGGTGAAATAAATAATAAATTTGTTATTTCATCTCATCCCGTGGGGGATATTGCTTCGACCGAAAAAAAACCAAATCAACAAAAGCAACAACACCACCAACAACATACTCATTCTATTTTTTGTTTGCAATATATTCATTGCATACAAAATCATAATCATAACAGTGAAGTGGAAAAGGCGAAACTTTGGCACATAATTTTTTATCGATACCAGCACCACTCAATGTTATTTTTTTTCCTCTTAGCTTTCGACGAGTATGTTGTTAGCAAAATGAAATGCAATGGATTGTATGGATATGGGAGGGTGTCTATATGTTTGTGGATATTTTATAACATTTTTGGCGGTTATTTTGTTTTCTTTTCAAAGGGGGCGTTTAAAAAGTTTCTCAGCAGTTACTTGCATGTAATATTTAGTTTGTGCTGTTTGGGCTACATAAAACAAAAACTGAAACAGCATCTGTTATCGAAAGTGCAAAAAGGTCACATATTGGTGGACAGCTGCTTTCCTGCTGTTTGAAAATTGAATGGCACAAAGAAAACAGAAAAGCGAAAACTAATGAATTTATTATGGATTGCAATTGTAATTTAGATTTTGAGGGGTTATTTAATGGACAAAATAGATCATATATAAATTGTTTCTTAGAACGTCATTTATAATTTCTTTTAAAAATACCTAAACAAAAAAGTTGTCTTTTATGCATGAAAACAACTAAATCTAGGACACTAACATAATAATTGATTAAGCGCCCTGCTTCGGATCCTCGTAGAACCTACAAATTATTCCTTTCATGTCGAAAATTGTCCAAGAATGCCGGGTGTCTTTAGAATATATAGCGAGACTTGCCTCAGTTACTATTCTTTGGGTGCCTGAACATGAAGACATTGAAGGAAACTGTAGAACTGATGCACTTACGAATTTTGATACCACGCCAGATTTGGACGAATTCCTTCGTGATATTGGCATTTCTATCTTGAAGATAAACAACTAATTTCACACAAACTTCATCTAATTGGCACAGAAAGTTTGTAGAGATTCTCAATTGCATTGAGTTCAGATAATTCGACTGGCGGGTAAGTATCAACGAGCATGTGTAACTGCATTTTCTTCATAATAGATCAGCACCATCTTAAATGCTACCGTAAGCAGCTGTATAGTTGCGAATAAAAAGTCGCGCACAACATTTTAGCGGGTTAATGATTCTTAGAATGATGTGGCGCCTCTAAATAACTACTCTCATAATTCATACATGTCTGGAAGCCTTGATTATCTGGATTATGCCAACGATGTATGTCTCCTAACCCACAAATTCAACGATATGGTAGCCAAACTAGGGGAAATACAGACCACGACAAGTGATGCTGGTTTACAAGTTAACATAGCTAAGACCAAGGTCTTTATTTAAATACCACCAACTTCCAAAAGTTCTGTCCTATCGTTTATACATATGTCAGCATCAGGCGGCTCGTGAGGACACTGCAAACAGTATGAAAATCACCCCAAATTCACCTGAGGACCAAGCTCCACCTCTTTTCATCTAAAGTGAGTTCCGTCCTCTTGTATGGCTGTGAATCCTGGAACACCACAGCTAGCAACTTGCAGGTATTCTTTAATCGCTCGCTACTAAAACTCCTCAAGCTATTTTTGTAGAATGTTTTCTCAAACAGAGACCTTTGGACAAGAGCATGGTTAGGTTCTATGGGCAGTCACTCGCTAAGCAGCTCACTTGTGTTCATTCAAATCTGATCGCGTTGTGATACCCAAAGGGTAAACAGTAGGGTATTTATAATACTTCCATTGTTTCCAAGTTAAACCAACCAGATTCCCTGATTAAGGAGTAGGGTATTTACAATACTTCCGTTATGAAGGAGTAGATTCGTCTAAGATTCATCCTTGATAGCTCATCCAATCAAGATAGGAATGGAGAGCTGGTTATTGGTGATGAAACAGTCACCTTCTTCATTATGACAGCATCGTAATCGTTGTGCCGTAGGCCCAGTCTTTTAGAATGTGTACAGTGTCCTGTAATAAAGGAGACAATTAGCCTTATTTCCTCACAACGGAATTCCATAAGTAAATTCGCCTGGTATCATACACGGGCCTCATTGTAGCACAGAATGGTTCATTTGTCCACCTGTTTTGTACAGTATCACACAGTTTCTGCTGAAGAACCATCTTGCGTTTAACAAGGGGTCTATCGGCTCCTCATTCATCATCACACCTCTGTTGGCCTATAATTACCCTGATTTCCATCGTGTCCGGGACCCATATAAGAGTTATACTAGAATGTCCGTGCTGCCACAAACCCCTATTCAGGATTATAATATGGAAATACTTATCGAAAAAAGTTTTGCTATGTTATAATCGACATTACTATATATGTGCCCTCGACCTTCCGTTGAGTATCCAAGGCGTGCCACCACACCAATACTCCATATAACAAGATGGGTTTGACAAGTGCTTTGAAGATCCAGTTGATACCCTTCGGCATAATACCCAAGTTAGTACCAATTGCCCTTTTACAGGAGATGACCTTATTAATCCTAGTGAAGAGAACCAATTCCGTATTTTGGGGATTCACACTAAGCCCACTCGAATCACTTCACACAATCAGTGTACTTAATGCCGAAACCATACATATAGATATTGTATCCAAAAATTTACCAGTTATTAATACCGCAACATCGTCAGCTCCTTCTGTTGTCCATCCTGATCTGAAACAGGTATTCATAACCAGATTCCACAGAAGTGGTGATAGTACACCGACCAGCGGTGTTCCACGTTTGGCCACTTTTGAAACACTTATGCCACCTAGGGTAGCACATATGACTCTATAACCAAGTATCTTTCAGACTAACCGGCGTACACATAGATCAATCCCAAGTCCATCCATCACAGATATGACGGCAACGGGCTTGAC
The DNA here is from genome assembly GCF_958450345.1 of Calliphora vicina. Taxonomy (NCBI): domain Eukaryota; kingdom Metazoa; phylum Arthropoda; class Insecta; order Diptera; family Calliphoridae; genus Calliphora; species Calliphora vicina. Next base: position 112,627,323 of record NC_088781.1, on the reverse strand, counting down.
ATTGTTAAAAGCTCTTTCAATATCGAGAAATGCAACAAGTGAATATTCCTTGTGAGATAACGACTCTTCAATGGAGCCAACTAACGAATGTAGAGCTTTTTCCACAGATCTGCCCTTGATGTAGGCATAATGAGATTTAGAAATGAGTGCCTTAGGAATGGTCCTTCTCAGGTGTACGTCAGTCACCCTTTCTAGGGTTTTCAGCAGAAAGGATGCAAGACTAATTGGTCTGTAATTCTTTGGCTTAATATGAGACACCTTACTTCCTTTAGGAATGAAGACTATTTTACACCTCGTCCACCATGTAGGAATATAGGTCCATCTGAAACACGTTGTGTATATATTAGTAAGCCATAGTACAACTATTTCTTCATTCTTCTGAAGATCAACATGAATGATGCCATCCGGCAAAGGAGATTTAAAGAGCTTGTAAAACACAAATACGTATCCAGATCATGAATCGAAAATGGAGTTGGATGGGCCATGTTCTCAGACGCACCAGCAATAACGTAGCAAAGATGTCAATTGAATGGAACCACCAAGGCAGTAGAAGAAGAGGCAGACTAGCTAACACTTGGAGGAGACAAGTCGAAACTGAAATCAAAGTGAAGCAGATAGCTCAGGATAAATCACAATGGAAGAACTTTGTTGTGGTTCTTTGTTCCACCTTAGAACCATAAGAATCAATAAATAATATGGATAGGCAGATAGATTCCATCTGACAAACTTTATATCGGTCATTACTGGTCACTGGATTCTAGGTGCACAAATACAAACGAATTGAACACCTGAAAATATACAATGGTGTCAATCGCTAAAAAGTGGTAATAAATCTGAATCATCTAACTACAGGTCCGATTGCAAAGTGATGTATGAATGAATAGTAGAGGAGGTCGCTGGCCTCAGATGCCACATGCCCGAAATCATATTTAAACATTAATCTCATAAAATTATATAATTAATAAATCCAATTGAATGGATACTAAAACGTTTTCCCCTTATAATGAAATTAATGACATGAATCAGTCACCATTCTGCTTAAATATTAAAAAACATTTTTAATTGATTTAACCACTTTAACTTGTTGAGAGATAACTTTGTAGCTAGAGTTTTAAAAGGATATTAAGTCCCATTTTTAGACATTTACAATTCCTTTTAGATATATTGATTTGAATTTTATTTGACATCAGTTTTGTTTTAATTTTTTAACATCTGCAGTTTTGTTTATTCCTAATTCATTGTTTCTACGCCAACAATTTTGCCGCAGTAAATATTTGTTTGTGTGTGTGTGTTATAATCATTTTGCCAATGTTTAATTTTTTGCCGTTTTATTTTAGCTTAATGCCATATTGCTTTAAGCCCTTCATTACAATAATATAACAGCTTATCTGATAGCAAATCGTGTCGGTCGACGCCTCTTCTTAAATTTTAACAACACTCTTAACTCAGGGGGCATTACCACAAGCAAGCCCACAAATTGTTACTGCTCTGAAAAGTCAAGCCATGCTTCGAATTCATAGCATTGTTGTTAAACTGAATGAATGGTTTTAGTTTTTTTCGATTGTGTCTTTTTTTTTTGTCGATTTTAGCTTATGGGCTGCATTTTTTAGTAACAGCATATAAAATTATGAGTGTTTTGTTATGGTGTATTATGCAGTGCGCAGGCGCGCACGTTTCCTTGTAAAAATGTTTAACATCTTACTAAAAATAGGTGTATCCCGACAAAACAAAAAACATAACAGACTTCATAACTTCACTATTGTTTGCTTGTTTTTACAACTTATTCGCCAAAACTTCATTTAAGACATACTTACATATTATAAAAAAATGTAACAGACAGACAGCTTAAAGGACAGACAGACAATCATTTAGATTGCCAGCCAGACAAAATGTTAAATAAACTATGAGGGAGATATCTCAATTTAAGCTTTGCTTATACAACCTTTTGATCCATACAAAAAAAAACATTTTTATAGAAAAAAAAAATAAATAAAAATCATTATAAAATACTGCAGTTTGATATCGTGCGCGATTTTGGCTAAAAATAAATTTATGACAACCATCAATTAATAATTGCATGTAACAGCAGTTGGTTAAGAGAAACATTTTCTAAATATCAGTGGCAGCTTTAGATGTTGCTAGAATGATTTTTTTGTTTGCTATTTTTTTAGCTATTCCATGCCATAGAAAATTTATGATTGGAATATAAAAAACTGTATACGTTTTGGGAAGTATAACAAAATTAAGCTTGAAATTTGGATTATTTTCTTAGGCAACACTATTGAGGTTGGGTAGAAGTGTAGGGTGGCCATAACATATAATTTTATGATGGACATGTTTGGTTAACGAGCCCTGGAGTTATTCTTGAGAATATGCAGAAAATTTAAATTGTTTCGATTTGTATGGGAAAGAATGGTAAAAAAGATATCATATAATATAGTCTTGAGATTATTTTGACGGTTTGCTTTTCTTGTTATTAAGAAAGTTGCGAATTCCTTAGGAGCTAACAGCTGCCTTCATTGTTTCTGATCAAAGATATGTTCATTGAATGCTCCTTGTTTCTTAACGATATCCCTGAATGACTCACTACAGCCCGTTACCATCGCTGTGAAAGTAGGGTCGCCTCAGATTATGAAGTCCCCGACATGGTACATGTAGCATGTTTTGCGACCTCCCATGCTTCCTTTCCTCTATCATTTTAATTCTTGCTTGATTTCGTTTATTTTGTGCTGACTTCAAAATCATCAATTTCATATTGATTCCGGATTGAATGGATTTGAATATATCAGTCTTTGGAAAACTCAAGCCTTAAATGAACAATTCAGTTAATATCATTCTTGAGAATACGACTTTCACGTAAATCTTCAATTTGTTTGAAACTTATCTTATTTTACTCCAATTCATTGACTTTAGATTCCATTTCAAAAGAAACAAAATATGTCTTCTAACATAGATTTATCTTACTTCAATTATTCTCTGGCAACTCTCCTTCATATTTATACATAATTAAGATCTCAAATGCTTCTTGTGGGTGGAAATACACAATCCTTTTTCCAAATATTTCATTGTTAAACTTTAACAATCGACAAAACTTTATTTCCTATAACTTGAGGCAAACTGCCGTTTGATGCCAACACCAATCCAATCCTATGCAATTCATACCCCAGCAACATACAATGTATTTATTGACACTTAACATTTTATGCCAAGTGTAGTTTGTTACCAACTCCATACCACTCAACTTAGTACGCTGCTGCACAATTCAATACAACTGAACTCAACTCAATTGTAAATGCAGAAAATATACAACAATGGACAACAAATAAATGTTCAAATTGTCTATTAGCCAAAAAGTATTTGCAATAATTTGTGGTCATAAGGTTATCAACAAATTTATTAATAATATTTTATTATTTCAACCATTACATATATTTTGCGAAAATCTAACAGCAACACACAATTGTCAGAATTTAACAAAGAAATAATAATGGTTGTAAGTAAATTAAGCGCTGCGATTTGTTAAATTTACAATGGCTAAAGAAATATATACATAAATGATTTAAAATCTGTAAAATTTATTATATATTTACGATAACCAGCTTTGCTGTAGTACAACAATAGCAAAAAAATTGTTTGCAAGAGTAAATAAATATATTGTTTATTATGACCAAGTTTTTAAATTATTACTCATAATTAGATATTTATTGCCTGATAAAAATGATCACGTTTTGTTTTTAAAAATTAGTTGTGGCTGTCAAACAATTTTTTTTTGTTTGTTGGCTAATTTAAAATTTTCAAATTTATGTTTATTATTTGAAATGATTTAGTATTGTGTTGATCACATCTTTTCTTATATTGATGACTTAATTGGTTGAATTTTTATGAAATATTTGGTAAATTTGGCTAGTTTTTGTTTAACAGTGATGAGTAACTTTGTAAGTTTGCGAATAAAATGCTATAAATTAGTTTATTCTCATTAAGTCATTTGAAGTTAATTTATGTATTAATTGAAATATTTTATGGCCACATTTTAGGCTTTTAATGATAAATCACATGCAGGCCGAAAAACGAGGGTGGTTTAATAATTTTATCTATGAAAGCTAAAATGGATGGATAGGATGGATAGGATGGATAGGATGGATAGGATGGATAGGATGGATAGGATGGATAGGATGGATAGGATGGATAGGATGGATAGGATGGATAGGATGGATAGGATGGATAGGATGGATAGGATGGATAGGATGGATAGGATGGATAGGATGGATAGGATGGATAGGATGGATAGGATGGATAGGATGGATAGGATGGATAGGATGGATAGGATGGATAGGATGGATAGGATGGATAGGATGGATAGGATGGATAGGATGGATAGGATGGATAGGATGGATAGGATGGATAGGATGGATAGGATGGATAGGATGGATAGGATGGATAGGATGGATAGGATGGATAGGATGGATAGGATGGATAGGATGGATAGGATGGATAGGATGGATAGGATGGATAGGATGGATAGGATGGATAGGATGGATAGGATGGATAGGATGGATAGGATGGATAGGATGGATAGGATGGATAGGATGGATAGGATGGATAGGATGGATAGGATGGATAGGATGGATAGGATGGATAGGATGGATAGGATGGATAGGATGGATAGGATGGATAGGATGGATAGGATGGATAGGATGGATAGGATGGATAGGATGGATAGGATGGATAGGATGGATAGGATGGATAGGATGGATAGGATGGATAGGATGGATAGGATGGATAGGATGGATAGGATGGATAGGATGGATAGGATGGATAGGATGGATAGGATGTATGGGATGGATATGAAGGATATAATGGAGGAGAAACTAGGGTTGTTGGGAGTTGTTAAACAAACTTAAAGAATGACGTGAACTAAAGTCCTCTAGAGTCCTTATGATTTCACATAATTATGGTATCAATGACAGACAAGAAAAACAAAGCTAACTATGATTTGGGATGACGACAAAGGGGTAACAAGCTTTCAAATCTATATAACATATTAGCATCCAGTAAATTATCATAAGTCAAATTAAATTCCTTGAGTGTTTGGAAATCACAGTAAACTACGAACAATGAAACATCCAAATTAACATATCTTGATTATTCTCTCTCTCCCGTCTTTATCTAATACTGATGACATTTAACTAACTCAGCATAACCTCGTACAGCAATTTGTTGCCAATATATTTTTACACCCAAACCCAACCAAATTGTGTGTTTATGAACGCTGTTCTCACTATGATTGTGGTATGGTTTCTTTGTTATTGTAGTTGTTTTTATTATTATATTCAAACCGTTTATTATGGCCTGAAGACCATATGAGACCTTAAAATAATATTTATGAATGCAATACATATACAAACAAAAACACACACATACATACATATGTATGTATATGCTGTAGTCAGGGTTGTCAGATTTTATTTAACTGCATCGCCAAATTGTATGTTTGAAATCGCAAAAAACCGCCAAAACTGGTTTTGACTTCAATAAATACCTAAAGGCCTTATTAGAACATGACAATTTGAAGCCCACTTTAAGCATAATTTGTTTCAATCATTCCAGAGACTTAAAATATATTTAAACCAGGGACATTTCAAGCCAAAACTCAAATTATGTCACTAGTTGTCGACAATATAAATCGACTTGTCGCTGAAACCAAATTTTCATCGCCGTAAAAGTTTCAAAATCGCCACATCTGACAGCTCTGGCTGCAGTTTGAATTTAAAAATACAACAAATTTCCTACACATAAATAAATATGTATATTTTCCAAATAGATTTATAGTCAGTTTGTTGCTAAAACTATATTTTATGAAAATACAAACATACTTTATAATCAAACAAACACATAAATACAAAAACACACACATCTACAAACACATTTACATATTGCATGGATTCCTACTTATGGAATATATTGTCTGCTATAATTCAACATTTCAGTAGCAATTTTTCTGTTGTTGCTGTTTGCCTGTAGTTGTTGGTTGGGCATTGCCTGTTTGGCTAAATTGTTTATGACCTCACGTTTTTCCTATAGAGAAAATTGGAAAGATTTCTCATTGCATGTAGTATTTAACGCATGGTTCATGTTCCTAACATACGAGGCCAGAGTTAGGATACATAATAATATTTCAACAATGAATCTTGTTGCTGCTGTACGAGATGTACGAGAGTCTGTATTTGTTGTTTGTAGTAAATACATACACACACACGGTATATTTTAGCAATGGTAGCTGTACACTTTATTAATGTGGCATATTTGCATATTGTTGTAAATTTTATATTAGATTCACTCGTACACACTCTCTCTATCATTCATGTGTAGTGTTTGTTGTAAGCTACACTAGTCGAATCTACTGATTTTATCAGGGAAATATTGAAAGATATCTTCAGTTTATCTACATTTTATTGAGCATTTTCAAAAATATGAAATTTATCCATTAACATATTAATCTTTGGGCTTAAGGTACTGAGTTTATAAAATATATGCCAATTTAATAGACAACAATATTAAATATCAGTAATAAGTAGTTTTCCGATTTATATAAAATCGGAAAACGGCTGCACCTATTTGGCTAATTTGTTTTTAAGTGTTCGTAGTAAAATTCGTAACAAAAATAAAGCGAAACTTTTTATAAAAACTTAAAAATTTTTTTTGAAAATAAATTGTATGCACACATTTTATGAAAGCTCTATTCTTTGCCTATCCATAATTGTTTACAATAAATCGGTATTAAAATAAGGCTAGGTTGTTGAAAATAAACAAATAAAGTAAATAAAAAAAAATCGAAAACGAGATCACCAGAAAATATCCATTGAAATAAAATTACCAACAAATAAAAATACTCATTCGTTTTCATACAAAAAAATTTATTTCGAGGATGCAAACACATTTTTTATATAAGGAGATTTCCTAAGCGTTAAAAATCTAATTTAAAGTTTGTATTTCAGTGTTGTCTACATTCTAAATCTGCTAATAACTTAGCAAATAAGCCAAAATAAGCATTTAATCAAGAAAAGCAGCTCGATCTGTGATCACTCATATTTCTAGCAAAAAATCGATTTTTTTATATAAAAACTCACAATATCTAAAGTTAGTAACTTGGCCAAGTTAGTAACTTGGCCAATAAGCGTTTAACCAGGAAAAGGAGCTCGATCTGTGATCACTCATATTTCAGGCCAAAAAACTCATATAAAAATTCAAAATATCTAAATTTGCTAATGCTTGGCCAATAAGCGTTTAATCAAGAAAAGGAGCTCGTTCTATGATCACTCATATTTCAGAACAAAAATCGTTTTTTTATGTAAAAACTCAAAATATCTAAATTCGCTAATAAATCGATTTTTTTATATCGAAACTCAAAATATCTAATAACATGGCCAATAAGCGTTTAATCAAAAAAAGGAGCTCGATCTGTGATCACTCATATTTCTGAACCAAAATCGTCATATTTCTGAACAAAAATAGATTTTTTATATAAAAACTCAAAATATCTAAATTCGCTAATAACTTGGCCAATAAGCGTTTAATCAAGAAAACGATCTCGATCTGTGATCACTAATATTTCTGAACCAAAATCGGTTTTGTATATAAAACCTCAAAATATACAAATTTGCTAATAACTTGGCCAATATGCATTTAATCAATAAAAGGAGCTCGATCTATGATCACTCATATTTCTGGCCAAAAATCGATTTTTTGTATAAAACTCAAAATATCTATATTCACTAATAACTTGTCCAATAAGCGTTTAATAAAGAAAAGGACCTCGATCTGTGATCACTCATATTTCTGGCCAAAAATCAATTTGTTTTATATAAAAACTCAAAATATTTAAATTCGCTAATAACTTGGCCAATAAGCGTTTAATCAAGAAAAGGAGCTCGATCTGTGGTCACTAATATTTCTGGCCAAAAATCGATTTTTTTAAAAAAAACTCAAAATATCTAAATTTGCAAATAACTTGGCCAATAAGAGTTTAATTAAGGAAAGGAGCTCGATCTGTGATCACTCATTTCTGGCCAAAAATCGATTTGTTTATATAAAAAATCAGAATATCTAAATTCGCTAATAACTTGGCCAATAAGAGTTTAATCAAGAAAAGCAGCTCGATCTGTGATCACTCATATTTCTGACCAAAAATCGATTTTTTTAAAAAAAACTCAAAATATCTAAATTTGCTAATAACTTGGCCAATAAGCGTTTAATCAAGTAAAGGAGCTCGATCTGTGATCACTCATATTTCTGAACAAAAATCGTCATATTTCTGACCAAAAATCGATTTGTTTATATAAAAACTCAAAATATCTAAATTCGCTAATAACTTGGCCAATAAGCGTTTAATCAAGATAAGGAGCTCGATCTGTGATCACTAATATTTCTGAACAAAAATCGATTTTTATATAAAAACTCAAAATAAATAAATTTGCTAATAACTTGGCCAATAACCCTGGGGGAACAGGAACTAACACAAAACTTGTCACGTAACTAGTTCCAAAGTGATAGGGACCGGTTCTAGTTCAAATGCTTTATATGAAGGGGACCTGTCACTTTAACATAGAGATGTCATAGGAGGGGGTAAATTGACCTCTTTTAAGTATTCTGTGATAGATCACCGAACTAACCAAAAGAATTTGTTCTGTTTTTGATATTTTAATACTGATCATACAACTTTATTAAAATATTTTTACCAGATTAGTTTAAAATTCATTGGTAAATAGTTGACAATTTATAAATTGTACAAGTCAAGTGATATGTCCTCTTTTCATATGTCACAAGACTAGTTCGTTTAAAATAATTGACACAAATTTTCCGCAGGGAAGCGTCAAGAAAAGGAGCTCGATCTGTGTTCAGTCATATTTCAGAACAAAAATTGTTTTTTTTTATATAAAAACTCAAAATATCTAAATTCGCTAATAACTTGGCCAATTTAATCAAGAAAAGGAGCTCGATATGTGATTATTTTTAGTTTTTTGACAATCGACTTAGGTTCTTTGTCTCTCAGTAATGCAAATGTAAATCAAACATAACTCAAACCTATATAAATCATTCAACAATACGTTTTTTTTCTTTTTAACTATTTTTACCCATTTCAAACAGCTTCTCATAAATTTGCAAATCGAACACAAGAATTTTTTTTAATTTGGACAGGACAACGTCTGTCGGGTCAGCTTCCCGTTAGCTTCCAGGTCCTCATAGGATTCTAAGACGATCTAGCTATGTCCACCCGTCTATCTGTTGAAAACGCTCAAACGAAAGGAAGTAACATTTTCCACGATTATGTCCCCCGGAATAGTGTTTAAGCAGTTATAAATATTTTAATTATGGGGCAATTCTGATACAATTATCTAAGTACTCTGAAATTATACTGTAAAGTATTGCAAAATCAGGCAACATTTGTCCCAAGTCCTAAGACAAGGGGCCTCAGAAAATGACTTGAGCATACATAATTGTCTCATTATAATTAAGATCGTAATGAAATTGCACATAAACAATTTTTTATATGAACATAAATCTTTCTAACAACTTCTGTGAGGATCGGTTAATAATTGACCCTACCCCCATATAATCGATTTCGACATAATTCATTTAAAGTTTTAAGAAATTAATCACTCTATCAAATTCTGAACAGCTCGGACCATAACTGATTCAAGTCCTAATAGCAGTCCAAAACTAGATTTGGTACAATCGAATATTTCTTACCTGTTGATAATTTATTTTGCAATCAGTCCCACTGTTAACTATGCTATTGTTGTTCAAGTGCCATGCATCAGCTCATAATGTTCCTTTATATTGTGCTGTTATTACTCTTATGGTGAATGCAATTTGTTATGTGCCTACTAAAGGATAATAAACTATTCCATGCAATTCTCTCTCATGTATTCTCTCGGTGTACTACTACTATACAGTATTTGTATGTAAGTAAATATATTTGTATGTATGTAGTACATATGTGTTCATTTTAATACATATATATTCAGGCATATAATAAATAATGGCTTAACAAATTCATAAATAATATTTAACTATAAATTTTACAATATTTATGTCTATAACAACATTATAGTCATTTGTGTGATAATTTATTATGTTTTGCATACTCGCATACAGAGTACGGGTAATAACTATTCTACTGCACCACAGTACTCGTATGCATTAAATTATGTCTGTTTGGATTCTATATGAATTATATTTTAATATCGACTTTATGGTAAACTACAATGTACTAGTACTAAGTATATGTGTGAATATGTATATAATGCTGAGCGGTATGCATATATTCAGTGTGTATGTTACGTTTGGCATTTGGAGAGTTTTGTTTTAATAGATTTGTTGTAAATTTTCATAGTCATATATCATTATGTGGTATTATTGAAAAAATGGCTAGTTAAGTTAGCTGCCTGCATGCCTGGCTATATGGTTGGTAGGTTGGTTATTTTTGTATGCAGCTTTGTTTTTATTAATGACCTATAGAAAATATTATTAAATGGATTATTTGCATTGACAATGGATGTAGTTTATCTGAAATGCAATTTGTTATAATCTATTGAGTTTGTTTTTATAAATAGATAATGTATAACATAAAGGTTACCGAAAATTATGCAATTATCGTTGATTATATTTTATGCTTACTATATTAGAGTGCACAGTAGTTTTTATTTATTTTATATGGAGAAAAATCTGTATAATTATTTTTAATGGTTGTTGCAATTGACACTTATAAGAAGTGTAATTAGGGTATTATTATAAGACAATAAATACATAAATCATCAATCAAATTAAATACATAAATCATCTGAACCACTGCACAGTAGGAGAATTTCGGAGAAAATTGGAAATGAATCTGTAATTTCTAAACGAATGGCCTGAATTTAATAAAATTTCCTCAAAATTGTTAGTCGAGGGGATATAAAACAAACTTATCACATCACCATCAGCCTGAGATGGCGGGCGTCTATTTTAGACGTACATAATAAGAGAGGTCCGACATTTCCAGTATCACCAATTAGAGTAAGTTCGGGTAAAGTGTGTATAGAAGTGTATACACTGTATACCTATTTTATATATATTTGACTATAAATTTTAGAATCTTAATTCGAATGGAATACTTCTCACACAGAAAAAATTATATTTCAATTCAAACATTTATCCCATATTGAACTGGTTTCAATTATTTCATAATTAAATCAAGTATTCATTCAACTGAATATACAATTTTCGTTATTGGTTGAATTTCAAATACAAAAATTATTGAATAGATAATTTTCGTAATTGAAACACAAAAAATAACAAAAATGTGTTTTCAATTAGAAAATTATCTATTCAATAATTTTTGTATTTGAAATTCAACCAATAACGAAAATTGTATATTCAATTGTCAAAATAATCAAATTCAAAACTCAAAACTTTGAACAGCTCTAAAGCTAATAATGTATAAAAAAGTGAACTTATCTTTCAAAAACGTTTTAATTTAGTGTGTTTTAAAAAAACAATTTGGAGGATATTTATATTTTTTAATTTATGTGTCTTTGGGGAACGTTTTCGACAACCTCCAAAATTGGACATATTTTGAGATAAGTATACAAATTATATAAAATGTTAAATTGACTAACAGTAAACTGTTTATAAGCAATAATTTGTATAACTTTTATTACGTATAAAAAATAATTCAAATAAATTTACCTAAACACTTGAAATACTATCACTTATCCTTGTGGTAATTTTACTTACCAATGGGCAGAAATGTGTAGCAAATTCGGCAAAATTTATAAAATTCGCTTAATTCGTATTAAGTTCTAAAAAAGGAAAATTCCTTATATATCTTATGCTGACTAGTGAATTTAGTATGCAACAATGTCACGTTGTCTGTTGAGCCGCATGATATAAAAATTTTGATGTATTTTTGTTATTTATCGGCTTTCATGAATTACCGGAATGGAAAATATACTGGTCAAAGGACCCATATTTTGGCGTTTAAATTATTTATAAAGCTATATCATGAAATCGTGCCGAAATGATAAAACGATACATTAATTTATCGTTAAAATTTATTCGGGAAAACAAACAAATTTATTTGACAAGAGCAACATTGATCTAAAAGATATATTCTGTAAAGTAGTAGACTTAGTAGCATTTTTAGACTTATGAAACAAACGTTTCATACTGTTTGTAATATTTGCTCACAATTTAGCTATTGATGAGGAAATGATTCCATATTTCAGTAGGCATTCTTGTAAGAAGTTTATTAAAGGAAAGCCTATTCGTTTTGAATTGAAGGCATGGTGTTAGACTGCATCAAACGGATATCTTTACAACGTACAACTCTATGGCGGTTTATCATCAAATTATGAAGGTGCCCAAATCCCAGAGAATATGACAAACGGCGATCGCTGGAGAGACAAATCACGGCAGAGTGGATCCAAAACCAAACACCATACTCGACTGGATATGGGTGGAGTGGATCTACATGACAATCCGTTAGCTAACTATAGAATTGATGTACGATCGAAAACATTTTGGTGACCATTGTTTTTGAATTCGTGGAAACTACATGTGTTGGTCGCAACAAAAGAGGGAATAAAACCATTTTCGCAACTACAATTTCGTGCTGCTATTGTAAATGAACTGCTGACCAGTATAAGACCACCCGAAAGTTAAGAATTTTCACTACCAAGAGACCATTAACAAAACAATACATTGTATTTCAAGACGCTTTGGAAACCGAAAACGGGTTGTCATATCCATACAACATATGAATGCCAAGTATGCAATGTCTGTTTACATCAAAAATGCTTTAAAAAACCATATAAAAGTATAAAATTTTATTTTATATGGTAAATTTAAACTCATTTCCAAAAAATGTATTAACTTTTTACTTTACTTGTACGAAAAAATCAATTTTATTGTTAACAAACTTTTTGTGTAACATTCCGAAAACCCTTAACATATCAGCCCACTGGTAAGTAAACTTACCATCTCATATCTCAAAAACCAATCGTTCCATTTTCTTGAAATTTTAATTATTCCTTAGTTAGACCTAAAAACCACTACGCACAAAGTTTCATTGAAATTGGTTAACGCTTTCGGGTACCGGGCAATAATGGGTTAATTATGAAATAATTGAAACCAGATCAATATGTGACAAATATTTGAATTCAAACGGTTTAAGAAATAGTTTTTTCTGTGCAGCTGGTGTTCTACTTCAAGTGTTAGGTTTACATCCAAGGTTTACATTAAGTTCAAGTTTCAGAGAAATTTGGGAAAAGGAGAAAAAAACAATAAACGAGCCATTGAAGAAATTGTGGTATATTAATGTGGTATACCATTTTCTGTTCTGTATTGTATACTAAACCACCCAGCAAAAACTTCGCTTACAAAGCTACAAAGTAATGTCTTTTTTAATAACTTACTTTTGAAGAAAACAAAAAAACTGCATGTTTATTTTTAGAAAAACAGAAAAGAATATTGCATTACTGTGTGAAAACCATTATAAAATAACTAATAACTAATGAGTACAACAACATACTAGCGAACGGATATTTGGGGGTTCGACTCGTGGCTGCGACTTATTTTTTTTTTAATTTTTGTTTGCAAATACAAAATTCTATAAATAACTAACAAAACAACTTATTTCCGGCCAAAATATAAAGGATTACTTTTGGGACATCGCGAACAAAAATAATGACTTCTTTCAGTAGAAAAATAAGTAGTCGAATCGTCAAATTCCCCTTATTTTTCGGCTTATTTGTAAGTAAATTTTTTGCTGGGCATATAACCGATGCATAGTATTTTAATTTTAATTTGTAAATGACTTGCGTTTTATTTAAATCATCTTCAACGGATGCGGTTAAAGTTGGCGGCTGACTAAGGTACCAGAAGTTCCTTAATACATTCTTCGCTTCGTAGGAGACATTGAATGACTGAAAATAATGTCCATTTCGTTGTTTCTAATAGCTCAGATAGCATTCTTCAAATCTTCCGCTGATCATTTTCTTACTTCACCTTTCCTTGGCATATTATTTGTTTGAAATTATTTTGCTATAACAGATTAGCTGACCAATTGATTGAAATTATTATAAAACAAGTATGACAGCTATATTCGGCTGTGTCGAATCTTATATACCCTTCAAATTATTACTTCAAAATAAAAATTTTAAATATTTTTAGGTAAACAAAATTTTTTTTTCCAGTTTTTTTTTATTTTTTGGAAAATTTTTTTTCCGAATTGTTATTTTAATTTTTTTTTTATATTTTAAAATTTTTATTTTTTTAATTTAATTTTTTTTTATTTTTAAATTTAAAAAAAATTTATTAAAAAAAAATCTGGTTAAAATATATTTTTTCCGATTTTAACTCATTGTAGGTCCAATTTACTGTGGTCTTATATACGTCGTTGCAAAGGTTTTTGAAATATCTATCATTAGATATCCATATTGTCTATATTAATGTCTTAGTAATCCAGATATAAGTAGGTGAAAAATAGGTCAAAAATCGAGGTTGTCCTGGTTTTTTCCTCATATCTCAGCCATTTGTGGACCGATTTTGCTGATTTTAAATAGGAAACTTCTTGAAAGCATGTCTGACTGAGAATTATTGAAGATTTGGATCCCAAAGGTATCTTCAGAAAATTGATTTCAACAAACAGACAGACGGACATGGCTTAATCGACTCCGCTAACTATAAGGATCCAGAGTATATACATATACTTTATAGGGTGGGAAAATTATATTGTGGAAATTACAAACGGAATGACAAACTTATATATAGCCTTTTCACTATTAAATTAATGATGTTTAAAACACGTGATTTTAGAAAAAAAAAATTTTAACCTATCACAAAAAAGTCTACCACAAGATCACTCTGATTTTTTACAACTGACGGGCATTACTTTGGTAATTGCCACACTCCGAATGAAAGTCGATGCCAAAAGGAAGAAAAAATCATTGTCAAGGATCAAATTCGATATAAATAAACTTAAGGATCCCGTTGCTAAGAAGTACACCGAAACATTGGAAACCGCAATGCCAAGCTATATTACTTCCCCTGAATATAGCTGGGAGAAACTTCAACACCTGTTGGCCGTTCAAAATATAGGCTCAGAATATAAGGGACGGAAGGAATGGATTTCTGAGGAAGGGAAAACAGCAAAGGGTAACATTAACGCTTCCAAAACACGCCTCGCTAAGATGACAAATAATTCTACTCTAAATCGAGCTGTCAAGAAATGCGCCAGTCGCGGTAAGATACGATGGGCGGAACATATTGTCAAAGCTGCACAAAAGGTTGCGGAAACAAATCGGAGCTGAGATTTATATGGAGCCATACGTAAACTAACTAAGATTCCTCTACTCGGTGGAAAGTCCTTAAAGGATAATAATGGGATGCGAAGGATAAGCAAATGCTGCTTTTGAGGGATTGTTACAGGATCATGCTAGCGCAAACCCCCAACACACATGATCAAGCATTGTGCCAATGGAAGGAAGTTACAGGAGGTAAACCAAAATATTACCACGGAATGTCCCTCTATTCCAGAGATTTGTGAAGCTATAAAAGTATTGAAAACTAAAGCTCAAAACTACTGCTATCGCTCATGGATGGATTTTGGTCTTCCAATTATTTACCAGATTCACTTTTGTAAGGAACGTAGTAACTAGAGGTGTATCAATATTTCGAATATGCTGTTAAAAGTTATTACCCGAACCAACAAGAAAATGTGATGCAATCTCTCCCGATATCAGGAGAGAACTATCCAGTTTCCGACGTGGAAAATCATGTGTTGATCATGTCAACAGTCTCAGAATAGTAGTCGAACAGTCCATTTAATGGAGATCCACATAGATTTATAGATTTTGAAATGGCGTTTCACATACTTAACCATACAGCAATTTGGAACAACTTATCTCTCTCATAAAATCTATTTATGCTAATGCAACATGCAAAATATTGCATAAAAATAAACGATCTGATTAGATAAACATCTGTAAAGGAGTCCGCCAGGGATGTGTGCTCTCGCCATTTCTCTTTAATATTGTGCTAGATTTGGAACTTTGACTAACGTGTGAAGACCGTCCAATATTTCACAAAGGACGAAGGTAAAAATATTTAACGTAAAGTCAGTTCTGTTATATGGGGGTGAAACTTGGAATGCCGCCAGGTCTTATGTTCAAGCTATGCAAGTTTTTACCAACAACTGTCTTCGCAAACTTCTTAAAATATATTGAACGAATACAATCTCGTCTTTGGGAAACAACTCAACAAATTCCAATTCAAACGGAAATATGTAAACAAAAATGGAAGTGGATAGGTCACATACTTCGTAAAGATGATAATGGTATTGCCAAGCAGGCAATCTAATGGAATTCCCAGAAAAACATTCGTAGAGGACGACCAGCTCATACATGAAAGCGGCAGATAAAGGTGGAATTGAGGAAAGTTCGAAAAATCTGGTGGGAAACTAAACTACACCACCCATCCATTTTGGTTTTTAAAGTCCATATCCAAAATATATATACAACTACATCTCTTGTATAGCTATATACGAGGACAATTTCATTAAAATCGGATTATCCGATTAGAAATTATAAATTTATTTTCACCGTTTTCGAAATTTCCCCACGGTGTAAGATGGTTGATAGAATTTATACAAAAATGTCGATTTTTTTAAAATGCATAAAAAAAGATTCTTCGTAATTCGGAATTTCGGTTATTTCATCTCTAGTGGCAATCTTCAACTGTATCAAAATCAAACCAGTCAAAGTTTTAAGTAATAAACGAAAGCTGTCTTTCTTCCTACATTGTCATCATCACCATACATTGTTAATTTTATATTTCCGTTGAAAGCAGATGGTTGATAAGTTTTCAATTAAGATTTACCATAACATAAGCGGCAATGAAGTGTTAAATATAAAACATGTACAAGTATGTTGTATTACCAATGATGTATTATTAAATACAAGTTCATATTCAGTTCAAAGTAAAGTGTTAAGATAATCATTCCATCAACAAGATCATCTACAAACAAACAGATACAACACACATACAAATGCACATGTTCCCTCATCTCTTTCCCCACATACTACTCTCATGACTTATTTGAAATATTTGACATTCAGTCATGCCACAACACAACAGCAAGTGTAAATGATACATGCACAATACAAACATGAAATTTTCACCTGCCTGCTTATGAACATGTTAAAAAATTGCAACGACGAAGATGTATATCTTTTTGGGTCGATTAATGTGGTCAGTTATTTTGGCATGCAATGTTAAATTTCAGACACCAAAACTGAAAAAACAGGCCATAAAACAAAACCCAAAAAAAAACAAAAAAAATTAAAGATCGTGACTCTGTATATTGAAATGATGTTCTACACTGCACCACAACAATTTACTGCAACACCAATACCAAGACGACAATAACGACAGCAGCAACATTAACATTATCAGTTAAGATGAGATATAATATAATCAGCATAAGAAAAATATTGTATATAATTTTTGCATATCACTTGAATTGATCAGAAATGAAAACTTTTTCTCTCGTTCTTCGTGTTTATAATATTACTGTTGCTGCTGCCACATACTACCACAGGCAGTAAATCATGATGATCAAAATGAAAAGATTACTAAAAGATAAAAACAAAAATTGTATATAATTTTAGTTTTATTTTTGTTGTTGTTCGTTTTTTAAACAACATCGAAACATTTAAATAATTTGATGGCATAAACAGGTTTGTTGTTAAATAAATTTTCAATAGACTTGGGAGTTCAACGCTGTAATTTTAAACTCAGCGGGAGCACTTTGCTTAATTGCCTCTTGAATATCTTTATACTTATAATATTCGATTGTTGCAGCGTCTGTCTGTCAGTCAGTCAGTCTCTCTTTCTTTCTATCCTGCTTTGGCTGTCTATCTTAGGATTTTGTTGATGCCATAAGCTTGACAAGCCAATTTGACACTGCGTGTTATGTGACATTAATGTTTATACTTAAACTAAAACTGCATGAATTCATTCATATACAGACATTCATACATTCTTGTATAAGAAATTTATAATAGTTTTCAGACGGGATTAATAAATGTAACCAACTAAATGGAAACATATTATGGATCTTATAAAATTCTAACCCGATGATACAATAGGTTCTCTAGTTGTCACAGTACCGGTGGTAAGACTAGATATTGTACTTGTAGTTGCTAGATCTATATCATTTTCAAGCTGGCTCTGTGAAAGTTCAAATTGAGGTTATTTTGCTACCACTAATGGATGAACATGATCTATTGGTGTATGCTTATCATGAGAAAACTGGGTATATTTTGGGGACGGTACGATCTGTGCGGTTAGGTATAAAGTTGGCTGGACTCTTTCAGTAGTTTATTTTCGCCTTCTGATATGGGAGGATATGTGGGACTCTAATAACGATATTAATATCTTGTTACCGCAGAATTGATTTCGTTTCTTTTAAAACCCACTGCACATTCCTATATGGAGTGTTCCTTAGGGTGGCCCTTAATAAACGAAAGTCGGATTTTGGCCATTCTCACCCCCCGTTTGGTGAACATTAGTAAAAAAATCATCCTGAAAAAATGTTAGGTAAATCGGTTGGGGTTAACAAAAATATAACATAAACTCTAGGGTTCGCAGTAACAGCACAAGAATGGAAATTAACGCTTAATGGCACTTGGGGTTAAAATGACACCAAACTTTTAAAATCATAATTTTTTTTATGGCTTTAGAAGTTTGGGGTCATTTTAACACCAAGTGCTATATAGGGTTAATTTTAATTTTTCTGCTGTTTTTGTAAACACTAGACTTTGTGTTATATTTTTGTTAAATTTCATCAAAATCGGCCCAAAAATATACAACACTTCGAACGTTTCGAAATCTTTCCAAGAGAAATTCCAAATATTGAAAAATTTGACATTTGACCTTCACGATTTAAGGGTTAACGTTTTTCGATTTTAGTAAAAGTTTCAGAGTATATTTAGAATTATCTGGACTATAATATTCTGAATAAGTTTGCTTTAAAATTCATAAGAGTAAGGAAATAGAGCTCATTCGACAAAAAATTGCCAAATAATTGGTTTTTCTCGAAAATTTCAAAATTTAAATCGCAGGTACGGAAAAACTATAAGAGATATTTTCTTAATTTTTTCACATTTTTATTCCCTATTATACTCCTAATAAATCCCAATGAGATAATCAAAAAATTCTGAAATTTGTTTAACAACATTTTTAAAAATTTGAAAATGGAGTTTTGAAACTGCCGTTGAAAAAATTTAATTTTTTTGTTCATACCTAAGAATAGGTTAACGGTATCCTACGAAGACAAAAACTCATATACAAGTAAATATGGACATATTTTAAGTAAAAAAGAGCTTTTATTTTAATATTTATCAAAATATGTTAATTTTGTTCCTACATTTCTTGTTCTAGTGGCCTGAGACACGTTAATGGCCTGGCGAATTTTTAATAACTTTAAAATTTTTTGACCGATTTCTGTTTTTTATGTTTCATTAGAACGACAATTACGTACACATTTCGATTCTTTTAAATTAAATTACAAAAGTAATTTTTTAATGGCAAAATTTTTACAAAAACTGAAAAAAATGCATTTTTTCCCCTTGTAAATGCATCTCAAAACTTCAGAGGGCTTGCGGCACGTCTTATCACCAACCGATTTACCTAAAATTTTTTCAGAATGATTTTTTTTACTAATGTTCACCAAACTGGAGGGTGAGAATGGCCAAAATCCAACTTTCGTCTATTAAGGGCCACCCTAATGTAGATCGATGGCCTGAATTGAATGATATGGACACCAAGGTGGAAAAATTGAAAATTCATCTGTTTCAAAAACGAAGGGCAGATTTGTATTAGGTTAGGATAAAAAAGATGTTGCAAAAATTTTGAGCTGGATCGGTTAAAAATTGGCGTGCCGCACGAGGGTTAAAGTTCGTGAAAAAATTTACAAGGGGAAAAACTGCAATTTTTCTGTTTTTGTAAAAATTTTGCCATTAAATAATTACTTTTGCAATTTAATATAAAAGAATCGAAATGTGTACGTAATTGTCGTTGTAATGAGACATAAAAGACAAAAATTGGTTAAAATACGTTAAAATTATTAAAAATTCCCCAGGCCGTTAACGTTTCTCTGGACAAAATTAACATATTTTGAGAAATATTAAAATAAAAGCTAATTTTTACTTAAAACATATCCATAGTTACTCGTATATGAGTTTTCGTCTTCGTAGGATAACGTTAACATATTCGCAGGTATGACGAAACAAATTTAAATTTTTTAACGGCAGATTCAAAATTCCATTTTAAAATTTTTAAAAATGTTGTTAAACAAATTTCAGAATTTTTTGATTACCACACAGGGATTTATTGAGAATATAATAGGGAATAAAAATATAAAAAAATATATCAATACTTTCTACAGTTTTTCCGTACCTGCGATTTAAATTTTGCGATTTTCGGGAAAAACTAATTTTTTGGCCATATATTTGGAATTTCTAAATGAATGATAGCGAAATATTATATATTTTTGTGCCGATTGTAATGAAAGTTGCGATGGTCTTAGATTTACAATAACAGTACAAAAATAGAAATTAACCCTTAAGAGCACTAGGGGTCAAAATGACCCTCAATTTGACTGTATTTTTTGTGATTTTAAAAGTTGAGGGTCATTTGGACTCAAAGTGCTCTTAAGGGTTAATTTATATTTGTGCACTGTTATTGTAAATCTAAGACCTTGAGGTATATTTTTCGCAATATTTTTTGTGTGTGGCACCACTGGTGAATAAAATCCTTTTCAGTTTGAGTAGGACGTGTACGAATATAACTTCATATGCTGATGATAAGTGATCTCATAGAATGAGTCTTTGGCATACTACGATCATGGTATAGTAAGAACAGTATGGGGATCAATCCAGCGAAGACTGAATTTTTACCAGAAGATATAAAATACCGCATGCAAGCCATCACGGTTGGATGGCATTGATGGATTTTGAATTTTTCAATGGAAGTCGGATACTGTGGCGTAACTTTGGACTCTAAGCACTCGTGAAAAGTCGAATTGTACTGAAAGTCGAATGATGTGTTTTCGTTAGAAAACCTTTGGGAAGTATTGTACATTGGATCTACAAATAAAGGTGTCCTTGTATGAGGAGATAGGTGGACTGTAAACCACACCTCTCCTTTAAAATGTACAAAAACTATCCTGTCTTGCTATTACATAAGTAATAGCTATGTCTTGCTATTACATACTGTTTAGTAGAGATAAGCGATCCTGTGATTTTAGAAGAACGTCGGTCTCAGTGAACGTGATTTATAAATCACCGTTCTTTTAAACAGTGACTGTGATCACGTTTCGTCTATGTTAAGCAAAATAACAATTATGTTAAGAAGAATACATTAAGTATTATTTTCATTCTGAAATCTGCTCGTATGTTAACCAAATACTAATATTTGCTAATTTAAAAACGTTTTTTAAAAAAATAGGAAACTTACAGAATTAAGCAAATTTTAAAGAGAATTAACTAATATGTACTTAACATTTTATTGTATACACTGTGTTGGAGATAAATAAAATTATGCGCCTAAAAATATGCAGTAACTATTGTTACCAGTGATTTTTCAATCGCAGTGATTAAATCACAGGTATGGAAATATCGCTCATCTCTACTGTTTAGTCTCGATACGATGTTATAAATACCATAAATTCATCTATTCTGAGTCAAATTTAAAACTCAATCATAACCGTATAGGTCACGGCACAGTACTACAAAAAGTAAGCAGGCCAATCTTGGGGAAACGTATGGATTATGTTGTACCAACACAAAACTTAAATAAGAGCTTAAGTATCAGAATACCGACTCCATATCAGTTTACACTATCGTTTAAAAGATGGAAATAGGTGCTAGCATCGATTACCATGTAATAATTAACCCCATCGATACAGCCTTGCATCAATTCCAACGTAATAAATATCTTCTCAATTTAATTTTTACACTTCACAAACAACGGTTTGTAGAGTTAGTTTAGGTTCCATGATATCGTTGCTGTATCGAATATGATTAATGAATGGACATTGAAAAATACGAAACCCAGATGGTATATTACTAAAGTATTGATTCCAGGCTTTGTATGAAATGTTGTTTAAGATGTGGGGATGAAAAAGAGGAAGAATCGGTAGAACACCTAGTCTATTAATTCCCTCCTTAGAGGATCGCAGACTCAGATATTACAGTACAATCCTCTTTCATGATATGAACTGTATCTAAAATTGTTACTGGCTTATTTAGTCACATTTTCAGCGATTAACATTGAATACCTTTGTAAACTTTGTGGAGTGGACTATATCTTATAACTAGCTGCGAGTGACCTAGTTGGTCCCATTAAACCTCCTCCCCAAGCCTTTGATAAAACAAGCAGCACTTTCAATATGGTCCAACAACTTACACTTACTCACACACTTTTTTCTGTTGCTGGAAATAATTTATTTTGAAATCTTTTTTCTACTCTTGTGTTTTTTGATTTTGGTTGTTGTTTTTTTTTTGTTGTGCTTTGGCGATTAATAATTATCAACAGTTGCCTCGACGGTGGTCTCCCACTTTGAAAAATCACTTTGCTGTTTTCATTTCTCTTCAGTTGTTTTTGTTGTTGCTGTTCTCCTTTGGCTGGCTGGATGGTTCAGTGTAAAGAAGTCGTTTTGTTTGAACACAGTGTGTGCGTGGAGCAGACCACAGATCACTGTGTTTTACGTCTCAAATCTTTAATAAGTGTTGTGGCCCCCTTCAAAATATTGTGTTTGTTGTTGTATGGGATGTTATTTAAATTGGCTGCCGCTTTACTTGATGTTAATGTTGCTGTTGTATTAACAATATATACCCTCAATATATCCCTTGACATTTAAATTAATGCCTTTGCATGTGTTTTTTGTGTTTTTAATTTCTTTGTCGTCTTTTTATTTTATATTGTGTTTAAAATTTTTATTGTTTTTTTTTGTTGTTTTAGGGGAAGATGTTATTTTGCCTGTCATTTTGTCATTTTAACATCTTTGACTTGTTTTTATACTAATTTTTAAAATAAAATCCATTAATTAACTTAAAGGGTATTGAAATATTTAGGAACAAGTGTATTATTTTATATTCTCGTTCTTTTGTGGCAAGAACAATTTATTTATTTATGTGTTTCAGATAATGTCAGTTTTTTATAGAGGAATGAATATATGTATATATATTCATAATTTATGATATTGTTTTGATAGCTTAAATGATGTGTATTATAGAAAACGTTTATTTAATAGAGAAATATGTATTTGAAAAGGGGGGTTAGATTTAAACTAATCACCAAGTAAATTTCTAAGTTTATTCATCGGATTGCTTGGATAATAAAAATATACATAAATACAGTTTAGACAGATTTTAAAATATTATACATTTTGAAAATTGTTTTTCAGATTAAAGCAACTATTATTATTCTCCCCTTTTATGACACAATTTTATACTTATGTTCTTGTATTTCATGTTGTTACTTTCAAATATTTCGTAACAGTTACTTGCACCTCTACTATTCGTACTACATAATAACTTGCCACCGTTTTTTTCCCCAACCATTATAAATCATTCTTAGTTTTAACTTCCTAAACAAGCTGTATTTAACTAGCTGAGATAATGAGTATGTGGCAGCAACATCTTCCAAGTGAGTAAATAGTGTTGAAAATTCAAGAAATTACTTAAATACAAACAAATCAAGTTGTTTTTTTAATGCTAGCATTTCTAACTGATAGATTTATGAGAATTTTAACACGTTTTGTATAAATATGTAATTTTTGTGTTGTGTTCCTCTACAAAATTACTTGCTCTGTTAATCTCATGTTTGTAATTATAATGATTTACTATAGATTAAAAACTTGCTTTCATGTTGTCATAAAGTAAATCATTTTTACTTTAAAAAAAGCATCCATCTGCCGCCACAGAGAAAAAAAGAAGCAAAACAACACTTCGGAATTATCTAAAATATTATACAAGCTGCTGTATACACTTCACTCTTTATTTTACACTTTGCTGGCTACGAGAAACCACTTACATGCACACTTATTGTCACTTGTTAGACGAATACATGTTTGAAGTCTCAGACATTGAAATTGCTGACTAAAGAAATCTTTATTTTTGTAGTGAAGTACTTGGAAAAAAATCCCCCCCTAAAAGGGCGTTCGTTATCAACACCTGCAATAAATAAGTTTAGTACTTTAGTTTTTTATGTTCTTCCTTCTATTTTTTGTAATATCAGTTTTTGTTCGTTTGGTTTTTTTTTCTATATAAATAATTTTTATGTTTTCGAAATTCTTTTGATCTTGCGGCACATTTTAAACATTTATGAGTTTATAGCTGTACATGGCAGGAATAATAGTCAAACAATATCATCATCATTTTTAATGTTGCATTTTTTTTACACCACTCAATATTTTATGTACTACTATATAGTCAACATTTCTTTATTAAGGGGGTTCCAGATTTGTTATTGTTTAGAAATTCCTAAATTATAAAGAAATGATTATTTTATAAAACATTTATAAGGTTATTGCCTTGTCTTTCAAATGGCTCATATGCAATCCTAGATCTAGCTAGGAAAATAAGAGTTTAGCTTTTTAAGCTAGTCTTTAATATCATAGTCTTTGCGATTCCTGAATTACAATCTTGCTGCATTGTGGTGGCTGAAGTCTCAGCTAAGTTCTCTCACTTCGAAATCGTATTAAGGGCCGAATAACATGAACAGTGTTGGCTTATAAGGAGTCAATTGTTGCTGGTTTATCAACGTAAATCAGTGACTTCACGTGGTTGTACAGGAAATAATCGAGAGGTGTCAAATCGCACGGCCTTGGAGGCCAATTGACAGGTCCATTTCTCAAAATCAAGTTATCGCCAAATTTTGATTTTTTGATTTTTGGTTAAGGTAGCCGTACCTATTGAAAACAAATCTCGCCCGGATCAATGTAATCCATATTTTTACACAAAAAATCATTGATCATGGTATAACGATCTGTTCGTTTTTGATCCGGTTTCATTTTTGAAGAAGTAAAGTCCGATGATGCCACCAGCGTATAAACCGCACCAAATGGTGCACTTTTCTGGATATAATAGAGTTTGTAGGGTCTGTTGTGGGTTGATCTTACTCCATATGCAGCAATTTTGTTTATTAAATAACCCGTTATGCCAAAAATCAGTCTCATCACTGAACACAATTTAGCGATAAAACAGTCATCTATAAGTTGCCCGAATCGGTGACTGATTATCAAAGTAAATTTCTTTATAACTCTTGCGTAGAAGGGTGTTTAAAAATTCTTCTAACTAATGCAATTTAATGTCCCTTAGAAAATCTATTTGTTGAGGAGTAAATCAGTAATTTTCGAAAATAGAATTTTCAATGTAAGCCCTAGTAAGAAGTGGAATATTAAAGAGTTTTGACGAAATACATTCCAGAGTGTCATTATATCTCTACAAGATGAGGGCTTTAAAGGTTCTAATATAATAAATAAATAAATTGTAAACTAAATATGAAGAATTCAGTGATTTATTTGTATTGAACCTAATATCTGTAGATCGACACTTAATTGTTATATCGCTTAACAGTGTGTCGAAATTAGTTGCAAATAGTAGTTATAAATCGGGAAAATACGATCATGATAGAAGCCTATAAGACTATGATGATCTCCAATATAGTCTCAAGCATCTTCTCTTTTTTTTTTTTTTTTTTTTTTTTAAAAAGAGAAGTAACACTCAGGCAATTAATTATGCCTATATATAAATGTGTTACTTTCTTTGGAAAGGGGATAGAGTGTAGAGGAAAAGGTGGTGAAAGGAGGAGAAAAGCTTTTACTTAACAACTCTGCAATTGCGCGTTATGTTTTGTTATTAGTGCAGGTTGCAGCGCCTCTGGTGGTGAGATGGCGCCTTAGTCAAGCCAACAACCTTTATTTTATTATTTTACTTCGGTGGCGTTTTAGTGTTATACCACCGAAGGAGGGCGCTGTGATAAATATTAGTTATTAGTAAACTAATAATTATTATAAACTGATGTTGTTGATTGGCAGCGGCTGGGGATCGAACCCAGGCCACAAATACCATATCATGCTTAATGATCAAACGCGCTAACCAATTAAGCCACAGCACCCTCTTCTCTGAGGAATAAGGAATAGGGCACATCATCGCATGCAAAAGTAGTATTCGAGGGAATATCTTAATCGACAGTTAGACAATACTTGTTCAAATACTATTCTTTTGTCGACCAATATAACTAATATAAATACGAATTGTCTAGACAGTTCTTGTCTAGCTATTTATCTATCATTAATTTGATTTAGATAACTGCGTGAACTACTATGTTAATGAGCTGAAACACCAACCAGCTACCAGAATATGCTGCAGTAAATATCTCAAACGCAACATCTGTTGCAACACACTTAAAATTGGATTCTTTAGACACATTCCTCAGAAAACTGAAGATGGCGAAAACATGACTTCAATATAACGAGAGACTTTCAACTACTAAGCAAGTAAAAAAACGAAATCATTAAGATATTTCGTTTTTGACAGTGGTTTTCTAATCGGTCAGCTATTATTAGTTATGACCTTTTCTTATTTATCATATTGATTCCGAGGCAAAAGAACTGCTCATCTTTTGAGGTTAAGAACGAATCAAGTCAATATCGGATACTATATTCTAAAGTGAGGCGTAACCCAGGTAGAGGCATGGTCTGGACTATAAAGCGGGTGAGGCAAAAAAGCAGACCAAGGTAGGTAAAATATTTATTTCCACTTTTTTTCAGTTCCCCCACTGTATGTTGTCATATGTAAAATTAGAGTTTCTTGGCTGTCTGCATATTTTGTGCGATTTTCGGCCAATGAACGCCTCAAACGAATCAGTTGTGTTCGGTACTGGTTCCCTGTGTTGGTCTGGCCAGATTTCAGCAGCTCATAAATCCTTTTGGTCCACCAATTACAGAGCATTAACATAGCGCCATGGATATTTGGCTTTGGTGTCGATTCGTCTGGTAGGACGGGCTTCACATATGATCTCTTACGCTTCGGGTTATTGTAATGGATCGACTTCGATGAAAAAATAATTTTCTTTTGTAGCTTTCAAGCAGCAATTCGGACATGCAAAATCGTCGTTGCCGATCTTTCGGCTTTAAATCGGATAGTACCAAATTTTCCTGCTTCTCGAAACGTTTTGAAATTGCTGCTTGAGCTAGCTCTGGTTGAGTTTTACAATAATTTTCATGGATTAATGACTCCAGTTCTTGGTCTTCAAATTTGTTTGGCAGGCCTGGATTATGTTTGTCTTCCGTGTCAAAATTACCACTTCTGAATCGCACAAACCATCTCTCGCAAGTTGAAACCGATGCAACGCATTCACCAAGCTTTGGTGAGCAAGCGGTATGCTTCAGCGGCACTTTTTTTTCAAATTAGAGAAGTAAACCAAAAGTTGGTACAAAATTCGAAATTTTCGAAGCAAATAAAACTTTGTTGAGATTATAATGTCCAACAGCTAAGTCAGAATAAATGACGGGTATGTATCTTTCAAAATTATAAATAAGTCATTAAGAACAAAAACCACGCTCTATATATCGATACCTACTAGCTAACTTTCTTATGTATTTTTTGACTGCCACAAATTTTTCTCGCAATTCATCAAGTTTCCATCAATTGAACAAGCTAATCGTGTAACTGAAAAGATGACAAAATCGCTGGATTTAAATAAATAATGTTCGGTTATATCTTTAGATGTCGCTCTAGCAATATCTGGTATACAAAATCAAATCTTTACTGCCACCGCATACCTACCATTTATGTGACGGGATACAATTCGATAAATTTCATAATTGGCGTCGTCATATATTTATAAACCAGGGCACTTAATATGAAGCTGCAACAATTTTAATACCAAATTTTGACATACGGAATCCAATTGTGGGGAATGGGCAGGAATACGAAAATGGAATATATCGAAAATCGTTAGCACCACTATCACCAATATACACAATAAATGAAAACATCCACAGGTATTATGCAAGACATTGATATAGGATGTGTTCGAGAAAGTTCGTGAATACATCCAGAAACTGCCTGTAAGATACACAAAGTCAAATCATGAATATGGGAGAAAATGTTTAATTCATGTTTATTTGTGTCCCATTTTTAAAAGAAGAAGAAGTAGCTAGATAGTAGCTCCAGTTTTTGCTTCATGTCTACTCTGATAGGCGATTCATGACTGTCATTGGATCGATGAAATTTTGTCATATTTCTACATGAGAGCATGATGTCTGGAACTTGACCTGTAAGATATCAGATATGATATTCAAAGGACCCCATTAGTACTTCACTCATCCAAGTTTTAAAAAGTGTTGATGAACCCAATAAAACAAAGCTGGCACCTCTATTCCCATAATCATCTCTATTATTTATAACAATGTTGATGCTGATGTTCTTTTGGTATATTTTCTTAGTTGCAACGTTTGATTATATTTTATAGTAGTTTAGTGTAACGTCAACAAATCTAACAGTGTGTTACTTATAGAATTAAATTATAACCTCTCTGCTCCTCTGTTTGTTTGTTAATGTGTATGATGCATGTTTTTTTGCTCTTTTGTTGCACATTTCATGGAGGTTTTTATGACTCGACATATGAAAAATCTACTAAATAATGCATTTTTTTGTTCGCTCTGCTTTCGTAAAGTAATATAGTTTTTATTTGTTTATGTTTTAGTTTTTATGACGCTTGAAATAATGTGATAATTAGTTTAGACCAAAAGAAAAAATACCGACATTTTATATGGTTCTTGTGTGTGTGTTTGTTTTATTTTAATAGTCTTTCAACGACCAAACGGCTGCAATAAGAACAGGAACCAATACTAGAGGAGATATGGACTGAGAAATATGATTTTTTTTACTGGTTATTCGCTGACATGAAATCATTTAAATTTTTATATGATAAGACTGAGATCAGTTAAAATGGTAAACTTACACAAGTTAAGTTAGAAAACTTCAAAGACATTCCTGTTAATCTAGTCCACATCCTCATATTATCTCAAGTATTGAACTAAGTACAAGCCTAGGCGAAAGTTAGATCTATTTCATAAAATTCCATAAAGTGAGCAGTTCGTTAGATCAGATAGCGCTCTAATTTGTCTGATCTTAGTCCTCAACATACTCCTAACTACATGTACAAGTAAATACTTTTGTATTTATACTTTTAGTATGAGTATGAAAAAATAAAAAACGAAATCATCACAAATCCTGCTGCGTCTTATTTACTGACTGTGAGTGTATATCTGTCCGTCCGTCCGTCTGTCGGCTGGTCGGTGCAACTTCAAAGATTATGGATTGTAAAGTAATTGTTAGTGTTTGTTGAACATTTTTAGCGTGTTGTTAAAAAAATATAGAGCCATAATTTACATTTGCTGTTGTTGCTGTTTTAAAAATATGTATTTTTCATTGAAAAATTTATAGACACCCACATTACAGCAGTGTGCAGTTTTTATTTGAGGTATACTATACCTATATTGTATGTGTGAGACCATATTTGTGTTATTTATAGGGCTCGTTATGATTTATTACCAGATTACATGTTAAAGAAACTTGTTAAGTTTTGTTTTTTTTTTTTCATTTTCTTTTGTTTCTTTAAATTAACAAAAAAAAAATAAATTATACAAAAATTTCCTAGAAATATTTGTTATAAGCACACGTACGTTTATATTCGTATGCATATGAATTTTTTACTTTTAACATGCAACATATTACAGTTGGCCATAAAACACAAAAATACTTCTTCTGTAGGTCTTTATCCAATTAAGGTCATTGTAAGTATGGGTAACGATTTACAAGGAATGAACGAAAATTACCACAACATGTTTATAAATACATCATATTTATGTTGGCCGCTTAAATGATCGCTTATGATGTACAAATTAACAAAATGTTTAAATTCTTAAATATTTATATAGGCATATTTTGCCAAGGTTTCTTTAAAAATTCCATTAGTATTTTATAAACTGTGAGTTAATTAAAAGACAATTTCGACTAGGAATTCATTAAAAATGAACTTGGTTACCTATTTTTATGAAAATATCCAATTGATAAACTTACTAAATGTCAGCAGATAAAGATTTCGGATACTAAATGCGATACTTGCAGGCCCAGTAAGCTTCGCCATCTCAATTAGAAGAAAGAAAATGTAAGAAAATTATTATTACAACTTACAAATAATATCATTTTTATAGTTTCAATCAATAGTGATGATTTTATCAACCTTTTCCGGAAACCCTTCCATTAAGGTTTTTATAGCGCTTTCTGTTTCTTTGTTCGACCAGGTAGTTCATCTCCGTTTAAAACCTACCATAATTTTGGACATATTTTTTGTACTCTCCAATTCTCTTTTAACCTTAGCATCATAGAGTTTGGAGGACTTACCTCACTTGGTACAAATACCACATTATTGTTCTTGTACCACTCAAGACCATACTTACCATAGTGACAGGATGATAAATCAGCAACATTCCTTGATGTTAATTTCGGTATTTATAGAGCCCACTTTAACAAATGTTTGGCTTCTTTTGCAGCAACTGCATAATACTTGGCATACCAAGAACTTTTTTGGAAAATTTTCTGCTTTTGTGTCCTAAACTTTTCTACAACATTCCCTCAAGCATCAGGAATATAAACATATTGACCCGGAAGCTGCGAAAAATTTTTATATTTTTTTGTATATTTTTTTTTATAAAATTTTACTTCAATTTCCGTGATCTGTCTTTGGCCTCTAAATTTTTAGTAGAGTTCCTGTCAGGAACTTTATGGGCCTTGTATCATTACAATAAAGAAAAAGTA
This sequence comes from Calliphora vicina, assembly GCF_958450345.1. Taxonomy (NCBI): domain Eukaryota; kingdom Metazoa; phylum Arthropoda; class Insecta; order Diptera; family Calliphoridae; genus Calliphora; species Calliphora vicina. The sequence goes on along the minus strand of NC_088781.1, from coordinate 112,596,388 downwards.
CCATAAAGACGCACATTTAGAATTCCCATTCAGCATCAAAAATGCTTAATTTCATATTCCTAGGTCCACTATTATAGAAAATTAAAAAAAGTACCACTAAACGGAATAAACGTATCAGAAAACGAACTAGCCTTTGTGGATTCTAACTCATCCAGGATCATGTGTGCCTAATTTCATTATTATATTGTAAAATATTCAATATAGTAGCATTAATATAATTAAATAGTACCATTAAAATTAAACCCCTTTTGAATTCTCATTCACTAAGATCCATAAATGCTTAATTCCGTTTTCTATGTCCATTATCAAAAAATATTCAAATAGTACTATTAGTAGGAAAAAAGTACCTGTAAGTCCCCTTCAAAAAGTACCATTTGAAGAACAAAAATTACCATAAGTTCTCAATTTTGGGTACTTTACTTATAATATTATCAACCATCTATTTTGCGATCTTTTGTATGTTATATTTGTTTTTAATATCTTATATGTCATTTTGAAGGGTACATATCAGTCAATTATTCTCACTTAGTTATTGAACATTGCACATAGGTCTGGAGTATAGTTTTTTTTTGGCCAAAACCATATACTTTCTTTTTTACGTTGAAAATTAATTGAATACTAATTAGTGAGAGGTTGAAATAAATTTTAGCACTTTTTAATTTTTTAATTAAATAATTTATTATTAATGTGCTAATATTTCACACTCTAAAACTAGATTCATATCTTCTGTTTCTGCCTCAATGTCATCATATCTTGAGTTATCAATATTTTCATTATGGTAAAATAAATTGATTGCAAACATTTCCCCATATATTGGATTAATTTAGATTTTTAAAATATCTCTTAACACTTCTCAAGATTTCGTTTTATTCTTATTTTAAGTCTGTATTAAAACAATTTTTATAACTTAAAAAATAAATTTTTGAGGTAATAATTAGCTTAAATAATGTAAATTTTGCATTGAATGGGCGAGTTATGGTGAAATAAATTGATTGCAAATATTTCCCAACATATTGGATTAATTTCGATAAAATAATTTGATTGCAAAAATTTCCCAATATATTTGCCAAGTTTCGGGTTTTTATATTTTTTTCAACACTTTTAAACATTTTGTTTTATTCTTAATTAAAGTCGAAGTTTTAATGAATATAAATAAAATTTTTGAAAAAAACTAAATTTTTGAAGCAAATTTTTAAGAAATTACTATTTTTGACGAAGCGGGCAAGTTATGGCAAAATATATTGATTACAAATAATTCTTAACATATTGGTCTAAGTTCGCTGTTTGATAATTTCTTCAACACTTGTAAACATTTTGTTTTATTCTTAACTGAAGTCTGTATAGGTTAGGTTAGGGGCAGCAGGGGAATGAATAAAATATATTTAATATATTCTGCACAACAGCAAATTTTTTTAAGATTTAACGTTTGACATATAAAATATATATCGTCAACTATAATCTAAATAAGCAATATTTTATTATTTTCTTTATTTATCTAAAACATCTCTTGGATAAACATAGTACCATGATAGGAATATATATATTTTTTTTTAATTTACGAAAAATATAGTATTTTTGTTTCATCGCGGTCTAACATGTAGTACATTTCAAGTGTTTACTTCAACATTGCAGTACCAAAAATGTCATCGCAAGATTTGAGTTTTGTCCATGTATTTCTAGACCTATGTGCATTGTAGTTTAAAAATATTTTTTTTTGCTCCGATAATGTCAAATTTGATGCTAACAAAGCGTCATATGCGGGAAGTTTTGCTATACTTCTTTAATTCGAAAAGAGTCGCTGAAGCACACTGATTCCTCATGGTGAATGTGTTCCATCGGTTTCAACTTTGTTCGGATGTGGTAATACAAAGATCGCTCACGCTAGTCAAAAAAGTTTGAATACGAAGATTATCAAACTAGAAAAATCATTGGGAGCTTCTCAAGCTGCAATTTCAAAACTTTTGCGAGCAAGGATTCATTCAAAAGCAGAGAAATTGGGTGCCATACGAATTGAAGACCTTGAAATACGATTTTGCATGTACGAAATGATGATTTTATGATATAAAAAAATAATTTTTGCATCGAATTATTACTTGCAATGAAAAATGGATCCGTTACGATAACCCGAAGCGTAGGATATCGTATGTGAAGCCTGGAAAACTAGCCGAATCGACACCAAAGCCAAATATCCATGGGAAAAGCTAATGCTCTGTATTTGGTAAGATCAAAAGGGTCATTTGATGAGGTCATAGCTAGCAATGGCCAATATTTTGAATAAATTTATATTGTACAAATGTTTCAAAATAAAATCTAAAAAATTTAAAAAATCCCGCATCTTTAAGCGGGAAAAAGTACCACTATTGTTCTACCTTATTGAACACCCGTCAAGTGTGAAATTTTCAAAGGTTTGTCACCAAAAATTACATATTTTTGGTATAAAATGACTCTTATTTGCTCAACAAAAAATTATGTTTTAAAAAAGTACCAAACTGCTTACCCGCATTTGGCCGAATCTACGCCTTCGTATTCGAGGTCCAAATAAAACCATGTTAGTTAATTTATATAGGAATATAGGAACAATTATTTACAATAATACAAAATTGTCACTATAATTTTTACTAAAATGTGTTTTGCCGTTTTTACACCATTACACCAGGGTTAAAATTTCCAAAAAGTACCAACGTTATATTTAGTATTTTTCAATAAGTAAATAATACGATTTCAAATATATTTATAATTTCATTGGTTTAAAAAATACACCGGATGACAAAAAAAAGTAGCAAAATATAGTTTTTACTCGTTTTCTCCCACAAAGGTTTGAATTTCAATATGGTACTAAATATCTTTTCGGGGTTTATATTTAATTGGTTAATAATCGCTTAATTTTAAATTATTCGATTAACCGCACAATTTCTATTTTAATGTTAAACTGAAAATAAAACCACGAATTTAAGAACTTTATAATTAAAAAGAACAAAAACATAAAAAAAGCAAAACATAACAATTCAACCAAAAGATAAATAATTTTTTTTAGTTTTAATAAAACTTGACTTGTAAAAAACTGTCTCGCTGATTGTAGATATTGGAGAAATCGAAAGTAAGGCATGATAAAGTTATCCAATATCTCAGTTCTTTTTTTAGTTTTGTCTAAGCATATAAAATCCTGCATTATACCATTGGAGTCCTTTTTGATTTTTTTTAAAAAATACTCGTTTCAGTAATGTATCCAGTTTGGTCTATTATCATGTCCTTCTCCGACAAATATGTCAGTTTTCCTAATCTTGGATGTTAGAAAAATAAGTAATTTTACTTTTGTATTTGAATTATATAAAAATATGCTAAAGTGCAAACAAAAGAAATTTTGGTTAATCGGTTTATTTGTTATTTGAAAATCGTCAATTTTTTTTTATTCGAATAGTTAATCGACCAAAATTAATATAAACCTTAGTAAATATACATGGGGAGATGGAAACCTATGGACCAAATTTAATGTCTCAACGTTTAGGCGTTTGGGCTGGGCAATGTCAGTCAGTCAGTAATGTTACTCTTTTATATATATGAGGAATTGCATGTCAAGTGAACCAAATTTTGAAATCGATGTCTTCTGATCGGGATGAAATTTGCACCAATGTTAGTTATATTGCATAGTAATTCAGACAAAACGGTCTGATTCAGAGAAGATGATTATAAACAGTTTTCTTTAAAAACTTATTGGGGAGCTAAGACTAGTTATTGAATGATTGTCACAAAATTTGGTGGTGCGAGTTCGGAATATATAAAACTTGGGCGATCCATGAATATTTCAGTATAATCACACTTTCTTTCAATAACAATTTTCGTAGATGCATAAATTGTGGAGCAGACTTTATTTTGTCCATTGTTAATGCCAAAAATTTCAATATCATTATTAGCCTAAAAACATGCAACATTTATTGTCACATGCAAACTCCTTAATTCACGCAAACCACTTAATTTCCAACAAAATTTGTTGAGTGTAAAAAAAACAATTCAGTTTACATTTTAAGATTAGCCTTTATGCCACCTCTATGGTTTCCATTTACAGCAATTTATTTTATTTAGTGTTTCTGTGTGTTTGTGTATTTTTTCTATTTTAAATAAAATTAAAACATAAATCAAAATATTAGTTGTTATTTAACATGTAATATTTTATGCAGATAATGGGGAATGTTTAAATTTACAACATGTACATAAATTTTATTTTATGATAAACATGTTTTTGTATTTAAATATTTATGGATTATAAATGTATGATTACACACATACAAACAATGTTAATACATGGATACATTTTAAAACTAGTAGCACAATATCCTGTTGTGAGAGTTGATTATTATTAAGATAATATTATTTATACGTACGAATGAATATATTTTATAAAACAGCAACTAACTAAACTGACGGACTAACTACATAAGTACGAGTTACTAACCAAACTAAATAACTGTGTGACTAACAACAAATATATTAACAATTATGGGTTATAATGTGTTTCAAAATTAGCAAATAACATTTATTTTTAAGTAAGTATATGCGTTTTTATGTAAAATATTACAAAATTGGAGGGCCTTAAAATAACGTTAAGGTATGTACTTTTTTAAAAAAATATTTCTTTTTTCTCGGCAGGACTTATTTGATATATATCCTTCTAGAGGAACTTTAGAAGGTTCAGATGAAAACTCTACTTGGCCAAAAGTTATAAATTATAGAATGAAATTATGCATGTAACTATATCAAAACAAGAAAATTAATATGCCCTTTGATAGGCCATCTTAAGCCTTCTATTGCCGCTGGACATCCACATGAACACGAATATTAGGGCGGACTTTATTTTGCAGTTTTTAAATTTTCTAAATTGTACTCCATCATTTAAATTAAAGTACGAAATGTATTTTAATATTTAACAAGTAAGAAAGTAAGGTCGGTCAAGCCCGACCATATAATACCCTACACGAAGTACAAGAGCAAAATCATTTTTCTTTTAAAATTTCAATAATTTATAATTTTTAGTGATTTTCGGAAGTGGGACTTATATGGGCGCTATGGCCAATTATGGACCGATCACCATGAAATTAGGTCGTGTGATTTATTGCTCTATGAAAGTTTACTATGTTGAATTTTGTGAGTATACCAACATTTGTAAGCGATTTATGCACGTTAAAGTGATTTTCGGAAGCGGGTCTATATGGGAGCTATGACTAATTATGGACCGATCGTAACAAAATTTGGTGACATGAATTTTGTATATATAAAAGTTATTTGGAGTGCAATTTGTGGAGATAAATTTATAAATTAAACATTTATGACCGTTAAAGTCCAATTTCGGAAGGACATTTGTATGGGGGCTAGGTGAAATAATGGATCGATTTCAGGCAATTTCAATAGGCTTCGTTCATGGACCGAAAAAATAATATGTACCGAATTTGATCGAAATATCTTCAAAATTGCGACCTGTACTCTGCGCACAAAGTATACATAGACAGCCAGCCAACTAGACGGACGGACATCGGTTAATCGACTCAGAAAGTGACTCTAAGTCGATCGGTATACTTTAAGGTGGGGTTAGACTAATATTTTTGGGCGTTACAAACATCTTTTTGGGCGTTACAACGGATAATACCCTCCCCACTATGGTGGTGTAGGGTATACAAATTATTAAAAAAAAAATATTTTTTTAACACAAATAAACTATTTAACAACATAATATTAAATAATTTTACAGGTAAGAACCATATTTTTTAAAAATTCTTACGATCCAAGATTTTCAGGAAACTTTTCTTAATGACTGTGAAGATAGTATACTTTTGTGTGCATATTACATTCAAGATTTTTAAAGCTAATTAAAAAGTTTTAACTAATTTTTCGTAATTTTTATTCTTCTGATTTCCTAAGAAATTTTCCATAACAAAAGTTTTCCAAACCGCTGCTTTTAAATCATTCATTGAATACATGAAATCATTGTTTTCCATTAAAAGTCTTAATTTTGGGCCATCAAAAATACCAGCATTTAGTTACTCTGAACTCAAACCCGGAATCTTTCGTGAAAGTTTTTGTAATGTCTTCACCTAGTGCTTCATAACTCCCAATTTGATGTGTAATTAAGGCAAAATTATATTATCTCACTTTGTTTTTCAACCAAAATGTTTACACTCAGAGGCCAGTATTTCATGATCCAATGGTCACATTTTGCTCTGCATATCAATAAACAAATAAAACATGAAAATTTAGTTTAACCACTTTGTTGACCTAAGAACAAATTAACCATTTTTAAATCGACGCATATAACCCCTTGGTGATCTGAGTACTTAAGTTTTTCATATTATTATAATCCTATTTTAATTTCATAGAATGAGTAATATTACCAATATCTACCAAAATAGCAAAGCATTTCACTGATTTTCGTTGTGGTTGTACAAGCACGGAAGATGCCGAACGTTCTGGACGCCCAGTTGAGATATCTACACCCGAACAAATTGGAAAAATTCACGGTCGGAGTTTAAAAGTGCGAGAGATTGTGGAAGCCATAGGCAAGTCACATGGCTCAAAGGTTTAAATTTTGAATGATCACTTGGGTATGAGAAAGCTTTCAGCAAGATGGGTGTCGCGTTTTCTCACAATCAACCACAAGCGCAATCATTAGACAACTTCGCAGGAGTGTTTGGCGTTGTTACGTAACCGTGGGTGAAACATGGATCCACCACAACACTCCAGAGACCACACGGCCGTCAATACAGTAGGTTTCTCTGGGTGAGTCGGCGCCAAAGAAGGCCAATGTTAGTTTGTCAGCCATGGCGACCACACTGACAACCTTCAAAAGGGTAAATCAATCAATTATGCCAACTTGTTGTGTCGGTTTAATGGTAATTTGAAAAAAATTACCGCATTTAGCCAAGAAAAAAGTTCTTTTTTACCAGGACAATGGAAGGATGCACACATGTGCAGTTTCCATTGCAAAAATCCATGAATTAGGCCACGAACTGCCATATTCTCGGGTTTTAGCCCCGACTGACTATTTCTTGTTTACAAGCTTGTAGAAATGTGTCGCCGGAAAGAGATTTGACTTCCACGAGGAAATCATCAGAAAAAAACATATTTTGATGACCTCGACAAATCTTATTTCTTGGAAGAGATAAAAACTTTAGAAACGTTGGAAGTGTATATAGATTAAAGAAGACTACGTTGAAAAATTCAATGATTTTTTTTACAACAAAGTTTTTTTTCTTCGAAAATGTCGAATTAAAAAAAAGCTTATGGTGAAAGTATTCAATCGGGTTCAATGCGCTGTATATGGTTTGTGAGCTTCAGCAGTTTGAAGACCAAGAATTTGAGGCATTACTCTATGAAGATGTTGTCAAACTCAACAAGAGCTTGCAAAATCATTGGGAGTTACTCAATCAGCAATTTAAGACGTTTACAATCAGCTGTATTCATCCAAAAGCAAAGGTATTGGGTAGCATACGAATTGAAGCTGAGAGACCTTGAAAGACGATTTTGTGTATCTGAAATGCTGCTTGAACGCTACAAAATAAAACAATTTATGCAGAGATTCATTACTGGCAATGAAAAATGGATCTATTAGGATAACCCGAAGACTAAGAGATCGTATGTGAAGCCCGGTCAAATAACCATGGCGCAAAAGGATCCTATCCATTATAAGCTGATAAAATCTAACCAGACCATCACAAGGAACTTGTACCGAATGCAACTGATTCGTTTTAATCGACCAGACATTAAACCGTAATATACCATCATGATAACGCTCGGTCACATGTTGCAGTAACTGTTAAAAAATATTTAGAATGAATTTGTTGGGAATTTTTGCATCACCTGCTTTATATTCCAGACCATGCCCGGCCTTACTACTATTTGTTTCGATCGATGTAGGACGTTATCTCTTAGATACGTTTCATTTTGGAACACAGTATTCGATATTGGCTTGATACGTTCTTGGCTTGGATCGGAATCCATATTTTGACAGAAAGAAATCTAGAACAAAAATAATCAGTTTTTAAGTCAAATAAATAATATGTAGTTATCACTTAACTCCAATATTACAATACTAGCTGCCTTACCAAGTAAGTAGAGTTTTTGTTGGTCTTTTATATTAAAACATATCGCACTGGTTCCTCTAAAGAGCGTCAACTCAAAATTTTCCAATTTTCACTTTTTGCAAGAAATCGATGTGCAGTGGTGATATCTACCCACTGTAAAAATCTGCTATCATTTTCTCTACTCTTTTGCCAAAAAATACAGTTGTATCCGTACAGTTGTTTATTGTAATGTATTGAAAAAAAAATAGTTTTTTGCTTCTACTGAACATTTTGAAATTTTGAGTTGACGCTCTTCAGAGGAACCAGTGCGATATATGAGATACAAAAACCATTTTTAAGCATTTGTTTGTTAGATGATAATCGGAAAAGTGTACAATAAAGGCCACCCTAATTAAAATGGATATGAATATTTACAAACATAAACATATTTTTATTAGGAGAATTTTTAATACTTACATACAACAATTTTATACAATTTATACAACAATACAAATCACAAGTGCATAAATAAAAACATAATTTATGCAAAAGTACAATATTATTTTGGTTGTATTTTTTGTATCAGTGACTAAATATTTGTGTGAGTAAGTAAGTATTTATGTGGTTAGAGAGTAAAATTATGGTATTTGTTTCAAATTGACCATTTTATATTGTATTTACTGCATGTTATCTGGCAATTTACTAAATAGAGGAATTTATAAATATGAGAAAAAAAGAAATACAAAATAATAATCATAATAATTTTATATATTGGCAGACAATGTACAGTTAACTAATTTATAACTTTAAACATCCGGTAGTAGTGAATAAATTATGATTGTGGCAAAATGTTGAAATGATAAATAATGTATTTATGTTGTAAGGAAATAGATATATGTAGTATGTATGGTGCACAATATCCCAGCTGGAAATTTAAGCTGACAACCCCTGAATTTCAAAAACTTTTTGTGAAATGTCAACTGTACAAAATCACCGGGTTATTTATTGTACTGAAATGTTCCAGCACGTAAATGTAATAGATATTTTAGTACTACTGACAAACTGTTGATTTTACCCTATTGATATTTGGCTAAGGAGTATGACAAAATATAAGAGAGATGGAGCCAGCAGCATCAACTTTCTGTTTTAGTCTCTAAATAAAACAAGACTATTTCAATACTCTTGCACATAATATTGGAAATTTATGCTTTCAAAGAAAACTAAAATCACTTGAAATATAAAATAAAGACTTCACACACTCTTTAATGCCCATTTAATCTTATTTTTTATGACTTTTTCTCTCCAAAATTGTATTTCAACGGATATAAACTTTAAACTTAACACAACTATTTGAAAGCTCAAAAACAAACACTTGAAAATTCATGTAAGCGAATCGAATACATATTTGGCCTCTAACATCATATGTCAGCACTTCAATTGCTGAGAAATAAATTTGAAAAAAACGCTCAAAATAAACTTTCAAAATATTGTGATTGTATCAAGCCAACACTTTATCAAAATCAAAAAAAAATAAAACCCAACAACTATCAGCGCTATTAACACATCATTTATTAAGAAGTAAAAAAATCAATGAAAAAAAAAATCAATTGATACGATCACAAAATGCACTTGAAATATATTGATGTCTAAGGCGCACAATAACTGCAGTCAAGTCAAACGATTCACAAACAAAAAAGAAGCCCACATGCTCAGTCATGCAATCATTCTACCATTCTTCCACTAAGACTTAAATTTTCGATTACCAGACTCAAGTGACTTTTGATTAATTACGTATGTGTTGCTCCAAACGTTCATGTATTACGTACAATAAAGACTAACGTATTGAGTGATACCAATCAAAATATTTATTTATTTAAGTTGAACAGCAACAACAACAAAATTACTAAAATTAACCTCTAATTGTGTTCAATTGATCCATGCTAAGAAAAACAAATATAACTAGTAGAAGATGATGATGCTGGCGGCAAAGTGGGGAAAACTTCAAGGAAAATATAATCATGTTGCAGTTCTTATTGATTTTACTAAGTGCTGAGCTATGATGATGTTACGAGTTTGAATAAAATTGTTAAATTTATTGCAGGGTTGCCGGTGTTTAAAATTCTATAACTTAAATTTTTACGCATCAGAAATTCCCAAGTTTTATAAAAACTTTAGATTAGATCTTTATGGCAGCACGACTTACTCAAATCGGAACTTCCAATGCTCAATTGGCTAAGCGATATAAAATACCTAATTTTTCAAGGCGATATTTAATTGTAAAGAAAAGGATAATGTAGTATATGATTCTTTATAATGTCTCAGAACCGAGTGAATCCCATCACAATCCAAACAATATGATTTACTTCTTCAGGATGTTGTCCTTTAAGTAATATTCTAGACGCATCGTTGATTTCATTTCTGAGGTTTATATTAAACTAAAATGCTCTTCAAGGAAGGATTTATGAAGTTATCGAAACATGCAGCAATACCAGATCACTGCGGTTTAGGAGACAACAAATTGGGAATAAAATATCCTTAAGAAATGCAATTGAAACTATTCACTATTCGGGACTCTCCTCAATTTATGTGTCTCTATCGGGATACTAAAGACAAATATGTGTAGAGTTTTGTTCAAAGACTAAAAAATCCACTGCATATTCCGAAGAATGATGACATACTTTTATTGCATCACAGGAGAACGGCTTAAACGGGTGTGAAGCAATTAAGTTCGTTTTTATGAACTCTGCCAAAGATATTCTTGGCTATAAGGAAAACCTACAGAAATAATGGATATCAGATGAGACTTGTCGTATCATCGAACAACGCACATCAATAAAAGTTGATATTATCAGAGCGAAAACTCGTGGTGCGAAACTCAGTTTACGGCAAAGCACAACTCGACAAAATGGTCAAAGGAATGCATGGCAGTCTTTGGTGTTATGGGCGTCTGGGGCTTATTAACGAAGATTTGGGTGAAGTTGAACTACTGACATTGGTGATTATCACCTGGGGACTAGTTTCTGTGGTTAATTTTTTCACACTCTATATACCTACAATACCTTCAGGTATTTGCAAAAACTTACCAATGAAAAACAAAGGCCCTTAAGGAAACGGAGAACTTGCAACATCTTCTGAAGAACAAGTCAATGTTTGGGCAGATTTTTACAGTGACGTGCTATCCTCAAATGGGGACAGTGCTCAGATCAGCAGTGAATCACATGAAGACGATCCAAATGTAACTTCCGTCTGTCCCACCGCAGATGAGATCACAAACTCAATCAATAACCTAAAATCAAATAAAACACCTGGTTTAGATGAAATATCTGCTGAATTATTAAAGTCGACTCTTATACCAGCGCCAACATAATCTTCCCACTCATCCGCATCTTCTGGTAGAATACAAGTCTACCTACAAACCCAAATAACTGGCGTGGTATTAATTTACTTTGCATTGTCAACAAGGCCATCGCTCAAATAATCGCCGAATGCATCTCCATTAGGGTGACCTCAGCATTGAGACAGGAACAGGTGGGTTCAGACTCAACAAATCCACTATCGACCATATAAACAGCCTCCGTGTTATTGTAAAGCAATCTGTGGAATGATGATCATCACTCTATATTTTAAATCACTGTGTAATTTAGAGTGCACAAAGATGTTAAAACATCTAGCTTAAACGGTAAAGAGCTAAATAGAACGGTAATCGTTGAAATCGATGCTCGGCAAGGCTTTGTCTTATCAAAGTGCTCTACAAAACGGCAAAGGAATTAAATGGCGACTGCAAGGTCGTCTGAATGATCTTCATTACATAGATGAAATTTGCCTTTTGGCTCACAGATGAGACTGGCCTTAAAATAAATACAAAACCCTCCGAGTTAGTTCGACGTTTCAGGAGTTATTTAAAATTAGCAATAATCAAATAGAATATGTCAGCCATTTTTTCTATTTTGGGAGTATAGCTTCCAAAAACGGCGTAACGCGCGAATCAATTGACAACCGTGTACAAAAAGCACGATAAACTTTCGGTCGTTTAAGACTTATTTGGAATTCGTCTGCCCTTTCTCAGAGTGTAGAGTTAACCATTTTTAACACGAATGTGAAATCCACTCTTCTTTACGGTTGTGAGACGTGGAACGCTGCCTCTCGAGATATGAAAAAGATTCAGGTGTTTGTGAACCAATGTCTTCCAATATTATAACCTCAGAATTAAAAAGACGTAAAGGGCGATGAATTGGCCATATATTTAGAAGGCCATGGAATGACATCACAAAAAAATGCAATTGAGTGAAATCCACAAGGTAGCTGAAGAAGGGGACGTCCATTTCAGGAATGGGTAAGGACTATAGCGAAGTGAGAGCATTAGCGCAAGGCAGTAATTTGTTCAACCAATTGATATGGTGTTGGCCGATCGGAGATTGATAGTGTGAGAGATTTTGGAAGCAATCTAACATGGCTCAGCGGTTTCAATTTTGAATGATCACTTATGTATAAGAAAGCTTTCCGCAAGATGGCTGTCGCTTGTGTTCACAATCGGGTGCATAAAAGGGTACACACATTAGGCTACGAAATACTCCCTCTTCCATCGTATTCTCCAGATTTAGATCCAAGTGACTATTTCTTGTTGAAAAATAAAATATTTTTTATCCAAAAACCTATATTTTATTCAAAAAGACGGGCTTTTTGACCCACCCAATGATTTCGGGCATTTGGCCATCACGCCTGTTCTTTACGAAGCGCATTCTGGATGTCCAATTTTAAGCATCAATTATTGCTGATTTATTTATAAGCCACTGAATTCGCATGGCCCTACAGGTAGTAAGCGAGAAGCGTCAAATCTCATGACCTTGTGGGCCAATTGACATGTCCAATTCTCGAAATAAAATTATCATCAAATTTTGATTTCAATGTCATCCAAATCTTCAATCAAAATAATCATTGATCATGGTGCAGTAACGATCTCCATTGGCCGTAACGCAAGCTTCGGCATAATTTTTGAAGAAATAATGTCCGAAGTAATAAGAAATCAACAGTGAATTTTTCTGGATGTAATGGAGTAGGGTCTATGAATTGGTTAAGCCAAAAATGAACCTCGTCGCTGAGCATAATTTTGCGATAAATCAGTCGTCTATAAGCTGCGCATAACGATGACTGATTTTCATAGTAATTTTGTGTAATTTGGTAGCGTTGTTCAAGTGTCAATCATAAATGTCAAAAATTGAGCGCAGTATGACAGGTCGTTTTATAGGGTAAGTTCTATAGTGCTTAAAAAACCACAATCAGTATGGCAAAATAGATACGACTTTAGTCGTTTCGAGTAAATTGCGTCTAATAATTGTCTATTTTTTGTTATATCATAGCCTTAAGATTTTTTTCCTAATATTTTGCCATTTTATAAAAAACTGGCCACTCTACTCTACTTCTTGCAAACATATGTTTTCTTTATAAAAATCAACTGTCGATATGTTGTTGATGCTGTTTCAAGTATTCAAGTATTCCTGCCACTATGCATCAGTATGTAGTATGCAACGCTTGCTAACACTGTTGTTTGCCAACACAACAGCACAACAACATAACACACAATAACAACAAAACTACAAGAGCCACAAAAAACCTACTTTGATCTCTATGTTGTATGTTTTTGATCTCTTTGATTGATCAATTAAATTAATTTGTAAACAAGTATAAAGTGACTTTTGACTTTGTGGTTGGGGATTTATTTTGTTGAACATATTTGTATGAATGTTTTTTTTCAGTTTTTTTTTTCAAATTTTCAATGCAGTTTATATTTTAATGATAAAAAATTAGATGGTGTTGCTTTTCTAAGCGCATATAATTAATTTTAAAATAAATGAAAACATTTTCATTTTTGATTTCTTTTTTCTCTTTTGTAGTTTGGCATCATGCTGTGGTGTGGCATGGAGCAGCATATGAGGCATTTGTGAAACACTTGAAATACATTTGTGTTATATATATGGGGGATTTCATGTCAAGTGAACCAACTTTTGAAATCGATGTCTTCCGATCGGGATGAAATTTGCACCAAGGTTAGCTCTATTGGATAGTAACTCAGACACAATTTTTCAACAACATCGGTCGAGAACTCTCTGAGTTATAGGGGGTAAAATTTTGACAATTTGGTCAAACAGGGGTTTTTTCTTATCCATGTAACTTATTACCTATTGTTCTTAGCAAAATGTGTTCCAAATAGTATAGATAGCTATTTCGTCAATCTTTCGAAAAAAAATATTTAAAAAAAAAAATAAAAAATTTTTAATATTTTTTTTCCGAAATCAAAAACTTTTTTGACTTTTTTTTAAAATACGCTATTTTTTTTTATTTTTTTTTTTTTCTTAAAATAAAGTTTAGATATTTTCCTTGAACACCTACTTGGTCGCTTAGTGGGATGCGAGTGGGATATCTATCAAAATAAATATTTTGTAACTCAAAACATAAAATTTTTGACTTTTTTTGCAAAATCAAAAACTTTGTTGACTTTTTTTTTTCAAAATGGACCCTTTTTTAATCTTTTTTTTTAGGTCAAACAAAAGCTTAGATATTATCCTTGAAGACCCTTTTGGTCGCTTAGTGGGATGCGAGTGGGATATCTATCAAAATAAATATTTTTTAACTCAAGACTTACAATTTTTGACTTTTTTTTTTGCAAATACGATTTTTTTTCCAAATGGGCCCTTTTTTTAAAATTTTTTTTGTAGTCAAAAGAAAGCTTAGGTCCATTCCTTTAAGATATTTTTAGTCCCTTAGTGGGATGCGAGTGGGATATCTATCAAAATAAATGTTTTAACACAAAAATTGTATGTCTTGAGTTACAAAACATTTATTTTGATATATATCCCACTCGCATCCCACTAAGCGATCAAAACCATCTTAAAGGAATAGGCCTAAGCTTTCTTTATAGCAAAAAAAAAAATTACAAAAAGGGCCCATTTTAAAAAAAAGTCAAAAAAGTTTTTGATTTTGCCAAAAAATCAAAAATTGTATATCTTGAGTTACAAAATATTTATTTTAATAGATATCCCACTCGTATCCCACTAAGGGACCTAAAATATCTTAAAGGAATGGACCTGAGCTTTCTTTTGACTAAAAAAAAAATTTTAAAAAAGGGCCCATTTTGAAAAAAAATTCGAATTTGCAAAAAAAAAGTCAATAATTGAATGTCTTGAGTTACAACATTTTTATTTTAATAGATATCCTACTCACATCTTCCTAAGTGACAAAATAGCTCTTAAAGGAAAAGACCTAAGCTTTCTTTTGAGCAAAAAAAATTTTTAAAAAAAAGTCCCATATTGGAAAAAAATTTCGATTTTGCAAAAAAAAATTAAAAAATTGTATGTCTTGCGTTACAAAATATTTATTTTGATAGATATCCCACTCGCATCCCACTAAGGGACTAAAAATATCTTAAAGGAATGGACCTAGGCTTTCTTTTGAGCAAAAAAAAAAATTAAAAAAGGGCCCATATTGGAAAAAAATTTTGATTTTGCAAAAAAAAATTAAAAAATTGTATGTCTTGCGTTACAAAATATTTATTTTGATAGATATCCTACTCGCATCCCACTAAGGGACTAAAAATATCTTAAAGGAATGGACCTAAGCTTTCTTTTGACTACAAAAAAAATTTTAAAAAAAGGGCCCATTTGGAAAAAAAAATCGTATTTGCAAAAAAAAAAGTCAAAAATTGTAAGTCTTGAGTTAAAAAATATTTATTTTGATAGATATCCCACTCGCATCCCACTAAGCGACCAAAAGGGTCTTCAAGGATAATATCTAAGCTTTTGTTTGACCTAAAAAAAAAGATTAAAAAAGGGTCCATTTTGAAAAAAAAAGTCAACAAAGTTTTTGATTTTGCAAAAAAAGTCAAAAATTTTATGTTTTGAGTTACAAAATATTTATTTTGATAGATATCCCACTCGCATCCCACTAAGCGACCAAGTAGGTGTTCAAGGAAAATATCTAAACTTTATTTTAAGAAAAAAAAAAAAATAAAAAAAAATAGCGTATTTTAAAAAAAAGTCAAAAAAGTTTTTGATTTCGGAAAAAAAATATTAAAAATTTTTTATTTTTTTTTTTAAATATTTTTTTTCGAAAGATCGAAGAAATAGCTATCTATACTATTTGGAACACATTTTGCTAAGAACAATAGGTAATAAGTTACATGGATAAGAAAAAACCCCTGTTTGACCAAATTGTCAAAATTTTACCCCCTATAACTCAGAGAGTTCTCGACCGATGTTGTTGAAAAATTGTGTCTGAGTTACTATCCAATAGAGCTAACCTTGGTGCAAATTTCATCCCGATCGGAAGACATCGATTTCAAAAGTTGGTTCACTTGACATGAAATCCCCCATATACATATATTTTTTAAATGATTTGTAATAAAAAACTGCTCTAAAATTGTAATTAAGATTGATCTGTGTTTCCAATGAACATTGATAGGATTATAAATTGTAATCGTTTGAAGAAATTAATGGTTTGGATAATTTTTTGAACAGACTTATAATGCTGGAGATTATGAAAAGATTCTCAGATGATATGTTAAAAGCAATGTTTGAATATACTTGCTATATTTCAAATACAAAAGCTTTAGTAATGATAAGTCAAGCTTTGTCCTGACACCAGAATTTGAAAGTGACAACATATGCGTTGGTCTTTTTTCTTTAGATTTGTATTTAAATTTTCTTCATAAATTTCACAGAAATTGAACTAAGTTGAACTTCCGCATTAGTGAATTCCATTAAAATGTATTTATGTAGTAGTAATTTTAAAATATGTAATTAAAAACAGTTTGTGTTCCAGCTACGTTGTTAAGTATTAAAATAGAATAATTGTATCTACTTATTGCACTCATTTAAAATACTTTAAATGTTCTTAACATATTCATAATGAAATAAATATATTTTCTTTTTTTGCAGTGAAAGCATAAAAGAATACAAACATAAATTAAGAACAGAAAAAAAATGTATTTATAAAACAGTGAAATACTCGTAAGTTACTGGTAACGATTTAAACAATCATAGTGGAATACACTCAAAAATTAATGAAAGTAAACTAAATAAAACGTATATTTTTTAACTTGTTTTACAAAATTTAAAAATGAGTTAGATCTGTGTTAGATCTGAGCTTTGAAACTCGACGAAAGTTTGTCAACTGAATGAGCGATGTCAGATACTTATGCTCAGGAAAGGGCTTTTGACCAAAATAGAAATGTTGCAAAAACTATTTAAAGGAGATTGATTGATTACACTATGCAACAAATGAAGACTTTGGAAAAACACAAGATCATGAAAGTATAGGATCGACTCTACTACAGAAGGGTAGTAAAACCCTATACTCAGTTTGTCCATTTTGATGACCGATTTTTTTTTATGGGCCCCCAAATTTTCTGAAAATCAGTGAGGCCTCTAAAAAAGGTGTCATCAGTTTTTGGTTAACAGACAATTCAGACTTTGTGATACGGCTTAACTTTATATGGCAATAATATAGCTAAGAGTCCGCCAAATGAATTTTGTTAAAATTGTTTTCCAAGAAATAGCTTTTTCGTGCACTTTTGTTGAAAAAATGTAGGAAGAAACATTTTTTTTAATTTCTTTAAAATAACTTCCAGGGACTCCTAATTTTTTACTAACAATATTTAGCAATGTTGTAGCTGCGGTAAATCTGAATAACTCTTGTGAACATATCAATGCAATCTGAACATATGTAGGTACTCCAAATAGCTGTCAAAAATCACTTTGTAGCTTAATTTTTTTTTTTTAATTTTTTTG
The DNA here is from genome assembly GCF_958450345.1 of Calliphora vicina. Classification (NCBI taxonomy): domain Eukaryota; kingdom Metazoa; phylum Arthropoda; class Insecta; order Diptera; family Calliphoridae; genus Calliphora; species Calliphora vicina. The sequence continues at coordinate 112,578,558 of NC_088781.1, read as the reverse complement.
TCTCTAAAACAAAAACGGGTTTGTTAAGAATGTATGTTCGAGTGTATACTTCTCTATTGTGCTGGAATAACGAAGAATAGGCAAATCATTATTGGTCACTCAAGACCGGCTTGATGCAAGATATGAAAAAACATTAAAATTTTTGAAAGTGGGCAAGGTTTGTGGAGCTTCTGAAGAGTAAATATAAGCTTTTTATATACGTTTTTGATATCGGTGGATACCTTATGACTTGAAGATTGATATTTTAGTGAAACGAATTAAGTTTGTGTTTTTTCGGACGTAATTTACCGTAAAAACTAACAATATTTAAAAATGGTGATTTTCCATCAAGAAAAATAAAAACTTTGATTTAATGTAAAATTATAAACTTGCAGGCATCACAATAAAATTTGGAAGTAATATAGATCTAAATGTTCTTAAGTCATGGCATCACTAATGTTGCCTTTCTTTGTTTTCAAACACCGAAATTACTAAAACGGGGAAAATGTGTTCCAAAAACTGGGTTTTTTTTTTAGAAAATAGCCCACTTTGACGTTATTTACAGTATGATAGTAGTTTCTGAGGATGGGTGCTTTGCGTTTTTAGAATTTTTTACTCAAACCAAAAATTTTGTTTCAAAATTGGCCAAGTTAAAAAACACACGCATACAAAGTTGAAATACATAAAAAGATGCTTCAACTTTGGATGCGTGTAACATTTTATAGGGACGAAATAATTGTTATCAGGTTTATTTAATTGTCTTTAGAATTTTATCCCAAATATACGTCATATATAAAAAACAAATTTTGACCTTTCGTTGGCCCATCATATATAAAATACGAAAAAAAGATCGAGCAAAATTTAAAAAAAAAATAAACCTAAATATCTCTTGAACTAAAAGAGATAACCTACAGATAAAAGCATATTTTTTGTAGACCATATCAAGGACTATCTATATTTGAAATTTTTAAATATGTGACATTGAGTGTCCACCCACTGATCCCCATTCCGAACACCTCTGCCGAGTAAATATTTCAGCACAACATAGAAGTGTGGACTTGATCATACTATTTTAACAACAAATCTTATTTTTAGCGTCAAAAAATAGTAAAAACGAAAATTGTTAAGGTACAAAGTGATCTTTATGTGCTATTTAGAGTTCAGAATGCATTCAGTTGTTCTCAAGAGTTGTTCAACTTTACCGTAGCTATAAATTTGCTAAACATTGTTAGTGAAAAATTAGGAGACCCTGGAAGTTATTCTAAAAAAAGTAAAAAAAAAATGTTTCTTCCTATATTCTTTCAACAAAAGTGCACGAAATAGTTATTTTTTGGAAAAAAAATTTTAATAAAATTTATTTGGCGGACTCTTAGCTATATTATTGCCATATAAAGTTAAGCCGTATCACAAAGTCTGAATTAGATGTTAAAAAATAGGTCACCAAAATGGACAAACTGAGTACAGGGTTTTACTACCCTTTGGTAGTAGAGTCGAACCTATACAGTCATGATCGTGTGTTTTTTTCACTGTTGCACAGTGTTATTGTTCTTTTGTCTGTAGCAACTTTCGGATTTCAATTGAATTCCAAATCAAACAAACAAAAAGTGTTATAATCAGCTGTGCCGACTCTTGTATACACACCATCAATATGTGACAATAAAATATTTTTCTGATATAGGTTATATATGTACCGATCCCCACAGAAGTTGGTAAAAAGATTTAGGTTCATACATATGAAACTTGTTTATGTCATCACGATTTTTATTATTATAAAACAATTATAAATATTCAAGTAATTTTCTGTCAAATGTTTTGAGTACTTAGAACCATAGAGAATAGACATAGAGCGGAAACTCTTCAGTCAGTTGTCAAAAACCTAAGTGGTGAGAATATATTGGTATAAAAAACTATGTGAAAACAAAAACAACACTCATATGTGTGGTTATTTTGAGTAATTTTTTTGTTTGAGTTTTTTGTTTGCTTAGAACTAACTTATTCACAATTGTATCAGGATTGCTGCATAATCAACATATTTGCGACTTCTCAAACAGTATTCCTGGGCACAATTATATGGGGGTCAATTGAAATCATGGACCGATTTCATTGCCCATTTTTAGTACCAAAAAAACCTTGTCAACACAGAGTATTTGTGGAAAATTTCAGCCAGGTAGCTCCTTTCGTTTGAGCCCTATCGTGTTTTCAACATACAGACGGTTGGATAGAGCTAGATGGTCTTATAATTTTATAAGAAACTAGAATATATACTTTTGAGGGTCTTCGATGAATATTTCGATGTGTTACAAACGAAATCCAAAATCAATATACCGCCCATATATTTTGATGATGGTTATTTTTATATTCAATAATTTACTCTGATCCCTTTTTGTTATGAAATGATACTTCTAATTAGTACTTCCTCAGTTTGTTTTGCAATTAAACAAAAGTATTTGTATTGACATTTTACCAACTGGAAAGTGGGTATCCACTCAACTCGCGTTGGTTGGAAAGGTTTTGATTAATATAGAATTTAGCTAGATAATCATTATTTGGGTGCCCCGAGAGACTAGATCATAGTGCGATGGCCTACCATTCTTAGCGTTGCGGGTTGGATTCCCGCTAGAGACTCTGGTTGTATATGCAGAAAATATATCGCTTCCAGTTTGTGTTTGATTTTTTTTTAAAAAAGGTTCGCCTAAAGAGAAGGTTTTAAAAGACTTGTGGTTGGTTTACTTTTCCAAATGTTTTAATCTGATTGCAGTTTTCAATTGATCATCTTGCATGTCTTATTAAAATATCTGCCTGTCTTATTAAAATATCTGCGACATTCTAAGTATTTCTTCTCCATTTCAGATAATCGCTAGGATATTTTACTTCTGTTTCTACAAAGAATAGGTTAGCATGCTAAAGTGAGTTTATTTTATAATCTGTCTATCAGCAAGTCAACTGCAGATTTCAAGTTTATTCCCTGAGTAGCAATTCCTTCTGTTTGTTGTCTCTATAACTTGACACAAAAGATCGCTCAGGCCAGCCAAGCGATTGACCGAAAGATGTTCACAATATACGGCCAGATATGAAACCGTGACAACGCTAGGCCACATGTTGCAATACCTATTAGAAAGAAGTGGTTGGGAAGTTTAGCTTCACCCCCTTATAGTCCAGACCCTTCCCAGTCCGACTACGATTTGTTTGGTTCGCTATAGACCGCTCTCTCTCTGGGATACGCTTCACTTCAGAACATAGTAGCCGAAATTGGCTTGTTTCGTTCTTAGTCTTAAAAGATTAACAGTTCTTTTGGCTCGGAATCCATATGTTTCCAGAAAGATGGGAAAAGGTCATACTAACAATGGCCAATAAATTGGATAAGTTTATATCATACAAATGTCTCAAAATAAAAGCTAAAAATTTTAATAAATCTTGCATTTAAAAGTTATACACCCAATAATAGTAACCACCTTGGTTTGGAATAAGTTTAAATTTCGGAAAACATCGCTACTTTCCATTCCAAAAAGTTAAGGAAGTCAAAACATCTTTGACGTGGAACAGCCCAAGTTAGGGTTTCTATCCTTCTCTATTACAGACTTTTGTAAACTCGATTCTTGTTGATTTGAACAATTAGAGAATTAAGGCTATTTTAGTGGGGAAGATGTAGTACTTATTGATGGTTTATGGAAGGTTTCTATATGTGATTAACGATATCATGAGCAATTCTTAGGAATTCAGCAATTTGTCTACAGAGACTGGGCTAGAAGATAATCGAAACAAAACCTCAAAGATAAAATAACCAAGCTTTACCTCACTACTAGACGTTCAATATATATTGACTGCGACTCAGTATAGCGATATTCATTAAACGTGTAGCATGCGGTATTGATGAATCGCGATGCATATCGCAAAAAAGCTTAATTTTGGATGATCCAGATCACGCGATAAATATTGAACGTTTTGTATACATCGCACAGTGGTATGAGAACAAAAAAAGAGGGAAATCAATCTGTAACTTCTAAACCCTTACGCCGATTTGAATGAAAGTTCACATGCGCAAAGAGGAAGTGTAGTCGAGTTCAAGTATTCTGTATGTGTAATTTTTTTAAATCGGAACACAAACGAAGAAATAGGATAATTTTAAAAATTAAACATACCCGAGGTGTCCTACTCCTGGTGGGCTCATGAGGTCCAAATTCAAAACTTAAACTCAACTACACTTCCTCTTTACGCATGTGAAATTTCATTCAAATCGGCGTAAGGGTTTAGAAGTTACAGATTTATTTCCCTCTTTTTTTATTCTCATACCACTGTGCATCGTGATATCAACTCTCTTTACGTTGGTTTTCAGTCACAGCTCAAAAATAATATAAATACTGATCTATCAATTCATTAAAATGGATCGCGGTCCATATATCACAATATAAATTGAACGTGTAGCAGTGCCCTTAGACTATCATGATTACAGAACTGTAAACTTTTCCTGTAAGACTGTGCGAAATATTCTGACACTAAATTATCATGGAAATTCAAATATACATCAGTGCTACGGTTGCTCGGCATACAATAGGCTTGAGGACTAAGCTAGTCTAATGTACAGGTACTATACGTCCAATATTTATTTATATATCTCTTGTTTGGTGGACTGTACATAATTTAGGGTTCTTCTTGCATCATGATCAAGGGTGTGCTATACACCAGTCCTTCAGTGGCTTTGATTCTTTGATCAGCAGTAATTTTAGAGCTTAATTTAGATTCCTAATATCGTAAGATCGAGTACATGGTTTCATTTACAATAAACCACATAATTTGTATTGATAGTTATCTTGCCAGCTACTTGAAAAGTTGGCCTCCATGAAAATCTTTATTTTATAAAATCTTTGAAATAGTGGAAACTTCAATATGCATAGAAATGGGGGATAAATTAATGTATGATGAGTACCTACTGCTGATTCCAAGATGAACTATATCATAGGTGCTAGTGTCTTATCTGATGAACTAAAGTAAAGTTCTCAATACATCTTTTAGCGATCAGGGTAGTAGACAAAAAAAACATTTGTAAAATCAAATGTATTTTTGTCAACATTCAAGCGGCATTTATGTATGAGGCTTTTATCTCATACCGAGTCTTTTAACTTATCCAGAGCATCTACTTAGCGATCTGTATGTGGTATCGGAAAACCTAATATGTGAACTTATTGGATACATGAATGGGACAGGATAGTACTCATTGCAATAGCATCTAGTACTACTAGTAGTAGCATCTAGTTTACTCCATCTGGATGTCAACATTAACTCATATTGATTCTACTTGATTGCTTACGGATTGCCAACTAATCAATTTCATAAAGATCCAACTGGGATGGTGAATAGTAAGCTTTTACCTGAGATATTTTGAAGATACAGGGGGGAAAATCTATCTCAGAATCTACTAATGAATAAAATCACATAAAACAAAACAATTTTATGCAGAATTTAAAAAAAAAAATCATTTCATCATCTTCGCAAATTTAAAGACAGCTCATGTGTGATTAACCCAATTGCTTGTAATAAAATAGGGATTGTCAGAATCTTGAAGTTTACTTCCCTGAGTTGACATGAAGCTTACTGGTTCACAGTACATGAACTAATAAAATATTGAAATTATAGCAAATCGTAAATTTACTCTTCTTAAATCTAAATCGATTTGATTACTTTGATCATATTTTTCGGGTGTACAGATACTCGCACCACTATCACTTCAGTTACCATACATGACATAAAAACCATTCACACTTTTATTTAACTCATAAATTTTAGCAAAAGCCAAAGGAACGAAAAAAAAAATTGAACATAAATACTAAAGTAAAACACACTAGTAGTACTACTATTTTACCAAACATAACGATGACGACGACGGAGACAATCAACCCTCTTTTTTTTGGAAATTTTGGCATTTAACAGTACTATGTAACGAAATGTGGCAGTACAACAGCGAGTATATGGACTAGATACATACATGGAACTTATAAAGCATATACTCATTTGAACCTCCTCATACCCAGTACAAGATTCAAAGCCAATACAAATGTAGCCGGAATATGTTTGTGTGTGAATATTTTGCTAGTTATTTTTCGTTTTTAACAACGTTGCAATAAATTTTACAAAAAAATGTGTAAATTATAAATACGAGCAATTATTTAAACTCTACTTAACAAATTACTTTACCGCATATGGGGTTATTTTTAAAAATTACGACTTGCAGATACTCAAACAACTAAAACAAGCAGTTTGTGTGAATGTTAAACTTATGGGTATGTTTTCCAAAGTGTTGAATGTTTATTTATTTGTTTCTTACTTATTGTGGCAAGCAAAAAGCACAACAGAAAAAAAAACAAAAAAAACTTAAGTAATTTAGATATTTTATGGCAGCAAAATAAAAAGTGAAATATGTGTCATATAGTGATAAACATTTTTATGGTAAATTGTGATTTATTTAAAATACGTTAACGTACACATTTACCCTTAAATAGTATTTTTGAAAAAAAATATACTCACATACTGCTTAAGAGTTCCATGTATTTCAAGCATTTGAGCAGGAAACAATTTGCAACAAAGTATGAAAATATCAACAGCAATATTATAATAATGTATTTAGAGGCCATATCAGTTAACTTCATATGGCTTAGAAGACTCACATAATTTAAGTAATTGCTTAGTTAAGAAATTAAAGATGCATATGGTTGGAAGAATTGAGTGAAAAATAGTGCAAATTACTGGTAGTGCTTTAGTATTAAATTTAATTAATATATTACTTGATTAAATTACTAGCTGTTCCCGCTTCGCTTTACTGATCTCAGAGATTATTTAGAGGAATTATAAAGTTTCCCAGTTTTTTATGCACTCATTTTAAAGGTAATTTAATAGCAGAATCAAAATATTATGAAAATAAATCATTAATTTCTAAGTGGCTGATACGATTGAATTTAATTTTTAAGTAGGCGTAGCAGAGGAGTATTTGACCACTGTTGAACACAAAAAATTCTGGAATTAATTCTGTCCTTTTCAACTAGCTGATCCGATTGGCAATAAGTTTCAAATGGAATAGCAGAGAAGCATTCGAGTTTAGCTTTTGACAACACACGCAATAGAATCTTCAAGAGCGGTGTAGTGGGTTTTCCAGTTAGTGCACCTTAGGCATGTAAAATAAATTTTTTTGTTTACCCTACACCAGCATATTGTGAAGAGCAGTACGCTTATAGATTTCATCAATATAATCAATCTGAGAAAAACAATTTTTGGGTATGAATGTGTGTTTTTGTATGTAAATTTTTTCTTTGTGGTTTTGTTTGAAGCCTATAGACGCCAAAGCGGCTGGACCGATTTTCATGAAATTGTCACACCGTATTTGTGTATGTGTGGAAAGAATTAAAATATACCTTTCATTACAAAAGTGGGCGAATGTCATGCCAACCTTAAAAATAGAATTACAGCTCCTTCCTTGTAAATGAAAGGATTATTTCATTCTAAATGAAATAAAAATCGTTGAGGCAAAAAGTGGCAGCTAATTTTTTAGTCATTAAAAAGCTACATACATATAGATGACGACAACATAAAAACTAAAGCTTAACTCTGTTAAATTACCATTTGAAATTCTAATAGAATTTGGACATTGAACAAAAATTTCACATTTAAAACACACATGTACATAATTGCATTTTTTGTCTAAGCAAGACATATTTTATGAAAAATTTCAACAGTGATTTTTACTGTTACCTTTGTTATATTAATTACACCAACAAATTTTTTTTAATTGTCCTTATTATTTTTTGACAACAATTTCACTTGCTCTGTTAAATGTCGCTTGAGATATTAATTTTTTAACAAAGAAGCAATTACTTGTTTTTGAAGAAATGTATCAATGCAAGTGTAGCTATTTAAAGAAAAAAAATTATGCCGTTATGCACTATGGAGACTTCTCAACATATTGTCATTCAAAAAATTTGCTTTTGAAACATTTAAAAAAATTACTTTTTTCCGGCTAGATTGAGCATTTGCACCACTGTGCGTCTGTTCGGCTAGCTGGTCTAATTCTCAGAGATCTCACTATAAGAGTTGTTATAGATGGGATATCATCAAACGAGTTCAAGATCTTATTCAATTCCTTATTTTTCTAAACGACCTTATACGTCAAACTTCCAACCCTATCTAGTCTTTTGCAGATGACAGCAACATTTGCAATACCATTCAGCCATTCAGTTATAGACCAACAAATTCATTCATTCGATTGGCAACAAATTCGGTTGCTATCACCAATCTGTTTTCTCTGTGCGGAGATTGGTGCAATGAGATAAAACATAAATGATTAGAGGTTAAGTGTTAATTACATATAATACTGTAAAGTATCAAGAGTAAGTACTAAATTTAAGCTGCAATTATCTGCCATTCCAATAACCAGAACGATTTCAGTGCCTTCATATTTCACACATTTTTTGGGCAATTTCAAAAATTATATAAGTTTGAGAGTCTATGATGATTTGGACAAACCATGTATTTGTATGTCGAAATTTTTTTAATGGATCATTTATGTTATTTTTAATTATAAACCCAATTGAAGCCATTTACAAAAATTACATACTTTTTTCGATACTTTCATAACGTCAGTGTTTATTTGGCCAACTCATGTATGCAATTTCTAATAGTTTTTGCGATGGATCAAGTGTGTTTTTCTTAAATGTACACCAAATTTCAGGCATTTACGTGAATCCTATCATTTCCGATAATTTCAAAACGTCCATGATTGTTTGGCCAAACCCTGTATACATATGTATTCCGAAATTTGTACGAAAATTTTTTTCAATCACTTATGCTATTCTTCATTTTTGGACTAAATTTCAGGCATTTACATGAATAACCTAATTTGTTCAATGTTTTTAAAACGTCCATGATTGTTGTCCCAAACCTGTATATGTAATCCGAAATTTGAATAACCAATTTTTTTTCGATCACATATTTTATTCTCTATTTTTGGACTAAATTTCAGCCACTTACATGAAATTTTTTTGATACTTTTAGAACATCCATGTTTTTTTGTCCAAACCTTGTATTTGAACATCGAAATATTTCTCGATCGATCGGTTATGTTATTCTTAATACAATTACCAAATTTTTATGAAGAAATAAAGAAGTTATGGATTTTTGGCCGGAATTGACCACCGTGCAATGTATGGACCTGTGCACACTGGTCGATCCCATAGGCCAAAAATAAAAAAACAAAGTGAAAAGTTTGTCACCAAATGTGTCATCACTATTTCTTATAAAAACAATGTTTTAAAATTTATAGTTGTCTTTGTTTTATTCCAACTATACTCTTCAGGAATAGCTTCAAAAGTGAGAGCATGTTGACAGTTGATTTTTGCAGAGTGAAAAAGTGGAAAATTAAGCGCAATTTTAAATTAATTAAAACCATATAAAAAAATGTTTTTTTGAAATAAATCAAAATGAATATTGAATTGGAAGGTATTAACTTAATTTTAAGATAATTGCAATGTGTTTAGCTTCTTGTGTATTTTTTATAAAATTAATATTTGCCCAGTGTCAATTTTATTGTTCGTTCGACCATATATTTCAATTTCAACTAGAGTTTTAGTTGTGTTTCCCCCTGATGTCTCCAACGGGATTTTTTCTGGTTTATTAGTTAATATTCCAAGATTCTAAAATTGGAAATTTCAGCTGCATCCTTTTGCATCTCTTTGATTTATGTCCCATACACCAAAGCGGCCTAGTTGTTTTCGATGTCCAACTTTGAATTTTTGTGAGGTGTTTTGTTAGTTGCTTTGTTATTGTTATGAATGTAAGGAATTGTGTTTGTTTTTGTTAGTTGCTTTGTTATTGTTATGCATGTAAAGAATTGTGTTTGTTTTTTTCTTTTCCATGGACTTTTAATATTTTTACTTTATGAATTTGGTCCGTATTATAAATTGTTTTTGCAATAGTCACATCTTATAATTGCAAACTTTCGCGCTCACATATTTTTGATATTTGGTGCTTAAAATGCTGAAAAAGCTCGAAAAGTGAAGGATGTCGTGAAAAACTATGTTAAAAATGAGGGCTACACATTTGAAGAAAGTAATTTAGAAACACGCTTAAATTATAATTGCAAAAAAATTTTGGAAAAAATGCAATCGTATAAAAACAAAAGTTCAAAATACATATTCCGATTGGCTTGCCTAAAAGGAGTCGATTTTATTAAACTCACATGAGCGGGCGGACCACACCCAGATTTAGTTTGTAATTTTTTTAGTAAGAATTCTTATTGATTTTTAATTTTTTATCAATTTTAAAAAGTTTATAGTTTCACTTGTGGGTGTGGCAGTTGTACAATTACGACTATTTTTGAAAAAAAAATTGTGTAATATCCTTATTATATATTGTACCAAAAATTATAAATGTACTATTATTTATTACCGAGATATCGAATTTTGATTAACTAGAATGTCATAACCTCGCACTGAGCGTTGTGGTGAATTTGGTTGCTAAGGTATGGTAGGGGGTGGGTATGAGTCATCAAACACTCCCATTTTATCACTAAACAGTTCTGATATATTTATAAAGCCGTGACAGAAATTACAAGTTGATACCTACACTGGAAGTATTTTTGGCCGCCGACTCCATACAGCACCGACCACTGTGCGGTGCTTCAAAGTCTAGTTTATAGCTCGTCGATCGCCTACATGAGAGGACGAAGGTGATTATTGGTGTGAGTAGGACAGGTAGGGATCAACCATTTAGGGGGGAAATAAAGTAAAATTTATTTTACATTTTCCTTTTTTTTTCTATTTTATATTAAAACTTTTCGGTTTTAGGGGGAAATTTCTCGATTGGGTCTACAGAAAACAATACCATGTATTATTTTAAACATACCGTGAGCCTAGTTATTTCGACGACAATTTACAACCGCTTTCAAATAATTTTTGTTAGTTAAACAATAAATAAAATAAATCGTATAAAATACATTTTAATTCTATATTTTACGTATTTGCTTGGCCAAATAACCCAGCTATTACATTTGGCTTACAAGAGAAACCAACTATCTGAAGGAACTTATTTATATTTTTTTGGAAAAGATAACTTTAAAATGAAAACGGCTTAAATTCACTAATAGGGATTTCGCTAGGGCCTTCCCTAATTTGATGTATTTATTATAAAAATTTTAAATTTTGGCTAAGCTTTCTAAAATGCCAAAGGGCAACACTGTGTCACCAATGTGCATTTGTCAGTTGACTCTTGTCAAAATTTTAAGAAGCTGCGTCATTTAGTTTGTGCTTGACAGCCATTGTTAGCAGACTTGAGGAGAAATTGGAAAGAAGTGAATTTTGGCTGCTCATTAAGGATTATATTTTGTGAAAAAACCATCACTGAAATCAATTCTATGCTTGATAAATTTGTTTTTAAATTTCAAAATTATTTTTTTTAAATTTAAATTTAAATTTTTTTTTAAATTAATTTTTTTTTTGGTGAAAAAAAATTCGGTTTAAAAAATATTTTTTCCGATTTTGACCCATTCAAAAATAGAGGTTGTCCTGGTTTTTTGTTCATATCTCAGCCATTTGTGGACGGATTTTGCTGATTTTAAATAGGAAACTTCTCTGACAGAATTATTGAAGATTTGGATCCCGAAGATATCTGGGGTCTTCAGAAAATTGATTTCAACAGACAGATAGACGGACATGGCTAAATCGTGAGAAGGTGAAGGGTATAAAAGAGTGGAAATAACTTCTAAACTGTGTAGTAGAGAAGGTGTAGTTGATTTTACGTTCTGAATTTGGACTTTAAATGCAATATTTGTCAAAATTTTCTCTAATATCTAAAATAATTTTTTTTTTTTTTTTTTTTTCATAATTTATTTACTGTATCTTCATTATTTAATGAACTAACAATAAGTGGTTCAAATCTTATATCTAATATTATTATTTAATTAGTCCAGCCAGTGCCGGACGAAAAAATTTTGTGTTCATGGTTGTTTTGGTTAAATTGGCATTCTTCCTTCTAGATTAGGTCTGCTGTGTCCCTCCTTCTTAATCGAGTGTGGCCACGGTTATCTAATATGTTGCGGGCCAGCGGGTTTGGGTGAACTTCATGTTTTTTTTAAATATTTTTGTACGTTTTTCGAGATTTCAGTTTTTACATTGGCCACGTTTAGATCTTTGTGTATATTCACGTTTTTGATATACCAGGGGGCAACTGTGATCATTCTTAGAAACTTGTTTTGGCGTCTTTGGATTTTTTCTACATTTGACGCTGAGGCCGTGCCCCATAACTGTATGCCATAACACCATATCGGTTTTATGATCATGTTATAAAGTAGAAGTTTACAATCTAAACTAAGCGTGGAGTTTCTGCCAATAAGCCAATTAATTTGAATTGATTTCAATTTCATTTGGGTCAACTTTGCATCTATATGACTTTTCCATGTAAGGCGACGATCGAGATGTATTCCGAGGTATTTCACTTCCGATTGTTGAATTATTGTTTGGTTATTGATATGAAGGATGGGCATGATTCTCTACGCAATGTAAATGTAATGTGTGTACATTTTTGCTCGTTGACTTTAATTTTCCATTGTTTTAACCATTTTTCTAATTCAAATATGTGGTTTTGTAAGTAACGAGACGCTTGTTGAGGGTTTTCATGGATGCTTAGAATAGCAGTATCATCAGCAAATGTTGATGTATGAGTGCGATTGTTAGTTGGCATATCAGACGAATACATCAAATATAAAAAAGGTCCCAGGATACTGCCTTGGGGGACTCCAGCTTCAATGGGTTGTGCAGTACTTAAAAAGTTTCCCTCTTTAACCTTAAATGTTCGACCAGTTAAATAGCTTTCCAACAGCTTATGTGTGTTTGCCGGTAAATTTTGACTCAATTTGTATATTAATCCAGCATGTATATTAATCAAACGCTTGAGAGATGTCGATGAAGAGTGCAGAACAGTATTTATTTTCTTCAAACGCTTTTCTCACCATATTTACAAGTCTATGGGTTTGTTCGATAGTACTGTGTTTTCTTCTAAATCCAAATTGATGATTCGGAATACAATTGTTTTCGGTTAACATCGGCTGATGGGTCTGTATGATTCTACTTTTGTGTGATCTTTTCCCGGCTTGGGTATCATAAATTAAACCTGTTTTGTATGTCCCAATATATTCTTAAACAATATATTAAAATAGATGTAAAAAATCATATTTCTAGAATTTTTTAAAAGTTTTTTTTTCACAAATTTTGGGATTTTCAATAATAAATCTCAGCTTTTGTATTTGGATAACAAATTTATATCAGGCGCGGATCCAGATGGGGTGAAATAAGAAATTATTTCATGTCAATCGGATCAAGCGGTAGAAATGGCGGAATTATTTCCAAAATATTTTGATTCTACACTACTGTCCAACAGTGGAGGCCTGACTATTCCTTTGGGAAAAAACATAATTATTTTTTGAGGTTGTCTCACATTTTGCTCAATTTTCATTATTGAATGAATCTCCTTCATTTTTATTGTATATTTGACGAGAGCTTGTCAACACGTGACCTTTGGTATGCATTCCCCTGATATACATTTTTGATATAGACTTTACTCAAAATCCAGTTGGTCATGTTATTCTGTCAAAATTACCTACAGCTTTCAAATACCAACATCAGTTTCCTATTTAAAAATTTTAGTTTTTGATAAATCATCAACAACATCATTATCTTTACTTAAATGTAAAAGTATATCTAACAACCAACCAAACATCCATACATTCAATACAATACAATCTTTCTGATGTTGTTTTTGTTATTATTTTTGTAGTTGTTGTTAGTTTAATTCAAATCACTGACAAGTCATCTATCATCAACTATCATGAAAAATTAATGGATTTTTCTACAAAACAACGGAGGAGGCATAGTTCCTGTATTAGTGCATGTTTGAAAATGTATTGATAAAAAAACAACTGTAATAAAAAAAATACTGAAAAACAGAAATACTGCATTCATTTGAAATCGATAGTAATAAATTATAAAGAGAAATTATAGAAAATTTGTTTAACATGATAGATGAAAAACTACTGGGGTTTATGAAACCAAAAAAAAATACAAAATTAACGAAAATAAATTGAGGGGAAAAAACGCAAATCCACATGACTGATAAATTATGGCAGTTGGATACTGTTACCCGTATATTGATTTTAGAAATGAGAAATTGATTAATCTATAAACCTAAAATGAAATAATAGAAATTGATTTTATTTTTTTAAAGAAATTTTAAGATATTTTTTATTTTAGTTTTATTTTGACAGTAAATTGACAGCGGCTATTAAAAGGTCATCATCACACTTAAATAGATGAAGAGGGGGGAATAGCAAAAATAATGAAACACTGATTACAGATAATGAAGATGAGATAATTATAATTTCTGTTTAAAACTTTTAGATACATAATTGAATAAAATTGTTGAAGTGTCAGTGTGTCTACGTTTAACTTAATTTTTTTTTTATATATTTCGCATTTTCAAACCATTTTTTTGTGCGATGAATAAAATACACATGTGTGATTTCAAGTAATTTAAATCCTGACCAGTGTTGCCTTAAAGCTTCAGTAAAAAAATATTTTAAAAATTTATTCGAACAATATACCGGGCGGTATTTATATGGGTGCTAGATGAAATCATGGACGGATATTTCCTATTTTCAATACCAAACAAACCTAATCAATAGAAAATATTTGTGAGTACTTAATGCAGCTAGCACCTTTTTTTTGAGCCCTATCGTGTTTTTAACGGACAGACGGACGGACATAACTAGATCGCCTTACAATTTTAACGCTTGTGGGTCTGCGATGAATATTTCTACGTTTTATAAATAGAATGACAAAATCAATTACTGAGAACTGTTTGAGTACCCACCATCAAGGATATAAAAACTGGTCCTACTTTCAAAACTCTACATATGTGGCAACACTTTTTCTTTCTGCCTTCCCTTTCATTATTATGAATTAAGCTTAAAATCTACACGCAACACTTTTTTCCTCGTTATCTGTCAAGAAATACGTTTTGAAAATAAAAAGCAACACCATATTAAAAGATTTCATATGGGGGTTTTCTTTTGTACTCAGTTTAAAAACAAACACTCACACACACATTATTTATTTTTGTATTTTTTCCCTACTCAGCGTGCTTTGTTTGTGCTTTAAAGCTTAAAGAGATGACGCTTACTTTGACAGTTAATACTGACATATAAACTGACAGTTTTAAATTGAGGCTGTTGTATTTTGATGGCATGTCATGTCAGTTGTTTTAAGTTTTGTTTCTTTTTTTTGTTTCGTTTTTGTGTTTAAATTTTAAGAGCTTTAAAAATGTGAAATAAGATAAATAACAACTACAATAAGCAAAAAAAAAATTGTTGAACTGACGTTTTTTGTTGTTTGTTGGCTGTTTCTTTATAATGTGAGTCATTATTATAGTCATTTGTCGGCTTAAACTACTGTCTTGGTGTTGAATGACAGTAGTGTTAATGCGTTTTCTTTTTTGTTTCGATTTTTTTTTTTGTTTTATATAAAAAAATCTTTATAAGATGAAGTACTTTTTTGGAAATTGTTTTTTTTTTGTGAAATTTTTTCCTGTGAAAATTGTTGTGCTTGTAATTAAGTGCAAGTATTTGGGTTGGTATTTAATGTAGTATTTAGTCTGCTAAAATGGTCTCGTTTTTTTCAGTTTTATGAGATTTTGCTTGTAAATAAATACTAGTTTGTTACTTAGTTTGACTATATTGACATTGGAATTCAATAAATTTGGAGTTCTGGCCTTGTTACTGATATGTATGCAGAAAAGTTCTGTTATTATCAGTTCTATCCAAAAATCACCATTAAAAATATTGTGTTTCAAAATTTTAAATAGATTTGGTAAAGCTAATAACATGAAAGACCATCCGTTTTTGGACAATATCATTATTTTTGAAGTAGATAAAGATGCATTTCAAATATTTTTGGTATCTATATTAGTTTAGATATAAGGCTACCGAATACCATCGAATTTCCAAAAATCCCTTCTTAATGGATCTATATAGGGAGAAAAAAATCTATAGTCCAAACTTCGTGTTATATGATCTTGCCTTTTGTCGTTTGAGCTGGTCGATGTTGAATCACTAACTCACTCAGTAACGTTACTCTTTTAAATATTTAAATAGCGTCAAAATTATTGGATTATTTATTTAATTTCGACTTAAAAACATAAATCATTAATTCTTTAATGTTTGATAATTTTTAAGAGCATCTTTAGTGAAAGTATAGACTTTAAAACAATAAAGATAAACAAAATTATATGAAAAAAAAACAATAGAAAATGTATTAAGTCCCAAAAAGGGATATCCCTGAGATATGTTCCGTGGCCTTTATTTAACCATAGAACACTAAACCTCGCCTGCGAGGCTTAACTACTCTCTTTTTTGCGTGATTTTTTATTAACTAAGTTGGCTGGCGAGACATTCAACAGTCGTACTCATGTGGGTACGGGGACACGGAGATACTATGGGCAACTGTGTTGCCGATGATCTGGCGAAAAAAGGCGCCATGTTACCTGACGGAGACATAGATTACCTATGTGGGATTCCGTTGTCCAAATGCAAGCTACAAATTAGTAAGTTCTAATATAAGCTCGGGACGAACAAAACATCTTCTTAGCTTTACTCGCTCACAATTGAGTGGTGTAGTGCCGGTCATAACTGGACACTGCACCTTTGGTAACCACGCTAGGAGACTTGGTTTGCCATACCACGACTTCTGCAGAAGTTGTCAAAACGAGGAGGAATATTTTTCATCTTCTTTGTCATTGTCCGGCATTAGGAGATCTACGCCTAAGGTTTCTGGGACATCGTTCCCTAAATAGTCTTTCTGAGCTCTCAAATATGAGGCTTGAGAGCATTAATGCCTTTATAGGAAGTAGTAATTGGTTAAAAAGACCAGACACGGGGATCTCTTTAGAGTGACCTAATAACCGCCGACTCATTGGCACATAACTTCTTAAGATCTCCTCCCTCTCTCTTTCTTCAGACATCTCCTTCTTAACTTTTTTTTCAATCTTCTCCTTCTCTCTTTTTCACTCATATCTGTCCCTCTTTCTTATGTTTTCTTCTACTTTCAGGTAACACAAAGGGACCATTGATTGGACCCATGTGAGCTGCTCTTCTTTTTCTTCATTTCGTAGCTGCCTGGAAACCTAACCTAAGTTGGCTGCTATATGATCTTGCCAGCCAACGTACATCACATCCTGAGGGACGAAGATGGATAAGCTTATGAGGCGATAACTGATTATAATGGAAATCACGAAGACAACCAGAATCAGTAATAAAGATAGGGAAAATGCTTATGTGAAAGCTTTATCGATTAGAAATACCCTTATTTTAATTACTTGTTTAAATTCAAGTATATTTGTAAGGTTTAAGTTCCTTTTGACTTTAATTATTTCAACTAAAAAATAACCAAAAAAAAATTGTACTTTGCTTTGTAATTCAACAGTGAGACTTAAAATAAAAAAATATATGTACATTAGAGTGCTCCAAAAAAATAAAATTGCGAATTTTGACCGTCCCCCCTCTAGAATTGTTCTATGTATTGTGGAAACACGTTGTGTCAAATATTAGGATGATAGGATAACGTTAACTGGTGGCGCAACGACGCTGAAGTTTTGAGGTGCATTTACAAGGGGAAAATACGCAATTTTTTCAGTTTTTGTAAAAATTTTGCCATTAAATAATGACTTTTACAATTTAATTTAAAAGAATCGAAATGTGTACGTAATTGTCGTTATAATAAGATATAAAAGACAAAAATTGGTGAAAAAATGTTAAAGTTATTAAAAAATCGCCAGGCCATTAACGTGTCTCAGGCCACTAGAACAAGAAATTTATGAACAAAATTAACATATTTTGAGAAATATTAAAATAAAAGCTTATTTTTACTTAAAATATATCCATATTTACTTGTATATGAGTTTTTGTCCTCGTAGGATACCGTTAACCTATTCGCAGGTATGACCAAAAAAATTAAATTTTTTAACGGCAGTTTCAAAACTCCAATTTCAAATTTTTAAAAATTTTGTTAAACAAATTTCAGAATTGTTTGATCATCACATGGGGTTTTATTAACAACATAAAAGGGAATAAAAATGTGAAAAAAGTATGTCAATACCTCCTATAGTTTTTCCGTACCTGCGATATAAATTTTGCGATTTTCGAGAAAAACTAATTTTTTGGCCAAATTTTGGGGAATGACCAGAATTTCCTTACTGTAATGAGTTTTAAGTAAAAGCTATTCAGAATAATATAGTCCAGGTAATTTTAAATATAGTCTGAAAGTTTTACTAAAATCGGAAAACTTTAACCCTTAAATCGTGAAGGTCAAAGGTAAATTTTTTCAATATTTGGAATTTCTCATGGAAAGATAGCGAAATATTATATATTTTTGGGCCGATTTTGATGAAACTTAAGAAAAATATAAAATGAAGTCTAGTATTCACAATAACAGTACAAAAATGGAAATTAACCCTTAAGAGTACTTGGGGTCAAAATGAATGTGTTTTTCGTGATTTTAAAAGTTGAGGGTCATTTGGACCCCAAGTGCTATTAAGGGTTAATTTCCATTTTTGTACTGTTATTGTGAATTTTTACAAAAACTGAAAAAATTGCGTATTTTCCCCTTGTAAATGCAACTCAAAACTTCAGCGTCGTTGCGCCACCAGTTAACGTTATCCTATCATCCTAATATTTGACACAACGTGTTTCTACAATACATAGAACAATTCTAGAGGGGGGGACGGCCTGTACCTAGAAAGTTTTTTTCGTCCATGCAATCTTGGAGCACTCTAATGTACATATATTAAATACATAAATTATCTTATTTCCAAAAAAGTAGAGCTTTTATATTTAAGGCTAATAAAAAAGGTTTAGTGTTCTCCGGTTAAGCTTGAACTGGATTTTTGACCAGCTGATGTGATTAGATGACACATTTGGATGTCATAAACTGTTATTTTAAAAATATTCATTACTGGTGCATATTCCTTGTAGCAAAAGCACTATCTCATTAAATCTATTCATTATATAAAAAAGTATTTTTCAACAGGATTTCAGTGCACTCTTTCATCATCAAAAGCGTCGAGTGTAGAAGGAAATCGTTTAAGAACAATAATGGAGGAATCTGTATAATCATTCGTGAAAGGTGATGTTGGTCATATTATTGGTTAAAAGGTGAGAAAATGGTAAAATATGCGTGCTTTAACTTTATGTATATTTTCAATTTATATATGTATGTAATTGTTATAATAAATTGTAAATTTGCTTATAATAATAAAAAAAAACAATTAAAACCATCAATTTGCTTTTTTAATTACTAGAAGAAAAAGCTATTGCAGATATATATAATTAACTAGTTACAATATAATTATTCAATGTTACAATTCTATTGTTAAAATTTTAATGTTGACTATTAACAAATTTATTGTTTAATTTCACAAAATCGTTCTTAAAATATATTGTTGAGAGTTAACAATTTTAAGTAACAAAAATATTTTTTGTATCTACAAAATCAGTTGTTGGTGCCCTTTCAATTAAAAAAATAATTGTATTGGCGAATATGGTAATTAATATGACAATTGATTTGTCGTAATTTTTTTCTGTGTACATTTTCTTTTATGTATCTTCTAAACATTCTAAAACATTATTTTTTGCTTCCATTTTACCAATTTTAATAAAAAATTACAAAAACTTTTCATTAACACAAACGAACTTCAAAAACAAGTAAGAAAGTATGGTCGGTCAAGCCCGACTGTACCCTACACTAAGTAAATGAGCAAAAGCATTTTTCTTTCAAAATTTCAATAGTTTATATTCTTGAGTGATTTTCGGAGCTATGACCAATTATGAACCGATCACCATGAAATTAGGTCGTGCTATTTATGATTATATAAAAGTGTTAAATTTGTATGTATACCAATATTTTTAAGAGATTTATGCACGTTAAAGTGATTATCGGAAGCGGTTTTATATGGGAGCTATAACTAATCAGTAAAAAAATTATATGTACCAAATTTTATCGAAATATCTTCAAAATTGCAACTTGTACTTTGCGCACAAGTTTTATATGGAGAGCCAACCAGCCAGCCGGACGGACGGACCGACGAACCTCATTTAATCGACTCAGAAAGTAATTATAAGTCGATCGGTATACTTTAAGGTAGGTGTTAGACTAATATTTTTGGGCGTTACAAACATCTGCACAAACGCATTATACCCTCCCCACAATGGTGGTGTAGGGTATAAATACGCGAAGTTTATGAAAGCTAAATAGAGCTTTTGAACAAATACACATACCTATATTTAAATATTTATTTGCAGTATTGAGCTTCTAGATAGATGATCTTTAAGGATTCAGCTTTTGTAATTATTCCATATTTCCTCAAAAAATTGGATAATACAAAAATGTATGTCAAATAAATGATTGTCTTTAATGGCCTTGCTAAATAATCAAGCTGAAATTGATATACATAAACCTTAATCCCTTTTGAGAATAGCTTGTTTCAGCACATTTTTTCTTCCTATAATTAACAACTTTAAAATAAATGAAAAAATAGAAAAATAAACAATTCTTGTACTTTTAAAAACAAATTACAGGATATTTACACAGTATTTTTTTTAACTTCATTTCCTTGCATGTCAAATAAATATATACAAATCGTACAAAAATATATTTATGTTTGTTTTTGTTTTTCTGTTTCGAGAACAAGGTTTTAAAAAGAGTTAAAATGTGTTGTGCCAAACGAACGAACATACAAATAACAACAAATATTTCTAATACATACTTTACAAATGTACTTTATTATTAAACGTTATAAAATGAAAGTGTGTATGTACAACAAATGTTCAAATGTCTGTATTTATAAAACATACAATTTGAAGTACAATTCCTTTTATTAGAACTTGTAGTGTTGGCTGAGAAATTGCTTCATGTACATTCGTATTGACTTAACAGAAGTGAATTTACAGTTGGCTACAAATTACTTCCGGTTTTTAAGTTTTTATTTTTGCTATAAAAAAGAAAAAAAAAATATAAAAATAAAGTAAAGCGAAAAATAACAACAGCAACATCCTTTTAAGAATTAAGGAACCATTTAGAAATGTATGTTATAGTTTAACATACACTTACCTACATACTTAGAACGAGGGTAGGCTTTAATTTCTAACAAAACTTTACAGAAACTCCTAAAAGTGAACCACATTATCATTTATACAATTTTTTTAAACTAAATTAATTCTTCATTACATCCAACTATATTTGATCCTGTAGCTTCTGAAACTTCATTTCGATTTTTCCAAAACCTTTTAAGTAACTATCGTATTTACAACTACAAACATTCTCACTCTTATTCTCTTTTATATAAAATTAAGTATTTTGCGGTTATTTCCAGTTGGTAAATAGAAACATCAATGAAATTTATAACATTGCATGTTAGTCTCCTTGCTGTATGTATTGTTTTATATGTTTGAGTTTCTCTGCTCTGCTCATTCCGTTTCCCTCTCCATTAAATTTATGGTGCCAAAATAAATTACGTTTGATATTTATGGTAGTTAAAAAGGAATCGGAAATATATTTGGTGTTAATTTAGTAAGATTTGTGTGTTCCTAAGGAGAAAATGATTTTGTACTTAAAGAAATCGAAAAACAAATGGCATTGAGTGTATATATGTGAATCATATCTGAGTACAAGGATTTGTCTACACTTAAAAAATAATGGATTTATATATTTAAGTTTTAGTTTAATAATGTAAATAATTTCCAATAGTTTTTCTTTAAATTTATAATCTTTAATTTATTAATATTACTTTATTTATATATGTATATTACACAGTATATATTTATTATTTTAAACGACTAGGATATATACTAACAAACCTTTATGTATGGTAGCAAAATTAACAGCTATATTGCAACTTATTATCACTTTTTTTACTTTAAATATAACTTTAGTATAGATATTTCCTAGGTCAAATTTCACACAATGGCAAATCAACCCAAAACACCTCAGCAATAAATACCCGAAATTTTATTCTAATTTCTCTTACGGTTCACGAATTATAGAATAATTCCCAAAAGTTAACAATTCCATGTGAATATGTTATACATGACGTATGAGTAATATTCATTCATGTTACAGTACGTATAAATAATTAAATATCGATCATACGTTTAAGGTGCATACATGACATATTATTTTTATGCTCAAATGCTGCCTATATTTAGGAGTTAAACAAATCTAATAAAATAATTAAATTAAATACCTTGGTGAAAACAAATGAAATTTTTTTTTTGAAAAATAAAAAAAAAATGTATTTTTTGGTTTATTTAAAAAAACGTTTTTTGTGAAATAAATTGTTTATGCCGTTTACACATCTGGGCTCAGAATTATCTGATTCCAAATTGCAAATAAATCGTGTAAGTATGATTGAGTTCGTAGTTTAAAACATAACTTAATAAACAGATTAAAATCTTTTAGTATGTCAACTAGCCACCATGCAAATGGCGTTCCAGAAAAGCACTTTTGCGATTAGAAATGTCTAAAGTAAGTAGTTATCAACATTATTGCATGGTGTAGTTGGTAGGGTCATATTGTCGAATATTATTTAGATTCTCATTAACTTCATTACATATATTGATATTAGAATCAACTGTATGGGTATTATCAAGTAACAATTATTCTATAAAAAGTCATGATTTCAAAGAATGACCTTAAATTTTTTAACGGGTTTAAAAAAAAGGACTGGTTACGCTTTAAAATGAAATGCTTTTATTGATACATTTGTAAGTTATAAGTATTGTTTTTGTTAAGAATGTCTAAAAGAAAAACAAAATTTATCAACTTTTTTAATTTTAGTCATTTTTCGTTTATTAATTTATACCAATTTCTAAAGGAAATTTAGTTCATAACAAAACATAGATTAAATTATGCAAATCGGATGAAAATTGTAAAAAATATTAAACTTTTCATTAACACCTTTTTTAATAGTTTCTCCCCCAGCACATATGAATAAAAAAAACAAAAAACTATGAAATAAAAAATATTTGTAAAGTTTTTAATTTACAAGGTAAATTATTTCAAAAAAGTTTAATAACTTTTCCAAATATAAACCGACTTTAACAAGTAATATCTCGTTTTTGTCTATATAAAATTGCCTTTAAAACCCTATCACCTAGGCCTACTACCCCTATTAGGTCGCTTTTCAAGTTCTGATAAAATGTGTTATTTTGTAGCAGAGTGTTATTTAAGATATATGAGTTATTTATAAGTCGATTTTTGAATTAAAATAAAAGTATGAGTGATCAAAAATTTAGCATATTTTCTCTGGAATCGCAATATTTTAGTTTTTTATACTAAAAATCATTTTTGGTTATCAAATATTGATGCTCACAGATTCAATTTATTTTCATTAAAATCGCTTTATTTACCACTTTATTAACGATTTAAGATATTTGAATTTTCCTATACTAATAATTATCGATTTTAGTTATAAAATATGAATGATCACAGATTGATTTTTTTAAACTAAGAATCGATTTGTGGTATGTTTGAGTGATCACTAGGACTCCAATTTTCAAGTATTTATTATTGGGAAACATTTATCAAAAAACTTAACATATGACCTTATAATGTAAAAAATACACACTTATATTTTTGTGCAGAAACATAAATTAATAAACTATGGATCCATTAATGTCAAAAATTACACAACATACTTCCCAGCAGATATGAATCCTTAAATTGTATTAACATTTAAATAATCAAAGTTTTACAATTATCTTCTTAGAAAACGATGAATATGTTAATTTTAATATCTTGAGATTAACCCATTTGGCGCCGCTGTACTCAATTGAGTACAGCTAAATATTAGGTGATATTTTTGAAATTTTAAAAGTTTTTGTAATTTTTTCGCGGTTTTAGCTTAAAAGGAACCTGCTTCCGCTAAAATAATACAAAAAATCTGACTTTATACGTATCAGCTGTCAAAAAATAGACTCTTAAACTTATAGAAAATTGGTGTGGCGAGATAAGCACGTTTCCGTTTTTTAGTGTTGCTAATTTTTATTTTATTTTTTTTTCTAAAAGAAAGTATTTCTATTTATAAAATATGTAAAAATAAATTGTCTGTCATTTACTTTTACAAAGTTATCGTATTTTAAATATAACTGTACTAAATTGAGTACATTGGCGGAATCCATATACAAATTTTGCCAACACTGTTATGTTTACAGAAATATAAAAGCAATATTGGAAGATAGTGACAGTGATTCTTTTTATGATTTCGCAATCAATTAACAGATGGTGGTGATGAGAACATGACATCTGACAACTTACCGAGAGATGTGACAGACAACATTTAGGTGTTTAGACTAGACTTAAAAAAATATGTGGGTGCACTGATATTGATTTGATATAACAAATAACCCAGAGAGGATTTATAGTGGTCTTATGATAAAGATATTGGCATGGAAATTGCGTTAAAGTCAATGTCAAAAAACGGATATTGCTACACTTACGATTTATATTGTAGAAAATCGGAGGCAAATTTTATTGATCCCTTATGGTCAAAAGTAGTAAAAAAAATTACTTGAGAAAAAGGAGAGGTATTTTTTGATAACGTTTTTACTAGTTGTATTATCTTGGTCGATCTCAAGGAAAATAGAATTCGTGCTATTGGCACAATTTGAGAAAAAGTTTCCATTAAGATTGCGAATGAAATGAATAAAGAAGAGTTGGCTTCATATGACTATAGATTTGACAAACAAAATTAAATTAAATTCTTTTCGTAAAATGGAAAGACAATAGCGTCTGTACAATGCCAACAAACTATGACACAATTGAGCTATTAGGAGCTGTAAAACGGTGGCCTTCTACACCAAGACAAAAAATTTATGTCAACTTACGAAAGGTGTTTCAGTATTATAACTAACGTATGGGGGAATAGATGAACTGTACCAGTCCATTTCACTCTACAGAATTCGTGGTATGAAAGGTGGGGGCATTGTTTACCTATGTAAAAGATATGGCCATTACATACGCTTGGCGGTTATATGTTGACTCTATGCAGCGATAGCATGGATTATAAAAGATTAATGATCACTGATTGATTTTATTTTCTCTACAATCGCCAGTTCAACAAGGTTCATGACCTTTTAAATGAATCGCAAGTTTTTGGATAAAGAATCATTTTATTTTTCAATGTAGTCGCCTTTGTGCTATATACACTTTGTCGAATGTTTCTCCAATTTATTTATTCCTTCCAAAAAATAAGACTTGTCGATTTCATCGAAATAGTTATTTTTATGAGATGATTTCATCGTTGGAGTCATATCTCTTTCCGCCCATACATTTCTTCACGTTTGGAAACAGGAAATAGTCACTCGAAGCTAAATCCGGAGAATAGGGCGGAAGACGAAGCATTTCGTAACCTATTTCAAGGATTATTGCCATAGAATCTGCACAGACCTATCTTTCGGAAAGATTTCACATACCCAAGTAAGCATTCAAAATTGAAACCACTAAGCCATTTTAGATTTCAATGGTATCCATAATCTCTCGCACTTTCAATATCCGATTAGCCAACACTAGGGATGCCAAACGGGACTGGGTTTTACAAATCCCGGGATTCGGGATTTTAGAAATGTAAATCCCGGGATTTTTCGGGACCCCGGGATTTTTCGGGATCCCGGGATTTTTCGGGATTTCGGGATTTTTCGGGACTTCGGGATTTTAGTTGAACGTCAAAAACATCAAATTCAACAATAAAAACTATTGATTTCATTAATATATTTAAGTACAAATATAACAAATCAAAAACTAATGCATTAAATTAAAATAAATGGTCCATGATTTCCCCTAGCTCCATACAATTGTCCCCTGGAGTACTGTTTGAGCAGGCATAAATATATTGATTATGCGGCAATCCTTATAAAATGTTGCACAAAATAAGTTGTAAGTACTCTGAAATTATACTGTAGAGTACTGCGGAAATCGGACTACATTTGCCCCTAGTCCCCTTCAGAAAATAACTTGAACATAAATTTCGTAAAAGTGTAAATTGTATAAAAGCCTGTCAATGCAAGGGAGACGTGCTGCTCCCTGATTCAAATGAAAAAATCTTTCTGCGTTTGGATTTGAAGCGAGATTAGTATTATAAATATGCTGAAATTTAGCTTTCTAAGTATTTTGGGTGCTTCAAAAATCTTCCTAAATATCAAAAATCTCATAATATTTCGGGACTTGTTAATCCCGAAAAATCCCGGGATTCTTTTTCACAAATCCCGGGATTCGGGAAATCCCGATCCCGAAAAATCCCCGGGATGTTCGGGATCGGGATTTCGGGATTGGCATCCCTAGCCAACACCATATAGTGAATTTTTTCAATTCTTTCGAGTATATAGACCACGACTGTTGCTTGTACAGCAATAACGAAATTCTTTAAACTACTTTTTCTCCATTGAAGTTGATAGCACAGAGTTCCCATAATATTTATCAGGCTTAGCCTTGGATTGATTGATATTTCTTTTTCGCAAAAAATAATTCTTAATGAGCACAAGAATTCACTTTTTTAAAATTTATCTTCAAGTCGCGGTAGTCCCTTTCTATTAACAGACGGGAGATTCAAAAAGTCGCGGACTTATCGACCCACTGATTTTGCTATAAAATATGAGTGATTACAGATTAAACTTATTTTTTCTAAAATCGCAGTATTTAAGAAGTTATTAAAGATTTATAATTTCTAAATGTTTGGAATAAAACATGATCATAAATTGATATAAAGTTAAAGTTTTATCAAAATTGTCCATATAATTTCGAATAAAATGATACAAAATTTATTTAAATAAATCTCAGTATCATAATCAGTTTGGACTGGGTGATGTTGAATCAGTTTTATAAAATATAGATTGTAATATATTTGACTGAATTAAAAATTCGGGATCTTTTAAAATGTTTACCTTTTATTTTGAAATATTTGTGCAATACAAATTTATTCAAAGTATTAGGCATTTTTAATTATTATTTTTTCCCATATTACTGGCAACTTATGGATTTCAATACAGAACTGCTCATCTTTTGAAACCAAGAACAAATTAAGCCAATTTCGGATACTGAGTTCTGAAGTGAAGCATATCCAAGAGAGAGCGTTCTGCATCGATCGAAACAAATAGTAGCCGGATGGGGTAAGGTCTGTTAGGACTATTAAGCCGGTGGGTCAAAACTTCCCAACCCCTTCAGTCTAAATAGTTTTCAAGTGAACGGAGGCTCAGCAGCAATGGGAAAAATGCACATATTGTTGTGAGCTCTCCACACAACAATAATATTATATATGAACCAAATGATCAAAAAAACTATTTAAGTCTGGCGAAAATACAAGGATACATAACATATGGACAATTCTCTTTGTTTGTTAAATTTCAAGGAACTTATATTGCTGCTGTTCAGACATTCTAATATATTTTTGATTGAATAAGCTATTTAGTATATAGCGGCAAAATACAACATGAGTTTACTATAACAAACAACTATTGTTAATTCTTTAATCAGCCTGTAAGTAAGACCCTAATAGCTTCAACATTCTATTTATCATTATAACATTTCGATATGTTCCGGATATTATCCAACACAATTCATTCATAAGTTAACAAAATAGCTTTAAAGATAATCGATACGATAAGATTAAATTCAATGATTACGCATCTTGAGCAATTTCGTGAGTGGGCGTTGGTTGTCGTCTACAACTTATTTACAACTCGATAAATTCACAGTATGATTTTGTGTTTTACATTACAAGTGTTGACGTTGTCAACAAATCATTTTATGTGGTGGTAGACTTATTTTCAGTTATTTGCTTGTATTACAAATATAAAGAGCAAAAAATACAATAAATAAGAAAATGTTTAAATGCAAATTGAAAGGTAGAGAACGAATTTAATACACTGTAATGAACATTTTTGTTTCCTCTCGGACATTTTACATCTAATAGACATAATAAAAGGTCCTATTTATACTCAAGTTGATATAATCTGACCTACCTTGTAAATAAAATCTTAAAAACTAATTTTTTACATGGGTGGGTTCAGTTCTGTTCTCTAATATTCTTATTAATAAATCAATTTAAACTTGAAAAATTGTACTACTAAGGGCAGGTCTAATAAACTCGATTTAAAAAAGTTGTAAATCTTAATTTTCTTCCATAAGAAAGGAAATAAATTTCCATCTACAGTTTCAGTAGCAGTAAAAGAATCAATAACTTCTATTAAAATACCATTGGTACACAAATTAATTGATGTCACAAACATGGGAAGTAATTTACAACACCCAGCAGCCATCGACAATTTTAAGGTAGGGTACAAATATACAAAATAAAACGATAAACACTATAATCATAAAATAAAATACAACAGAAAAGGAAAAATAAAAACATAAAATAAAAAAAAAGAAATATATATAAACTACCCAGTATGCAACATTTCGAGTCAGTTCTTTTTATCGAACTTATTTCGAACTAAAATCGAAAATATGAATTTATTATGATGCTCTATCCAATCTACATTTTTTAGAATATCGTATTTTAATATTTTATTTAAATGGTAATAATGTTCGAGTTTTTTTTTAATGCCAAATTTTATTTTTTCACAAATTGACTAATTCATATACATACATATTATTCTTTTGTCAATTTGTGAGAAAATAAAATTTTATTTATTATCCTATCAATAACATATTCATTAAAATATAGTTTACCACGAAAAATGGATCGAAGACGTCTTAAAAGAAAAGATCAGCCAATTATTGATGTTGTTTTTGACAATTCGAATCTTCAAAATCAGCAAACATCAGAAATATGTGCAGAGTTTATTGCATTTGAAAATGAAAACACATCTAACGCAACATTATTGGATAATAATAAAGGTATTGAATAATCATTATTTCAAGAAGAAATTGCTCGATGGTATAAAGTATACGAAATTGTTTATGTATTTAATCGAAATCGAATCATTTTAGAACATTTCTAATACCGAAAAAGGTTAGTATATCGATAAAAATTAGAATCAGAATAATAAACGATTTTCGACTCTTTATCGCTCTGCACTCTACTTAGGAAAACACGCACATTCTCGACATTATATCGAAGTCGATATCGATAAAATTTTACGAAAAAACGATTCACTTTCGATATACCTTCGAATCATTTTGCATACTGGGTAGAGACGGAAAAATAAAGTTGTGAAAAGCCAATATTTTGAATGTTGTATGAATGCGCTTTTAAGATTTACGATTATGGCTAAAGCTATTAAAAGTTTCCTGCACCTTTTTATTACACTTTTTACGAGAGTTCAGCCACACACAAACACACACAGATACTCAAATACATATGCACACAGACAAATTTACAAATACACGCACATAAATCGTCTAGAAATATTGGTTGTTATCGAAGAAATATACTCATGAATACATATTTAACGAAAATGTCTATAAATTCAAATTCAGTTTAATGTTCAAAAAATCGTTTATTTATGAACGGGAATTTGCTTTATTGTGTTTTGGTATAGTTGTTGTTGTTGTTAGTATCTATTGGTTTGTTGTCTGTTGTATTATTGTGTATGAGTTTGTGATACCGCCTTTTTTAAATTGTTTATTGTATCTCAATTGTTTGTTGGCGTTTGCCTGTTGTAAGTTTGTACGAGTATTTTGTGTATTGTATTTTGTTTATTGTAATTTATTAGATTTGCTATAATTTTAAACATTTACGTTAAGCTTACACTATGTATATTTTACTTTGCTACATACATTTATATTTTCCTATTTTTCCATTTATTTATATGACATTTTTTATAGGAAATTCGTGATCATGTTTTCTGTGTTTTTTTTTATTGGTTTGATATATTTTTGAGGGTCTCCAATGAGTAATTGTTATCTAGTCATGTTTAGTTCTAGTATCACACATTGTCAAACTTTTGAAGGTTAGAGTTATTTTGACAATGTCTGAGATATGTTTGGATAATTAAGCAATAATTATGTGAATTTATAGAAAATGTTACTGATAATTCAAGTATAGTATTATAGTACAGTATATGACGTAAAAATGCGGGATTTACAATAGATGGTGTAACTTTTGAACGCAATTATTCTCACTTAAGGCAAAGATCACCTAGGACATCCAAAAAAGTGACATCTATAAATATGTATATATAAAAAGGGATGTTTGTATGTATGTGTGAATGTTGCGAATCAACTGGACCGATTTTGATGAAATTTTCAGGGAATCTTCAGAATTTTCCCAGCGCACAGTGGTATGAGAAAAAAAAGAGGGAAATAAATCTGTAACTTCTAAACGCTTTTGATAATTAAAAAATTCATGGAATACTTTTTGGAAAAATATGACAAAAAATGTTTTTTATTGACTTTTGCATAGATAAAAAGTTTTAAAATTGAAATAAAATTTTTATTTATGAATATTTTTTAATTAAATTTCACAGTTATGTAGACTTTTCTATTCAAAATGGAAAAATAAAAACAAATTTTGAAATTTATAAGCAGGAATCCGGCAATTCCCAAAAAAAGTATTGAAAAATCCAAAAAATGGGATTTTTTCGTTTTTTGGCTATAATATCCATACCAGGGGCGGGGTTATCGGAACCCTTTACAAACTAATTAAGATCTTATTGGGCCATCTAAAATAGGTTACTATATTTTGATATTAAGTATGTGATTTGAGAATTTTTGCCCTAAATTTGAATTTTACATAAAAAAGAGGCATTTTTTGAATGGACCTGATCCCGTCGGTATCAAAAATTATAAATGTTTTTTTCATTTAAAATATTTGGCGTAAAGTTAGCTTTTCAAAAAGTACAAATTCATTATACATCCTCTTAGAAAATTTTTAGATAACTTAAAAAGAATAAGAGTACTTTTTTCCCAAAAAAATTGCGAAAAATCGCCTTTTTTATATTCAAATGCATGTAACTTTGGACTCAGTCATGATTTTTAAACACTTCTGTCTTTATTTGATATATAGATATACTATAAAAAAAAATGGATAAAATCGGAGAATATTTGGAACCGCGGTCACCAAAAAACTGGTGTAGGGTGGGTAAAAATGTTGAAAATTAAATTTTCAAATGCGAATATCTCCTAAGCTATAAAAGATAATTGATAGCTACGTAGTGCTCGACGAGGAGATTCTGTATGTTAAATTTTTTTTTAAATCGGAACAGAAACGAAGAAATAGGATCATTTTAAAAATTGAACATACCTCTTTTTTTATTCTCATACCACTGTGCAGCGGGTAACACTGTATAGCCAGATTTTTGATATTCGGTCTGTGTGCGGAGGGGCGTGTAAAAATCCAATTTCGCATTATACCGCTAATGTCCTATATTTCATAAAAATGGATGTGTGTATGTATATTCCGTATGGATTCAAAAATGGCTGCACCGATTTTGATGAAATTTTCATGGAATCTTCAGAAAAGCCTTTTGGGTAACAGTGTTTACTGTTACTCGATGTGTGTATGTATATTCCGTATGGATTCAAAAATGGCTGCACCGATTTTGATGAAATTTTCATGGAATCTTCAGAAAAGCCTTTTGGGTAACAGTGTTTACTGTTACTCTTGCATATTAGGTGCATGAATAAGAAATTTCCATACTCAATTTTAGGAACCAGCCGAAATGCCACTACAAGTATTAACATTGAAGGTTGGTTCTTGATTTTGTCCGACACTGTATATTAAAATCGAGATCGAGATGCAATATAAAACAAATGTTTTCTAAAGGCCAGCAACGCAGACCGGGTTCAGCTAGTTTTTTATAATATTCCAAATTTGAAGTTTGAAATTGCATTTAAAAAGAGAAAAATAGCTTCTGCCAAGCTAATTTTATAAAATAGTAAGTTTAGCCGATAACACAGGTTAACAGCAAAATAGGATTGAATAACCACTATATACATTTGAACATTAACTTCTCATTTTTATATATATGAAACAAAAACAAAAGTTTTGTGAAAATGAGTGAATTCACTTAATTGTGAAAAAATTCGAAAATAATCCATCAATCCAATGTGGCTTTGTGATAAAGCAATAAATCTGAACCATTTCTACCGTTTTCGATTTTTCATGATTTTTTTTTTCAATTTGTTATTGTAACTCCGAAAACTACTGAGCACAACGAAATAACCCTTTTTGAGTTATCATTAATTAAGTGAGGAAACTTCTAACAAAATTTATATATTTACAATTTTACCTAAACATTTAAAAAAATATCTCCATAGAATTGAAAAATTTTACCAAATTTGTACTACTGGAACCAAAATACATCAAAATTGTGTAGTGGTTTAAAAAGCCGTTAAAATTGTTTAGATTTTGTTGCCTTGTGTAATCACTACCTTAACGTATCCTATACAGAATTTTCTTTTCAAAAATATATAAAATAAAGTTTCAGTAAAATGTATAGAAAAAAATTGGAGAATTCAGATAGCTTGTATTTCTTTTGGATTTCGAAATAAATTACCGATAGAGCATAGAAAAAACCTGTGAATCCGATGTCTTAAATTTCTAATCTTTCACATCTTAAAGTTATGGCCATCTAAAGATAAACACTTTTAAAAGGCTTTAAAACTTAAAAGATTTTTTTCATTAACTTGATATCTTTACTAACAGTTTCTAACATACAGATTAAATCCAATTAGAGTCATTATGTTTTGGGAATTTTTATACAACTTAGTGGAAAATTGAATTAGGGTTTTGCTGGACTTTATCCCTTCCAGGGAGGGTATTAACAAATCTTTACATTCCCGGTGTTTTTTAATACTAAATTAAACCAAAAACCAATATTTTTTTAATAAATAGTCTTGGACTATCGTTTTAAAAGAAGTGTAAAATAACTATATTTATTTTCTATGTTGGTCTACCCTTTTTAAGGATTTCTAATTTAATATTAGCATTTGATCACACCGATCGGATTGTATATCTATAAACAAATTTAAACCACTATTATTGTTATTATTTTCGCTAAATATGAATATCTTTAGAAGTTGTACTGTTTATGAACATAAAATTTTAATTTAATTCATTCTTAATGAACGAATTTTTCTGCTGTGACTGAAAATTTTAATTGAGAGAAAAATATCGGTTAATTCAAGAGTAATACTTCTTTGACAACTGACTATCTGTTGCTAGAACCACAAAAGCTATGAATATAATGGAATCATTTAATTAGCAACAAATTTGGATATCACAAAGAATCTGAATATTGTAACTTTAAGAAAATTCCCTGGAAAATTGTCTCACGTAAGAATTAACCGATTTTTAAAATTTTTCAGTTTTTTTAATAAATCGTGTGCGCACATTAGGAAATTAAAATTTTTACACCAGTAATTATATTGTATTGATATTTACAATACTTGATGGCTAATTATCAGATATATGTATAACACGACCTTCTCAGGCTTTTAAAGAATTACCGTTAATGTTTAGAAAATTTATGTTTTTTGCTAGTACCATATCACTTAAACATATTCTTTATAAATGAAACCTCGCAGTCGGATGTTTTATATAGTTTTTAAACATTTTGCGAAAATTTTTTTTCTGCAAAGAATTGCGTATTATGACTAATTTTCTAATTTCTATATAGTTGGCATCATTATAATTTCACTTTCCAAAAAAGCAAAGGCTTTATTTTTTGCTTTAAATCAACATTACTTTTTCGCGCATTGAGAATGATGAACGCGAACAGATTTAGCTTGTTTAGGCGGAGACAGGCGAACCTACAGTACAAATTTAATATATCGTCACCTAAAATGCAAAACAACGTATCATCAAGAAATTCGAAATTGATTTTATTATTGATTACGATTCATTACATCATACTACATATGTGTGCAAAATTTTAAACTTTTACTATCAAAAATAACCAAGTTATAACCAAAATTGAAACTAAAGTATCATCAAGTATATGATTTTCTTAAACAAAATAACGTATACGCTTAGAGTAATTAATTAATAAATCGTTTTTATCTTATTTTATGTAGTATCCTAATTTTTTTTTAATAAATTTGTTGCAATTGATTATTTTTTGCAGTCTTAATGAAAATTTAATGAAGAACCTTTTTTAGTTTAAAAAAGTAATTGTTAGTAATTAAAATTAAAAAAAACATAATACTATTAAAAATGTATATATAAACTGCTTTTATTTAAAATTTAAGTTTTTATTTTTTCATAAAAATTTATATTGATGATACGTTTTTTTGTTTCAGAAAATAACAATTAAAAAAAATGTAAGTCACATAACTTAAAGTGTGCTTTGAAAAAAAAAGTTTTTTTTCATAAAATATATTTCTAGAGTCATTGTAATTCAGATTTGAAAATTTTGTTTCAATATCTCAAGTAGTTTTCATTTTATATCGTTTTTTGCTTATGAAAAGTGATGTTACGTTTAGAGTGATCAAATATTCGACATATTCCAAAAACCGGTTTTCGAAAAAGCGTAATTTTTAAAAACCGGTTTTCGGTTTATTCAATCAAAAACCGGTTCGAATAACCGGTTTTTAAATTTTTTGTCAATTTATGAATAGAGGTATAAATTAAGCTTAAATATTTCTTTTTATTAAAACTAATTAAAAAATCATTCAGTCTTTTAAAAATGTATTTAAATTAAATTAAATTTATTTAACACAACTTTAAATTTATTTACTATTTTAAATCAAAAGAAATGATATATATTAATATAAAATTAACACATACTAATAGTTAGTTGTATTTTTTAAAATAATATTTGAGGACACACGATTCCTCAATTTATTTTTGATTAAAAAAGTAACAGAAATAAAACGTTCACTTATAGTTGAAATTGCATTGTATAAAAGATTTACTTTATTTTAACTTTTTGAAAAATTTTCCAAGTAATCAAAATCTGTTTTTAAGTCGCTAGTTGTTGTAATACTATTTTTTGTGGATTTCGAACTTCTTTTACTGTTAAACTGAGCTGAGCTTCTAAATTTTGCGAGTCAAATTCAATATATTCTAAACCTATATCTACGTATAGGAAGCTGGAACGATTAAATCTTGAGTAGTGACAATGGTAGTGGTACAGTATCAATGACTTTTTATGATATACTCCAATTTAAAAGACAAGCGTTGGTATAAACTACGTAGAACAGGAACCGTTATACGAAGCTAAATCAAACAGACGCAAAATTTTCAAAGGCATAAAACAAAAATGACCCTGAAAAAATTACAATAACGCTCGACTGCGCCTAGTACTTGATGTATAACTTGTTAATGGCATTGAACATGAAATCATATTACATATCACTAATTATTAAAAGAAATCGCAAAATCTTAAAAAAAATTAAAAAAAATATTCGATTTTGTCGAATAATTCGAGACAAAAAAACCGGTTTGTCGAATAACTCGAAAACCTTCTTTTTGTAAAAACCGGTTTAAAAAAACCGGAAAATTGGAAAATAACCGGTTTTTCGAATAATTCGAAAACCGGTTTGACTACTCTAGTTACGTTATTTTGCATTTTAGGTGACGATATGTATTAAAATTTCAGGCGTTTGCTCTGTGAGCTGATGAACATTTATACAATGAAGCATTATATGCATACATACATATGTATGTACATATTTATGTAAATCTTTAAATCCGACTAGAAAAAACTCAAATGTCATAACAAAAAATAAAATCTATTCTCTGAAAAAATCAATTACACTTCATTAACAAACAATCACATTAAAATATGTAGTATGCCTCTAACAAAAAATATTATTTAATTCCCCTTAAATATGTTGTTTCTAAACTAATAAAAAAACAAATCTTTAAATGAAACAAATCTAAAAAACCCGAACACATGTCAAACACACAACAATCAAAATCAATTAAAAAATATTGTATAAAAAACACATTTCATACAGTGAATGACATCTTGTCAACATCATCATTGTCAGCATACACAGCCCATTTACATATTTTTCTATTTTGAAATAAAACTAAAATTGTGAACTTATTTTCCCCCCATTTGGGGAATATTGAAAACCAAATCATGGCACACAATCATCAGCCATAATATTTAAATTTCAGTTTCAACAAAAATATTTTGTACTTAAACATGCTGAATGAAACCCCAATGTACAACTGATATGAGTACTCGTCTCAACAAAACGTTTGCATGTTGGCAGTTTTAAGTATAATCTGACATTTAATTAATAATAAAAACGACATTTGTCGTCTCAAAAAGTGACAGTTATAATTGAAATTTGTATGTGTGTATTTTGTGTTTATTTCTCATGATTTCATTGGTTTTATTTTGCCTTCTTTAAGTGCTTTTAATAACTCGGTTTCGTTTATTAATAATTTTATTTTCGTTGTTGTCTTCAATGTTTTCATTTATCAATGTTCTAGCAGTTGACTGTGATTTTGATATGATCAAATCAATAATGTAATAAAATTGAAAATGGAAACAATAAATAAAAACTGATTCTAAGTACTTCAAGAATTAGGTCGAATTTTATGTGCACTACATATTAATTCTATAATTTAAATACTTTTTAGAAAAAGAAAAACTATTTTATATTCAATCATCTGTCTCCTGGTATCGATATTGTGTTTTTAAAAAGAAAACCAGAATTAAAAAAAAAATTAAAAAGTTACAAAAATGGGAATTTTATTATATTAAATACATACTAAATTTGGAAAGGCTTGCGATGAAATATAAAAGACAGTATTCTAAACATAAAAGCAAAACAAGTAAGGAAGTATAGCCGGTTAATCCCGATAATATAATACCCTGCATTGAGAATATAAGAACCTACATACATTTCTTATAAATATCGATATCGAAACAATGTTTTATACAGATCAGTTATCATTCAACTGGATTTTATGACCATCAGTCTATAATAGCCCATAGCTCTCATATAAGATCCATTTCCGAGAATAACTATTTCAACTATAAAACTCTACGACTTAAAAATGCGGGATTAACAATAGATGGCGTATCTTTTGAACTCGGTTTTTGATTTTAACAACTTATGAGTTATTTTGAAGGATATATAGCTGTCAATTATTCTCACTTAGTCATAGAGAAACATAGAGCGGAAACTAGAAAAAAACTCAAACAAAATAATTACTCAAAATCACACATACGAGAGTTGTTTTTGTTTTCACATAGTTTTTTCTACTAATACATTCTCACCACTTGGTTTTCTGACAACTGAGTTAGGACTTTGACAGGAGAGTTCCACTCTATATATATTCTCTATGATTATAGTGTAAACAACAACGTTTTTTTGCTTCGAAAATGTAAAATTTTGCTGGAAGTTTACTTCATTAATTTGAAAAAATGTGCGCCGAAGCACAGCGATAGCTCACCAAAGCTTATGTTGAATGTGGTCCGTCGGTTTCAATGTCCGATTGATGGTTTGTTCGGTATATAAGTAGTGATGTTGACACGGAAGACAAATATGGTCCAGGTCAGCCAAAAAATTGAAGACCAAGAATTGGGGGCATTACTCCACGAAGATTGATGTAAAACTCAACAAGAGAATGTAAAATCATTGGGGGCTACTCAAGCAGCAATGTGAAAACGTTTGAGAGCAATAGGATTTATTCAAAAGCAGGGAAATTGCGGGACATTCAAATTGAGATACCTAGGAAGATGACTTTGCATGTCCGAAATGTGTTTGAAAAATGTGTGTAAGACATAAAATAAAATAATGTTTGCGCCGAATCATTACTTGCGATGAAAAGTGGATCCATTACGATAACTCGATGTGTAAAAGTTCGTATATAAAGCCCGACCAACCAGCCGAAACGAGTCCTATCTATTTTGCTGAAATCTGGCCAGACCATCACAGAGAACCTATACCGAACACAACTGATTCGTTTGAATATAAACCATAATAACAAAAACATTAAAAATTCATAGGAAACCACAAAATAAATATTTAGGGGATTCAAACGGTCTCCTATTAAGTCGTATTTGGTTTGTCATAAAATAATACTTTTTTTTGTTTACATTGCAAAAAGAATTTGTTTAAACTGAAAAAATATTTTACGACATTATGACAATACGACCTAATAGCAGACCGTTTGAATCCCTCAATTATTTCAAAATTTTATATAAAATTAAAAAAAAAAATTTAACTCTTTATATTTGGTTGGTACACCTTGGGCATCAATAAGACGACGCTCGCGACGGTGCATTAATTTCACAAAATTCTCTGTAATAGAGGGTGTTTTTCGGCTTATGCTCGAATAAGAGCGGGTTTTAATGTTTCAAGGCTACTGATGTCATATTTTCGCACAAATTTTTACAAAACTTCCCAAATGTGCTCTATTGGGCTTAAGTCTGGTGACTGGGGTGGTGAATATAGCTGTCTTGGGGCATATTAAAGCCAGTTTCGAACAACGCACAGTGGGGGATCTGAAAAAAAAGTGGAAATAAATCTGTAACTTCTAAACGAATAGCCCGATTTTAATAAAATTTCTAGAGGAGGTGTCGATAAGTTTAAGTTTTGAATTTGGGCTTAAACAACCAAGGGGGGCCGAGCCACAATGCCCCAAAGTGGGGCACCTCGGGTATATCAAAAATTAAAAATGATGCCAAATTTTTGTTTGCGATCCGATTTGAAAGATATATATGGAATGTACTAGACAAGATCTACATTGCTTTAGCCATATATTATCTCTTATAGTTTACGAGTTATTCGCATTTGAAAAGTAAAATTTTATTTTTTTTTGCCTACCTTGGTCTACCATTTTGCTAATAACGGATCCAATTCTTTCCCGATTTTCTTGAAGTATATTTTCTTGAATTAACAACAAATTTATTAATAATCTTAAGAAAGAATTGTTAAAAAATATCTACTGAGTCAAAAGTTATGTGCATTCATTCGCCATTTTTTTCGAAAACAGTACCTACATTAATTTTAAATTATACAGAAAATGAGAAAAAAATAAATAATGTGTTTATATTTTTCTGAAAGATAACATTTCGGGAAATATTATAAAAGCAAAATAACGTGCAACGTGCGCAGTATGCTTAGGGTCGTTATCTTGCTGGAAAATCGATTGATTTCATAGGCCCAAACTATCAACAAATGCCTTAATATTTTGTTCCAATATGTTTTTGTATTGATAGCGGACGATGTTACGCTCTACAAAAACCAAATGACCCACTCCAGATGACGCCATGTCATCCCAAGCCATAACTTTGCCTCCACCATGTTTGACTATAGATACAATATTTTTGGATCAAGAGCAGTGTTTGGTTTTCTCCAAACTTTGGATCGGACATCACTTACGAAAATATAACACGATTCTAAAAATACATACCCTTGTCCATATGAGCTTTAGCAAACTCAAGCCAAATTTTACGTTTCTTCGTTGAAATGAGTTGTTTTTTGGGTGATGTTCTGCTATTAAATCCATTGTCATGTAAAATGTTTATAATTTTTCGTGGAGTAACAATGTTATTGGAAAATTTTTCGATCTGTTCCGCCAATTTTGGGGAGCTTATTGGTTCATTACTTTCAAAATACTGGTAACATCACGTATTGTAAGCTTCTTAGGTCTGCCAGATCTTGGCTTATTTTCGGTTCTATTGGTGTTATTATAATGTTTTATGATCATCTGTACAGTAGCCGACTTAATTTTGTTGTCTTAGCAATTTCTCCAGGCAGGGATATTCGTATATATACTGATAGTCAATCCGCAATAAAATCTCTGACAGGTGTGGACACAACATCGAACAAAGTCCAGCAATACCGGGCATCTTTAAATAGGATGGCAATACATTCATCAGTCGTACTCATATGGGTACATGGACACAGAAATATTTTAGGCAACTGTGTTGCTGATGTTCTGGGGAAAAAAGGAACCATGATGCCTGACGGAGACATAGATATAGCAGCGAAACTTTTACTATGAGCTCGCTCAGACAAGATGAGGTTGTGAATACACCTGTATGTTTACCAGAATGATATGGCTTCGAAGCAGACAATATATCTTAAGGCCTAACACGCTCATAACTAAGTAATGCCGTGGCGGTTATAATCTGACACTGCAAATTTGGCAACCATGCAAGATGGCTTGGCCTGCCTTATAATGACTTCTGGAGAAGCTGTCAAAATGAAGACGTTGATGAGACCATTTTTCATGTTCTTTGTCACTGCCCGGCATTATGAGATCTACTCTTTAGTTTCTAGGATATCCTTACTTCAATAGTCTTTCCGAACTCTCAAACATAAAGTTGGAATGCATCAATGCTTTTATAAGGAATTGGAATTGCCTACTCCCGCCAAACACGGGAATCTCCTCGGAGTGATCTAGTATCCGTCAAATGACTGGAGTCTACCAATCTCCATCTGATTCCTCATCTGAGCTGTTCCT
Source organism: Calliphora vicina (assembly GCF_958450345.1). NCBI lineage: Eukaryota > Metazoa > Arthropoda > Insecta > Diptera > Calliphoridae > Calliphora > Calliphora vicina. Next base: position 112,538,124 of record NC_088781.1, on the reverse strand, counting down.
CTATATTTTTTCTATCCTCTATCTGACTTTCCTTTTATCTTTTCATCTATATCTGGCCCTCTCTATTTCTCTATTTTCAGGTTACACATGGACCCAAGTGAGCGACTCTTTTCTTATTCATTCTGATGGCCCGATAACCTGACCTACATATAGGGATTAGCTGACACATAAAAGTGAAACAGAATCGCTTATTTCATGAAAATGAACGATTGGTCCTTTTTGTATATAGAGCGTTCAGATACAATGTCCACTTGACTCCAACTTGAACCAAATGTAGAGTATTATACGATCGTCTATTATCATGTATAACTTCTCACTAGTTTCATTTTTGACTTTTAATAAATTCAAAAATTGTTTTTTGTTGCGAATTAGCTCAATGCGATTTCTTGTTTGAGCCAAATGTCAAAAAACAACCACAATAATATTATTAAGTTGTTAAATGTCTATTACGGCGAATAGATTTTAGCCAATGTACGTTGCAGTAGTGGTGGCAGCAGTACATGGAAAAAAATCTTGTTGTAGGCTTTTGGTTGATGTTGTTGTCATATGAAATCTTAATTGACTGCTATGAATTGAGTGACAATAAAAAAAATACTTAAATTGATTTATAGGAAGCCTATAAATTCTCAAACATGAGTAGCGGACATTAAGCAAATAGTTAAAGGAGTTCTGTGATTGGTTTCTTTAAATTGTGCAATGTATTTTGAAATAAGAAAAGTTTATGAATATCATAGTCAACTGATTTTTAATAGGTCGATTTGGATAACATTAAAACCAAGCTATAAATTACGTTTCATCAATGGAAATATTTGTAACTACCAATTTCAACAAATGGTTATTTGGCCTTACATGACTATTGTTGGAACAAACAACGACAAAAAATATAATTCTAGATTTTAGAACTTTACATCGGAAAATTCTGAAGAAAGAAATCGAAGCAATTCAGGATAACTTAAACATAGGCGCCAATTTTGGTTCAAAAGTGTAAACCAATCAGATCATCACTAATGTAGGGTATTCCAAAACCACAGCATCCTGCTACTCAAAATTATAACAACATCATACTGAGATCAAAAAAAATATAAAAAATTTTATGTATAAATGGAAGGCAAAGATGAAAAACAGAAAAATGAGTGAAAAAAAAATTCAACTAAAACGATACCGTTTGTGTATGACATAAATTTCAATATGTCGCAAAACTGTCATGACGATAAATTAAGAAATAAATTTCAATTTCAGTTGACCATTTGTTAAAATTTAATTCTGTCGTTCATGCAACACAAATTGTTGTAAATTTTACATTAACTTGAATATATTGTTGTACACAGCATACATTTGATTGTCTAGTCATAAATTTTGTTTAACTTGGAAATTTTTCATACAGCTAGATACATAGATACTCGAACTTAGTTACTCATGCAATTTGAACTGAAGTGAACTAAAACTAACAAAATATACTCGCACTGTTGTAGTAAATTCTACAATGAGATGGAAAATATGGGAGTGTTTCTAGTTAGTAGTTGTTTTTGGTGAATGGAGAGGAGTTTTTGTAATATTTTAAATAAATGCAAAAAAAAAACAATAACTTTTGATATAATGATGTTGAAAGTTATTGTCAAATTGTAAATTGCAATATATTGTTTTTTTCGTTTAGAATGAATTGAGTTGATGACAAAAATAGTTCAAGTTTGTTGGACGTATAGAGTTGTTAGTAATTGATTTTAATTTATTGCTTTTTGATTTCGGGTGCAGTGTGCAATCTATGATCAAACAATCACAAGGATTCATATTGATGTAAAAGATAATTTAAAATATTATTGTGTATTTAGCTTTATATATTTTTGGTTTTCAGAATAAATTAGGGAAGCTAGGTTTTAAACTGGAACTAAAGAAAAATTTTCTAGCCATTCCTTCATAAAGGAAGAAAGCTGTTCCCCATAATTGACCAATTTAAGTTCCTAACTAAAACATCCCGTTCCTGGTATGAATGTATCCAACTGTCTAATGTCAATCTCAGACAGACGAGGTGCTTCATGGTCTCCCCCTCTAATTCAATGAATTCAAATTGGTATGTGAGATAATTTAAAATATTAAGGACAATTAAGTTTTATATTTTCTTGCTTTTAGAAAATTTATTAATGAAATGAAGGAATAAAATATGAAAGTTATGGTCACTATTTTTGGCTTTTGAACAATAATTTTGTGACAGAGTAGATGCTCAGAAATAAAGCAATTCTCCATATCTGACCAATTTGAGTCATCCCGTTGCATGTATGAATGTAGCCAATCTTTTAACGTTCAACTCCGACAGATCCATCAGGGCATGCAGAAAAAATTGTCCAGAATATAAAATTTTCGATTAGTCAGGGACGAGCAGTGACATCATCATCTCCACCTCTCCTTATGAGAGATTCAAGCTTCTAAATTTCACAACTATAAGACAATGACAATAGCTATCACATTCTGTACTCTATCATACGGAATGTTTATCAAAATTGTGGTTCTGCGACAGTCATACTTGGCCCATATGTTTACGTTAGATGATCGAGTTCATCTGGACACATGATTTGCATGATGACTGCGGTACACCAACTAACAGGCCAACCTCTTTAGCCAATATATAGATTATCCTTTAACCAATGAATCCGCAATGAATTCCCAGAGACATTTTGATATCTGAGTACCTAGAAAAGTCCAACAACAGAAAGTCTTGACATCTCATTCAACTGACATTGCATTGGATGACTATACGGCTGAAATTTCATACCGGAAATACTACACTAGTTTGAGATTAAAAAAAAACAGTCTGCGCAATATAAAAGCCTACTCCCATATTTACCTTCGATTTCGAGCTATCAAATGTGTTTTAATGAAGACAATATATCCCAAAAGTCTTTCCATCAGTGATCGACATGTTAAAACATCTGTCGATGAATGATCTAGGAGTGCAGAAGTTAATCGTGTTCGGGATACCATCTAGGCTACCCAATATTATCTTTATATATCATTTCGACATGAATAAGTGACCGCAGTCTTCTTAGATATTCTCCCCTGTGTGTTCTGTTTCCAAGATAGCTTTAATTCCCATATGTTTGCGGTAAACCAACCAATCAGTCAACCTCTTTATCCAATATAGAGATTCTCCTTTAGCCAATGAATCCGCAATGAATTCCCAAAGATATTTTGAAATCTGAGTATCTAAAAACATCCAACCACAGAAAGTATTGTAATCTCATTCAACTGACATTTAGGACCGGATTGGATAACTTATACGCTACTGAAATTTCATTCCGAAAATACTACACTGGTTTGGTATGAAAAAACAAACCAGTCAGCGCAATATAAAAGCCTACTCCCAACCAGCTTTCGATTTCGAGCTATCAAATGTGTTTTTCTGAAGAAAATGTATCCCAAAAGAAAATGTTGTTCGGCATTCCATCTAGGCAACCCAATATTATCTTTATATAGCATTTCGACTCGGGCAAGTGGCAGCAGTCTTCTTAGATATTTACTCCTGTGTGTTCTGTTTCCAAGATAGCTTTAATTCCAGAATAACTCCCGAAAACTTTCTGGTTAATTCTACACCATTACACGAGGTTTTGGCCTATGCGAGATTCACATTATGTCAATTCTTAATGGAGTGCCCGGATTGACGATTCTTTCGCAAGATAGGTTAGTTAGTTAACAGCCAGCCGATTGGAAGAGACTGGAAAGAAAACAGCATACTTGGGTAGATATGGTAGGTCCATTTGTGTTACCTGATAAAGAAACAAAAGAGGGCCAGATAGAGATGGAAAGAGAAGAGGACAGTCAGATAGAGTAAAGGAGTAGACGAAATATAGAGGATGAAGTCAGAAGAGCAGAAGTATGGAGAATAGTGTGCAGTAGTCATTTTACGGATCTAGGTCTCCCCGTAGAGATTCCCGTATAAAGACATTAATGCATTCTAACTTCACGTGCGTTAGTTCAGAAAGACTGTAGTGATGTCCCAGAAACCTGATGCTTAGATATCCTAATGCCGGCCAATAACAAGGAATACGAAAAATGGTCTCAACATCCTACTCATTCTGACAGCTTCTACATATGCCGTTATAGGGTAAGTCAAGTCTCCTCGCATGGTTGCCAAATATGCTGTGACCGGTTATAACCACCACTGCATTGCTTAATTGTGTTCGTGTCTAGCCAAGAAGATATTCGCCCTCGGGGACCATATAATTTTGTTAATCGTATTGGTGGATTTACACCCCCATTTCGTCTGAGAGAACTGTCAGAGATTTTATTAAGGCTTGACTATCAGTCTTGATATCTTGTTAAATCTGAGCCAGTTAGCCGCCCTTTTAATAGCCGATATTTCAGCTTGAATAATACTAAATTCATTTGTAATTCTACAAGATAACCTAATTCCGTATTCCTGAATGTAGACACCTCCGCCAACTCGAACGCGTTGAGTCAAGTGAAATTTCATTCATTATTTCCATTTTATATGGAATTGGAAAACCGAGGTTTCTCGATATGAAGGGCCAGGGAGTGCAGAAATCAATATTATCTGGAAGACTCTGTATACTTCTGATTATACTGGCATGGCCATATGATCCATGTACAAATCACATTTATCCTGAAGTCAAGATAATATCTTGATATTTTCCAGAAACTGTTATGGAGACATACGCAAAAGTATTTTAACACACGGATACGAGTTAAAAACTATTTAAGGCATGATTCCAAAATAGTAAATACTGAGGATGGGTCGTTCATTCATAGTAGTGGAGATGACCCTGCGCTTCAGAAGTCCCTCTATGAAGGCAGTATTGGACTAAATAAGTGAATGTATACTTGATGCTTGCTTAGGAAGGATTTTGTGTATATTTGAAGAAAAAAAGAAGTAGCTTGCAAATATCTAGGGAATGATTGGACATTTAACATAGATTCATAACAAGCTTCTGTGGTGGCCTAAGTAAGCAAGGTTTACGGTTGATCAAAAATGAGATTTTGAAGAAAAAAAAACTGATTGGTTGGCCATCAGGGGAGATTAATATATACAATATGGGACCAACAACTTCTTGTGGCACCTCTAATGAGTAAGTATTCTATTGAAAAATCTGATTCTTATTTGTTCGCCACTTAGGATCCATAATCTCAGAAAGCCGAAGATTCTTCTCCCGCTTTCAGAGACAAAATAGCAGTAGCTATTTCGGTCGATGCGGCTAAACTTTGGATACTTAAGGTATGGCTTACAAGACATATTGAATCTTCACACTCTTTATAATCTATCTCATAACAAATCAAAAAATAAATTCAATAGGGTTTTGGGTAGATTGGAATCGAAGTGGCAGACAGATCAACAAATTCATGCTGAATAAAATATTTAATAAAGGAAAATTAAAATTACTTTAGTATTGGCAATTTATATATGAACCTGCTCTCCCAAAACACTTTTATATTTAAATGTAGAAAAGTTTCAGACCAATCGAAGTGGCAGACAGATCAACAAATTCATGCTGAATAAAATATTTAATAAAGGAAAATTAAAATTACTTTATTATTGGCAATTTATATATGAACCTGCTCTCCCAAAACACTTTTATATTTAAATGTAGAAAAGTTTCAGACCAACCGATTATATATTCTACAATTTCAATAAGCATAACATTTATAATATCTAACTATTAATAACATTTTAATCACTTTATTATCTCTTTGCGTCTACCAGCCAGACGCTTCAACATCAATCACCATAGACCCCTACTCCATTTAAAAATAACTCTACTAATCTCATGTTTATTCATATTTGTGCTATAAATTCCAATGAACACTTGTTCACCCTTAGGTTGGTTGTTTTTCTCTTTGGTCTCACAAAAGTTTTATAATCAAATTTATGATTTGATGTTAATTTAGTTTAATTTGCTACCAAAATTACTAAGCATAATTCAAATTTAAAAAGCCATTATCATAATTCACGTGCCTTCTAAATAACTTTCTATAAACACACACAGTTGTATGGAATGTTTTGCCTTAGACATGTCATTCCAAAAAGAGCTTTTATTGTACAACATTTAAATGGATTCTTTATGGCCATAATACGAGCACAATATAAAAAAATTTTATGGCAAATGTTTATTTACAATACGTTGAATTCAGACATACTTTTAAAATATATACGAGGGAAGGCTAAACATTTCTTTCAGGACAACTTATTCAACCAGCCGAATCGACACCAAAGCCAAATATCCATGTTGCTGAGGAAATTCTCCTTATTTGGTGGGAGAAAACAGTCCTCTCAATTATGAGCTGCTCAGACTTCAGTAGTTCATAATTGAGACTATCACAGGGAACCTTTACCGAACGCAACTGATTCGTTTGAAGCGAACATTGGTAGAGAAACTCTCATAATATGCGATCAGTTATGAAACAGTAATATTCCATCATGACAACGCTCGGCCACATGTTGCAATACATGTAAAGACTATTTAAATAGAATGGTTGAGAAGTTTTTCTCACCCGCTGTAAAGTCGAGACCGTGCCCCTTCTTACTATTATTTATTTTGATTGATTTGTTTTGATTGATCTCTGGGTTACGCTGCACTTTTGAACACAGTAACCGATATTGGCTTCATTCGTTCTTGCCCTCAAAAGATGAGCAATTCTTTTGGCTCGGAATCCATATTTTGCCAGCAAGAAAGTTAACATTGGCCAATAAGTTGAATAAGCACTAGCTACTCTTTTTTGGTGGATTCGGTTTTTCAGGAGTTGATCCGTCTGGCCTCAACTCTTCGATGTCCATGCCTTGCTCCGAGGCGAATTTTTATGGGGACAAGCCGAAATCATGAAGCGATTTCAACCAACCAGGTTCGTCCTTGGGCCTAATTAATACCAAAACTATAAAAAATACAGCTTTAAATAATTCTTGCCAGGTTTTTCAGTAAAAGTAGCTTTCCTTTCTTTAAACCCAGTTTAAGACTGACATGAAACTTAATTTAGAATTATGTATGTTCTGATTTCGATTAATGGATGCCAGTAAATTTTGATATTAGTTTAACAGAAAATGTGTAAACAGTCCTACATTTTCAAATAACTTTCCAGATTGCTCATCATCACACAAAAGTACATTTGGGTCTACAAATTAAGAAAATATAAATTATATTTGTTGTTGGTTTGTATTTCGTAGGAAGAAGAATGGCAGGAAAGTGCGTGTTAATGTTTAACGAATTGTGTCATTTTTGTGGTTGTTTCATTTTGTTTTATTTAATTTTTATAAATTTTGTGAACGCATTGTATGTGTGTGTTTTATGCTCTTTTATTTATGTTACGACTTCGTTGATGTTTTTCATTAAAATATTTATGTTTAGTATGTTGCAACGATTTCGTTTAATGTCATTCTTAACTTTTCTTTACACACAGCTTTCAAATGGAAGTGCGTGTGTGTAGTAATTGGCTTGACTGAACATTTCGACCAGGGAAGGGCAACGTTTAGGAACATTATAACACCGAGATTAGTGTTGGAACTATGAAATTAGGGAGTGATGATTTAGGAAGTTCATTTGATTTACACTGAATGTAGTAGAAAAGATTTCAGCTGGAAGTTTACTCCACATACGAACAGTAAACTAATTCTCTCTGTAGTGCGGTCCATTATGCAATCGACCAGAAATGGATGAGTTCTTGTAGTAAATAAACAACTTCGAATAAGTACGTAGAATCAATAACACCATAGAGAAAGTTTGAATATATCATCCAATTACCCAGCCTTTTCCCTCTTCGTCCGGCCCGAAGGACACAAATGTTTAGCTGTAGGCTGGGTGAAGTGGGAAAGGGCTGGATAATTTGAAAACATGTTCAAACTCTCTAAACCGAAACAAAATAGTTGAAATTTTGTTATTCAGAACAATTTATGAATAAAAGGAAAGAAATAAAATAAAGTAATTGGATATTTCCTAATTATTTATATGTATTAACAATACTTGACGTTTAATCTCCATACAAATCGGTTTGTCGGTTAATCGAAAACTGGCATTTTCTAGAAAACTAGCGTTTTCGGGATTTCGGTTAACTGACATCGAAAAAACCGGTTAACCGTCATATCCATTTTATATTGTAAAAATATCAAAATTATTACCTTCGTCAAATGGAATTGAGTATAAATATGTTAATAACTATATAATACTTGTTTTAATTATTGGGTTATTCATTAAATTTCAACCAAAAAATGAATAGATAGTTTTAAAATTTTTTATTATCACCTCGACTTTCTGATATGAAACAGAAAATGTTACAAGTCCCAAAAAGGACCTATAAGACGCAAACGCATTTATTCTTAGCTGTGATTATTTTTCATTATAAATCATACTAAATAATTAATAAAACTTCATTATCAGATTTCAAAAATATTTCAAATCATGGATTTTAGAAAGTTGTGTGTCTCTGAAAAGGACTTTGCAAACTAAGCTAACGAAATGAATAATAAAATAAAATTTTAAGAAGAAAACACATTAATGATGTCAAATTTATTGAAAGAAGATATGTACATCAAATTCAATTTAACGTTTGGTAAAATCATCACTAAGTTTATAATGAATCTTTATTAAGATTTAGCTTAACTTCTAGAATTATGCGGAATTTAATTTTTAATTGTTTCATTATGTGCAATTTATTCTGATACAGATTTTCAGTAAACTCATCGTCCTCTACTATTTAGAATTATAGCAATTCTTAAAAATATTAATCTAAAGAGGTTTGTATTGTAAATCAGCAGTTTAGGTTTCAAATCAGACCAATAATGTGTATACAATGAATATAAAAAATGCACAAAAACATGAGATTTATTAATTTTAGTCCCAAATATTACAAACCGGTTAACCGAGTGATAAAAACCGGTTAACCGAAAATCAACATTTTAAATTAACCAGTTCGCAAAAATCGAGATTTCGAAGAAAACCCGGTTTTTCAGTTAACAGGTTTATAAACACTAACCGCTAATATACATTTACCAAAATACCGTTACCGAAATAATACAAATTAGCGTTAAAGTTACCTTTTAACAGTTTCGTAGCGGAATCGACAACCTTGATAAATACGAATGATATCTTAGCCATTTTAACTCCATACTGATAGATAATAATTCAGCCTACCTAATTGTACCCTCTAAAGGTCATTCTGATCATGATGTATATATCATATTATCCGAGATAGATGATCGCCTCAAATATCCAATTCACATAAATCAACCTTCATACACTTTGGTATTCTTGTTAGTACATTTAGTTTACACGGAAATTTTCTCCTCAAAAAAACTCGAGGTTATCCGGAGATATACACGAAAATGGGTCTTTTACTTAAACACAATATATGCCAAAAATTTATATTTGCCTCTTTCTTAATAAGACACATTTGATGTAATTTGATCGAAATAGATTTCGTTCATTAATAATTTTCTCTTATGGAGAGATAAACCTATTTAGCAACTATCATCAATGTGATCTAGATGAGGATGACTGAGGTATGGTTCGGTATCTTTTTCAAGATAAACCCGGAATTCGTAGCAAATGTTCGATATTCAGATAAGAAAATAATATACTTTGATACTCAAAATTTTTAGCGGATGTCATTACTTTAGCTTCAATTAGACTCATGGTGATCCGGAAGCCTAAGAGACTTAAGTTGGGATGAGTAAACACCACATCCATTTCGAGTCGTCTGTCAATATATAAAAGCCATTCTCCGTAGTGGAAATGCGATTGGTTTATACTGATCTCGCTGTTATCTTTATCAAAAAATAGAAATTGAAAAGAGGTTCAGCTATTATGTAGTCCACAGATATGCTCAGATTGAACTTATAATTACTTAGAACATTTACATGCAATGTTAGCAGCAATTTGAGTTGGAAAAATGTCCGGTGGTAACTAGTCAAATATAGTAAACTTGGACATATCATCATTCTCATGATACGTTTGAGTTGACCATTAAACAGCATATCCATAGAAAGGAATTTGTTTAATGACAGAGTTATATAACCAATATACGTTTTCCAGGCTGTTCAATTAGTTCAAATGACCTTTTGTAGCAAATTTGCGGATCTATTCTCTGCAGTCAGCAATACCTGTTAAAAACTATATACAAAGAAGTGGTTGGGAAGTTTTGCTTCATCCGCCTTACATTTCAGACTTTGCCTCGTCCGACTACTATTTGTTTCGATTGATGCACTTCATAACAGACTATCCGAAATTGTTTTAATTCGTTCTTGTCCCCAAAAGATTAGCAGTTCTTTTGGCGCGATCATAGCTAACAATAGCCAATACTTTCAATAAATTTGTATACAAGTGTTTCAAAAGAAAAATAAAAGCTTGAAAAAACTTTTAAATTCTGGACTAGATTCTGGATTCTAGATTTGTACTGACGAAAATTCCCGATAGCTAGAAGAGACATGTGTTGTGCCTATCAATTTAGATGATATTATGAACAGTAATTTTTATTGATCACAACTTCCAGAGCTTTCTATTTGTCGGATGTCCAAGTTCCGTCCATTTGTTGAACATAAAATGGTACGTACGATCGGACAAAATGATACTATCCATAGGAGCTTTACAGCTGCTCAGTTTTTAAAATATTTTCATTTAAATTTTTGGAAAATAACACTGCGGAACAGAGATTTTGGTGCCCGAGATTTGAACTACCTTTTGTACACGTTGATGAACCCTCATTACTATGGTATACTTGTTTTTTTCCAGTCAGCTCGAGTTTTCGAAATATCGCGGTTTTTATATTTTCATTGAATACCCTATTTTTTTGTGTTTTTCTTCAAAATTTTGGGTAATGCAATTAAGAATGTGAAATTTTTTTAGCATGATACTGGTCTACATAAACGTATGCTTCTTTTGAGTATAATAATTCTGATGGATATTTTTGCATATTTGTCTGATCTTTCGGGAAAGTTGAAATTTGACTTTTTTAGCTTTATCCTTAATAAAATTGTGCATTATGAAAATTTTAAATAAAAATTTATCCCTGCACATTCAAGGCATTATAGCGAATATAGTTTTTAATTAAAATGAAAAATTAGTTAAAAATTTAATGAAATATTTAGATAATATCCCGAAATTTTACATCCTAAAAAACAATTTTTTTAATAAATAAATTTTTAGGTAGTCATTAGTCTTATTTTTTAATACACATTTAAATCTAACTACAGCAATGTAAGTACTTCATTTGACGTTTTTAAAATAGTGCGAATTTTGTATTCACGTGATTTGGAGCGTTTTTGGTGAAAATATCTTAAATTTTTTTTTAAAAACACTAGTATTTTACAGAAAAAAATTAATTTTTACAAACATATAGATTTATTTCTACATTATATATCCAGGAGTTGTCTATGTTGCGAATTTGAATACCAAAGTAAGCAAAATACAATTGGATTTTCGCTGATCTTTTAACATATATTCGTCACAAATGTAACAAAACATATTAGGATCTTTAACACAGCATCTCATCTTACTAGCCATAATGAAATAATATAACAAGTGAAATTATATTTATAAAAAAAACAGGTGTAAAACATTCAAGTTACGAACATTTATATAGTTTTTTTAATATGAAATACATATGAAAAATACTGTAAAACTTTGAGTTATTTGCCAAATAGTTTTGTATATTTTCAGCGAATTTTCAATATTTTTATATAAATTAGTTTATTGATAAGTTTTTATTGTATATAGTGAACAAATTTTGAACCCTTTTACCATAGGTCAAACTTATAAGGATGAAACTGAAAAAAGTTAATTTTCAACATCCTTGCGATATCACCAATATATCCTGAAACTTAGATAAACAAAATTGATGTCAAAGAAATGATAATTTTGTGTAGAATACCAGTACAAAGATGCGTTTTTAATTTTAGTCTCCATTTATGAAATAACCCATCAAAAAGAGAAAAAAATACAGAATAACCAAAAAAATTAAAACCGCGATATCTTAAAAACAAGAGCTCCTCAAAAAAAACTAAATATAGTTTTGACTATGTAATGTCCCATACATGTTTTATCAAAAACATTTTCCGCGGCACCAAACCAAAATGTCAATTTTGTTCCTCTGTGTAATTTTTCATTCAAATCAATTTATTAAATACTTTGAACTTCCTCCTCTTTGTACAGGTTTTGCCAACTCAGCTTTTAATTTGAAACAACCTTTATGAATTTTACTTCTCTTAATTTTTTATTTTGGAAATTTATGTACAATAAAGAAAATTATAAATTTTATATTTATGTATGTTCACAAATATTTTATGGCCAGCATAACAGTAAAATACAGAAACGCATACACGGTATACGATCTCATTCTCTTGTAAAGTGCCCAGGCATATTAAAGTGCCACTACTTTAGATGAGGGTGATGATGATAATAACAACGGTGTTGCTGTTTTATGAGGGGGATGAGTGCAGCCTATTCCGTACCACAATTTCGTATGAGTTAAAATTTCAGTATCAACTTTAAATTTATGGTTGACTGATTGTTCGGTGTGTGTAATTAGTTAAAACGGAAGCTAATTTATGTTTTGTCAGTTATGTTCAAATTAATGTAACAAAAAATTAAATACTCATAAATAACTTTATTTAAATTTTTCAACAATAACAAACAGCAATAAAAACAACTTAAAGTGCCTGAAACTAATGGTGATTAAAAGAAATGTTTTACAGATGACTGATAAAAATGAAAACCAACCAACAGGCAGTGAATAGAAGAGCCAAATGAGACCCAACAATAAGAAATAGTGTTCGAGATCATTGAAAATGATAACGACATAGAAGACTTAATGATTATGTATTAATGAATTTTCATTAAAGATTTTATTACGTTTATATACACTGTGGAAGTATATAATGATTGTAATTAATTTTATAGTAAATTCCTTTTTATTTCTGATTACTCGTGTCTATAGACATTTTTATTTTATGTTCTTTACTATTTGAGAATTCCTAGTTAGCAGGGCAACTCTTTTTTCTTTTACTGCTTTACGATTTATAGGTTTCTTTTTTCGTAATTTTTAGTCTGTCTGGCACATCATCCATCATTTGGTTGGTTTCTCGTGAGGGAGTTTGACATGGGGTTGTTGTTGATGGCAGTCATAAATTATTTTTGCTGCTTACAGCAGCTGTTTGATATATGCGAATTTAAGAATAAGATGAAGTAAAATGAATGGTGAAATACAAAGGAAAATGTACAAATTTTTATGGGTTGCCAAGGGGAGTTTTTTAATGAGATGTTTGAATTTGTTTAATTCTAATTTAAAAAATGTTCCCGATATTGAAACAAATAAAATTTTTGATATTTCCATTTAAAATTCCATTTCCGAAAATGTTTGTTTTAGTTTTAGCCGTTAATATGTTAGAGAAAAGTACAAAAATGTCCCCTTTTAGATATGATATTTTGGTATAATATGTGAGGTGTTTGAAAGGCTTAAGGAACGACGTGACCTTTTAAATTTCTCGACTCTTAACTATAAGATCAACACTCTTCCTGTCAACAGGCATCTGTCAGTTGTCTCCTGCCAATTTGAACAAGCTGCGTGATTTAGTTTGTGTTTGATATTGATAGCAGACTACCACGTGACTTTATAAGAAAATGGAAAAGGAAATTTCGTGTGCTCATTTTAAGGATTATTTTTTGAGGAAAAAAACCATCACTCAAACTAAGGCTAAGCTTGATAAATCAATGGTAAAAAGTGGTTTACTAAATTTCACGAGTGTTCAACCTTTGTTCAACCGCCATTTCGTACTCGTGTACGAAAGGTGAATCCACAACAATACACCAGAGACCAAGCAGTAGTCAAAACAGTGGATTTCTCGCGGTGAATCGGCGTCAAAGAAAGTCAGGTGGGTTTGTTAGGTATACTCCAGATTGCCTACCTTCAGAAGGGTAAAATAATCAATAGCGAATATTATGGCAACTTATTGGGTCGATTTAATAACGATTTCAAAATCAACAACAATCAATTTGAATTTTCCTACATTGAAATACTTCGAAAGGAAGCTTATTCCATATACATTCGGTACTACTAAATAATGAATTTTCTCAGTATTGCGTTGTGCATTCCACTGACCAATCGACTGCGAATGGATGAGCCCCCGTAAGAAAATACGGATATCGGTAAGAAGTCCCTAATTCCATCATAAAGCATTCCATTGCTCCAGAGAATCAATAGAGCTGGATACCCTACTGTCACCAGTAAACACCTTTGACCTCTCCTGAGAATTGTATTCCATTTTGGGTCGGATATAAGTGGTGTAAATAATAAGGAGATCAGATGAAGTGAAGTATTTCTTACACCTTCTTAGAAAACCGAAGCACTTGAAAGCGAACATTACACTGAATTCTCATGAATTGAACATCCTCAGCTTCAGATTCCTTAATATTTACACCACCCATAGAAACAAATTAAGCAACATGATATGTCGTGCGTTTGTATGTTAATATACAAAATTGGGTTTACGCACATTAAAATCTACTCTGTTCACTTGGCTTACTCTTGAATGAATATGAATGGCAAATGTTGCTGTCATCTGCAAAATAATACAGTTGGAAATTTGATTTAGAAAAATAAGAAATAGAGTTGGAGAAAGAACGGATCCTTGGGGTACCCATGAATCTACAGCAACTAGTATAGTGCGATCTCTGAGAATGCTCGATATAAATCAAGAGATGTCTTTACCGACATCAAAAGGAATAAGTTTCGATAAGATCGCACAATGCCACACTCTATCGAACGCCTTAGAAATATCTAGTGCCACCATTTTACTTTCGCTAAAACGGTGAATGGAATAACACCATTTTTTCGATAGGAAGGCATGCAAGTTCCCAGTAGAGCGTCCTCTACGAAAGCCATACTGCCGGTCGAATGAATGACCAAAGCATAAAAATGTTGATTGTGCAGCTATCCTGATACAATTTTGCATAAATTAGTTCAAAGTACTCCGAAATTATGCTGTAAAGTATGGCGAAATTCGAGCAACATAGAATGCCAAAATGACATATTTGAACCTGAATTCCTTCATTTAAATCCAGTTTCAGTGGCAACTCTATTCCATATCACTTTCTCCGCAAATAGCTTTCAAATTCATGCACTAAAAACCGCTCAGTCTCTTTAGAAAACCATAAAAGATTGAATAACATCATAAATATTAAAAGCTCTGTTCACATCTACATCTCAATGGTGTCTGACTTTATACTTGATGCTAAAATATATATTATACACACTCACACAAAAGTATACCAACACTTAAATGTGCACAGATAGTAAACATCATACCATACAAATCATCTACAATGTTCAGTAGAAATAATGAAAATGCCAAATACAAGCGCATAAAATGCCAAGATGAACAACATCTACAAACTATAACAAGACATTGACTTATACCGACAAACAAAAACATTGCTGATATACCAATACTAATAATTTATACCCAATTGACCTGGGCTTTCGAAAATTATAATGTCTTCCAAACTTTTGTGAATGCTCTTCGGAAAAGTTTTTACGTCAATCAGTTTATACAGCAGAATCTTGTAGGATGGATATGGACAACAGTATTTATTGATCGGTTGCTGGTGTACTTCGCCATATGGTACTTAAAAGGTATTTTACCGATACGCGAGTCCTTATTTAAAATCAATTCTAATTTCTTGAACTTTTCGAAAAGTTATGATTGAATTTTTCGGTATATAATTGTTTGGTCAAAAGGGCAGCACACATATCCTTTTTTCTATAACCAACATTTTCAAATTCTTTCTCACACATTTACCTATGAAAGTATGTGTCTTGTATGTGTGATTACCGTTGCACAGTGGTTTATAAGCAATTCATTTTTAAATTAATTCGGTAGCTCATGAACGATTGGAGATCTTAATGAAATTTGACAAAGACTGTGAAGAGTTTGAGTTGACTTGTATTTACATAAGCAATAGCTCACCCGACAGACGTTGTCCTATCCAAATTAAAAAATATTTGTGGATTTGAGAAAAGCGTTTTGAAATGGGTAAAAATAGTTAAAAAAAATCAAATATACATAGAATCGTTACTGAGAGACAAAGAACCTAAGTCAGTTGTCAAAAGCCTAAGTCTGAAATATGAGTGATCACAGATCGAGCTCCTGTTCATGATTAAACGCTTATTGGTCAAGTTATTAGCGAATTTAGATATTATGAGTTTTTATATAAAAAATCGATTTTTTTTCAGAAGTATGGGTGATCACAGATCTATCTCCTTTTCATGATTAAACGCTTATTGGCCAAGTTATTAGCGAATTTAGATATTTTGAGTTTTTATATAAAAAAATAGATTTTTTGCAAGAAATATGAGTGATCACAGATCGAGCTCCTTTTCATGATTAAACGCTTATTGCGTGGTCAATTCTTCATTCCGTAAAAACCTAAGTTGGACTATGAACAACTTTTAAAAACAAAATTGATTTTTATTTATATATGTAGATTAGAGTTCGTTTGTGACCAGATCACTTCATTTGATTTTCGGGTATCATAATTTTTCTGAAGGTTTTTGCGTAAATAAAAATAATGGCGTCCTATTTTTTGGAAAATTTTCACTCCAACGCACCTAAAGACGCGGATTTTGAGCACATTTTTCTGTAGAGCAAAAACTGTTGAATATATTGCAAATCTGATTTCACCAATGGATTCTGCATCAAAATTTAATACATTTGATGTTTTTTGAATCATTAAAAATAGTTCCACTAACCCACAACAGGAGGCGCAAATCTCATAAAAAAAATAATTTTAGTTTTTTTAAACATGCACAGCTTAGCAAAACGGCACCAATATTTCCTCTTATGCTTGTAATGGATTAATTTTTCATCGCAAGTACTGATTCGGTGCAAAAATGATTTTCTTTTATAGCGTTCAAGAATAATTTCGAACATGCAAAATTGTTTTTCAAGGTCTCCCGGCTTCATTTCGTGTGGCAACCAATCCTACTGCTCGCAAGCATTTTTAAATTGCTGCTTGAGTAGCTCCCAATGATTTTGCAAAGCTCTTTTTGAATTTACAACAATCTTCGTGGATTGTTGTAAATTCAAACTTGTTTGCCTGTACAGGGCGATGTTTGTCTACCGTGTCAAAATCACCACTTCTGAACTGCAAAACCATCTCTTGTATGTTAAAGCCGATGGAACACAGTCAGCGGTGTGCTTCAGATGAACTTTTTTTCAAATTAAAGAAGTAAAGCAAAACTTCCCGCATATGATGAAAGAGGCCCTATCCTCATTTAAGAAAAAACTAAAGTTTTGAAACTTATTTTCCCCGTTGATGGAATTTCGGTACACACAATGACAAAAGTTATCAATGCATATGTAATATATTGACATTCGGATAAGAACTGTATTTTTGGTGAATTTTTTTCAAATTTTGTTGGCCCGATTTGAGCCCATGTAAATACAAATCAACTAAAAAGAATTACATTACCGAATTATTTTCAAAACAAAAAGTTTCTTAACCACTGTACGTTGCAATGTTTATGAAAATGTTTATAAACCTTGGAATTTTGCAGAAAATGAAACCTAGACACAATCATTAACAACAGGACGTAATTCAATTTATGTTTGTTATTTACAACGTGTACAAATAAGATGAAGATTTATCTTATAAATAAAATATGAGCTCAGCACATGTATGTCTGACGAGATATTTTCTGCAGTTTATGCAGAATTTTAGTAAATATTCAAATAAATATTTTGAACAAATATGAAGCGTGGTTGCTGAAACTGCAAAGTAATTTAAAAAGATTTAAAAAGTATAAAGTTACATTAAAATAGTTTCTTGTGTAAAGAATTATTATCTCAACTAGACCGAAGAACTGCAAAATGTACTCGTATTTTATGATATTTTTCAACATTTGATCTAAATATTCCTTATATTAACCTGATACAGTGTCCTATGTATCCTAAGCTTCTTATAAAGATTCTCTCTAACTCAATGTTGACAAAGTCAGAATGTTGATGTTGCAACATGTAAAACTATACAATTTTCTAATTCGGTTTTTCTGCCTCGAGGTCAAGGCCAAAGCCAAAGACGAAGTAAATTATGTTTGACTGGGCAGTTAAATATACATATAGGGTTATCATGGGGGTCCTAACCACAAACTTGAGAGGGCACAGTTTTCCTCCGTGTTTGCTACGTGCGGTGGATGACTTCCTAGTACGAAAATTTGCGACGGCGGTATTAATTGCGTCACTATACATGTCGTTTAAAAATGCCATATAAGAGATTCGATAAAATGGATCCTGGACATACCTGTCTGTATAATCGAAGGTCCTGGCTGACAGGCATCAGCTTGCGTTACATTACGGGGAGAATCACCATTTTCTCTGACCTACCACTCGTATCCTAACCCAAGTTATACCTAGCGCTTTGAGAACTTTGTTTCTACCGTCACAAGGATCGCCCTTTAATAAGACTACTGATGATTTACGCTATATGAGATCTGAGGAGGATTGAGTAATGAGTATTGGGAACTATATTCCAGGCGCTGGATATTATCGCACATAGGTACTCAACTTCCAGAACGCCAAGATATTTTAACATCAGCATGGATATTTATTGTCTCTGCAATTTCATTTGGCGTGTTCGAGACTGGATGATTGTAATGTTTGCAAAGAACACGGCTAGTCTCTCTCAGAGTGCTTAATAAAAAACCATAAAAAGAGCAATTGGCACCATTAAAATTAAAATATATTGATAAATACATATATACTTAACCTTGCTGTTAGGTTTGGACCATTTTGGTCAAATATTTTTTATTTAAATTTGCAATGGTTTATCGTATCAACTTAAAACGTCAGCTCAGATATGTTTTTTCTATTTTAATGCTTTTAGTTAGTTTTTAGGTATATAGGATAGAATCGAACAGAACAAAATTAAAAGTTACAAATCTTAGGTTATGAACCATTTTGGTCCATGCAATATATTTTATTCTTTATATGAGTAAAAGTAAGAACAAATTATTATGACTTATTGTTATTTTCGCAGCAAGATGAACAAATTGTTTTTCGATTCGATTTGCATCCAAATCTATTGCACATAATGCATTTGGCATCAAATTTCGACTTACATCAATTGCAAATTCCCATCTAGTGCTGTAGTAGCCAATCTGCAGTATCAACGCCTCCTAAGATAGACAAAGGAAATTATTTTTACAGAAACGATAAATATTGACAAAAAATTACAAACCCTTAGTAGAGTTATAATAAGAAACGATTGCAGGTATCTTCTTATAATTATTGCAGTCGATCAATATAGTACCTCTATTTTTATGGCCGATATACGAAACAAGTATTGCTGAAGGAAACGGATGTATATGAAGGAACTTTTTTAGACATAAGCTATTTCGGTGGAAGTTTTGTTTCCCGAATTGTTCCCATATATATTCCTTTCTTTTGTAATATTTGTTTCCCTAACTCAAAAGAAATAAAGTTAAAAAACATTGAAAGAAGAGTTTCTCAATTGTCTCAAAACTCAAACTTGTCACTACTTTTTTGTTGTCTTCTGTTGACAACATCATTCAAGCGGAGAGCACTTGTTATCATTTGAAAATTATCCTAGCTCCTACTACACCGGAAAATGGGCCACAACTTTCATCAGTCAAACCATTTAAATCTTCTAAATGTTTCCATTTGCTTTCATATTTTCAACCATATTTATTCGTATTTTTAATGATTATTTTCACACCGCTAAGCGTGTTGGACCTGGTGGTAATGATGTAATATTCTCTGCTGAAGCTCCAATGTGATGTGGTAAAGGAATTGCAATCTATTGCATTTAGTTTTTCGAAATGTATAATGAATCTACACCGTAATCTGCCATTTTCTTCATCATTGTTCATTTCACAATCACCAAAATTTTCATCTAAGTAATATGGACGAAATTGAAATATCTGAGTGACTTTCATTTAGAATTTCAGCAATAGAACTGATAATACTTCTTCGGTTTTAATTTTTTTTTAAATTTTTTGTTAACCAAATTTATATATCCACGTTTATAAATATTTAAAATGTCTGGTCAAAGAGTTTTTTAATTTCTTATGAAAAATACAAAGTGGTCCAAAATTCTCCCTTACCTAAGATTCGTAAGTTTTTTTAACCTAACAGCAGGGTTAATAGTGACTTTGTCGTTCTTTTCTCTCGGGTTAGATATAGAAAAATCAGATGATCCAACCATTTGTTCCGATTGTTCCCGTCGCACTTCTTGGGTCAACAGGGTTGGAACTTCGGATGTCAACAGGCTCATCTATTTGTTCCGCTGTTTCTGCTTTAAAGTTTGACCGCACTAATAGTAATTCTCCAACATAAATGAAGTGAGACGACGCAAATTCCTTTCTGCTAAGGATACATTGAGGTTATTGGAAGATCATGGATCCAGCGTTCATAGATGATAAATCGTTAAGTCGGTAAGTGGTCTGGATCAGTTGGTTAGGCTAGATATTGATAGTGAACTACAATTCATATGAACTTGAACTCATGAAGCTGTTCCGCCAACTACGCACCTCTCTGGTTTTACCACGTTAAAGCAGGTCATGTTGTCGAGATAGTAGGAGAGCTGGATAATAGCGAAATTAGGCATTATATAACACTTACTCCATTTCCTCCATTCTGACCGCAATAGTATTCTATTATCGAGTTGGAGAGAGATCTCTATACTACACATTGTTGTGGATTATGAACGTAAAGCGGGATATCTCAGATACTTCATTCTAGATGTCATTGTATTTCAACTGCAATATGGATATAACTCCAGATCTTCGGAATGAATAAGCCACAAACCACAGCGGCCCTCAAAAACAACATAACACATTTCATAACCAGGTTAAATTTAACCTTATTTATGGGCCGGAATCATGGACAATTTTACGATGTACGATGCATGGCATCCATAGGCCTTTCAAATGAATAAAAAAGTTCGATGTCAGACAAGTTTTGTTTTATTTAAATTTAAAGATAGAAAGCTCTTAATGAAATATCTTTTATTATAGTTGGATTTGACTTGTAACAGTCGCAGTTGATAACGGTAGAAATTCACTAAATTATATTGTTTTAAATAAATATTAATCTGTTCTTGTCAAACAGAGGAAACAGTTTTCATTGTGATAAACGAGTTTGTTGGTAATCGATTTATTGATACTAATATTTATACCCTACACCACCATAGTGGGGAGGGTATAATGCGTTTGTGCAGATGTCGCTTGTGCGCAGAGTACAGGTCGCAACTTTAAAGATATTTCGATGAAATTTATACATATTATTTTTTTGGCTCAAGGACTAAGCCTATTGAAACTGGCTGCAATCGGTCCATTATTTCACCTAGCCCCCATACAAATGTCCTCTCGAAATTGGACTTTATGGGTCATAAATGTTTAATTTATATATGTTTCTACACAAATTTCGCTACAAATAAGTTGTATATATACAAAATTCATGTCACTAAATTTTGTTACGATTGGTCCATAATTAGTCATAGCTCCCATATAAGACCCACTTCCGAAATTCACTTTAACGTTCATAAATCGCTTAAAAATGTTGGTATACTCACAAAATTCAACATAGTAAACTTTCATATAGACATAAATCACACGACATATTTTCATGATGATCGGTTCGTAATTGGTCATAGCCCCCATAGAAGGCCCACTTCCAAAAATCACTCAAAAGTATAAATTATTGAAATTTTAAAAGAAAAATGTGTTTGCTCTTTTACTTAGTGTAGGGTATTATATGGTCGGGCTTGACCGACCATACTTTCTTACATGTTTTAAACTGTAATTGGGCTATTCAGTTTTGAAAAATATTTTCGGTTGCCTCTAAATTATCATAATAAACATTCTATCTACATACATATATTATTCACATCTAAAATAATGTTTAATTTAAAAAACTTTTTCTTGATTTGCCCAGTTGATGCCAACAATTTAATTTACAAAGCTACTCATAATGCTACTTACTTACTTACTCTGACATAGCCAAGTGTTGTATTTGACACAACAATTGCTCTGAATTTTATATGGAGCTCTTAAAAAAACGTTTCTTTTCATCTCCAAAAAGTATACATACATTTTTGTTGGTATTTTTGTTTTTCGTGTTTGGTCTTAAAAGAAATAATATCTCAATTTCCACTTCAATTTGTCGGCTGTCATTTGTAATTGAGTTCAATTTAGTATGATGAAAGCCGTAAAAACAAAAACGAAAAGATTTTCATAAAACCAGCACCAGCCGTTAGGGTGTTTTGATGTTTGGAAATGATTTTGATTAAAATTGAATGCCTTAAGATAATTTTCCAAAAAAAATTTAACATAATTTATTTTATGGCTACGAGTATTAATAAAATGATTAAGTATCTAAAACCAACATAACATAAGAAAAAAAGAAACTTTCTTTAAAAAGATAGATAAAAAGTGTATTTTAGTGTATAAAGTTAATTTTGTTTAAAAAGGCGCCTTAATAAATGATAAATATCAACTAATTAGTTAAAACAAAGACGCCTTAACTACCCAAAATATGTCGCGCCATGGCTACTTGACAATTTGTCACTCTTAAACTTAAAATACAAAATGGAACAGACAATAGGGAAAAAACAAACAACAGAATGTGTATAGAAACTGACAATATCAAACTAATCCCATAATAATCATTTGTTATAAATAATACCTGTAGTGTAGTTTTGTATTATAGAAATTTTGTGTATATCGAAATAAAAGAAACATTTATGAATTTCAAATTATGTATAATAAATTAGGGTCATTATTATCGATATATTTGTAGGTTGTTTAGAATGTATAAACGTATATATAAGGCAGTGTTATTTGGCTTTGTAAATGAGCAGCTGATGATTAAAATTAACGATAATGACCAAAAATTGTGACAATATACAATGACACAACATCGGCAACTGAAAATACTACCGTTGAATAAACCTTTAGTTTAACAAGTGGGTTTTTAATATTCATATATGCCAAAGCAATAGAGACAGTAGTGAAGGGTTAAACATATTTAGTGATTGAATCAATGGAGTTGAATGATATGACTAAAAGCTTTTAGATTTTTGTAGTCGATTACTAAATATTAGCATAACATTCGATGTGATGTTGTCCGCAGTACAGTAGTATACATTTTTAAATTATTATTATTAAATTATTTTCGTTTATTCCTATTTTTGAATACCAACATTTTTATGAGATGTATGCTGGTTAAGTCATTTTCGGAAGTGGGTTATATGGAAGCTATGTCCAGTTATATGAAACTTATTTATATTGAATTGTTTTTTGACTCCAATATTTTTAAGAGTTTTATGTTCGTTAAAGTGATTTACGAAAGTGGGCTTTATATGGGAGCTATGACCAATTGTGGACCCATTATAAAATATAAACGTATACATTATATAATACATAACTCAAAAATACGTAAATTTATTACGTTGAATTTTCTGGTTGAATTTTCCGATTTGGTGTATTCAGAGACTTATAGTAAACTTTCACGGATAATATTTTTTTTAAAAGAAGGACAAAAAAGAACCATGCCTTGATGATTTAGAGGGTTAATATATTCTACAAAAATGTTCTCCGTAACATTTTACATACATTTGATGAACACATTTTATACCTAAAATGTATGGATCACATGGTTTCTTATGCCGATTAACAATAAGACTGTCCCAGAGTTGGAAAACTTTAACCCCCCTCAAATGAAATTCAGATGTAAACTTTCAAAACGCCGATACATGTGTCTTTTTTTTTGTCTCCTCTAACAAAAGTTATTGGTCTGACTGACCTAGTAATTTTGGAAAAAATTTGATTTTGTTGTATAGTGTAATTGGTAAAAAATTAGAAATTTTGTTATTAGTTTGCCTTAACAACAAATTTTTAAAGCAACATAACTTGTTAACGGGTTGTGATAGGAAGGAAATGTTGGGTTCAAAATACATCAATTGTATTAATTTTTGATGCAAAATCGACTGGTGAAATCAGATTTGCAATATATTCTACCATTTTTGCTCTAAAGATAAATGTGCTCAAAATCCGCGTCTTTAGGTGCATTGAACCACAAGGATTGAAAATTTTCCAAAAAAAAAGAACTCCATTATTTTTATTTACGCAAAAACCTTCAGAAAAATGATGATACCCGAAAAACAAATGAAGTGACCTGGTCACAAACGAACTCTAATCTATATAAATAAATATAGCATTTAGGATCGATAAAGTCCTATTTCGAGAGGACATTGGTATGATATTTTTACCAATTTCAACAGGTTTCGTCCTTTGGAGTACTATACGTGGCTCATATCTTTATATAGAGAGCCAGACGGACAGATGACGGACATCATTAAATTGGCACAGATCTGTGATTCGGTATACTTTAAATTCGGTGTTAGACTAATAGTTTTCGGCATTACAAATATCTGAATTTGGTATGAAAACTGCCCCTGCTGCTAGGCAATCGATGTGTATTTATTAGGGTATTCAATTAATCGGGTTTCTGGTTTAATCGAGGTTTAGATTTATTCGGTTAATAATCGGTTAATTTAAAATTATTCGGTTAACCGAATAATATCAATTTTAATTTTAAATTGAAAATACAACCACGAATTTTGTGTACAAAAACATAAAAAAAAACAAACAAAACATAACAATTTAACCAAAAAATAATAGCAAATATTGTATTTGTGCTCCTTTTTGTATACATATTTAATTTTTTTTAGGATTTTAGTGAGATCTTCTGAAATAATCATTTCTAAAAAGAATATAATTTTTTCCTTTTAAACAAATGTTTTCTTTAGATTTAATAAAACTTGACTTGGATAAAACTCTCTCGATTGTAGATGTTGGAGAAATCGAAAGCATGATGAAGAATATTCAATATCTCAGTTTTTTTTAGTCATTGGTGTCCTTTTTGGATTGTTTTAGATATTGAATACTTTTGATAGTTTCGTTTAGTTTTGTTAAGTTCTGTACATGTAAATGCATACAAAGTTTTAAATACATGTATATTAAATATGGCAGTTGTTATTCTCACTAAACATTTTTCTTGGATGTTCGAAAAAAAATATACAGTGCACTCGCGATAACATGAACACCCCAAGATATGAACACTTTTTACTTTCATAGAGTATTTTAAAATATGAACTAATATTTTAAAGCTTTTTAAAATATGAACAGCTTATATTTGTTTTTTAACGTATTTTATCTATCTACGCAGAGTTGAAATCTTAATCAACAGGGTAGTGGCTAAATTCTAGTTCAACTGCTTAATAATTTTCTTCCCTTGCTGTGAATGGGAATTAGATGCCATTCGCAAATATGAACAATCTTGCAAAAGTGAACTGGCCTGGTTTTAATTAGTTCACATTATTGGAAAAATTGGAAAAATAAATACAAAAATATATGTTAAAGTGCAAAAAAAGGAATTTCGGTTAATCGGTTAATCGAAACTAATTAATCGGTTTATTTGTTATTTGAAAATCGGCAATTTTAAATTATTCGAACAGTTAACCGTCCAAAATTAATCGGTTAACCGATTAACGGTTAATCGATTGAATACCCTAGTATTTATATTGTATGCAAAATTCAATTGATATCTGAAGGACTGCCATTTAAAACAATTAACCGCTTTATTTACCATTTTAGTGGTTATGATTATATTGGATGTGACATTTATTTCCTGAGAGTTTTATTCGGCTGTATCACATACAAAAATTCCAAAGAATTAATTTATTCCATTTTCGAAATTAAAAAATTTTATCTCTTAAACATTCCGATAATAAATTCTTTATGAAATAATTCACACGCTTAATTCCATTGTACTTCAAATGTGGTGAATTCATTACTTTCATTCTTGAATTGAAATTGATTTTCTTGAATTGAAATTGATTACAAAATATCTTTAAAAGTTTATTGAAGATTAAATTTTTTTAAATTCAAATCTGTTACAAAAAAGCTTAAGACAATTTTTCAATTAATTTTGTAAATCGTTAAAGGTCAAATAAAATTAAAACTGAAAGAATGAAAAAAAAATATTATAATTAACTGCCTGTTCCACGATGTCGAAAGAAAGATGAGTCGAACAATTTTGTATGAAAAAACTCAGTTTTTAAAATTCTTTCGAATAGTTTCATACAAATTTGTTCGAATCATTTTTCTTTTGACATCGTGAAACAGGCATTCAATTTTTATTAAGTATATTTGAAAAACATAATCAAGGCGTATTAATCTGGTGAGGGCGTCTCGGCAACAAATACAAAAAATACAATATTTGTTATTGAGAAAATCAAAAAAAATAAAAAATATAAAAACGCGGAGTGGGAATAAAAAGCTTGGTGATTCCAGTGTAACTATTAAACTATCCATTAAGCTGTGTCCATATATTTGTGTAATACAATCGAATTTTCAGATCTTTTTTAAAATATTTAAGTTTAAAGTACTTAAATACAGGCAAATCCCGGTATAACGAATCTCACTTTAACGAAAAACCGATTTAACGCACGGTCGAATTCGTAACATTGACCACCTTATATAACGAACGTTTCAAAAATTGTATGCTCGATATAACGAATGATGAGAAAAAACAAACAAAATCAAACAAACGACCAAATTTTTAGCATTGACATTTTTGTCCCTGAGTTTAATTTTCATTTTCCGAATCGAAATCCCTTACAATGAAGGCTTTATTAATCGTGAATAATGCACCAAGCCATCTTCCAGAAGAACAATTATAGATATACAAATTTGGACGATATTCATGCCTCCTAATGTCACATCCAACCTAATTCCAATATAGAAAAAGTTGTCCAAAATTACAAAAAAAACATCTCGATATAACGAATTTTTCAATTTAACGAATGGGCCTGACAACATATCGTTCGTTATACCGGGATTTGCCTGTATTTTAAATGTCAACAACAAAACAGTAAACAACTTTTTTACACTTTTAAACACAACTTAAATAAACAAATAATAATCAGCTGTTCTCATAACTTCAACTTATTGAATACACCTTAAACTTAAATAATAATTTTTAATGAATTTTGATATGAATGGCTGACATTTTTTTAATTCTGAATTAATTCGAAGCTCTGATCCCATATCCATTCTGTTTGAAAGTGTGCATTAGGATGGGTCGATTTGTAAGGTAAGGTCAAAATTTGTTGAGTTGTGCCATCGATTTTTCGATAGCTTTTGACATGTGGAAATAAATTCCATTATGACATATCAAAAAAATCATTTTCGAGGCGCCCAAATTTCAGAAAAAGTAATAAAATTTACTTGAATTTATAGTTAGCTAGCAAATAATTTAGTTGTACAGTTTTCGTAATTTCGCATTACATTTAATCGAAGGATAGTAATTTAGATTTAGCACATTTGAAAAAATTTTAAATTTAAAAAAACTGCTTTTGCAACAGTAATGAATTTTTTGAACAAATATTTTTTTTAAGTATGTAGTTTAAAGTGGAAATAAATATCTTTCAAATACATCTTAAACCAATTAATACTAGCATTAACATTTTTAATCCACGATAATTTTCTTGATTTTATAAAAACTTAAGTGATGAATAAAAGCCCACGTTAATTTTCTTGAACTTTAGAGAGTTTTGCGAAATATAAAAGAATTAAAATGGAAATGTCCAAGGGATATGTGTTTACCGAATATATTCGAAATCGGCAGTTTATGGTGGAATTCATGATTTAGATCCGGAAGTTTTCTGTAAGCTACTGAAATTTACCTAATTTACTAATGTCCAGAATATTGTAATTATGCCTTAACAAACATTAATTTAACCAAATTTGTGTTTTGTTTATTTAAAGTACAATGAAGTCATTAAATTTGAATACAAAGATAAAGATAAAACGTTAATAAATGAAGGAGTGATAAATGTCATAAAATTTATATTTATACACAACAAAAAACCAACTGACCATTATTTGTCTTATTCGTTTAGTGGTATTTTTTACTGAATCTTGATAAGGGAAAAAAATATAGTTAATTTCAAGTTCGGTGGTTGATTGATCATCTAGTGAAAACACCAACATTAATGAGCAGTAATTAATAAGCGTAATTTAGGAGTGGTACAAAAAAAAACTCACAAAAAGGTTTCTTTTTAATGATTTAAGATTGTTTTGATGTTTAGTGATGACATTGAAATATTATTTGTTGTTAAAATATTGATTTGAGTAATAATTACCATTTTCACTATTTTATCTAAAAATATAATCTAACCAGGCAAAATATCATTATTAAGTTGTGAGTGTTACATCTAGTTAGCCAACTTAATAAATTTCATTTAAAATATAAGTAAGTATCTCCATCAATTGTCCCACTGTACCTTGTTATAATCCCCTGATTATTCTTTACATTGCACATTTATAAGCAGTGTCACCTAAATATTTACATCATAATTAACAACATTGTAATTAAATAAAACTAAATGATTGTTGTTGTGTTTAGTTGTTATTTTTTTTTTCATATAGTACAATGTTGTCTGAACTAATTAAAACATTGTTTACATATGTGTAAACAACAGCGGCCGTCTACTGCTGACGTTCATACGCTGACAAATTAATGCAAAATTTAGCTGTGTGTGAATAAATTTAAATTAAAATATGTCAAATGCAATGTTTCATACAAAAAATACACAAATTACTTTCATACGGCTCGGTGGTCAATTTAGACATTTATTTTAAAAAGTATTTTACTTTAGCATTCTAAGAACTTCTATAAATATACATATAAGAAATATATCAGTGTTTTGAAGGAATGAATTCTAAAATTTTATTTAGAAATGGGCCAAATGCAATGTTTCATACAGAAAATACACAAATTACTATCATTGTGGCTATCATAATATGTTAAAGTAACGATTCACATTAATGCAGCAATCATATATTTTATTGTAGTAATTATGTTTCTGTCTGTTGTTCTTGGATTAAGGTTATCATAATCTGAGAACATCTGTAGTAAAAAAATATATGTTTATGGCAATCATGTTCATGATGAATATGAACAATAATATTCATCATGAACATGATTGCCATAAACATATATTTTTTTGCTACAATCATTTCTGTGAACTTTTGACAAAACAACTTAAGTTGAATTTTCAAATTTCTCAGGAGAGCACAAAAACTGTTGAATTTATCGATCAATATTTTATTATTTGTCCTTGAAGAACTTTACTATTTGTCTCAAAGAATTATACAAAGGATAAATAATATGGGAGCTATGACCAATTATGGACCGATCACCATAAAATTAGGTCGTGTGATTTATGTCTATATTAAAGTTAACTATGTTGAATTTTGTGTGTATACCAACATTTTACAGCGATTTATGCACGTTAAAGTGATTTTCGGAAGCGGGTCTATATGGGAGCTATGACTAATTATGGACCGATCGTAACAAAATTTGGTGAAATGAATTTTGTATATATAAAACTTATTTGGAGCGAAATTTGTGGAGATACATAGATAAATTAAACATTTATGACCGATAAAGTCCAATTTCGAGGGGACATTTGTATGGGGGCTAGGTGAAATAATGGACCGATTTCAGCCAGTTTCAATAGGCTTGGTCCTTTGGCCGAAAAAGTAATATGTACCAAATTTTATCGAAATATCTTCAAAATTGCGACCTGTACTCTGCGCACAAGGTTTACATGGACAGCCAGCCAACCAGACGGACGGACGGACGGGCGGACATCGTTTAGTCGACTCAGAAAGTTATTCTAAGTCGATCGGTATACTTTAAGGTGGGTGTTAGACTAATATTTTTGACCGTTACAAAAATCTGCACAAACGCATAATACCCTCCCCACTATGGTGGTGTAGGGTATAAAAACTAAGATATTTTCTTATCTCGACTTAAGATGTTTTGTCCAAACTCCACAGATACTATATGTATATGATTTCTACAATAATGGGAATTGTAACTTTAACATATTATGGTTACACTCAGTATTTATATCTTCCGATCGGGATGAAATTTTTACCAAGTTTAGTCCTATTGGATAGTAAATCAGACAATATTTTTCGATCAAGAACTCTTTGAGTAAGAGGGGGTAAAAATTTTACATTTTGGCCAAACAGGGGTTTTTTCTCATCAATGTAACTTATTACCAATTGTTCTTAGCAAAATGTGTCCTAAATAGTTTAGATAGCTATTTCTTCAATATTTCGAAAAAAAATAAAAACACATTTTTAATTTTTTTTCCAAAATCAAAAACTTTTTTGATTTTTTTTTTCAACTTGTGCTCTTTATTCTCAAAAGAAAGCTTAGGTATTTTTCTTGAAGATCTCTTTGGTAGCTTAGTGGGTGTGAGTGGGATATCTATCAAAATAAATGTTTTGTAACTCAAAACATACAATGCATGATTTTTTTTTTTCAAAATGTACCCTTTTTTGTTCAAAAGAAAGCTTAGGTCTTTTCCTTAAGAGCTGTAATCCAACATATACAGTTTTTGACTTTTTGGTAAAATCATCCCGATCGGAATACATCGATCGAAAAGTGGGTTAAATTGACACGAATTCGCCTTTATATGTATATATATTCCCGTCGTTCCCACAAGGAGCATAGGGCCCTTACAACGTCTTTCCATCTGGATCTGTTCATCGCGATGTTTTTTATTTCATTCCAGCTAGTATTCATGTTTGCAGCATCGATCTCCATTTGTCTAGCATTATTAGCATTTGTATTTCAACTATAATAGGTAATTGGTTCATTGATACCTTAATCTGCTGTTTGACAGTATCTGTTGCCAAAAAAACTCGAAGGCTTTTTCTGAAGCATTTGTTTGTAAAAACTTGCGGAGAATGCAAATCGCGAGGGGCTGCATTCAACGTTTCGCAGACACAAAGTAATATAGATTGGGTTAAATAGATTTGTTTTGACACGGCGAGAGAGAATTGCAGAATTCCATATCTTATTGAGTTGGCCATAGGCTTTCGTCGCCTTTTTTCTTCGATTAGCAATATCTGCACCTGAGCCGCCAAATGTTGTGATAATAGCGATATGATAACAGAATGAATCAACCATATACAAAGTCTCTTTTTCAATTACAAAGGTATTTGAGACATCTATGTTAATTCGTATCACTTTTGTTTTATCAATGTTTATTTTGAGATCAGCGTTCTTGCAAACTCTGTGAGATGTTGCAATTTGAAGGCAGATATCATCAGCATATTCTAGATCATCTAATCAGTCCGGAAGTCCTCGCACAATACCTCTATTATCAGATATAGCCTGTGTCTTAGGGTAGAGCTAGATAACTATGGAGAACAATATGAGATAATGATGGAGTGGCGGTAGAGATATTTAATACGTAATCGTGGGTAGTACAATTAGATATTGGATTATAGTTTTGCCATGGGGAGAGCAAAAACACTTGTAGAAATTTCGAAATGGTTACCTTAAACATGTACAATTACATTTTTTCTCTCTGGGTTTGGGAGTCTATGTAAATACTCATCACACTACATAGAGAATCTCAAATAAGAATTAATATATACTATATTGGACTTAAAGTTACAGAACCTTCTTTTGTTATTCCAGATAGACGTGAACTTTCGGACATATAAAACCTATTATTAATAGGAAAGATTCCGCCAAAATAGCAACGAGATGGAAGGTTGATTACTAGTTGATCTATGACACTCTAAGTGCTCATGGAATCACATTTTCCAGACAACTTGATGTTGAATACAATTGACGAGGATAACATGAATTGGTCCATACATAGTTTTGAACTTTATAAGTCTCCGGGGCCAGATGGCATGATAACGGCTTATCTAGAGAATAACGTAGACCTGGTCTCTCTATGGATGATTGGAGTCAATTATGCCTGTCTTTCATGATCGTATATACCACATGATCGTATACACGGAATGCACTGGGACGACACTCATTTATATACCAAGGTTAAGAATTTTAGATAAACAAGTTTATCATTCTGCTTACTGAAAACCATAGAAAGTATCATTGACACTCACATATGTGTGTATGTGAACCACACTAGTAGCTACAATAAGGTATCTACATCCAGGAATATCCTTTCTAAAATGGGAATGCCGCGATTTCAAGTTTTTTCAAAAACGGGCAGTCCTCAAGGTGGCGTCTTATCTTCACTTGTGTGGAATTTGGCACTCTCTCCATAAACTATAAAACTGACGCATATATCGATTATGTATCGGTGGCACCTGGAAACGTAATAATAGAGTTTGGAGAAGATACTCAGAATGCAAAGTCGATGGAGCTTTAGTTGTGAATCCGAGCATAACTGAACTTGTATTGTTTTCGAGGAGGTACAAGATTCCTGTTTACTCGCTGTATTGTACAGTATTGAAATGATACTATACAGGAAACCCAATTTTCTGACACGGGCATCAAAGGCCATAGGTATGAAATGGCAAATCGATCACGACGATGTCATACTAGGGACTGAGATCGGAAAAATCTTAACATAACCACTAAATTTACAGTTTTGATTTTTTTTATTTGATTGAAATTATTATTACAATATACATAACATATCTTTATAGTTCTTATCAATAGTGATGAACCTTTTCCGGAAACCTATTATCAAAATCTACCACACTTTTGGACACCTTTTTTGTGCTCTTAGATAGCTATTGATCTAAAAGCCAGAAAACTGGCATTGAATACGGCCTTTAGACTAAGCTTAAACACCAGACAAAGTTAACTATATTGAACCAAATAACACATTTGTTCTATCACTCTATCAAAATGAAATTTTTATAAAATACTTCCAAATTACCCATAAAAGGAAACACAAACATAGCGAAATGTTAAATAAATAATTTCACAACAAAAATGTCTTTTAAGCCACATATTATCACCACAAGACTAATGAAAAATGAAGCATTTTGACATTTCCTGTTTGTTTTTCTTTACATTTCACAAATGTACACATACATTTTGTGGTACAAAATAACAAAAATAAATAATAGAAAATAAAACAATCATAAATTTAGCCTAATTAATAAATACGACAATGAATGTCTGTATTATTGTGTACTGAATGAATGTCTGTGGTCAGCGGGTGACTAATTGTCAGATAAACATTTTCACAATACAACACAAACACAATAATAACAACAGCAACGATAATAACAATAATGATAGCAGCAACCATAATGATCATCCACTAAATGACAAACATGTCAAACATGACATGTGTTTACAAGTAGACATCTTAAGGGTATATTGTCACACCACTTGGCATATGTTACATTTGCAAACACACACACTGGCTAACACAAGCCCATAGTGCAGTACATACAATTATTCACCCATTTATAACCAATACATTTTACTCTATATCCATTTACATATGTACATGCTGAGTGCGGCAGTATGTCCGTCCGTCCGTCTGGTGTGTAAGTACGTCTGTAGGATGTGTTACAAAGTTACACCCGCATAGATTTTACTTTTTAAATGTTTATACATCACACATTTAGTAAATGTTTGTGTAATAACAGCGTATTTATATGAGAGTTTGTCTATATGTAAGTATTTGTTTTGTCTGTGTTTTACTTGGATATTTGTACTTGTATAAATGTATGTACGTTTAGATACATTAGATTGGCTCATAAAATATAGATTTCCTATGGTTTTACCTTATTTTATCCTTTTGGTTGTTATTAATTAACGTAAAAAACTTTTTGTTTACCTTATTTAACAAGTATCAATCGACTTCCAGCACCGGTTTACGGTATCCGATTGTACTCAAATTTTCCATCAGTTAGTTTTAGATACTAAAGAACCAAATTAGACCAAACCAAAGCAAACGTATTTTTGAAGGACGGGTCTAATGTACATTTATACATACATATGTATGTACGTAATATACCAAAGTGCATTTGACAAATAACATATCAAAATCTGTGACAAGCTAAATAAAAACTGTCAAATGTACGAACAAAGAAATGAGAGACAAATAACAAAAAAAAAAACAATTTATAAACCAACAACCATCATGAGAATATGTACTATGTGTACTTTTTTCTGCTGTCGTGTGATGTTTTTGTCAGACAAACAATAAATACAATTTTAGAAATAAAAAAAAAATAAGAATTTTAATTTATTTTGTTTATTCTCAAGATTTGTTT
Source organism: Calliphora vicina (assembly GCF_958450345.1). Taxonomy (NCBI): domain Eukaryota; kingdom Metazoa; phylum Arthropoda; class Insecta; order Diptera; family Calliphoridae; genus Calliphora; species Calliphora vicina. Next base: position 112,503,975 of record NC_088781.1, on the reverse strand, counting down.
TTGCATGTGTATTTTTTAATGTGTTTATTTTGCTGACTAAAATTTCACTACTTGTTTCAAAGCTTTAAATATTTAATCAATTTTTAGAGTTTTTTATATACTGTTCTAAAATTGGAACGATCTCTAGATCTGCATAAAGAGGCACTACCCAGGGGGGTGTCCTGTGGAACCTGGCCTTAAATTGTCTGTTCAGAAAATTAGTTTTCAAAACTACAAGACTGTCGCCTACGCGGATGATGTTTCAGTTTCTGGGATTCATCTGGGCACGATATCGCAAAGACTGGAGACTGCAATTGAAATATTAAATTGATAGTCGTTTGAGTGTAAATCCCATCAAAACTGAACTTGTATTGTTGTCATTGCGGACTAAGATCCGAGATCAGAGGCAAAAGCAGTTACTAAACCAACACGGTTACTAAACCTATATTATTCTATGGGGTCTCCGTGTAGTGGAGGGCAATTGAAAAGGCCTCCAATCGCATACTCTTTGAAAGGGTGGCATGGCAATCCTGATAACAGGGGCATTGCGAACTACAGCGACAAAGTCGTTTTTTACTTTACTTAACTGAATTCCAGTAGATTCAAAGGCCAGGCCTGCAACGCATGGAATTTTAGATTCTATGGACATACTTGCATAATAGGAAGTATAAAAAATCTTCCTGATCTTCCCCAAACCCATCTTCCTGAGGAACTTCGGTTTTTCAATCCCATCCAGTATGGAGCCTGCTGATGGTATCTCCGTCAATGAAATGAGGCTATCTATCTATAGGGATGTGTCCAAAAAGGGGGATGAGTGGGCGGTGGTGTATGCATTCCTGTATTCGGAATATTAATATCCCCTAGACACCCAAATGGATGCAGGATCCTTCAGGTCGAGGTATCGATACGAAGGTTTTGGACGACTGCCTGATTAACATACCATATATACTGTCTTATTTTTCGAAATAGCATATCTGATGTGGAAACCTAAAAGTTGTAAGACACGGTACCTTGAAATAGCTCCCAAATGAAATAACTCCCAATGAAATAACTCAAAATGAAATAATTCCCAAACTTGAAAAATGAAATAACTACCAAAGGGTAAAATGAAATTACTCCCAATAATGGGCGGTTTCATAATTTTAAAAATATTAGTCCCAAAGAAGCGAAATAACTCCCAATGAAGTAAATCCCAATAGAAATGAAATAATTCCCTATCCGAAGCAATTTATTTATATAATCTAAAAAAAGGAACTACAGAAGTGAAATTATTCTTGGCTTACCAAAAATTTTTTGCATTGCGTGTTTTAATCCTCTGAGATGTGTAAAAAACTGGCTTCAATCAGAAGGTTTTCTCCTCTAGATTGTATCAAAAACTGGCTTCGTTGAGAAAACTTTTTTGCATTGTCGGCCTTCGGCCGGGGGTACCGTGAAATAGCTCCCAAATGAAATAACTCCCTATGAAATAATTCCCATCAAAAATTAAATAATTCCCAAAATTAAAAAAATTAAATAACTACCAAAGGGTAAAATGAAATTACTCCCAATAATCGGCGGTTTCATAATTTTAAAAATATTACTCCCAAAAAAGCGAAATAACTTCTAATGAAATAAATCCCAATAGAAATTAAATAATTCCTATTCCGAAGCAATTTATTTAAACATTTTTTGCATTGCGGGCGTATGGCGTAGTGCAAAGTTTTACTCCTCTGGGTTGTGTCAAAAACTGTTTTGCAGTGCGCTAAAGTTTTTTCCTCTGGGGTGTATCAAAAACTGGCTTCGCTCAGAAAAGTTTTTTGCATTGCCGGCCTTCGGTCGTGCGCTAAGGTTTTCTCCTCCGTAGTATATCAAAATCTGGCTTCGCTAAGAAAAGATTTCTTTCATTGCAGAAAGGTTTTATAATATTTCAGAAATCCGATTTTCATTTCGCACCAGATTAAGAAATCGTTGCAACCTAACAAATGCCGACGATGTAAAAAGAATCTTATCTGAGCGAAGCCGGTTTTTGATACACCCCAGAGGAGAAAACCTTTTCGCCTGGCCAAAGGCCGGCAATGCAAAAATTTCAATGGGAGTTGTTTCATTGGGAGTTATTGCATTATGAAATAATTCCCAACAAAAAATTATGAAATAACTCCCTATGCGTTAGGAGTTGTTTCATAATGAAATAAGTCCTAAGTTGTATGAAAAATTTGTTGGGTGTTATTTAATTTTTTCGTGGGGAATTATTTCATTTGGGAGTTATTTCACGGTACCTCGGCCGGGTGCTAAGGTTTTCTCCTCTGGGGTGTATCAAAAACTGGCTTCGCTCTGAAAAGTTCTTTGGATTGCCGGATTGTACTGCACCAATTCCAACATATTAGAGTTAATCACATTCTTTCTAATGTAAACTATCTGGAGTATGAGTTCCTGAAATTCCAGTCATAGATTATCTTACTATTGATATTTTCTCTTTAGATATCTTTCAACTAATCGACTGTTGTCAGCGGCCCATTTCTGACATTTTTATAAATTTCCCACTAATTTTTATACCACCAGAATTTCTAGGACAAAATTTGTCAAATAGTACCAGAACTAGATGTTTTTGAGTTGACTTTCAGTTGCTCAGTTTCATAGGGTGACAATGCGTGGCCACTCAAAAAAATCGCTAAAAATCCATTTATGATTCGAATGATCTGAAATTTAAAATGTAAATAGTTCTTGAGAAGATCTAAGCTTACATGTGTAGGTTATCCCCTTTAATTGAAGAGATATTTAGGTTCATTTATTTATTTTTGTTTTGTTCGATATTTTTTGTTTTTTTAGATTTTCTTCTCGACTTTATACAATTTGTATATGATCCGAAAGGAGAACTTCATACAAAAGCGTGTTCCCCACAGACCTAACCTAATTTGGAAAATTTTGAAGAACAAAATTTTAGGTTTCAGTCAAAAATTCTAAAAATGGAAAGCATCGGTCCTCCGTAGAAGCTTTTCATGTCTGTAGACCTATATGTTGCTGAAATTCGTAAGTAGTTTTTTTACTATCACAGGGTAAATACCGACACAGTCGGCAATATTATAAAAACAAACTCAGTTTTATGAACACATTTTCTCCGTTTCAGGAATTTCGGTATTTGAAAATAAAAAATGGCTTAAAATATAAAGGCTTTAAGGACGTGTTAATTCAAAAATTGGTTATGATATAATTACCGTAAAATTTTTACATTAATTCAAATTTTATATTTTTGTTCATAGAATGGTGATTTTCCATGAATTTCTTTTTAGTTTTTAAGGTAAATGACGTCCGAAATATTTACGAAATTATTCCATTTTATTAATATATCAATCTTGAAACCCTAGGGTTTTCACCAATATCAAATAGTTATATAAATATCTTATATTTACTCTTCAAAAGCTTCACAAACTTTGCGCTCTTGTCAGAAATATTGAGAAATAGAACATTTTTTCATAGAATTTTGTGAATGGTGACGCTTTTCTCAAAAATTTTCAAATCTAACTTACTACTCTTAGTTAAATAATCAATAAAGATCTAAAAGCTAAATTCCTAAAAAATATTTTTCACTTTCACACAAGATTTTTATCATACATATGTAGAATTATTAAAATTTCATTATCATTGAAAGTAAATTTTTTAAAAACTGCTCTTTTGATAAGGAAACCCCCGTTACACGACTGCATGTATTGTAGTAAAATAAATAAGTTTCTTAAGTACTTTCTACTTACTTAAATAACTACATACAAAAAACATTCTTATTAAAATACTTTTCATATTGAATTTCCCAAAAGTAAATTGGATTTTCTTCTTAGAAATATTAAGTATTAAAAGTGAAAAAAAGGACTGCAGCAAATATGATTTTTATCATTTCTTGCGTAAGTCGCAATCTTTGTATGGAAGTGTATAAGTACATTTAATACACACACATATTTATTAAATGTAAAAAAGGAAGATGTTAAAAAACCTTATAACTTCCTTTTGCCGCCATAACAACCAACATGTATCGTTTAGATAAAAATGTTAAAGAAAATACATGTTTGTATGTTTGTAAGTATTTATAAGTATGTAAAATATAAAAATATACTTAAGTTCTTTTACAAAACATTAGGAAAAAAACAAACTTTCAAGTGATACTAAAATTGTTTATATACTTTTTTCTTTCTTTAACATGGCATTAATATGAACATTTCCATCTCTCTTTGAGTTTGTTTTTTCTTCATTCATTTTTTTTTGCCAACAAAGGATAAGTACTTTACATATCCTCTTATTACTCTTCCAGTGCACAGTGGGGCAGAAGAAAGAAGTTTTGGAAATAAATCTGCTATGTCTAACTGATATAGGCGTAGCAGAGTAGTATTCAAGTTTAAGTTTTGACGGCGTTTAAACATTTTTCATGTCTATGGTGCACTACTATTCCTTTGCTACGCCTATGTAAAATTTCATGTTAATCGGATTTGCCAGAAATTGCTGATTTATTACCAAAATATTCTGATTCTGCTGCACTCTGCCAGAAATTGCAAATGTATTTCCAAAATATACTTCTTCAGCACCACTGTGATGGATGTATGTATGGATGTGTATGAGTGCATGTTAATAAGTATGTGTTTATGTTTTTTTTTAAGAGGGTTGTGTAAAGAAAATTGTCATTCATATTTTATTAATAATTTGATAAAAGAAATCTTCAAAGTATAAAGAAATGAAAAATTTGTTATACCTTAGGGTATAATTTTTTATCTGGTCTATACCGATTATTAAGGCTTGAAATTGTGAGTTTATTGCCATGGTGGGATATGCAGTGAGAGATATTAAATAATAGTAAAAGAGAAACCCATTAAGTAATGACAACAAATGCAGGCATTTTTACAATTTTCAACAATTATAGTGGTCTAGTTTAACAGGGGCTACTCCAATCAACAGCTCACTTGAATTTCTGAAACGATAAGAAATGGAGAGAGAGAGAGGTAGAGATGAAGAGAAGAGAGAGATGTTATAAGAAAATTTTACAAGAAGGGCCAGAAGAAGGACATATTTTTTTTAGTTCCTAGTCATTTAACGAATTTGAGGTGACCCCGAGGAGATTAATATGTTCGGTCACAGTAACCAATTGTTATTCCTAATAAAGACATCAATACACTCTTACTTCATATCCGATCGTTCAGAGAGATAATCGAAGGAACAGTGTCCCGCAACTGAAGATTAGTAATAATATGTCGTAATCAACTGGAATCTTATAAACGATTTTTTTATTATTTTTTTACAAACAGGCTCTGTTCAGTTGTATATTTATTAGCTTTTACAACACATTTTATTCAGCGTGAGATTTTCGATACGAAAATATGATAAGCAGCAGGATACATCTAAAAGCAGGGAAATTGGGTACCATACGAATTGAAGCCGAGAGACCTTGAAAGACGATTTTGCATTTCCGAAATGATGCTTCAACGCTATAAAGAATATCAGGTTTGCACCGAATCATTTCTTGCTATGAAAAATGGATCCGTTATTATAACACAGAGATCTTACGTGAAGCACTGCCAACCAGCCGAATCATACACTCAATAGCATCACTATATACTGTTATATCTGAGTTAGTTTTGAACTCTTTTTTATCACTGATACCTAAACCTGAAGGCCGTATTCCATGCCAATTTCTTAACTGCTAGACCACCGGAATCCAATTTAGAAACGCAAAAAGCCTAAGATTTGGAGTCGTACGTATGTCTCCTGTTATCAGGATTGCCATTCTCCTCAAAACCTTTTAAGAGAGCATGCAGTTCGAGCCCAGTGCTTTACACCAGACAGAGACCCCTTAGAATAATATTCATTTAGTAACCGTATAAAATAGCCGGTTAAAGCACCTGAGTATGAAACAGCATTACTTACGATGAACTTGCCAGACTGTTGGGCTCCCAGGACATTTTACTGTCGAGAATAGCATTCTCATTCATTCTCCCTCCATCGTTGTAGTTAAATAAAAAAACATATTTCATAATTTCCAAATTGTCACAATAATTTGTATTATCCTTAAAAAGGTCATCCAAAATGAAAAAAACTGTTTAGGAAAACTGCAGTAAATATATCGTCTCCTCAATAAAACAATAGTGTATAAGCATAATAAGAATTTACATAACTGATTCTATGTGTGGTCAAAATTTGGTGAAATTCTACTTCCACAAAGTTGGTCAAAAGATCACTTGAAATATTATTTTTGTTCTAGAACACAAAAATTTTAAACTCAATTATTTCGAAATGGCAAAAAATTAAGGGGACGATATACTGGTGTCGAAAACACGATCTCTCAAATCCAGTGATTCTAGTTAAATTGTGCATAAACATTTCTATACCTTATATACAATAACTACCCCTTTGCTTTACTCTGATATATATCTATGTGAGCAACAAATCTTTGTGGCATTTATTGTTGAAAGAACCCACAGAATCATAGCACATTTCATTTACAAACAAGTCATTTTAATGACTTAAAATCTGACACATTTTCTTTTCGCAAAAATAACACAGAGAAAAAAAACTCTTAATATATCTTTCAAACTGTAAGTGTGCAATATATCAACTTATATGAATGTATATTACCAACTGTACGAACAATCTAAATTTGTCATTCTTATGATGTCATTAATATGTTGTTTTTTTTTATTTTTTATTTCTTACTTTTCCATTTTATTTTTCTTCTTAACAAACAAAATGTTTTCATCTGTCCAATGTCCATTTGTGTCAGTAACATGATATTTTTAAACATTAAAAAAAAACTGCTTACAAAACTTACTTGGAAAGAAATAGTAGCAATGTGATTGAGGAGCGTAGGGTATGCCGCATGGAAAAAGTCTAAATTAAAATTAATTTTCATAATTAAAATTAAAGTCTAAACACTTACTGGATATTCTATAAATAATGATATGTAAAATGTTTTCCTAAATGCATAAGCTTTCCTTTTATTCTGCTCACCCTAAGAAACCCATTTGTACACAAATATAAATGTGCATATGACAAATGCACTCATAAACTAGCAAATACAAACATAGAAATGTACAGGATATAAAGAAATATAAATAAACAGAAGTATTATTGTTGCAGCTACTGAAGATAAGTATAATGATTGGGAGATGACATGGCATGGGTTGGTTGGCTGGCTGGTTGGTTGCCTAGGGTTTGCATCAACAACAGCAGCAGCAGCATTCAACATCAGTTAGTTCGCATGATGTTAAATGACACATCTTTAGTAGGAGTAATTTTTTTCACAGAGCTGTTTATATGTTTTATAGGGGATTTTGCTAGGAGATGTTAACTTTTGAGGTCTTATTCATAATCAGATTTTAAATTTATGAAAGGTTTGTATAACAAATTTAATTTAAATGATATCCCGGTCTGATGGACAGAACATAAGTATATATTAAGTTTCTCCAAAGACTGTCATTTAAATTAGCCAGCCTATTTCCGTGATAAAGCATAATAGATTGCCAAGATCACATCTCGCTACATCCCCTAATACATCATAGAATCTATAACATAGCAATTTTTGTCTGAGACCCCGTAATCAAGGACAGTTATACCTGAAATCATCACACATCCTACAAATTTCCTGTGTATCACTAACCCATTTGCAGAGGAAGGCTGCAATTGAGCGGTGACCTACTAAAGAAATGAGACTTCTCCTATCCAACACAATTAATATTTTGAATTCTTTTACATCCACATTTGTTCAAATAGACTTGGACACTCTGCAGTCCGTCCAACTGTTCTGGGATTGTTTTCTAGAGTCACAGAAGATTAACCTATAGTAGTGATATATAGGGGGTTTTACTAATATGGTACCCGTCCCGCCAGTTCCTCTGCTACATCATTATCCAGTATGTTACAGTGCCCTGACAACCAACACATCCTGATTTTTTATAATTCTAGTAGCTCATCTAGAGCTCTTTTGCAGTCCATCACTATGCTCGAATGTACTATATGACATTTCAAAGCCATAAAGTGTCACTTCAGACACCGTTGTGACGAGTGCCCTTATCAAGTTCGTAGCTTTTCAGATCGATAAGATCTCAGCCTGATAGTCGCTATTTCATCCGGGAGTTTGTATGACACTTTAATGGCTCTATACTACATAAACTCCGGCCTAGTGCCAGATTTAATCTTGGAACCTTCAGTAAAACTACAAACGCTTCAATTGGCTGTCAAGTTCCAATTGACTCGTCCTTGCTTGGAAACACAATTGGGGGTGTCACTCAGAAGTCTAAAGTCGTTACCCAATGGTCCCAAATCCCCGTAAGAATTCTAGTCTAGCCAATTAGTCCTATCTCGTACAATATTTTGGTGTGGAATACCCGCGTTGATCTTATATTATACTTATATATATTTAAGATTTTGAGTAAAATTTAAGTAATAAACTGTATCCAAATAAATGCGTGCTTGTTCAGTTCTGAGGATCTTTTAATCCTAGTAATATTAGAAAAGGGATTTTCTAAAAATTTTGCCATTACATTCGTAACACATCAAATAATGCCCATATACCCAGATAGACCCCATATGTCATTATGATATTTAAATAGAAAAGAGAATTGATCACAAATGTTTATCAAAGTGGCATTCTGTGACATGTTTTCTAGACCTTCTTTGTAAAACATTCATTCGATAATTAGGTGGCAGTTGTAATTTTGAATGGTTTGATCAGTATTTCTGAATAGTTGGGAATCCTATTCCTTGAAATAAATCTTTACATGACACGTCTAATTACATTATAATGAGGCGATGTTTTAAAATATCTTCTTAACGTTTCATAATCCTTTCTCCATGTTTGGACACCCTTTGCTATAGAAATCCAGATTCAATAAACAATTTATTTATATACAAAAGCATGCTTGAATTTAAACCGATTCGTTGATATGGTTAATATGACATTTTAGTGAAGTAAATCCAGTCAGTAACAATCCTTAGAGCGATGTTTTGAAAACTTTTCTTGATATTTTTTAATGATTTCGCCAAGCATTTCTTGTAGAATTGTAAGAATTTAGGTAGAAAAAGAGAACTGAATTCTTTAATGTAGGTAAATTATTCTTTTAAAAGACTTTTGATGGTTTGGGGAATAATTTTAGTAGTTTCCAGAACGTTTACTCTGATAATTTACAATCTATATCCTGTTTTTTATTTGGACTTCAGTATGCCATAAAGGAGAATAGTATTATTCAAAAGAATGATGATTTGTAGTAGAACGTACATAATAATATCAGCTTCAGAGTTCTGCTTTAGTCCATGTAAATCTAATTGACTATAATGGTGAAAGCTTTAGGTATCAAAAAGCCGAACATATATTTTCATCTAGGTATTCAAACCGATCAAACTATATATTGAATATATGCTCGTCAACCAGCCTGTGACAGTTCTTAAGCAGCACGATACTGGGTTAATTTGTATACACAAAGTTTTTGTAATTATCGACTCCTGGCAGTTCTGTTGGTTTGATTAGAAACAGCAACCTATTAGCTTGATATTCATTAGAACGGCTTGTAAGATATCTGTAGCAGTGGTTGGTGAATTGCCTTTAATCGACAATCTGCTATTATTTACAACTCTCAGATACGATGAAATCCTTGAAATTCAATAATTCCGAATAATTAGTGTTAACTAACATGTGGTGAACTTGTGTTGTTCATAGTGCGTAATAATAATTGACCAATATGTAGCACAAACCATGTACCATACACTTCTATTCAAAATTATTGTAACCTCATCAAAGAACAACGCAATCCAAAACACAATCAATAAAAGCGATGGTTGTTACAATAAGGTATTCAATTATATTTATCTCTAGAATTTTAGGATGGAGTGAAGTAGGGGCTGAATAGTCAAAAATGTGGCACATTCTCCGGAGACTGATGGCGTAGATAGAATGGTATGGTCTATGAGATTTTAGTAGGCATAAGCCTTATGCTCTACCGGTCAAGGAACACAACGTCATCATGACGCAAGATTTAATTCTGGGATGTCGCCGGGGGAGTCATTCAAACTGGGACATCACACGGTTGGAATCTCCCCAGGGGCATGTCAGACAGAACCTACGTAAATAGGAGGGTACATACAGTGGTATGTGCAGGATCCATTTAATAGCAACTCGTGTGTGATAGCTTTGAACGACATTCACAGAGACGTCATCAATTCCGCGGTAGCAGGATACTGTATGAATGTCGTACATGTAGATAAAGTTTCTTGGACTTGAAAAACATGCAGAAACTCCTGATTAAATATTTGGTCAATTCACATGGTATCTTATCATGTCATAATATCCTAATATTTCACAATTGATTTTCAAGCAAAAGATGTCCTAAAATATTACTACTCTGCATGCTATGTTTATTGTGTTATCGTAACCAACCAGCAGAGACCTGCGCTGAATGTCTAAGAGTCGATTAAGCCGAGCCGCCGGGCAGTGATATATTAGGACATTATGACTGATAAAAGACCTTGTGAATTGAGCAAATGTAAAATTGTTTATGCTGCTACTACAACATCATGCTCTAGTTGCTCCTTTTTAGTTTCAGCAATAGGCGATGGAAATCCAGTACGATATTCATGCATTAACAGCATTTTGCTAGTTTTTAATGTTTATCCACAGGCGATCATTTTATATGTATCTAATGGTGTATCTTTACCCCTACCCCAAGCGATTTCTACTTCAAAATTTATGTGAAATTTCAACTTCATCAAACTCAACAATCAATTCCAGACTTACTCAGCACGTAAATTATGCAGATATCTTATTCTGCAGGATGTTATTCTACCGAACGCAATTTTAGGTGTTAGCTGTAATGGATGCTGATGATGTTGTATTAATTACATTACCGTGAATAATGAGATCTAGTACGACAATGATGTTGATGACTAAAACTAATATGTTCTCCATTTAAGCAACAAGGTATAACAAAGTATTTACCAATTCTCTCACATGATCAAGATCCATGCTGTTTCTATGATGATGTCATCCTAAACAGGAGATCACGCTTAATTTTATAGACATGGAATGATTCCTAGCATCATTGCCAGAGGCCTTTTCTCAGATAGGAAAAATATGATTGTGATTGTGTACAAACGAAAAATAGATTTGTTAACCAGAAAATGTTGTGAATGCCTCTATTAAAATTATTACGTAGCAGAAGTAGACGTGATACTCGATCGTCGTCTCACGCTCAACTCCACTAATGTCTGCGATGAAAATGAATTGAGTCAATGTTGGTTATAGGTCATTATGTTATTTATACCGGAAGATTGAAGTGGTGGCTGTTAATAAAAAGAGTTGATATTTAGTTGTATTGGTGTCTTTGTGGATTTTATCGTTCTATGCAAAATCATGATCAGAATAAGTAATATTATCAGCAGTTTAGTTGGGAAATCCTCAACCAATAGGAACGATAGTATAGTAGGTGCTCTCGGTGAATTTATGTCCATCGTAGATATAAAATTTTAACAACTGGTAGACATCCCACTTTACTTGAATTAATATTTCCCAAAATAATATTTCTTCTCCATAAACCCTATATTACTGTCAACAACAAATAAACATTCAACAAAAAAATATCATACATCACGTTTCCTGAAGTTTTGTATGCTTCTCCTGAGCAATATGAAAATATACATACTATCACATATATTTTTCGTAAATTCTAAGAGTTGAGATCAAGTTTTGTCGTTTTGTCTTCTTGTGTTTGTTGCCTCCTAAAAACAACAGCAATACTATCAAGTTGACTCCACCATTGCAGTGTAAATACAAATAAAACAGTAAACATATCGTTCTGACATTTACCATTAATTTCGGTTACAACTCAACACTCTTTGGATACTACTACTATACATATGGACTACTGCTATTATACCAAGTATAGTAGATCTACATAGATGGAAATCTGTTTGTTCTTTGTATAGTACACATAGCAAAACAACCAGAATAAAGAAAAGTATGCAAGTTTCTGTTGCATTCATTTTTTTAAAAATTTTTTTTTAACTCTATTCACGTATGGTAAATATATTTGCCTGCCATTTTTCTGTTGCTGTAATATGTTGAAGTCACAATTTGTTATGTTGCTTCATTTCACATTGTATGTATTTTATATTTGATGACATCCCCATCTATGCCAGGCCGAGTGTAGTCAAGCAGCAGAAAATTTTAAAGGAATTGAATCATGAATGATCTGAAAAGATGGGAATATTACAATAAATAAGTTGCCTCAGTACTGCCGGTTAGATTGCCCGTTACTGTTGGCATTCTAGTTCATTAAAGATCTCACATTCTAATATAGATCCATAGACTTTTTAGTTAGTAGTCAGACTTAAAACAATATTAAATATGTTAATATTTAATAGAATCATAAATAAATTCTTCAATTTAACACTCAAAGCCGTTTTCAAATTTAAATCTTCTTTTTTGTATAAATCTCTTAAAATTACAAACGGAGTCCTATAAAAAGTGATTCCTACTCCTTTAAATAACTCTTTCAAAACACTGTCCTTGTATTCATATACTACATGTTACTGTTGCTACTGTCACATTCAGTGTGTCACCCACTGTTTCATGGGGGGGATAATAACATTTTTGCATCACTATGCATTGTGACAGCTCAATGACATTTTCTACATTTTCGAAAATTGCATCTCGTTCGTTATTTTTGTTGAGAATATTTTCGGTATGTAACTATAGTAAGTGAATGGGTTTGTAGTATTTGTTTATTCTACTATATGCATCATTTTGTAGCACTTGCAGTAGTAGTTGTTGGTATTGTTTTTGACAAGTTAAATGTGTTTATGCACATTTATTCCATCAAATTCTTTACTATTCATGCATCATTGGGTTTTACTACATATTTCTTTTTTTTCAGGAAATTTTTGATCTTTGATTTGAATACTTAAAACGTATGTTAGTGTATAGAATCTAAAGTTAAATGTTTAAGTTGACATCGTCAATGTCAATATTGCAATTTGATTGGATTCTTAAAGGGAAAATGGAAAATTGTAGTGTTTAACATTAGGAAGGTAACTTGAGAATTTAATTGGATTTTGAGAGTAGTTATGTCAATTAGACAGATGGTATTTTAGGAGACATAGGTACAAATTGGAAATGTATTTAATTAAGGTAAAAATTATTATGTTAATTCATGAGTATTTATGGACTAAATAATTTTTCTAGTTTCGAATGAAGCATTCAAATGTTTCCGTTTATTAAACGGTATAAATAGAAATTGGAATATTCATTTTATGTCCGTGTTTTAAAGTTTAGATAAAGCATATCGTTGACAGAATCTTTGATTCTATGAAAACTCGTTGAAGAATACCAGAATTCAAGGCTCTTAGGGAATATTTTCTACTAAAATACATATGTTACGGCTAAGAATTAACTGCAACAAGGATCTAAGAGAAATATATATCGAGGGGAAACTCTGCTGTCAAAGACCTAACTCAGTTGTCAAAAACCCAAGTGGTGAGAATGTTTAATTAAAAAAACTATGTGAAAACAAAAACAACACTCTTATGTGTAATTATTTTGAATAATTTTTTTGTTTGAGTTTTTTTTCTAATTTCCACTCCAGACCATGATAGCAGATCTACAGGATAACATTATTTGCATTCATAGCATTCCTACAAATGTCAGATTAATATTCCAAGTAATGGACAGCATGTTTACATAGCTATTAAAATTTAGGCCAGTTATATTCTTCTACTTTTTGAAGACTTTTGAAGATCATTGGGAATATATCCGATACACAACAATGACAGACTTACAGACATAGCACCTCATTTATTTTGGTAGCATTCATGGATGTAGAGTGTGCTCCTAATAATGTCACACCAAGATCACTAATTGACGATAATATATTTCCTATAAAACAAGCGACTAATATTGGATAAATACTAAGTTAATTTGAAATCTGAAAGGCAGAAATGCAGATATATTGTTGCAAAAACGACATTTGCACTGACTATATAAAGCCGTCATTAAATTTTATTTTGGTTGTTCGGCTATGAATGCTGATGATGATCATTGCAAGGGGATCATTGATAATGCGTAGTTGAGCAACTTCAAAAAGTCAGTACTTCCTAAATGGATATTCCGAGTTTAATAATGGCTATAGAATTGTCTTTTGGGATCGAAATCTTCCCGGATTTTGTTGAAATTTTTCAAATTTAAAAATGTTGGAAAAATTATTGTTCTGTAGCAAGTGCATTAAAAATTTTAAAAACATTATTGTTTTACTTTCTTTTTATACCCTTCACCTTCGTGAGAAGGGTATATAAAAGTTTGTCATTCCGTTGGTAATTTCCACAATATAATTTTCCGACCCTATAAAGTATATATATTCTGGATCCTTATATATAGAGGGGTAGATTAAGCCATGTCCGCCTGTCTGTCTGTTGAAATCAATTTTCTGAAGACCCCAGATATCTTCGGCATCCAAATCTTCAATAATTCTGTCAGACATGCTTTCTAGAACTTTCCTATTTAAAATCAGCAAAATCGGACCACAAATGGCTGAGATATGAGGAAAAACTAGGACACCCTCGATTTTTGATTAATATAGACAATATGGATACCTAATAATAGATATTTCAAAGACCTTTGCAACGATGTATATAAGACCATAGTAAGTTGGACGTACAATGGGTCAAAATCGGAAAAAATATTTTTTAACCCTTTTTTTCACAAAAAAAAAAATAATTTTAAAATTTTAAAAAAAATTTTATTAATTTTGTTTACCTAAAAATATTTAAAATTTGTATTTTGAAGTATAATTTGGTGAAGGGTATATAAGATTAGGTACAGCCGAATACAGCTTTCTTACTTATTAGTTATTATATTTTCATCCTTTTCATACCCTTCTCCATGAGTACAATGGGTCATTTGTCATTCCGTTATTAATTTCTACATTTTTCATTTGCGACCCCACAAAGTATATACAATGGAAACTTTTCCAAATATTTCATTAGTGGCTTAAAATCTCAAATATTTTTTTAATATTTTGCCATTCCCTTATAACCACCTCCGATAAATCTTCCTTCCTGGTGTAATTTTGGGTCCTTATTTTACGATCTACAATTTCCCATGGATTTTCTATGGGATTGAGATCTGGCGATTGGGCAGGTGTAATTTTGGGTCCTTATTTTACGATCTACAATTTCCCATGGATTTTCTATGGGATTGAGATCTGGCGATTGGGCAGGATACTTCAAAACACGTACCTCGTTGGATTGTAACCATTCGGTTATAACCCTAAAGGTGTGTTTCGGGTCGTTGTCGTGTTGTAATCTCCAAACTAGGGGCATATTTTCCTCAGCGTATGGATACATAACATCGTTTAATATGGTTCTGTATCCTATACCTATCATGGTGTCTTTTATAATATGAATTGGGCCCATACCTTGCCCTGAAAAACATCTCCATACCATAATATTGCCACAGCCAAACTTTACAGTCTTATTTGTGTACTTTGGATCTAATCTTTTTCCCTTTCCATTTCTTCCATTTCTATATCGACCAGTTTAAATGATCCCTGGCAAATTGTAGATGCGCAGAACGGTTCTTTTTAGAAATGAGTGGTTTTTTCACAGGGCGATAGCAACCAAGACCAGCCTTATTTGCCCTGCGACTAACTGTTCAGGTACTTATTTCTAATTTTAGGCTATTAACAACCTCTCGAGGAATTATTTTTGGGAATTTCGTGAACTCTCTCGCTATTAAATTATATTGTCCTGGGGGTAGTCTTACGAGGTCTTCCACCTAAATGTTGAGTTTTTACAGAACCGGTCTCACGAAATTTCTTTATAATTTTTGAAACTGCTGATTTATTTATTGAATATTTGTCACAGATACTTTTTTGTTTTAAACCAGCTTTAAAATCGTTAATTATTTTATTTTTTCAGTCTTCACAAATCTTAACTTTAGCCATTTTCGTTGAAAGAAAGCAATTATGCGAAAAACTTAGAAAAAGATATTGTGAAAAATTACCAGAATTTAAAAATAAAATAAAATAACTGTAAACCGGATGCTTTTTACATCGTTCTTTTAAATATTATTTTCGTTTTACACTTCTTTCTTGCAGAAGTTTAAAAGTTTCCATTGTTTTTTCAGTAGCGAAATGGTGAATATTTTTAATTTTGTTCCCCTTTTTCAGAATATAATTAATTATGTTGTTTGTTTTTCAGTTAATTTATATAAATAAAACTATACAAGTAAAATACTAAAAAAAAAAAAATATTTTAAATTTTGGGCTACATATGAAATACGTGGAAAAGTTTTCATTGTTTTGTCAACCACTGTATATACGCCATAGTAATTTGGACCTACAATGGGTCAAAATCGGGAAAAATATTTTTTAACACGAATTTTTTTTTACCAAAAATTTTTTTTTTACCAAACTAATTTTTTTGTCTTATTTTTTTTTTAATTTTCAAAAATAATTTTGAAAAAAAAATGTTGTTTACCTAAAATTATTTAAAATTTGTATTTTGAAGTATAATTTGGTGAAGGGTATGTAAGATTTAATATAAAACAATATTGAGGACAAAATTGTCGTTCAAAAAATGATTGTCGTTGGAAAGTTCACTGAAATGCCAGATAAATTGGTTAGAAAATGAGGTAGTCGTGGTTTTTTGCTTATATTTCAACCATTTGTAGGTCGATTTGAATTATTAATTAACAAATCATTCAAAAATTAAAAGTATAGGTGTTTTAGAACAATTTTAACTAAGGCTAGGTGAGAGGTATCGTATCATATTGAGTGTATGAGAGAATTATTCGAATTTTTAACTGTTTACTTTATAGCGTTCAAGCATCATTCCGGACATACAAAATCGTATTTCAAGGTCTCTCGGCTTCAATTTTGATGGTACCCAATTTCCTTGCTTTTGGATGAATCCTGCTGCTCGCAAATGTTTTGAAATTGCTGCTTGAGTAAATTCCAATGATGTTGCAAGCTCTTGTTGAGAATTTCGTCTAACTCGGACAAAGGAATAGGGGGTCTGGCGTTAAAGTATTAAAACCGAGATAGCTTTTAGTAGACCTAAAATCTATCTAGTCAAAAAACTGCAATGCAGTTGTTTTCTATTCAAATACAGTTTTTAATTGAATATTGACTATCAAATTCAAAATTTCTTTTTTAATGGAGATTCCGGATAGCTAAGGAATGGATAAATATGTAATACGAATAGGATATAGCTGAATATGGGTCTGTCATCTGACACATTCAGTATCATTACTGACAATAATATTCATCACTTTGAAGAGTGTCCATGGATATCTTGAAGAGATATCAACACATTCATTGGTAACCAGCGAAAAAGTCTCTGGATATGGAAAATAAAATTATAGCACACAGAGAAAAAAGATTCGTGATAGCAACCAAATTTGTTACCAATCGAATGGTTCTACCTTAGTGACCGAATTTTACAGTTGTGGCTATAGAATTTTAAAAGGGGTAACAAAAGTTTGGTTGCTTTAATCGAAATTCTTCTTTGTCAACTGTTTTTCTATTGATAGAACCGAAACATTCTATGTGTACAACCGAATCATTCGATTGGCAACAAATTCGGTTGCTATCACGAATCTGTATTCTCTGTGCATAAATCATCCAGTCGTGCATTTCCAACGAATGACATTAATTCGAAAACTATATTTACAGGTAAAAATATGTTTACTCCATTAGTAACTAAGCACTGATAGATACCTATTTGTTGAAATTACGGACATTAATACCGGTGGTAATGGGACATCGATGGGGCACTGCAAATGCCATGTAATGACTTATATAGTAGCTTTACAATTGAGGAAGAAACGATTAACATCTGCTTTACCTAGGTGCCATTTTGATTGACATTAGAATAAGAGTTTTTGGATACCGGACGCTCATTGATAAGAAAACCTACTAGTTGTTTGGCTGTAATAAATCCTTATCAAATCAATATTATGATTCAACATTACTGAAAAATATCCAAAAAAAAATTCCCTGATTGTAAAACTTTCTGAAATTTCTTAACCACAAAGCTGAGTGCAATACTACTCCTGCATTACTAAAACTCATAATTCTTCTCTTCAAAACACAAATACATTCCAATATCATTTACAACACATATTCGTTCTCTTTTTTAACCCAACTCATTCGTATTCCAATACTCCTGCCCCCATACATATTACAACGAACAAAATGTCAAGCGATGACTTGTGCAGTTAAGTGACCATCATAGAGCATATAACATGACACAGTGGGCATCATCAGTCATGTACAGTGACAGCTACAAAAAAAAAAGAATATATAAAACAGGCAGCTATCACAAGCACAAAAACTTACTCTGATATGGAGTAGGAAAGCAAAAAAAAAAGAAGAAATATGTACCAGCAAAATGAGAAAAAACAAGAAAATGAAAAACTAAACATGAACAACAACAGCAGCTAAAGGGAAAAATAACAACTAGTAATGCTACTGCTACTACTGAGCTGTATGGGAATAAACTTCAACAGAAAAGTGAGGAAAAATAATAGCAACAAATGTCAAAATGTCCACCCAATTTTTCTCAAGCTTTTTCTCATTCTCTTCTCACTGAATAAATGTCTTTTACTGCTACTGCAACAAGAAATAACAACAGCAACTGCTATGTACTAGACGTAAATGTCTAAAGAGGACTTTTTGAGTTCAGGCATGCGAATATAAATTATGTCCTGTGACAGCCAGTCACTCACTCAAGCAGGCAACTTTGTATGACTGTATGTGTTAGTGTGTTTGTGTTATACAGTGCGTTCTATGTTGATGATACTAGGAATACAATTACGACTACTATAAATCGGCACGGTGGGATTGATTAGAAAAAACATGATAGTACTTAGTACTTTCTTAAATTCTGGTAAATGATTTTTTCGTGATAAACTTAGTGAATCAAGTTGTTCCTAATATTTGCAATCCTATTAAAATTTTACAAATTTTAGTTTTATAAACTCAATAAATATGTAATAAAATCTTTATTTATTAACAAAACTCAATGAAATTTCAAAGCAGGCAACTTTGTATGACTGTATGTGTTAGTGTGTTTGTGTTATACAGTGCGTTCTATGTTGATGATACTAGGAATACAATTACGACTACTATAAATCGGCACGGTGGGATTGATTAGAAAAAACATGATAGTACTTAGTACTTTCTTAAATTCTGGTAAATGATTTTTTCGTGATAAACTTAGTGAATCAAGTTGTTCCTAATAAGGAGTGAGATCGAAAAATTCTTAACATACATATATGTTTATAAAAAAGAAACCACTAAACTTACAGCTTTAATTTTTTTTTTATTTGATTGAAATTATTATTACAATTTACAAAAAAAATTATTTTTATAGTTTTAATCACTAGTGATGAAATTTTGAACCTTTTTCGGAAACCCTTCCATTAACGTTTTTATAGTGCTTTCTGTCACTTTGCTCGAACATGTAGTCCATCTCCGTTTAAAATCTACCACACTTTTGGACACCTTTTTTGTACTCTTCAATTCTCTTTTAACAAGAGCCCAATATCTCTCCACTGGCCTTAGCTCCGGGCAGTTTGGAGGATTTGCCTCTCTTGGTACAAATACCACATTATTGTTCTTGTACCACTCAAGGGCTTGTTTGCCATAGTGACAGGATGCCAAGTCAGGCCAAAAATAAGTGGACACATTATGAAGTCTTATGAATGGAAGCAGCCTTTTTTGTAAACATTCCTTGATGTAAATTTCGGTATTTATAGAGCCCGTTGTAACAAATGAGTGGCTTCTTTTGCCGCAACTGCATATTGCTTGCCATACCAAGAACTTTCTGGGAAATTTTGTCTGCTTTTGGGTCCTAAACTTTTCTTCAACATTCCCTCGAGCATCAGCAACATAAAATTTTTGACCTGGAAGTTGCGAAAAATCTGCCAGAACATACGTTTCGTCATCCATTATGCAGCAAGAATATTTTTTTATAAAACTTGACTTCAATTTCCGTGCTCTGTTTTTGGCCTCTAAATTTTTAGTAGCGTTCCTGTCAGGAACTTTTTGAGCCTTGTATGTTTTTAAACCTGCATTAGCTTTAACTTTTCGTACCAAATAGTCCGAGCACTGAGCTAACCGGGCTGCTTTCCTACCGGATGTGTTGGGAGCTCTTTTGAAAATGCGTTCTATTTTTTTGGCTTTAGAAACATCATGTGGACCATTCCTTCTACCTGAACCAGGTTTTCTATCAACTGACAAGTTCTCCCGGTACTGTTTAATAACATTGGAAACAGTTTGACGGCAGACCTTTGTATGCTTGGCCAACTTTTTGTAAGACCAAGTTGGGTTTTGTTGAAAATATTTAATAATTTCAGTACGCACTTTTTTCTGGTCACTCATTTTAATCAGATTAACAAAAAAATTAATATAATTGACATTACACATAATAACTGACATGTTTTTCAAAGGTAACTTGATCAAAAAAAAATTCAAATAATACTTGGGTTAAAAAATGTAATGAAAAACGTGTGTTAAGAATTTTTCGATCTCACTCCTTATTTGCAATCCTATTAAAATTTTACAAATTTTAGTTTTATAAACTCAATAAATATGTAATAAAATCTTTATTTATTAACAAAACTCAATGAAATTTCAAATGAAACGTTTTTTTTTAAATTAGTCATTCTAAATTACAAAGTGTAAAAAAACTTGTCAAAATATCAAAGGGAATCCCGCAATTTCCAAAAATTAAGCAAAATTCTAAAAAATGGTATGTTTTACAATTTTTCCCATAAAGTCCACATTTCTTTCGGGGTTAGAAAAATAGTATGGGGATAAATAGGGAACATATCAAGGTTTCCAAAGCTGCTATTCGTTTTCTGATCCCAGTTTTGAGATTTTAGAACGTGTAGTCCAAATTTGAAATTTGAAAAAAAAAAAATAGATAAAATTTTGATGAGCTTAGGGGCGACATATTGGAAAAATGGGACATAATTTTTAAACTAAAATCTTCTCCGTAAAGATAACTTACAGAAAACCATAAAATCGTTATATGTTTTTAAAGAAAGTTTTTTTTCACCAAAAAAAACCGCAAACATCTACTATTTTTTAAATTTTTATATTGAAAAACGTTTATTTTTGGATCAGTAATTGATATTGCCCTAAACACCTTTGTGTATTAACGGTAATTTAGTTGTCTAACTAACAAAAGAAATTCGAGTCCATTCGGTCCAAAAGTACGCCTATATTTTTAAAAAAGCGGGCCAGGCTACAGCAAAATTTTTAAATTTCAGTTTTGAAATGCCTATAACTTGGAAATTGTTGAAGATTTTTCGTGATTTTAAAATTTGAGTGTCATTTTAACCCCAAGTGCTATTAAGGGTTAATTTCCATTTTTGTGCAGTTATTATAAATACTAGACTCCATGTTATATTTTTCTTAAGTTTCATCAAAATCGGTCCAAAAATAAATAACATTTCGCTATCTTTAAATTAGAAATTCCAAATAATGAAAAATTTGACTTTCGGTATCCTACGAAGACAAAAACTCATACACGAGTAAATATGGATACATTTTAAGTAAAAATGTTAATATTTCTCAAAATATGTTAATTTTGTTCCTACATTTCTTGTTCTAGTGGCCTGATACACGTTAATGGCCTGGGGAATTTTTAATAACTTTAACATTTTTAGACCAATTTCCGGTATTTATATCTCATTAGAACGTATTACGTACACATTTCTATTCTTTTAAATTAAATTGCAAAATTTATTTTATAATGGGAAAATTGTTAGAAAAACTGAAAAAATTTCTTTTTTTCTCCTTGTAAATGTATCTCAAAACTTCAGAGGTCTTAATCCCAACCGATTTAACTAAAAATTTTTCAGGAAGATTTGTTTACCAATAATTACCAAACTGGGGGGTGAGACTTCGACATATGAAACAAGCAATTTTTTATGTGCTTTTAAATCTTAAAAATATTATTGACAAATATTTATTTTAAATGGGGGGGATCACTACCCGACAGATGTACTATTTAAAACTCACACGACTCCAAGTCAACTTGCATACATCTCAACTCTAAACATGTGAAATTTCATTAAGATACCTCAAACGGTTCGCAAGTTACAGAACTTACAAAAAAATCTTTAACCACTGTTACCATATTTAATAGATTTCCTAACTGACTAAAATTGAAGACATTTTCGTTCATCACTTTAGTACAAAAATTCCCATACGCTTCGGTTTAAAGTTTTAGTATAAATAGCTGATGCACAAGCGTACAGTTTATGCCACACACACTTCCGTTTCTTTTCATTACTGCGCATGCCTCAGAAAAAATGAATTTAAATCAAATCTACTTTTTCATTTCATATTTATTTACCAGATATTTCCGTATATACATGTTTGCTTAAAAACTACATTCCATTACATATTTATTCCTTACATACTACAGTATTCTTTTTGGACTTATCAAATTATAAATATCTACATGTGTACAGCTTAGCCGTTAATTCTTAAATCTAAATTACATTCCCATGTTCAATGGATCCTTAAATAAACTTCCCCCAAAAAAAAGGCAAAAAGGAGAGCCCATCATCCCGACTTAATCCTAAAATCAAAAAATCAAATCTACTTAAATGTGTATGCTTAAGTAGTGCTTTGTCAACGAAAAAGTTGACTATATTTTGGACATGCGCATTAATATTTAAGGTTTTTGCAAATTTGGTTAACAGCATTAATATAAATACTAGATCTGTGCATACAATGATATTTATATTGGTTTGGTGAGCCAAACTGTCAACATTAAAAATGGAATTTTGAAATTAAAAAAATTAAATTTTTTTTAGAAAAATATTTTTGCACAGTTAGGTTAAATGGAGATAAGTGTGCCCTAAAAAAATTATTTTTAATTGAAAAGTGTATAGAATGTCATTAAAAATATAATACATATTAAAATATGCTGATTCTTAAAATGAGAAATATTAAAAACAATAAAGCTCCAAAATTTATAAATTTTTAAAACTCATTTTAATTTTTTTTTTACTTTAATTATTATTCACAACTAGGCAAATTGAGATATTGCCAAAAAACTTTCTATGTGTTATTTAGGAAATTGTTAGAAAAAAATTACGATTTTAAAAAAATAAATGGATATCCATCATCTAAGATATTTGGGAAAATCAAAATACTGGTAAACAAAAAAAAATTTAAAAATTTAAGCCAAAGATATTTGGAAAAATTAAACTAAAATATCTTTTAAACTATAAGAGAATCAACATTTTTTATAAATAAATCTAGCTTTTCTAAACAAAAAACAAAATAAAATTTTTAAACACGTCCCATTTTTTTGGTTTCCCATCCGATTTCAAAGATTTTTATATTTTTGGAAACCGCGGTCTTGAAAAAACATACTTGCGTATGCCATTTGTCTTTTACAATTACCGAGTTATACACTGAGGGAAAAACGACGTTGCAAAATCGACAACGGTTGGTGTCATTTTGACACCATACGGTGTCACTTTTTAACGACACCGTACGTTTACAATTTGTAAACAAACGGGTACGAATGGACGCATTTCAACGTAAGTTGCTTTTTATAAATGTGTTTTAATTTTATTTACATTCAAAAATTTAAAATATTTTAATAAATATTAAAGGGTAATAGTGATGCAAATAAATGGTTTAAATATAAAAGAAAGTGTAATTGTGTTTGATTGCGAATTTGTGTTGATGCAAATGAAGATCCAGGCAGTGAAGTCAGTGGAGATCCAGGCAGAGAAGACCACCAAATCCAGTGACGACATACAAATCCAAATGGAAATTTATAGTTTTTATATTTATTTTATATTTGTGTTTTATATGTATTGTATTAAAAAAATGAAAAAATAAAGAAATTGTTATTTATATTAATTACCAAAAAAATAGAAAGGAATAATTGTCAGGTGTCAAATCGTACACAAACGGTATCAAGTCGATAATTTTTGGTGTCAAATTGACAACGGTCTGGTGTCAAATCGTACACAAACGGTGACAAATTGTCAACGGTCTGTTATAAAATCGTACACGAATGTTGTCAAATCGACAACGGATGGTGTCAAATCGGCTAATGAATGGTGTCATTTTTTCAACTAAATTACCATTAATACACAAACGATTTTTGGGCAATATCAATTACTGATCCAAAAATAAACGTTTTTCAATATAAAAATTCAAAAAATATTAGATTTTTGCCGTTTTTTTATTTTGGCGAAAAGGTGATTTAACTCGTTTTTATTAAAAAAAAACTTTATATAACAATTTAATGGTTTTATGTAAGTTATCTTTACGGAGAAGATTTTGGTGTAAAAATGATGTCCTATTTTTCCCATATGTCTCCCCTAAGCCCATCAAGATTTTACCTATGTTTTATAAAAATTTCAAATTTGAGATCACACAACGGAAAACAGCTTTGGGAATCCTGATGTGTTCCTTATTTATCCCCAAAGTTTTGTCCTTTTGTCAAGTTTGTTTTACACTTTGCTATATATAATGACAAATTTAAAAAACTTTGAAAATTTAATTTAGTTTTGTTAATAAATAAAGATTTTATAACATATTTATTGAGTTTCTAAAACTAAAATTTTTATCAAAATTTTAATAGGATATAGGATTGCAAATATTAGGAACAATTTGAACCACATTTATTCCGAACTTTTTTTTTTGTTTAGAAAATTTAATTTTTGGTCTTACAAAAAAAAACTCTAGTCAATATCTCAATTAGATTCAAAAATATGACACTTTAAAACCTAACCGAGCACTTTCCAAAAAATTTCTTTGAAATCGGATGGGAAACGAAAAAATTGTACATGTCAAATGTACCCTACTTTGAGCCCCCATAGCGCCGCCCCTGAAGCATTTGTAGGGTCCATTTCAAGAACTTAAACTCGAATACTCCTTGCCTATGCCCACGTAGACATCCCTATAGGACCAGCCGTTTAGTAATGCCAGATTTATTACCAAAAAATGTTTGATTCTGCCACACTCTACAGTGACTTTATTAGAAAGTCTGATGAAATATGTGCTTATTTATACGATTCGTTCATACATGATTTTTCAATCGGACAAGTTGTTTAGAAGATACTTTAACACTTTTTTGCGATTGATACCCCTGGGTGACGTAGCATAGACTCTGTCATTTTGTTTGTTAAAAAACTCCTCGACTGCGAAAATTGTCTTATTAGTAAACGGATTTCTAGGTGTGTTACTGATGTCCTGACGAACCAGAGCTTTTGATTTTTTCTTCAGTAGTGACGCAAATAGATATTAGGTATGCCCCCTGAGTGATATTTAATGGTGAGATTTTTTCGAACTCGGTTCCCCACACCTGTAATATCTCAGAGAGATTGCAAACTGCGCACATAACAATATCCAGGACCAACTACCATCAACTATCAGTGTCTTCAAACAATTTAACGACACGATACACTGAAAATTACGTTTAACCCAGCAGAGTTCGGATAATATCGCCTGTTGTCATGCCATATTATTATAGATCAAGAATTACAATACCGCTTTGAATATCTCCCCATTCGATGATTTAAAAAAACGCAAGCCAACAACTTTAAAAATACGACATATTCCACAAACGTGTAGAGAACATTCCTTAGCCTTTTATTAAGCAGTTTATATATGAATTTAGTTTAGAGTCCTGCCCACTGTACAACGTTATATTAAGACACTCATACATTCAAACAACGTTGTGCATTCTAATGCTCGACAATAAATCAAAATGCAATGTCATGAAATACAACATGCAGTGCTGACATTTATGTCATATTCTACGATGAAAAGTCATCAGGGTGAGACAAGGAACACGTTGTTTGGTTTAATAGTTCAACTATGTTGCATGTACTCATACTACTATCCTATCATAGTGTATGTGTATGTATACACTTTTACAGTGTTGGTAATGTCATTTACAAAAATGTTAAAACACCAAAAAGAAAAAAAGTCACTGAATTGTTGTATATGATGGCTTGAGAAGTGATGTGTTGCGAAGAATGAATAAGTTGGTTTAACTTTGTATGGGAGAGAGAGTGTGCGTAAGAAAGTTAACATTTAACCAGCATTAGCTTTGGCTACACAAAAATGAGAATATTCTTGCATTTTACTGTCACAATGACAGTTTAAAGGACTATAATATTACACAAAAAGTGGATTGTTTTACAAGTGTCATAGCAAAACTAGAAAAGACAAATTTCTACTTGTAATGAATGTATTTTTTTTCAGTTTAATATAAATAAATATGCAGTGCTCGGTGTAAGAGATTTTATTTTGTTAATGTGAATGGAATTACAAAATACTAATTAGGCAGAAATATCTTGAAATACAGGAAACATCAAAATATTTTGGAAATAAATCTGTCATTTTTATATGCCTGATCGGCATGAAATTTCACATTGACGTAGCAGAGGAATATTTGAGTTTAATTTT
The DNA here is from genome assembly GCF_958450345.1 of Calliphora vicina. NCBI lineage: Eukaryota > Metazoa > Arthropoda > Insecta > Diptera > Calliphoridae > Calliphora > Calliphora vicina. The sequence goes on along the minus strand of NC_088781.1, from coordinate 112,477,540 downwards.
TGAAGACGCACCTAAAGTCCCCTCAGCAGCGCGGAACTCTCAAAGTATGACACCTCAGACATGCAACATTTTTAAAATATTTCGATATATTAAAATCAAAGACTAACGCCCTTAATGAAAATTTCAAAGCAATATCTTTTACGAGTCCAAAAATAATCGATTTTGAAATTTTGGAAAAGGTTGAATTTTCATATTTTCTTGGCCATAAAACATATATTTGTTTCCTAGAAAAAAAGAAAAGGGAAACAATTATACACCGATTTTAATTAGATCGAATGGAAAAATTTCTTATCAATATGTTCTATTTTTATTTTTGTCAAATACAAATATCTGTCTCGAACCAGACTCGAACTAAATGTGGGCCCAATGCTGTAAAACCCCAAAACACAGAATATATCATTTTCTTTTTCAACATAAGGAGTGAGATCGAAAAAACCTTAACATAAGTATTTCCTTAAAACTTTTAACCCAAGTATTATTTGATTTTTTTTTTTTTGAATTAGATACTTTTGAAAAGAATGTCGTTATTACGTCTAAGTCAATTATGTTCAATCGTTGTTAATCTGATTAAAATAAGTGACTAGAAAAAAGTGCATACAAAAATTAATAAATATTTCAACAAAACCCCACTTAGTCTTACCAAAAGTTGGCCAAACAATCTGCCATCAAACTATTTCCAGTGTTATTAGGCAGTATCGGAAGAATTTTTTCATTGATAGTAAACCTGATTCAGACAGAAGTAATGGTCCATATGATGTTCCTAAAGCCAATAAATATAAATCATTTTCAAAAGAGTTCCCAACACAGTCCGGTTAGCTCAGTACTCGGACTATTTTGTACGAAAAGTTAAAGCCAATGCAGGTTTAAAAACATACAAGGCACAAATAGTTCCTGAAAGCAACTCTACTAAAAATTTAGAGGCCAAAGTCAAAGCACGGAAATTGAAGTCAAATTTTATAAAAATTTTTCGCAGCTTCTGCGAAAAAAGTTCTTGGTAGAAGCCAAACATTTGTTGCAAAGGGCTCTATAAATACCGAAATTTACATCAAGGAATGTTTCCAAAAAAAAATGGATGAGTAAAATATCTTTCCACCGAGTCATATCTTTAGGTGTGGAAACAAAAAATAGTCTCTCGGGGCTTGATCCAGAGAATAGGGCTGATGAGGAAGTAATTCGTAGCCTAATACATGTATTTTTTCCATGAAAACTGCGCATGTGTGCACCATGCTTGTCGTCGATTGTCAGCAAAAGCGAGACCCAGCTTGCGGAAAGCTTTCTCATACCGAAGTGAAACCACTGAGCCATGTGAAATGCCAATGTTTCCACAATCTTTCACATTTGCAATCACTGATCGGCCAACACCATATCGTGGTTTTTTCAATTGTTTCGTATGTAGAGACTTCAGCTGGACGTTCAGAACGTTCGGCAACTTCCGTGCTTGTACGGCCGCAACGAAATACAGCAACCCACTTTATTTCCGATTGAAATTGATGGTAGTTTGCTATTAATGGCAGCTTGTTGAAATCTTGACAGTTGCTCTTTCAGTAAAAAGGCGGGAAATTCAAAAAGTCTCGGACTTATTTAACCACCCTCGTTTTATATTTATTAGTTCGTTTTTTTAATATGCCATAGAAACCTTTTGGGCAAAAATCTTAAAATTCCCAATTTACGGATTTTTAAAAATATTTTTTGGAAATTCTGAATTATTGTAAATTATCTTTCTAACGATGCCAAGCACTATTACTTTCAAAACTATAGTACAAAGAGAGCAACGATTGCTTTGAAAACTGTATTATAAAATAAGTCACGATTGTCTTGAAGACTGTAGTATACGAAGAACCGCGATTGCTTTGAAATCTATAGTATAAAAAGAGCCACAATTGTCTTGAAGACTGTAGTATAAACAGAGCCACAATTGTCATGTAGTATAAGAACAGACACGTTTATGTTGAAAACTGTAGTAAACAGAAACACTTTATGTTAAAAACTATGGTATAATAAGGGCCACGCTTATATTGAAAAGATCCATGCTTGTTCTGAAAAATAGCAACAATTAAGCAAAAAAATTTAACTTCGTTTTAAGTAAAATATTGGAAGTTCTTATTAAAAGCTTTAATTAAATACACGGTGCTACGATGTAAAAAATGTGGAAAACGATCCAGCGTGGGTTATAGGTCTTGCTGAGTATATTACAAATTGTATCTAAAACTTTCAGAAACACCCTCAAATTCAGATGTTATTCTAAACAACCCATTTTCAGTGATGTTTGTAAACTTATCGACCTGTAACTCTATCAGTTTTTGTCCGTCTTTAAATTTGTTAATGGGTTTGAAAAGAAAATTAATTACAATTTAAACTGACGTGTGGTTTTTGATATATTTGTAAGTTATAAGTATTGTTTTTGTTAAGAATATCTAAAGGAAAAACAAAATTTATCAACTTTTTTGAATTATGTCGCTTCTTCCCCATATTTAGATACAAAATATTCAAAAATATGCCACTTTAAAACTCCATCCTTCAAAAATATTGCACTTTTTCATACTAAAATGTTTTTTATAAATTTTCTTAATATTTTATTCAACACAAATCATTGGTTCTGACTCAGTCACATTAAGAAAATTAATACAAATTCTTTAGTATGAAAAAGTGCAATATTTTTGAATCTAATTGAGATATTGATGAAATTTTCAGCATATGAATAAAAAACAAGTAAGAGAGCTATATTCGGCTGTGGCGAATCTTACATACCCTTCACAAAATACAAATTTTAAATATTTTTAGGTAAACAAAATTATTTTTTTTTCCAAAGTTGGTTTTGAAAAAAAAAATTTCGAATTATTTTTTTTAAATTTCAAATATTTTTTTGTGAAAAAAAAAATCAGGTTAAAATTTTTTTTTCCAATTTTGACCCATTGTTGGTCCAACTTACTATGGTCTTATATAGGTCGTTGGAAAGGTCTTTGAAATATTTATCATTAGATATTCAGGTTTTCCTGGTTTCTTCCTCATATCTCATATCCTATTTTTGGACCGATTTTTCTGATAGGAAACTTCTCGAAAGCATGTCTGACAGCATTATTGAAGATTTGGATCCCGAAGATATATGGGGTCTTCAGAAAATAGATTTCAACAGACAGACATGGCTTAATCGACTCCGCTATCTATAAGGATCCAGAATATATATAATTTATAGGGTCGGAAAATTATATTGCGGAAATTACAAACGGAATGACAAACTTATATATGTATACCCTTCTCACGAAGGTATAAAACAAGGGTATAAAAAAAAAATTAAATTTACAAGGTAATTTTTTTCGAACTTTTTTCGAAAATGTTTAATAACTTTTGCAAATAGAAACCGATTTCAACAAGTAATCTCTTATATCTCTTATCTTTATAAAATTGTCTTTTCGGTACAAAAAGTAGGTTTTCATAGAAAAAAATTAAAGTAACTATTGTTGAATTTGAAAAATTACGAAAAAAAATAAAAAATGGAATATACATTTTAGGCATACATTTTATAATAACTTAATTCTTTGCTATCCGATTTGAAACATAAAAATCGGTTTCAAATCGGTCTAAAAATTTGTGAATTAGAGGTACTAATGTACTAGGACCTTTTTCAAAATAACTCAAAATTTTGAGGGTATGTCCTGAGTATGTCCTCCTAGGCCCACAACTCCCAGTACGTCGCTATTCAAGTTCTGACAAAAAAGTTTTACTTTGTAGCAGAGTGTTATTAAGTTACCTTCCATTTTTTAGTTAATAACATGAAATTCAAGCTAATTTCACAGCAAACACTCATTACTTTGTATACCTGTAAATATGTCTGTTCAGTTTTATTCCAATTCATTTAATATGATCCCCAATTATAATCAATTTACATTATATTCTTTTCTAAACAGCTAAACATTGAAAAACGTATCATATGACATTATTGTTTAAATTAATGCTCCATGTATTTATTCGTGTATATAACTACTAGAAGATCATATTACAGCAACACCTTAATTTAATATTGTACATACAACAACATCGTCATCACAATAATAGTAACAACAATGATGATAATAATAATAAAAGGCATCAACACATTGTCAATCACAATTACCGACAGTTTGTAATTTTCAACAAAAGAATAAATATTTGATATGAGTATGAAAAAAAAAACCCAAAACGTTTGTATCTTATTCATAGAATTTGTGTATGACATGGAAAAAAAGCGAGCATCTACATTGAAAAACATACTGTCATCAACGCATCACGAACACATCGTCCGTCTTCTTCTCAACTCATTTTGTATGATGTACGAGAATGATGGGATGTGATGTGTGATGAATGAATGACATCTCGTATGCACAGCAAACATCTTTTGTCTATCATTCACTCTTTCATTGTCTTGACAACCTTCCTACGGTTTTCTTGTTTTATTCTTTTTGTTAATACAATTTTTATTATATTAAATGCTTTTGTTAAAAGTATTACTTTTAATAATATGTAGTTGGTTTTCTTTTACGTGTTTATGCATTTTTTTGTTTGTTAAATTATTTGCGTTTTCTCCATTTAGATCTTATATTACGCCTTCATTACTATACCTTTATTTTCATTAGGTTTTGTTCTAAAAAGGAAGTACATTTTTTCACTTGAAACCATACCTTTTGGCATTGTTATTTGTTTCCGCTCTTCTTTCTAAAGAGTTGTGTTAATTTAAAATGTTTTATCTGTTTTGAAAGCTATTTAGATGTTTTGTTGAAAATTGGGCGGATTAGATTTTAAAATGTGTTAAATTTGGTTTGCAATTAAAGAGATAATTTCGCATCATCCAATTTATACAGACAGACATTATCGTATCTCCCAAAGAAAGTATTCGAAAAGCTTGATACTCCATGATTTTTGAATCAATCTCTCCTCTAGTCTAAACACTACTACTTACCCCAACTTCTCACCCATAAACGACCTCATTCATCACACCGCTTATATCAATATGTCACTTCTAAGCAATGGGAATAAATTTAAAACACTTTATTTAAGAACTCCTTAAATCAAGTCATTATTTATGTACATACAATTGTGTTTTTCATCTAAAGCAACTCTACATTTAAATTATTTGGTTGTAAATTTCAACACATTCATCATCCTCCCCATTAACCGCCCTTAAATGTAAACAATTTCACTGGGTGTTAAATAAACTTCCCAAACGTATGCAAAAATTATTTTGAATTATTGTGCTGTCAGATATCAATCACTTAGCAACTGTCACATGTGCTGCTAGCAAAACAAAAGACACTGACAAGACACACACATGCAAAATAAGAAAAAAAAATAAAAATAAATAATGTAAACCGGCAACAAAGAAGATGCCAAGAAAAAGAAAATTGATAGGAAAAACTGAAACGAAAATGTAAAAGAGTAGGTAAGAAACGAATATAAGTATTTGTCGAATCTTATAGATCCACTACACTTTACATTCTGCACTTAAAATATGCCTTCAATGCACTTTATACAGATTTATCATATCGATAATTGCAAAAATTTTCAATTTCCTAAATTAGTGGCATTAGGTCTAAGACATTGTATATATTATATTGTATATATACATTGTCATAGTAAACAGATAAAACAGATTCGTGATTGCAACCGAATTTGTTGCCAGTCGAACGATTCTGCCTTAGTGACTGAATTTTTTATTTCTGACTACAAAACTTTAGGAGGGGTAACAAAACTTTGGTTGCTTTAACCGAAATTATTCTTTATCAACTGACTTTCTGTTGATAGAAAAGAAAAATTATATGTGTGCAACCGAATCATTCGATTGACAACAAATTCGGTTGCTATTACGAATCTGTTTTTTGTTAATTGTAAGACCATGCTCCTTGAGGATATCAATGTCTATTGATGTTTTTTTATTAATTCACTCAGTGTAGATGTGCTCTTACATAATCACTAGGATGATATGGCCTCGGTTAAATCGATCTGGTACGACATTTGTTTAACGACGGCAATGCTTACTGCTGAGTTATCCTTCTGTACATGCCGTTTTTCCAGCTCCTCTGTGACGCACTCCATAATCGGCATAAAAAGTTCTAGGAATATATATACATTAGGCCGGGTCGAATTTTATGGACCATAAAAAAGTAAAAAGAATCGTATAGCAGAAACGCAATCTACTGAAAATTGAGATCCTATCTTGCACATTTCGACTTTTATTCAATGATTTTTTACTATATAAATTTATTTCAATAGTTTTTTTACTGGATACAACTCGAAATGCGCAAGATAGGATTACATTTTAGACCTGTGGTTTATTGTGGAAAATTTCTTAGAATTTTCCGTAGAATGCGTTTCACTAAGCGACCAAAACCATCTTAAAGGAATAGACATAAGCTTTCTTTATAGCAAAAAAAAAAAATTACAAAAAGGGCCCATTTTAAAAAAAAGTCAAAAAAGTTTTTGATTTTTACAAAAAAATAAAAAAATGTATTTCTTGAGTTACAAAATATTTATTTTGATAGATATCCTACTCGTATCCCCCTAAGCGACCTCAAATATCTTAAAGGATAAGCTTTATTTTGACTAAAACCAAAATTTTCAAAAAGGGCCCACTTTGAAAAAAATTCGAATTTGCAAAAAAAAAAGTCAATAACAAATTTTTTATTTTGATCCCACTAAGCGAAAAAATAGGTCTTAAAGAAAAAGACCTAAGCTTTCTTTTGGGCAAAAAAAAATTTTAAAAAAGGGGGATTTTGCAAAAAAAAATTAAATAATTGTATGTCTTGCGTTACAAAATATTTATTTTGATAGATATCCCACTCGCATCCCACTAAGCGACCAAAAATATTTTAAAAAGGAATGGACCAAGGCTTTCTTTTGAGCAAAAAAAAAAAGTTAAAAAAGGGCCCATATTGGAAAAACATTTCGATTTTGCAAAAAAATATCAAAAATTGTATTTCTTGAGTTATAAAATATTTATGGGATTTCGCATCCCACTAAGGGACTAACAATACCTTAAAGGAATGGACCTAAGCTTTCTTTTGACTAAAAAAAAATTTTAAAAAAAGGGACCATTTAAAAAAAATCGAATTTGCAACACAATAAGTCAAGAATTGTAAGTCTTGAGTTAAAAAATATTTATTTTGGTCTCGCATCCTACTAATCGACCAAAAGGGTCTCAAGGGAAAAATCTAAGCTTTTTTTTGAGCTAAAAAAAAAATAAAAAAAAGTCAACAAAGTTTTTGAATTTGCGAAAAAGGAAACAAATTTATGTTTTGAGTTACAAAATATTTATTTTGATAGATAGCCCACTTGCATCCCACTAAGCGACCAAATAGATGTTCAAGGAAAATATCTAATTTAAGAAAAGAAAAAAAAGGCCCATTTGAAAAAAAAATCAAAAAAGTTTTTGATTTCGGTAAAAAAATATTAAAAAGTTTTTATTTTTTTTTCGAAAGATTGAAGAAAGAGCTATCTAAACTATTTGGGACACATTTTGCTAAGAACAATAAGTAATAAGTTACATGGATAAGAAAAAACACCTGCTTGACCAAAATGTCAAACTTTGACCCCCTCTAACTCGGAGAGTTCTCGACCTTGTTGAAAAATTGTGTCTGAATTACTATCCAATAGAGCTAACCTTGGTGCAAATTTCATTCCGATCGGAAGACATCGATTTCAAAAGTTGGTTCACTTGAGACCATAGTAAGTTGGACCTGCAATGGGTTAAAATCGGAAAAAAATAGTTTTTTAGTTTTTCAATAAAATGATAATTATTGCTCTTTTTACACCTAACCGGCAACAATGTTCTAAAGTACTCTTCGCCTTTTTGGACCTGGTTCCTAAACATAATTTGCAAATTAGTTTCTGATGGCTTTTTTGAATTTATTGGGTCATAATTACCATAAAAAAATTATTCGACCACTTTTTTTTAGCTTTTTAAAGTTTGCGGGTTAATTTAAGTTACATGTTTTGCTCCTAAATCATAACTTGGAAAAAGTTGTGCATCTGGCTACTGAGTACTATAACCACTATAACCACCATATATGATGTATGATAGTGTTCTCTTCCATACGCACCCAGAAAGTATACATATGAAAATTGAAGTCGAATATCGACAGAATTCCTGTAGACACTTTGTTTTTATCTAAATATTATCTTCCCGAATAACAACATATCCAAAGAGCTGTATTAACCCCATACAGCTAAGGTTTTGCCATACTAAAGAATAAATGCTGGGCAGTTAATATGTATCTGGTAACAGTTGGACTTAACCAAAGCTGCACAAACATTTGGGATCGTATGGTCTATGCGGACCAGTAGATATTAAGCCTGTGGCTCGACCAAAACTCAGTTATGCTAGAACTACTCTAGTTTCGCTTTGTCATCTATAAGCGGTGGGCGGGCGACCTCCAAGTGCGTCATTCATGTAGTAGCCTGTAGCCGTAGAGGAATTTTGATCAAATAAATCGTACACAACCGTATACGCTCAGAAATATGTGATTTTGGGAAATAAAATTGAGCACCTTTAGTTTCCGAGAAAAATTAAGTTTTATGTTTATATTCTAAAATTAGCGATTTGAGAAAATAAAAGTGATTACTGATATGTGTCCTTTTGATCTAGCGTTTCTAGTTTGCAAAAAAATGAGTTGTATGTATTCACTCAAAAATAAGTGATTTTGGTGAAATAAAAGTGATCTTCGGTTGTTGTCATTTTGGCTCTACCGCCTCTAGTTTCAAAGAAAAATGGACTTTTATAATTTCACTCAAAAATAAGTGATATTGAAGTAAAAGCGATCAAATTTTCTCTTCGTATACTCAAAGCTTCTTCCTGACATAACTCGGAGTATGCTTTAGCTGACTACATCCAATTACAAACATGATAGGTAACCCCTAAAATGTTTGCGTGGTTCACAGTTAGAATTTGGAATCCATCAACTATCAGTCAAGATTTTGATTTACCTTCTTCGTTCAGGTCATGAAGGGTGTTGCCCAAGACTTCGCTGGTGATATATGTTGGTTATGTTCAGTGAAGAGCATAACCAACCGGTATAGAGTTATCTCCGATATAACTATATACCATATCTCATAGGTCATCAATGTTAGTATTGACTGATGAGTTAAGATAGATCCCATTATCCAGGAAGACAGTGTTACTCAAAGGAACAAACTTGGTAAGGAATATATTTACATAACAGTGCTTTGAGCTTGTGTATGCAGTTCAATTGCTTCCATGTACGAGAATAAAATTAGGCTCGTTTTTCAGTTGAAATTTGAAATACTGAATCTCGCCGTACTTATAAATTTTAAAATTGCTTTAAAATCAATTTTATGAGCGGAACTGTAAGATATTGATGTCGGTATTTAGTGGTTTGAACAAATAGCATCAGTTGATTTGCAGCTAATCTAACCATGGCTTTTTTGAATGATAAGCACTCACTTATCAATGCAGCAAAGTCAATTATCTATGAAAATCTTTTTACTTCACGCTTTTCTGTATCGATAGTGTGCACGTAACCTCGTTTTCAAGACTTTGTGTCTCTTAAGGACATGGCGAGACATTCTAATATGGAGCTACTAAGGGTTCCGGGTCACACTGATGGACCTGGCAATATTATCGCTGATGAATTGGCCAAAGCATGTTCTCAATTGCTTTACGATGAGATCGATCATTTGGTTGGTGAATTATTTTCATGTTGTAAATCACTGCTTTGGGACTTTGTATCTCTTAACGGCATGGCGAGGCATTCTAATATGGGATTATACTATGATGGACCTGACAATATTATCCCTGTTGGACTGGCCATATTTGCTGAACGACGAGATTAATCATAAAAACAGTAGGAGGAATCTGAACACCTCCTCTGTCTTTGACCTACTCTATCGGCGACTCGAAGTGCAACAATGGGTAAGCCTTTTCTGCATGAGCTTATGGATCTATTAGGTATGAATATTAGAAAGATGGATTCGTTTTTTCCTGCATCGGGTTGGTTTGGTACTGAATCGCACACCGATATTAGAAACACCTGATTTGAGGCAGCGGAACATGGTCCCACAAAGAGACCAATCTATTCACCCAAGTCAGCTGATATAGCTGGCTACCAATTACTGCCTTTGGGAAGTAATTATAGGAACAGATAAATGCAACGCTTATATATGCATAACTACTTTACTTTACTGTTTGAAATGATTTGGTAATGATGTAAAGTGTGTTTGAAATTAGTTTTTTAGCCCTCACAAGATGTCATATCAGCTCAGTAGTTGCCATTAATTTTCCCATGTCCGGGAACCCATATAATGGTAAACGATCTCCGTATAGCTATCTGTAAACATATAGATTTCAGTGTCCGATATCAATTTGTAATTTCGGTATGAATTATGCTACTATACTCTGGTAGCTTGAGGAACAGTCTCAAATATAACTGATCTGAATAGCTACTACATCCGACCCTTTCATGTGATCTTGTTCCGGCAGTGAATATTTGATTGACAGCATCCGAAAGGCGTAACAAATGGAATGAAAATATCAATATAACACTTTTTTGGTGTTCCACAAAAAAAAATGCCACAAGAAAAGGACAAATATTAAACAGTAAAGAAATCACTTAAAAAAACAAAAAAAAACCCATCTACATAATCAGGAGGAGGTGGTACAAGTAAAACACAAAAATCTTTAAGTAGATGGGAGAAAAAAACATGTACACACATGAATAACTTGCAGAGACGCACACAAACGAACATTTACGAAACCACACATGAATAACCACAATGTATTTCTTCCGTTTCCGAGAAACCAAACAGCAAAAATGATAAAGCAACAAACAAAGAGACAAACAACCCAAGGAATAAAAACAATTTGTTGTACACTTTATGATATTGTTTCATATCTTATACTGGTATTTATATTTTGTTCCTGCAGCCTAGTGAAAATTTCCAGCAATTTAACAAAATACCTGAGGCGTTGCCTAAGTTGACAAAATTCTTCTTTTTTTTTGTTCTCTTTCTCCGCTGACGTATTTAGGTAAAAATTCATACGTGAGTTCCTCAATAGCATCAGCCAGGGAAGAAATTAAAATAATTTATCTTATGTATTGTGTCAAGAAGAATTCTTAAACTGATTGTTAGACTATGAAGGAGAAACCAGAAAATAAAGGAGACAATAACGAAACTGTTTAACAGCTTCTGTCAGTGCATTTATAAATTCCACTGTTTGTTATTCCATCGCAAAAAATTCGTTCGTACGTTCACAAAGATGATGATGACGATGATGAGGAGGACTATATTGCTGTTGTTTAGTGGCGGTAAGAATGATTACATTATACATATTTATATGAGCATGTATTTGTGTATTAAAAAGAGCTTCTTGTACTGCTGCTGCTGCTACTGCTACGAGTATTACGGCTGTTGCTTGTCATCTGTTTTTGTGTTGAGAAAAAAAAATTAAAACGAAATATTCAAACAGCTCTCGCTGACACCTCAACATAAGCACGCAACATGAATGCAACACGCCTCTTCAACTGACAGCGCCCTGACAGTTTTGTTGTTCACGCGAGTAATTCATTTTGTGTCATGTGAAGCAAAAAAAAATAAAAGAGAAAAAAAAATAGCAGAAACGAAAAAAAGACGGCAGTCAGGCATCACCAACAATACCAGGATCAACATAGAGTTGCGAAGGCAAACAATGCCAAAAGCATAAAATTTATCCTCAAACGCAAATACACACATACGTATGTAGTATGTTAACGAAATATCTTTAATTCGAGATTTTAAAGAATTAATTCATAAATCCAAACAGTTTTAATGTTGCAAAAGCATTTTCTGGAGGTCTCCTTTAAATAAAACAACAAGAGCACTACATATTTCGTCGAAACTATGAAGTACTTTTCAAAGAGAAAATTACACAAATGAATGGAAACATAGTCATGCGAAAATCTTAGGTATCGTCAATATATTTCTTCCTGTTGACGTTGCAAAATCTGAAACCATTTTCGATCCAGGTTTTCTGATGAATATATTGGATGGATCATACTATGGCAACGAGCTCACTCATTCGGATCATTATATAAAAATATTCATTGATGGAACAAGATGAAAGTTTGGAATGCGGTATCTAGTTCAATTTGAGACTACCCATTACTGTCAGAATACGGTAGAGTAATTCAAGTGGAAATTATAGTTGCAGAAATAGCAGAGCAGCTTCCGAAGTAGCCTCTAGCTTTCAATATTCACTGATTGACAAATATGCAATACTAGTTCAATTTGACACTGTCCCTCACTATCAGAGCGATAGAATAATTCAAGTTCAAATTATGCTAAAGGAGCCAAGGAACAACTACAAAATAAATTAAAATGGAGCTGCGATATTACATCCCTAGGAACTATGTATATCAACTCGAAAATTGTCAAGGATTGAAAAGTGTCTCTAGAGAAGATTGATGGAATATGAATACACTGATGAAAGCTGCAGAGTTGACTCACTTGCAAATGCCGTCCTAGGTTTAAATGAGCTTCATTGTGATATTTGAAACCATCCCACAAGGAGTAAAGTACTAATTCACAAAAACTATATTATTTATGGGTTCCAAGGCATGTTGGCATTGAAACGGAAACTTTAAGAATGATGCACTTGCGAATACTGATACCAAAAAAGCCATTACATCCATAGTTAATGTATATATAACATCGGAAACTGTCTGAGAATGCCGAGTATTTCCATAGAAGATTCATGCAACATGGATATATTGGTAGAAGCTGCAGAGCTACTGCACTTGTGAATGCCGACAACACCTCAGTTTTTATACAACTAATTTCAACTTTATTTCGTAACAAATAGCTTAGCCTAGTAAAGATATGTATATGACAAAACATGCGATAAATTTGCATAGATTGCTTGTAAGAAACCATCTAAAAAACTGCTCACCAACCTCTAGGTGTACATGCTGAAATCCTGTGACTTACTAGGACGTAAATGTTTGGCCAACAAATACTTATTGACACAATTAGTTCCTCCTTTGGTAGAACAACAGGATGACTAATGAATGACCATCAAATATAAGACTATAAACAATATTTTGTAAGAACTATTCTCATGTAGAATATCCAGTCACATCTTCAAATGTGCTGGTGGATTCCATAGGATTAGGGAAAGTAATAATATATTTTCTAATTTCCATCCATCGAAAATGCTACTCTTCTGGAAATATATATCGTGGATCACTTTAAGAAATACATTACTTTTCAAAACGTTAGAGGATCATTGAACACGAAGGGTGATCCACAAAAGTGTAAGTTCTTTAAATTGGTCTTAGATACATCTATGTTATAGATTGAAAATCAATATAAATTACCCAACAAATCCTCATTATCGAGCGAGGGAAAGAACTATGAATTTAAAAGGATTATGGCTGATTTCTCATGAATTTTAAAGACATAACTTGAAGTCTCATTTCGATTGTCTAACTGGTGACAAACTGCTTATACATTTGCCAATAATTTGGAAGCTGGTTTGAAATTCATGAATGTTTGTATTGAATTTGCGTTCAATACCTTGAAATCACTCTACAATAAGTAGGCTCAACTTAGAGCTTAAGTATCATGTTGCCAATGCAGAAAATATCAATGTTCATAAGGATAATTTCATAATGACATACGTCTTCTCTATTTTTGAAACTGCTCTGCATTTAGAAGGCTAATTGAAGGTTTAGGGTCAAGTTGAAAATGCAAAACATGTCAATGTTCCTAAGGCTCACTCGATATAGTCATTCGCCTCTTCTTAACGCTGTTGTTTTGAAATCCTCTGTTACCAGGAGATCATGTTGCCAATACAAAATATGTCAGAGTTCCTAAGACTCATTTCATAATGTCATCCATATTTTCTTGGAACTGCTATGCAATTAAAAAACTCAGTGTGGGTTAAGGATCAAGATACTGATGCAAAACATTTCAATGTTCATAAGGCTCTTTTCCATAATGCCAAACGTCTCTTCTTGGAACTGTTCTGCAATTAGTAGGCCCAATATTGGTTAAGGATCAAGTTGCCAATGCAAACACTGTCAGTGTTTCTAAGGCTCATTCGATAATGTCATCCTCCTCTTTGTAAAGCTGTTGTTTTAAAATTCTCCGTTTCCAGAAGATCAAGCTGTCAATGCAAAACACGTTAATGTTCCTAAGACTGAATTCATCTCTTCTTGGAACCGCTCTGCAATTAGAAAACCCAGCGTGGATAAAGGATCAAGCTTCCAATGCAAAACATGTTAAAGATCCTAAGGCTCATTCAATACTACCATACGTCTCTTCTCTTCTTGGAACTGGTCTACAATTAGAAGGCCCTATTTAGGTTAAGGATCAAGTTGCCAATGCAAAACATGTCAATGTTCCTAAAGCTTATTTGATAATGTTAGCCGCCTCTTTTTAACTCTACTATGTCAATATTCCATAAAGCCATACGTCTCTTCTCTTCTTGTAACTGTTCTGCAATTAGAAGGCCCAGTGTAGGTTAACGATCAAGTTGCCAAGCTTGTCAGTGTTCCTAAGGCTCATTCGATAATGTCATCCGCCTCTCCTTAACGCTGTTATTTGGAAATTCTCTATTTCCAGGAGATCACGTTGCCAATACAAAACATGTCAATGTCCCTGTGTCTCATTCCATAATATCACACATTTAGAAGGCTCTGCAATTAGAATGCCCACTGTTTGTTGCTTTTTCTCATTCCATAATGACATCCGTTTATTCTTAAGGCAGAAAATAAAGTTTCGGTAGTGAAGAAATTAAGAAGCATCATTACAGATTGAAACTTGGTCGGTGATTGGAATATCAGGACACTTTGTCTTATCCCCAAGAAAGAAGAACCTATAATTTGCAATATGAGGAAATAGAAGCAACTGACTTTATATCTGAACATTGATAGTTAGATCCACATAAAGAAAGAAAGTTAATAAAAATTCCTTTTTCAAACAATTTACTCTATAAAGTGCTGGCAACACGAACATTTAAATTTCAAATATATGCACGAATATTTCTGCATATGTATGTGTTAACTCGAATATCTATTCATTCGTTCCTTCGCTCAACATTGCGTCTCTCTCTTCAGCATACGTATGAATGCATACATACAATACATTCGCAATTTTTGGTTCCCTCTGTTCCTGTCTGTCACCTCAATGCCAACATGTTGACATGTGAGATGTGACAAGTGACAGTGAAGTTGCTTGATGGGAATTGTTTAGCAGCGTATTGTTGCTTCGCGCGTATCCCCTGTGTGCATTTCGCCGTACACAAAAGTTGTTCCACAAGAGCATAAAGTAGAAGAGAAACATGAACAACAGAAAAAAAACAAAATTTTTGAAAACCAACGAACGAACAAACAGAAGCAGTAGCAGTAGCAGCCAGCAATCACACATCAAACTTCAACAAGAACATAAACATGCTACATACACTTTCGCATTTTACAGCAACAAAACAAAAGAAAATCTACATACGCCAGAGTTATCAACATCAAATGAACAACAACAGCAGCAGCAGCAGTAGTAACATCAACAACGACAATAAAATGAAGAACATACCGTCAGTCAGGCAACTATAGAGTGACAATGACAACGACATCACACGTTAAATATACACGTTCATCAGTAGTCTCGCAGTCGTAGTCGTAGTCATTGTAGTGTAGTAGTAGTCATACATTAATTTTGAAATATTCACTCCATCAGTCATTTCTGCAGGATGTAAATGACGCAAAAAGGAAATAAATTTCGCGTGAATAAAGTAGAATTTGATTATACGTGGTTGAAATGTAATTAAATTTACTCCATACATTTACATCACAAATACATACATACATCCATGAATACTTAGTTTTAAATCCTTTTACATTAAAAAAAAGAAAGAAAATTATTTCGTATGAGTAGAAGGTAAATGATAAATGTGTTTCTTTTGTGAATTCATGCCACTGTAAGAGTGATGAGTTTTAGTTTGAATGTGATTGATATTTGGTGTCTTGATGTTTTATTTTGTTCATATTATTGTACTTATGTTCAAATAAGTAATCGAGTGTAAAATGTTTTAAATTGTTGTAGGCAGAATAATGGATGTTTTAAATATATATCAGGACGACTCACTACGTATGGAGAGGAAAAAATGCTTTTGTTAAATCGAATTTTCAATTTATAGAAGTTCCAAATTTTGCACACTTTGTATAGTTACAACATCTGTTAAAAAGTATTTTGGAACTGCATATATGGGATACGTTCTCTATTGCTCCCACTTTGAGAAAAAAACTTATTTAATAAGTGACTTAGGCTTAATTATATTCGTGAAGTTTTCTTATATATCAAAGCCTTTCAGGCCGATTTTTTTACAATTTTAAGCTTTTATTTTGAAATACTTGTAAAATATAAATTTATTCAAAGTGTTGGCCATTTTTAGCTATGGCCTTTTCCCATCTTTCTGGTAACATATGGATTCCGAGCCAAAATATGTGCTTATCTTTTGAGGCCAAGAAAGAATCAAATATCGGAAATTCTGTTCAGAGATGCAGAACGCTCTCGCTTATACCAACTTCCCAACCACTTCATTCTGAATACTTTTTAACAGGTATTGCAACATGTGGTCGTGCCTTTTCAAAATAGAATATTACGGTTTCATGTCTGGCCGCATATTCTGGGGGTTTTTAGGCCAATGTTTGCTGCAAACGAATTAGTTGCATGTTGTACAGGCTACCTGTGATGGTCTGGTCAGATTTCAGCAGCTAGATAGGACCATTTTCATCCCAGCAAATACAGAGCATTGCCTTAGCACCATGAAAATATCTTTTGTGTCCATTCGGCTGGTTACCGAGTTTCACATACGATCTCTTGCGTTTCGTATTATTGTAATGGATCCAGTTTTTATCGCAAGTAATGATGCAATGCAAAAATTGTTTTCTTTTATAGCGTTCCAGCATAATTTCGGGCATGCAAAATCGTATTTCAAGGTCTCTCGGCTTAAATTCGTATGGTACACAATTTCCTTGCTTAAGTAGCTCCAAATGAACCTCTAGTTGAGTTTTACGAAAATCTTCATGGAGTAATGCCTCCAATTTATGGTATTCAAACTTTTTTGGCTGGCCCAATGTAATTAAAAGGAGTATTTTGTATTTATAAAAACCAATAAGCAGCGGATAGTATTAACATTATTACTGTATTTTTTTTTTAATTATAATAGAGTAAATAGAATTTAATTAAGAGTTAAATAAATAAGGTTTTGTCGATAGCCATGCGGAAATTATGTCACTTAATTCCTATACTACGAACTTACCATTGCTGTCCTCTAGACCTGCGACATCACCTACGCAATCATTAATATGAGGATGTTCAGATCCGGATCATCTGTTATAAAAATTTATAGTCAGTCTGTTTAACTTAAATGCGACAAGTTCATTATTTGAAATTGTATTAAGTCTAGACGTTTAAAAGAACAAGGAAAGTTAAATGTTAGTTTTAATAATTTGTTCTGACTAATCTGCAGTTTCTCAATATGACTTTGAATCACTTTGAATACTAACATTTAATTTTCAATACTAAGGCTCGAATTTCTGTTAATAAATTATAGCATACGTGTGAGAATATCCACTTTGTTTATTACATATTGTATATGCTCTTTGAACTTAATTTTCGGATCAAGTATTACACCTAAATATTTTACTTTCTGGTCCCATTGAACCTCCACATTGAGAGGCGAAATGTTGTCCTGAGGAATATAACATGCTTTTCGTTTTTTCGTAAAATATATTGCTTTCGTCTTATTAGCATTCAAAGTTATCTTCCATTTATTAAAATAGCGAGGCAGTGTTTCCATAGCTTCATTTTTCTAGGTTGAGAAAATCTTACGTATAAAGATTGTATAAAGTTTGAGATAAACATGAGTCTTGGGGGCATCCTGCAGGAATGTTATATATTTCCGAGCACGATGATCCAATGTGAACTTTAAATGATCGATTATGGAGAAAACTTCTATTATTATTATCAAAAAATTAGGAACATTAAAACGAATCATTTTATAAATGAGTCCTTCGTGCCACACGGAAACGAAAGCTGCCTTCACGTCCAAAAGCATCTGTTTTAAGTATATCGGATGCAGCAATACTGCCTGGGATAATTAAAAGTTAAATCTTTAGAGACTTTCTTCATAGGCTGACAATAGGTGACGTAAAATGGAAACAAGCAAGACTGCTGGAACAGAAGGATTATCCTTCATATATGCCAGATTTGAGAACTGAGATGACTTTAGGTACTGGTCATCAGCATATAAAGAGTGAGCTAAAAAAAAACTTATACCTGCGTCAAAAATACGCAAATTTATTAAAATATTGTACAAATTCATCAAACATTAAAATATTGGCATATTACTCGGTGTTTATAATATTATACACTTTTCCGGAAAACCTCCTATTACAGGTTTTATAGTTGTTTTCGTTAAGGCACTCTGTGCTGTTTTAAAAAAAGGTAAAAGCCCTTCTTGCAGACACTCCGTAATATGTATATATTTCTGTGTTTATCGTGTTTGATGTCACAAATGATTGGCTTCGTTTGCCACAACTGATTAAAACAATATTAATTTGTGGGACCAAGGATAAGTTTTGGCTGGAATAGTCGGACTAAGTTTTTTTGACTCACTCTTTATATACCGTCTGACATAGTCGGCGTCATCTATCTTCTTCAGGCTAGAGAGTTACCGAAATGTGGACCGCAATATGCCACCTCTTGATCTCAAGTTGCAATTCATCAAATGATCTAACAATTTCCGCTTGTCATAATTTACCAACCCGCTCATATTGATATATAGTTGTTTGCTTGGCACTCCGGATATCATCACACTCACCTGAGAGTCCCAATTCTTGTACAATGATGGGTATTGGGTCAGCCCAGACAAACGATTATTGGTATGTGGTCTGATCCTAAGGAAACAGCTTCTAATATACCATATCTGTATACTACTGACGCATTTGAGAATTTGTGAATACTTACTCTCGAATTTGAACATTTATGAGCCTCTCAAACTGACCGTAGGCAGGCTTATGTAGTATCAATCTGATCGTTGTAGCTCCGATCTAGGAATGTATATTTTTGGGAATAATATTTTCATATTGAAAAATGAGTTAACAACAGGTATTACTATTGTAATACCATATGCAAACAAGCGTATAAATAAAATAGTTTGCTTTCCATAATGAAAGTTATTACTACTGTCTATAATATTCCTGGCCCACATATTTTATCGCAAAAAGGTAGGTAACATCATTAATGACACACATTTACCTTCAAAATATTTTGTTAACATTTTTATACTCAAGCAGTGCAGGCCAGTCAATGGCGATTGCGTATGCTATTAGCAAAGATTTAAGTAATTGTAAAACGAGTTAACTTTGATATTATATTACTCCATCGTTTCAATTCCCAAACAACCATTCAATTCATTTAAGGCAATATTATATGCAAACATATCACTATTCTACTTAACTTGTAAAATTATATGCTCAATAAAAACTATAATTTTAAAATGCTGTCAGATAGTACAGGCGAGTACATAAATACAATCATACAAATACACTGAGAGAAATAGTTACAGGCATAGAAACCGAAATTCAAAACAACATAGAAGAGACCAAGAAATTATTATTTTTTATTAAATTTTCACAATTATTAGTGTACTAGTTAAAAATAGGTATATAAATCATAAAAATAGGAATTTATAAACTGCCTTTCATTGGTCCATATGTATTTAGTTCGACAAGTCTCCAGAATGTTTTCATTTCAGTCGTCAATCTAGACGTTTAAGCAAATGATTGCGGATTTGTGTATTTGGATGTTAAAAAATACCGTATTTGTTCAAAACATGCAAGGTATGGCGCAATAAATTCTATTCGATCAATCATATTCTCTTCATTTAGCCCTTGCATGCGAATTTGACTTATTGTTGCCTTAAATGTATCATCCTTGGTATAGACCAGAGTTTTAAAGCAAATGTAAGTAATAACCCGTCCAATAGTACCACATTAAATATACAGTTTTAATGCTGCAATGAACTACTGATACTACTACTAAACAGGGACCAAGTCAAAGTTAAGACGAAGTTAGTAACAACTTCTTAAATAGGGCCCCTTTTAAAATATACAAGCGAATACTGCTCTGTTTTTATTCTCAACATATTCAACACATGCACCACATACTTTTCAAATACATTGACAGCGATGATTTTACTCAACGTATTAAAATACTAAAATAATTGCTATGAATTCTACTATAATCTTTAATGCTGCTACTAAACTTGCAGCTACAACCACAGCCAATATATTGCGGTGATAATGACGACGATGATGATGATGGTGTTGACGATGGTTGTGTTGATGTTATTGTTGTTGCTTTTATTTTGTTTCTTCTCTACCATATTCATGTTAATGTTTCACCACTTTATGATATTTTCACAAGTTTAATTGATTTTAAGTTGAAATATTTATATTCACTGCTGTCGTCTTTGTATAATGTTGCTGTTGTCGAGCTGTTTAAATTTTGTTATTGTTGTTGTTCTTCCTCTTGTTAATTTCATTATTTGTTGCATGCATTCAGGCTGGCAGTCATCAAGCTCTTCATTTATGTGAGTCCTATCCACTTTATTTGTTTTTTTTTTTTAATGTAAATTAATTTTATGCAATTTTATGATGTTGGTGATAAAAACACATGAGTAGGGTAAGGGCTTGTGTGAATGGGAGGTAATGTAGTGGATATATTTTGTATTCGAAGTAATTATTATATTGGAAAAATATAGTATGTAGCTGTATTGTTGAAAATATCTTGACAAGTAAAGCAATTAAAATTGTGTCTTATAATAACACTCATGATTTATGAAGGTGCAATACTAATTGCTGGCGAGACTTGATAGTTGTGATAATCTATAGGGGCCTGCTGTTGGGGAAGGGAGTTTTTGTTGCACAGGAATTTGTATAATTATGTAGTAGCAAAGATCGGATTTATTAAAATAGTGAAAGATCCAACAAACGTTGAATTTATCAAGTCTGATCAAAAAGCAAGAGCAGCTATTGCAATGTATGTGGACAATTTTCAGGTCCATCTTATCATAACCAAATCATGCGATGTGGATTAAGACAAAAACATCATACGACAGCAAAACAATGACTTCCAAATTGCATCTTTTGTGCAAACTTTATGCTAAAAAAAAATTTTAGAAGGTGAAATTCTGCAAGAAAATATAACTTATTTCAGTCTTTTGAAAGCTCCATTGCTGAACAGCTGAGTGGACATAAGATTTCATTCATTCATTTCAATTAAAAATTATGTTCGCTGTAATGCCTTGAATGTGCAGTGTTAAATTTTTATTTAGAACTAGCTGACCCGACAGACGTTGTCCTGTCCAAGCAACAACAGCATACATGTAAATCAATGAACATATTTTGAATTTTTATATAAGTAATAGAATTTTGGTCTGAAATATGAGTGATCACAGATCTATCACTTTTTCTTAATTAAACGCTTATTATCCAAGTTATTAGCGAATTTAGATATTTTAAGTTTTTATATAAAAAATCGATTTTTGTTCTGAAATATGAGTGATCACAGATCGAGCTCCTTTTCTTGATTAAACACTTATTGGCCAAGTTAGTAGCGAAATTAGATATTTTGAGTTTTTATATAATCGATTTTTGTTCAGAAATATGAGTGATCACAGATCGAGCTGCTTTTCTTGATTAAACGCTAATTGGCCAGGTTATTAGCGAATTTAGATATTTTGAGTTTTTATATAAAAAATCCATTTTTGTTCTGATCGAGCTCCTTTTCTTGATTAAACGCTTATTGACAAAGTTATTAGCGCAATTAGATATTGTGAATTTTTATATAAAAAATCGATTTTTGTTCAGAAATATGAGTGATCATAGATCAAGCTCCTTTTCTTGATTAAACGCTTATTGGTCAAGTAATTAGTGAATTTAGATATTGTGAATTTTTATATAAAAAATCGATTTTTGGCCAACGCAAATACTTAGAAGCACTCATCGTTTCCCGGATGGAAAACGATGTACAGTTCGGGCAAATTTATTTGATAAGTGAGCGTATTATTGGGCGTAAAAAACTTTTGTGGACTATGGCGAACTTTTTAAAAAAAATATCCAAATCGGTCCAGGCGTTCTGCAATTTTAGATATATCGAAAAAAAGTGGTCGTGGTAAATTTTTCTTACGAATTTTACTACGAATATTTAAAAAAAAAATTAGCCGATTTTAGATAAATCAACAGTTGGCGTAAAAGTGGGCGTGGTCAATTTTTCCTCCAGTAAAAGCATAAATTGGATAACTAGGAACATTTAAGCAAAAAATTATCCAAATCGATGTAGCTGTTTTCAGATTTTAGATTAATCGAAAAAAGTGGGCGTAAAAGTGGGCGTGGTCAATTTTTCGTTCCGTAAAAGCCTAAGTTAGACTATACCAACATTTTAAAAAAAAAATTTTCTAAATGGTTCCGGCCGTTCTCAACTGATGCAATTACCAACGAACGACAATTGCTTTTTATTTATATAGATAGATAGATTTTCGGAATACAGCATTTTATTAAGCATAAAGTTAAAAGAGTCAAATTTCAACATTCTTGAAAGATCAGACAAATATGCCATAACATCCACCAGAATTATTATACTCAAAAGAAACATATGTTTACGTAGAGCAGTTTCATGCTAAAAAAATTTCTCATTCTAAGCTACATTACCCACAATTTTGAAGAAAAACACACAAAAATAGCGTATACAATAAAAATATAAAAACCGCGATATTTCGAAAACGCGAGATAACTGGAAAAAAGCAAGTATGACAAAGTAATGAGGGTTCATCAACTTGTACAAAACGTAGTTCAATTTATTGGGTTCCAATAAGTTATACATCAGGCCCTGGTCCTACACAGTTTGGCAGAACCGACTTTTGGATCCAATTCATGTGGAACACTTGTTTGGGTTAGAGTAACCTCAGTGACAGCTTTGGACTGAATTGCATTCAGACACAAAGTTCGTCGAAATAATCGCATGAGTGGAGTTATCGCTAGGGACAAATATTGGACCAATAACGCTGCGTAAAGAAATGTTAATACATATTTGATACTAAGAGACTTTAATGAACACCATCAGCTTTGACATTACAAATTACAAGTGTCCTGCGCAATCTGGTTAGTATTAGTTTCTCTGGGATCTTTTATCTTAGCCAGAATAATTTCAATGATTTTAATCGTTGAGGGATAGTCAAACATTGTTGGTCTGTAGTTGTTGCATCGAAAGTAGCAGACTACCATTTGAAATGTGGGATTCGCAACCTGGGTAGTTATAGTTTCTCTGGGATCTTTTATCTTAGGCATAACAATGTCATCGGCTTTAATCGTTGTGAGGTAGTCCCGTGAAATAAATCTCTTTGGTCGATAGTTGTTCAGAATCATGAAATCTGCATGCAGGTAAATTAGGACATATGGATGATAATTATGTATAAAATTCAGTTTAAACTGGTTTTGGTCTACAGTTTGATATATTTCCTACAGTTTGATATATTTCCTACCCAACGAAGAAGAATATTATCTAGTTACAAAGACGAGGAATAGTGCGCACAACCAGTGGTATCCGGATACCCGGAAAGGATACTATGTAGGACCACCTATCAGGATCAACACAACCGGAAGAAAGAATGAACGATTCCATCGTCAGTATAGTCATATCTATATACCCGCTCGTGGAGAAACTGATGGAACATTGTCGCTATCTTTATCCCCAAGTATGTTAAAATATTTGTGTTTTATCGACTTCACGTCATCCTGATTATGCAGTATGAGGAAATAGTTACCGTGAAATAGCTCCCAAATGAAATAACTACCAATGAAATAATTCCCATCAAAAATGAAATAATTCCCAAACTTGAAAAATGAAATAACTACCAAAGGGTAAAATTAAATTACTCCCAATAATCGGCGGTTTCATAATTTTAAAAATATTACTCCCAAAATAGCGAAATAACTCCCAATGAAATAAATCCTAATAGAAAGGAAATAATTCCCAATCGGAAGCAATTTATTTATGTTATCTAAAAAAAGGAACTAAAAAAGTGAAATTATTCTTCGCTTACCAAACTTTTTTTGCATTGCGGGCTTGTGGCGAAGCGCAAAGTTTTACTCCTCTGAGATGTGTCAAAAACTGGCTTCACTCAAAAAATTTGTTTTGCATTGCCGGCTTTCGGACGGGCAATGCTCTCGGGTGTATCAAAAACTGGCTTCGCTCAGAAATGTTTTTTGAATTGCAGGCCTTCGTCCGCGCGCTAAATTTTTCTCCTCTGAGGTGTATCAAAAACTGACTTCGCTCAGAAAAGTTTTTTTGCATGCCGGCCTTCAGCCGTGCGCTAAGGTTTTCTCCTCCGGGGTGTATCAAAATCTGGCTATAATACTTCAGAAAGCCTATTTTCATTTCGCACCAGATTAAGAAATCGTTGCAACCTGACAAAGGCCCACGATGTAAAAAGAATCTTTTCTGAGCGAAGCCGATTTTTGATACACTCCAGAGGAGAAAACCTTTGCGCCCGGTGAAAGGTCGGCAATGCAAAAAACTTTTCTGAGCGAAGGCAGTTTTTCATACACCCCAGAGGAGAAAACCTTAGCGCACGGCAGAAGGCCGGCAATTCAAAAAAACTTTTCTGAGTGAAGCCAGTTTTTGATATTTATGGGTTCTGCTTTTGCAAAGTAGAACCCAATAAAAATGAAATAACTCCCAATACAGTGAAATAACTCCTAGTTCCCAAAATAAAATGAAATAAAACCCAACAAAAATTTCATTCGGAGTTGTTTCATTGGGAGTTATTGCATTATGAAATAACTCCCAACAAACAATTATGAAATAACTCCCTATGCGTTAGGAGTTGTTTCATAATGAAATAAGTCCTAAGTTGTATGATAAATTTGTTGGGTGTTATTTCCTTTTTTTGTGGGAGTTATATCATTTGGGAGTTATTTCACGGTACCGAGGAAATACACACAAATAATTTGTCAGACAAAAAATCAGTATCAAAACAACCCGATGCTCGAATTAACGAATCTATCTATCTTATATTCACCTCCGAATTATCAGTCAGGTCATGGAAAAACGTACTTCCCAACGTCACATTCCATATACTCGATAGATAATTGTATAGAAAGGATATGTGTTCCACCGACTCCTCGTCACCATCATGACAATTTTCACAGAAATCATTAAAAGGTAACCAGTCACTGATACCATTGTGTTCATATTCTCATCTCTTTTTGACACCCGATGGGGATCTTGTCCCAGTCCTGCAATCAGGATATTTGCAGGTAGAAGTCGGTTCGATGCCTAAGAAACGCGATGTACGATTAAATCCATCTTCCGAATATATCCTTCAGGTCGTTCAGAATTCGATTGTCTATTACTACTGCCTAAATCAGCGTTAGGCTGTGCAAACATAGATGAGGTGTTCCACCGACTTCCCATCATCCTTATCGTGAATACTTTTACAGATGGCATTAAGATTCAATCTCCACGCAAGTGCACCCATCAAATAGTGCCTTATCATATAAGCCTCGATTTATAGCTTGTAGTCAGAGCAGACCATCTAGACAAAGCAAACATTATAGATGACTAACAGCATGAAAGTTTTATAGTTTTCCAGCAACGTCAGCATGACCTGGTAACTGTAAAAGTTTCATATTAAAAGTTCTATCAATGAATATCTCATTAAGAAATCTGTTTGACGTGCGACAAAGAGATTTTATTGCAGGTTAAGTGTTGTTACATATCCTGATATTCTCCCACCAAAAATCTCAGAAAAAACAAAGTTTAATTGTTCTGGTAGCCTGAATGAGGGTAATGTTGAAGCTGCCATCCAACCCATCCACATAATTATATCCATCTGTATAGATCTCGAAACTGACATCCCAAGGGAACGCAGCTCCTATCCGTGTCGTTAAAGTAAATCATCTGTCAAGGAAGATAGTGTATGTGCAATAGCCAATATTCTTATGGATGTGGCGCATTAATTTAGAGCAAGCTATATAGACATGACGTTTGTCAGCATCCAGTACATCATAACAAATGATACACTCGATGCCATGCTTCTGTGATCATCATTGCAGAAGTCTCCAGAATTTGTCGACAATCCCACAATAGGTGGATTTAATAAGTGTCATTCTCAAAACAGTTTAACATACATTAGTATTGCCTTGAGAGACGAAAAAGGATGATCTGATCTGAATAGGTTTAAAATTACCTTAAAAAACATTCCGTTAAGCAAACTTCAGAACCTTTCAATCTTCTGCCACCAATGAAGTCAATTTCCTGACAACAGTATTAATACTGTGTGATGAGCGTAGTTATACCCAAAACATGGAAAAAGGGTTAAAAGATCGTGGTGTAGAAACCTGGGTATGCCATGACTGGGGGACAATCTCAACGGCCTGTCGAAGACTCTGAAGACCCTTATTTTTCCTCAGTTGACCTGTACATTACTAACAGACATTTAAATCTATTCGGGGTTGTGAAAGGACAATCCTCGAGGAGATAGATCTGCAAAAACACTGTCAATCACTTCACATTTTTTAAAGCAGTTGTTCTGCTTTAAAGAATTATTTAAGTGGCGAAAGACTGCGTAAAGCTGAGAGACAAAGCCTCAAAACTATATTTATTATCTTGTTTATCCAACAATAATAAAGTAAAAATAAATATTTTAGTAGCCTTTTTTAGCTTTTTTTGCTTTTGTAATAAAAAACCAGAAATTATTGCTTCAAACTTGAATATTTTTGTATATTATTCTTAAGAAATTCATGTACTAATTAAAACCCATCACGTTGTGTCTCTACTACACTTCGCAATAATCCATTATTAAACTAGGCACATTTAACCCGTCTTTCCTTTGAGTAGAAGAAAAAAAAGTATACTTTAACAAATGTCAAGTTGTCACACACCACATAAAATCGAAATGTTAAGACACTCAATCAAAAACCTTTCTGAATATTTAATTTCTCTCATACATTATAATGACAATGAAGAAAACAACATCTTGAAATATAAGATTCTTGACAAACAAAAAAAAAGCAACTAGAAAACGAAAAGAAAAAAACAAAAATGATGAATTGTTTTCAATTTCATTTCAAAAAGTAATGAAAAGAGATAAAAAACACACACAAAACTGTCATTTTCGTATCTTGTCAATTTTGCAATTACACACAGAACAAAATTGTTGTTCATCAAGATGACACAAGATGATAATAAGCAAATATTTCAAAATGAGCCAAACAGCCAGCCAGCCAGCTAGCCAACAAACAATAACTACAACATCTCAAAACAGAAAAAAAAAATTATAAAAACTACAATAAGTATTGTGAGAGTGTATGTAGTCATTCATATAATAATGCTGAGATTTGAGTTGACAGTTTACAGCAGCTGCTACTGTCCATTTAAATCATTGTCACTTAATGCCGCATCACATCACATCAAAACCCATCACTATCATCCATCCAAATCAACATCAGTTTTTACTCAGTTTGTTGCCTTCACAATGAATGTTGTTTGTATTGTATGATGAGTATACGAGATGTTGCTGATATTGTTGCTACTGCTGCTGTTGTTGTTGCTACTGCTGCTGCCTGTACTGTTTGTGTGTTGTGTTGTCTATCATTCAAACACAAACGAAAAGGAAGAACATACAAAAAAAATTAAATTCTCTTGAAAACTTGACAACTCTCATCCTTGTTGGGGTTTTGCTATGATATCATTGTCATTTTTGTTATTATTATCCTTTCGTTTTTCTTTCCATTGTTGGTGTTTTTTTCCACATACTTTTGTTTTTGGTTTTTTCTTGCTGTCATTGTGCTGAGTGAAGAGTTACATCAGTTGTGACATTATTATTGTGTGGAAATTGTGATGAATAATTTTGGTTGTAAAGATGAGTTTTTTTGTTCGTTTAATTGGTTTTGAAATGCTGTAATTATTTACCCACAATATACTCACACATACATATTGTTAAATGAAGAAAATAAATAGATCGAAAAATAACAAAAAATGCAGAATCTCCAATTCCGACTTTTTTAAAGAATGAAAAACTATGTAGTATGTACTCATCCTGTTAATAAATCTTTTGGCAGAATTATTTCCAACAAAATCACACTTGACCGAAATGGATTAAGTATCAGTAACTGTGAAAAACTAATTTTGAGCTCGTCTTCTTAAAAGGATTATATTAGATTTTAAACATTTTAAATCTCCAGGACGGGAAGACATTGGGTATGGTAAACTGACATCTCAATTCATTTTAGGAGTCTAACGATTTCCAAAGCGACATCAGTATGCCTCAACAGAAAGTCCATTCCGTAGATATACATATATTCCATGTTGTTTAATAGAAAGTGTGATGGTGCAATTTTGTCTTAAGTTGGTGTATGTAATAACTTTTTCAACTTATATCGATCCATCTCAGAGAACCTACTAAAACTGGTCGAGACTTATTCATGGTTATTAATTATACAAGGATTATAGGATGGATACATACAATCCCATCGTATCTTCCTGATGTGATGTCTATAAGTTCGTTAAAATGTCTCCCTGTTTCAAGAAGAATTGGTCGTCTCTATGTGAGTTTGAATCCTCCTCGGCTTATAAAGCCTTGTGAGTTATATTCCAATATTTCATCACATGTTTAATACTCCGAATTAATCAGCAAGTCATATTCCAGGGCCATTGAGGATAACCTTTGTTATCCATATCGACATCTATTAGGTCTCTCCCTTAAGGGAGAGGAAAGATAATATTCCATTTTCCTGTATAATTTTCTTCCGTTTTTCGTTGCCATTCATGATGTAAAATGTTGAGTATGTCTGGCGGTTCTGGGAGCATAGGGAGATAGTGATCGGTAGATAAGAGTTCTATTAAATCCTGTAGAGTTTTAGCTATCTTCTTCTAATAACTCGTGACGGGTACCGGAAATATTGGTAATTATGCGTTCGAAGATGGCAGACTTGTTTATGTGAATGTTTCGTATTCTTCTACTGAAAAATATAACTTCGCTGTTTGTGTGGATATTCTAAACCAGAGTAGATAATTCTCTAGCCCTGTAAGTATGGAGAACCACCACTTCCATTCCACAACACTTCGTTTATACTTGAAATATTCGTGCAATTACATTTGCTTTGATTTTCACCAGTTTTCCCGTTTGTCATAATTTATTATTATTCCATGGAGTTGTTTTCAAAATAGTCCTTGATTTGTTCATATGTTCAAATATATAATAGTTCCAATGTTACCTCTTTGATGTCGGACTGCATCCATTTCTGCTTATTGTTCTAATTCACATTGTATCGACAAAAAAGTGTTATACTACCTTCTGATCAAGTCCCAGCAATATTTGACTTTCAAAATAACAAAAATCTTGAATGATACTTATAACTGGGAACATGTAACAATCTTTTGTATGGCAATGCTTTTTATATTCGCAATCTTACGATGTTAATACACAATAGCGCGACGGATCATATTACTACGTCCGCGATACTAGATGCTATAAATATTAAGGAATTTGAAGCTATATTCTGGGAATGAGAATTTAGTGACTTCAATGGTTATAAGTTAGACAAAAACTATTTTCAAGTATTAAAGGAATTATTCAATTACGTTCCTTTCTCAAAATGGTATAAGAACATATAACCTTCCGATCTTCTTACCACTGATTAGTTGATAGTACTCTGCGCGCGAAGAGTCGAAAGGAGCTCGTTTTGACAAGACCTCACCACTCGTCAGATGTAGTGTCATTTAATTCATAATGTATGCTAAAATGTTGAAGTTATTAGACCCAACCTGAAGTCTTGAGATATCCATAGTTGCGCCATCTATTTTTACCCTTTGCAAGAAAGTGTCTGAAGATAATACTTTTAATAGTCCCCAACGAAATTGCAATTGAAACCTCATTGGAGATATCCAAAGCAAAACACATTCTGGCTAACAGAACCCATTCTGGAGGCACGACAGAGCATTCTTACATTGCCTGACTGATGAAGTTGAAGCTGGCTGTCGTTTAAAATACTAATACTTCAGCGGATATTATGGTCATATAGATATTAAAAGCTCCTTGCTACTAGCACTCAATTTATCGAACCGAAAATAGGACATTTATTTAATGTATGGGGTACATCTTAAAATTCTAACTCAGAGCTCCTCTAGCACGTACAAAAGAGTATGAGGGTGCTTATCGGTAGAGTAAGTTATCGAACACTACTGATTAAACGACTATTGTGGGTTCACTTTCATTCTTCTTTATATGGATACATGGGTCGGTCAAAATATCAGTTCACACGGAGACCCTTAGTAAAATTGTGATATCCTTAGATTCAAACATAATTGATGCTACTTGAAACAATGATTAAATAAAATAGTGAAAGTATTATCTAATCTGGTGGCTTCCGTGAAAACCACCAAAGATAATTTATTTTGCGCTCTTGTAAAGCGGGGAAGTGATATGGAATGTGTGGGAATTTTCAATGCCAAAGACGGTCAGACCATTTCGACATTACACAAGTGGCAATCGGGGACCACTCGAGTTCCGTATCTCTAAGTGCCCATTCATTTATCATATTCTATACTTTAACAAAAAATTTCTTTCTTGAAATGGATATACATGTCGTACAGTGGTATAGAAAAAACTACATATAAAATATGCGTTTTTTGGCTAGACCTGGTCCCCTCGGTATCAAGAATTTTGAAATTTGTTTTCATTTAAAATATTTAGTGTAAAATTGGCTTATCAAAAAGTCATACAAATTCCTAATACATATTTTTATAAATTTTTTAGATAACTTAAAATCGGTAAATATTTTCTGTTATTTAAAAACTGCAGTAGGGTGTGTAAAAATGTTGAAAATTTAATTTTCGTTTTAAAAATTTACCATACCAGAAGTGTCCTAATTTGGAGATACCTAGCCGCACCCTTGGTGGGTCCATACGATCAAAATTCAATAGTTAAACTCGACAATATTTCTTCTTTGTGCATATAAAATTTCATTCAAATCGGACTAAGGGTTTAGAAGTTGCAGATCTATTTCCCACTTTCTTTCTATACCACTGTGCATCGGTATTATCCATAATTTTGTCCAAGTACAACCTCTTACTGCTCATTTGACATATAATTCATTGCCCGAATGTACACATGATTCAGAGAGTGTTGAGTTTTCTACCTTACACAGTTGGAATTGAGCCTAGACTGGGTCACAAAAAATAGACAGCTGTAATTGGGAGCTGTAATTACCCCAATTCTGTTCATGTAGATATCAATGATTGACGTCTTCAGATAAAATCTACAAATCCTTTTATCAGCTCGATTGTGTAAATTTTATCCTAAATAATTTACATCTAAGAGATATTAAGAAATCAAATTCATCAGGGGAAATCCTTGAACTAGTGCTCGGTTATGTCAGTGAAACATGATTTGGCATCAGTTTGAACCCCAATCACTCAATCTGCTTGGTAAACGGACTTAAAAGATTTGATTTAAATTCGGTGTAGCAATATATAAATTTGACTGTCTCGACTTCTTATGATGATTTTATGACCAATATTATCGATCTTGTAGTGTGGAACCATGTCAGTCGGCCTACTGATACTTGTACAGAAACGAGAGGTACGACTAGTTTTTCATCGGCTGCTATGAGACAAGTGGATCGTGGGTACATCCATTGTACAATATGTATAGGGTTTGAGCCTATATCTTCCTAAATGCTTTCTTACAAGTGTAGAAAACACATCAAGTCTTTCACATTCAATTCTCTGAGCATAATAAGGAGCCTCCCAGTAAAAATGTTATATTGGTATCATCTGACGATACCATGACACTCATTGTTGCACTCATTATGCATATGCATTTTTGGTGAATCACTCAAGACCTGTTCTTACTTGATACAAACTTTCCCTAGATATATTCTGGCTCAGTTGAGTTTCAATTAAATACTATACCCTTTATGCTCCTGCCCACAACCAATTTGCCCAATAAAATAATCGATTTATTGCAACACTAATGTTGTTTGAGGGACCGCCCATTATTTTGAATAAATTATGCGATATTTTGTAAAGTTTGAAATAAGCGATTTTTTGGGAATAATCAAACTATAGTTTTGTGTTGGTATGACATTTTGTTTCCCCTTAAAACTACACTGTAGAGAAATTTAATACTCCTTTCCACAAAACAATTTATTTACCCAACCACTTCAATAAATAATTTTCAATAACACTTATTCACATAAACTCAATAAGCCATTCTGTTGTTAAAATACTCTTCTTAACTACATACCGAAAACATTTAAACAAATGATTTCATTAATCTATAGCTTCCTTAAATTGTACACTTTATATTTATAGTCCAGCAGTTCTAAGTAATGAAAAACCATAAAATACTAGACAACAAAATCAGAGGGGAAGAAAAGAGAAAAACTCAGCTGAACTGAGCTGTTGGAAAAAAGAATATGTCTTCGATACACGATTAAAAACATGTCGATTACACATCAATTTCACAAATGAAAGCAAAAGAGACACATGCCCGACATCAACCATTAATGAATGTAATATGATGCCAAACGAAGTGCTGGAGAGAAGGGGGTAAACAAATAGACATGGATGGTTAAGATGAAAATGAGAAATCTTAAAGATACTGACAGCCGGACAGACAGGCTGGTAAACATATACCACTTTGCTGCACACTTTATAACAAAAGAAACGCTGAAGAAAATGCATAGGGATGTACGACTATATATTATGCTACACCTGTTGTGCATGTGTGTAAATATTGGGATAAATTATTTATCTATTTTGAGTATATTTAGTAAAAAAATTTCAGGATACAATGAAATTCTATATATCGAGGAAACAAAAATTTTCGAAAAGGCATCGAACCTTACCCGTTTCATACTTGTAAACTTAGTACACGTGGCCTTTATAGCCATAAAAATAGATAGACTCAAAACAAGATCCTGCATCGATCGTGCTTTTAGATCCTCTATTTTTAGTATGTCTCAAACATCACCATAAATCCATAGTACCTACAGTGGTTTCAGAAAAACACACAAGCATTAACGCTGCTGTCAGTGTATGGCAAACACAAAATAAATAAATTTCACGTGCAGTATGTAGTATGAGTAAAATAACTGAGATACAAACAACATTAAGATGATATCCTGCTGTTGTTTAGTTGGTTATTTACTTAGTTTGCTGCTTGGTGTTCAGGTATGTGTCCCATGTCAAGATGACCAACAGCAACAGCAACAATAACGACAACAACAGCTAAAACAACATCATTCAACTTCACTAAATAGTGGACTGAGTGGACCGTGTGTGTGTGTTTTTGTGTCTGAAGTCCATGAAAGTTTATAACTAAAAAACCACCAAGTATGCAGCCATCTAATTTATGACTTAATTATCGGGCCATATTTAATGTGTCAAATAAACTAAAGTATAAAACTATACCATCTACACACACACACATACTACATTTAGTTGCTCTGAGATTTTTGTCTCTTGTACAATATTTATGTTAGAATGTAGGTACGAGCGAGTATGTGGCAGTCAACATCAGTGAGTGGTGGTGTCTCTTGGTTGGTGTTATCTGGACTTATTAAGCATTGGTTTTATTGTTAATGTTGTTGCTGTTGTTATTAAATAAGCTACAAGTCAAATTGCCTTGTTGGAGTCCATTTGTTGGTAAATATGTGTCGGTCGTGTTGTCTCCCTGTTTGTATGACTTGGTGTCTGTTTTTTAGTCTGTCTTATTGGCATGTAGTATGATGGCAACGTGGTACTGTGGTTTGGATGTATCTTGTGAATAAGACAATAAATATATAGAAATATTAAGAAATAATGAATTGAAAGAAGTGGAATAACATCTGGATTGTAAAGCGATTAACCCATTGACTCAATAGAGTGAGCAGTGGTCGGCATAAATGGATAACATAGATTATAAGGGGTGTTTTTCTAGAGCCATAGAATTTTTATTAATGGGTGGATTTAGCTTTAATACGTTGGCACAATTACCATCAGCCTTTCTCAACTCTATATGTATCTCCTATTTTTGCGATCATCCTCTAATCAAAGGGCTCTTTTCAGTGTTCTAGTAGAGATGGACGGCCTCTGGTATTATGTTGCCACTCTCTACTAAGTTTTCTTTTTACGAGAAGAAAGTAATCGTTAAATGTCTGAATTGGAATAGTTGAACAGGGGGAAGCGACATCCAATTTATTCTTACTGTCGACTAAGGCATTGTAAAGCTGTCTACCTCCAGCATTCATTAATCGCGAACCTAAGTATATGCTGCATGGCATTGTAGTCATCACATATCTGGAAACAATCTCCTAATGTTTCAAAGAATTCTTAAAATTTTTGTTTACACAGAGAAAACATATTTGTTGTAGCAATCGATTTTATTCCAATCAAATGATTCGGT
This sequence comes from Calliphora vicina, assembly GCF_958450345.1. Classification (NCBI taxonomy): domain Eukaryota; kingdom Metazoa; phylum Arthropoda; class Insecta; order Diptera; family Calliphoridae; genus Calliphora; species Calliphora vicina. The sequence continues at coordinate 112,443,063 of NC_088781.1, read as the reverse complement.
TACACACATAGCATTTTTCGGCTCTATCAACAGAAAATCAGTTGATAAAGTAGAATTTTGGTTGAAGCAACCAAACTTTTTTTACCCCTTTTAAAATTTTGAGGCCACAAATGTAGAATCATTCGATTTAAAATAAAATTCGGTTGCTACCACAAATCAGTTTTCTCTGAACTCACTGTCAAATCTCCAAATGTGCAATCCAGCCGATTATTTGTTTTTTTACCTAGAATAGAATAAAGTTAATTTAATTATTTAAAACTAAGGACTGAGATAGAAAAAATCTTAATACGTAAATGTTAATAAATATTTAACCACTAAACTTACAGTTTTGATTTTTTTTATTTGATTGAAATTATTATTACAATTTACAAAAAAATATATATTTTTATAGTTCCGGAAACACTTCTATTAAGGTTTTTATAGTGCTTTCGGTCACTTTGTTTCGGTCTCCGTTTAAAATCTACCACACTTTTGGACACCTTTTCTGTGCTCTACAATTCTGTTTTAACATGAGCCCAATATCTCTCCAATGGCCTTAGCTCCAGGCAGTTTGGAGGATTGGCCTCTCTTGGTATACCACATTGTGACAGGATGCCAATTCAGGCCAAAAATAAGTGGACACATTAAGAAGTCTTATGAATGGAAACATCATTTTTTTTCAAACACTCATTGATGTAAATTTCGGTATTTATAGAGCCCTTTGTAAAAAATGTTTAGCTTCTTTTGCCGCAACTACATATTGCTTGCCATACCACGAACTTTTTGGGAAAATTTTCTACTTTTGGGTCCTAAACTCTTCTACAACATTTCTTCGAGCATCAGCAACTTAAAACAAGTAAGAAAGTATGGTCGGTCAAGCCCGACCATATAATACCATACACTAAGTAAAAGAGCAGAAACATTTTTCTTTTAAAATTTCAATAATTTATATTTTTGAGTGATTTTCGGAAGTCGGCCTTATATGGGAGCTATGACCAATTATGGACCGATCATCATGAAATTAGGTCGTGTGATTTATGTCTATATTAAAGTTAACTATGTTGAATTTTGTGTGTATACCGAGATTTTTAAGCGATTTATGCACGTTAAAGTGATTTTCGGATGCGGGTCTATATGGGAGCTACGACTAATTATGGACCGATGGTAACAAAATTTTATGACATGAATTTTGTATATATAAAACTTATTTGGAGCGGAATTTGTTTAGATACATATATAAATTAAACATTTATGACCGATAAAGTCCAATTTCGGGAGGACATTTTTATGGGGGATAGGTGAAATAATGGACCGATTTCAGCCAGTTTCAATAGGCTTGGTCCTTGAGCCGAAAAAAGAATATGTGCTCTGAGCACAAGGTTTAATCGACTCAGAAAGTGATTCTAATTCGATCGGTATACTTTAAGGTGGGTGTTAGACTAATATTATAAAATAAATATTGACCCGGAATTTTCCAGAACATACGTTTCGTCATCATTCGTCAGCAGGTATATTTTTTTTAAAAAATTTGACTTCAATTTGCGTGCCCTGTCTTTGGCCTCTAAATTTTTAGCAGAGTTCCTGTCAGGAACTTTCTGAGCCTTGGATGTTTTCCTACCGGGTGTGTTGGGAGCTCTTTTGAAAATGCTTTCTATTTAAGGGCTTTAGAAATACTGTTTAATAACATTGGAATCAGTTTAACGGCAGACCTTTGATTGTTTGGCCAACTTTTTGTAGGACCAAGTTGGGTTTTATTGAAAATATTTAATAATTTTAGTGCGCACTTTTTCCTCGTCACTCATTTTAATCATATTAAGAACAAATGAACATAATTGACATTAAACATAATAACAAAGTTTTGAAAAACTATCTTATTTCTTTAACGAAGGTAAAATAAACAGATGTCATTATATTTGTTTAAATGATAAAGGTTCTTTCGAATTTAAAAAAAAAAATATTTTGGTCATTTAATAAAATTAACAAAACTTTTTTTTAACGAAGTCAAAAGAAACTGATTTTTGTCCATATTTGTTTAATCTAGATAAGCTTTCTTTGATTAGACCCCTTTCACACTAGGCAGTTTTGTTGCACAAGTCTGTTTTCCAAAAACATGAATTGAAAAATAAACCAACTTGCCGTGTACAAGCAAGTCTGGACTCAAATTTGAAAAAAATAAATGTTCTCCTTTACCCGACCTTACCTCTGACATATAAAAACTCAAAAATTGCTCAGAAGACTTGCGCACTAATTGCCTACATGATAAATTTTGATTTTTTTTGTAAAGTTTTATTAATTAAGAAATTTAAGAATGTTTTCTTCACATTTTTAATAAACTTAGGTAAATTTTTGTTTAAAAATATAAAATCTCTTCACTTAACGACATTTTTGAAAACTTGACGAATCCTAATTTTTAACGAAGACGTAGAAATTGTTTTTTTTTAATATTTGTTTATCGTATATAAACTTTTTTGGATTCAATAAGAAATTTTGTATTTTGGCTGATTAATAAACTTTAAGAAACCTTATTTTCTTAATTAAGTATATTTATCTTTGTACAACGTTTTAAAATCAAATCTTCTATGGAAATTTTTCTTTAAAACATTGTTTAAATTTAATTTTTTTTTAGGAGTATGAGGGTTAATAAACTTAATTAAACCATTGTTTAAAACTATAAAAAATTCTAACAAAATTTTGAAAAAGTTAACAAAACTTTTTTTTAATAGAAGGCACAGAATTTTTTTCTTATACATTTTTTATATGTTTCTGAAAGAAAGCATAACGTAGATAACAAATTTTGTCCGATTTTCGCCATACTTTACAGTATAATTTCAGGGTACTTAGAACTAATTTCTGGAAAATTTTATCAGGATTTCCGCATTATCAACATATTTATAACATCTTAAGCAGTATTCCTGGCTAGGTGAAATCATGGACCAATATTGGCCATTTTCAATACTAAGCAAATCAACAGAAAGAATTTGTGGACAATTTTAGCCAGATAGATTATTTCGTTTGAGCCCTATCTTGTTTTCTACAGACGGGTATAGCTAGATCGTCTTAGAATCTCATGAGGTAACAGAATATATGTACAATTTTTTACAATAGTGCAATATAACAAACTCCATCCAAATCACTGTGACAACTATGTTTGGTATTTTATATTTCTAAACCTTTTTGTATGGCACAACAATCCTTTAGTTGTTGGAATTAAGTCGCACCTTAAGTTGTTTGGTTCGTTGTTGTTTTAGTTTCCAACACGACAAGGCGTCATTGCTTGTATGAGTATGTATGGACATGCCTTTAAGCTTTCTAAGCGTATAATATATATTTTAAAAAAATATATAAGACAGACGGACGGACAGACATACATCTGAAAACATTTTTATATTGTTGTTACTTTAGTCATGTTGTGTTCAGTTTTTTTTAGTTTTTCTTTTGTTATTGTAGCATTGTTGTTGCAATAAAATTCCATTTAAAGTGGCAGCGATTATATCTCAACAGACCATTAAAGTCACTCAAATGACAACTACTATTCTACCCACCACCACCATCGTCATCCTCATCATCTTCTTCTTCATCACCAACAGCAGCAGCCTCAGTACCATCATCTCCTACAAACCATAATACCTCTTTTCCAAGTTCCTATACTTGATGTTCGTATTAAATGCATGTAAATTTCTTTGCTTTAGAGAGAATACATTAAAAAATTTATTGTGATTTTTTAAATATTTTTTTTGTATGGCCACAGACGCTTTGCCTTCTTTATGGCTTATTATAAATTACAAATTTCAGTGGTTTAAAAGCCTTCATATAGGTATGTGTTAAATAAATTTTGTTGTCTTTTTGATGAAAATGTGTTGATATGTTATTTATAAAATACAGTCATAAAATTAATGTAACTTAATACGATTGAATATGTAACGTACGTATCAGTGGTTGGATCTAAAATTCGAAGAATTGATTCACTTCGACATCGAAATGGTCAACATCTGTTAATTAAGATTAAGAGATGATGGCATTTAGGAAAGCTTTTGATTACATTAAATGATTGGGAATTTAAAAATTATTGTAAGTAATTGAGGGATATCAAATAGTTTTAAACGTTTTTTGATAGTTAATTATTGTTTCGTTTAATAAGGGTTTCTTAATATAAAAAGTTACAAGAACTCTTGTATAATATAAAGAAATATTTTTATACTCAAATTCTCTTTACTTTTTATTAGAGTAACCGTCATTCGGACAATCTTAACCCATCATAATTAATAGTATCATCCTTGATTAAAACCTACTCATTGTAGCAATTATTGTGCCAACAGTATTATTCAATGCTACTTTAACATTAGGATTTCCCAAATTATTTTGATACAAAATCCAGGAAAGGAGTTCTCAGTACCATTCTCCTTTACAGCCGCTTTTCGCCAATGATATCCAAAATTTCCTTCAATCAAATAATCCGAAACTTTTTTAATCCTAGATCTCCATGTAGTAGTTTTTATTGCTAAGCACAAACAAAAACGTCGGCAGAGGAATAGCAGAGCGATAAATATTGCTAAGTGGTGACCTAGGGTAGTAGACAAAGCCTCTAGTTTTTGGAGAACATATAGTATACACTATTCGTTATGTGTCCATGATAAGTCTATTGCATTTCAGCATCTACATGTATGTTAACATTATCTTTTATCACTCGTATGTGAAATTTTTGTAATTTTCAAGCCATCATATTTCTCATAATAAATGCGATAAAATCTGTAATGACAAATCCGAATAGTTGTATTTTATATCCGTTTTGGGATGGTTTCCCCCTTTCAGCAAGTGTTATAAGTTTGTCATTCCGATTGTAATTTTCACATTTTTTATTTTCGACCCCATAAGGTATGAAGTTTTCAGAACTTAATTGCGAAATTTAAAGATACACGCGCCAATATTTTCTGGATTACAACATCAAAAGAATAGGCAGTATATCAAATGATAGACATTTCACAAACATTTCTTTTCTAACCCGAATTTTCACTAACATTTTTTTTACCAAGATCTACCATATAATAACCTACAATGAGTAAATGAGCAAAAACATAGAGTATGTCGGCATGGTGGCTGGTGAAATAATGCACCGACTTTTTCATTTTCAATAGGCCTATGGCCCATAATTAAACATGTGCCAAATTTTATCGAAATGCTGAGTTGATGAGAACTGCTCTCCTTTTGAGGCCAAGAACGAATCAAGCCAATATCGGATACTAAGTTCACAGTCAAGCGTATCCCAGAGAGAGCGTTCTGTATCAATTAAAATAAATAGTAGTCGATCAAGTCACGGTCTGTACTATAAAGCCAGTAAGGCAAAACAACATCTTCAAAAAAATTATCAACTTTTTTGATTTTAGTTGCTTTTCATTGCTTATTTTGCTATAACTATATATAAAGTAAATTTAGTTCTTAACAAAAGAGTGTTTTAATTTTTTAATCGGATGAAAATTGTAAAAGTTATTCAACTTTTCATTAACACCTTTTATAGTATTTTCTCCCTCAGCGCATATGAATAATAAAAAACTAAGTATGAAAAATTTGTTTGTACAATTTTTAATATACAAGTAGGGTTTGGGGTCCGGGAATTGCCGCGCGGGAAATCCCGGGATTTCCCGTCAAATTATTGTCGGGAATTCCCGGGAAACTTCAATTTTTTCCCGAGAAAAACGGGAAATTTAAAATTAAGTAGAAAAACATTAATATATTTAAATATAACATCTCTGTTTGATGAGTGGCTTGTTCCAAATATTAGTGGAGGTTTTAAACCCCATTAAGGATATAGTAGAAGCATTAAGCCGAAATCAAACTGACAGCTGTTATCTGAATATTCTAATATTTATCAAAAAATGGTTCATGCAATTAAATTAAACCTAAAAACTTCAACATTTTAAGATAAATTATAATATAATTTAAAATTTATGGACAGAAAATTTATGAACGCTTATTTGACCACAATGTTCCTTCATCTGTTCAAAGCGATGATGATGAGGTTTCCGAAATACAAATGGAGCAAAATTTTAAAAACCAATTAGAATATTCAATCAATACTGAAAAGGAAAACAATAAACATTTAAAATCAAATGCTACAAGTTTTAAGCAGGAATTAGATTTATTTGAAGTAGCAATTGGAGAAAAAATTGTGATTGTCTATATAATGCTTTACTAACGATAAAGCCAACATCTGTTTTAAGCGAAAGAGTTTTCTCGTCGAATGATTTATTGAATGCATTAGTTATTTTGATAAATCATTTTTTTTTTTAAAATAGTTCTATGACGGACATACATATAACATTATTTCTATGTTATAATAGCGGTATTCACAATGTAGAGTACTTTCTATAGCAAAGTGGCAAGAGAACAGTTTAGCAGAAACCAAAAACAAAATATATTAGAACTACTTCTTTACTCTTTGTAAACTATATGAGGTAATTTTAAACTTGATAAATTTAATTCAAAATATGTATATTTTATATAAAAAAAATATAATAGAAAATATAACAGAAAAGTCAAAACAAAGAAGCATTACAAATCTCATTAACATATTAATCGATATCGAATTGTAAAAGTACGTTCACAATTTATAAAATTTTGTGACAACTTGAACAACAAATTGAAGAAAAAGTAAAAAAAGTTTTTGATTTTGCAAAAAATAAGTCTAACATTTTTTATTTTAATTTTTTTTCCAAAGATTGAAGAAATAGCTATCTAAACTATTTGGAACAAATTTTGCTAAGAGCAATAGATAATAAGTTACACTTCACATGAAATCATTCATATAGTTACAGTAGACCGTACCCCAAAAAAAATCCCCGTTCACCCCCAAATATAAAGTATTTGTGTAAGGCTGTTACGAAAATTTTTTTTTGCCGAATGTACTGTCGCCTTTTTAAATTTTTCGTTATATATTTTTTATTTTCAGTCGTATGTTAATTTATGATATAGCAAAGTTTTTGTCTCCAGAAGACCAATGTTTTTCTGTAAGGTTAGAAAAAGTTTAGGATTTCTAGCGAGCTTTAATTTTCTGACATTACGGGGGTATATTAGGTTAGTAGGAACAAAGATTGTTGCTATCATACATCAAGCTCTGTTCGCCATGTGAAAAATCGAAAAATTACAGAAATAGGTTCGCTTGTTTTTAAAATGGCACAAAAATGGCTGAAGAGTTTTGTTCGAAACTATACACACTGAGCAAGAACTTCAATATCTAACATTTCTCCGAACTGCTTAAAAATATAATGCTTAGTTTCTGAGATATTTATAGCGAAATGTCAAAAAATCTAAGAATTTTGCATTTTTTCAGTTATTTTTTTAGATTTTTTCAATTTATGTCCGAACAAAACATTATATTGTTAAGCGGCTAGGGGGAATTTTATATATTGAAGTTCTAGCCCAGTGTGCAAAGTTTTGAATAAAGCCCTTCAGGCATTTTTGTGCCATTTTAAAAACGATCGAACCTATTTGTGTCATTTTTTGATTTTTCACATGGTGAACCGAACTTGATGTATGATAGCAATGTGAATACATCAATTTGAATTTTATCTTAAACGAAAGATTGCCACTCCAGCTAAGTATCCCAAAAATAAAAACAATTGTTTTTACATTATTACAAAAACTACAAAAAATGTATTTTTAACCGTTCATAACATTTTTTAAATAATTCGATTTATATGATTAAAAATGCATATAAAAGCTTAAAGTCCCACCTATTCAACAAGAAAATAAATTTACAAAAATCCTATTCCATTCAAAAGTTACGGATTTTTGATCCGAAAATGACCAAAATTTTCCACTGTGGGTTCCACGCTTCGGGTTATCGTAATGGATCCATTTTTCGTCGCAGGTAATGATTTGGTGCAAAAATTATTTTCTTTAATAGCGTGCAAGCAGCATTTCAGACATGCGTCTTTCAAGGTCTCTCAGCTTCAACTCTATTACTACTTTTGGATGAATCCTGCTGCAAACGTTTTGAAATTTTTTATGGAACAAGCCCTCAAGTTTTTGGTCTCAGAAGTTTTTTGGCTGAGCGAATTTTCTTGATGCGATTCTCAACATGTTAAATTATTTCAATGCTCCTATAAAGTTTCCCAGGAATATTAACAAACTTATAAATATCCCTCAAAAGGATTAAAAAACTCCATCCCAAGCAAATGTATAGCAACTATGACATTGTGCTCATATGTGCATAACAATTATATTTAAAACACTCTTCTTATAAGCTTTCAACACTTATCTATGATCATTGAAGTGTACTCTATTAATACCTTATTTTTCCCTTGGGTATTTAAAAAAAAAAGTTCATATTTCTCAGTATGACACTTGGACAATGCAAACGACGAGTAAAAATTAAATAAATCTCACTTTACAGCGGGTGTTTTCTTCATACATTTTTTTCCCAATTCTAACGTCTTTGACTTATACTTATGACTGGCACATCGTCCTGCTTGCAATCCTGTTAAAATCACAGCTTGAAACTAGATAAATACCATTTTGCAGTAATATATTATTAATTTAAGAGTTCGTTTTTTTTCCTTGTTTAGATTTAGCCGAGTGTGTTTGTGTGATGGGCCTTTAACCCTGAGTGGTAAAATATATGAATTTAAGTAGATACGTAGCCAATGAATTTGTTATTAACAACGTAGTAAAAATGAATTAATATGATAAATTATATGTTTCTGCAACACGCACAATACGTGCATTCTGGCTAGGCACAACATGTACGTACGGGTATGTGAGATTGAAACCCCTTAACAGAAATTAAATGATTGCTTTGAAATGCGAAGAAGAAATAGTGATTTTTTTTAAGACAGCAGGAGTTCAGAAAACAATCATGCCGCTTTATTTGGTATCAAATCAAATACTTATTCTCTGTTAGATTCGCTTTCGGTACTACAAGCAAACAAATATATTTTGTTTGATTTAACTGACATGGGCAACAGCAGGGAGGCACCACCTTGACAGTGATAGGTCTCTTTTTTTTCTACTATGCTCTTGCTGCCTTTCATTCCCTTTTCATTCTGCTTGCTTGACTCTGTCGACTGATTTAACAACCTTAATACCACAAATAACAGCAACAAGAGAATTAGAGTTTAACTTTGCTGACACGACAGGAAACCTTTTTAAGTTCTTTCTTAGTTTCTTCCGTACATCCATTCAGTGTATGCATGGTAGTATGCTGTGAAATGATTACTCCTCTTCTGGCCATTCCTCCGCTGGTTTGCTAGTTAAACTCCTTTTGTGCGTTCTTGCCTTAAACGTCTGGTTGTGTGTTGTGGAGAGATATTGTTAAAGAATTCTGTGAAATCTGCAAATTGCCATGTCATTATTTGTTAACATCAACAACGTGAATTTATCCCCTGAATACTCAATTGCCACCCATTGACATTAGACGCATTAGACATCTTTTGAATTTATTTGAAGGCGGTATTTGAGTGAATGCGTATACGAGAGTATGGGGTGTGACTGTGTGCTGAGCTTTAACCCATTCCAAAAGCTGGTAGTTATTATTATGTCTGTATTATGTTGGTTGGTGGTGTCAAAACTTGTAATTGGCAACATGAAAATATTTCCCAAAATTAATTCATAAAAGTTCTGGGGTAGAGAATTTTTTTGGATAATGTTTTTAAATATTAATTTATAGTTGAGTCTTGCATGTTAAATTAAACAAAAAAGCCTATGGGTTTTTAACACATTTTTAAGAAAACAAAGATATCGACAGACTTACACCTTAATATGTTATATTAATAAAATATTTGACGATAAAACATAACCACTATGTCCAACAAATGTTGAATAGTGAACTTATATTGTGATATTTTCTAAACTGAAGCTTGTTTATTTAAAAAATTATATGTTCTAGGGAAAGAGAAATATAAATTTTCATAAATTTGAACGTACAATGTACATTAAATATCGGTTATATTTATACTTTATGGATACAATTAAAGATATTTTCCTGTAAAAGCATTTTTTACAAAACACCATTTTCAGCAAAAAAAAGTAAGATTGCTGAATCTTACATGGGAACATGAGAAAATTTCAAAAAACGATAAACTGTCTAAATAATCGAAGGTGTAATCGTAGCCAAGTAGTTACTGATCGCAGTGGAACAAACAATGATGCACAGTAGTAGCGTCATCGTAGACGAAGCTATTGAAGGCAATGAAAGAAACAACAGAAGTCCTACATTAAATATCTTGAGAATATCCCGGTCTAAATGAAATAAAAGAGGACAAAATTAAGAAGTAGATGTAAAACCATTCAAAGATGGAATACTATTCGAAATTCTACGGGCTGATATCGACATCACAGCTGAACTTCTACAGCCTCACATCACATCAGTCTGGGCGAAACTTTTTTTTTTAAAAAAAGAGAAGTCACACTCAGGCAATTAATATGCCTATATATAATTGTTTTACTTTCTTTGGAAAGGGGATAGAGTGTAGAAGAAAAGGTGGTGAAAGGAGGACAAAAGCTTTTAATTGACAACTCTGCAATTTCGCGTTATGTTTGTTATTGGTGCAGGTTACAGCGCCTGGTGGTGAGATGGCGCATTAGTCAAGCCAACAACCTTTATTTAATTATTTTACTTCGGTGGCGTTTATTTTACTTTATGTTTATGTTTTTTTGGAACAAAGGCATAATTGTAAAGTTACTGAAAAGTGGCGATTTGAAATATTGCAACAACTAAAGATGAAGTACTTTGCGCCAAGCACCATATACAAGATACTGGCAGACATAGTGCAGGGAAGAATCCAAAACAAAATATAGAACAATCTGCGAGATGAACAGACAGGGTTTCGGCCAAATATAAGCTGCTTACATCAGACCAATATTCTACGCATTACAATAGAGCAATAAATGAAATGGCGTACCCCCCTGTATCTACTGTTCATAGACTTCAAGAAAGCCTTCGATAACATCATACGAACTGATGTGGAAAGCATTGAGTAGGAAAAGAGTACCCCAGAAAAGAACTGGAATCATCAAAGCTATGTACGAGGATGCAGAACTCTCAGTTCTTCACAACTGAAACATCAGTCAACCATTTCATACTAAGGCTGGAGTAAAACATGAATGCCCTATATCATCACAAATGTTTACCATTGTGCTGGACGATGCTTATAATGAGCGAAGTCTGTTTAGAGAGAAGTGATATTTTATGGAGTCTCTCACGCCAACTCGAAGAAATTGATTGTGCGGATGTATCTAACATGCAAAAAAAAACTACAAGATATGATAGATTAGCACGTAATATTAGACTTGAGATAAATATTGAGAAAACCAAAGACATGAGAATTAATAATGTTAGCAAAGAGAACATTATGCTACAATGCCCACTAGTAGAATAGCTTTTGCTACCTGGACAGTATAGTAACAAATGGCGGCGCAGAAACTGACACAAGTAACAGGCTCAAAATAGCGAGAAAGGCATTCGAGCGATTGCATTCAGTATCGGAAACTCGAAAATATCCAGTCGAACCAAGCTCAGAATATACAATGTATGCGTAAAGTCTATTCTGTTGTACCGAAGTGAAACGTGGCAGGAAATTCTGGCTCAACACCATCAGCAACACGGATCTCTGCAACTTAACCGATGAGGAACCCATACTGAAACAAATCAAACGCAGGAAATGGAGGTGGATTGGCCATACTATCATATTATTACAAGGATGGCGATATAGGCTCAAGAAGCCATGATCGACCCAAGAAAACCTGGAAATGCACGATACTTCAAGAACTAAGACAATGCAATCTAACAAAAACAGCAGAAAACAGAGTAAGATGGAAATACTTTGTGGAAGCCGTATTCTCTCAAGAGGGGTAATGAAGAAAGAAAAAACAACTGTAGTGCGATTTACTAACTTTTAACGATCTGACAATCGCAATATTAGTCGACAATTTTTGTTTTTTCATTAACGATTATTAATTTTACATAATAAAAGTTGTTAAACTTTTTACCATAAAGTGGTCGCAACCAATTCGCACCCAGTTCAAAAGTGACACAACTCTAAATTTGAATATTTGCATAGTTTAAGCGTAAAATTTATTTTTCGGGTTTATATAATCCGACAAATTAATTTTGAGTTGTGTCACTTTTGAACTGGGTGTGCGAATTATGGGCCGATCTCCATATTTTTGGTGTTGGGTTAAAAATTTATTTTTTTGTAAAAAATATCTTGTATGGGAAAAAGACTTTTTTGCACTGACATCACTGAAAGTTGATTTCACCTCAACTCTAATATTTTAAATTTATAGACATGCTCCACCATGTTGCTACGTAATATAATATTCTAAATATTTCCCTTAAGAAACATTTAATTCGCCTACGTTTACATTTCCATTGGTAACAGAAAACTTTTCTTAAGAAAATTTTCCCCAAAAAAAAACATCTGTCATTTCGGGGAAAATCTTTTGCCATTTCCCCCCACTAAAAAAACAGTAAAGCTGAAATAAATCTCTTCAAACACTAAACGAAATATATGTATAAAGAAAACTGAATTAGGTTAAGGTATACAAAACAAATCACCGGTAGTATATTAAATGTTTTAAAACAAACCATATAAAACATGTTTCATATCCAAGGGAGGAATATTTTAAAATTTTATTTTGCTTTTTGGCTTATCCTGGCTGATTAGGGTAGACAGCGGTCAGACATTTGTTACTGTATTTCAGGCTGTCATTTGTAATGTTTTAAAAGAGGCAGATATATGAATAAAAAAGGTGGATTTTTTAGGTTGTTTTATTACATAAATTTAAATGTCAGAAAAAATGTTTCTTTTCACATTTGACATAATATTTGTTTAATTGTTTTCTGGTCTTATACAGATTTAGACAATAAGCTTTGCTGACATTATCTGGACACTTTTAAGAAATTTTGTTTACCTTTAATAGCTTGTTACTGGATAGATAAAAAAAGAAAAGAAAAATTTACAGCTACTGCTGTGAAGAGATATAAATTACTTATTTAATGTTTCAACTTAGAAATGTAAATATAAATTAAAAAATAAATAAATTTATATTAAAAAAAATAATAAAAAAAATTCCTACTAGCAGAGCAAGGTTTCGATCCTCGGACCTCTGGGTTATGGGCCCAGCACGCTTCCACTGCGCCACTCTGCTTCATATCATTTCACTGGCAAATGCTTGTTATGTCAAACTGAAACGATTGCCAAAACTATTTCGTTGTTGTTGTCAAACTAGTGGTTTCGCTCATTAGCATTCAATAGATGTATACCAGCCTCTAAAATTAAATGTGTATTATCGATATGCGTGAGGTAGGGTAGTTTTATTGCCAAATAAGATTTTGGTGTGTTAACCAAACATTAGATAAAAGAAAACCAATTGAAGTCTGATTGTTAATGCAATATTTTACAATTGCTTTCTTATTGGGAAAAGAATTAAAAGAATTAACGGATTTTACTCTTTCAGTCACTCTTTTTTGTGTATAAGTTTAAAATCAAAACAATTGCATTTTTACTTTAATCAAAGTAAGTTTAATATAAAAAGTAAGAACAAATTAATCAAATCATGAAAAAACCCCATTCCAAGTTTTTTTGTGGAGTGAAGTGGTTAGTTTGGCATTAAAAATAACTGTGATAAAAATGTTTGTTTCGTATAAATTTTTTTTAAATCGTATATTTTTGACAAAATTTTCTGATCAAACAACCAAAATATGAAAGTAATTCTGAATTCGATGATCAATAAACACTCTGTACTTTTTATAACCTACACCACCATAGTGGGGAGGGTATAATGCGTTTGTGCAGATGTTTGTAACGCCCAAAATCCGTCCGTCCGCCTGGCTGGCTGGTTGGCTGTCCATGTAAACTTTGTGCGCAGAGTACAGGTCGCAATTTTGAAGATATTTCGATAAAATTTGGTAAATTTAATTTTTTCGGCCCGAGGACCAAGCCTATTGAAACTGGCTGAAATCGGTACATTATTTCACCTAGCCCCCATACAAATGTCCTCTCGAAATTGGACTTTATCGGTCATAAATGTTTAATTTATTTAGTAACTACACAAATTTCGCCCCAAATAAGTTTTATAAAAATTTTACCAAATTTTGTTACGATCGGTCCATAATTAGTCATAGCTCCCATATAGACCCGCTTCCGAAAATCACTTTAACGTGCATAAATCTCTTAAAAATGTCGGTATATACACAGAATTCAACATAAATAACTTTTATATAGACATAAATCACTCGACTTCATTTCATGGTGATCGGTCCATAATTGGTCATAGCTCCCATATAAGGCCCACTTCCGAAAATCACTCACGAATATAAATTATTGAAATTTTGAAAAGAAAAATATTTTTGCTCATTTACTTGGTTTATTATATGGTCGGGATTGGTCGAGTTTTTTTTATTGGATAAAGTCGCGCAAGATACACGCATACAACCATTTACATGGTTGTGGTAACCATAATATGGTTAATTTACGATTCACATTATTTTATCAATCATATATATGGTTACAGTAAACAATATATGTTTGTGACAACCATTGATATGATGAAGGACTTATCATATTATGGTGCTCTCGGCTTAAGGCTTATCATAATCTGAGAACAACATATTATGATAAAATTATTCATCATAAATATGGTTGCCAGAAACATATATTTGTTTACTGTAACCATATATATGGTTGATACAATCATCTGAATCGTAAATTAACCATATTATGGTTACCACAATCATGTAAATGGTTACTGTGACTATAATATTGTTAAAAATCTTGTAACACTATTTAAATGGTTACAGTAACCATGCCCAATTATATTTTTTCTCTGCGTGTAGGATTAGATTTTAGACTTATGGTTTCTTGAGGAAACTTTCTTAGAATTTTCCGTAGATTGCGTTTAAGCTATATGATTTTTTACTTTTTGATCCTCAATACAAATCGACCCGGCCTAATGTACATATGTTTTTTTCTGACTAACTATTCGATATGGAAATGGAGTTATATAAGTAGTCACCAAATCTACTTGAAAATTATTTCTGTTAAATTTGTTTACCAATATGAATGTTTTATAATTAATCGATTAACCGTTAATCGGTTAACCGATTAATTTTGGTCAATTAACTGTTCGAATAACTCAAAATTGCCGATTTTCAAATAACAAATAAACCGATTAATTTGTGTCGGTTAACCGAAATTCCTTTTTTTTTGCACTTTAACTTATTTTTTTGTATTTATTTTTACAAATGTCAAAGTAAAATTACATATTTTTTCGAACATCCAATAACAACTGACATATTTAATTTACATGTACATATTTGTTGGATGAAAACGTGATAATTGACGAAACTGGAGGCATTACTGAAACGAGTCTTTTATCAGAACTTGTAAAAATTATTAAAAGTATTCAAAATCTAAAAAAAATCAAAAAGTTCTTAGAGGATTTTATATGCTTAAAAAAACTAAAAAAAAATTACTGAGATATTGGATATTCTTTATCATGCCTTATTTTCGATTTCTCCAACATCTACAATCAGCGAGAGAGTTTTTTCCAAGTCTAGTTTTATTAAAACTCAGGAAAATTATTTATTTTTTGGCTGAATTGTTATGTTTTGTTTATTTTTTTGTTCTTTTTATTAATAAAATACTTAAATAAATACACAAAATTCATGGTTTTATTTTCAGTTTGTAATAGGGATATATAAAGTTTTTATGTGTATTTAAGTGATTTTCGAAAATGAACTTAATATGGTGGTTATGGTCAAATAGTGCTCGATCACAAAAAATTGGTCTCGGTATTTCTCTTTGCACGAAACTTAATTGTGCTAAATTTCGAATGGCTACTGCAATTCTATGGTCATTTATATACCATATTTCGGGAAGAAATTTGTATGGGGGCTGGGAGAAATTATAGACCGATTCAAACCATTTTCAGCAGAATTTGCCCTTTTATCATACAAATAGTGATTGAAAAATTTCATGGTATTTTCTGCAATGAATTAACCCAAAGCCACAAATTATCAACATTTTTGGAGGTTGTCTTACATTTTGATATATAACCCCGGTTCAACCAATTTAATTTTGCTGATTTTCAATACTAAAGTGCTCAGAGATATTATAAATATGTTGGTACATATTTCATTAATTTCGCTTATGTATCTTGCACGTGAGAGTGTTTTACATATACAGGCAGACGAACATAGCTCAACCTGCATAGAAGTTCATAAGGATTAATGTTACACACGGAAGACAAACGGATAACAATAAATTTTTAGTGAAAATTAATTTTGTAATAACAAATAGATTTTGTAATAAACATGTAAGAATATAATAAGTTTAAAAAAAGTTCGAATGATTACCAAAAATCTATTAAAAAAAAATTAATTTTGTAATAAAAAATAAATTTTCTAAAAAATCAATTTTTTAGTAAAAAAATCAATTTTTTAGTAAAAAATTAATTTTTTAGTAAAAATTAATTTTTTTGTAAGAAAAATCAATTTTTTAGTAAAAATTAATTTTTTAGTAAAAAAATCAATTTTTAAGTAAAAAAATCTATTTTTTAGTAAAAAAATCTATTTTTTAGTAAAAAAAATCAATTTTTCAGTAAAAAAAAAATCTAGTTTTTAGTAAAAAATCTAGTTTTTAGTAAAAAAAAATCTATTTTTTAGTAAAAAATCTATTTTATAGTAAAAAATTAATAAAAAATCTCTTTTTAATAAAAGATCTTTATTTTTAATAAAAAATCTTTTTTTAATAAAAAAATCTTTTTTTTAATAAAAAATCTTTTTTAAAAAAAAAATCTTTTTTTAATAAAAAATCTTTTTTTTTAATAACATCTTTTTTTTTAATAAAATATCTTTTTTTTTTAATAAAAAATCTTTTTTTTAATCTATTTTTCAGTAAAAAAATATATTTTTCCTTTTTTTAATAAAAAAATCTTTAGTTTAATAAAAAATCTTTTTTTAATGAAAAATCAATTTTTTAGTAAAAAATCTATTAGTAATTTTTTTTTTTCAAAATTTATTTTTGTCATAAAAAATCTCTATCAAGGACTCTGTGAACGCAATAGTTTCTAATTTATGAACGCGCACAAAGTCATTCAAATTTGTTGAATGTTAGGTTAATAAAAGTTTACTTAAGCTCACTCATTGTGTGAGTGGTCGTGCAAGTGAAAAAAACAATAATAAACCAAAGTACATATGGTACATGAAAAAATGAGAAGCGCATAGTAAGCTGTCTTTGACTTGAATAACATAATAGAGATTTATTTTAAAAGGTAATGAAATCTAGCTTTCAAAAAATTTAATATTTTGAAAACTGCTTAATTATTTTTAGATGAAAATTAATAAAATCTAAAACAAATATTTTTGAGAGATGTTGGAATATTTTCAACTTTCGATAACTCATCAGCAAACTCCAATGACTTTCAATCGTTAAGTGAATTAGTTTGTTTTAATTGAACAATGTTCATTAGTGAATAATCTTAAATAACTTCCAAGATATGGGGGTTTGGAGAAACTCTAAATATATATCAGATGAATATTTCTCAATGTTACACACGGAATGACAAACTTTTGTATGCCTTCATTGTGGTGGAGGAGGATAGATATTGAACTTTATAGTGTAAATAACAGAGTTTTTTGCTTCGAAAATGACGAATTTTCTGGAAACTAAGCGTCATATACGGGAAGTTTTGTTTTACATCTTTAATTTGAAAAAAATATCGCTGTAGCACACCGATTGCTCAACAAAGCTTATGGTGAATATGCCTCATCGGTTTTAATGCGCAACGTAAGACAAAGATCTTCCAGGCTAGCCAAAAAAGTTTGAAGACCAAGAATTGGAGGCATTACTACTATAGACGTGCAAGAGTGTAACTTAAAGTATTGTCAAAACAAGTATACCATACACATAGCTGTTACTATAAGTATAAATATGAGAATGAGTATAACTAATGTTGTATGGTTTTGCTTTTGCACACACACTATACTCTTAAAAACAAAAACAGTTGTTTATTGTTTTGCGTTGAGTATGTCATGAACTTTTTTTTTTGCACACAAATAGCTGTTGTAACTACAAGTATTATAAAATATTGTAGGTGAAACAAATATACAAGTGAACTTTGGTGAGTTGATGTGTATACATATTAATACTGTTTGAATTTGTTTAATGTTTAAAAATGAACAACAGTGAAATAAAAGAAAAAATTTTATCTAATATCTACAAAATTATTGAAAAGAGAGGGCGAAGCAAGATATGGGATTGTTTTGGATATATAAGAGATGAAAATGATATTGAAATAATTAATTTTGTTGCATGCAAAATATGCAAAAATGTATACAAATACAATAAAAATTCATTATCAAATTTAAACAAGCACAAATGCTATGAGATATTAAAAAATGAAAAACAAAATGATTTGATGGAACCCACCCAAGAGGCTAAAAAAGCTTGTACCGATGTTATGACCGAATGGGTGCTTGGAGACATTCGCCCATACTCTTTAGTAAAAGATAATGGACTAAAAGCTTATTCAAAGTTAATGCTATCCCTGGGTAATAAATTTGGACCTAGTCTTAACATTGAATCTCTAATGCCACATCCAACAACAATACAAAGAAACGTTGAGAATAGTTATGTTATTCACTTTGAAAAACTTAAATCAGAAATCTCATCTATACGAAAAATTGGTTATGCCCAGACATGTGATCTATGGACCGAAAATTTTTCTAAAATATCATACCTAGCCTTAACGGCTCATTTTGTTATGGATGGTGAATGTAAAAGCAAGCTCCTAGGAGTAAAATCTATGAAAGGAATTTCGAATACAAGTAAGTAATTAATAATTATCAATTGTAATATTTTGTTTGTCAATTGAAGGTTTTTTGCCCAAATTTTTAAGTAAATACATAAATAAATAAATAAATAAATAATATGCACTAAAAACAACAGCTTTCATCTAGAACTTGCAGACTCATTTGTAGATGAAGCTAAAGTTTTGCCAAAGTTAAATTTGCAGTAAAATTTTTAGTTCCAAAATTTTTATTATATGTGGTTTATTATATTTTGATTTATTTATTAAATAGGCATCAATATAAAACATAAATTGGAGACTTTACTTAGTGAGTTCAGTTGTTCCTTAGACGATCCAACAGTTATTGTGACAGATAGAGGAAGTAATATCAAAGCAGCTTTAAAAGATCACGAAAATATCAACTGCATAAGTCACCTTCTTCACAATACAATAGAAAAATGTATTAAAACTTCAGAGCAGATTGATGAAATCGTAACAACAGCGTCCAAACTGGTTAAATTTGTTAAGAAATCTGGTTTAAATTGTGAATTAACAACATCATTGAAAAGTTTTACACCAACAAGATGGAATACAGTTTATTTTACCATACTATCTATAAAGTCTAACTTTGCTGATATTCAAAAAATACTATATGATAAAAATCTAACTGAAAAATATAACATTATAAAAGAATATCATTTAGATCAATTAATAGCAATTCTTAAACCTTTCATGGATGCCTCAAAAGAACTTGAAGGCAGTTCTTATCCAACAATTCATTTAGTTCATCCACACATTCGTAACTTAAAAACCATATGTAATACTACCAATAATGATGAACCTAGTTTTATATCAGATTTTAAAAAAAAATTACACGACACTTTAATTTCATTAGTAGACAGCAAGATCACAATTTATCACAAATTAGCAATATTTTTATTTCCGCCAGCTAATCAACTTACTCAATTTAATTTAGAAGAACAATCAGAGGTAATAACCAAGTGCAAATTTTTGATGCTTCCTTATTTAAATGACATTACTATTTTCAATCCAACCATTGAAAATTCATCAAAAATATATACATTATTTGAAAATTATGTACAGCCAATAGAGGGAGCTAATTCTAACCAGTCCATAATTGAAAATGAAATAAGTAAATATAAAAATACTAATGTACCCTTAATAAATGATTTTAATATTTTGAAATGGTGGCATGATAGAAAAAATGAATTTCCAATGTTATACAAACTAAGCTGCCGAATATTCGCTATACCAGCATCTAGCGCCCCTTCAGAAAGGATATTTTCAATTGCACGGGCACTAATAACAGATAAACGATCAAAACTCGGATCTAATGGAAAATCATTTAATGAAATTTTATTCGTGAATGTAAATTCGAAAAATTAATAGTTAGC
This sequence comes from Calliphora vicina, assembly GCF_958450345.1. NCBI lineage: Eukaryota > Metazoa > Arthropoda > Insecta > Diptera > Calliphoridae > Calliphora > Calliphora vicina. Next base: position 112,422,883 of record NC_088781.1, on the reverse strand, counting down.
TATTGTAAAATTCAAATCCAAAAAAATAATTGTCTATTATATCTAAGTATGTTCTTACTTACATAGATGTATATGGATATACATATATGTATTTATTTATTTTAATTAAATTTTTATTTTGTTTGTCCTTCAAGGATTGAAGTTTTTTTGTTATATTATACCTAGTATACTTAAGTTTAAAAGACTGAATTATTTTTGTTACCTGAAAAATCGTGAATTAATAAAACTATTGATATAAAATCATTGTTTATACATATTTATTTTTATTTGAAATTTCCTATTATCCCTTCCAAATATAGAGGAACATGCAGTAAAAATTTCAAGAGAATCGGTCCAGTGGTTTAGGTTCCTATAATTCACAAACAAATAAAGAAACAGACATACATACTTATTTGTTGGTACAATTTCTATAAATCATACACACGAGTTTTTATTTGCATCATACAATAAGTTACTTATTGTATTCCATCTTTATCTACTAGTATTTGCTTGTGCGAAACATAGGAAAACAAATATGTTACTCTCATTCTCTTTTTAACCACTCATACAATAACTGCTACAAATAATAACAATACCAACTTATAACAGAAACACTAAAACACTCATCAATACTCACTCACTTTAGTAAACACACAGAAACTGGTACAAACAGTTGTAACTGTGCACGTCTTTAATTACTACATGAATATTATTGTCAAACTCAACAAGAGCTTGAAAAATTATTGGGAGCTACTCCAGCAGCACGATTCATCCAAAAGCAGGGACATTTGTTATCATGGGAATATAAGCCGAGAGACCCATAAATACGATTTTACATGTCCGAAATGATGCTTGACCGTATGTGAAGCCCTGCCAACCAGCTGAATCGAAACCATAGCCAAAGAAATCCATGGCGCTAAGGCAATTCTCCGTTCTTGGTGGGAGCAAAAGGGTCCTATCTTTTATGAGCTGCTAAAATCTGACCAGACTATCATAGGGCACTGATTCGTTTGAAGCGACCAATGGCCGAAAAAGTCCAGAATGTGCAGCCAGACATGGAACCATAATATTCCATCATGACAACGCTCTGACCAGACCATAACATGAAACAGAATGCTCTTTCTGGGATTCGCTTCACTTTGGAACAGAGTATCCCTAGTCTTGACCTCAAAAGATGAGCAGGTCTTTCGCCTCGGAATCCAGAAAGATGGTAGATGTCATAGCTAACAATGACCAATAGTTTAAATAAATTTATATTGTACAAATGTTTACAAAATAAATGCTAGAAATTAAATAAAATCGCCAATAATTTGTATGAAATCTCATAATTATCCATTTTGAATGATTTAAGCTTCCTACGATTGGTTTAAAAGGACGAACATTTTATATTTTTTTGTCCTGTTCTCTTTTTTAGTTATGAAAAGCCTTATACAAAACGTTCTAATAATTTTCAGCTCTTTAGATCAACAAAAATACAGTGATTTTATTTATTGGGATAAGAACAGTAAGCATTTGTTGTTTTATAAGATCGAAAATGTTACCCAAGAAATAATCTTGTTTATGAAGATTAAATTTAAATTTATCAATTAACTTTATGTAAATTGCGTTTGTACTTAGCTATCGAAACTTATTTTACAATTTAATGAAAACTAATTCATTGTTACATCCAAATGTTTTGTAAAATCAAAATAAGAAATACAGGCTAATTATTTGGTTTGCTAAGACAGTAAACCAAACCAGACAGAATCTTTTGTTTTTACAGGAACAGTCTCAATTAGCATTCCCGCCTTAAAACTTAAAACCATTGAAGTCACCATGATTGATGGGTATCACTTAAAATTTCACTTTTAGCATTATTTAATACAAACTTTAATATCTCTATTCATTGACAAGTATGTAAAGTTAAGCATTTTGATAAATATAATTGAAACTGAAAAACCTGAAAGATTTCAACTTTGGCAATTTCATAAATCGGATATTAAACTGTCAAAAAAAGAACTTTGATTAACATATAAACACACGCACACATACGCATATCCTATGGCCCGGCCAGAATTAATGATCTTAGGCAACGGACCATAATTAATACATTGACCGTTAATAATTATTCTGACAACATCAAAAGAACACACAGCGTACGAATATAAATTATTTTCCAAAAAACACATCGCCCAAAAATATTCATAATAACAAAGAATAATGAAGAGGTGAATTCGTAACGAAGTGAAAGCACCTTTTAGAAGAAAAATTTCTATATAATTTTGGCCAATAAGATGAAAAGGGGTCAAAGGGATGAAGATTATATATATTATAAAGCAATTTGTTGATTCCAAATCTAAAGTTATGACCCCTATATCTGGATATTAAAATGGAAATTATCTTTGTGTTGAAATTGGACCCGATTATGATCCTCAGTAGAGTTTGGACCTTTAACATAATGTAGGTATGTTAGTAATCCAAAATTCAACAAACCCCCTGATCAGCTAAACATGCTGATCTTACCAACGTGGAGGGTATGGAGCAGGAGAAAGAATATGGAATATGCAAATCAAAAGGCATTAATAACACACATTTGGAAATTTGTTTTTGCTTTTCTTATTTCAGTGATAATTTTTCATATGTGCCGTACAAAAATATTCATACATTTATGCATGTGACAAACTTTTGTGAGGCGGTATTTGTATTTGACTGTGGTCCAGGGGATAAACGAAACAGAAAATGTGATGACAGTTTAAATTGAAAACGACAGACGACATATAGCTACAACATACAAACACACAGCAGACCAACCAACCACTAAGAGCCATAAACTTAACTATAAAGTGAATATTGAAAAAATAATTTTGGATTTTTTGACATTCACAATATTGTGGACAACATGAATTTTTTTTTTTGATTTTTTTGGTATTTTCAAGCAAATCATCATCATCAACGCCATCATCATGCATAAAAGGGAAACGAAGCGACACAGAGGCGTATGAGTGTGCCAGCAAACAAGCAAAGTAGGATGAAGATGATGGAGATGATAGGCAAAAGAGGAAGAGTAAGAGGCAAAGATTTAGACGACCACTTTAAACACACTCTCATGCATACACAGCGACTCAGCCAGAGACAAAAAGACATTAATAACAAATGACAACTGAATAATTTTAAAAATTGCGTATGTCATATTTCAAGCGTTAAATATCAACAATCAACAATTTTAATAGCAAACAACAAATGTCAAATAAGAGACAATCACGAGTATGACAAAAAAAAATTAACAAAACCATCACCACCAAAAGCAACACAAAACAGATGAGGGCAAACGAAAAATGATTTTAGTTTTCAGAGATTTTACGCATGTCGTAAATGAACACATTTGCCCAAAAGTAAACAGAACAGAACCGCAAATAAAAATGTACAGAAATTTTACCACGGTGTATGTGAGTAAGTGTACAACGACACAATCATAAAATAGCAGAGGAAAGCGATGGCTTTGCACTGTGATGTTGATATTAAAGGCACTGATGTGCGAGATATTTATCTTTATAAATAGTGACAACAGAGAAATACGGCAGCATGGACGGCATTAAGTAACTATTGTACAAATTTATTGCACAATGGGGTATGTTTAGATCAGTTTTTAGGCTCCCTGATATTAAGGAAGCTATTCTCAAGTGCAAATTGGCAAAGGCAAAAGCAAAGAGCAAAGGCTTAAAATTCTTAAGCTTTTTGCTCGAAAAACTTGCCCTGACTTATTGTCTCCCTATTTGTAAGTATTTGTGATAATAATTTATCTCTTATGACGAGTGTTAAAATAACACTAGTTTACAAATCAAACATTTTTGTTTGTTCATGGAATGAAACTTATATTTTTGAGAAGAGCTAGGGACGATAGCTAATTGACCATTTTTTGTTTCCCACCTATATGTCAAAAATTTGACATATAGGTGGGATACTGTAGTGTACCGAATTTTATTAATTAGGTATTTACATCGTTTTTGGGTCCTCAACACTCTGGTGAAGCTACTAGATACTTTCAGAGTTGTATTTTTTGACAAATTCCAAAAAAAAAAAAAAACGGGAAAAAAATAAATACTGTTTAAAAGTACATCTTTTTGTAAATAAACGTCTTATAGAAAGTGTAAAATAAACCCAGACCATTTTTGTTTTATTTGCGCAAAAATTATTCAGTTATGTCGTGGTTTTCCTATAACACAAACATTGCAAAATGCTTATTTACATAATTTTGGATTCCCCGTGTCAAATCAGTATAAAAAGTGGGTTCCTCATTCGATTTGCACAAATTGTAGTGAACCTAAAACCAGGTAAAATGAACATTAAAAATGTCAGTTTGGTTGACCCACAAAAAATAGTTTTGCCGCCACTCCACATTAAATTAGGTTTAATGAAAAATTTTGTAAAAGCTTTAGATAAGACAAGTCTTTCTGAGGCTAAATTAAAAGAAGGGATACTTATGGGAACCCAAATAAGAAAAGTTTTGATGATACCAAATTTGAGTGTATATTAACCGATGTTGAAAAAGCAGCATGGAATTCTTTTAAACTTGTTGTTCAAGAATTTTTGGGGAATAGGAAAAGTCAAAATTACAAATTATTACATAATTTTGAACAGATGGGTGAAATATGTCCCTCAAAATTCACTTTTTACATTCTCATGTGGATTTTTTCCCGGAAAACCTCGGACACATGAGTGACGAACATAGAGAGCGTTTCCATCAAGATTGGAAGTTTGTCGAGAGGAATTATCAAGGTTTTTGGGATAAAAAGAGGACTAAAACACTTCACTTTTAATTTTTTTGTTTCGTTTCTAATAAATATCTCAAAAGTTTGACGTCCAGATTTTTTTTAAATATTTTTTCCGAAGTTAGAAGACTTTAATATACAAATCCCCATGTGTTTCAATTCAGGAGCAAAAACCTTGTAAACTAATGTAATGAGTTAACATAACAAAGAGAGATAGAGAGAATTTTGAAATAATATTTGTATTCATAGAAACTTTATTTGGATTAGCAGTTTTAATTTTACGTATTTATTTAAAAAACGGTTATTATTATTTTGGATTCATGCACTACGAACCATAGGATATTATGTGCAGCCCAAAGCTTCATCATAACAGATTCGCGGTAAGTATGAACCCAATTATCCTGTTTCCCATTAAGGACCTTCCGGACCATTTAGCTATGCACATGCCAACATTGGACAGTCAAAAAGCACATACTCAGAGGTTTCATCATGCATCACGCTTTTAATCAACATTATCTAAGGTAAATGGTGGAAACTAAGACCACAGTTTCCAGTAAATAATTCAGTTAGTAGTGCTAAATCGACCTTCTGAGCAATATTAACTATTGGGATCTTCGTTCGGAAAGAGTAATGAACTTTCTTAGCCCAAGTAAGTACCCCAATGCCGTCCAAAAACTGAATCAACCCATGTTACCCTGAATAACTAGACAATAGTTTGCTGTACTATAAATCTGAGGGTTGCGGATGCGATTCCGCCAGATACTCTCGGTATATCTGCACCAAAAATTATGTAGTTTATCCGTTCGGGATGCCAAAGCACCTCTATTAGACAAACAATCGGTTCGTTCGATCCCAGCCCACCACAATGTCAGTTAATTGTGAGCAGGGAGTTCATTCAATGATGCAATTTAGTCAATGACTGAGATAAGGCACTAAGCTCCGCCAGGCTATCCGACATAATGTAAATCCCTATATTATCCAATCTCCAGATCGGTATTTTCATGCCACTTTGTCTGATGTAACTACTGATCCATTTCAAGTATAATAACCTTAAAATTCCTATGCAACTCCAAAGATAAATCACTCCTTTCAGTCATATTTAAACTCATCAAGTGTCGGAACAGGCGCTTTGATATTTAATATCAGATGATTTGTGAAAATGAAAAGGAATCAAACTTGAAAAAGAAAATCTCTATACAAAGGTTCTTAGGTTCAGGATTCACTCGAATTCTGCATTCTGTGACTTCAAAATCGGACTTAATTACCATTAGCTACTGATTCACCTAGAAATAATATAGAAAATTGGTAAAGATTAATTATCATCTAACTAAAGTAGTAAATGATAATAACTTTGAAGTTATTCACATGACAAAAACTCGATAGCCCTTTCTTCCGTTCATGAAAGTGTTTGTTTTTTTACTGACTGAAATTGAGTTCACATTACAAAGAAGCTATTGAAAAAGTTCTTACTGTATGGCCATGTTTTAAAAAATAAATTAAACCAAGAAGTTTTTTAACTCCTATTTATACTAAAGCTGGTTAGGCTTGCTACTGGAAGCCAAAGGACTTAAGACGAAAGAAACGCTCAGTACACCTACCTCAAGAGTAAGTCCGTTGAGAGTGCGCTACATGTGGTTGTGGGTTGCCTTGAGCACTGCTTAGAGCATAGAGATATACTTTATCTGCGTTTTTGGATATAGATTGAGCCTTTAATAATATTAAGATAGAGGCAATAAGAGAGTCGTTAGTTCAACTTGGGGTTAAGGACTTCTTGGTGAGTTGGGTACTTTCGATGCTTGGTAGCTGGAATATGAACTCAAACCTTGGGTATGATAGGATTAGAAGACGGGTTACCAGTGGTATACTGCAAGGTGGAGTATTTTCTCCCCTGCTACGCAGAATACGTTGTAATTCTGATCAGCGAATTCTGATTAGCGAAATCATGTGATTCTGATTAGCGAAATCATGTAGGCGGCGCTAGGGACTGGATGTAAACCCAACGAAAATGGAGTTAGTACTCTTTACCAGGGAATATAGGGTATAAAGTTTTAATTTTCTGGAAATATACGGCATTGAGTTGACTTTAACAGAGGGAGCCAAGTATTTAGGGACCTTCCTTGATAACAAATTATCTACTTCAGGCTCAGAAATACCGTATGATTACAAGCAGACAATTTATTTGCTCTTGCATCCTTCCTCGCTTATCTATATATTTCTGAAATGAAAGATTCCCAAAGAGGTACACTAAGGTTTCTACTGTGAAACATTAAATTAGAATAATATATTGTTTATGGATCCTTTTAACAAATCTGTACTTTCCCGTCAATCTATCAAGTGCAGATTTAGGCCACTCTCACTGGGCATTTGAAAAGGACTTGAAGTTTTTTATGATTTCGGAAAGCAGACTTGTGGACTAACCTTCTTATAAAGTAAGGCCAAGTGTTGTCATGATCTGCATTACATTTTGGAACTTATTTTGTTATGTGTCCATCATCTACTCACAATAAATTTAAGTATGTAAATGGTTGTCATTTTGGGATCTGGAAAGGGAGTACTTTCATAAGCCGGATCTTAGAGACAGGATTTGTTCTCGGCTGGAATCGGAATTCGCTTGTCATTGCTAAAAATTATCTGGGCCTCGGTAAGCTACACTGTTTATTACAATTTCCAATGGTAAATCTGAAAGATCGATATTAGAGTACTTAAGAGAATATGCGGCCATTGTGGTATTAGATAACATCAATTTCTTTTTGGAAATAATGTTTGGGATATGTTGAGATATACAATGAGACCTCTAAGCACGTACTTTGTGAAAGCCTTATACTATAATCATGTTGAGCAAGTATCTTGAAGAGATTTAAGAGATACGGTAGTAGTTTTTGATCTCACACGAATCTGGGGGTCACAGTGTATGATACTTCTCTAATATCAATGATAACTTCATTCTCTTGTAAAGTTAAGACTCCTTCTCGCCAATAATAAAACTCAACAATATTAAAATCTCATCAGCTAGTCGCTCAACACCCAATTACTGTACATATTAAGCAAGCAAACCTCAAATAAACTTACATTGATCAACTCATAAGTCCCTCTTTAAAGTTTAATCTCCATAAATCCATTATATACTTCGATCCTCGTCAGAAAACTAAGTTGAAGAATAAAGATCATTTGACCTTATATTAAATAAGTGTGAAAACATATTGAGATACAAACGATGTTTAAAAATTATATGAACTTACTACAGTAGTCAAACTCTGAAAACTTCAATCAAATCGGATAATGCTTGGTCTGTAAATATCCAAACGATTTTTATGGATTAAGTAATAATATTACGAATTTAAAATCAACAACAGACTATCGAAACATCGAGTATAGAGCGGAAATGTGTCAATGAAAACGATTGTGGTTGGATGCTATATGCAAAAATCAAATCAAAATTAAATGTAAGATAAGGGGACCAAATAATTCTTCCTGTCAAATTTGTTTGATGTACTATCACATTCGTTCCTTTAAGATCCTTAAATCCAAATTTATTTTTTTCACAAATTCTAAACCCATTGTGCACACTTTATTGAAACATAAATAACACAAATCATCGAAGAAGTGACCAAAACATTAGGGTGGTAAAGAGAAAAATACAAAACAGCATACAAACGAATACAACTATGATTCTGAGAATGAATGCTTAATGTTAATGTGGCTGCTGTCTTTGTTGGCTTTTTGTATCTAGATAGTCTTGTTCATGCTGATGTTGTTGTTGTTAGTGTTGCTGTCGCTGCTGATGAAGATGAAAAATCTACAACACATTGAGTGAGGACGCAACAACGCATAAATTAAATTTAATGTGACATTTTTACAAAATGCTCATTTCTCACATTTCATTTATTGTATGAATGAATGGATGAATAAAAAAAAAGAAACGAAATAAATGTTGCCAATGTAGTTCTTGTTGTTGCTATTGGAGTAAACTGAGTTCAAATATACATATGAGGCAGGCATATTCTGGTATATTTGTGTGTATGAATGGATGAATAAATGAGAGAACAAAAAAAAAAATATTCATGCATCACTGATAAAATGAAATGAATGTCGAAAAATAAAAACCCATAAGAAATATTTTGCCTTAAATTAGCCTCAATTAAATGTTAATGCATTTTGACATTTTTCCCTGTTAAGATATACATTTTTCATTTATGCCTCTAGTACATATTGATGTTGCATTACATTACATATCTGATGCAAGTAGTATGGCATAAGTATCTGTGTGTGTGTGTGAACATTACATTGACTTTGAATTCTTCCAGTTCTTAATATGGATGATGTTGTTTGATCATGTTGACAAGTTAACAACAGAGTTTCACATTTCTCATTATTTATGCTGAACTCTTGTAGTTCACTGTGACGTCGATGTCATTGTCGTCATCATCCACATCCACATCGCTGTTGTAGCTGTCTTCTTTGTCATCATCAACATCATTTTATTGTATTTGTCATTTACTTTTGGTTGATGATAAACAGATTGTCATTTTGTCAGCATAGTTTTATAAGATAGACATGCACTATTTTCGTTCGATTGTGTATTCTCTAGTTTTATACGCGATTAGTCATCGCCGCAGTGAGAATTCAAATGAAGGTAATCAATTGTGGTTAATTAAGATGGACAGTTCATGTGTAAGTTGCAACAATGTGATAATGATTGGAATCAGATAAGAAAGTTGTTGTCTAT